>NC_080100.1:38759519-39998269 GCF_950005125.1 Chionomys nivalis | reverse complement strand
GCTGTCCTCAAACTCACAGAGATCTGCCTGCCTCTGCTTCCTGAGTACTGGGATTAAGGGCATGTGCCATCACCACCCAGGTGAATTTATTTGCTTTTATATGAACACATATACATGACTGCCATGACTTGTATTGAGGTCAGAGGAAAACTTCTAGGAACTGCTTCTCTCTTCCCACTATGTAGGTTCCAAGAATAGAAATCAGGTCCTCGACTTAGCAATAGGCAACTCAACCGAGTGAGATACCTCACAGATCCAAAATTAGAATTTTGATAGGTAAAGCAAATACTAGGTTAAGCATCATTGAAATAAGAATCAAAAGAAGAAAGTGATGGTGGCACGAACCTTTAGTACTAGCACTTGGGAGGCAGAGGCATGTAGATCTCTGAGAGTTCTAGTCAAGTCTAGTCAAAGTGCATTCCAGAAAATTCAGAGCTATGCAGAAAGACTTTGGGGAGGAAGACAGACAAACAGACAGATAGACAGACAGTGAATCAGCAGAAAAACAGATGTTAGACCTGAAAACCCACAAATTATGTACAGAGTCATACCATTTGTAACCTTTTATTTTAGTCTAAATTAATCCTTTAGTATTTCTAACAGCTGTCTATATTATTATACTACTGTTAGTTATTGCTTTAAAAGAGAAAAAGGTATTTTATCAGTCTAATATAAAATTATTTATTATTCTAAATTCCTATTTAAAAATTAAGGACTTTACCCTCCACGATATTCTAGCATTCAATATTATGAGAAAAGCAGCTAAGAATAGTATGATTTAAAAAAATATGTGATATTTGGCACAGTTTTTGGTTCACAGCAAAACTGAAATAGATAATTTCCATTCACAGCTCACCTGGACACAAGAACTTCCCTCATCACCAACATCCTAGCCTGAACAGTACATTTCGTATAATGTATGGTCCTCCAGCGGCTCATCACAATCACCCCAAACCGACAGTGTGCATCAATGGTCCCTGCTAAGACCCTCTGTAGCTCTAACAAATGTGTGGTAGAATGTATCCACTACTAGGGTGTCATAAAGAACAGACTCATGGCTCTCAAGATCTTCCACATTCTCCCTGCGCATCCCCCTCTCTCCCAAGCCATAACCCCCTCAGAAATTTTTGAACCTCCTTGGTTTTGTTGGATCCAAGATGCCATGTAAGTGAAATCACAGAATGGAGCGTGATTTCTTTTTCCAACTGGAAAAAAATATTTTTTTTTTTTTTAGATTTTTTGTGGCTACTGTGCTTTTACTCTAAGAAATTTCTCAGACAATACTGATTATTAGATCTTTTACTTTTTTTCTCCTTACAATTCATTGATCATTTTGACATTCATATCTGTGGTGGTTTTTTTAAAAATGTCCCCCCATATGCAACTTTAGAAGGTGTGGCTTTGTTGGAGGAAGTGTGTCACTGGGGGAAGGGGATGAGTTCTCCTATGCTCAATCTATGCTCAGTATCACAGTTGCTTCTGCTGCCCACAGATCAAGATGTAGAACTCAGAGATCCTTCTCCAGCACCGTGTTTTTCTTCACACCACCACTAAACCTCTGAAACTGTAAGCTAGTTCAATTAAATAAATTTTTCTTTATGAGTTGTCGTGGTCATGGTGTCTTTTCATAGTAATACAAATTCTAACTAAGACAGTATCAAAGTCTTTTATTTCAATATTTTATCACTACTGCCAACTTTGAACAACCTTTTTGTTCATCCCGAGACATCAATTATTTGGATTTTTTTTTCAGCACTTACTTAGTTTTCTATCTGTATCCCTTTCTCTAATTCCTCTCCCTGCATCCTGGATGCATGCCAAACTCATCTGCCACAGTCTAGATTTATTTTCAAAACTTTAAAATGTATTCTTTGACAACTTCACACAATAATATATTTTATCATATCCACCCCTATTATCTTCTCTTACCTAGCCTCAGTTTCTGTTGAACCTCTTTATTCCCAATAAGAACCTCTCCTGCTTTTTTAATTTTTTTATTTTTTGTAATTAACTGAGTTTAAATAGGGTTGGTTTGAAGGATGCTGAGAAATGATTATTTACTGGAGCATGGCCATTTTACCAGTGGCTACACCACTGAAGAAAATGAGTATCCCTCTCATAGCAACCACTCATGCCAATAGGGGTGCAGCCTCATGAGCCCCTTGACCATCTAAGATGAAATGTTTAGGGCCACATTTTGTGTAGGTCTTGCTGTAAGAAACTGAAGCTGCTGTGAAGTTAATCTCCTTGAGTAAAGACATGAGATTTTGTTCGCATCAGTATTTGTTGCCATGGTATTGGCATTTTCATCGTATTTCTTAACCCTAATTCCTACAGAGGAATATAAATATATCAAGGCAATCCCTGTACATACAGTGAGTTTTGTCCTAGAAAAGAAACTCCAAGTTTATGAAATGTGAACTTGTCATAATGGACAATGGTTATGTTGATATTGTGTTCAAGAAAGAAACATTAACTTGCTGTACTGAACAACTGAAAAAAAAGGAAAAAGCTATTGTCCTAGAAAATATGCTTATGTAGCAATGCTATTTAGCATAAAAGAATTTTAATAAGATTTTTGCAAGCAAAGAAGTTACTGGTCTGCTTACAATAAATGCAATGCAAAAAAAAAAAATCATTCCAGAACAGGTACAAGTTACAAATCAGATACAGGTAACAATGCCTACGCAAAGATGACTAAACGGAATTGCATTGTATTCATCTCTCCGCCTATTCAACACTGTCCAGAGGTGAGTGGCTCATAGCTGATTAGGATATATAGATTTTTAATATATATGATATATAGCTCACTGTCACCATCAAAAGCCCCCCCCCAAAAAAAAACCTTCTTTTATTGATCCCCATGGTGGTGTGTATCTGTCACAATACATACTATGTGCATATTCAAGAGAATAGCAATATGGAAAGGGCAGTACCCTAAATGGGAAAACTCAAAACTTCCTTAAAGTTCTCAGCTTAATTCTCACCAAAATTATATTATATTATAGTCTTTATATTATTTTATATTTAAATAGTAGTCATAACTGCAAAGCAGTTTGAGAAAGTAGGCATTTTTAATTTGGACACTTTCTTATTAATTGTTCAATGTTATTTCTCCCTCTATAATGGGCCTCACTTTGTGACCTAGTCCTGACCTGGAGAGCTGTGAGGATCCCAGAGATCCTGGATGAGTGATCATGCTGCTCCCACTTCCTTGGTCTTACCAGCTGGTCTTGATGTTCAGTGCGGCAGAACAAAGCTCACTGCTTTCACTGGCACAGGTAGTGTTAGTACATTCTTCTACCCAAAGTATTTGCAAGGGGGAGAATCATTCTACTTTTCAGAAATACTGGAACAGGGACAAAAATAATTAATGATTTTCAAAGTACAAGTCTGTATCAGAAATGGAGTCAGATGCCAGTGTTATAGCTGTGTTTTTTATGTCATTTCCATTGCTCAATCTAATCATTGTCTCCTTGAGATAATCTTTTAGAGGAGCTAGGTTTTTTCATCTTCTTTGTTATGTCTAGATCTTGACAGGAGCATGGAAATCACACTGTAAATATTCTCTTCTCTACTTGTATTCTTGTCTGTGGCATTAACTAGGTAGGAGCCACCATATCAGCAATTCCAGGAGGAAGGAGAGCCTTTTGTCATCACCAGAGTTGTATTTTTGAGCGGGAGTTTTATGTTTGTTTTTATACACTTGAAAGAAAAAGAATTGGTGCAAATTCCTTCATTATCTACAGTTGTAACATCTCAACAAAAATATCCTGTAATCCGAAGATGACCCAGAAAAGAGATACATCTTTATATACAACGATTTTTCCAGACACATTCCTTGTTATAATAGTTTCAGAACAGAATCTTTGGGGTATGAAAGATACATATTTGGTTTCACACTCTGGTACTTGTTTGTCTTTAACATTAGACAGGTTATTTAGCTTCTCGGACTGATTCACATTATCTGAAACACAAAGGCATTACATGGCCTCTCTCATGTGGTACTAAGTATAAACAAAAGTACATAAGGATTTTTTTAGCCCATACCTTTTACTATTTGGCAACAACTATATGTCAGCAAATTTTAACAAGTTTTCTGACACCAAATTCCTGCTTAGCAAATGATAACTACAACTCTAGCTTATCCTAAAATAACATGCTAGTGTCTACAACTTGCTTCAGAACAAATACACAATATCTACTTCATTCATATACATATATATATATATATATATATATATATATATAGCTCTAATACATATTACTATTATATTGCACCCAAGATTCTTTGAAACAAAGGAATGGATTTAACTGAACTAATCTATTTTAGATTCAAGTATCAACTAATTACTATTTCTCTTCCCTGATAACTAGTTGGGCATGACAGAAGGTGCCAGATGAAAAACAAAGTTTCAATGTATAAGTGGGTTGAAAAATATACTTTATCTTAGCCAAAAGGCTAAAAAAACAGAGAGAGAGAGAGAGAGAGAGAGAGAGAGAGAGAGAGAGAGAGAGAGTTGCATTGCCTATTTACCTTCTACAATAATGAACAAGACACCAAATCAAGCTGATTAAACAAATTCACATAAAAAAGTAAATGAAATCACTCCAGTATAGGCTCTGGCTTGAACACATTTTGATGAGTGAATAAGTAGCCAGTTACGGTGGTACGTGCTGGTAGGATAAGCTCTCCAGAATAAGTGCAACTTACCATCACGTGCAACTTACCATCACGTGCAACTTACCATCTTTCAGATGGTGTCTTTACAAAGCTACTCTTGACAATACACACACCATCTTAGAATAACATTCCCCAACAAACAAGTTTTAAAGGACAAATTATATACATGTAGGGTGAAATTGAGATTTGTTTGTAACTATTTTAGTTGTTATTTTAAAAACCAACATGAAATGAATTTGGCACTTTATTTCCCTCTTCCACTAGTGCTTAACGTTTCTTGAATTGCTTTATAGCTGTTTAGAGCCAAGACAATCTTCTAGATCAGTAGTCATGTCTTACATGCATAACAAATTCCATGAAGTACCCAGTACAAAATTACAAAAATAGCATTACTGATGCAATGGCTGAAGAAGGAAGCCATAAGCAGCTAAATTCACAATGATGGCAAAATTTCTCCCACCAAGAACAGGTGAGAAAAAAAAAGCAGCAGATTCTGGGAATAAACTCTGCCTCAGAAGTGAGCCCAGAAGGTTGCTCTACTTCCCTGACATTAAACTATTTCCAGACCAAAGTGATTTCTATGCATATGCACGTGCTTAACACACACAGCCTTGCCGCCTGAAAGTGGAATGGAGAAGCTCAGTTCAATATTTACTCAATAATCATTCTACCAAAGAGAAAATAAAGCCACCCAAGTGCACTGAGAATGCCAGAAAAAGATAGGGGGTCGGTGAGAAGTTCAATAAATACAATGAGTTCATTCTACTCACCCATCCAATTCATCTCTCTCTCTTGCTAGAGGTGATTCCACACTGCTGGTTTTTCTCTTGGCTTAGTCATTCTTAATAAGACTTCTGACACTAACATTCCTGGGGAAACCGTGATAAATACCTATGTTATGCAAGGGCAGAGTATGGCAGAAAGCAAGCAAAAATACTTTAATATGAACTAGAAAATGTAAAGATAAATAAAGTTTCTTCAGTATGTAGTCAAGAATACTGAAATGATACACGCTGGTCTCAATTCAAAGACATTGTGATTCTGATTTGACCAGCAGCAGGTCAGACTTTGAATTTCATATAATTTAAATGGTGTCAACATATATTGATACAACTAGTATCAATAATCAAAGTGATCATTTGATAGCACAATTAATGAGAAGTTATTTGCATGTATATTTTGCTTAATTTTTATTTAAGTGCTAAATTATTTTCATTCCACCGAATTACTTAAAAAAGTGACAATTTTTCTATCAGTACTTTATTCATACTTTAAGTTTGTAAAGGTTTGGTTAACCTATAGCAGTCTGGTCCCTGTTCTTCATGGTAAGGAATCAAGATAATATTCTTAGCTCATGGCAGGGGAAATTTATAGTATATCATATGGAAATAATTATATAACAAGAAAAAAGTGAAAGGCTGAATGAAAATGATTGTGGGCAAACAGCAATAAATGGTGTCATGTGGCCCAAGAGTTATGGGAATAACCAACCACTTTGTGATTCAATTTAAGGCCCACTCAATGAGATGAAAGCCATACATATCACTACAAAAGTGACCTAGACTAGATCAGTCATGAGTCTAGGGAGATAGTAATAAAATGACTCCTGATGACATACCATTATAGCCATAGATCAGTTACTCACTCAGCCCTCATCAGAGTAGCTGCTTGCAATAGACCGCACTTAACAAAGAGATTCACAACGGGCTAGTATGCAGAGTGAGAGACTTTGAAGTACTCGATCCTAAATTGAATGTCTTTATCAAAGGCTCAGGGGTCTATGGGAAGAAGAGGATAAAGATTTTAAGAGGGAGAGATGAAGAATGAATCCAGATAACACTGCCTTTCAGACACACTAGGACTGATTGACACACATAAGAACTCACAGGGCCTATGACAGCACAAACAAAGACCTACTCAGGTTTTGTTGTCAAAGCAGACAAAATTCCAGCACTGATGGGTGGAGGTGGATACAAAGTACCACTCCTAAACAAGAAGCTTTTAGAAATTTGTATCTTCTAGGAAATAGAAAACGGATTTTTCGACCAGAGTATAATAGGGTATAGCGACCTCACTCCAGGGCAGGCCCTCAGCCCAGAAGTTAGCCAACATAAAATGGACTTCTTATTATTTTATGTGGTTTTTGTCTTTTCTTGTTTTTATTTTTGTCATATTGATTTTCTATTTTGTTTGTTTTTATTTTGTTGTTGTTTATCCTCTTATTTTTTTATTGAGAAAGAACATGGAGTTGAGCTGAGGAAGAGGATGGGGAGATCTAGGATGAGTTTGGAGAGAGGAAAGAATATGATCAAAATATATTATGTAAAAATTAAATAAAAATTAAAAATAGCGTCATGAAATGGAAAAATAAGGACATTTGTGACTAAACCTAGAATTTTTTTTACAGTATATTATGATTATAAAGAGAATCTTTGCAAATTATGGTAATTGCTGAGATCCTCCATCCTGAGTTGTTGATTTCCCCTTCCTTCACACATTTGTCACTGCAGTAAATGTAACTGTCGCTGTTTTAGAATCTATGGCCATACTTTATCAGTTCTTCTAATCTTTGCATAAATTTCTTTTCATCAACTTTGGGCCTTAATGCACTTTTTCTATCCTCTTCACCCAAGAACTCTTCAGTGTAAGGAATTTGTTAGTTTCCTGCACGCACCCGTTTTTTACAAATCTACCAGAAATGCAGTGAGCTTCCGCTTCCTGGCACTGAAAGTCAGCATCCTGGAGGGATTAAATAAAACCTTCTTGTTTATGGGCTTGCAGGGCTAGAAACTGTTGCATGCTCTCAGCCATAAAAAGATAGTTCTGAATCTGTATGTCAAATTCATATTTTCATAACCTCCTCATTTTCCTTTCTGACTCCCACCAAGAAAGTCATCTAAAAACAAAAACAAAACAAAACAAATACCCTCTACAGCCAGCTTCTTCTCATGCCAGAGATTTCATGCTTGGGCCTGTTACCATTCTCTCTTCCTCTCTCTCTCCCCCATCTCTCTCTCTCTCTCTCTCTCTCTCTCTCTCTCAGAAAGAAAGAAAGAAAGAAAGAAAGAAAGAAAGAAAGAAAGAAAGAAAGAAAGAAAGAAAGAAAGAGAAAGAGACAAACATACAGAGAGACAGAAAGAAAATTCTGCCATCGTATATGGCCTGGTCCTAGGAAAATAAGCACAGTCCCTCTAGAATTTCACTGTAATGAAACATACAAAACTGTAATTCTCAAGAGTTTATAACTCAGACTCACATCAGTCGATCTAAGACAGTTTTTCCAAAATCTTTTATGTTATCAGAGACAGCAGAAATAGAAAGGACAGAGAGCTGTGCTTGGAATCAGAATGAAGTTAAAATGACGTAAAGCTCAGGTTTAGAATATGCTCATAATATTCTGATATTATTAAACTATGATACTACAATTATGAATAAATACAGAATTTCTAAAAATTAATCCAACTATGAATATATAATAATCTAACTATATATTTATGATATGTATAATTTGACACATCAACTTGTTCTTTCTTAAATATATAGCTTTATGATACATTATAATATTATAAACAACAACTAATCTAATATATCATATTTCATATATATATAAAACCAATTGCTGTCTCAAATTTTAGGAAACTGGAAATGAAATATAGAATCAGATTTTTTTATTTAATTTTAAATCCTATTAGTCCAAAGAGATTTCTCTTATGCATAACAAATCACTGCTAGTTCTTATCTTTTGCTTATTGGTAAAACTTTTTTAAAATTCCTGAAAAAATGGAGAGTAGAAATATATGTAATATTGTATTTTAGAATGTAAGTTAATTATCAACTATTGACTGACTTTCATCAAATTTTCACTTGAAGAAAAATCAACTTGAAATGCAGATCACTTTAAAAGCTGCCTGACAATTATGTAAAGTGGAGCTAAAACTATGAGTCACACAGAGCAAAGATAGAATATTTTCCTCTCTTCTTGTGATGTATTGAGTTGCTCTATATAAGATTGTGAAGTAAATAGATATCTAAAGAATATTCTTAGAGCTTTTCCGCAAATGAATAATTACATTCCTTGCTAATGTGGGGAACATTGGAAGATGGAAAGGTTGAGGGGAAAATCACTGGTTGTTTCAGATTCTACCTCAGAGCTCTTTCCTACATAACCTCAGATACATTTTGAAGGAATGATTAAAACTGATACCACAAATAAGGATCCACATTTGAGAGTTCTGATCTCCTGCTGGACTCTAAAGCCACTTATGGGGGTTATATTATATAACAGAAGACCCGAAGAACCTGGAACTGTACAGCTAACATACTGCCAAAAGCCAGCGAACCAGAAAGGAGTCAGAGAAAGATGTAATCACTGTGCACAACCATGAGGGATGACAGAGTTTAGGTACCAATGTGGGACAATTGGTAGCATGGAAGATGAGTATTAGTTAGTGGCTGAAGAATGGATAAAACATGGGAAAGAGCTGGAAAGAGGAAGAGCTATGAGATGATGTCTGGAGAAGTTTGGAGGATATAAGTCTATTTGTAAGAAAGAAAGATGTTGAATAAAAAAAATTATTTATTTTTAGAGAAGATAAATGCTAGTCTTTGGGATTAAAGTTCATTCTTTTTGAGAAAAATATTTTAAATCTCATAGAATCTTTCTCTGTCAGAGTGTTTAACATGCTGGAAAGTTATTACTCATTAATGTTAGTGGTTCAAATTTTATGACACTGTTGGCTGATATATATATATATATATGTACATATATATATAACAAATTAACTATAATTGATGAAAGGTGTTTGACTAATCTGTTCAAATTATAATTTATATAATCTTAGGAAAAATGTTTGTTTTAGGAAATAACTGTATATTATTCAAGTTTCAACAAGAGAAGCAAGGTCATCAGACAATGAGGGGATTTATATGCATATTTATAATGTCACATAACCATAGATGCACACACACACACACTTATGGACATTCTGGAATATTTGTAAGAACAGAGGATCAATATTAATGGCTGGAGCATGTATAAAGATATTCACAGATGAATAAAGAAATTAATTCATAAAATGTTGCTCTTCACAAGAAAAAGATCACAAGGTTTTGATTGCTATACAACAAATTACCTCAAAGTATGTAATTAAGAGTTTTAGATATAGTTTAATTGTAGATCACCCACATGGCATGTATAAGGTCCCACAATTGATACCTAGCACTAAACACATACACTCTCCCGACACGCAATAGTAAGTTAAAACATCAATAAATACAGGTCAGATATTTAGAAGTGCATATAAACCTGAGAGCTCTGTCTAGGCATGCCTGGTGAGTTTCAGCTAAGAATATTATTCAGATATGCATCTTTTGAAAGCTTGAATGGAGTTAGAGGACATGATGGCAAGATAGTTCATCCCCATGGTAGTTAAGGGGCTCTGGTTGTTGACAGGGGTCTTCATTATAAATGTCTCCATAGATCTAGTTAGGTACAGCCTGGAGCCTAAGACTTGAATAATTAAAACCTGTAGAAAACATGAGTAACAGAAATCAGGCATCATTAGGGGCCAGACTGAAGGACAACTCACATATCCAGCATAAATCCCTTGTCATATTCCAGGCTCGTATCAATGCACAGGAGAAATCTCACAATTGATCTTGATTGCTTATTTTATCTCTGTAAGGTTGTTATGACTTTTTTCCATAATTTAGTCTATTCATGATTCAATAACCAAATGCCATAAGTGAAGTGGCTTGAATAATAAAAATGTATTTTATTTTTGTATAACTTTTGAGGCTTAAAATATAAAAATAGTTGGCAGGTTTGGCTTTTCATACTGTCTTTTTGCTGTGTCCTTCTGTGGTAGTTCTTGAACTGCATGTAGCAGTTCTTGAACGTCCTCTGTAGTAATAAGAGCAGAATGTGGTGGAGCGGCGGGCTGCGTTCCTGCCGCTCTGGCTCACGGCCGCCTGGCTAGCTTATGCCCCGAAATAATTACACTGAAACTATATTCTTTTAAACACTGCTTGGCCCATTAGTTCTAGCCTCTTATTGGCTAGCTCTTACATATTGATCTAACCCATTTCTAATATTCTGTGTAGCACCACGAGCTGGCTTACCAGGAAAGATCTTAACCTGCGTCTGTCTGGAGTGGGAGAATCATGGCGACTCCTGACTCAGTTTCTTTCTCCCAGCATTCTGTTCTGTTTACTCTGCCTATCCTAATTCTACCGTATCAGAGGCCAAGCAGTTTTCTTTATTAATTAACCAATGAAAGCAACAGATAAATACAAGACCCACCTCCATCAATCCTCACCCCCACATAGGAACATCAGTCATATTTCAAAAGAGCATATTTCCCAAACCTCAGCTAGTCTTGTTCACCTTTTAAAGTGTTTTCTCTCAAAATATACTTACTAGGAGTTAGGATTTCACATATGAGTTTTGGGGATACACAATTTAGGTCATAATAACCTTACATCTGTATTAACATTTCAGAGTATACAGGATCCAATTCTATATCTATTCGAGGGATTAGGAAAGTCAAATATGTCAAATAATTTGTTAGTATGAACAAGTAAACTAAAGTTTAAAAAATGTTGCTTCATTATTTATAGAGAAATTATATCTTGTTCTTCAAAATATGTAAATGTCATTCAAGGACTGAAAAAACTTTTATGTCATAGATTTTGTGAGTGTCTTGGTTTAGCATAAATAACTCCATGCTCAGAGTGAATGAAGTTGAAATCAAAGTATTCTTGAGTTTCACTGTCAGTGAGAACTCAGATTCCTCTTTAACTCATTCAGGTTGTGGCATATTTTGGGAGTTAAGAAATTATGGTTTCTATTCTGTGCTATGTAGGTGATAGGATTCGAGGCTTCAGTCAGGAGCAAGAGGCTTCCCTGAGGATCTAGACAAATGGTCCTCTAGCAACATGGAAGTGTATTCCTCAAAGCTGTCAAAGAGAATATCATGCCTCTAAAAAATCTATTACAGCAATAATATCTTAGCAATTGCACCGTCACCTTGGTCACTTCCTGATTCTCAGCTATTTACATGGGCCCATCCCCATCAAAGGCTCTGAAATTATGTTGAGCAAGATTGCCAGGAAACAAGAATGTTGGAGGTAATCTTAGAATTATGCCCACTATCACACATACAAATGAGATAAATTTGAAATATGAGACAATAAAACTTTTAACTGGAAAATGCCAGAAATCAAAGCTACCAGGAGAGAGAGAGAGAGAGAGACAGAGACAGAGAGACAGAGAGACAGAGAGAGAGAGAGAGAGAGAGAGAGAGATTTCAAATAAATTCATGAAGGAAAACTGAAAGGGCCAAAAGATCAAGTCAGATTCATATAATGTTTTCCTAAAGCCCTCTGCTTCCTTAAGTCTTCTATCCTGACTATTTTAAAACTCATCACTATTTCCTGCTTTTCCCCAAACAGGCTAATGAAACTTGAACTCTGCGCTAGTTGGAGAGAATTTTTTCAAATGATGGGCAATATTTAAATATGACATTTAAATCCTACTCAAGAACTGAGAACTGCCCACTCCTCATGTAGATGCTCTACCTATGTAGAGCATAGGTATTGACCATTATTGACTTTTGGTCTAACTCTAGGCTACTGAGTCCACCATGTCCAATTCATGTTCGATTGTTAATCAGAAACAAGAATCCCTGGATTGTAACTGACTACACATGGTAGTTGAACTTGATCAATGTAATGACTCTTAATTTAATTTAAAAAAAAAACAGCGATTTATATGAAGTCTTTAAACACTGTACCTAAAAAATCAGAATGTTGCTAACAAATCCTGTGGAATAGACTAGGAAATTTCTAAGAATCTTTTGGCTACAGCACTATTTTTATTAAGTCTCCAGAGTCTATTATATCAAGAAAAGCAGAGTGGTTGCTTTCTGAGCAAATGTAAAGACAGAGAAAAATTAATGTTTTCTAAAACATGGCCATTCCCACATATTGTAATCTCCTAAATAGAAGATGGAAACAAAACAGAGAGAAGCAGAGGTAAGAAAGAGCTCTAACTATTGGAAATCCTTAGCGTCTCTGATCCCTTTTATTTCCACCAGTTTCACTGCAGTCACTGATAAACTTTCCCCATTAACTGAACATAGCCAGTGTAGAGAGTCCTGTGGAATACAAATGGACTGAGCAGGGAGCTGTATAATCTGTAATGTTTGGGGTCAATGAACAATCAAGTTAGAAATATCACAATATAGTAAAACAATGATCTGGGAGGAACCCAGGAGAAAATGTCCTTAGGATAAAGAACAGATGGATGACCTTGACAGGGTGGAGATCAAAGAGTCAAAATTTGAGGCAAGAAAATGAGTTAGAGCTTCGTGATACCTTATGATTGGTTGAATTGTGGCATATACAAGCGTATCAACTAAATTTTAATTTGTACCTTGGACACATTGTTTCTGAGAGAAAAAAAATATTACTAATCCATTGACCAAGCTGTTACAGAAGCTGACACCAAAATCTTACCAAAGAAGCCACACTTATCTAATTTTCACAAGTCCTTAAAGAATACTACATCATAGTCCTGTCATATTTTCTTTTGAACTCATTCTCTTCCTGAGTGTCCCTTCTTATACAAGATTGGTCATTAAATAAAATCATATAAATGATACAAATATCTCTCTGAATCTTTTCAGGTAGCTCTTCTACGAGACAGTATTTCTATTGGGGCTTACTTATAGGCCTTTCCTACATGTAAAGTCAAATATAAAGAATTAACCAATAGAGAAACTAAATATTGATAGGCAATATTTTAGATACTTTTTATTGCTGTGTTAAGATGTATGACCAAGGCAACTTAAAGGGAAGTGTTTATTGGGCCTACAGTTTTAGAGGGAAAGTCCATTGTTGGGACCAATTAACTCCTGGCCTTCAGCTGTTCTTCCCTGTCAAGAGCCTTCTAATTGAAGTTACTAGAAGCTGTACTTAGCTTAGAGGATCAGAGGATGGGATTTTCACCTGTTGGCCACTGACTGCAGTGTATTTAAGCCTCCATGGCGCTATTAAAGAGGGGTTTTTGGTACCAGTGATTGAAGGTCTGTGTGTCGGTCTGTCTCTGCGTTTGTATTCTCAACCTCCAGCCCCTTGCCCGAAGCTCGTGAACTGGGTTCTAACACATAGAGCACAGACAGGGGCCGCGGTGCGCAGCAGTCCATGACTATCCTGGTGGGAGCCATGAAAACAGGCTGGGATGGCAATGGGACAGTAGCTGAGAGCTTACATGTTGAGACAACAGTGAGGCAGAGAGAAACAGAGCTAACTTGGAATGGGGTAGATTTTTGAAACCTCAAAGACTTTCCATGACACACTTCTTCCAAAAAGATCAAACCTTCTAAATCTTCCCAAACAGCTCAATTAACTGGAGACTAAAATTAATACAAGTAACCGTATGGGGGCTAGTCTCACTCAAACCACCACAGGAAGCTCCATATCTAGTACTTAAATATTAACTACAACAACCCGTCTCTCTCTAGTGTGTTAGTTTAGATTCATGTTCTAGTTTAAACAATAATTAGAAAATTGTATTCTATTATTATTCAGAGCACTACTTATTTGGCTACCCCTTACATATTGCATGTATGTTTCTAAGTACACATTATTTTTAAAAACATTATCTTCTGAAATATTATGGATCAACTTACATTCACAGTAGCAGAGCTAAAAATGCTTATTGGTATGGACATTCATTAACACCAGGATTTCCAGTTTTACAAATATTGAAAAAGATCATTATATCAAACAGCTCAACAGAATAAAAATTAGTTAACAGAAAATTAATGTAACTATCTGTGTTTGAGAATATTATGACAGGGTAGCCAGACTTTTCAAAAAAAACCTTGACAAAAAAGGAATTCTAATACGCTAACTAGTTTTGTATAATTGACACAAGCCAGAGTCACTTGGGAAGAGGGACTTCTATTGAGAAAATGTCTCCATGACACTTACTTGTAGGCAAGTCTGTAAAGCATTTTATTGATTAACAATTGATATGTGTAGGCCCAACTCACTGAGGAAAGTACTACCCCTAGGTAGGTGGCCTTAGTTGGTATAAGAAAGCAGACTGAGAAATCCATGAGGAGCAAGTCAATATGTAACACTCCTCCATGACCTCTGCATAGTTTTTACTTCCAGGTACCTGCATTCAGTTCCTGACCTAACTTCCCCTAGATAATGGACTACAAGTAATAAGATGAAATAAACCCTTTCCTCCTAATGCTAATTTTGGTCACAGTGTTTTTTATCATAGCAAGAGAAACCCCAAGATATCCAACAATAAAATATTTGACCCTTAAAAATTCTTTTTATGAAAATCAGTACACTCAAATAGTAAAAGCAGTTGCCATTGTAAACCTCACTTAAAACTGCACAGAAGATCATGTACTTAGTAAATAAGACAATTTAATCTCAATATTGGTATAAAAGAAATTATAGACTTATACAAACTGAAAGACATTCCCTCTTTCTTATAGAGTACAATTTAATGCCACATATGTGCAAGATATCCTTAAGTTGTAGTCAATGGCATCTCAATATAACTATAAGAAAATCACGATATGAATATAGGAGATATTCTAAATTTCATAACTTAACGTCAATATTCAAGAATAGCTGTGAAAACATTTCCAAAACAAAACCTGCAAGTTCTACTGAGAAAGCCGAATAACTTAGCATTTCGGTGACATATGAATAGACAAGTGAATCTACTGAATAGAACCCAAAAGTAGGCCAAAATTCATGTGTAAATTTCACGTGTGGTAAAAGCAGCATCACAAACCACAAAGCATGGGACTTTTAATAAGTGATGCTCATGAAACTAGGTAGCCATCTGGAAAATACAAAATTAGATCCACATCTCACAGAATGTACTCAAAAGGGATTAGTGATAAAAATATAAAAATTTGAAGCCATATGATTTCTAGAAGGAAACAAAAATTCTTCTTTAAACTATATATAAGACTTTCTAATAAGAATTCACATCTGAAAACCAAAAAAGATCAATAGATTAAATGTATGATTTTTATGTTGACAAATTATTTTTATTTCAAAGTATAAACCTGACAACAAAGCAGAAAATATTTGCACAAAATGTAAAGGAATCTTTATAAACAAAGCAATAAATAGACAAACACTTGTAGACAGAGGCTGTTTGTTCATTTCCTGGTCACCCAGATCCAAAATAACCATATAGAAACTATATTAGTCACAACACTGCTTGGCCAAATCACTTAAGTATATTGCTAGCTAGCTCTTATATCTTAAATTAACCCATCTGTATTATTGTATATTTTACCAAGAGGCTCATGATTTACCACAAGGTTCTGGCGTCAGTCTCCTGCAGCGGCTACATGGTGTCTCCTTAACTCCACCTCCTTTCTCTTCCTCTCTCTACTTGGAATTCCCACCTTGCCCTATTATGCCCTGAAGTAGGTCCAAAGAAACTTCTTTACTGACCCGTGATATTCACAGCACACAGAGGGGAATCCCACATCAACAGCTGACAGAAAAACTTGACAGAGGAAAAACACATGGACAGTTAATTCTTTAGAGATTTATTTAGATGGCCCTCAAATATATGAAAAAATGTTCAATCACATAGCATAAATTTTTAGTAAGTAATATTACTTACTAAAAATTCACAAAGCTAAAAAACTAGAAAAATATAAAAACACATTCTCTTTCTGAGATCATGGGAAATAAACATGTAAATATTATTAGTAGGAAGAAAAATTAGTACACTTTAGTAGAAATTTAGAGGTTAGTTATTGAATAAGGCACTATAAAGAGCTATATAGATCTTCCAAGAAAAGGGAAATAGAATAGGTACTTATGTATGGAACGTGAGAATCAAATGGAAAAAAGAGAAAGAGAGGAATGATGGAGGAAACAACTAAAATTAACAGCAATTTAAGGGGTAATATGAAAGCCTAATGCATTGGAAGTTTATATATGTGTGTGTGTGTATGTGTGTGTGTGTGTGTGATCAAAAATAAATATTTGTAAGAAAATATTTTATCTATAAGTTAAAATAACTTTGGATATAGATGAATGGATAGATGAATAAAAACAGTTTTTGGAAACCCACAAGCAAAATTAGTAATAAACTAACTGCAAAATCTCTAAACACTTCCTCCAAGACACTCAAATACTTCGATTATTTAAAGTAAAAATGTAGCTTTTTGGTAATACAATTTAGGTATCAACAAAGAGGTAATTCAGAAATGGCTACTGACCTTCTGAACCCCTGAATATTAAAAAATTACACATGCATACTATTTTGCTGTGATTCTTGACAAAATGCATCCTCTCTTCCACTTGTCAGAATGCTGCCAGTTAAGGGACATTTTCCTAAATGACAGCACTCTTTAATATATTATAAACCATGAGAAAGTAAGAAAGACTAAGAAACTAAAAATAAAATGTCAATTAAGAAAATATAAAACTAAATGTACTGTGTAATGCAACGGAAAGGGAATGTGTAGGAGAAACTGATGGAATCTAAATAAAGTCTATAGTTCAGTTAGCAATTATGCCAAAACTTTTCTTACTCTTGGTGATAGAAAAAGAGCACAATGTTCGTCTAAGATGTTAACAGAAGTAGGAAGATGAGGGGCATAGGGATGTAGACATGATTATGTGCAACTTCTATATAAGCATAAAATTATTTCAACTACATAATTTAACTAGAGTTTAAGAAGTTCAGCTAAAATATTTCTGAAACCCCCTGTGAGTTAGAATGTCAAGAACTGATTCTAGGCGATGGCATGCTTCTGCTTTTTTTATTTGGAAGAATGTCTTCCTTTAGAGGAAAGACTAGTTCTCTTTCCTGCCCCCTCAGTTCATCACCATCAAGTTCAAGAAAAGATTTGAATTTTCAAATCTTTTGAAAAATTTAAAACAAAAGTTTTAAAAATAACTTTTGTAAAATTGAGACAATTATTTGTCCAGTCTACTGATGAGGGATTTCATTGGTCAATAAAGAAACTGCCTTGGCTCATCTGATAGGGCAAAATTTAGATAGGTGGAGTAAACAGAACAGAATGCTGGGAGGAAGAGGAAGTGAGCTCAGTTGCAGGGCAGCTCCTCTCAGAGCCAGATGCGATGAAGCAAGCCACCAGGTCAGACATGCTGAATCTTTCCCGGTAAGCACACCTAGTGGTGCTACACAGATTATTAGAAATGGGCTAAATTAATACGTGAGAATTAGCCTAGAAGAGGCTAGATATAATGGGCCAGGCAGTGTTCAAATGAATACAGTTTGTGTGTTGTTATTTCGGGTATAAAGCTAACCATGTGGGAGCCGGGCGGGACAAAAAGCAGGCCCGCAGCTCCTACTACAGCCTACTAACTGCTAAGCTGCAAAATTCAAATATCAAAATATATCTTAGCATGCTATTAGTTTCCCAAGATGTTAAGAAAACCATCAGGGACCCCCAAAGAGGAAAAAAAAAGCAAAACAAATTAAATTTATGGATAAAATACAGCTTCTCCATGATTAAAGTTTGTTTGTTTATTTATTTATTTATTTATTTATTTTGGATTCTTTGCAGTCGTTTTAAAATAAGTCTTGTGACTGGGATTTAGCCATGAAGGAAAGAGCCAGTGAGTCTCAAACACCAGTAGGTAACACATAAGTTAAAAGCAATTACAATGACAGTGCTGCAGAGAGAGCCAGGGATGTTTTTATGAAAAGCTTCTTTCTGAAATGCAAAATATATGGCACAACATGTACGATATATAAGTAGAGGCAGGGTGATGAGATCAGGAGAATTCTAGGAAGGAGGAAGCCCATTTCTCCCATTCCTGCCCAGATTTCAAAGAAGCAACGTGTGAGCTGCCCCATTGTGAAAGGTACTGAGCCACATGGCTAACATAGATCAGAATAATGGGTTAATATAAGTGATAAGAGCTAATTAGTAACCCAAGCTAATGGGCCAATAAGTTTATAACTTATGTAGAGCTGTGTGTGATTTTCTTTGGGATTTGCCAGCTGTGGGGTACTGGGCAGGACAGAATTCCCAACAAGGCATCCCTCATGTTACAATATGTCTTATAGCTCATTAAGTAAAACGTGAAAATAGTTAAGTGTACTGTCAGTTTAGACTCTTATCCAAAGCTGATAAATAAAGAACTTGTGACAATTGTATTGCCAGATGCTACTGTCAGAAAACAACAGCAGAATCAACCCTCTCTTGAACAAATCCAGATTTACTCACCTAAAAGATTTTTTAAAAAATTAAAATGCAGACTTCCATTACACTAAAATCTTTGTCAAGCTTGAACTGCACACTTGCAGACAGTAACATGTGAGTGATGACAGTCATATTCAGGAAGCACATGATCTTAGAGGTATGTATTACCATCTGGGAGTTATTCACTACTATGCCTACAAATAATCCAGGTGGCATCATAGATTCTCAGTGTTCTTTAAAAGAGTACACTCTTGCAGCAGCTGGACAGATGCCAATTGTTGTGGATGAATGGATTAGAAATACAGTTGGTATTAGATCTCACACTTAACGATACTTGGAAAGAAGAGATTTCTAAAAATTTTTTAGAAAAAGAAAGTTTAGATGTTTTAACCATGGTAATCTAGGTCATCTGAAAAAAATTGTAGGCAAAGCATTTCTAGAAACAATCTTTTTTTCAGAATGAGTTCAAATAGTAGGCCCAAGCCTTCTGGAATATGTAGATATGGCAAAGGCCAGCACTGGACTATCATAAAACAGGCCAGGTAACCCTAGTCACTGGGAAATGCCTAGGGGCCTCATACAGGCCACATGTCAAATTTGTCTCAGTCTTCCCTGTCAGCATTGGGGAAAATCCTCCAAAGAACAATTAAAAGATTTAGTGCCTGTTGTGAAAAACCATACTGCTCTGGATAGCAGAACACCTTCAGTAGATAAAATAAGATTTTCGGTAGAGACCATAAAACAAGTTTTTTGTTGTTGTTGTTGTTGTTTTTTTTTTTTTTTTTTTGTCAAATTTCTATAAGTGATCGAAGACCAAAGTCAAAAATACAAATAAATGACAGGCACAGATGTAACACTAATTTCACTAAAATCTCGGTATCCAGATTGGCCTCTCCAGGAGGCAAATATTCATTTTCTAGGAATTACAACTTTATCTCATGTAAAACAAAGTACAAGATGGGTCGAGTGTATAGGGTCAGAAAGACAGTTAGAAAATTAAAGCTGCTACCACACTGACTACATTCATAGGGTTTCAATCCACAGTGTGGTAATGTCTTTATAACTCACAGTAATCTTCAAAAATATAAAGGAACACATACTCGAGAGAGTCCCTGTAAATGTGACTAATGTAGTAAAGCTTTTGCATGTATCAGAAGTCTTCAAATTCATGAGAAATTATACAGTACAATAACCTTATAAATATAGTCAGTGTGGTAATTTTTTATTTTATTATGGTAGTTTTTCTACAAGAATAAGCTTTTAGTGTGCAATCAATCTATTTAAAGCCTTTTCATATAACAGTACTCTTTGATTATGTGCAAAACCAATATCGAAGAGATTCTAACTATAAAGAATTTGGGAACATCTTCAGCCAGCATACATTATTAAGTTACACAGGACTGTTGATTCTGGGGAAAAAATGCTGACACTATCAGCAATCGGTCCAAGCATTATAGTACCCTTTATTTTGTTTGAACCTGCAAACTCATATGAAGAAAAGCCCTACAAATTTAAATAATAATGTAACTCTTTTAGATTTCACACTGCCTTTCAATTAAATGAAATATCTAATCCTGCTGTAAACATTTATGGATATGTATTTGTGCCTTTTCTGTTGTTGTGATATAACATGTTTTAAAAATATGAATATTAAAATACTAATACTAGAGAATGTAAGAAACATCTTGTGCATATTCAAAGCAGGATTTCTCAGGTTGATATGTACTAACGTAGGATAGTCAGCGATAAACTCTGTATCTCATAACATAGCTTGATATGCTCCTGATATGTGTATATCATTTAGTGTTCCATTTTCTTCTTCATGTTCCCATTACTTTTCCATTTGCAACTTCATCTTGAAATACTGCCTTCTAAGCAGATTATGCAAAGATACCAGATAGTGTACCAGCAATGAGATTTATTTTTAAAAAAATCTTTTGTGTGTGTCTGTAATGTGACTCAGAGTTTGTAGGACATGGCAGATATGTGGGGACTAGAAGACAACTTTGTGGGATCGTCTTTTGACCATCTTAATATGGTGACCATGGTCAGGTTCCAGTGTGCATACCAGAGACATTTCACACTGAGTCATCTCACTGATGCTCAAACAAGATGAGTTGAACATTAACATCAGTAAATTATTTTCCTCTTTTCAAATTGCAAATGTATTGTTGTTTAAGAATGGAGGAAAAGAGGACAATTTGAGTAATAAATCCCGTTATGATTATCATGGCAAAAAATAAAGCTTTATATGGCTAACATATGAATTTATGGGAATGTAATTTGTTACAACCATGGAAAATCCAGATTAACATTCCTCCAATCTCAGAAACAAACCATAAACATAAAATTTTCTCCTGAAGAAAATAAAAAATAAATCATCAAAACAGTCACTGACATTTCAGGTTGTACATAAACAAGGCATAGTAGTTGTTGATCTTTCAAATGAATCAATAGCCCTACTTTTAAGATGGTTAACGGACAAATCTGTCTGGATAAAAAATGGCCTTTGATATAAAAACAATATATGCACTAGAATAGCTGATACAGGAGAAGCTAAATGTTCAACATATTGAATAATTAATAGTCCATGGAATTCTCCTATATTTAAATAGAAATCTGGAAAACGGGAATGGTAACAAATCTAAGAACTGCTAATAAGGTGATCCAGTCAATGAGTACTACTTTACAGCCTAGAATTCCCTTGCCTTCTTTAGTACCTAAAAAGGTGGTGTATTAGTGATTGATTTAAAAAGCCCCCCCTTTTTTACTATACCTTTACAAGAAGAGGATAAAGAAAAACATTTCCCTCATAATGCCCAATTAAAATAATTCTCAGCCTGTTAAGAGAAATCAGTGTAAAATTTTTCCACAAGGGATGTGAAACAACCCTATCTTGTGTAAATATTTTATAAAACAACCATTGGAAATAATTAGCAAACATGTTTCTCAACCTATAGTTTACCATTATATGAATGGTATTTTACTAGCTGATATATATTGACATAACTTAGAAAAAATGTTTGAAGAGATGAAGAGAAGACTTTCTCTTCTTGGGGATTACAAATTACACCTAAAAAATACAAAGAGGGGGTTCTATTAATTTCCTAGGATATAAGATAGGTTTATAAAAAATTCAAATACAAAAAGTACAAATCTGGAGAGATCAATTCAAACTCAATTATTTTCAAACATTGTTGGGAAATATTAACTGACCACTGACCACAATTGGATTGGCAAGTCAAAAACTAAATAATTTAGCCGGGCGGTGGTGGCGCACGCCTTTAATCCCAGCACTCGGGAGGCAGAGGCAGGAGGATCTCTGTGAGTTCGAGACCAGCCTGGTCTACAAGAGCTAGTTCCAGGACAGGCTCCAAAAACCACAGAGAAACCTTGTCTCAAAAAAACCAAAAAAAAAAAAAAAAACTAAATAATTTATTTCAAAACTTACAAGGTAATAAGGACTTTTATAGTCCACAAAAATTATCAGCTGACGCTGAAAGAGAATTGACTTTGGTAGAAGAGAAATTACAGTACATGTGGATCACTTGAATCCAGAGGCTGATTGTATCTTGGTCAGACTACCTTCTATTAATTCTTCTAAAGGAATTCTTATACAGAGAAAAGATAGCATCTTAGAATGGATATTTTTTAACACAAAAATGAGTAAATTATTAAACACCTATGTTGAAAAGTTTTCTGAATTGATTCTGTGAGGAAAATTGAGACTTTTTCAGTTTCCAGAAATAGACCCAACAAAAATTGTATTTACTTGTACTAATGCTGAAATTGTCATATTTGGGACAAACAATGAACATTAGCAAGAGATTGAATTAATTTCATGGTGGAGATTAGAAACAAATATTTCCAAAGCAAGAGATTTCAGCTAATCAAAAGAATTAATTGCATTCTTCCTAACATTGTACATAGAACTCCAATTTCTGGAGCTCCTAAATTCTATATTTATGGAATAAATCAGGAAATACAGAATATAAATCAGGACATTTAAGTGGCTCAAGGAACTTATTCTTTTCAAAATAAGAATTATAGACTATTCCCATGTTATTCTTAGATTTTTCCTGAACAGCTTAATATAGTTACTGACTCTCAATATGCAGAAAGAGTTGTTTTACATATTAAAACTGCTGAAATTATTCCAGATGATTCAGGATTAACTGTTATTTATTCAATTATAAAAATAATCAGAAATAGAAATCATCCCTTGTATATAAGGTATATCTGATCCCATATAGGTCTAATAGAAATCATCCCTTGTATATAAGGTATATCTGATCCCATATAGGTCTACCTTAGCTCTTATGCACAAGGTAATGATGAAGTTGATCAGGTAGGGGTAGGAAATATGCTAAAAGCATCAGAATTTCATAAGAAACAACATGTTAATAGCAAAGGTTTGAAGACAGATTTTTCTATTACTTGACAACAAGCCAAGGAAATTATATGTAACTGTCCCTCTTGTTCTTTGTATAACTAAACTCTACCTGAAGGAAGTAACCAAAAATATAGTCAAAAAATGAAATTTAGCAAATGGATGTTTTTCTATTTGCAGAGTTTAAAAAATTGAAATATGTGCTCTATACCATAGATACAGATTCAAGATTTCAATGGGCAACTGCTTTATGTTCTGAAAAAGCTGATTATGCAATTACACATTTATTAGAAGTTATGTCCATTATGGGATAACCTGTACCAATTAAGACTGAGAATGCTCCAGCATGCATTTCTAGTAAAATGAAACAGTTTTTGCATATTATAACATAAAGCATATTACAGATATGCCACATAATCCCTACAGGGCAAGCAGTTGTAGAAAGAACAAATCATTCTTGAAAAGATAATTATGACAGATAAATTACATAATGCTTTTAGTTGGGATGGTCCAGTCCAATGGACCATTTCAACCTGGACTTCAAGGAAGCTGCTTGTTTGTTCCCAGCTCCTCAGCACCAAAATAACCACACAGAAACTGTATTAATTAATCACTCCTTGGCCCATTAGCTCTATCTTCTTATTTACTAACTCTTACATCTTAATTTAACCCATTTATATTAATCTGTATATCACCACATAGCTGTGGATTAGCGGGTAAAGTTCTGTCCTGCATCTGTGTCTGGTGGGGCTACATGGCTTCTCCTGACTCTGCCTTCTTTCTTCCAGAATTCATTCTAGCTTTCCCAGCCTAGTTCTGTTCTGCTCTGCCATAGGCTCAAAGCAGTTCTTTATTAACCAATGGTAATCACTGCATACAGAGGGAACTCTCACATCACCTCCCTTTTTCTGTATAAATAAAAAGGAAGGTTTTAACTTTAACATAGTAAAATTACATATAACAAAACAGTTATCAAGCAAGAATGGCAGAGGTCCATTCATTGTCTCTGAGAGCCATTCTCTCCATCTGACATCCAGGGTCAGGTGGCAACAGGTCTATGCTACCACTAAGCAAGTTTTAACACTCTGGTCACAAGCTCCATTTAAATGCTCCATAGCTGGACCTTGTCAGAGTTTGTGCTGGCAGTACAGCCCAGGAAGCTGCCATTTCAAACCACGCATCTTTTTCTGCTACCGATAAATCAGGAAGATCTCTTTTAAAGGAGCCACTGCCTTATGCCATGCTTAACTCTGTTCTTTTTTGTCTAGAATTCCTTTTTAAGTTTTTTTGGGTTTTACATGGATATAGTTGACCATGTTGGAACACCAATTTGTTGTGAGGAGGGTGCTTGTTTGTTCCAAGCTGCTCAGTACCAAAATAACCACACAGGGTAAAGTTCTGTCTTGTTACTGCCTTCCATTCACATATTCACCTCTCAATAGATGAATACATACAGTTAGCACTCACAGCAGGGGAGTTCAGAGTAGTCAGCTCTCAGTCCATGAAATGGGGGCAGAGCATCAGGTAACACAAAGGAATAGTCTAAAGTGTACATGAAAATGCTCCCAATGTTCCTCATACATTTCTTTCTTTTCTGGGTGATTAAAATGTGAGTTTCAATGCCAAATACTTTGCTTCTTAATTTAGGATTTTTAGCTCCCCTCTTCACATCTGCATAAGTAAATACGTCAACATGACAGTGATTTTCAAAAAGCTTAATTTAGAATAAAAACATAAACTATAAACAGGCTTCCTTTGAATTTCATAATTTTAAAAAGTAATATTTATCAGTCAAGGCCCTGTGGAATGTCTATGTGGGTATGTTTCTGTGCTGGGATACCAACAAAAGATAAGACCACAACCTGGAGCAAAGAAGAGTGTATCTGGATCACCCTGAGAACAGAAAGAGGCAGGAAGCAGTTGGTAATCACCACAGGTAAGAAAGTTGCCTCCTGGGAAAGGTCCCTAGGGAAGATTTTGTTCCCTAGGTTTGATGTAGCCTAATGAGGATTGATCTAAAGGAATAATTTTCTTGACCTAATTCTCCTAGATCTTCTGGTAAGTACCTGTGGAGTAGCCTCTCATTTTGGCTGGATTCACCAGGATATTGGCAACAAATGTTGGCTCACAATCAGTTCCAACAGCTCATCCACATGGAGCAGAAAGTAGCTTGAAAACAAGGAAGAAAAGCTGTCTTCTGAGGAGACAGACATTCCAGACTCAGAAAAACAGAGGAACACCTGTTCTCTACAGCCACACTGCTTCCCAAAGGAGCAGGTATCCTGACCATGAAAGTCCATCTTCTGTTTCCAGCCACTGTGTCCTAACAGTCAAGGGACACAAGTGAGTGACAGGGTAATTATGCAAGTGTGACATGAACTCCGGCTTGTCTTCAAAGAAGAAAAGAAGAGACAAATTCCTGCAAAGCATTCCTCCAGATTTTATTCTGATAAGATATTGGATTTAACTAAGCTTTTAGAAGTATTTTTATGTCCATCTACTGAACAACACAAAACGAACCCAATGGCATCTTAGGGGATTCTTTGTCTCATGATGTTTAGTAAGGGCATTTGTTCATTCATTATTTATTTTGTGTATATATTATGGCTTTCAGTTTTGCATTTTTATGACATTTCTGTGTGTATGAACATATGTATCTCAATATCTAAATATGTTTCTTATGTATTTTCTTTAGCTCTTTTTCTTCTATTTTTGGTTAGTTTGTTTGTTTGTCCTAATCTGATTTGTTTTTTTCTGTTAATTTTATTTAATTTTATTATTATCATTCTTTAGATGTCCATTGTTTTCGAATCAGATAGACTAAGACTGTGGAATTAGATGGGAGTGACTTCTTGGAGGAGTTGGGGGAGAAAAAACTGTAATCAGAATATATTGCATGAAAAAAATCTATTCTCAATAAAAACAACAAAAATATTTTTATTTATTTCTTGAAAAATTCATACATTCTATTCTAATCATATTCACCCTCCCCAGCTTCTCTCACATTTATGGCCCCTTCTCTACTGACCCAACTTTGTGTCCTCAGGTTTTCAAAATTTCAGTGCAATTTGTGTTGCTCGTTTCACTCAACCAGAGATATAACTGTTTTACATTAAATGATGAAGTATCTAAATACACATATATACACATGCATGCATGCATGCACATGCACGTGCATACACACACACTGAAAATATTCCTTATCAGTAAAAGACATTGTCTTGAGATTATGTCCAAAAGAATACAATATTGTTGCTAGATCATCACAGAGACACTGGCTTTCACTGGAACAGGTCAACTGAGAATAATTCTGGCTTCAGTTCCTGGGATGCCAATCAATCTGTATCCCTTTTTTTAGACTCTGTAATTGTGCTTTTAAAGCCAACTAAAAGTCTCTTAGCAAGAGGTAAATTTCAGTACGATAAATTAAACCTGAGCGGTGAAGATGTTCATGTACACAGTTATTCTCAGAGCTTGAAAATAAAGACATCACAAATGGTCTGTAGATATCTGTCAACATAGTGAGCCCACTGTGGGCTGGTATTCTATACACAGTACACTTCCGAATGTCTTAAGTTAATTCTGTCCTTTGCATGTTATGAGTGGAGTATAGACTTTATCTGGTGACTTCATTTTCAAACTCAAAGTAGTCCTCCTTGGTGGTGCTCTTTCTATTGTCTGTTGGCAAGGGTCTGCTGCAGAGCTGGGAACCCTGCATTCTGAGGATGGTCTCACACTTGAATATAACTAGAAAATTTCAAACCAACCTGACATAGTTTCCAAACTTTGCAGCAGTGGCAGCTCGAGTATGCAGATGATTGACTTATTTCCTTCCATGGAAGACAATCCCATTCTTCTTTCCTTGACTCTCAGTTGATATCTGACAGGTTATTTGGGATCTATGCGTCAGTGCAGAAGTCCATCTTCTTCTGTTTCTATTTTTGCTTCTTACATGGCATAGCAATGTACCAGAGAACGGCTAACCCAGGAATGTCTTGAAAGGACGTATTGAAGAAACATATATTACTGTGTAACTTGTATTTATGATAGGTGTTAGCCTATTGAATCAAATAGTCTGATCAGTCTCAGTTCTCATTTTTTATAATTCAAAGAAATAGAAAATAACTACAGTGAGGAAAAAGCAGTCACCTTCATGTATAAAGCACACTAAGTAGTCAGATGTACAACTGAAAAGCAAGTGATGATCTTCAAAACTCAAACTATTTTCTAATTTCAGAGCAGACCAAAAAGTAATTTACCAGTACAAAGTATAATCTATGCAGAAAATGAAACAGTTGTAAGAGAATGTTAACAGGACTGTCTCAAAACAATTATAAAATAATCACTGCCAACTATTCAAGATGTTCAGTGTGATCTAAGCAGGAGTTGCATGAGAAAAAAGATGTGTCATTCCAGACACACAAAAGCAAAAAGAGAAAAAAAGACAGACACTTTAAATACAAAACAATCTCTTGAACTCATGAGCAGTGGAAAACACACAGCCACTAAGCAGTACTTGTTAAAACACAGCTGCTGTATTTGTTATTTTCACATTGTTATGACTATAACACCTGAAAGAAACAAAATCAAGGTTTGTGTTAGCTCATAGTTTGAGAGAGTTTTAGTTCATCATTGTCTTAGTTAGGGTTTCTATTGCTGTGATGAAACACCATGCCCAAAAAGCAAGTTGGGCACCCCTTCATAATAAAGGTCTTGGAGAGATCAGGGATACAAGGAACATATCTAAACATAATAAAAGCAGTATATAACAAGCTGACAGCCCAACATAAAATTAAATGGAGAGGAACTCAAACCAATTCCACTGAAAACAGGAAAAAGGCAAGGTTACCCACTCTTTCCATATCTAATTAACATAGTTTTTGAAGTTCGGGTTTGAGCAAAAAGACAACAAAAGATCAAGGGAATTAAAATTAGAAAGGAAGATGTCAAACTTTCATTATTGCAGATAATATACACAAATGCCAAAAAAACTACCAGGGAAGTCCTATAGCTGATAAATATCTTCAGTAATGTGGCAAGATACCAGATGAACTCAAAAAAATCAGTAACCATCCTATATAAAAATGACAAACACAGGAGAAAGATCATAGAAACATCATCCTTCACAATGGCCACAAATAACATAAAATATCTTGGGGTAACACTAACCAAAGAAGTGAAAGACCTTTTCAACAAAAACTTTTAAGTCTTCAAAGAAAGAAATTGAAGAAGATACCAGAAAATGGAAAGATCTCCCATGCTCTTGGATAGGTAGGATCAATATAATAAATTTTGCCAATCCTACCAAAAGCAACCTACAGATTCAATTCAATCCCTATCAAAATCCCAACACAATTCTTCATGGATCTTGAAAGAATTATAATCAACTTCATATGGAAAAACAAAAAAACCTAGGATAGCCAAAACAATCCTGTACAATAAAGGAACTTCCGGAGGCATTACCATCCCTGACATCAAGCTCTAGTATAGAGCTACAGTAATGAAAACAGCTTACTATTGGCATAAAAACAGACAAGGGAATCTAATTGAAGACCAGGAAATCAATCCACACACTTATGAATACCTGATTTTTGACAAAGAAGCTAAAATTATACAATGGAAAAAAGCATTTTTAACAAATGGTGCTGGCATAACTGGATGTCAACATGTAAAAGAATGCAAATAGATCCATACCTGTACCTGTGTGCACAAAATTCAAGCCAAAATGGATTAAAGACATCAATATAAATCTGACCACACTGAAGCTGATAGAAGAGAAAGTGGGAAATAGCCTTCAAAGCATGGGCACAGGAAACCATTTCTAAAACCCTAGTAGCACAGACACTGAGAGCAACAATAAATAAATGGGCCTTCTGAAACCGAGAAGAATCTGTAAAACAAAGGACACAGTCAATAAGACAAAAAGACAGCCTAGTTAATGGAAAAATATCTTCACCAACCCGACATAAGACAGAAAACTGACCTCCAAAATATATAAAGAACTCAAGAAATTAGACATTAAAATTCCAAATAATCCAATTTAAAAGTGGGGCACAGAACTAAACAGAAAAATCTCAACAGAAGAATCTCAAATGGCTGAAAGACACTTAAGAAAATATTCAACATCTTTAGCCATCAGAAAAATGCAAATCAAACAACTCTGAAATTCTTTCTTACACCAGTCACAATGGCTAAGATCAAAAACACCAATGATAGCTTATGCTGGACAGGATGTGGAGGAAGAAGAACACTCCTCCATTGCTGGTTGGGATGCAAACATGTACAACAATTCTGGAAATCAGCATGGCAGGTGTTAGGTTGGGGGCTTAGGTCCCAGCCCCCAGGCCTGGTCTGGACTTCAAATCCCAGCAGGCCAGGTCCTGACCCCTCCCTGGGGGTAGGGTCAGGACCACTCCCCAGGGTACTTAAGTGATCCCCCAAAAGAAGAACACGTGGTCCCCCTTTCTTCCTCCCCTGGGGTCTCTTTTCTGCGGCTTCCCGTTTCCCCCTTGGGGCCACCCGAGAGCGCAGATCTCCCATTAAACCTGGATATTTCTTAATTCGGCTTGTTTTGATTTGGCTTGATTGGAAATTTTTGCGTCATCAGAGAGCTCTGTTAGGAAATATTCCTAACAAATGGAGGTTCCCACTGAGCTAGGGCAGGTCCTTTCCATGTGGCAGGCCTCTTGTTGAAAGGTCCCTAGTCTGCAGTTCGAGCTCTCTACACCACACTTAAAACTGGCTTCTGGGTTGCAGCAGCTGCGTCTTGGTGAGTCCCTTTTCTTGTCTATGCTATAGGGTTTGGGGGGACCCATTTGTACTTATTTTTGTCGTTTTCGGATTTTCATTTGAAGTCGTGAGCTCACGCTGGGAATTCGAGTCAGGTTGCGGTCAATCCTGCGGGACCGGGGTTGGCTGAGGTGGAGATTTGTTTGTATCGGGATGCCGGCCTTTCAATCTCCGTGACCCCTTTTGGACCTGAGAGCCACTTTGGAGGACGCTCTGAAATGGACTTAGGCCCAGGCCTTACCAGCTGCCCTAAAGTCAAAGGAAGGGGGACAAGGGAAGTCAATCACAGGGCTCTATCAAGTGTGACCTACCTAAATGGTCACATGGCACGATATTGCACTACACCTGCTTCGAGGTTGTGCCCTATCTGCCAGCAACCTAGACACTGGAAATCACAATGCTCCTGTGTGGGCTTGTCCTCTATGCCAAGCCACGGAGGTCCGGCCTCATCACCATCGGCAAGTGAAACTGTTCCAGCCTTCAAACGTCTCAGCCTTGCAGAAGAATGACGCTGCCCAAACGTGGTATATCCCGTAACCCTCTCTTAGCCTAGGGTCATGCTACAAGTGACAGGTAAGTCCATTACTTTTATTCTCACTCGGGCCTTAAGTTTCCCTCACCAATTTCAGCTATGGGGGTAGACGGGACCTGTTCATCCCCACTTAAAAATTTGCCACTGCCCTACATTCTTGTAGGACATTTTTTTTTTTCCTCTCAGCGATACCAGCTTGCCCAGCACCCTTACTGGGTAGAGATATCCTTAGCCGCTTCCCCAAAGCTTTGTTCCACTTCTTGGAGTCCCTTTTAACCCCGCCCATCTCCAAGATTCTATTTTACAGGTTCACTCCTCCTGCCAGACGTGTGCCCAGGCCAACCCACAAGGAGCTCTCCACATACACCAGCTTCGTGGACACCAACCGGGCAAAGATTGACAGGATGGACAGAAGTGTTTCCAGTCTCCAGGGAAACAGCAGATGCGGTGCTCAGAGTCATGGAGCTCGTGTCAGAAACTCTCAACATCTCCTGGACAATGGGACTCATCAAACAACCAAACAAGCTCTCCACTAAATTCAGGTTGTCTTGGCCCTCGCCTCAGGGCCACCCCATGTTCCCTTATGGCCCTAATGCCCCTAAACCTCCCCCGCTCTCCCCAGGGGACAGAGTACTCCTTAAACAGTTAACTTCTAGATCTCTCGAGCCTCCATGGACAAGACCTCACACGGTAATCCTCACCACACCCTTGGCTGCCAAGGTCTTGGGACATCCATGCTGGTACCATCTCTCCAGGCTCAAGCGGGCACCTACTCAGGACACTTGGTCTGTCCAGCAGACAGGAACTTCTACCTTCCGGTTTTCCAGGATGCCGCAATGAAGGGCCTACTTGCTCCTCATTCTGACACACTCATCTTTATCTAACAATTTTTTCCCAGACACCTGCCTTCTCATCTTCCCCAAGGAACAGCTGCCTGCCTTCTCCGGGATGACAGTTCATGGGATGCCTTCCCAGACACACCTCTCGCTAAACATGGACATCTGGCTCTCCCCATTCCTTACTCAGCCCCGTGCCTGCAGGAAGTAGCCAGATTTGAGTCTATGCCCTTTTCCCAAAGAGAGCCTAAGTGTTTGTCATAATTACCATTCCAATTTTCTGTCACCCCTATAGCCAAAGAGTCTGGAATGTTAGGTTGGGAGCTTAGGTCCCAGCCCCCAGGCCTGGTCTGGACTTCAAATCCCAGCAGGCCAGGTCCTGACCCCTCCCTGAGGGTGGGGTCAGGACCACTCCCCAGGGTACTTAAGTGATCCCCCAAAAGAAGAACACGTGGTCCTCCTTTCTTCCTCCCGGGGGTCGCTTTTCTGTGGCTTCCCGTTCCCCCCTTGGGGCCACCCGAGAGCGCAGATCTCCCATTAACCTGGATATTTCTTAATTCGGCTTGTTTTGATTTGGCTTGATTGGAAATTTTTGCATCGTCGAGAGCTCAGTTAGGAAATATTCCTAACAGCAGGTTTCTCAGAAAACTGGGAATCAACCTACCTCAGAATCCAGCAATACCACTGTTGGGCATATACCCAAAGGATGCTCAATCATACTCCAAGGACATCTGTTCAACTATGTTCATAGCAGCATTATTTGTAACAGCCAGAACCTGGAAACAACTTAGATACCCCTCAACCAAAGAATGGATAAAGAAAATGTGGTACATTTACACAATGGAGTACTACTCAGAGGTTAAAAAAAAAAACAAACAAAAAAAAAAACAATGACATCTTGAAATTTGCATGCAAATGGATAGAACTAGAAAAAAGCATCTGGAGTGAGAACTCATAAGTGGATACTAGCTGTAAAGCAAAGGATAACAAACCTATAGTTCACAATTCTAGAGAAACTAAGTAATAGGTGAACCCCAAAAGAAACATATATAAATCCACCTGAGAAGGGAAAATAGAGAAGATCTCCTGACAAAATTGGGAACATGGGGGTGATTGGAGAAGGGAGGCCAGAAGGGGAAGAGGAGGGGAGAAGGGAAGGGGGAGAAGTTGAGGGAATGGTATAGTTAAGATAGTGGGACAATGAGGGAGAGCAAGGAAAGAGATATTTTGATTGAGGGAGCCATTGTGGAGCTGGCAAGAAACCTGGCACTAGAGAAATTCCCACAAGGATGACCCCAGCTAAGACCCTAAGCAATAGTGGAGAGGGTGCCCGATCTGGCCTTGTCCTGCAGTCAGATTGATGAATATCTTAAATGTCACCATAGAACCTACATCAGCAACTGATGGAAAAAATGGGCAGAGACCTGCAGTAGAGCACTGGGCTGAGCTCCCAAAGTGCAGTTGAAGAGTGGGAGGAGTGAGAATATGAGCAAAGATGTCAAGACCATGATATGTACACACACTGAAACAGTCTACCCGAGCTAATGGGAGTTTACCAACTTCAGCCAGACAGGGAAGGAATCAGCATAGAGCAAACTTGATTCGCTGAGTGTGGGTGACAGTTGTATGGCTGGGGCAGATTGTGGGGCCACTGGCAGTGGCACCAGGACTTATCCCTATTGTTTTTACTGGCTTTTTTGGAACCCATTCTCTTTGGATGGATACCTTGCTAAGCCTAGATATAGTAGGGAGGGCCTTGGACCTTCCCCAAAGCAATGTGCCTTACACTCTCTGAGGAGTGGATGAGGGGTAGGGTGGAGCAGGGAAGGTGGAGGGAATGGGAGGAGAGGAGGGAGTGGCAACTGGGATTGGTATGTAAAATGAAAGAGAGTTTGTTCCCCCTTTTTTTTTAAAGCACGTTGGGGAGGAAAGGGTTTATTTGGCTTATACTTCAGCATTGCTGTTCAGCACTGCAGGAAGTCAGGACCAGAATGCAAACAGGGCAGGATTCTGGAGGAAGGAGCTGATGCAGAAGCAACAGACCAGTGACGATACTATCCATCATGGACTGGTCCCTACCCCATTAACCACTAAATGAGAAAATGCCTTACACCTGGATCTCAGTGAGGCGTTTCCTTAACTCTAGCTTGTTTCAAGTTGACACACACACAAAAACCAGTCAGTACAATCATGGTATATAAAGCATAGGTGGAACAAAGGAGGAAGCAGGAACAGGGGCCAGGTCTTACTTTCAGATCCTCATCTAAAGATACATCCATCAACAAGATACCACCTCCCAGAGCTGCCATATCCTCCCAAAAGAACGTCAGCATTGAGAAACAGCATTCAGGTAGTGACCTATGACCCCCATCCCAGACTCAATTCATTATACACTATTGAATTGCATTGCTCAGGCAGATAGTGTGATCCATATCCTCACTCTTTTCTACATCTAGTTCATTACAGCATACCTTTGAAACCCTGCCCATTATGGCCTAAAGCTTTTACTTGATAAACTGACAAAAGTAATGTCTTGAGCTTACAGGGGGCTTGCCTCATTCTTCCTTCCTTCTTTCCTTCCTTCCTTCCTTCCTTCCTTCCTTCCTTCCTTCCTTCCTTCCTTCCTTCCTTCCGTCCTCTCTTTCCTTCCTTCCATTATTTCTTTTGTTCTCTCTCTCTCCTTCCTTCTTTCATCTCTTCCCCCTACCTTCATCCCTCCCCCTGCCTCCCTTCCTCCCTTCTTATTCTAAGATCTCTGTGTTTGCTGTGAAGAGCACCTATGAGGTACGGAGTCTGCTAATTACCTTTTCCCCATTTCTGTTAGCCCCTTAGCCCTTTCCAAGCTCCTTCCCTCTGTCTAGCTTTCTCACGTTCTCGTACTATTGCAGTTGTCTTTTCCCATGTCCTCTGGTTTTCTTTTATATCAAAGCAGCACTAATATGATTTTCTTTTCAGGACTGAGAAAGAATTTATGGAAGGAACGTAACTAAGTAAATAATACTCAAACATTCAAATACATACTTTGAAATCTCTAAGAATAAGAGCAGAATGTGCTGACAGGCAGCCCTGGAAACATGCTTCTCTTGTTTTACCTGGAAGTGAGTTCTTAGACTGTCATAGAATTCATGTCTTCATCTATGTGAACCCAACTAGGTTCCTGTATAGTGGACTTCTACTCTTGACATCACCTTTACTATCTCAAATATTTAACCCACTCTACAAGTGCCTTAAAAATGTTCCCTTTACATATTATACAGATCTAAATTACAAATTGCTGTACTTTCATATATCCTGTCTATTACTATATTAACATTTTATTAGAATAATTTTTGTCACTAATTATATAAGGTAAAATAAAATAAAAAAACTTGGCCTTGCTGGTTGCAATATTTCTGTGTGTATATAATTCCAGAAAATGAACACATGCTTCATCGTTCTCACATACAACATCATCATACATGGAGAGTGGCCAACATTACTCTGACTGTCCATAAGCAAAGATTGCTCACCATGATAGGTAGCTTTTCTAATATGTGGCCTTTTGGCTTTCTTTTTCTATGTGAAAAAAAAATCGCAATTCCTAGAGAGCTTCTTTTAAGACATCCCTTGCTTCAGCTGAAGCCTTTGAAAAATTCTTTTTGGTGTTTCACAGAAGACACTGGAATGGAAAGAGCAGTTTTTATACAGTCTGAATTTCTTTAACTTCTTCATAACCTTGAATAGGCTTTCATTTCAAATCTTCACCATCTACTTATTTCCACCAAACCATGGAGCAGAAGGCAAGTGCTGTGGGTAGTTGAAATAAGGTCACATATTAAGCCAATTCCAAACAGGCACTGCTGGTTTTTAAGTCAGTTGCAGAGAAACAGGTAATCATCTCTTTCGTGGAGTTACCGTGTCTTTTACACAAAGCGATCTCTAAAAGAGAGACTCCTATTTTAAACTAATAGAGGGATTTAGAATTGTGTCCAGTCTGTCTCACAGCGGAACAGTCACCCTTTAGAAACGGTAGTTATAAATGCCTTATAGTTAGCCTATGAGCACAAGGTGACTGGTGAGCTCTGCCATAACCTATAGAGTATCAAGAAGCCGCATTTGACACTTAAGATCAGGATGATCTTACATTTTCTTTTTTAATTTTTGTATGTCAATAGATTCTGCTTTAGGATTATTTGAGTCATTATTTGGCTCTTAGTACTGTTCACTTTTCTAGATGAACACAATTAAAGAAGCAGCTTAATTATATCCCTTAATACTTGCAATGCCAAAACTGTTGCTGTCTGAAAACATGTGACTTTTCAAAATGCTACAAGTTTGTGTCTAAAGGGACTATTAAAGGAACAATTTGAAAGCATGTAAATAAAGCACGGTTTGGACTACAAACAGCTATTTTATTTCAAAGTACAGTGGAGACAGAGAGGTTATCACAACTACCATGGTGACAGTTTATTACAGACAGGCTGCCCTTGTGGTCGTTAATCTCAGTTGTCAACTTGATAGGACTTGGATCACTGTGGAAATCAACTCTTGGCACATGTAAGAGGGACTTTCTAGATCAGGTTATTTGAAGTTGGAAAAGCCATCCCAAATGTGGGAAGCACAGGTCCTTTGAGCTGCAAAGAAAGGAGCAGAGTAGCAGCAGGCATCTCTCTCCTCCTCCCTGAAGACAATGCAACCAACAGTCTACTGTCCCATCACCACACGTTACCAGCTCTAAGTCTTCTTTCCTTAAAATGATTTTGTTCAGTCTATGTACAGGGCTCAGTTGTGCTTGTATGTTTTATTCCATGATTTCTATCAAAATCTAGCAATGGGCATAACACTCTTAGGATACATTTTTAGCTTGGAATTGTTATTAATATTTATTAGTATCTGTCTCTGAGTAAGGTTTAAAGAAAACTGAACACAGATGGATTTCAGCATTATAGTTTTTCTGGATAAAAATCAATATCTCATTTTGTATCAGGCAAGATATTAATTGCAATGCTATTCCTAATGACTTTTTAAATCACAGAAATCCATTTGATTCACTTTTTTCTCTATAATTTTCCAGTTAAGTATTTACCCCATCGAAGAACTAACATAGACAGTAACAGATCATAAAGACAGTGGAATTTGATATGGGATCTCCAAATAAAAATTCTAAGGCAGAATGGAGAATTTATAATGAGTACTTATTTTAGAATTTGGAATAGATTTTCTTCCCTCTATATCTCGAGTGCCCACCTATCATCTGTTAGGTCACTATATATACATTTCTGCTAGCATTGTTGTCAATATCTGTGTGATTAGTCTACATACGCATTTTGAATCTGGATTACCTTCCTCAACCCCTCAATACTTAATGTTGAGACATTCTAGCTAAATATATACCACCTATATTTTATTTAATATGCTCAATTTACTTGCCAAGATAAAGCCCATGCTGTTTTTAGATGATTCTCATGAGAGCACATTGCCTGTTCAAGAAATGTACCTAGTAATTCAACTCGAAATACATGAGAATCAATTTAAAAGCACTAAAATGCATGTATTTAGAAATATTTTAGAATTAATGTATAAATATTATTATGAGCATAAAAATGAACAAAAACTTAAAGTACAGCAAGTCGCTATAAGTAGGAAAGGGGAAAGTTAAGAAGAATAAATGGTAAAGCTTAGAATGTCATGGAGGGTCATGGACGATCTGAGCTTTCAGTGTCCCTAGAGACATGCGAAATCCACTGTGGTCTAGCTTAGGGAATGAGTGATTCGTATTAGTTCAAATGGCTGGAGACACTTAAGTAAAAAGTAGAGCTACTAACTAAAGGGATGACAAACCAGAAAAAAAAATAACGCTAAAACAGCCTTGTCTAAAGATGGATAGAAAGGAAGAAAGAAAATAGAAAATAAGATCTTGTCAAGGCACTACTAACCTTCAATGTAGGCTGAGGTGAATTTGTAGTCATAATTTAAAAACTATGCTGAAATTTTCTAAAATAAGGCTCAGTTAATTAGCACATACTAAACTGCTAAAAGCACAAGTTAATTCACAATTCTAAAATTCACAAAAGAAAAAACAATTTATCATAAGAATATAGAAAAAGTATAAATAATGGCATCAGACAAGAGACATATATCTCAACACATAGAGAATATAAAATCAGATGCACAAAAGAAAATTTTTATTAAAAAAAGAAGTTCAAAGAGAGATGTGCATAAAATTAGTAAGCCTGGCTGGGTGAGGCTTCCATGCACCACACAAATATATTTATATGCAAAAGAAAACCTTAACAGAAAATCCCAGTGCACTCTTCTGGAATCCAAAAACTTCTTTCAACCTAAGCCTTCTGGAGAGGAAAAGTCTAAAATGCTAGGACAAAATATATAAGCATCTGTCTAAGCACAGCACGGCAGTAGGAGTGTGACTGTATGAAATGCCAAAAGAACAGTCCAGATGTACAGTTCATTTGTTCCTGATGAACTTTTTACAGCTGTAAGGGCCATGAAGAAAGGCCAAGAAGGTGAGAAGAGCCTTGTAAGGCTTGTGGAGCTGGAGATATAAAAATCCTGCCTTACTCCATGCCATAGAAAGACAAAACCAAGAAACAGATAAATGTGCACAAAAAAATGAAGCTCAAGCTCTGATTTAATTGGTATCTTAGCTCTTTCTTGAACATCTGCCAGAAACAGTGGTAAATATTCTATAGAAGATGATAACAAGACTTCGAGACTCACATTATACTTCAAGTTTTCATGTAAGTGCCCAGCGTTTAAACAAAAATCACCAAAATTGTTAAATAATAACTCAAAAAATAAAAGAGAAATGAATAAGAATATAGCACATTCAAGTGACTGGTGCCAGAATATTTACAATGTCTGGGATCTAATCGATAATTATTAGATATGCTCCCCTAAGAGGGGGAATATGTAGCCACCTCCAGGAGGAGAATAAAAAATTCCACTATAAACATAGATCAGTACCTTACCCTGTCATCACCAGAGAATCTTCCTCCTGCAGCAGATGGGAATAAATACAGAGACCCACAGTGAGATATTTTGCAGAGAATGAGAGACCGTGGCACAATCAGCTCTAAAGGGGATGTCTGTTGTAGGGGGCCACTTGGTCATTCCAGCTACTTGACAGCTCAGACCTGAAATAATCACCAGAAACTATATTAATTAAATCACTGCTGGGGCCATTAGCTTTAGCTTCTTATTGGCTAGCTCTTACATATTAATTCAACCCATCTCCATTAATCTGTGTATTGCCACATGGCAGTGGCTTACCAGCAAAGTTTTGGCATGTCTGTCTATGGCAGCTGCTCCATGGTGTCTCCCCTGACTCTGTCTCCATTCTCCCCACATTCAATTTAGTTTTCCCCACCTGTCTACCCTATCAGGCCAAACCAGTTTCTTTATTAACCAATGGTATCCACAGCACACAAAGAGGAATCCCACATCAGATGTCTCCATGGAAACCTTTCCTTAAGGACTCAGGAAACTTTCTGGAGGAAGAGGAGGCAGAAAGAGTTTAAGAGACAGAGAAAATGGAGGCCATCAAGAAAATAAAGCTTTCAAATAAGCAGGATCGATGCCTGTTTAACTCACAGAGACTGAGGAACCGTGCACAGGATCTTCATGGATCTGCACCAAATGGGGTCCTAGAGCTGAAAGTAGTGGACAAATGCTCCTATCCCTAATCCAGAAGCTATCTCTAATTGGTAACCACTTAGAACTGAAAATTTAGTTTTCTCCAAGAAAATCTCACTGGGGAAACAAACTACTCTTAAGGGTAGGCTGCTTGTCCAACAGTAGATGGTCAACAAGAAAGAAACCCAATGGCATCTTTGCAGGTCTCTTGTCTCATAGCAATGTGTCAGGACTTTTTTATTTTTCTTGATTTAGGATTTTTTATTTTATTTTACTTATACAGTTTTTTCTTTCTTTTTACCTAACATGTCCTTTGCACATATATTATGACTTCTAGTTTAGTTTTTTATGGGATTCCTTAGAATACAGAAATGTGGGTCTCTGTTTCTGTCTGTTTCTTGTGCCTTTTTGGGGGCTCTTTTCCTTCTGTTTGTTTGTTCTATTCTGATGCAATAGTTCTTGCTTTATCTATTTATTTAACTTTATTTTGTTATTATGTCTTAGAAGCTTGTTTGTTTCCTAATGAAAAACAGAAAGGAGATCAGATAGGAGGGGAGGAGAGAATGAACTGGGAGGAGTAGAGGGTGGGAAAACTGTAATCAGGATATATGGCATGGAAAAAATCTATTTCCTTAACATGTATCACAATGCCTGGACTTCTTCAATTTTAATATTTTAATAAGAATTTAATAAAATTTAATAAAAAATTTAATATTTCCTTTGTCACTTGTTTCTACAAAATTTTATTAGCATGTGTTAAAGAATATTTTGTTTTGAAAATGAAGAAGCTCAATAGGAAGAAAGAAAGAAAGAAAGAAAGAAAGAAAGAAAGAAAGAAAGAAAGAAAGAAGAAAAGAAGGAAGGATGGAAGGGAGGGAGAAAGGGAGGGAAGGAGGGAGGGAGGGAGGGAAGGAGGGAGGGAGGGAGGGAGTAACCTTTCGCTTTCAAGAACTGACATAGGAAATCTAAAGGGACACTGTTCAGAAAGAGCATCCTTGAACCCTGAATTATACATACTTAGAAGCCTAATGAAAACAAAGTCTATTCTCAGATGCTCACCAGAGTAAAACTTTAGCAGCATAAACTGGAATTTACTTTCTTTTGCACAAATATTCTCATTTAATACTTGGGGATGGGGTGTATACTTTCGTGTGGTGTGCATGTGAATCTGCATAATTGTAGGCATGCAGACTCATGGATATGCAAGTTTACCTACAAATTTATGCTGGTGTGTGTGTGTGTGTGTGTGTGTGTGTGTATAATATGAAAGTTGATATCAAACACCTTTATCATTCTATACTGTATATATTTAGGCAGATTCTCTCACTGAATTCAGGGGGAAGTAGTTTTTTAAAAAGTCTGCTGACTCTTTCCTAACTCTGTCCAGTACATATTTTCTAGAAGTATATTCTGTGAGAACTGCATATATCCTACCTAGATAGTCATGATTGTTAATCAAGTCATTGTTGTCTTCTTTTTTCTTTTTTAAATTAAGAATATTTTAATACAATCTTTTCTCATTTTACATAGCTATCCCAGGTCCCACTTCCTCACCTCCTCCCACTTCCTCCTCACCCAAGCTCCCCATCCATGCCTCAGAAAGGGTAAGTCTTCCCTTGGGATGTCAAAAAAGTCTGACGTTTCACTTTGAAGCAAGACCAAGGCCCTCCCCCCATGTCTAGACTGAGCAAGGTGTCTCTGCAAAGGGAATGTGCTTCAAGACGACAGTTCAGGTCCTAGGGACAAATCTTGGTCGTACTGTCAGTGGCCTCACAGACTTTCCAAGCCTCACAACTGTCCCCCACATTCAGTGAGCATAGTTTGGTCCTATGCAGACTCCCCCACTATCAGTCCAGAGTCAGTGAGCTCCTAGTAGGTCAGATGAGCTGTTTCTGTAGGTATCACCATCACAGTCTTGATCTCTTCCATGCTAATTAATCATCGTTCTTCCTTACTCTTTCAGTAGCTTCTTACTACTTGTTTGAGCAATTCAAATCGCAGAAGGATTTCTGGACTCTACTCTTTATCTTCATGCTTCTACTCCCCTGAATTGAGACACTAATTTGCATAAGCTTTTTGCCCACTCTTCATTTTCTTTGTGCTTTTCTCTATCACTAAAATCCCTTCTGGTCACCTATTACAAAAAAAAAAAAAAAAAAAAAAAAAAAAACTATAAAGTTAACTAAACATCCTGCCAGTGGCCTTTTGGACAAGCTGAAAGCATTTTATTTCATTCATTCCAAGTCACTGACTCAATAGTAGTAAAGATCTATTAGGAAGGAACTTTCTCAATGTCAGGAAACACATTTCTCTGAAAAATTGTTTAGTATCTATTACAACACTGTGTATAATGATTTAAATTCATTATTAACTTAATACTTAAACGGGCTTTGCTTTAGGTTGTGATTACAGAAAAATGTATAGCTTGAAACAACACTTTTGACATAGGTTTCACATAAGAAAATTTGAATTAGTCAGCCTGTTCCTTAACTGCAATTTTCTAAATGAATGCCTAAGATGGACCTTCAGCCTGAATGTCTATTGCCACATTTAGCACTCTACCTTATTACAAGGTATCTTTCTGTCAGCGTCTGCTTAATGCACACAAAGATACAGCTTTGTCTCTGTAGTTCAATAACAAGTAAACACAGCCAATACTCCAGAAGCTCGGAATAAATTTCTGCTAAAAATCCATAGCACACATTACATAGTAAGAGAATTTGTAAAGCATATCTACCCCCCAGAGATGGAATGTAATTTTCTACACTCTTCGGTTCATATCTATTTGCAATGGAGAGATGTGCATAGATCTATCATACTGTGACTCTCTCTGGTCACTGTTGATTTCAGTTACTGAACTGATAAGGTTCACAGACTTGGTTTTAAAGGATGGAAAGCATGTAGCCTGCCAAAAGATAACTATTTATCCAGGGAGCCTTGCAGTCACCAGATAACATCCATTTGCCTGCGGTCTCCCACAGTCTGATGACTCTGCCACAGGCGGGAAAGTATGGAGAAGGTTGCAAATGAGGACTGCCATTACTTCCTCTCAATATTTCAATCTTCTCACCAGTTTTAAAGATTAACTTTTATTATTTTATTTAAGTTTGCGATGTAGGGGACGTATGTGCATGCTAGTGCAGGTGCCCTGCCTATGGAGTCACAGCAGTCTGTGAGCCACCTAGCATGGGTGCTGGGAACCCAGTTCGGGTCCTCTAGAGAGCAGTATGTGCTCTTAACCCACCCAACCATCTCTCCAAGTTCCCAACCCCCAACCCCCACTTGACACCACTACAAATTTTAAGTTACTTATTAGGTTACATACACAGAAACCATCAGATATTTTTACTTATTTCACATAGAATGTGTGGCAAAATATGCTTAACACTAAAATGTGGGGTCTGATGATAACAATTGATAATGGGACTGCAGGAGATCCACAGATCAAGTAAAAGTCTCCCATCTCCCTGTCTACACAATTTGTTTTGACCACCCCAGGACTTGAACTCGCCATTCTCTTATCTTCCTTTATGCCATTGAGAAACACTGAGTACACATGAGAATATAGATGCTGGTTCAGAACATAAAGTCTTTTCAGTGTTCTTAAGAACCAAAATGAGATGAGCTGTATTTTTATTTACTCTATAGGGTCCTATGTTTTCATATCTGCTGCCAGCTAATGATAAAATATCCCTATGATGACTTTTCATTTCATGACAGAGAAATGGAGTTTGAAAGTACATGGCTAGAACTAGAAAAGATTATATTGAGTGAGGTAATAGATCCAGAACCACAAATATTGCATCTTCTCTTTCTTCTGAGACTTCTTGCTCCATATCTTCAAATGTGAGTATATAATCTGAGGAACTGCAGAAACCAGGAATTAAAAAGAGACCATTGCAGGGGTGATGGTGGGAGAGAAATAAAAAGGGAAATATAAGAGTACAAGTGATCTATGGAGGTAAATGAGGAAAGTGGAGGCTCTAATTTGAGAGGGGGAAAGAAGATAAATATAGAAGGATTCAGGAGGTTAAAATAACAGTAAGGATGTCTGAAAGGACTAAAAAAATCATACTATTAACTAGTTAAAATACCCATAATACATGTAAGTAGATATATAAATATACAGTTTAAATGAGAATTTTATTTTTAATCTGGGCTGACAATACTCCCTCCAAGAGCCAAATAAAATCTAACTAAACCCCCAAAACTAGGCCTAAAAAGTCCTCTTTTGTGGAAAAAAAATACTTCTCCTATATAGCCAACCATGATTTAGTATCAGAAAACCACACTCTTTCTGTTCTCTTGGCCTTCTATTCTCCTCCACTTCTGTTAACTAACCATTGTTCTCCTCAACATACAACCAACTTTAAAAACGTTTTCTATTTGGAATATTTATTGGTGTCATCTTTGTTCAGATGAAGCTAGGACAGTAATGATGGTGAGTCTTTATGGGTGTAGTTTCAAACATTATTAGGAAACACAATCTCGCAGAAAACTCCTTGATTTTCTGGCTTTTACGATCTTCTCCCTCTTCGACAATGTTCCCTGAGTCTTTGCTGCAAGTGTGCTTTGTAGATGTCTTTACTGGAACGGAGGCCAACAGTTCTGTATTTTGATTGGTTTTGGTTTTCTATAGTAGTCTCTCTTACAAAAAGAAGTTCCTTTGATGAGAAGTGAAGAGTGTCTTTATTTGTGGGTACAAGGACAAATGTTATTAGAAGGAATTCAGCTGGCTTAATAAAGTAGTGGTTGTAGGTTCTTCTCAATACCCACAACTTCACTAGCATGTGTGGTTACCTAGCTTTCCAGTCACGAGAAGGGCTTTCCTCTTACTTTAGGTCCAATTAGAAAGTCTTTGGTTAGCATTAAGGTGTGTGCAACTGTAAGGTTATCGTGCCATGCCATGTTGATCGTTGCATATGTATCATACCTAGGTAGGACAAAGTGAAGGGGAAAAAGCCCATGAGGCCTCAGTCCTACACAAAGAAAATCAAGCAACTAAGGAATACTGTGAGCAGGAAAGAACACACTAGTTCTTTCCCCAGGGAACAACAAACTAGTTGGTTACATGCTCATATATGTATTTGATAATAAGTAATGAAAGAAGGGTCATGAATTTGAAAAGGATATTGGAAGAAGCAAGGGGGACAGAGAAAGTATGTAATTACATTAATATCTCAAAAAATTAAAAATAAAAGAAAAAATATGAAAATAGTGGACTAAGAAAAATGTTTTACGTATGAATGAGATTATGCTAAATGTATCTTCCACTGTTAATAGATATCTTGTATATAATCTTTTGTTGTTCCATTATGCATTTCTCATAGTATGCTGCATTTCTCTTGTATGTTGTATCTTACCTTAATATTTGTTGAATTTATTTAGATTGAAGTCATGCCCTTGCTTTATAAACTAGTTACAAAAAAAGAATTTACTAAACATCATAAAATTTATACCTGATCACTAACAAAAGCCATATGGGCTATATACAACAGGTTCCATGCTCTTCCTTTTTTATTTTAAAAGAAATAATGTAATAAATGTAAAAATTAAGATTTAGGTAATAATTTAAATAAAAATAGAAAATAACCCTGGTTATGGAAAACTTCAGTCTGAATGATTCAGTGAAGACCATGAGTTCACATGCTTTTTACTGTAAAGAATGGGATGGTAAATATGCTATCTCTCCTGCAACTGTACTGTTCTCTTTAATAAGTAAAAACAGCTACAGATAATACATGAAAGCTGTATTTCAATAAAACTTTGTGTATAAAGCTAGAACACTGGATTTGGCCATGTGACTTAGCTTATTACACTTGACCAGCAAAACAAAAGATCTAAAGTTCTTAACTTTATTAACTTTATTTATAATTTTCATATACCATGTCTATTAACAAAAATAAGAAAGGCTGAAAAAGAGAGACAAGAAAGTTTAAAACAAGAGAAATTTGAAATGTCTAGAGAAAAAAATAAAAGAAATATTTCAAAATATAGACATAGGACCCAAAAATAACACCAAATAAATACCTAAATTTGTCAAATAAACATTAGAATGATGGCTCAGTGGGTAAGAGCACTGGAATGTTCCCCCAAAGGACCCAGGATCTATTCCCATAACCTGCATAGTGTCTCAAAATCCTCTGCAACTTTTTGCTCTGTTTTAGCCTTCATGGATAGCAGACACACATATGGTGCCCAGATATGCATGCAGATAAAACACTCATACGCATAAAAATAATTTAAAAATGACAAATGAGATTACATAAAATGTAAATACTCCTACATTGCAAAGTAAACTACAACCAAAGTAAAGAGTCAGTGTACAAAACAAGAGAAATTTTGCTAACTTATACTTGAGGTGGGGTATTACATCTCACCTCATTCATAATGACTATCATAAAGAAAAATGATAATAAAGGCTGGAAGCAATGTGAGAAAAGAAAAATAACACTTCTAACATGCTCATAGCAATGCAAACTGGTCCAGCCTATGGAAGCTGGTTTATATATTTCTCAAAATATAAAACTAGAACTACCATATGACTCTATTATATCACTCCTGCATGTTCTAAGTCAACATACCACAGAGTTACTTATATTTCCATCATAGTAACTAGGATGTAGAAATGGCCCAGAGATCTCCTAATAGAAGAATTATTAAAAATGGCATGAATTATTTTAGTTATAAAGATTGAAACAATGATAATTGCAGGAAATAATGTAACTGGAGATCATTAGGTTCAGCAAAAGAAACAAGAACCAGGGAGACAAATATTATTTGTTCTCTCTCACTTGCAAACTGTAGGTTTAAATTTATATGTGCATATATGTGATGTATATGCACATATGTATAGGATGTGTTGTGTATTATATGCATATATGTGTGTGTGCTGACATGGGTTGTGAGAGTAGAATGGGAATCATGAAGGTAGGAAAAGTCTTTAAAGGAGTAGAAAGGAACGGAGTACATGTGACACAAAAGGAAAGGGGCTATTTGGAGAAAGGAAGAGGATCAGCCAAAGAGAGGAAGGACAGATGAAGGAGGAAAGCAAGCTATGGGACTAATTAAGAACAAAGTATAATGACATAACTGTATGAAAATACCATGGTGGGTTTTGTGTGGTAACTTTAAGTAATCCTTATCAAAACAGTTATTTAGTACTTGCTCATGGAGCCTCTTTATCTCCATCTTAATACTCACTCTAAACAACAGCTCCACATATACACCCCGACACGGCTCTAAACTTTGCTATATATAATGGCCATATTATTTTGAGCATTTATCACCTCTTGCTAAAAAGATTTAATCCTTGTTTTCATTGCTTATGTTAACAAATAATTTAAGAAGTAAATCAACATAGAAGTAAAGGAATAGCAACAAAAGAAAACCAACCTCTTGTAACTGAAATAAATTGAATGGCACCTACCCTTATTTATTTGAGACATGACAAATGCTTTACATAAAACTAGAGTCTCTAATAAGATATAGGTACATAATTGCCAGTGTACATTTAAAAATATAGTCGTTTAGTCTTTTCCTCTTTATTTCAGTGCTTTGGAGTAATATATTTTTTCTTTCCTCATTGGCATATATAGATTCTGGAATAAAGATTATTATTTTATTTCTTTCTAATTTGGGTTATGCAAATTGGAGGAAAAAATCAATCCCTAGTCTATATCAAGCTAAAACTTCATACAATAAATACATATATAGCTGATATATCAAATGTCACAACTGAATTGTCTACTTAAATTTTGGGGAACATTTTATTTATTATGGTATTTACCTTGGAATCTCTAACCTTATTTCTGTTTACCAATTGGATGTGAACTAAACCTCAATATGCCACTGAGTGTGAAAAATGGAGAGAAGTGAACAAAAAGCTTTTGGAATAGTTAAAATGATCCAATAAAGATAATGAGAGGCAGATACAATGGCAGCTGCTAACAGTGGCAGTGTCTGTGCTGGCACATATGTTTCATTCTTTCTTAGCTTCTGAGATTTGTCAAGACAAATGCCTTTCAAAAATATCTAAAGCTATTCTATGTATATTGTTAATAATTACAAACTTTTTTTGGAACTGAGAAATTTCAAGCTTAATTTTATGTTGTATAATTTATAGAAGAAAAATTATCGTTGCCCACATCAATAATAATTACCACTTTTCTCTCTGCTCTAAAGAAAAGACAAAAAATAGGTTGTTTGATACATTTTGAGGATATTTTTAGTTATAAGCCATTGTTTGTTTGAAGGGTAAAAAAAAAAGCTATAGAATCTACTTCGGAAGCACAAATAGGAAATATTGAATTGCTAATGAGTGAGGAGGTGTTGGCAAATTGATGTTTTAGACAAAAGATTTTGAGGGACTTTGGTTAATACTAAGTTAGATAGGTGCTAAATTCATTATTTAAAAATTAGCTAAGATACTGAAATTGCTAGTATTTTACAGAAAATAGGAGGCAAGTTTCAGGAAATCCTTTGCTTTGGACACTCAGGTCTGCACATTTCTTTAACTTGTCAAAGTCTCATTTTAGGACAGCAGAAGATCATCAAATTTAGATGCCATTGATCTTTTGTACAGTAGAAATAGCAACGATAATAGCAACAATGTAAGAACAGAAATATCAAAGTTCTTGTAACATTGCTTCAGACCTCAAACACAATGAAGAAATAGAGAAGGGGAAAAAAGCACTTTGACTCTTGTTCAAGAAACATCAATGCAGATATATTACTAATTAATACTGACATGAATTTTGGAAAAAGTTTCTGGAACTAATTAATCTTGGAATCATTAACTGTCAATCATGGGAATAAGTTTCTTCCAAAGTGTCTGCACACAGTTTATCCAAATTTGACACAGTCCAATCCATTAGAAATTAGAAATTTTGCTAATATTATAAGAAATTAGTTGGCAAAGATTTGTAGGTTACTTACTTGACTAGATATGACATCATAAAAAAAGTTTATATTAACAAGATAGAAGCAATGACTACATCTCGGTGATGTTTATTTGTAACTAGTATAAGCAAAAGTATTCCCCACCTTATATCTACCACATTTCTCATTAGATCTTTGTAGATATTCTAAATAGGAGGTTCATTGATGAATTTTTAGATGTTGGACTACCTTGTGACTTATTTGGGGTAGTTGAATGTCCCAAAATTCCCCCGTCAAAAAAGCTGGGTTTTTTGTTCATTTATTTTGTTTTGGCACGCACGTGTGTGCATGTGTGTGTGTGTGTGTGTGTGTGTGTGTGTTGTAAAAGAGGCCAATTGAAAGTTTTATTTATCTTATTTAATGATTTAAAATGTTTAGCTTTAACTTGAGGTCCAATTTCTAATTTTATCATAGCAAGATATAATCAAAGAAAATTAACAGAAACAGTTAAATATGTTCTTGGTGATTAAAAGGAGAATGTTTTATAATAACCTGTTATAACATTTTAGCCAACAGAGTGAAATTTGTTAGGAAAATGCTGTATTGTAATTGCTTCTAGTTATAGACATAAGACTGGAGCAGGAGGAAACGTAAGAAATAATGTAGATAATTTATCTCTAGACTAAACTTCCTTCTGTTTCTGGAGAATAGTTTAACACTAGAAGAGGAAATGATGAAACCTACAAGATCCTAACATTTTATATTCAAAGTTGATGCTCAAAGCAAATCTGTACTATGACTCTAGTCTAATACTATAGAAAACAGGTATAATGCACACAAGGAAAAAACAATAACACTTTCAGGTTTGTCTTTTTCTTGATTAGTTTACTTAAGTTTACTGCCACTGTGTAGATGTTAATGGTAATGCCATTGATAGTAGATAGAATAATCTTAAACATATCCAGAAGAAAAACTGAGATAAGTTACCGATTTCAGGTTATTTGGACTAATATCCAGGAGTGGCGGCTTAGATTCTGTGGTAGTTTGAATGATAAAAGCCCCTTTATAGGCTTGTAGTTTTAAATATTTACCCCCTCCTCCAAAATTGTTTGGGAAGAATTAGAAAGTGTGGCCTTGTTGGAGGAAATGTATCACTAGGCTCAAGCTTCAAGGTTTCCAAAGACTCCTGCCGTTCTAAAAGTTCTACTTGATGCTTGTAGATCAAGATGTAAAATAGATGTTTCTTTACTCTGCTATCATGGACTTAACCTTCTGAAACATAAATGAAATTAAAGGTTTATTCCTTGGTCATGATGTTTTAATACAACAGTACAAAAGTAACCAATACAGGCTGCTAAATTAGAAACAGATCCTGGTACATAAAGGGAAGGAAGTGGGTTTGTATATCTGAAGAACAAATGTTCCTCAACTACTCCAGATGCAACACTTGCTTAAAGAACATAAAATAGAATAGCCTTCAACTAACAACCCATTAGACTTCACAGGGAAATAAGAAAGAAACTAAATGGCTTCAATAGACTGTTTTAGTGGTTTTGTTTGCCTATTTGTGGTTTTGGTCCCTTGAGTTTTCTTCTTAACTACACTCTATTATTTCTATTTCATTTTAAAAACTAACATTATAGATTTTAATTTGTATTCCTTTCATAATGCTTAAATTATTTTGTTTATATCCTTTTCTTACTTTATTGTACAATAAACGTTTTGTGTTTGGTTTGGTTCTGACATGGTTTGTTTGTTAAATCTTTTCCTCTTTTCTCTCCAGCTTCCTTACATTCCTCTCTGATCTTCTGCTTGTATCCTTCTTTATTTAACCTAGATCATCGTTTCATTTTTCTTTTTCCTACCCTCTTTCTTTATTTTAGTCTCCTATTATTTCTAATTTTAGATCAAATAACTTTTATGTTCATAGTTTATATGAATTTTTCATTATCTTTTTTTACATGCTAATAGTAGTTGGTTTAATCAATCTAAAGTGTGTATTTGTATCGGGTTTCTTTTGGTGTTGTTGCTATTTAACCAGTTGTTTTTCTTCTTTGAGTGGTGTTAAGGTTTGAGATCTTCGGTTAGGGGAATTAATTAGAAGACTCCCAAATAAAACTGGAAGAGATATTTGTACCATATATGTACAAATAACAAAAAGCTTAAAAAAATCACTGCCACATGATTCTGCTAAAAGCTCATAACTTCTCATACTAAATACAAAGATAATGAAATGGGTAAATGCCATTTGAAGAATACACTTTATTTGCAAAAACTATTGACAACTTTAAATAACTACAATCCAAACACATGGAAAATCTATTCAATCCAAATGTAGTCAAAAGGACTTACAATCGCTACTAAGAAAGAGTTCATTGTCAAATCAATAGTCAAAAGTTTACATCTAAATTTTTCCTATATTGTTCTATATTTTTAAATACCACATTTAGATATTTGATTATTTGAGTCAATTTTTATCCATAATGTAAAATAAAGGAGCAACATTTTTTAATGTAGATGTCTAACTACTCCAAGTAATTTTATATAAAAACTATTGGCTTCTTAAAGTCTTAGAATTCTTCTTATTGAAAACATTGATAAAAAATTTACTGGTTTATTTCTAGTCTCTAAACTTTGTTAAATGTACTGGTTTCACAATGTGTTCATGTTGTTTCATAACAAATTAGAAACAAAAAGTTTGAGTGTCCCAACCTCATTATTTTTGTTCACAATAAATTTGTGATCTCTGGTAATTCCATACAATGTCTAAGCAGCTGATCAATTTCTAAATGATTTTAACTAGAGTTCTGTGGAAATTTTTATTGAATCTGTAGTCCAATTTTAATAATATTGCAACCCTAACAAAATACAACTGTAGATCCATGAACCTGCAATGTCTTCACAGTTATTTTAATCATGGGTTCCCTTGATTTTATAAATAGTGTTTCATAAACTTTAATAGTCTGAATTTTATAAACATCTTGTAATAGCATTATTCCTAATCTATTTTTATATTATAGTTAATAAAATTTAAATTACATATTTATCTTCACTTTTATAATGTTCCTCCAATGCCATAAAATTATTAAATTACTATATCTTTACTATAAAATGTAGATACCATAAAAACTTGCTCAATTTTATTGTCTCATCGGAATAACTTTCTTGTAGACTAATACTTTCAACATAGGATACAACAACATCATTTGACATTTGATATGATAGCTCACTCAGGCAATTCTAGTAGTTAGAAGACTAGGCAGGAGGATTACCACATGTCCAGACAGCCTAGGCTGCATAGTGAGTTCAAAGCTAACATGTACTAGAGAATAAAACCCTGCTATGAGAGAACCAAAGATCACATCAGCCAAAGCAATAATTGTACTTTTTTCTTCCCTGTTTGATGTTTTTATTCTTGCCCCTGCTGGAACCTTTAAGTAGTGAAGAAAACAAGCATCTTTTGGAGAAACATCCAGGTTTTCATCATAAATCATGAGGCTAGCTATGAGCTTTTCTAGATATTCTCTAGCAGCTTGAGGGAGTTTCACTCTATTTCTAGTTTATCAAGTATTTTTTATCATGAGTGGGTGTTGGACGTTGTCAAGTAGTTTGAAAGTAGAAAGATGAGGAAAGCTACATGAACTGTAACCATAAAAATGTGGATGTTAAATATAATAGTTCCTAATTCATGGCGAACAAAAACCAAGAAAAACAAAAATATTGACAGTGACATATTTGGTAGGAGAAAATTACACAATAATATTACTGCAGAATAACAGAACACCAAAATACAAACTGACAAGACAGACAGGCAAAAAAACAGATAATATCCAACAATAGCTTTCTATCTTAATAGTTGATGCTCAATTATTACAACCAGGAAAAAGACAACAAATAAAAGAACACAGTAAGTTATACAAAATAAACCTGCAGAACATGTTTTACAATAAAGGCAAAACATGCATTCTTCTTAAGTGAAAATGACACTCTCTCCACAATAAAACATATGTTGAAAACTTAATAAACTATTTTGAAATATATTCTCCAACCACAAAAGAATTAAATAAAAATATGTAATGGAAATATATTTGATAAATATTTAAATTAGTAAAGCAAGTCTAAGGACTGTACAATTACTTGGAAACATATTATTTATGTCAAAAAAATCAGAGGTAGTGCTAACAAACATTTTAAAGTTAAACTGATGTGAAAACATAACAAACAAAAATTTGTAAGATGCAAGTACAGGAGTACATAGGGTTTCGTAGCTTTAAACCCCTATATTAGAAAAAAAGAATATATTAGGCTAATAATTTAAGGCAACCATAAAAAACAAAAGAGAAAAGCAAGCAGAAAAACAAACAATAGAGACTAGGTATCAAATTATATAATAACAAATGAATAAAAATGGTAATTAATCAGAAATCAAGACTCATGAAAAATAAAAAAATAATCTTTGATGGCTTAAGGATATCTTAGAGAGACAGAGAGCATAAACCAGTAATATGATGAAGAAATTGAGATATTTACAATGCCCCGTGCATAAATAAAGCATAAAATGTCCTATATACCAGCATGAGATAAGCTATAAAACTATTATGCCAGCATGTATAAAATATCTAAGAATATTAGGGAAAAAAATTGAAAATATTGAGTAAAGAGTTCTTAGACAAAACCCCACAGCATGATTCACAATATGAAATATTGATAAATTAATTTCATCAAAATCTAAAAATTTACACTTAAATATACTTAAGAATCATGAAAAACCATACCAGGACTAGGAAAAAATTACTTGCAAAATGCATTTAATGAAAAACCATAAACAACTTTTACAGCTTAATTATTAGCATGCAAGCCAATTAAAAAATTGGTGACAACAATAGATGTGTCATCAATATTATGCTAATAATTAACAAGCACATAAAAGGTGGCCAATATTAGTAGTAATTAAAGAAATTGAAATTAAAGCAAGATACTTCTTTATACCTACTAAAATTGTTATATTAAAAAGACATATTAGAATAAACATTAGTAATATGAAGAGAAATTGGGACCTTCATGTTTCATTGATGATAATTGTCAAATGTTACAATGCCTTTCATTAACAGTTAGACAGCATAGCAGATAAATTCCAACTTGGCTTCCAATTACATCTACCTCCAAGGATTCACTTCTGCCATCAGCTCCCGTAACAGTTGGCAGAACATGTGACTTTCTTTCAACAAATTGACATAGTGAAGCAACACAGTTTATAAGATTATATTTCTTAGAATTTCAACTTTCTCCTGTTAACCTTTTGTTTCCCTTGATGATATTTTTTAAAAAATAATTATTGATGGAATAATTTGCAATTATATCTGTACTACTTTATAGGGTTCACCTGATAAGGAAGTAAGGGTGCTCTGGCCATCAGACATCAGAACACTGATTTCACCATGCCAACAATCCATAAAAACTAAAGCCAAACCCAGAAATCAACACTTAGATCTATAATCACCCCAAACCCCAGAAGCCAGCATTAGAACACAATCAATAACATCTGGGACAATATGTCTTCATCAGACCCCAATTATCCTATCATAGCAGGCCCTGGATATTCCAACATAGCTAAAGCGCTCACACAAAAAACTTAAAATCAACTATATGAAGCTGATAAAGTTTCTTAAAAAGGAAATGAATAAATCTCTTAAAGAAAATAGAAGCATCAAAAAAAAAGAATATCTAATATCAGCAACTTAACAGCACATCTGAAATTCTAGCACAAACAAGAAGCATACACACCCAAGAGGCAGGAAATAATCAAACTGAGGGCTGAAATCAAGAAAATAGAAACAAAAAACAATACAAAGAATCAATGAAGCAAAGAATTGCTGCTTTGGGAAAATCAACAAGATAGACAATCCTTTACTGAAAGTAATTAAAAGGCAGAGAGATTGTATCCAAATCAACAAAATCATAAATGAAAATGGGGGCAAAACAACAGAGTAAATCCTGATAATCATAAGGACATACTTTAAAAATCTGTACTCCACCAAGAAAAACAGGACTGAGCCAGCAACCTAGGCCAGAATAGGCCTGAGACAGACAGTAAACTTAACAGGAGCAGGAACAGATCTAGATTAAGGACATTTACAAAAACAAGACTGTGCTAGCGACCTAGGTCAGAACAGGCCTGAGACAGCAAACTGTCTCAGGTAAAAGGGGACAACCGTTGAGGGAGTGGGCCTGAGTCAGGCCTCTGTGGGTTCTGGCATGATTCTGGGACCTCCAAGGGAGTAGACAGGAACCAGAGATCTCTGTGGGTCCAGGTGTGAATCTGGAAGCTCTGAGGAAGTAGGCCTGAGCCAGGCCCTCTGCAGGTCCAGGCACACCTAAGTCTGGGGCCTCTGCAGAAGTAGATGGAGCCAGAGACCTTTTCAGGACCAACCCCAAGCAAGGGACCTCACAGGAGTAGATCCAGACCAGAAACATTTACAGGACTGAGTCAGCAACCTGGCTGGAGCAGACCTGAGACAGCAAACCCCATAGAAGCAGAGCAAACCTCAGGTGCTCAGAGTGACCTCAAGAGTGACCAAAGGGATGACTGGAACTGTGGCACTGACTGCACCACAAGGAACAACTATCTAAGCCTTGGATCCATTGTCTCCTGGAAGACTGATCAACATAGTCACAGACAGCCCCAAGTACACCAATCAGAGGAAAAGATGGGTGGACAAGGTAAGAACACACTCAACACCACAAAGAACAACACGACATCAGTAAAACCTGGTGATCCTACAACAGCATGACCTGAACAACCAAATATAGATGAAGCAGAAGAAAATGACCTAAAAAATAACTTTAGGAGAATGTTTGAGGCCTTTGAAGAGGAAATAAAAAATTCCCTCAAAGAAATGGAGGAAATGATGAACAAAAAAATTGGAAAACATTAACAAATCCCTTGAAGAAAACCAAGAAAAAGCCATCAAACATATATGAAAGAAATAATTCAAGACTTGAAAACTGAAATAGAGACAATAAAAAAAACACAAGCCAAGGGAAACAGAAATATAGAAACAGAAATCATGAGAAAACTATCAGGAACCACAAACACAAGCATAAACCGCAGAATACAAGAGATGGAAGAGAGAATCTCAAGTGCTGAAGATACAATAGAGGAAATAGACTCATCAGTCAGAGAAAACATTAAATCTAACAAAAGCTTAACACAAATGAAAAGGAAAATATCATGGTAATCTCCATATATATATTTGATGGAAAAGAGCCAGGTCTTGAAAAGCCAAAATTGATGGAGTCTAGAATGAAAAACATTAGAACTTAAACAAAAAAGCAGGAAAATGAGATACAAATGGGGGAGATAGTTTTATGAGATTATATAGAAAATAGAAAGGTACAAGTAAGCAATATAGTACATATACACGATGTAGTTTTTCCTTATTTTTGTGCTGCTTTCTTACTGTTTTATGTTTTGAGACAGGTTTGTTTATGTAGTCCTGGCCATCCTGGAACTCACTATGTATACCAAGATGATCTCAAACCCAAAGAGATCCACCTGCCTTTGCCTCCTGGGCTCTTGAATTCATATACGTGTACCACCATACCTAGCAATAATGAATTTTTTTCAGCCATAAAGGATCCCTCTTCTCATTTGTTTTTATGTTGTATATGCAGGTCATTTTACCTATAGTGAACTGGGAATGGTGAACTGTAAGGAATGAACTCGCATTTCCTAGTCTCTTCTGTTCAATTCTTCCCCTTTTCTCCCTCACTATTTTTCCCTTCCCACTTCATGTGCACTGCTTTTAAACCCAGTTTTCATGTCTGTATGATCTACCGGAGAACAGGTAGATTCTCAGGGATCACATTTTTGAACGAAACTGAGTCTCCCTTCACCAGGTAGTCACTAACCGCCAATAACTTCTCAGCTAGAAGTGGGACAATATTACTTCCTCCCCCGTCCTTGAACTTTCTCTGGCTTGATTTTGTGCATGTCATGAATAAGCAATCGCAGCTGCTATAAGTTCATATCTTCCCAAGTCCAGAAAACACATTTTGCTTCGGTTATCCAATCTCTCTGGTTCTCAAAATTATTCTGGCTTCCTGCCCTTCCATTCTGATGCTTGAGCGTGCGAGCAGGGGGTGTGAGATAGATGTTCCATTTAGAGCTGATCAATCCTCAGTCTCTTATTATCTTCATGTTGGCCAGTAGTAGGTCTCTGTATTAATGACTGCCTACTGCCTACTACAAAAATAAGTTTTTTTACTGAGTTTAGAGACAGCCCCCGCTAGAGCTAAGATTATAGGCGTGCACTGTCATGCCTGGAAGAAAACAATAGGATCCTTAACACAGATTTGTCTTCACAGGTAGAACCTGTGTAACCATCATAATCAATGTCTTCTCTGTTCAGTAAATATTTACTGAGAAATGACTGCACACAATGTAAATCATGGGATATGACTGAGTATAGCTATGCCATCTCAACAGGCATAAACACTTCAAAGTGGCAAGATTATAAACAGGAGAAATGTTCTCAGACAATGCTCATCCTGTTGTGTTCCATCTTTACTCATTTATATAACAAAAGAAAGAAAGACTTCAGGGTACCTTCCCCTGCAAGGTTATCCCAGAAACCAGAGGAGCAAAGAGAGATGCAGAGTGAGAACTCCCTTTTTTCTAGATTCAGAACTGGAACTTGGCCATCCTTTAAGGTCAGAGATCATAGAGCTAAGTGCTAATTGTCGATATGTTTCTGAAACACATCTCAGAAGCACTGCCAGTGGCTAGCAAAGTCTATGCTTCTATTCCAAACACAAAGCAATGTAGAAAAATCCCTGTTGTGGAGAAACAGAAAGCATAGTGTTTGGTGTTACGCTTTAAAACACAATTTTAAACTTTAAATAGAGTCTTGATGTGCTCTTGTCTTCGCATTCTGTGTAGAAAGAACAGTTATAATAAGGACATTTATTTGATATTGTAATCAAATTGTTAGCATAAAGACTGAATAACAATATCCGTGGCCTTACCATTTTGATGTCCATGAAGTCAAGTATCTTGCTCTGGACAGGGTTTCATTACAATCAAATGATTTTAAACATCCATGACTTTTTTTGTGGAACTTGGAAAAGTAAGTAATTTAAAAGAAAATAATAATCATAATCTATAAGGAAAGCTACTCTTGACTACTAAGTTGAATTAGGGGAGTGCACATGAGTTTTAGAACTGCTTATAGTGCACACAATCCAAGCTGAGGGAAGCCAGAAAGGCCTATGAGGAGGGTAGTTATAGCTCTAAGCAAAGCTTTCGAGAACTTGAAGCAGACTCAGAACTTCTCACCTTCATTGGTTTCTATACAAATATACATGGAGCCCATCTGTCTGTCTGAATACAGAATCTTCTCTGTTTGGGCTAAAACTTCATCTTATTCCTGACTTAACTATATAGATAGATACATGAGAAAGTTTTGTTCTGCTATATTGGAATGTCACAGCGTGACTAACTCAGGCCTAAAATAGAGAACAATGTGAAAGCCTGCGAATGTGACATTCAACTTGAAAGCCACTTGGGAATGCTAGAACCACGGAAGTGAAGGGTGGAGCTAGATATGCCCACGGACTGCTGGCTCCGAGTTTATCAAGTCAGGGTTGCTTAAGGAATTTTCACAGACAACTTTTTTCCTCCAGTTCATTTTACTCATCTAATTTAGCACTTTAAATTAAAATTTTGATAAAGCATTTGTAAAGCGGCACATCTTCTACATTAATTCTTCCCAGTAGGAAAGCCCAGGATGGGCAAATTTTGAATCATTAACATTCCTGCTTGGCTTTGAATAAGCAGGGCGATTGCTCTTCTTTTAGGCAAAAGGATAGAGGAGAGAATGTAAATGAAGTTACTGTAAATAATGCACCACTTCTGTTAATAAAAGCAGTCACACATATATTTTAAGTAGTAAAATAAAAGATTTGGTTAGAATAAAAAATATGTAATTTTGTCTTATAAATATAGGCACTGGTTTCAAAATATCTCCTTTTCTTGACCTTCTGACTTCTGCCCTTCTGCATTAACTTGTGAATTATTCAATATTAGTATGAATCCTACCAAGTCAGTTCAATCCAAATTCTCATCTCTGGTATCTGCCTACCAGTGTCTATCTAATTGGGCTCCTCTCCTTTCCCCATGCTCCAAGTGATGTCATTCCAGCCTTATCTGTCTTCAGCAGGAAGGTTTCTGTTAGGTCTGTTTAGCCAGACTCCTTCCCCAGTATGCACACATACACACACTGTAATTTTCCACTCACTATCTACACCAACCTGAGATTTGGGTGTCAATTTCCACTTTCCATTGCTGTATTTACAATTGAACACAGTCACTTCCCCTCACTGTAAAAACCCATTGGAGTGGGTGGCTAAACCTGTTCTAATTGTGCAGAGGAAAGTCTGCCATGCTGTGCCATTCTTTCACAAATAAAAGAATACTATTTAAAGAAAAAACCCTAAAACTGCATAGAAGAACCAGCCGTTCTGCTTCCCACATTCCCACAACACACAGTTCATCATTGCTTTGTATGAACAGCTTCCTGTTAGAACTGAACCCATTCCTAGCAGTGAACATTTATTCTGATGGAGAGCTATGCAAAGACAATTCATTAGATTGCTTATTTTCTTAAATTTCTAAAATGTGTCCATTAAAACAGCCTTGCGGTGCAAGAATCACTAAACAGCCTTAGTAAATGACAGGGAAAATAGCAAGCTGTAATGAATAAAACAGATGACCTTTCTAACACATATTTAATTGTAGCTGAATCCATCTATCACTTAGAATGCTTTTGGTTTTAATGTATAAATGGATGCTGGCCAGACACAGCACCCACTGTAGACAATGTGAAGATGTCTCATTTGAGGAAATTATTGGAGCATGACTACAAATGAAGGGGACTAAAATGACTAATGCTGCAAGTAAAACTGTCCTTACAGATCATGAAAAAGGACAAAAGGTCCTTGGGGAAGAAGCTAAGATATGGAATCATAACACTATACCTTATGCTGGGATAGAATTTAAATTATCCCTCCTGTTTAGACTCTCTCAGTTCCACATCGCTGACTTCTGGGAATTATTAGTATTATGACTCCTAAACTTGTTTTGTTTAGATTGCATATAACATTTGTTACTCTTACTTTCCTTTAGTTAGCACAGGATAATAAGTTTCATTATGATATTCTGCATGCTTATCGCCAAGTTTTGCAGATATTTGACTCATATGCTTCACATTTCTTCTCACTGTGCATTTCCCCTTACTCTACCAAATAGCTCCTTATCTGCATATATATATATATATATATATAATTTATATGTTTATGTAACATATTATATGTATATATATATAATTTTAAAATATATTTATTCCCCAAGATATAAAATGGGATGATCCCCAGGGAGACAAGAGGATTTAAGAATAGATGCATCTGAATTTTGCTTTTGGAATTAGCAAGTTATTTACTTGATTCATCACAGAAAGTCACCTATAATTAGAAAATTAACAATCTCAACAATAAGGTCTTAAGATCACATTTTGTGTCAAGAGTTATAGTAGGATATCTATTTAAATCTTTCACTAATTCCTTGCATGTATTATGTGTTAAAGAATAGTATAATTATCTAATCGCAGAAAATGCTTTTAAAGCAAGATATTGTATTTTAAAGAACTTTGGATTACAATCTAGGAGACTTGTAATTAAAGCGTAGCTAATTCCTTTGGGACTTGGTCTTCCCTATAACTTTGGAAGCAGTATAATATACTAAGCAAGGAAATTAGAATATAAAAGTGGTTCCACCTCTTACTGACATTATTAATTGAACCTAGTCTTTAAAGTGCTTGAAAACAAGGAACAATGCTGGAATGACCACATGACCTCATCAACCAATTCTATCCACAGAGGACTAATAATTTTCAAGATGCCACAAAAAATTAATGAAGCTGACAATAGCTATTCCTGTTTGCTTTGAGTGCATTTTTGTTTATTTCTTTCACATAAACAAATTAGCTGTAATAGTATGTCAGGTGATGTGTTCAGTCTCTACAGGACTTCTAATTTGCGGCGTTGTCAGCTGAAGATCAATCAAATCTGCCCAGAAAACATGCTCTCAGACCCTGCTTCAGCCTCGGTGGTGTACTTCTGGCCTCCGAATGTTAGCTCGTTTACTTTCTGCCTAGAGAGACAACCTTCCCTTTATCTCCAAAGCTATGATTTCACTTTCTAAAAGTAAATGTACCATGGTGTCAAGCCAGAGGTGAGAATCCAGCATACTAGTATAATTTTGATGATTTTGTGTACATATTAGAAACTTCTGAGCATAAAGCATCGATGTTCCTCAGGGAGCTGGTGAAGTGAAGACGATAACATACTTTAGAACTCGATAATATTCCTGTCTGTCAACTACTTTCAAACACTGGGCTGCTACTGACATCTAAGCACAATTTGTGTGACTGGTGTGCCTATCTCTACATATAAGGGAGTCATTTAAGGGACAGGTAGGAACAACAGATAAATTTATATCTATAAAATTGTACTGACTTAAAGTATTATTTCCCTGAGTTATTCATCAGACAGGTTACTGACACCTTTGCCCGAGAAGTAGATTATTAAACATAGACTGCCATGCCTGGCAGATAGCAAGAAAAAGGGAAAGACACATCCCATTCCCCCCTCCTGCCAGTCTCGACTGCCACAATGTGTTATATAGTACTCCTTTATTCATATTTTTATTAAGGACACAAACAAAAAAGGGGGACTGTCTAGACAGAACAATTTTTTGAACAGTTTTGACAGTGAACCAAATCCTTTACAGCTGGTATTCCTCTTTTAACCTGAAGTAGCATACTGAGTTAGACATATGCAATACTCTGTAGAAAAATTAATGTTATAATTCAAGATAATCTACAAATGTTAAAGCAAAAAAAAACCATTTTCAATAGACTTTGATACTAAGTGATTGCCCATAGTTGCTTATCAAAATCTTCACTTACACAATTAAAATTTAGTTTGTTTGCCATCTCATCTTTCCTCCAAACTACTAGTTTGTAGATTTGCCAATACTTTTCATTTGAAAAAATCTACATATGCTAAGAAATTACTTGGATACAACCAAGGTTTTAAGGAGGTAAATAGGTCCAGCCAATGGCATTGTGATCATGACAGGCCATGGCTTCCTTGGCAGCCTGCTTGGAGTAAACAGCTGTCTCTGCTAACTCAAGCCTTGCAGCAGTATGCAAAATAAATAAATAAATAAATAAATAAATAAATAACTCAAATGACTGTTTCAGTGTGCTTATTTCATCTCTGTTTCTGCAGCACCAAAGGTCTTTCTCCAAACCACAATCACCTATTGCTTCAGAGATACCTTTTTTTCAACAACCTTTCAAAATGGGAAATTTTATATAGCTTATACCAGAACAGTAAATGAAACTGAGTTATGATTTTTAATATTCCACAATAACCTTACTCATTCCAAAATAAAAACTACACTCAGCCTATCAGTTGCATTCATTCAGATATATTTCTGACATATTTAAAAAATTTCAGCTCAAGGTGATTGAATTCCAGGTTGGTGAAAGGAACAGTAAACCTCCAGAATCATTAAATGTCAACAGAAAAAAAAATTCAAAGTAGGCAAGAGAAGGATAGTATCTAAGTGCTGTTTTTAGAACTTGGTATTTATTGCCAGTCTTCTCTGAGGAACTAACTACCTGTGTGCCAGAATAAGTGAACATACAAGTTTTGATGTTGAAATGTTGGGTATATAGGAACACTGTTTGTTCTAAACACAGTAACATGTTCCCTTGTGAATGTTGCATTAAATGCCTTGAGGGCAAAGTGTTAGAGCCCGGTGTCTCTTCTGCTACAACTTTGTTTTCTCAGTGTTTTCTTTCAGTCCAAAATGTTGAGCATTATCTAACTTCAACATGAGAGCTTCCACAATTTCCCTCTGAAATATACAGGGAGTAAAACTAAGTTGTTCTTGCCTAGACCCTGTAACACAAGATATTCAAATGTAATGAAAAGTGGAATGCTGGGGATTACAACATGCAAAGTGTTGAAGTGGGGCCCGCGATGCTTTCAAAGGCATTTACCACATTGTTTACCCACAGTCTTCTATAGGCTTTTCCATGCTCTCGCTGAAAGCTAAGACGACAGTTTAGCCAACCATGATATTAAATGGACAATGGAATTCTGTTTATTGTTGCATATAAAAATCGGGCTTTGTTTTGTTTATTTTACTCAGTGCTTCCTGTAAGCTGCACTACAAGAAGTGATATAGCTATAAGCAAGGACATCAATGCTTTCTTTTCATTGCAGATTTAGATTCCTCCTCACTTCACAGTGATTTGCATTAGGCTTCATAGTTAAGACTTAATGAGTAAGGAAGGCTCCCCTGTCTACAGAAATGACTCATGCTCATGAGTTATATAAGCATTACTTTGAAAGAGGCAATAGAGAGAAAAAAACAACTTGGCAAATGACCAAAAGAATTATTGGTCAGGTTTGGGTTTTCTATTGGAAGGCGAGATCTAAGGACTAAGGGAATGTGATGAAGGACAGGGTGCTAAGGAAAAGAAAAACTGAGCTGTCATATTTTCAAGTTGGTGGTCCATTGTTCTTCCATTCTCCAAGTTCTTCCATTGTGGTACATCCTCCCTGCAATGTTAAAAGAATCTAGAGTTCTCAGATGCTCCTGGATGGCCATGGAAGTTCTTTTATCATGACAAAGGACAAAAGTAGCATTGGAATCAAAAGGCTAAAAGGAATATCTCAACGCTGGATTAAATAAATGATGCTGCGGCCAGACCTAAAAGTTCAATCATGCCTTCACTTAAGGCAGTTGGTAAGGAGAGCCGTCACACACTGTCTATGCCAAGATGACATGCTAGATGTTATACAAGCCCAGGTCTTTTTGCAGTGAATATCAGCCAGTCTCCACCAGGAAAACTGTCATGCTCCCAGACTCCTGCGACTGCCCACCATGCTGATGCATCCCACGAGCTTTGTTCTCAACCTGGAGAAGAGAGAGGCAGGGAAGTGCAATGGAAGAAACCGAGGAAGACTGAATGTTTGCTGAGAATACCTCAAGTCTAACTAACAGATTCTTAAGACTGGAAGAAAGTTTCCTTGAGCTAGCATTAGCTTGCTGGTGTTGTTTTCTATTTCTTTCATCAGCAATAGGAAAGAATTACAGGAAGAACTTAAGCTACTTTTTTTTTTGCTTAGAGCCCTATATATGGTGTATTTTGCTGTAATTGTAGTTTTCTCTCTTTTTTTTACACAATTAGATCTATATGAGATGCACTCATCTCATTACTCGATGCAATTACATGTCTAGTTTTAACTGATATGCTCAGTCATGGTATGGGACATAAGTTCATTATATTTGATACCAATAATATTTCTTTCTATTTATCTTTTAATAAAAGGAGATATTTTCATACAGTATTTTCTGATTACTCTTTCTTCTTCTGCAACTCCTACAAGATCCTCCCCAGCCTCCTTCCCACCCGGATGCAGTTTTCCAACTTTCTGTCTCTTGCTGGAAAATGAACAGGTGGCTAAACAATGATAATAAAATAAGATAAAACAAAACCAAACAATTAGCATAGATAAACAACAACAAACAAACAGGAAAAAAGGAACCAAATAAACATCCAAAAAATAAATATTGACACGGAGACATCTACATTCACAGACACAGGAATCCTATAAAAAGTTACAAAGCCATAAAGTACAATGTATGCACAAAAAAACTTGTAAGTTTAAAAATTGTGTTGAAAAAAATATTACGAGAAAAAAACTTCCAAGGATGTATTTGAGTTCATTTGTTTTGGCCATCTATTGTTGAGTACGAGTCCTGCCTTTAGGTCTGGTTTGCATCCTCAATGAGATTCTGTTGGAGAAAACTAATTCTTCATTTGCAACTGGTTATCAATTGGAGATAGCTCGTGGATTAGAGATGGGAGTGTTTGTACACTTCTTCTCCTGGTGCTGTGGTACGGACCTGAGCAGGCTGTTTGCATGCTGCCAAAGTCCCTTGAGTTCATATGTGTGATGGTTCTTCTGTGTTTAGAAGGCCTTGTTTCATTGGTGTCCTCCATCCCCTCTGGTTCTGATAATCCTGTTCATTTTCTTATCTGTCTCCTTCCAGCCTGTCTTGGCTTCCCTCAAATGTCAAACAACTAGAACTATGCAGACAGTCTGGTCTCCAGCACAGAGAGCAGGTGTACAATACATTTCACAATACACTGTGGTTTCCACACTCGATCCACAATTTCCATTCTCAATTCCCTTCACATCTTTGAATTTTTCATGTCGTTCCTTCTCTACATATCACTGTGTAAATTCTTCCTAAACCTAATACTTTTTCTTTGCTTTTTCCTCCATTGTTTGGATAATCCTCATTGTGATTTCAATCCGAACTTGAATATCATTTCTAGATATGTTTCTAAATTACTTATATTTCATGTAAGATTTTTTTCTTTTGTTTTGCTTGAGATAAGCTCTCATTATGTAGTCCAGGCTGGCTTTGAACTCACATCCAGCCTACTTCCAGCTTATATTCATCAGTATTATAGACAGAAACCACCATGTCTAGCCAATATGGGTTTCTAAAATACCCTAAACTCTCCCTATTATCATATCACAATTTTTCAGTAAATATAAACAAGTAAATATGAAACTACCTGAAGTGAAGACCAGAGAAACAAAATATTGGGAAATGGTAGTTGAGACTAGGGAATAACTAAAAGATATCAATTTGTCTAATATGTGTGTCTATGAAACACAGGGAAGTAGAGATAGAAAACAATGGAAAATTATTTTGAAAGGTAATAGTTGAAACATTTCTTAATTTGATTAAATACAGAATTATGAAAGCTACTAGAAAAAGGAAAAGTAAAAACACTGTGGTGATATTTAGCGCAATAGAAATAAAGACAATGGTAAATCACAAATTTTGAAAGTGATAAGAAAGAAGCACCATAGCACATGTGGATGAACTCTGATCTAATTAATGATTGGATTCTCATAGAGTGACAATATAACATTAAAATTTTTTAATATTAAATCAGGATTTTAAGAACTCCGAATCCCAAATACTCAGAGTATTTTCTTTCCGAAATGAGGGCAAATTAAAGGTATTTTAAGATCAGAGAAAACTATGAAGGGTTACAAAGAGCATAGTTGTACCACAGAGATACCAGAGGTAATTCCTCAATATATATTCTATGTAGGGATATATATTCTAATAGGAATCCTTGAAACTACAAACTGAGTTCTGCCGGCCAGAAAGAGCGAGGAAAAATATTCTCCTATATTCTCCAGAGAAGAGGACCCTGATAATGACTGGACTGCTGCTTACCAAGTCCATGTGAGGAGTGAGGAGGAAACACATACTTTGAGAGTAGAGAGCTTGCACAAGGCCCCGGGTTAAGATTGAACTATAAAAGCAAATGTCTGTGCGAGATGTCCGACTTAATGAAGAGGGGTTATATGTAGTTGTTGCTTTGGTCCACTAGAAGCCTGGCAGGGTTGGCAGGGATAAGTGAATTATTGGTTAGTAAAGTAAGGAGAACGATGGAAGTCTTGGAGGTAGAGAGGAACTAAAAGTTTTTCAGAAACAGTCACCTTTGATAATTGCTTTTTTAGAATCTTGAAAAGAAGGACAGGTTTCTTCAGTTACTCAACTCAATTTAAGGTATATTGTAAAAACTCTGATTACCACTAAGGCTCCTTACAGCTCTAGCTGTGGTAAAATTAGATCAGGTATGGTGGTGAGGGTCAGCACATTTACAGAGAAGTTGAACTCATCCTTCACCAACACCAGGGACCTAACAGAGATAGTTTGTCTGCATGGAGAAACCCCACCCCCAAAAAATGTGGACCACCAAAGGCGATAACAACAAATCCCTTCTTGCTTAACCGAGAATTCCTCCTGCCTAAAAACCCTGTAAATGCTTTGCCTGAAGAGGGTACTTCATTTGATGACGTAATTTCCATTTCTAACAGCCTAACGCTAACTCTATCTTGAATTTGTCATTTTTGAACATTCATGAAAGCTATAAAAAGACATAAATATGTCAACATTCTGAATTTGTATGAATCTGGGTGCATAGTTTTAGAAACAGGTTTTAATTGTCTCACGGAGAGAAAAGTACATAAGAAGAACATAAAAGATAAAAATAATGACATAATAATTTAAATCAGATTTATATAATTTAAAAAACTTTATGTCTTCATAAGCTTTAGCTTTCATTTTGCACTGGAATTTCAGACAGAAAGGCTATTTGATATTTTTTTTTGAGCTATCCCAGTAGAGACTGATATTTGAATACAAAACTTAAAGCACTATAAAAGAGAGAACACACAGATCAGTTAATTTGAGTCTGTTTCTATTGCTAAAGCAATGAAAAGAAAGGAAGACAGTCATTTACCAGGTAATATTCCAGCTGTTTATGACTGCTTTGGGCTCTGCAAAATGCTTTAAACAAAGGTTGTGAGTCCATTCTTCCAGAAATCAGAATGTTCATTATTACCACATATATAGCATTATAGCGTGCTGGCTCAGAATTAGGCTTTCAGTTAAAAAAAAAAAAAAAAAAAAAAAAAAAAAAAGCTTTCACTCAAGTCAATTGAGTGAATCTAGTGAGAAAACCCACTTCAACAATAACAAGTAAATGTTTATGAACGCAGTGTGGTAACAGGTAAATAAATTAATGATATGTTTATTTGCAATAAATGTTGCAGAATGAAATTAATAAGCTGTGGAAACTGAGAATAGCACATTCAAATCCTTTTCTGCAATTATAAGGTGCATAAATTTTGGCAAGCCAATTTCTCTCAAGTCAAGCTACTTTTTCAACACACAGGTATAAAAATATTCAGAGTGTTCAGCTAGACACTATCTACAAATATAGCAAATATGTATTAGAAAAAATTTGCTTAAAGTAAAAACCATCCAGTTGGGTATGTTGCATGCACTTCAAAGCCAAATACTCAGGAAGCCAAGACAACAGGATTCCAAGTTTCAGGACAGCCTGTTTTATATAGCAAGACCTTGTCTCAGAAAAGGAACGGAGACCCCAGACCATCCAGAACTCTTTGCATAAATATTAAATGGGCGAGTTTTATTGCAGAGCATTGGAGCATGATGTACTTCACATCAAAGGAAATCCATGATGTGGCAGAAAGGACTAAAAGATCCCAACAGCCAAACAGAAATCATCCACTACCCTCAAGGTAAACAATAATTCCAGGTGAGACGTTATCTATTCAAGAGTTAGTCCTAAATTAACCTGGGAGTTGGGGCCATCTGAGACTGTTCTAGCCAAAAGAAACACAATCTCATATGTTTATGACAAAGGGTATATTTACAATTTGGAAAAATAGGCCATACAAGATAGTAGCTAGCCAGATGTGGTGGAGCTTTGGAGAGACTGAGGCAAGAGAGTTATGAACTTAAGGCATGACTGACCTACGGTGAGTCCCTATCTCCAGAAATTAACAGAGAGAAGTTAAGCTCCTGCCTTCTGACAGGATGACTGCTAAGTTCAGTGATGATTATACTTCAAAAAGATTCTCCATGACCTTGAGAAATATGAGACTTATTAACTTTTCTAAAGATTCATATACACTTCTCATATACAGACAAAAGATTTGCAGCACAGAGTTATGATATAAATGATCTAAGGAAAAGAGAAATTTTTCTTTTCATTTTTAGTAGAAAATAAACCTCATATATTATTTACTTTGTATTTCTCCCTATAGGTATTACAATTTCTATAACTTAGCAGCTATTCAAAATAACCAAAATATGAAACCGCAGCAGTTGGAGATGCCAGAGGAGCTCACTTTGGGAGCTTAAGCAGCGGTGGATACTTTGCTTTGCAATTTTTGGCTATGATGAAACCATCAGGGATAGCACGTAAAATTGGATCCCTTCACAAATTGTGCACCCAAGAGTTTGAGTTTTATTTTCTGTAGAAACTGGCCTCACAGTGGATTTTCTTTCATGTGTCAGGGCCCAGGTCTGTCTGGGCTTCACACAACACACATTATGACTGTGTATTCCGGGAGTAATCTCATGTTGGTCTGGTCTTAACATTTCCAGGAGAAGAGAAATTACTAAGGCAAGAATAATTGATAGCCAGTTTCATTCAGGATCCAGATAGTATAGACTATATTCTTAGATTTCCATTATTACCTGGAGATAGAGACAGCAAGGGCATTCTGAACTGTCAAGTCATCAACGTTTGGAGAACAGCTGCTGAGCGTGATGGGAAAAACTCAACTAATTGCATCCTCTGACAATTTGCTGAAGGCATAAAAATGTCAGCTCACATGAAGTTTCAGACTACAAATTTCTTAAAATTACAGGTAAATTCAAGCAAGCTGCAGGAAATAATGTTGGTTAGCAATCTACGGTTTACAGCTACCATAATAAACTGTTGTTAGCAGAGGAAAATGGAATCTTAAAATATATTGTCAACATTATTAGTGAAATTAAAGGAGTAGTTGGAAAATGGAGAGTCATAGCAAAACAGGTGGGTGTACCTTTTTGATATTCAATAGAAGTACTATCAGAGTTAGCAAATTCTCACACAAAATCACTAGTTTACTAATTAGAGGATACACATCCTCCCTAAACATATGCAAAGATAGAGCCACCCACTGTGAGGCCCCAAAGCAAATTTCAATAAATTCAGCAGATAATGGACAATGCTCTCCAGTCACAGCATAAAGGCAATATATAAGTAAGAATATAGGGAGTACCTAAGTTTGTGATGCTTTTCAAAAATCAAACCTGTTTGTAAAGATCACAATGTTTATACTAATCACTTGGCTTCTGCTACAGTAGGACAACCACAGAAAGAGACTAGGTGTATGACAAGGGAAAATGACTAAAGACAAATCAATTAAAATGAGATGTTATAGTCAACCATAATCAAGAGACTGACCAAGATTAAATATATAAATTACTGAGCAATTGCAGAAAGTCAAATGGAGTACAAACAAGAAAACCTAAATATCTAACAAATTTTACATAACTTGTAATACAATAATAACAGTAGAAACTTTCTTTCCCCAGTCTTTCCAGGTATTCACTAACAATCAACATCAATGTTATACTTGGTACTTAAACCCAAACAAATACTGCTGTTTAGCCTTGAAAGCAAAGAAGAGTTGGAGCAGCCAGTAAGCTCTCCATTGTGATGTGAGCACACTTAAAAGTTAATTGCTTCTAACTGAAAACACAAAAGAATTTCCTACTTTGTGTTGACCTATCTTTGTAAATAATTATGGACAACCTTCTTTGGCCCAGCTAGTTCATTTTTTTTCCCTAGGAAAAAATTTGTAAAAGTGTTAAATTTTACTTTATAAAAGTGAAGAACCACATATAACACGTTTATTTGAAATGGCTTGAGAACTGCTCACCACCAGTTTTATTAGCTAAATGGATAGACTGCACGTTAGCTGTGAATACCAGGCATCATTCTTATGGAAGAAGAAAACAATTCATGCTTTGACCAACTGACTTACACATTGGGGAAAGAACACTCAGTTCCCTTTTGATCATTAATGTTTCTTGATCCCACATCTCTCTATGTGTATCTGTCTATGCCATTGTAATAATCTTTAACTACTGACCGGGAAGAAGAATTTTAGAGATTTATCAATAAGATGTACTTGAAAGGTATTCCTCACTTATGTGTTTTCTTAAAGCACTCTCTCATTAAGCAGTTCCCAAATGCAGCATAAGTCTCCCTGAGAATTTGTAAAGATGTAAATTGCAGAATTTGCTCAGACCTCCCAAATCAGAAACCTAGGAGCAAAACCCAGAATCTGGAGGTTCCAATGCACAGTCATTTCAAGAATGATTGGCCTGAATGAGTCTACTATACAAAACAACCACCAGTCCATTAAGCTATCTGTAAACTATAAATTGTCAGCCATTATTATTTTCAACACTGTACATAAATTTGCCTGTCAATTTAAGAAATTTGTAGTCTGCAACTTCATGTGAAGTGACATGTCTGATGCTTCCAGCAAATTTTTATATTGAGTTTCATCTCATACCCAGCAGTCTTCTTCCAAATTGTAATGTCTTGACAAGTTGGTGTGCCTTGCTCAGCATTCCAAGATTATTAATCTATCAATAACCAGGACACATTGTGAGGAATTTTGATGTAAGAAGTTTGGGATAAAATCTAAGTATGAGTGTTTTCTGCCTAACACACAATAAGAACACACATGAGCATGTAAACACAGACATATACGTACATATTTCTTCCTAGCATAAAACAATATAGAATACTAATGTTTTATAAAGGCATTCCTATTTCACGGTTAAATAATCCAAATGAAGCACAAAAAAATGGAACATTTCTGATGTTAAATGTCCAGACTATTCTTCAGAACACTGCCTCAACTGCTCTTCACTTTTCAAGATTCCTTAGATACAGACTAACATGGGAGAATGGGTATAACCAAGACCATTAAGCTCTCCACCACTAAGCTTCACTTTCAAGCCTTTAAAAATGTATTTATGCTCCATGAAGATCATCAAGTTTGTGTTATTACCATGGGTCAGAGTGGTGGTTGGCAAAGAGACATTTCAAGACTGGGAGATTTTAAATTGAGGATTGGGCTCACTGTTCAAAACAAAGCAAGCTTCCCTGATGTTAAATGCAGCCCACACTCAGGACAACCTCCAGGAACGGCACTGTTCTGAAGGGAGAATGTTCCAAATGTCAAATGCCACCACCTCTTCTCTTCCAAGTTCTTAGCATTCTCAACAGGAAAGAACCTTCCCAACATGGAAATCTGTCTTTTTACCCCTTTCCCCTCCCTTGAGGACGTGTATTTGCCTGCTGAGAAGCCAGTTTCTACACTGTAGGATTACACGGTGCTAAATCAATCCTCACAGTTGTATTCCAAAATCATCTGGAGACACATTGTGACAATGCTGTTGTTCTGCTTAATCACAGGCTCAAGATACAATTGTAACTCTCAGAAAAGTAAGCAAATCTGTACATACAGTCCCATCGTTATTTCTCCCCACCACCTACACTTGCTAAGGTTTGAAACTCACGATTCTGAGATGATATTAAACCAGCATGTAGACATATGACTTCATCAACATGTTGTAGGGGCAAGGAACATGTCTTATACATGGAACACAAATTGGTTTTGTTAAAATCTATTTTGTGCCATGTCACATTCACGTGTTGAAATACTAATCCACAATATCCTAAAATATGAGTTCCTTTGGAAGTCTTGTTTAAAGCGCCAATTAACAACTAAATGAAGCCATTAGAATGGGTTCTAATCTAGTCTGATAAGTTCATCCAACAGGACACTTTGAAGGTGACAACACAGACCAGAGCAGCCTTCTATAGGCCAAAGCAGCATCAGGAAAAACAATCGTCTTGACCTTGGACATACAAAATTATAAATACATTTTTTATTGTTTTATTTTACTTCTTGCATTTAGGTTGATGATCCCCTATGAAGGTGTGTGTGTGTGTGTGTGTGTGTGTGTGTGTGCGCGCGCGCGCAATTTATGAACTTGAGTGTTTGGTCCAAATACCTGTATACACACACATGCAGAGGTCAGATGAGGACATCAAATCTCTCATTGAACTGGGAACTTGCTGTGGAAGCAATGCTGACTGACCAGCATGCTCCTGAGATCCGCAAGTCTCCATGTCCCAAGGATGGAGTTACAGTGGCTTGTTTGGCTTTTTTATGTGAAGGCTGAGAATTTATACTTAGAGTTCATGCTCAGACAACAGATATTCTTACCTACCGAGGCATGATCCCAGACCCTGGAAAATAAAGCTCAGTTGTTTCAGCCACCCCATTGGTACTTTCTTGTAACAGCTTTTGGTAATGATATACTGATGTTTTTCCACGGCCACACTTTCTTACCTCCTGGAGCTACCCTCTTCTCCTAAGCATCCCTCTGCTATAGAGACGCTCTGATGTGATCAGCATGCAAAGGAGACTTTGTTTTTGTAAGATACTGTGAAATAGAAATATGTTCCTCTCTCTCTCTCTCTCTCTCTCTCTCTCTCTCTCTCTCTCTCTCTCTCTCCTCTCTCTCTCTTTCTTCTCACAAACTTTGATTCTTTGATGAGAGATGAAAAATGATAGAAAAGTAAATGAAAATGAACAAAGTAACAAGAAAGACAGGATCTAAAAAATGAGAGAGAGAATGAAACAAGAAGGTGAATATCTACAAGAGAAAGTTTCAAAGCAGTGTGCAGCTAGTTCTGGCTTAACAGGAGCAATCAGTAGAAGAGTGGTGTGGGATTCCCCTCTGTATGCTATGAATATGTTTTATTGCCATTAGTTATTAAAGAAGATGTTTTGGCCAATAACTTAGTAAAGTAAAGCCAAGTAGGAAATTTGAACAGAGATATATAGAGAGAGTAGGCAGAGTCAGACAGACGACTTATAGCTGCCAAAGGAGAAAGACACCAGCCAAAACCTTACCTGTTGGGCCACAGGCTCATGGTTATTCACAGATTAATAGAAATAGGTTAATTTAAGATGTAAGAGTTAGCTAGAAATATACATATGCTATTGGCCAAATAGTGTTGGAATTAATATAGTTCATTAATGAAGGTCTGGGCAGCTGGAAAACAAATGAACAGTCTCAGTCTACAGAAGAGAGGATGCATAAGACCCTAAATTTAATTCTTCTGAATTACAATAAGAGGTCAAGAGACTGTAGTATGTGTATTAGGAAAGAAAATATTTTTAAAAAATCGTTTATGGGTCTGAATGTGCCAAGTGCTTGCACTGAAATTAGGTCAAACCCAACACAAGTTAAATAAACTAGTCATTCAACATGTGCAATGTGGAAGCCACTCTCAAAAATCGGCATTTGAAATGAATACGTCCACAATAGAGGAGTGTATCCTGGAAGGGGAGCACAGGGGCCTCCCACTAGCTTTCTGCTTGACATTTTTCTCACAGTTACACTGTCACGCCCTAGGCTGTGTCCCTGATACCCCTGCCAGGACAGCAGCAACAACTCCTGTAGGAGGTGTTTTGATTTGACACCTGTCCAATCTAGTTAGCAAGGTGTCTCCCTCACAACCACTGAAGACAGATATTTCACCTTATTCGGCCGCTCTATAGATTCTAGAGCTTTCTAGCAACAGTAGTAGGAAGTCAGGGCTGAATGCCAGGGAATAGGTAAAGGCAAACTTGGGAGGCAGGGTGAATGAATGACTATTGAATTGAGATTTCTACTTCCTCCACATTTTCAAAAGAGAACTTTCCGCAAGACTGGACATACAGCAAATTGATAATTCCTATTTCTTACATTTTTTGTCACTTGAGTTTTTAAAATCATTGGCAATAAAAATGCCTTTCAAAAACCATGAAGCTGCCCATTTTACATATGAATACACCCAATAATAAGATATTATTACCAGGATATATTTCTCTCTTCATACAAAACATTTTCCAATATAGTGAAGAAGAGAAGGAAGAAAAAAAATTAATTCAAGAAGAAAGAGGCAAATGCTTTGGGAAGAAGAGACAAACTTAATGAAGAAGGGATGAAGGTAGTTTATATGTGCAAGAAAAGACTAAAAGGAAATAGAAACTAGGGTTTAGTGTCCAAGCCTGGATTTTCTAAAAACAAGATCTCTCCAAAAGTGACTGTTATCTAATCATATCTAACCTATGCCAAGCACATATTTAAGGATCTCATGTCATTGTTCTCCACTCCAGTTTGAACAGGAAAAAGTCGCAAATTGATAGGCTTTATTAACCATGAATATTTTACACACAATCCCACTCTGCCCATGGACAGGTCTATTGATCAATACTGACTGTAGTTAGTTCCCTACTGTGACTCAAAGACATTTATTTGAATGGTTTAGCTATGCCACAAGACTGGCACTAATCTTTAACTTCACTAATAGGAATGGTGTCTTTAAGGTTCAAGTCCTTGGACAAACTAATGGGTAAAAATATTATTGAACCAAAGCGCAACTACCGCAGTAAAATACAAAGTCTGTGTTCCATTCAGTAGGAATGGTAAATCCCACAGAAAGCTTATGCTGTTAAGTTTCTGCCTCTGTGTTCTCTAAAAGCCAGATGAACTAAGCCACAAAACACTGGCCTTTGATTCTGCCGTAAATGTGAAAGGATATTCAAATCTGTATAAGCAGCTAGTATTTAAGGGAGGATATCAACAGAATGAAATATTCCCCATAGATACAGGCCTCTTCTTACTGCATCTTAGGTAATATCAGAGCACCTATTTTGAAGCCATCTCATTTGTCTGTTTTGCTTTTCTTGCCTAAGTTTTGTGTGTTGTTTTCAAGAAATCTTTGACAAGGTTCATTTCCTGGGTTTTTACTCTCTGTTTGCTTCTAGTAGTTTTACTAATGTAGTCTTATGTTGAAGTCTTTAGTCTATTATTGTATTTGCTATTTTTAATTGACACATGGTAATTGCATGTATATTTAGATATAGGGGATATTTTGATACATGTATACAATGTAAGGATCAGATTAGAGTAATTAGCATGTCCATCACATTGACATTTAGCTTTCCTTGATGTCGTGTATATTAAAAGGCCTCTCTAAGAGTTATAATGAAATATTCAATTGATTTAAATTGACTAATTGATGTTAATTATAGTTGTTTTATGTTGTTATAGAACATAGTTTATCCTTCCTGCACAAATGCACATTTTTAATTGGTGAGATGAGAGCTCATTTCAATTCTCCTGCATGAAGATAATATGTATAATATATTGGTATCATATCAATGACCTCTTCACCTGACAAGACCTAGGTCCTAATATACTTCTTTACGTTTTCTTATACATACAAACTTAATAGTTTTGCATGTTATTTTTATTTTATTGCTACTTAACATTTAGTGATTGCACATATTCATAGAAAACATGATGTTTTAGACATGCATACATTGTAAAATGAGCAAATAAAGCTAAGCGACATATTCACACCTGAGATGTTTAACATTTCTTTGTATTAGGAACATTCAAAAACCCTTATTTGGCCATTTTGAAACATAAATTAACTGTAGTTGACATGGTTAGCAATAGAATATCAAGATTGACTCCATCTGCCTAACTGTAACTTTGAATCTACATCAATAGATTTGTCTGTGATGATGCAGTGGCAGAATATACTCTTTTAAGGCTAAATAACATTTTATTTTTCATATATACCATTTGAAGTAATCCAGTCATATTTGGGTTGCTTAAATATATTGGTTATTTCAAATGATAATGTGATAACATGGTAATTTAGACTTTTTTAGCATCCTGACTTAAATTTCTTTAGATACAGACCATTTCTGATAGTATTGAATTATATTGGTAGGATTAAAAGGCAATTTGTTGTGGAAACTAATATTTGTTTAGCTAAATAAAGGTGTGCTACATTTGTTTGCACTGCAGAATAATTGTTTAACTATGTAAAGATGTGTTACACTTGTTTATGCTGCATTTGCTTAAACTATGTAAAGATGTGTATCATTTGGGTTATGTTGTCTGCCTAAGGCCCCTGATTGGTCTAATAAAAAACTGAATGGCCAAGAACTAGGCAGTAGATGGATAGGTAGTGCTGATAGGCAGAGATAATAAGTAGGAGGAGGAATGTAGGCTTGAGATAGAGAGAAAACAGCAGGGGAAGGACACTGAGGCCAGCCAAACAGGCAGCCACCAGTCACTCGATCACAAAGGAAGCAGGAAAGTAGACATTATGGAATGTAAGGTTAAAAAACCCTGCGGCAAAACATAGATGAAGAGAGACAAGTTAATGCAAGTTACAAGAGCTAGCAGCACAAGCCTAAACTAAGGTCAGGCATTCATAGCTAATAATAAGTCCCCATGTCATGATTTGGGGGCTGGGGATCCAAGAAGGTCTGCTACAGCAATTTCCTCAAAATATTTGCAAATCATTTCTTAATTAAAGGACTGTGATGATTAATCTTAATTGTCAACTTGATGAGCTATAGAATGATCTGAGTCTATCTCTGGGGAATTAAGTTAAGACAGATGAGAACATCTGTCCACTATGGGTGTTACTATTCTATGGACTAAGATTCTGGAAGCACAGAAAAGAACAAAGTGAGCTCACCACGAGCATTCCTCAACCTCAGCTTCCTGACTAGCAATGCAATGTGGTTAGTTGCCTCTTGACCCTGCCACTGTGACTTCCCCATCATAATGGATAAAACCTTAAACTGTGAGACAATTACAAACTCTTCCTTCTTTATGTTGCTTTCTCCGGGATATTTTATCACAGCAGACGGATTAACAATTGGCACAGAGACTAATGTCTAAGACTCAGTAACAAATAGTCTCACTAAAATAGTAAAAGACTTCAATAGACAATGCTAAGAGAAGCAGACGAATGACCAACAAGTAATATGAGACATCTTTAACATTGCCAAAAACTAAACAAACGTGAATTAAAACGGCAAATGTGACTGTGACATCACCTTGCATCTGGTAGGAAGGCTGTGAACTGAATAATGACAAAAGTTGATGCTTACAAGAAGACATGGGTTTTGAATATTTCGAACACATACATATTTTTGAAAATTTTAACTTGTAACCATTTCAGTAACAATATGAGAAACCTCAAATATTGAAAACTTAAAATTGAGGAGATATTACATCTACTTTTAAACTTGGGATATATTTCTATTTTGTTTTTATTTGAAAGTTAAAGTTAGGTCAACAAACGCTTCTATTTCTCTGTGGGTATTCAAGGCCTGCAGCACAATTTCTTTAGACTACCTACCATTCCATCTCCTTTAACCTTTGCCAAAAGTCATAAGTCCTAGTTCTGTTTTTGTTATCTCTTGGATTTCTGTTCTGTTAAATATGTTTATTCTCTCTGCCAATATCAAACACTCTTACCACTGTGGCTACTGAGCAGTTAAATTGTATGAACTCATTTCTCTTACCTATTCTCTTTCAAAATTGTTTTTTTTCTGCTCTAGTTTTTTTCCCACTTCTTCATATTGTCATAAAAATCTCATTAAATCATACTAGAATTGCACCAAATGTAGAAGTAATTTTGAGAGATAATCTAGAAATCTGGGACTTCTAATTCATAAACACAGTATACAGCAACATTTCTTTATAAATGCCTGAATATAAGTTTTTGCATGATTTCATAGATTTATAACTAACGACTTTGTAAATAATTATATCAACTTCTTCTTCTTGTAACCGTAGGTTTACACCTTTGCTAACTCCAAGCCTCTTTAAAAGTCACATTCCTCCAATACTTTATGGCCTCACATTTTCTCATATGTTCCTGAAATTTTGACGATGCAAATGTAACCATTTTAATCCAGCATTCCTGGTCTCTGATGCACTGTTCATCTCTCATTACTGTTGAGGTTGGCTAAATCGTACTGCTCCACCGTCAGGTTCACTGATGACTTCCTGTCGGCGCCATTCTACTTTTGAACTTGCCCGCTGAGTTTATTTCAGTTATTCTGTTCTTAATTCTAAAACCTGCACTGGATTTTTGTTTTTATTTTTCTGCTAAGACTTCCTACTTATCATTTTTAAGTATCTCATAACTGCTCGTGAAAGTATTTTTATGTTTGTTTTCTATTTTTTGTGACACATCTTTAGCATTTATTTCATGTTGATTTGTGTGCTATGAATCAACAGTTTGAAATCTTCATATATCTTGTAAACAAATAAGTGAAAGGTGTGATCCTCACTAACCCTCAATTGATTCTGGTGGGAATCCTCATTGCTATGAATTGAGAATATGAGTTCAGGTTAATTCCAGTAACATCACATACACAACTTGTGGACATAGGAAGGTCTTAATGCCCTGTTCCACCTGAACACCACTGGCTTTTCATGGGATGGCCGGTTTGTGGAATGCTTCTAACTAACTCTGCACTAAATGGAGAGGCATCTTCATTACTACTGAGCTAGGGATGTGAAACCAGCACACATGCTAGATACTAGCAGACTCTGAAAATGTGTGGCGTAGAGAAATAAATATACCTTGTTGTTGCTCACCTGGACCTCCACACAGACGAACACACTTGACTTTACCTTCTTTGCTTCATGAGATAAATGGGACTTCATTGAGCTTGGGAAGGGAAGGAGCCAAGCTTCTAATCAGCCTTTACTGGTAGGAAGAGATGAGAAGTACCCATCTTTCTTCTGTGGTACTTAAAATCAGTAGAATGGTTATTAATGTAACTTTTTTCCTATTTTGTTAAGCTGCAGTTTTTGGCCCTTTGGCAAAAGAGAGAGGGTTTTTTTTAAAGTATTATCCACAGTTATTGGCAGTTTAGTCCTGCTGACCTCTCTAGCATTCACTCAATCAGTAAGGTGGAAAGAAAAGTTAGGAATGCGCTTTAATTCTTCAGGTCTTGGAATCTCTAACCAATCAGGTTTCTCTCTGACCTAGAGCTTCCTAATATTTGAAATTCTTTAATAGGATATCCAGAGCTTTTATATATTTTTACCTGGAGGGATAGAGAAAAAATAAATCAACTCTATAATTCTGGCAGAAATCATAAGTTTCGATTTTGAATAATAAACAAAACCAAAATAGAAAAAAGATAAACATAAGACAAGTCAGTGAGATTTTTAATGGATGGTGGTTTAAAATTTTACTAGAAGAAATGAAAATTTAATCAAATGTTCTTATACGCAATGTGTCATAGACTTTAAATTCCTACGGTGCAATCACAGGAGACAATCCAAGTGGAAAACCTTCAAAGAAAGCATAGAAAACAAATAATGGGTGAAGGGGGCTACTCCCTGGGAGCTAAATTGAATCTACCCAAAAGGTAAACAGACCTATAGCAGCTTTTCCAACCCTCTAGGAGACAGCCTTGTCAAAGGTTGATCAATCAGTTTGTGGGTCTAGATTTTTGAGCTTGTGTTGTGACCATTATGTAGGCAGAATTAATCATGAAATACAGCCCAAAACTTGCTAGGTTGAAGAAAAATTGTGTGTACTGGTTAACATCAAATGTATACGTGTTACATAAACTTGTATTTATAAAAGGAACTGAAACAGTTCAAAACAGAAAAAGACCAATAAGCTATCAAGGTATGAAGCTGTCAAAAAAACACAATAAAAACAGATACATTCCTCAATGGGTATTTTTAAAACTAGTAGGGGAAGATCAATAGGAAAGGAAGGACCTCCATAATGACGAATCTGAGATCCACTGCATGGGAAACATTGCATCATTTCCTTTTTCCTATGACTGCATATGGATTATTTGGAGAAGAAGTTTACTTCGATTTTCAGCTCATATATTCCCAAATTAGGAATGGTATAAGAGTCTATATTTAAAACCTGACTTTATTACCGAACAAGTGTTTTAAAAGTTTGGGTAGGGGGTGAATGTTCTTTGTATATGAGAAGAAAATAAATTATTGACGAGAGTGAAGATCATAATACATTATGTTATTAATTTCTGTTTTATTCTACCCATGACTTCAGCTGTATGATTTTTGTATTCCATTCCTCTGTCTTTAATTTGGAGTTTGCCAAGAAATTTGATTTTTGTCAATAGAATTGTGATAGACAGAACTCTAGCAAGTACTTGAAACCCTGTTCAGTGAGAAGTGCTATTGCCCATCTATATCTCTGCTGTTGCCATGAGAATACACCCTTTGACACTAGCCAAAGAGGAGGATAAGCATCTACCTCTATGATGATCCAACAAGACACATCCATTTATAAACTTCATCAGGTCATATATAGTACAATGAGGGAGAATAATTATGCCTAATACTAAGTAGAATCTTAAACAAAATGGGTACTTTAACATAAAACTAATGAAAATTACATTCTGCATAATAAATACAAATGACTAACCCAGAACCATATGTTAAGAAATGACAGGTGGGTAATTTGATAAGCACATTCTTTTTAATCTACCTAATTTTTACTGGCTGAGCTCTCTGGTCCTATTTATCTATATCTGATTTCTTATATATAATCACATCCCTAACTGTCCGAAATAATTACCTTAGATCTTTAGGAAAACTGACTTCAGCGACTCACAAAAATGAGCAGAACGTTTTGTTTTCAGGAAAACTTTTTAACCCCACAACTATCATTTCCCCTCCCCAGGTTTATAACAGTAACTGGGCTTTGAACATGTACATTCACATTTCAACTTTACCAAATACTTATGTTCTGAAAGAACTGAGGAGAGCAGTTCTTACCTGGAGCTATCATAGAAGACTTTCCTTGTGGTTATAGACTATGAACAAACAATCTACCAAAGAAGCAAACAAATAAGCATGTTCATTCTTTATGTTTATATTCTTACCTCTAGCAGTGACTATGAGCCCTCCTGTGGGTCTTCCGTAATTATTGAATCAAAAATAAGTATTTCTGTGGGCTAAATTGCACATAAATACAAGGAAATGGGATGCAGTTTATCTTGATACCCAAAAACATAGAGACACCAAGGGAACTATTCCAGTGACTGATTGCACTGTTTATCTCCACACCAGACACTTTCATTGACTCCATTCATGTGCTTTTCAAATGCAATTTGGTTATTCTGCTTGAAGATAATACAAAAAGAACTGAAGACTGGTGCAATGATCCTCCTTTCCTGATTTGAGGTATAAATCAGTTCTTAGTGAAACTAATAAACTCCCAAGAGAAAGTCGTAGATGAAGTCTTGCTGCTGTACTGTGAATTTGGAATCCTCATCACATTGTATTTGGTAATTATTTTTGTAACTGTGTCAGTATACTACCTTTAGCAGTTACAAGAGTCATGCCCTAACATCTCAGTGTTCCCGTCTATTAAATAGCTCCAACAAAGCTTATAATTTGCATTTCCCTTTTGAGGGCTTCCCTGCATAGGTGACATAGACTCCCTGCCTCCTGATGTCTCAAACTAATCCTTGAGAAGTCTTTGGAAGTCTTCCAAGTATGTATGTGAAGGGGAACAACATGAAGAACACTTATAAAATTAGGTGTGTGTGTGTGTGTGTGTGTGTGTGTGTTTTCATGTACAAACCATAGTTGCATGTATGGAGATCAGAGTACAACTTCGGGGAGAGGATCCTTATTTTTCATTCTGTTAAGTGGGGCTTAGAAATTATCTCCTTACCTAAGAAAAAAAATAACTATATAACCCAGAATTTCAACACCTCTACATTAGAAATGTGTATTTGTTATTGACACAAAGGATAAGCTTGAGAGGAGAAATAACTGTCTCCACAATTATTTAAGGTTGCAGTTCAGTGAAAATTTCATTTTTACTTAGCACTTATTTTGAAAATTGCTTTGCTCAGATACCTATCTAGTAGGCAGAGGAGACAAAAAATAGAGAAATCACCTCTCCTTCCTTAACACTCTATCTGAAGTAACATTCAATAATTTGCTAATATAATTTGATGCTGGCATGGAGGAGACACATAGCGCCACCTAGGTTTGAAGAGGCCTCTTATTGGACTTCCATTTCCCAGCAGCCTCACCACACTATGGACTAGGAGAACTGATGTTTGTTGGACCACTACCCACCTCTATCAGCATAGCATCATTGTCAAGATAGCATCGCTCTCAACTATTAGCAAGTTGTTTTTCTTTAACCAAACCATCTCAAATCTTTGAGATTTAACTAAAAATATATGAAATCTTCTGAATTTTTGCAAATATGAGTATATTAGGACTACCATAAGGATTTTCACACTTCTTTTCTCTTCCTCTGGAGAACACAAAGGAGTCAGTAAGAAACATTAGAGTTTGCCTCCTCTGGTATGGCGTATTTATAACACTTCAGAGTGGTATCTTTTGATAGCCCCACTGGTGGCGGCTTTTACTGAACCTGTAACAGGAGTCTTAATAGCTAAAACTTTTAAGGTTTACAATATCTTTCTCAGCTTCTATATCATTTGTATATAAAAGGGCTACTGATATTTTTAGTTAATTTTGTATCCTGACACATTACTGAAGCTATTTATAAGCTATAGGAGTTCCCTGGTAAAGTTTTAGAAGTGACTTGTGTATACAATCATATTATCTGCAAATAGTGAGAGTTTTACTTCTTTTTTTCTCGATTTTTGTCTCCTTGATCTAATTTTGTTATCTTATTGTTCTAGGTAGAACTTCAAGAACTATGTTGAATAGATATGGAGTGACATTCTAATGGTGAAATGCATTTCTTTACAAATAAATCTTTTCAAAACTTTAAGTAAGAAAACAGAATTGTTCTGAACAACAACAAAAACAAGCAGCAAGCAACTGGCATGGCAATGAAGTGCTGACACCTGAGTAGGTGGTCTTCTAAGAAGAGTCACTGGTTCAGAGTAATAATACCACACAAAGAAGAGAGGAAGTATTTCTTTGATGAACAAGTCAGGAAAGGAAAGAATATGAATCCATGCCACAAGTGATGACTGCCCTGGTAGAAGCAAGTGCCACAGAAACTATTGTAGATAATGGACAGAAGAGGGGATAAAATAACTGGGTGACTTATGCACAAAGAATGGAATAAATGTTTTTCAATAGTACAATGGAAAATGTCTGTGTAATCATTGCTAAATAAAAGTGAAGAGTCAAGAAGTGGCTTGTAAATTCCTAATTTCTCATATAAAGAACACCACTCAGTCAAATGATGGCATTTAAAGATATTTCTTGGTGTTTATACACACACACACACACACACACACACACGTGTGTTTGTGTATGAATAGTAAATTTGTATATTGAGTCACGTGGAGCTCCATACATTAACTTTAATTTTTGTCTTTTCTCTTTTTAGTGATTTCTTAGTTCATATATATATATATATATATATATATATATATATAGAGAGAGAGAGAGAGAGAGAGAGAGAAAGCATATACTATCAGGAATGTATTAAAAAACAATCCTAATTTCATTGAAATGGAAAATAATTGCAAAAGGCAGCAGAAATTAATCAGTTTTCTAATTATTCATCATAAATTTGAATGTAGGAAATATCTTTCACAGAGTTCTGTCCTAGTATTGGGTTATTAGTCATTACCATGGGACCATTTTCCCCAGATGAGGTCATGGGCTCTTTGCTATCAAGAAATCATTAGGTAGAATGGAGATTTTTTTTAATGAATAAAAATAACTTCTTTCAACTAGAAATATAAGCATATTTTTAAGGTAAGCACACTAAGTTGTTTGTAATGCTCATATAGCTAAACACTTTGTCAGGTACTATAAGATACATAGAGATCAGATTCCACTTTCCAAAGATATATTTTCACATCACTTGCATATCAATAATTTTGGTCTTTGATTCACATCCTTCTGTGATATTATACTCCAAATTTACAAGACTGAGTCTACTATTAGCATTACAATTGGTCGGAGAAAAAATATAAATTTAAATATAAAAATATACTGGGATTCATGGTGTTATCGTTACAATTTTCCAGAAGACTTCAGAAACAGTAAAAAGATAGTGTAGTTAGAAAAACGAAACGATGAACATCAGAAAGTCTGACTTTAGATAAGCAATTCATTTTTCACTTTTTCAATTTGAGTCTGTCTACATGAAGGATCGCCAAGCATCGTCATTGAAGTTTAGACACCATTTTAAAATGAAATGCAGTGCCCTCACTAGTCAGCAAATTGATCATTTCCAAGACAGTAAAAACTGTAACCAAAATCAAATTCATTAATTTTGTGACAAAATTTAAAAGACTGGAAATATAGAAGCATTATTCAAAGTTCTATCCATTAAATCTGAACATACAGATTTAAGTTATTCCATTGACAACAAGGCAGTCCTATAGCACAATATTAATGGGTACAGAATGCAGAAAGAAAATAAATAAGAGCAATGAGTTTGATTTTCAAAGATACTTCTGGATATAACACAATCACTAACACTGTGTTCTTGGTAACAGAGTTTAATTTTACACATAAAGGTACCCACTAACAAAGTTATCTGTACAATATATAGATGAAGACCATTTTTCTTTTATTCTTAAAACATGTACTCTGAAAAGTACAGTATATAAAAGATTTTATTTTTTAAGTATTTTCTGTTCCATGGCGGAAGCTGTAAAGCATTCACATAGAGCCCAAACTATAGATGCAGTCTGCAGTGAGACCACCGTGAAAAAAGGGTGGTCTTTCTGTATCAATGTCCTTCTATTTGACCTTAATTCTTAGGTCAGGACCATGATGAAAATAATAACTAAAATGACCATTATTGTAACTTTTAAAATTTGATTTCTAAAAATATAAATAATAATTTTAATTTTTATATTTCACTCTCAAATGTGCTTTATTTTCACGACAAAGATAATTTTTGAAGGGTTTGTAGGTAGGAGGCATTCTACTTATTTTTTATCATTTAATATTTGATGAAAACTATGTGTGAAACATACTGGTCCTATTTATAAAAAGTCAATAAATCCTTAGAAAAGTTAAGTATTGCTAAGTTACATGTGACATGTTCTCCTCAAAGCTAGTGTGTTAAAGCTTGACATAGCCTCAATATACAGAGTTCACAGGTAGGGACTTTGGAAGATGACAGATGAGTATTTGGACTTTGTCATTGAATTAATACATTTGTATAGTCATAATTTGATATATTAGAATAACAAGGAAGTAAAACCTATTTGATGAAAGGGAATTCTTAGGAATTTTCCACTGGTGCAATTTATCTTATTTACAATTCCTTGTGTCTCCTTTCTCCTTCCCAAGGTTCTGCTGTCAAGCAAATTAACTGTCCACCAAATGCCTTCTACCATGTTGTTCTAGATTAAAATGGATCCCAAAGCAACCATAAACTCAAACCTCTAAAATTATGTACCAAATAAGCCTTTCCTCTTCTGAGCTGATTGTTCAGATAGTTAGTTTTATCAAGGTGTTCAAAGTTACTAGCAGGTAGAAACTGGAACTAAAAAATGAGATCATTGCTATCATACAACTGATGGTTTGATTTAAAGAGGTTTGGAGAGAGTTACTCCAACATATTTTATTTTATTTTTGGCTATTGTGAAGGGTGATGTTTCTTTGATTTCTTTCTCAGCCCACTTATCATTTGCATAAAGAAGGGCTACTGATTTTTTTTTAGTTAGTCTTGTATCCTGCTACATTACTGATGGTGTTTATGAGTTGTAGAAGTTCCTTGATAGTATTTTTGGGGTCACTTATGTAAACTGTTATATCATCAGCAAATAATGAGAGTTTGACTTCTTCTTTTCTGATTTGTATCCCCTTGATCTCCTTTTGTTGTCTTATCCCTCTATGACAAGAGCTTTAAATCTTTGAAGAAAGAAATTGAAGAAGACATCAGAAAATGAAAATTTTTCCCATGCTCTTGGGTAGATAGAATTAACATAGTAAAAATGGCAGTCTTACCAAAAGCAATCTACAGATTCAATGTGATGCCCATCAAATCTCAACAAAATTCTGCACAGACCTTGAAAGAACAATACTCAGCTTCATGTAGAAAAACAAACAAACAAACAAAAAAACAGAATAGTCAAAACAATCCTGTACAATAAAGGAACTTCTGAAGGCAACACAATCTCTGGCATCAAACTCTACTACAGAGCTACAGTAATGAAAACAGCCTGGTATTGGCATAAAAACAAACATGAGGAACAATGGAACCTGTTCGAAGTCCCAGTTATCAATCCACATACCTATGAACACTTGAGTTTTGACAAAGAAGCAAAAAATATAAGATGGAAAAAAGAATGCACATTCAACAAATGGTTCTGGCATACCTGGATATCAACATGTAGAAAATGAAGATAGATTCACATCTATCGCCATGCACAAAACTCAAGTCTAAAGTGATCAAAATCTCAACATAAAACCAACCACACTGAACCTCATAGAAGAGAAAGGGGGAGGTACACTTGAACATATTGGCACAGGAGACCACTTCCTAAATATAACCCCAGAAGCACAGAAACTGAGAACAACAATTAAAAAAATAGGATCTTCTAAAACAGAAAAGCTTAGGTAAAGCAAAGGACATGATCAACAAGACAAACGGCAGCCTACAGAATGGGAAAAGATATTCACCAACCCCACATTGGACAGAGGACTTATCTCCAAAATATACAAAGAACTCAAGAAATTGGTCATCAAAAGAATAAATAATCCAATTTTAAAAATGAGGTACATATCTAAACAAAGAACTCTCAACAAACAAATTTAAAATGACTAAGATACACTTAAGAAAATGCTCAATATCCTTAGACCATCAAAGAAATGCAAATCAAAAAAAAAAAAAAAACTCTTATACCTGGCAGAATGTCCAAAATGAAAAACACTGATAAAAGTTCTTGATGAAGAGGATGTGGGGTAAGGGAACATTCCTTCATAGCTGATGGAAGTGCAAACTGGTACAGCTACTTTGGAAATCAGTATGTCAGGTTCTCAGAAAATTAGTAAACAACCTACCTCAACACCCAGCAATACCACTTATTTTATATACAAAGGATGCTCAATTGTACCACAAGGGCATGTGCTTAACTATGTTCGTAGTGGCATTATTTGTAAAAGCCAGAACCTGGAAACAACCTAAATGCCCCTCATCCAAAGAATTGATTAAGAAAATGTGGTCCATATACACAATGAAGTACTACACAGAAGTAAAAAATAATGACATCTTGAAATTTGCAAGCAAATGGATGGATCTAGGAAACACCATAGTGAGTGAGGTAACCCGATCCTAGAAAAAATACAATATGTACTCTCTCATGAGTGGCTTTTAAGTATAAAACAAAGAAAAAACAGCCTATAATTTGCATCTCCAGAAATCTTAGACAACAAATAGACGCTAAGAGAGATATACATGGATCCAATCTACATGGGAAGGAGAAAAAGACAAGATTTCCTGAGTATATTGGAATCATGGGGATTATGGAAGAGGGTAGATGGAGGAGGGAAGAAGAAGGGAGGGAAGCAGAGAAAAATACATAGCTCAATAAAAACAGTAAAAAATATAAAGGGGGTTGGAACTGGGGTTTGGAAAGAATTTGGAAAAGTTTGGATTTGCAAACTAGAAATATCATTGAATGATACAAAGAGAACCTTAATAAGCAAAAGTGGTATAGAATCAAAAGTCCAGGATGTCTACAGCAAAAAATTAAAAGTAACATGTGTGCTCACACAGTTTCAGACATGAATAAGGATTATGTTGGGACTTGAACTAGAAGTTTTTCACCCTGCATTCTAGCAAGAACTTGTCAGTGGCCTGAAATTTTATATGAGGCTTAAATGAAAAGCAATCAACTAATTGGTCTGGCATATAATTTTCAAAGCAGCACAACGTTGAGGCAGGGTTGTGGATATTACTTGCTTTTCAACATATTTGCACTGAAATTTTTCATCTAAAGCAAACCTGGAAGGTTAGAAAAATATGCAATTTGGCCAGAAAGGGAATGTATTGGAAGATGTTGATGCAGAGAAAAATATTAAAATCACCAAACTGAACTAAGTATCTTGCATCAGAAAAAGGAAGAAGCAACTCAATCCCACTTTCAATATATGTTTTCTATACAAATATTTGTGGAAGCATTTAAAATTAATATTTATGTTAAGTATAACTTTAAGTCATTTACAATAATAAAGCTTTCGTAAATAGTAACAAAGAGATAATATAGCCTTTGAATCCAGAAATCCAATTTCCATAAACCTAAGGGAAAAGAAATGTAAACTGACAGAGAATATAACTGGTTTAAAATCCAGTGCTTATTGATACAAAATTACTGGAAACAATGTTAATATCCAGAAATAGAGAAACAAACTAGTTGTAGACATACTCAACCACAAAGTGTAGTAACCATTTATCTGCAGGCTGGCCTCAAACTCACAGAGATCCGCCTGCCTCTGCCTCCCGAGTGCTGGGATTAAAGGGGTGCGCCACCACCGCCCGGCTATACATTACATTTTTAAATGAGCTGCACAAACAGAATACCTTAATCAAGAGCAGAAATATAGTATAACAAAATTGACCTTAAATTTGTATCAATAAACTAAGATTCATGTCAATGCAAATCTCTATAGCATATCCCCACTTTAAATGTAAGCAAACTTTTATAGAAAATACTTGGGAATATGGGCATAGTTCTGTCCAAACTTCTTCCTGATGTATTTTTGGGAGAAGTAATTTTTGAGGGGTGTTCAAGGCAACCTTTTAGGGAGTCTTGGTCCATCAAATTGTATTAGCCTGGAATGAATCCACAGGTTCTCATCCTCTGTGCAAAAAAAAAAAAAAAAAAGAAGAACTTCTTTTTTGAAGAAACATATCCTTAGAAAATCCAGACTCCCTGTGTATATCCATCTTTCCATGGCTTATTTTTATTTACTCCATTTAATCTATGACTATCTGCACTTTGTCTCTTTTTCAACTCTCTATACTCTTTTTCTTCTCTCTCCCAAGCCTATGTACATTTATTCAACATGTGACCCATTTAGAGATCTTTTCCATCTGAATCTGTTTTTATTGTGTATCTGTAATTCTTTACTGTCCAGGAGCACTTCTTTAAAATACTAAGCACTTCTTAAAACTTAAGTTGCACCATTGCTGGGGAAATGCTACCTGCTTACTCTGCCCAATCCAACCTGGTGGAATTGTTTGCTGCCTCTGAGAGCCATGCTCACAAACCCACTTTTAGGCACATAGCCAGTCTATGTTGCCATTAAGCAAGTTGTAGAACTCTGGTCACAAACCCAATTTAAATGATCCTTAGCCAGACCTCCAAAAGGAGCCAGAGCCGTTCCTTCTGGCGAACTAGGAAGCTGCTGCTTTTTAAATGAAATCACACGGTTTTTACTGTGCCCCGTGGCACCTTGCTTGCAGCAAGCCCATCTAGAAAAAACAAAGGTGGCTACCAAGAAACTGTGCTAAACTCTGTTCTTTTGTGTCTAGAATTCCTTTTCAAGCTTTCTCGGATTTTACATGGAAATAGCTAGCACACATTGAGGTGCCAATTTGTTAGAGAAGGGCCACTTGTTTGTTCCTGGCTGCTATTAGACCAGAAATAATCACACAGAAACTGTATTAATTAAATCACTGCTTAAGTCATTAGTCCTAGCGTCTTATTGGCTAACTCTTACATTAATTTAATCTGTATATCTTACATTTCTATTAATCTGTATATCGCCATGTGACTGTAGCTTACCAGGTAAAATTCTCAGTGTCTGTCTCTGGTGGTTCCATGGCTTCTCTCTAATTCTGCCCTTCTTTCTCCCAGCATACAGCCTAGCTTTCCCCACCTAGTTCTGTTCTTCCCTGTCATAGGCTCAAAGCAGTTTTATTTTATTCATTAACCAATAAAGGCAATACACAGACATAAGGACCTCTTACACCAGAATATCAAGATCTATCTATCTATCTGTCTGTCTGTCTGTCTGTCTATCCATCTATCTATCACATAGATACTTGAGATAAAAGCAGAAGGAACATAATTGTAAAAAGGAACAGGGCTTTCAGGAGTAGGGGAAATCAATAAAGAAAACAGATAAGTTTGAGCAATACATGACATAACATATATAAAATTGTCATAACCAAACCACATAATTCTGTACACTAATCTACAAAATAGTAAAAGTGCCTTTTAAAAGAATTACTGCTTTTGAAACACCCCACCAAGCTCTTGTTTCCTTTGTTCCCATGCACTTGCTTCTTGATTTATTTGTAGAAATAAAGGATCCTTTCCTCATTTGGTTACTATATTCATTTCCTTGGGATTTTCTGATTGTTGTTTACTTTAAGAATCACCATCTGAAATATATTTCAAATGTATTTTTAAAAATTAGGGAGAAGTAGTGCCTAGAATATTGTATTCACAAAAAAAGATGTAGAAATTATCAGCTAGAGTCTATAATTCTTGGGGATAGATAAGTTTCAACATATATATGTTTTCTAGATTGCAAACTTTAGAAGGTAATGATTCTTATAGCTTATAATACCCAATGCTTCCCACAGGGTCTAAAACATTTTTTCTATTATCAAATACATTAGTATTTCTGCAGTAAAACAGGAATGATATTATAGTGGGGCTGAGATTATATATTGCATCATCTGAGTTCCAGTTAGAGTCTTGTTACTAAATGAGTTGCAGAAAATTTATATTTTTTTCAGTACTCTTGGGAGAGATAACATCATTAATGGGTTCTAAATCTAATTGAATCATTGCTTTTCTTCAATATTTACCTGGAGTCAAACAATTATTATTAAAATATTTCTTTGAAATAGTCTGTGTTGTCATCTCTCCTCACAGTTGATCTCTTCAGTAAAAATAAGACAGACCCTAGAACATGATAAATTATTATGCAAAGGGAGCTTAGTGGGAAATTATTTTGGGCTCCAGCCCTGTGGTGAATGTTACAGTAGTTGACCTTGCATGTCTCCTGGCATAACACATAATTTTCCTCTGTATCGTGTATCCTATGACTAAATCAGTATTCTTAAATCTACACTCCAATACTAAATTCTCTCTCCCCCAAAATTGTTTTGTTCTTATAGCCCTTAGAAATAGACCTGGTGATCCTTTTTATCCTACAATAAAATGAGCAGTCCTAAAATGGAACAAGCAGTCTTAGGGCATAAGTTCTTTTTACTAAAGCTGTTTAGGCAAAACCTAGATGATATCATGAGCATGCTCATAATGTAGAATTAAAAAAGCCATAAATGAAGATCATTTAATCCTGTTCAGTTGTCACTTATACAGAGTTCATAACTAAGCTTTCTCCCACATACCTAAAGCTAAGAGCTAACACTAGGGAAAATTAAAGTCAATGACCTCAACTCCCTTGTTGTCTATCAGGAGAATAATTACCCTGCCTGTATTTGTAGGATGCAAAGAGCACATATCCCTCCTCAGAAAATAGATATAAAACCAGAATGCATTCGTATTTGTGTCCAAGGACGAGTATTTAGCGCTGACTGATGGGATCTCTTATGAACTGCTCCACATCTTGGGAGAAAAACTTACATGTGTGTTTGTGGAGAATGGCTTTAATGACATCATAAAGCAGATGTCAAATGGTGACAGAAAGTCTTGTTAGATCGCAACCTTTATTAAAAACTTTATATTACAAAAACTTCTGATCACAAAACGTATTAATCAGATTTTATGAAAGATTAGTATTTGCCTTATCATAGACACACTAGCAACCACTTTAAAAAGTGGTAGGAGCACAGCATTTCCTAACTGTATTCTCTTCTCAGGAAAGAAAGCTGCTGAAACTAAGGCTGATATTTCAACTGTGTTACTTTCTGATTATGAATACAATTTAACTGACATATATAAAATATCATCTTTGAGACCCATGCAAGTGTTATATATTTAGACATAAACGATGAGATTAAGTATAGTAATAATAAAACATTCCACTTAATGATAATGCGTTTCTCTGGGGAAGAAAGGAATATGGCTGTTAACAAGATTATTAAGAAAGAGTGAAGAGGGTTATGTGGGAGGGTTTGCGGGGAGAAAAAAGAAAGGAAAAATGATGTGACTATATTATAATTTCAAAAATAAACAAAGAATTATAAAAATATTAGGCAGGACAAGGATGCTTCATATTAATCATTGAAATATTTTAGCCATTTCTCATTCAAACTGTCCTATTTTCTCTTTTAAGATGGAAACCATTCCACCAGGAATTTTATATATTATGTTTGGGCTGGGTGTGGTGGTGCCTGCCTCTAATGGCAAAAATCAGGCTTCAGAGTTTAGAGATCATTGCAAGTTCAAGACCAATATATTCTACGTATTAAGTTTCACATTAGCCAAGGTTACATAGCACCAGTCTGTCTCAAAAAATTGTTAAGAATAATTTTTTAGTGTACTCCCACTTTCTCGTCTATGAGGTTCAGTGTGGCTCATTTTATTTTGAGGTCTTTGATCCATCTGGACATGAGTTTTGTGCATGATGATAGATATGGGTCTATTTTCATTCTTCTACATATTGATACCCAGTTGTGCCACCACCAATTGTTAAATATGCTTTCTTTTTTCCATTTTCTATATTTTGCTTCTTTGTCAAAGATCAGGTGTTCATAGGAGTGCGGATTAATATCTGGGTCTTTGATTTTGGACCTTTGATCCTCCTGTCTGTTTTTATGCTAACACTAGGCTGTTTTCAGTACTGTAGCTCTGTGGTAGAGTTTGAAATCAAGGGCTGTGATGCCTCCAGAAGTTCTCTTATTATACAAGATTGTTTGGGCTATACTGGGTTTTTTGCTTTTCTGTATGAAGTTGAGTATGGTCCTTTCCAGGTACATGAAGAATTTTACTGGGATTTTGATGGGATTGCATTAAATCTGTAGGTTGCTTTTGATAAGATTGCCATTTTTACTCTGTTTATTGTACCTACTCAAGAGCATTGAAGATCTTTCTACTTTCCGATGTGTTCTTCAATTTCTTTCTTTAAGTCTTCTACTTGTTTGGTTAGAATTACACCGAGATATTTTATGCTATTTGTGGCTATTGTGAAGGGTGAGACCACTTCCTAAATATTATCCCAGAAGCACAGACACTCAAAGAAACAATTAATAAATGGGACCTCCTGAAACCAAAAAGCTTCTGTAAAGCAAAGGACATGATAAACAAAACAAAACTACAACCTACAGAATGGGCAAAGATCTTAACCAACTCCACATCAGACAGAGGTCTTATTTTCAAAATATACAAAGAACTCAAGAAATTGGTTATCAAAAGAACAAATAATCCAGTAAAAAATGGAGTACAGACCTAAAGGGAAAACTCTCAACAGAGAAATCTAAAACAGCTGAAAGACATTTAAGGAAATGCTCAACATCTTTAGTCATCAGAGAAATGCAAATCAAAAAACTCTGAGATTCCATCTTACACCTGTAAGAATGGCCAAGATCAAAAACACTGATAACAACTTACACTGGAGAGGTTGTGAGGTAAAGGGAACACTCCTGCATTGCTAGTGGGAGTGTATGATACAGTCCTTTTCAATATTGGTAGGGTGATTTCTCAGAAAATTAGGAAACAACCTTCCTCAAGACAGAAATACCACTTTTGGGTATATATCCAAAGGATACTCAATTGTACTACAAGGACATGTGCTCAACTATGTTCATAGCAGCATTATTTGTCATGGACAGAACCTGGAAATAACTTAAATGCCCCTCAACCAAAGAAGGGATAAGGAAAATATGTTACATTTACTCAATGGAGTACTACACAAAAGAGAAAAATAGTGACATCTTGAAATTTACAGGCAAATGGATGGAGCTAGAAAACATCATATCGAGTGAGGTAACCTAGACCCAAAAAGACAATTATCATATGTACTCACTCATAAGTGGTTTTTAAACATAAAGCAAAGAAAACCAGGATACAAAACACAATTCCAGAGAACCTAGACAACAATGAGGACTCTAAGAGAGACATACATAGATCTAATCTACATGGGAAGTAGTAAAAAACAAGATCTCCTGAGTAAATTGGGAACATGGGGACCATGGGAGAGGGTTGAAGGAGAGGGGAGAGGCAGGAAGAGGAGCAGAGAAAAATGTAGAGCTCAATAAAATCAATAAAAAACAGAATAAGATTTTTAAAAATAATAGTTTTTAAAATTATGTCTGTGCTTTGAAACTACAAAAACAAAATGTTCTTATCTTGTAGTAAAAATCTTTGATTACATGTAATAAAAGTCTAATGTCTTCCTCAGCTTAACCATATTGGACATCACTTTCATGAAGTGATCCTTGTTAACTTACTAGTATCTAATTGAACAAAATGCACACACATATACACACAGACACACACACACCATATCACAAACACATACAAGTTTTCTCTCTTTCTCTAGGCTGCGTGAAACATTGATAACCATACACATATTTTTTAAAATATACAACTTGTTTTATTTTACGGACTTAATAAACTCATTAAAATCATTAACTAATTGTATTAAGTGTTTCCAACGATGGAAATAAAGCTACTTGCCAAAGGCAAGATCATGTCCCTATTATATCACAATCATCACACAATGCTTATAATAACGAGTGCCTTGTGCTATTTTCCTATAATACTTAAAGCTCTGTGACCAATGAAAAGATGAAGTGCAGTAGATAATAGGTCAGTAATCCTACAGCACTTCAGAAAAGACTTATGTTTCTGTCAGCAAATGGCCACTGGAATGACCTTCCTACACAGTTGCCAGTTCTGAGTCTTAAGACACCTTTTCATTTTTGCAACTTTTAAGGACCAAAGAAGCTACCGCTTGCTTGAAACTGTCCTTGAGAGCTGGTATAAGTAACTGATGGCAATTACTTATATGCCAATGTTTATCTATTTAGAAGTTTCTGATTCTATGGAAGACTTTGGCCTATTTTCTAGTGTATTTCCAATTTATATAATTGTATGTATACAGACGTGTGTGTGTGCGTGTGTGTGTGTGTGTGTGTGTGTGTGTGTGTGTGCGCAGCATATGTTCCAGGGGGGAATAAATATACTTAAGGTAAAATATAGAGTATTTATGTTATGCTTTATATATCATAAGATTACAAAATTTTAATTTTACAACAGGAGGCTACTTTTTAAGGGAGATGGACTTATTTGGACCCCAGGTTTATCAAGGGATGCAGCATGTCATATTAATGGAAGCCTGAGCTGGTCATATTAAACATAACATCCAGAAAAAGATTAACACTGACATTCAGCTTGCTTCCTTTTTCTAGACCAGTCTAGTCTAACCAATTGTCATTGCTTACTTGAATGCTTCCTATGTTGCCCTTAAAATCTACTCAATATTTTTTATTTTATTCTTTAAATTTGATAATTTTATACATTTCTATAATCAAATACAAATCAAGTACACATGTCTACAGTCCAAATCCTTTCCTACCTCCAATTCCCCCCACCACCACCCTAATATGCACCCCTCCAATACCGTTCTGTTTGTTTGTTTGTCTTGTTTTGTTTTGTTTCATTTTGACAAGCCCTTAATCCTGGTGTGCTCTGCCCGCATATTACACAGGTATGGAGCCAGCCTACCAGTGCCACATCCTTAAAAAAAAATGATTTGTTTTCCCTTAGTAGCTATCCACTGCCAAGAGGTCTTCAGAAAGGGGTAGCGCCTGAAGATTATCCACGATATCTGCACCAGGATTTTGGCTCGGTTAATATTACGGCTACCTTGTGCAGGTTATCACAACCACTGTGAGTTCACAAACACACTAACCATGTCATGTCTAGAAGACAGCATCTCACAGCCCTCCTCTCCATCATCAGGTTCTTAACATTCTTCCTGTTTGTTCTTCCCTGATGTTCACTGCATCCTGGTGGTGAGAGACTTACATGACTGTTTCTTTGGGGATAAGCACTTGGTAGAGACTGTTTTTAATTTTATTGAAGTACTCTATAAGGCCATATTCATGGCAGGAGCCTTCTCATCAGATTTCATTTGATGTGTGGTTTTACAGATTGTGGGGAAGAAAAAGAAAATCAAGAGTGGGAGAAGGAAAATGGGGGGCACAAGTATTGGCCTAGAACAAAGTATAATGACACATGTATGAAAATGCTGCAAGAAAATTCTTTATTCATAAACTAACCACAATAATAATAATCAATAATAACAAAATAATTCTTTCTCTTGATTGCTGAAAATCCAAAGGAGAAACTCAGATCTCCCTGGACAGGAGAAGGAACATAAGGAAGTACTAACACCAGGGCTTTTGTCTGCTCACTGTATGAGATACACACATGTCAGAGTTGGGAGGAGAGAAAGATTTCAAAAAGAAAACTCATTTTGTTCCTTTTGCCTGTTGCCTTTCTGGCATAATCCAATAATCCATCACTACATGACACACTGTTCTAAGCAAACAGCATGCTGCAAAGCCTCCTGGGACTGTGGCACGCAAACATGTCCCTGACTATTAATACAGTACTTTCATATTATTTACCCAAATGGTAACAGTGGCACTACATCTGGACCATTGGTTCTTTACTGAGAACAATTTTTAAAGGGTTCTCTTTTGTTTCTTGCTGTGGGCCTGAATGTGATTGCTAATCACAGCCATGGCCTGATCCTTGGCCAGGCAGTAATAGATGTAAGGGAAAGGATTGTCCAATATAGTAGACACAAGATTTTAGGGTAAGTGCAGTCTACAGAAAACGAGAGAAGAAATTAATTTATTTGTCCTAAATGTTTAGCTTATCATTTCTTTTAATCCATCATGAAACACTATCAATATAAAATTAAGGAATTGAATATTTCAATGATTAAAAATACCACTTTGTTTTTCAAAAGTGATTATAGATTCTGTGACAACTGAGGGAATTTTGAGGCTGCTAAAATTTTTCTGTACACAAATTAAATACAATACGTGCATTTTTGTGCTATAAATCATTGCATAACTCAATAATCCCTAGAAAGTTGGCCATGAAGCCATCAGTTTCACCTAGGAGTAAAGAGTAGCAAGCCAAGAGAAAAGGCCAATGTGAAGGAAGGAGCATTTATTTGTTTGTTTTTTTAATCACTTCAAAAAATCTTCAATCGCATTATGGGAATGATTAGGATTAGGAGTGCCTTCATAGAGGTTGAGTGTTGAGTACCAGCAGAAAGGTATGACTCTTGCTTTGCTATGCTCTTTCAAAAAAAAAGAAAAAAAAAACAGGAAGGGAAAGGTATTTCTAAGGTCCAATTCCCTGGAGCATATCACTCTCTCACGTCATCATTTTAACTGACTTTATTGTGAAACTGAGTTCCCTGCCTTATAAAAAGTTCAAAATTAGCCAAATTTTGCAGTCAAGTGCTCTACCACTGAGATACTACCCCCCAAATCAACCAAAATTTAAGTGTGCACATTGAATGTGATGCTGCATGTCATTATTGGCTTCAAATTTGTTTCAGTATTTCATAGCAATCTCATAGCAGATTGTATGAAAGCAAGGTCTAGAAAAGAGGTCCTTTTTCATAGAAGGAAAAGGAAAGGTACATCTTCCTCATGTGAGTCTCTTGTTTCCTTCATCAACAGGGCCAACAAAAATCACAACTGTGACCTTTCAGTGAGTCAGCAATGTAAATATCTATTGTTAATAGCATGCTATTTCCAGGAGGGATTTCCATCTTGGCCTTGGACTAAACTGGCAGATCTCACTTGGCTCTGAAGTCTTTCTGGCAGACTTCCACTATGCCATTGCTAGTATGACTAACACGGCCTGCTGCCTGAGTGAAGATGACTTCAACAATAAATAAATTCCAGCAACAAATAGTTCATTAGCAAATATAGGCTAACCTCTTCAAACACTAAGCACTGTGCTAGCCTTCAAGGAATACCTAGACATGATATTAAGCACCAATGCATTTATAGTCATACTATGAGAAATTTATGTGACAAATAACCTGAGATAAAGGTAAACAGCATAAACTGAAGTTAAGACAAGGAAGGAAACCACTTTAGAAACAGTTAATGGCATTATGGCTAAATTGTGAGATGCAAGGGGAGTCTTGAGAATGAGATTACTTATTTTTAATAGAAAATGCCTTGCTAACACTGAGAGCCAAGATGGTATTTTGTTGGTTCTGCAAGGCCATCAGTTCTTTGGAACAGTGGGAAAAGTAACATACTTCAGTTTCAGAAGGATGAACATGGTGATAGAGGCTAAAAGACAAATGGAGAAACAAATATGGGGGTACAAAGTAATTATCTTTATTCTACTACTCTGGTAGAGGGATAAAGAGACAAAACATGGAAAAAGAAGCAAAATGCAAAGTTTAAGATGAAAGACCTGGATAAATCCAGACCCCTCTAGCAAGAAAAATAGAGCCAAAAATCTAGCAAGAAAAGAAGAGCCAAAAATTTAGGTTAGCCGGTTCAGTGACTCTGTTTCAGGAACTAGCTGAAGATAAAATTAGATTATAATCTTGAGAAACAGGGAGTTACCCCCTTGTGATTATCACTGGTGTTTTCAGAATTTTTCAATGATCACTGGTATTTTCGGAATTTTCCAATGATGCCCTCCCTACCCCCTTTGGATTACTGGGTTATGGTTTCTTCCATTAAATACCCCTTCTCCCAGCTACTCAGGGTCAAACTCTCTACCCCTTCATGGAAAATGAGTTTCGGCCACAGTGCACTGGTTCCTGTCCTGTCAATAAACCTTGTGTGATTATAGCAAGGACAGTCTCTTGTGAGTATCTGGGGGGTCATGCTATCCCAAAACTTGAGTGAGAGTCTCCCCGCTCTGGAGTGATGGAGGAGTTACTTTTATTTAATAAAGAAACTGTCTTGGCCCATTTATAGGCCAGTCCTTAAGTGGGTGGAGTAAATAGACAAAATGTTGGGAAAAAAAAGCCTAATGAGTAAGTTGCCATGATTTTTTTACTCCAGACAGACGCAGGCTAAGATCTTTTTTGGTAAGCCAGCTCGTGGTACTACACAGAATATTAAAAATGGGTTAGCTCAATATGTAAGAGCTAGCCAATAAGAGGCTAAAACTAATGGGCCAGACAGTGATTAAAAAAATACAGTTTCTATATAATTATTTTGGTTCATAAGCTAGCCATATGGGCGGCTGGGTGCTGGGGACACAGCCCTGCTGCTCATATTACAACACTGGAGGTCTTTCAAAGACAAGAGTGGGTTAAAGGACTGTTTCAGAGGAAAAAGGAAATATACTTCTGCAGACAGAAGTTTCTGTCCTTCCCACCTGGTCCCATAGCCATTCAGTTCCAAAGAAACACAGAGGCTTATATTAATTATAAACTTTTTGACTTGCTATCTCAGGCTTATTATTAACTAGCTATTACAACTTACATCAACCCATAATTCTTATCTATGTTTAGCCACATGACTTGGTACCTTTCCTCAGTAAAGCATTCTCATCCTTCTTCCTCTGCTTCTGGATCATGAGACTGTGACTCTGCCTTTCCTCTTCTCGGAATTCTCCTGTGAGGAGGCCAAAAGAGTTCAAAAGTCAGAGAGTTTGAGACTTGTTTCTTGTTCATTCAAGGTTATTGTGCTCCTAACTCAAAGGTCCCACCTAGCTGTGTAAAGGGGAGAGTTCTGCTCTCTCAAGGCTATCGTCAACAGGTGTGGCTAGTTGTCAGCCAGTGTGCTCCTGGAATAGGGAAGTTCCTACCTAAAACAAAAGTCTAAGAATCCAACTAAATTCCAGCTTCTTTTATGGAAATAACTTGGGATTCCTCCCAGGGAATAGTTTGCCTACAAAGTGTTTGGTCTAGGGTCTGAGCATGATGAATATAGCTTGTGACTTTCAGTTGGTATATTAATGCAGTCTTTTGTCTTACTCTTACCTTTTGGGATCAGGGGTATATTAACCAGTTGGAAATTAAGCATGGGCAAATTTTCAGTATTCACTGAAAAATTCCCTTCCAATACTGTCCTATATGTTTCTGTGTTTTATTATTTTCATTCATGTCTTTGTATTCTTTACTATATTTCTAAATCCCATGCCTCCATTCTGGAGAAAGGTATTTTTGTCGAGGCTGGCTCTCAACACTTTTATTCTGGTTGCCCACCTATACTTCCTGCCTAGCTACTGGGCAATCATCATTGTATTAAACTAATACAAGTGACAATTCTTTACAGTGTACAAGAGCATTATACCACAGCAAATTTTTTTGTTTTTTGATTTTTCGAGACAGGGTTTCTCTGAAGCTTTTGGTTTCTGTCCTGGCACTAGCTCTTATAGACCAGGCTGGCCTCGAACTCACAGAGATCCGCCTGCCTCTGCCTCCCGAGTGCTGGGATTAAAGGCGTGCGCCACCACCGCCCGGCTCCCACAGCAAATTTTATAATAGATTAAACACTGGAAATGATTTAAAAAAAATAAAGCTTGCTCAGAGGATTATCTCAGGGAACTGTATGAATAGCAGCACCATTAACACAGGCATATCCTCTCAAAAGAGGGGTGCATTTTGACAGTAAGTAGAAAGTGCATTCCATTTGGGATAAGGTGAATGACAGACCAGCAGGATATCCAGATGGAAATGTCCAGAAGATGTCCCAGTCCCAGATTGGGAAATTTACTTTACCTTTCTTCCACTACAGAATGATGGGATATTGCTTGCCACTTCCCTCCAAGGACTATAGAGAGGATTAATGAGGCAGTGTTCACATTTATTCCACATCGAGTATCAATGAGAGCTTGGCAAAGAAATTAGGTTGAAGTCCCATTATGTGAAATTGAAAACAAAGCAGCTTAGATATGAAAGGCATTGGGGTGGGGGGGTGTAAACTTGCAAGGCCACACTGCAGGACATAATTGTACTTAGACATTCACTCTGGGCACAGCAAACCTGTTTTTTGGCGGAAAGCAATGGAAGTAAAGCAGCCTTCCTAACGTCTACCATTTTCCTTCTTGTGTCTTTCCAAAACCTCCAATAAGAGCTTAGGAGTTAGCTAAATAGAGCCCCTGCAACACTTTCCATGGAAACACATTTCACAGTTTCTCATTCTGTCAATAACATTGATTGCCGAGACAGGCTTCTGTTAGCTGCCTCTGTCCTAAGTGAGAAGAGTTTTCTGCTGGCTTGTGCACCAGTGATTCACAACAACACTGAGACGTAAGTGAATGTTTTGGTAAAGGGGTACCAGGAAATATGTTTGAGACCACCATCAAGCCAGCAGCACGTGTCTGAGACTCTCCTAAAATGTGATTTGACTCAATAGTACTACTATGTCTGCCAAATAGGAACCTTCCAGAATCATTCAAAACCCTTTACTCACAAACCGTATTTTCTTTTCTTCTTCTTTATAAGGTAGAGAAACAATGCCAATTATAAAACAACATTTTTTTTGAGAAGTCAGATAGGCTTGGCTTCAAATTTGTCACTAAACAGATAAACTTTCTTGACCTTAGTGGCTTTATATGTAAAGTGTCGTGACATGGCATTGAATCCTTGTCACTTGTGTTACATAGTAAAGGTTATTAATACTCTCTGCTTGTTTTTCCTAACCTATGAAACAAGGACAGCATTGCTTACCAAAGGCTGTTTAATGGTTGAATGAAATGAAATGAGTTTATGTCTTCTGCTTTGGGTCTGATACATACCATCGAATGAATTGTAGTGCTGCTGTTGTAGTTGTTGCTGGTGATGCGTAGTGTGATAGCCTGAATCAGATGGCTCATTGTAGATTTTCAATGATTGTAATTAATCAGACTGTGGAGATGAGTATCACAATAAGCAGTACCTTTGTACTGCAGGTAACAATATAATAAGGGATTGTTTACGTAAGAAAATAAATCACCGGAAGACAGAAATGGATCATCTTGGAGGGGTAAAACATCACCTGGCTTCCCTCAGTTTTAGATTAGGAAGACTAATATGTTGTATAGACACTTTTAAAAGCTGCAATAAAATAACAGCTTGGAGCATTTTGAAACAGCCACCTTATAGTAGAGCTAGCCTAGTCACTGAAATCTCTGTGGTAGCTTCCTTGGTGTTCATGTGAGCTCTCTAAAGCAAGCCAGGGACATTGGCCTCTTGTGTCCTTATCCTAAGAAGACCTCTGGATATGAGATATAGAGGGCTTGTACAATGTATCCAGAACTAGAAAAATCGACAGAGAATGGAAAAATAACACACATGTCTCCAACCCCATGGTCCAGTGGCTTCAGAAATGGATGGAAGATTCACTGAATGTCAGCATGACCTTACTTTATAATAACTTTGCTCTCACCTTAAAAACTTGTTTCTCTTCCAGCATTTTATTTCTTCCCATACTGGCAAGTTACAGACTCCAACTCTGCATTCTTTAAAGCAATGTCATATGATAGGGCATCTCTTGGGTATATTCCCAAGAGTGGTATTACTGGATCTTGGGGTAGGTTGATCCCAAATTTCCTGAGAAATCGCCACACTGATTTCCAAAGTGGTTGCACAAGTTTGCATTCCCACCAGCAATGGATGAGTGTGCCCCTTACTCCACAACCTCTCCAGCAAAGGCTATCATTGGTGTTTTTGATTTTAGCCATTCTGACAGGTTTAAGATGGTATCTCAAAGTTGTTTTAATTTGCATTTCCCTTATCGCTAAGGAGGTTGAGCATGACCTTAAGTGTCTTTTGGCCATTTGAATTTCTTCTGTTGAGAATTCTCTGTTCAGTTCAGTGCCCCATTTTTTAATTGGGTTAATTAGCATTTTAAAGTCTAGTTTCTTGAGTTCTTTATATATTTTGGAGATCAGACCTTTGTCTGTTGCAGGGTTGGTGAAGATTTTCTCCCAGTCAGTGGGTTGCCTTTTTGTCTTAGTGACAGTGTCCTTTGCTTTACAGAAGCTTCTCAATTTCAGAAGGTCCCATTTATTCAATGTTGTCCTTAATGTCTGTGCTGCTGGGGATATACGTAGGAAGTGATCTCCTGTACCCATATGTTGTAGAGTACTTGCCACTTTTTCTTCTATCAGGTTCAGTGTGTTCGGACTGATATTGAGGTCTTTAATTCATTTGGACTTGAGTTTTGTGCATGACGATAGATATGGATCTATTTTCATTCTTCTACAGGTTGACAACCAGTTCTGCCAGCACCATTTGTTGAAGATGCTCTCTTTTTTCCATTGAATACTTTTAGCTCCTTTATCAAAAATCAGGTGTTCATATGTTTGTGGGTTAAAATCAGGGTCTTCTACTCGGTTCCATTGATCGACTTCTCTGTTTTTATGCCAATACCAAGCTGTTTTCAATACTGAAGCTCTGTAATAGAGTTTGAAGTCAGGGATGGTAATGCCTCCAGATGATCCTTTATTATATAAGATTGTTTTGGCTATCCTGGGTTTTTTGTTTTTCCATATAAAGTTGATTAATGTCCTCTCAAGATCTGTGAAGAATTTTGATGGGATTTTAATGGGGATTGCATTGAATCTATAAATTGCCCTTGGTAAGTATCTGTTCAACTATGTTCATAGCAGCATTGTTTGTAATAGCCAGAACCTGGAAACAACCTAGATGCCCTTCAATGGAGGAATGGATGAAGAAAGTGTGGAATATATACATATTAGAGTACTATTCAGAGGTAAAAAACAATGACTTCTCGAATTTTGCATGCAAATGGATGGAAATAGAAAACACTATCCTGAGTGAGGTATCCCAGACCCAAAAAGAGGAACATGGGATGTACTCACTCATAATTGGTTTCTAGCCATAAATAAAGGACAATGAGCATATAATTTGTGATCCTAGAGAAGCTAAATAAGAAAATGAACCCAAAGAATAACGTATAGGCATCCGCCTGGATAGGGAAAGTAGACAAGATTGCAGGGCAAAAACTGGGAACTTGAGGGTGAGGTGGCATGGGGCTAAGGGGAAATGGGGTGAGAAACGTGAGAAGGGGAAGATGGGAGGAGCTTGGGGGAATGGGATGGTTGGGATATAGGAAGAGTGGATACGGGAGCAGCGAAGTATATATCCTAACTAAGGGAGCCATCTTAGGGCTGGCAAGAGACTTGACTCTAGAGGGGCTTGCAGGTGTCCAGGGAGATGTCCCCAGCTGGTACCTTGGGCAACTGAGGAGAGGGAACCTGAAATGACCCTATCCTATACTGACGAATATCTTGCATATCACCTTAGAACCTTCATCTGGCGATGGATCGAGATAGAGACAGAGACCCATTTTGGAGCAACGGTGTGAGCTCTTAAGGTCCAAATGAGGAGCAGAAGGAGGGAGCACATGAGCAAGGAAGTCAGAACCACGAGGAGTGCACCCACCCACTGTGACAGTGGAACTGATCTATTGGGAGCCCACCAAGGCCAGCTGGACTGGGACTGAATAAGCATGGGTTGAAACTGGACTCTCTGAACATGGAGGACAATGAAGGCTGATGAGAAGCCAAGGACAATGGCACTAGGTTTCTATCCTAATACATGAACTGGCTTTGTGGGAGCTTAGCCTGTTTGGACGTTCACCTTCCTGGACCTAGATAGAAGTGGGAGGACCTTTGTCTTCCCGCAGGGCAGGGAAATTGGACTGCTCTTCAGTATCGAGAGGGAAGGGGAATGGAGTAAGGGGAGGAGGAGAGGGGTGGGGATAGGGGGAGGGGAGTGGGGGGAGGGGGCAATATGTGGGAGGAGGGGGAGGGAAATGGGAAACAGGGAGCAGGTGGAAATTTTAATTAAAAAAGAATAAAAAATAAATAAATAAATTTTTTAAAAAAGCAATGTCATTTGAGACCAGAATTTGGAATTGTGCAAAAAATATGACCATTGCTGCCTGAAATTTCAAGTTGTTCGAACTACAAAAGTCTTCAGTCACTACTAAATAAGCACAAGCCAGGGCTAGCACATGCTCTCAACATTGCTGTTTGTTCTCTTCCTATTCTCCTGTACCCCAAGCTAACCTTAAAGTCATTATATAGCTAATGACTACCTTGGACACCAGACCCTTCTGTCTCCACTTCCCCAGTGCTGAGAATACTGGTGTGCAGTGCACATCTGGCTCTTCCTGCTTCTTTGTCCTATTTCGTTGCTGTCCATGGCCTAAGACCAAACCATAGTGCCCTCCTCACCATTAAGCACCCAGGTTACTCATCTTATGATTCAGAGAATATCTACTAAATCTATTCATCAATAAGGATTTATTAAGTTATCTCTCCCAAGAATATCTACTAAGCTCCCTAGATAAAAGGTAATTGGCCTTAATGATGTAGGTTTGGCCTCATCTCTTATTCTATTTAATTGGTATTTAGAAGAATGAGTCCAAATCGCCCTTCCATTACATTCCTCTCCACAGTGGCTCTAAGAATAGATTATCAAACACAATAGCATCTGGGGAAGGAGTATAAATTGAAAGGAGCCCTTCTCATCACCTCTCTATACCTTAGGGACTACTGCTTATCTTGACTATTTAATAGTTCTATTTAATAGAACTAGCACTGGTAATGTGAAAGAAAAGATGATTCAACATTACATCCAAAAGTATAATTCAAACTGAACTAATTAGCTTAAGCTCCCCAATGGGTGGTAGATAGATAGATAGATAGATAGATAGATAGATAGATAGATAGGGTGAGATAGAAGAAAAAGTAAAGTTACTTTATAACAGATTCAGAATTAGCCTCAAGTTTAGAATATGCTTTTCATCCTACATGTTGTAGAATTATTCTTCTGTGCAGAATGACAATAAAACTTGAGATAATTTGCTATTGTTTTGAATAGAGATAAAAAAAATTAGAATCCTGCTTTGATTTCTTCTGCTAGTAGCAAACATGCTTCCTTTCATTGAGTACAGTATTATTATTAAAATTGTAACACCATCAAACATGACTGTATAGTTGACCAATTAACTGCTGTGGTTATCTTGACCGCCTACCAGTTATACTGATAATTAGTGTTATCACATATTGCATTGCCCCAAAGAGAACAATGTTACGAATTATTTGTGAAAATATAACTAGCCTACCGGTTTTATTAAAACAAAACTGGCTGGCAAATTCCAGGGCTTGTATAAAAAATGAAAATATTTTATTTTGAAAGTTTAAAATGTCTAGAAAGATTAATAATCATTCAGATACTGAGGTACTGTTATCAGCTGTGTCTTATAAAGAATGTATTATAAATTATTTTCATATCTAGCTCACCAAATGGAATTTTACGGCAGATTAAGCAAAAGTTACATATAATGAAACCATAAAATATGGATTATGATAACAAATCCCTGGAAATTAAATGAAATTTATGTGGCATGGCAGCTAAATGTATATCTTAAGTTAGAATCAATACTGAAACAATATAAGATACAGCACTAAGATTTATGACAGTAAAAGGGAAAAATCATATTCTCAGGAAGGACAATATTTCATAATGCTGAATTTTAATAACAATTCATCCAAGTTGTGTATATATATAACACATTTCACTAGCTATTGGACAATAAATTAAGACAGAAACTACATTCATGTGGTTGGAGTCTATATGTATCAATGGCAACAAGAAATGCACAGAATAACAGTCATGCTTCTTACATGTCTCTCCCTGGCTAACATATACAATGTACACATGTTATCTCTGATGCTGACGAGAGGAATAAAAGTTCTCAGCGGAAGAGGCCACCACTTAGTGTTTGAAACAAAAGCCTAAATAGATTGAAAGCAAGAGACATAAGCGTCACTAGAGCAAATGATGCAATAAGACTATTGATGCCTGCACATATTGAGACATTATCTGCCCATGATAGAGTATCTGGTAGGGTAACTTTGTGAGGAGACTGAATCATGAGTTGAAGCATCAGGAAGGGCATCGGTGCCCCTAGAAAGGAGTCCTAGGGGAATTTAGGTGTGCCTTCTTCCATTCTAGTACACAGATAAGCAAACAATCAATAAACAGAACAGTGTCTACAAACTACGATAAATAAACAGCTTCCTAAAAACTGTCCAGTTCAGGACTGGAGAAACTGCTCAGCAGGTAAAGGAATTCTCCACTAGACCTGACCACCTGAATTTGATCCCTGAGACCCACAAGGTAAAACAAGAGAAATGAATCTGGAAGCCAGGCCCCGCCTGAACTCTGGCAGTGGAATATCACTGATTGTTACAAATTGCTAACATCATACAGAGGTTTGGAAAACATGGAGGTCAGGGACTGGCAGTCTTTGAAAAGTTGGGGTGACCTAGAATTGGAAGTGTCTCTAAAAGTACAACTATCTTCTTATCTGTGTTTAAGTCACTTAAGTTATGCAGTCTTTCTGGCGGGGTGACCTTCAGAATTGTACTGTCACTAATTCAGTGGTTTTCATAGCATAATTAAATAACTGAATTGTCAAGAATTAATTGGAATATATTATAAGCAAAATCTAGTCAGCCTTATGTTCAGAGTTTATAATGAGATTTTATTATCAGGGCACAGAATAGTGGTATGAAAAGTTGGCCTGACTTATAGCTACCAGATGTAGAGTTTTTTTTTTTTTTTGATTTTTCGAGACAGGGTTTCTCCATAGAATTATTTTTTAAGACACTCACAGTAGTCAATTTGGGTTTCAGTTACCTTTGGATCTTTGAATGATGGACATTAGTGTTCTGGCTACAAAAAAAAAAAAAAGAAAACAACAATGCTTGGATGCCAAATGCATAGATAATATAGGTTGTATTTTTTACTGAGATTAATTTAGCAATTATTTTCCTATATGCCAGCAAGAAATAATTACAACTAACAACAAATCATTTATATTGATACCAATAAAGAGATAAGTATAAATCTTTTTTAAAGATATGAACAAGATATATTTTAAAACCTTAAAGGCAGAAATCAAAGAAAATTAAGGTCTTCCATATCCATGGGCAAAAAACTTGGTATGTTAAGATGTCAGATCTTACTGACTTGATCTGCAGGATCAAGACAATCTCAGTTAAAATTCCAGCAAAACATTTTGAGAATATCAGCAAGCTGACTCTTTTTTATTAAAGGCAAAAGACCCATTAAAGCTGCCATGATATCAAGTAGAAGAACAAAATTGAAGAATTAACATTGTTTAACTACAAGATTAATATAAAGTAATAGCGATAATGAGCTATAGCCAAATGATAGGTCAAGAAACAGAAAGCCCAAGAATAGTACACCCAGATGTTATCAACTGACATTTAACAAATAACAAATGCATTCAATATAGATATGATAGTCTTGATCAAACAGTCCAAGAACAACTGGACAGAGATGAGAAAAAAAACATTAATCTAGCCCCTCAGAAATACACATCTCTTAAATCTCAACATTTGGGCTGACCTTGGGACTACTGCACAGCCTATTTGAGAACACCTGGGCTACATAACAGTCTCAAGGTGAGCCTATGCTACACAGCAATACTCTGCCTCCAAAAACCAAAACCTAAGCACTGAGGAGCTGAGGATACGGTTCAGTGGTAGAACATCTACTTAGCATCTTCAGTGGTTTGATCCAACAGAGAAGAGGTGTGGGAAAAGGGAAGAAGGAAAGAAAGAAGGGAGGGAAAGAGGAAGGAAGGAAAAAATAAAGAAAATAAATCTAGAATTTAAAGCTTCTGCTGTAACAAAGACACTGATAACAATAAACAGACAAGTTAGAATCTAAGATGAATTATTCACAAAATACATACCTTATAACAAGACATACCCAAAATATTAAAAAGAACTAACTCTTTAGGCCAAAAAGAAAACAATCAACTATAAAAATGGACAATATCTGAATCATCCAGGGATGTGACAAATGGTAGATAAACAAAGGAAAAAGTTTTCAGTACTGTGTATCATCAAAGAAGTGTACATTAAAACCACAACAAGAAATTGCTACACACTAATAATATATATTTATATTAGTACATCCAAAACCTAGAATCTAGATTTTAAAAATGCCGATAAGAAGATGCAAGAGGGATTGACATTCAACACTGGAGGGAAAATGGAAGTATTCAACTGCTTTAGAAGGTAGTCTGGTGGTTTCTTACAAAGCTACATATTGTCTTCCACTGAATATCTAACTTTTGGATATTTAACTGCATTTGATAAAAATATACCTCCTCACAAATATCATCTCATTCTAAAGACTGTAGACATATATTTACCCTGCTAGATTTAGGTATTGACATGATTTTACTAAGTCGCTTAAGCACTGTTGTTCTTTCAAAAGACCAGAGTTGAGTTTCCAACACCTATGTCAGTGGGTGCACAACTGCCTCTAATTCTGGCTCTAGGTGATATGATGCCCTCTTCTGGCTTCCGTGGGCACCTCACTGACATGCCTATGCTGACATATTCTCTCTCTCTCTCTCTCTCTCTCTCTCTCTCTCTCTCTCTCTCTCTCCACACACACGATAGATAGATAGATAGATAGATAGATAGATAGATAGATAGATAGATAGAAGATAGATAGATGGATGGATGGATAGATAGATAGATAGATAGATAGATAGATAGATAGTGGGTGGATAGGTAGGTAGATGATAGATAGATAGATAGATAGATAGATAGATAGATAGATAGATAGATACAAAGATGTCCAGTGAATTTAGTTTATGTACTAATTTAAGTTCACTTTAATCCTAAAACATGGTAAAGTAATTCATACAAGCAAGCACTTCAGGTTATTTGAAGTAAACTGTAAAGAGAAAAAAAACAAGAGCTGACACTATAGTAAATTCTGGAAGCCAGAACTCTACAATTGCAAGGGGAATGGCCTGAATGAAATTACATTTTTCTACTTTTTTCCCTGAGAGCTGATATAAGTCTAGGATTATTCCAGTTCAGATGCTCACACTGTATTACATTCCCAGCTAGTCAGCTTGATATAGCATGAAGCTTATATACTATGATTGCTTAAGAACATGATATAATAGATGAAATATGTAATTGACAACAAATATCTGCTTTTAGACAATATCTTAATTTAGTATTGAATCACCTATTAAAATTTAAAGCCCTTGAATCGCTGCCGTGCAACAAGTGTGTTGTGTTTGTACTGATAAGGTGTAGTGAGGAGCGGCAGGCTGTGTTCCCCCCAGCTCCCACATGGCTAGCTTTATACCCAAAATAACAACACACAAATTGTATTCTTTTAAACACTGCTTGGCCCATTAACTCTAGCCTCTTACTGGCTAACTCTTACATCTTGATTAACCCATTTCTATTAATGAGTGTAGCACCATGAGGTGGTGGCTTACTGTGAAGGATCTTAACCTGCGTCCATCTTGGAGAGGAGAGCTATAGCATGTGCCTCACTGCCTTCTTCCTCCCAACATTCTGTTCTGTCTACTCTACTTATCTAAGCTGCTGTCCTATCAAAGGCCAAGGCAGTTTCTTTATTAACCAATAAAATTAACACATTGACAGAAGACCCACCTACATCAACAAGGATACAGCCCTTAATTTTTAAGAGTTTGACTAATCAGCCATTATTTAGGTAAGAAGTGACAAGCAAGTCAGAAAAGAGAAGAAACAGTTTTAATGTCTTCAATGCCTAGGGAAAAAATTAGCACCTATTATATGCCTTGCAATTTCATTTTTCTCCCTTAGTATAATGCTTATAAAAGTCTTAATGTTTTATACTGATAAATCAACCACAGAAACATGTTTTTGCAATGTTAGCCATAAAACCAAGGTCCCCACAGATACCAAGGGAAGAACTCTGTCACTGAGCTATTCCTCCAGCTAGTTACATAAGAATTTAACCGATGTAAGTCAAAATCACTTAGTGTGGTTTCCTCATAATGTTATAGAAGCACTTAAAGAAAGAACATTCCAAAACATTATAGACTAATTCATCAACAGGTTATGTTAACATTATGGCTTATAGCTATTCCAGCAAAATAATTTTTGGCAACTCAGAAAAGTTTTTTAAAAACTAAAATCTGATATGTACAAATCTATTAAAGTTTTAGGACTACTTTGGATAGCATTTATAGTATATAAAATTTGTGATGCAAAATATGATTAGCACAGCACTAAATTATTCACATTCTATACAACTGTTCACTAAACTATCAAAAACTCTACTTTGGATAAGTTTCCAGGGAGCCTTTTCTTTTCTTTTAAATTTCAAGTATTTTTTGAAAAGGCACAAAACTACAAAAATGTATTTATTTTTATGTTCTCATCGAATGATATTGGAATTTTATTGTCCTGAATTACACATTCAGTAGGCTGCCTTTTTGTCTTATTGACTGTGTCCTTTGCTTTGCAGAAGTTTCTCAGTTTCCAGAAGTCCCATGTATTTATTGCTGCTCTAGTGTCTGTGCTATGGAGTTATAAGGAAGTTGTCTCCTTTGCCCATGCATTGAAGGATACTTCCCACTTTCTCTTCTATCAGGTTTAGTGTGGCTGGATTTATACTGAGGTCTTTAGTACATTTGGACCTGACTTTTGTGCATGGTGACAAATATGGATCGATTTTCATTCTTTTACATGTTGACATCCAGTTATGCCAGCACCATTTGCTGAAGATACTTTCTTTTTTCCATTGTATACTTTTATCTTTTTGTCAAAAATCTGGTGTTCATAGGTGTGTGGATTAATATCTGGGTCTTCTATTTGATTCTATTGGTTCACCTCTCTGTTTTTATACTAGTACAAAGCTGTTTTCATTACTGTAGTTCTGTGGCAGAGCTTGAAGTCAAGGATGGTGATGCTGCCTGCAGTTTCCTCATTTTACAGGATTATTTTGGCTATCCTGGGATTTTTGTTTTCCCATATGAAGTTGATTATTCCTATGGAATGCCTTGTTTGTGAGTTCAGAGGTCCGCACTTGGTATCGAGAAGCAAAGAAGAGGTTACTTCCCATGTGAGAGTGACTTTCTCCTTCTGAGCATTCTGTAGTGGCCTAGGCAGTCTAGAACTGAAATGTTTCCCTGAGAGATCTCATGGAATCCATGTCAAGCAGACTCTTGGTTTGGTGTTGTTGAGGTTTTACTCAGTCTGACATGTAGCTGAACTATCACCAGTGAAATTTCCCTCTAGTCTCAAGAAGACACCATCTCACAGGAAATTTTCTAGCCCTGGGGCTCTCGGAAAGGCCATGCCCCCACCCTCAAAGTCCTTCATGTACTCCTGGAGATTTGTTTATTTCGGGAGCCAGAGGAGTTGTGTTTTGCAGCCAGATCATTTCTCTCAATGGCTGTCACTCACACAAGTCGGGGATCATGTTGGCCCCAGAGCATTTTCTTAATTTAACATGTCAAAAAGATTATCAAAGTCATCAAATGTGAGCTGTCCTACAAAGACACCACCGTAGACAGAATACCTCCATCAATAAAACTGTAGGGAGAGAGCTTTGCTAAAAGTAAAGTAGTATTTTAAGCCAAACAAGTGATCAACTTTATAAGTCAGGGAAAGGCACAAGCCCAGGAACCATCACGAAGATGCATTTCCATACTATGGTGCAAAACTTAATCTGTGACACAGGTAAGCAAAAGCTAAACAAAACAGGTTTTCCAGAGCGCTCATCATTTCTTTGTTTCACCCCTCCACCATTGGCTTTCACGAATCCTCCAGCTCTGTACATTCCTGGTGTGCAATTGTGAACAGACATTTAGAAAACGGAACAAATATTGATAAAAATCACTGCACTACATTAAAACCTGTTCCCTAAAAATACCACCCATGTTCATCAGATTTTTTTTTTTTGGTACTGGTTGTTCCAAAGAGACATAACTTCATCATCCTTTTTGGAACCTCAGCAGCTACTTATTAAATATGGCAAGGACTGTCAACCAGGACCCTGGATAACTACATGGAGAGAGCCATGTTCCAACTTGTAGCCCACACTCAATATTCCTAGCAAAAGGTGACCTTTTTTGGTCTGAGTCGCTACACATGTTGGTGTTGTGTGGCTGGGAAGCAAGCCTGACCTAACTCATGCGCTAGCCAATGTGCAGAGGATCTCAACTGAGTCATGATTCCTAGCATCTGGTATTCCCATAGCTTTCATCCTGAGAGGTCACAATCCAAGGACAAAAAGAACTCTAGCTACCTGAGATATCTTTACTCCTGATTGGTGCAAGTAGAGAGTGTCATGTTAGATCTAACATGGGTTTCCCCACTGTCGAGTATAAATATTCATTCCCTGCAGACTCCCCACCCCAATCAGCATTCCCCTCCCTTCCATATTTTCTGCAGCAAAACGTGTGATATACTCTATACTCTGCTGTGCTATGGGCATGCTCCCCATTCTTACTACCAGTGCTTTCTGACAGATGGTTCCTTATTGGACCTTTTGACATACATGTCATCTGCCTTTGTACAACCTGAATATTTGTGTATGGCCTGTACAACATAGAACAAAGCACCTGTAATTTTTATAACAGATATACCCTAGTGTCATATGACCACTTTTGACCAGCCTTGAGTCTGTCAGAAGGAAAAGAAGGTATCTCTTTCTGATCCGGAGCTTATCTCTGGGTTAGACAGCATGGTAAGTGAAGAAACAACAGAATGTACCTCAATAGAGAGAGCAAGAGAAGAAGTCAGGGCGGATGAAGTGGCAGAGGATGGAGCTCCAATCCTGGGTGCTTGAAGAAGGAGAAGAAGGGGTGTGCAAAGTTACTGGCCAGCCTCAGCAGCATAGAAAAACCACACCAATTATAATAATAATAATAATGATAATTATAATGTTTACTAGTTGTGGTCAGTTTTTAGCTGCATCTCTCTAGTGAAACTTCATAGGGCTGCCGTTCTTATGCACTCTCACACCTTATAATCAACACAATTCTACCTCACCAAGCTAAAATGTATGCAAAATCTATCATGTGCTGAAAATTCTATTAAGGGCCAGAGAGGGTACAGAGCAATAGAAAGCAGAGTCATTTTTCTCACAAAGCTTATGGCGAACAAAGCCAGGAAACATGCATGCAAAATGTTTGTGGATACTTCAGGACATGGCATGATAGATGAAGTGTCAGGCACTTTGGGAAGATGTCCTGTGTGGACCAAAAATCAAGGTGATCATGTGAAGAGCCTCTGTCAAGAAAAGGCACAGGAAACAGGGGACAGGATGAAATTACTGGTGTCTGATTAGTCTTTTCTTCACACCAAGTGGTTTATTCTTGCCCCTATCATGTATAACAGCACGCAGAATTGTATTAGGTGCCCAGAAATAGAAATCTTCTCTCTTCAGACAGACATAGTGTACATTAGAAATTGGAGGATGTGAGCTCTTGTAACTTTTGTTCCTATAACGAGTTCTCCCTTGGGTGAAAAATAAAAAAAGACCACATTACATATGTATCTGAAATACAATAAAATGTCTCGTTTCTTTAAAGATCAGGATGGAGAGTGCAGCTTAACTATTGTCTTAAACATATATTGTGTGTGCCTGTGTTAAAGATATATCTGTATATGTATAGAGAGAAAGAGAGAGATAATACACCTAGTTTGCAAAATATTAGGTGTCAAATCTGAAAGTTGATCTCTCTGGTGGCTTATTTTTAAAAATTAGTGATTAAAATAATCAAAGATGATGAATTTTGAAAATTGGTGATCTAAGTCAATCTTTGCCATATTTTAATGATGGTGGTGGTGGGAGCTGTCAATTGCTTTTATACATTGAAAGTGATTTATTTATTTAAAATTAACTTAGATAAAACTATGCCATATCTTATTTATAACCTATAATGTTTACGCCTTTTCTCTGTGTCCCCAGCATTCACACACTAGCATATTCCTGCCTGTAATTCGACCATAAGGTAAAGGAAAAAAAGAGCCACTTGAAGAGACTTATGTTAGTCCCTCAAGCACATGAAACATTATAACCTTTGTGATCACCAACTGTCTGAATCTTTTTCCATTTTAACAATTAGTACTTACTGGGCAAGTAAGAAGACTTGAATTTGAATCTCTAACACCCATATAAAAACTGATGTGACTGATGTAGAAAGAGACAGATAAAGCCTGAGAGCTCACTGGCCAGCCAAACGAGCTGAAAGGGCAGACCCCCAGTTCAGTGAGAGACACTGTCTCAAAAATAAGCCATTGAGAAAGATATCCTGATGTCAACTTCTGGCCTACACCACACACATACCACACACACCACATATACACAATATAAATGCAATAATTTTTTTTAAAAAATCACAGTGTTCTCTGTGTCATCTTGGCCTCATAACACAGGTGATTCACTCCTACTTCTCTGTCACAATAAAACTAAAGCATTTGTAACTATGGTCTGCTGTGATAAAACACCATGACTTGAAAGCAACTTGGAAAGGAAAGGGCTTATTTCAGCCTAGAGCTTGTAGTTCATCATCCAGGGAAGTCAGGACAAGAACACAAGTCAGGAAACTGGAAGCAGGAACTGAAGCAGAAGCCATGAAGGAATGCTGCTCACTGGCTTACTTTCCATGACTTGCTTAGCCTGTTTTCTTATACAACTTAGGACAACCTGGCCAACGGTGGCACTGCTCCCCATGGGCTGAGTTCACTAACATCAATTATTGATTAAGAAAATATTGCACATGCTTGTGTACAAACCAATCTTATAGAGAAATTTTCTTAGTTGTGGTTCCCTCTTCTCAAATAATCCTAACTTATGTCAAGCTGACAAAAAAAAAGCAAACCCCAAAATCATGTCATATGATGATAGATGTGAAAATATAGTAGCCAGACACTTAATTTTTTTCTCATTGATTTGAAAATAGAAACTTCTATAGGACCGAGTGAGATGTCAATCTTCTTCGGCAGGCTGGGGGTAAGAGAAATCCCAAGAAGGATGATTTAAGCTTCCCGATGAATAAGAAAACTGATTAATTGAAAAACTAAAGAGATGTGGCCAAATTAGTCTTCGGAGGTAGTGGAGCATTTCATGTCAATTACCTACTTTTTGTTCAATTACCTGTGGTTTGTTGGCTCATTGGCTAGATTGCCTTGCTAAGAAAAGTGAAGAGATTTGGTGCTACACTTGGAGAGCTAGTTGGCAGTGATCACAGATTGCTCTAGATTCTTTCTAAACACTGGTCAGTAGTTTTACAAAAACAAAAACAAAAAAAAAAAAACAATAATAATATAGACTGGGAATTTGAAGATAGCATGGTTGATATGCAAAGTCACTATCATATCTGAAAGACACAGCCCAAAAAAATATATCTGATCCCAGTGAGGAGTTATACCAACTTGGAATTCAAGTCACGGCACTATTCTAAAAGAGCAAAACCCTGAATTTACTGAGAAACAACACTTTTTCTCTTGCAGAGAGCCTTGAAATTCATTCATCAAATTGACTCCGCATCTGACATTATACTATAGTAAGTACTTTATGATATCGTGCGTTTAAATCTTAAAACAGCCATATGTGACAAGCATTATCTCCCAATTACATGTGTGGGAGACATGGTTTGGAGAGACTTTGCAATCTAATTTGATTGCAATTTGAACAATTTTCTAAAAGAAGGTTTTGAGTCATTAGCATCATGCCATCAAAACAAGCTGTTTTATCTACTTAGTATGGATTCTACTCAGTCCAATCAGTACAAAAGCATAAATAACCAAGGTCGGAATTTTATAAAACCTGACTTTCATCGTGTAATTATAAATTAACATTTTGCCTAACGACTATCTCTGGGGCTGTTGAGTCATTTCGTCTGAAAGTACTCAAACCTGTCTGTCTATGAAATTTTTTTCAGAGAAATTTACTAAAGTATAGATTCCTGGGTTCTGCCAAAGAATGCAAATTCATATTTTTTTAAAAATTCTCCAACATTCTTTGATATGCAGTCATGTGCCCAAGTCACTTGCTTCTGCACAGCCTTTACAGTGAAAACATACAAACTGAGACATAAAGTGATACAGCGGAGGAGATGGTACGAAAAGTCCACCTGACTCACAGACTAATACAAAATGCTCTTGGGAAATGTCTACAGAGACTACTATATTAAAGTGTGTGTGTTATGAGCATGAGTTTATAAATTTTTTCAACAAACACATAGATAGTAGTGGGGTTGGAGAGAAGGCGCAGGGGTTAAGAGCACTTGCAGAGGACCGGAGTTCAGTTCTTAGCACACACATGGTAGTTCACAACCTTCTATAACTCTAGTTCCAAGGGGGCTCAACACCCTCTTCTGACATCTGTAGTGCATATACATAGACTCAGACTCATGCAAATACACATTATATAAATAAATAATATTAAAATAAAGAATGACTTAATTCTGTGTTTGTAGTACTTTCGTTGCTACATGGAATTGCACAATATCCCTCCATGCCACAATTTCTATTCTGTGTTTGAAGAGCATTTTGTTACATCAAGTATAATCTCCTTTACTTGAGATATAATGGTTGTGGATGTTAAGCACATCAATAAAACATTTCACAGTACCACCAAGATTGGTTTTAATTAAATGACAAGAAAACTGGCATGGAAAACTACCATCACAATGAGAAACCGTCACAGTCCAGAAAGGCCTACACAAACATGCTGACTTGATGTAGTATGGTACCCTGGATGGTATCCTTGAAAAAAAAAGTATTAGGAAAACTGAAATAAATCTAAATTAAATGGGTTTATTTACAAACAGTGATTTACTATTGGTTTAATACCCATGCTTTTAAAACAATGAAAGGTAGCACAAATGGGGAAACAGGTACACCATGTACAAACATTTCTGTACTGCCTTAGAAGCTTTTTAACAGATCAAAACAATTCTAAAATTAAAAGTTTCTTGAATATAAAATAAGGTATGGACTGACACAAATGTGACTTGAAAAAAAATGAAGCAATCTCATCTGTAAAATATATATATGTGTGTGTGTACTTAAAAAAATGCTGCAGATGACTTATGAGGTTGACCAGATCATTACAGTACTAGAAAACATGAATGTGAAATGGCAGAACTTTTTAAATGGGAAACAAAATGAAACTAAACAAAGGAAAGAAAGCATCATTGTGGACATAAATACTGAATAAAAAGGAATCCACTGGGGAAAGCAGGCAGTCAGGAGAAACAGAATAAGAAAAATGAGCAAACAAAAACCAATAGACTTGTAAAAATTAAGTAAAGGTAGAAATGATAAGCCAATAGCTGGGGAGGTGTAAAAAGAATGAAAGCCAAAAGTTTTAAAGTATAACTCTGCAAAAATATTAAAAAAACAAAATTAATTAATGCTATTGCAATATAAAACAAAGATATAGCAGAGAAGACTTTGCAGGGTGGGTATTGGTACTCTAAAAAGACTAATTAAACTGGAGAGGCATATCAAGAAAAAGAGTAAAGCACACATTAATACTTTGCAAAAAAAATGGAGTAAAATTATAAAGTGAAATTCTTAAAGGGATTCTTTAAACCATAGACCAATAAACCAAAATTTGGATAGATGAAAAATAAACTCAAAGAAAGGCATCTCACTTCAAGGAGGTGAGACGTGCAAATGATAATCGCATTAGGCAGCAGAGCATACTAGCATGCAGCAGAAATGTGAGCAGCGTTCCAAGAGAAAGTGCAGAGAGGTGGGGTACTCAAAAAAAAGTAGTAATAAAACAAAGAAGAACACGCACATACACAAACACACACATACACACACATACACATACACAAAATTCCAAAATAAAGAGTCAGAGAAACAACTGAGCCAGAGGAGTTTGTTATTGAAGGTTTTAAGAATTAAGTATTCAACAATATGAAAAAAATTAAAAAACCTACAAACTTTCAGTTCCATTTTCCTCCTATTTACCAATTATAAATTGGCAAGTAGCCAAGATTTGTTGCCCAGATCCAGCACTATCTCACAGGTACCAAATTCTACTCCCTCTGATTTTGCCCAAACCAGGTTAGTTGTGTGTGCTCTGTGCTGAGTCCAACAGCTGGGACTGGAGAGGTAGAGGCAGGAAAAAGGCCTAATGGCTCGCTTATGCCTGAGGGGAGGGAAATGGACGCAGGGGAAATGTTTGACTAAGAAAATGAGATGGATAATGCAGATTTTCTTGTGAATGGAGTCCCAGTTACCTCCATGGAAGGAGATTAGAAGCTGATTTTAAAAAATTTTAGGCTAAAGTGGCCAAAAGCGGACAGTGGCAAAAGTGCCCAAGGGAGATGAACGGTAGGTCATTTAAACCTACTTAAGAGCTAATTACCAAGAATTTAATGAGGTGTGGTACTTTCTCTTTCTATTTCTCAGAAAGATAGAAACTGCAGCAATGATACAGGAAGGAAAATAGATTCTACATAATTACCTCAAGAGTCCTTGCTCAGTTCCTTTCCAAACATCATTCTTCGTTGCCTCTAGAAACAACTGTACAGTTTTAAGGATGTGATGGGACACTATTCCTGAAGAAACACGAACAAACTTCGACTTAGCCCCGTAGGAAACAAAAGGCCAGACCAAATTATGACTACCAGAAAATTCCAACTTGGTGAACAAATTCACTCTATTGAACTTACTTACAGGAATAAGGATGAAGGATTATTAGCAGAAACAAAAATGACTCAAAGACAGTTGCATCATCAAAGTCCATCCTAGCATGGGTGACACTTCACCAAAGCTGGGAACGTGGAGCACACTACCCAGCCTGTGGGCAGCTCAACAGATGGGAGAGCATCCTTTCAGGTGGCTCAGTTCATCTTTGCCTCTTCCAAGGAGTTCTGCTGATCTCTGCTTCATTGGGCTTGGCTTGTCTGGGAATTCTCTTTGAAGTTTGTGTTGTTTGTGTGACTCTCAGCAGAGACAAACTGTTTTGCTTATTATTTTCAAGTTAAAATTTTCCATATAATATATTTTGATCATGTTTTTCTGTCCTCCAACTCTTCCCTGATTCTCCTTACTGCCCTACCCACCCAACTTTATGTTCTCTCTCCCTTATTTTTCTCTTTAAAAAAAAAAAAATAGAAAACAAGAAACAAAAAAGTTACAAAAAAAAACAAAAATGAAAATGAAACAAAAACAAAAAAGAAATCAGTAAGACAAAAGATGCCAAAAACAAAACAAAAGTTCCACAGAAATATCATTGAGTTCACTTTGTGTTGATCAAATACTCCCGGACACGAAGTCTGTCCCGGATATATCCAGTAACAATCCATTGGAGAAAACTAATTTTTTCCTTTGTTAGTCAGTATGAATTGCAGAAAGCTTCTTTATTAGAGGTGGGACCCTGTGTTTACTTCCCCCTCTCAGTGCAAGGACTGACTCCCTCTGGTTTGAAACTGTACAGGTCTTGTATGCTTCCACAGTCGCTATGAGCTCATATGTGCATCAGTCTTGATATGTCCTGTGTCCTTTGAGTCATCCATTACATCTGGCTCTAACTCTACTTCTTCTTCATCTTCAGGCAGATCCCTGAGCCTTGAGAGGAGGGCTTTTATGAAAACATTCCATTTAAAACTGAGTATTCCAAAGTCTCTCAACATTATCATGTTCTAGGTCTTTATGTTAGTTCAAATCTACTACAAGAAGTTTGTCTCTGATGAAGGTTGAGTAAGGCAACTATATCTACGGGTATAGCAATATGTCATCAGAAGTTACTTTATTGCTATGGACCTTAACAGAATCACAGCATTAGATTTTCCTTTAGTTCCATAAACTGTCTGGTCTCAGGTTTTCAACCTTTTTAGCAGTGTTAAATATGGGTTCCATCTCATGGAGTGGGCTTTAATTCAAGCAGAGAGTGATTGTTAACTCCTACAATGTTTGTACCACTATGGTACCTTTCAAGCAGGTCACTGTGGTAGTGTACAGAATTTGTAGCTCAGTGATATTGATAATAACTTTCTTCTCTAGTAGTATGCAGAATGCCTTTCAGTCAGGGCAAAGCTTCTAGTTAGGCACAGATTGACTTCTCTGTGTTTGATGATGTAAGTAAGTATTGTCTTCAACAATAGGGCCTTACCATCAGATTGCAGAAAGCAAACAATAGCATTAGCAATAGTCTGTGATGCTTGGGAGGTCCCATGGAGCTTCTTTGGTCAATGACTCAATAAGATATAACCTGTTCTTGGCACTGGAGGTTCTATTTGGTGGTATAAGATGTCTAGTATGGGTCATTGTCTTTTTTATTATTTGGTGACTCTATTTAGATTCCTTTCATACATCTATATATTTATGGAACCATCTACAGTAGCAGGTTTAAACATGGTTTTTCTAGTGTTCTTTAGCGTTAATTGTTCTTCTTCATAGCCCTTCCTGTTTGTTCTCCCTTACAGTCTTAGAAGGGATATGAGAACTCCAGTTGTACAATAATTTCATCAACACTGTGGTCAGTCTTTTCACTTTAAGGCACTCTGATAGTATGGAGTGGTATCTGCTGAAGTGTTCTTGTCTTAATTTTCCTTAATGAACAGAGCTGCTGCAAACATTTTCACAGGCCTACTTGCTTTTTGTTTACATCTTTGGTAAAGCATCTCTCTAAATCCTTTCCTATGTTTTACTGAGTAGTTATTTTTTATTGTTGAAATTCTAGAGTTTGTTATGTAGTCTGATACAAATTCACCAATATATATATATATATATATATTATATATATTATATATATGATTTGCAAATCTATTTTCCTTTTGAACCATTACAGCAATCTATTAACTTGTCTTTTGGTACAGAAGCTCTTAATTTTGATGAGGTCGAATTTACCAATTTTCCCTTCTATGAATCATCCCTTGGTATTGTGTCAAGGACTTCTAATTCAGCTTTAAAGCCAAAATCCTTACAGAGAGTCATGAAACTCTTTGGTGAATTTCCTTTGCCACTCTCTCCCTAACTTCATCTTTTCCTTCTTCTTAGAAAGGAGGTTTTTCTCCTTCTTCTTAGCCACACTGGCTTATGGCCTTTCTTGAATACTCCAGACACAGCTGCTACCTAAATGTACTTGTACTAACTGTTCTTCTTGCCTGGGATTCTTTTTCCCCAAATAGCTGCAGACTTCTCCTGCTGACTTCTTTCATGTCATTATGAAATGTCAAGTTAATTAAGCCTATATAATCTTCCTTATAACAATGGTAACTCAGCAACATCCCTCTCCTGCTTTGTTTTCCTCTACAGCGCTTCTGTCTTGCTTTATCTTTTGTTTCCTTTTGTCCCTAGTTCTTACACTAGAGTTTCAGTGTTGTGAGACCAGGAGTTTTCGTTTGTCTACCAGCATTTTATTGATTACCACATTACTTGAACATCATTACACACACTCAGGAATTCCTGATAAATGCGTGAGTGAACCCTTATAATATATTCATTTTCCTCATACTTATTTGATGACTTTACTGACTGGAATGCTAGTTCAAAATAACTTCCTCCTTACAACGCTTTTTAAAGTTCTTGTTTGTAAAAATTTTAGACTTAGGTTTAGCACAGTTATGGAGATCAGACAGAGTTTCTATAACTCTTGTAAAATCTTTCTCCATTATTAGTATCATACCTCCAGCATACACTTATCAAAACAAAGAAAATGGCTTTGGCCCAATATTATTAACAAAATGCCAGGACTCTCTCAAAAATTCTAAAAACAAACTTCCTAATATTTTCTAGTTTGTAGATGGCAAATGGTAAATCTCTCTGATTATAATATTTGCAAAAGAGGCTCATTATAGACATAACATAGAGTTTCAGAAGAGCTTTAAAAGATAGATACAGATCCATCCCCACTCTCCCCTTGCAGATATTAAAATAAGGAAAAGAAATCCACCTAAGAGGTCAAGGATAAATTACCAAAGAAGATTTCTCTTCAGAGTCCCAGTCACTCCAGATATGAATTGATAAAATCATTTTTCTATATTTGAAAATTTTATTAAAAATAAGGATGCTACAAGATCTCAAACAAAATCAACAACCACATGAGCAAGATATCAGCTTATAGAAGCATCCTAAAGAGAAGGTGTATTTAATTAATTTCTGCCTCAGAAAATTGATCAATTGGTAGAAACTGACATTTGATGGTGCAAGTAGCAGGGATCAGTAATTCAAGCTGTTGATCCTTTACCTCCTTGAGAACAGTAAAGGAGATGGATGCTTGAAAATGAAGGTCAGCTGAATAGTTTGTGCATCTAAGTAAAGGTTCTACACCCCTGCTTTCTTGAGGTCCCAAGCATTGCTATGTAATATTTACGTTAACGTTATGTGTGTGATTCCTCCATTTGTATGGCTTTCTCAAATCTAACATTTCCATTTATCCATTTTAGATGATAAATGGAAATGTCAAATACATTAATATTTTATATGTCTATAGACTGCCTAAGTCTACCTATAGACAAATGAAGGCCCAAATCTTCTAAAGTCAAGATAATATTCTATTGGATAAGGAGAAGGATGCTATGCAGATAGCATTATGGTCAATAATAAATACAAATGTAGTTTTTCAAAGAATCAAAATGCTTTGAATGGGTTTACTAAAGCATCTAAGGATTTTAAAGATTGAACATTTACCAGTTATTTTTCCAATCACTAACTCTAGATGTTCTCTGATAGAACCAATTTTGCATTAGATGTAAGTTTTTTTTACTAACAACTTGGCCCAGTTCCATCAATTTTCTGTCATAGTTTACCAGCAATGGAAGAGTGTGCCCTTTACCCCACATCCTCTCTAGCATAAGCTGAGATCAATGTTTTTTTATCTTGGCCATTTTTACAGATGTAAGATGGACTCTCAGAGTTATTTTGATTTACATTTCTCTGATGGCTAAGGATTTTGAGCATTTCCTTAAGTCTCTTTCAGCCATTTTAGATACATCTGTTCAGAAGCCTATACAACAAAACTTTAAATCTTTGAAGAAAGAAATTGAAGAAGACACCAGAAAATAGAAAGATTTCCCGTGCTCTTGGGGAGGTAGAATAAACATAGTAAAAATGACAATCTTACCGAAAGGAATCTACATATTCAATGCAATGCCCATCAAAACCCCAGCAAAATTCTTCACAGACCTTGAAAGAACAATACTCAACTTCATATGGAAAAGCAAAAATCAAAACAAAACAAAAAAAAACACGATAACCAAAACAATCCTGTACCATAAAGGAACTTCTGGAGGTATCACAATCTCTGATTTCAAACTCTATTACAGAGCTACAGTACTGAAAACAGCCTGCTGTTGGCATAAAAACAGACAGGAGGACAAATGGAACCAAATCGAAGACCCAGATATCAATCCACACACACCTACAAACACCTGATTTTTGACAAAGGAATAAAATATAAAAAGGAAAAAAGAAAGCATATTCTTGTGTCTTTTCCTGGTATCTTTTCCTTCTGTTTGTTTTGTTTAATTCCATTGTGTTCATTTTGTTTTGTCAGATTAGATTAGGTCATATTATTATCCCTCAGAAACCTGTTTATTTTCTGAGAAGAGACAGAAAGGGAATGGATCCAGATGGGAGGTGAGGTGGGGAGAAACTGGAAAGAGTAGAGGGAGGGGAACCAAAATGAGGATATGTGAAAAATTTTTTCAATAAAAGGAAAAGAGACAAGTAACATAATAATTGTAAAGTTGGAAGATATACATAAATACTTGTGTACATAGCAGGCATTTCTTTATTGTCCTAGAATTGTCGCTAGAGTTAAGAAAGTGTCACCTGCAATCTAAAGTAAGAAATGGCATACACTAATAATGAATATTGCAGCACAGACTCCAACAGCATTTCACCAAAACCAGGTATTCATCACATCAGATGTGCATCTTTAGAAAGGCAATGACAGGAAAACAAATGACTGCATTTGGTAATTAAGAACAATTTTGCTTCAGCAGTAGGAGCTAATGCCAAGATGCAATGAGTTGGAGAGATTACAAATGAATTACACTAACTAGGGCTGAATATGTCTTGAGAACTTTTTCTTTTCTGAGGAAGGAGAGAGACACTCTGATAAAGAAGCCAAGAAAGAAAAAATTGAAAACTGGAGCAATGGGAGACAGAACAAAATTGGAGGTGACAGAAAGCAGTGAAGTGGGTCAAGGTCATCGAAAGGCTCAAAGAAAATAAGCTTAATATGATTGCCCAAATGGTTCCATTGGTAAAGGGACATCCGTAGGGAGTCAGCTAAAAGGCTCAGGTAAGATTTGAATTCTCACTTTTGAATTCCTATAATCAGTTTGCTGATCACCCTGCTCATAACATACTAAATATAAACTTCTTTAGAGAACATATTTCACAACATGCTTTGCGCTGACCTGTTAAGAAAGGTACTATAATTGCAGCTAATAAACTTCCACACCAAAGAATTTACCACTTCAAAAGCATGTTAGTTTCTGTTATCAATCAGGTTTTAGTATTTTTTTGTATAACAAAGACTTCAAACGTGAAATTCCTCTAAAAACTACTAGAAAGTATTAGAAAATGAGGTCTCAATTAAATGCTAATAAACTTTATTTCTCTCACATATCAGGCATTTTCTAAATTAACCTTATTTTGTCATAACTTACAGCAAAATAATAAAATAGACTTTCAAAAGATTTTTAACTTCTTTCATATCTAGATGACTATAATTATCCCTATATCCTCTGGGGCTTATAATTTGATGGCATGTCATTCCTAATAAATAGCCCAATTCTGCATTTCTAATATAATCCTATCACATCTTATTATTAGATGATCATTAACACTTAAACCCAATGATTTATTCTTGCCCTCCGTTAATATATACTGTCATCTCTTATAAAAAAGATTAAAGGAAACAGAGAATGTGTTCTCCCTGAGGAGACAAGATGCAGTTTGTGTTAAAATGGCAAATGGAGCTCATGAGCAGCTCCAACACAGAGTACACATTTTCATCTAAACTTTTACTTGGTGTAAATGACGATAACTGCTGGGACACAAGGAGCCCAATATGAACCACGCAGAGAGAAAATCTAGAGAAGCCACTCCCTTGTTCTAGTGACTGAAGTACCTCAGGTAGGTTTCTAATGTTTTAGTTTAAGGAACCTGTGCACGAGTCAGTTTGCACAAACATTGAGTACAATGTTGAATAGCTCCTAAGAAAAGGATACCTGGAACTGATTGGACAATTCTGTTGTGTTTGTACTATATTCAGGTTTGATTTCCCGGCAATGGGACTTTTGACAGCTGCTCTCAGATGCAGTGTTCACTCTGTCACATCATCTCAATGCCAGGAGTATGTGACGAAAAGAATCAGAACAGGCAAATAAGCCTATTTACTTCAGTGGGAGCCAGCTGAGTAAAGGAAGACAGCCAGCTATGAAGGTGAGCAGAAGAACCCTGGTGGGGAGGAGCCCACAAGTCTCTCATTTCATTAGTCTTTATTCAAGATTTGACAGCTACTCTAAAAAAAAAATTAAGTCTTCAACAACAGAGAACAAAGGCCTTATAGATTTATTTAGCCACTTCAATATCTAGTCAAATAGTATTTTCCTCAAGCGATGGGATTCAGATGAGATCTTATAATATTCATGGTTCTTCATTGTGAGGGTAGTATTTATTTTGGATCAAACTGAAAGACTCTTCAACCACTAAAGCAAACTAGATTTTGTTAATGTAGCTATCAGAATGCTCAATAAAAAAAATGTAATACTGCAAGATCTCAGAATCAGATTAAAAATGAAAGCAAAGCTCTTAGATATACTAAGAAGCCTTTTGTATAAACTAATGAAGACTTTGCATTTAGAATAGACCCAAAGCAAAGTTAGGAAGGGCTCCACGGTGAATGATCATTCTAATATCAATTAACGGTAGAATAAAACAGGCTAAAAGAGTTGGAAGAAAATCAGCACAAAATTCCTCCACATCTGAAAGAAAAGTGGGACAAGAAGTCTCTTAATAAGAGCTGGCTAAAGCTTATACCATTTTCTTAGAAAGAGGGGAATAAAATATTAATTTGAAACCTGTACTCTATTGCTTATTTGCTATGTTTTAAAACAAGCAAATTCTGTGTACTTCTGAGGTCTATAAGTAGAGTTCAGTCATTTGCAGATCTTTTGGTTGCCACAGGAGCCCACCAGAATAGGACTGTGTGAACCCTGTTGAACTACAGGCAAATTATACATTGTTGGGACTAATTGAGTCCTGGCCTTCAGCTGCTCTTCCCTGCTAGAGCCTTCTAATTGAAGTTACTAAAAGCTGTGCTTTGCCTAGAGGATCAGAGGATGGGATTTTCACCTGTTGGCCATTGACTGCAGGGTATTTAAGCCTCCGTGGTGCTATTAAAGAGGGCTTTTGTACCGGGCGATTGGAGGTCCATGTGTTGGTCTGTCTTTGCGTGTGTTTCCTCAATGTCCAGCCCCTTGCCCGAAGCTCGCGAACTGGATTCTAGCGCATAGAGCACAGACGGAGGGCGCGGTGTGCGGCAATACATGGAGTTCCACCTTACAAAACAGCCCCTTAACACGCTTCTGGAAAGGACAGCATCTCGTGTGGCTCATTCTCTGAATGCATCCATACAACAGAAACCTCTTCAGAAAAACGCAGAGACGACAGTTCAATAATTCATGAGAGAGGGCTACCAACACATGTGAATAAATACCAAGTGAACAAGAGATCAAACATTGTCTGATAACCCAGGGAATCACTCCTCCCGCTGTTCTGCAAAAGCACACGGCCACACATTGCTGACCAACATTTCTGTCCCATTACATGAAGTTAGCAGAGAGAAAGAAATGACATATATAATCCCTTACATATTCCCAAGGCACTCCAAATATACTGGGTGCTCTGGGACATATTTTTGGAATAAGTTAATAAACTCAGAGAACAGAAACTTTCAGTTCGTGTGACCCAAAAAGATTTCAAGGAAAAGGCAAACTCAGCAAACCTGAAAGAACAAAGTATTTGTGACAGAACACATGGTGTGGGGAGGAAAAATAAAGAAAAATGTCATAGTCTGGAGAAGACGAGGAAAACCTTACATCTGCCTGTAACTACAGAGTTTTCTCATGTGTCTTTGCTCTGAGATTAGCCTTTAGCGTGTAGCTCCTGCTAGGAACAACAGTTGCTTAAGTAAAGAAACTGGTTTTTTTGTTGTTGTTGTTGTTCTTGGTGGTAAAAGTAAAACATTTTCTCTTATTTCCAAGTCAGAGCTAAATTCATCAGTGAAGTCTTGATATACTATAACAATTTTCAGATTACATGCTATGGGCTGAATTATGGCCCTTCAAAAAGTTCCTTTGTGGGAGGCCTAACCCTCTGTATATTAAATTTAATTCAAATTGACAATTGGGCCTTCCAAGAAATAATGCAACAGAAATGAGATTTAGGATAGGTCATAATCCACTAACTGATGTGCTTTTAGAATGACATTTAAGCCCCATCCAGAGAGAAGGCAGTGTAAAAAGAAAGAAACAGCCAATACATCCAAAAGAAGCCTGGAATAGAGACTTCCCTGGAGTCTCTGAATGGATCCAACTTGCTCGTGCCTTAATCTCAATCTTACAGGCTCCATTATTATAACAAATGCAATAGCCAATGTTTGATCCACTCCAACAGTGTGGCACTTTTTGATGGTCCTCTAGCATGGCCATATGCCACACCTCTTCTTAGCAACATATCAGCCAGGCTTCGGTTAGTTTCCTCTTCTTCCATTCCAGGTGACTGGAAGAGCCTAATGCATTTGAATATTTGAAACTTTGAAAAGCTGCAGGATTAACTCAATGGAAGAAAGTAGGAGGCCTCTCACTTTGTAAGGAATGGGCTACACTGCACAAACCAGTGCAGCTGGAGATGACTGGGCCCTTGACGTCACACCACAAAGTGACTGCAGCCACAGAGCCCTCTCTTAGCAAAGGAAAAAAGAAAGTATTTCTATAACAAGGCAATGACCTCTACTGGAAGTTTCACAGAATTACAGAGTTCCCAATTAGAGAGGTAGGGAAGGAGAAAATCAAAACAAAATATGTAAATATATAAACAACAGAACAGGTTTAAATGTTAAGAAGCAGTGACGGAAGAGAAATTTACTACAACCACAAAAGAAATTTAAATTAAAAGGAAGTGTATTGAAGGGAAGCTATTTTCAATCATGATGTTCATTACTATTTCTAGTTAAATGAACGTGGACAGTGGAAGGGAAGCATGGAGTATCTCCACACCTGCTTCTTCTGAAGGACTTTCAGGTTCTTTCTACTCAGTGTTGCCTCCCATCTTCCCACCTACATCAACAGCATCATTTACCGAATAAGAAATGAACCCTCAACAAGCTCCTCCAGGAAATCTGTAAACACAATAAAATCTGGAGAGAGCCACAGTGAGGAGAGAATCCGTTCTCTGGCATTGTCCAGTAGGAAAACTCAAATTGCTTTCCAGGGGTAACTGCACGGGAGGCAGCTCTCCTGTATTTGATCTACTCACTCAAGTCATACAGTACAACTCGTAAAACAGGCAGCTTGAATTAACAACCCTTTAATAAGTCTTTGTTTTTCCCCTTTTAACACCTTAAAGCTCAACAAATGACAGCTTGGGAACTCATGATTTCCAAAGTTTCCCATGAATTTGCTGATCCTTCCGGCCCTGCCATTAATCATCCTGCTGTCAGGGAAGAAGGGAGTTTGAATTTTAATTCTTCTGAATAAATGTATTTCACCCATCCAAATTACCTCAGCAATTTACTCCACAGCTTCTAAAGCTGTGGAGTAAATTGCAGTTCAGATTCCTGTCATCTGTTTCCCAAGCTGGCTCTACAGTTTATCATTATAAACCATTCTAAAGCATGGCACTAAAAAAATATCAGCTTTTCTGCTCATAAAGGGAGACAATTTTTCTTGTAAATGGTCCACAAATCAGAGTATATCAATTCGTTAACAAGTGTTATGTATCTGTAATGCTGTCAAGATGCTCTGAACATGTCACACAACAACAACAAACTTGCATTTGAATTGTTGGCCAATTGTCATACGTAGTTTTTCTTACCTTGACCAATTTGATGAAACCAGCATAGATCATGGAGTTAAGAGGCAGGACAGAGTGCGCAATTTTTTTTTTTTTTGGCTTTTAGTTTTGGTTTTGTTTTGGTAGTAGGCAGACTCCAGAACACTAATATTTATTACTAGACATGACTGTTTTTTAAATATATTTCCTGATTTAGTTTGAATATGGGCATCAACATACAACATATGTTCTATACAATTAAAAAATTGTACAACCTAAATATTTGCAAAGAAAACTACCAGGTTTGGACTGCCACTCGACTTCCTGTTGCCTACAAGATGTAGCACTCCCAGCTCCAGCACCACATCTACCAGCATGCTGCCGAGTTCCCTGTCATGATGATGATGGACTGAACCTCTGAAACTATGCAGAATTCTCAGCTCCTTTTCCAGCACCATGTCTGCCTGCATGCTGCCACACTCCTTTCCATAATGATAATGGAATGAAATCTTTCTCAGACCCTACAAGGAAATATGAACCCACATTGGAATGCAAAAATATTTTTGTTGCTCTTTTACTCTTTGCTCTACCCAGCTCCCAAATAAATACACACGGAGGCTTATTCTTCCTTTTGAATGCCAGGCCTTAGCTTGGCTTATTTCTAGACAGCTTCCCTTATTTAAAATTTTCTTATCTACATTTGCCTCTGGACTTTTACCTTTCTCTATATCTTTCTTTATTTCTTACTGCATGGCTTGCTGTTGTAGCTGGGTGGCTGACTCCAGGAGTCCTCTCTCCTCCTTTCTCATCCCAGATCCTTTATTCCCAGATTTCTCTTCCTATTTATTCTCTCTGCCTGACAGTCCTGCCTATCCTTTCTACTTCCTTGTTATTGATTGGTCAGCTCTTTATTAGACTAATCACATGTTTTAAACAGGCAAAGTAACACAGCTTCACAGCACAACCACACCAGTCAGAATGAAATACACCCCCTGTTGTACCAAAGGCATGCTAGTTTCCAAGAGAGCAGCCCCCAGCTTGAACAGAGATTCCCTACTGGATCAGAGTCATTCCACCCACTAGAAATCCAGGCCACAAAGACCAACGGACAGGAAACAGAAACTAAGGAATAAAACACCCATCCAATAAAGACAAACTCAAAAATCCTAGACCTATAATGATCCAAAACCCAGATGCCGAAATTGCAGTGTAAGAACACAATTAATACCCTGGGCAGTTTGTCACCATTAGAGCCTTAGTTATCCTACAACAGGAAGCCCTGAGTATTCCCACACAGCTGAAGCACAAGAAAATTACCTTAAAAACAACTTTATGAAGATTATAGAGGTTCTTAAATAGGAAATTAAAAAAAAACAACTCCAAGAAATTAAGGAAGAGACAAAAATATTGGGGGAAATCAGTAAATCCCTTAAAGAATGCCAAGAAAGCCCCTGCCAAAAGCAAACTAAAGAAACAGGAGAAGGCTGGGCGGTGGTGGCGCACGCCTTTAATCCCAGCACTCGGGAGGCAGAGGCAGGCGGATCTCTGGGAGTTCGAGGCCAGCCTGGTCTACAAGAGCTAGTTCCGGGACAGGCACCAAAGTTACAGAAAAACCCTGTCTCGAAAAAGCAAAAAAAAAAAAAAAAAAAGAAAGAGGAGAAGGAAACTGTTCAAGAGTTCAAGACATGAAAATCAAAATAGAAGCAATAATGAAAGAATAAACTGAGGGAATTCTGGAAAGGTGAAATCTGGGTGAGTGAACAGAAACTATAGACACAAGCATCACCAACAGAATACAAGAAATGGAGGAGAGACTCTCAGGTGTTGACAATATGGTAGAAGAAATAGATTCATCAAAGAAAATGTTAAATTTAAAAAACTCCTAACATAACACATCCAGGAAATCTGGGACACTATGCAAAGACCAAACCTAAGAATAATAGACATAGAAGGAGAAGAATCCCATGTAAAAAACCCAGAAAATATTTCTGACAAAACACAGAAGAAAATTTTCATAACCAAAAGAAAGACATACCTATAAAGAACCTCCAGCTGATTTGGGGCCATGGTGGTCTGATAGGATACCTGGGGTCGTTCTAATTTTTTTTGTATCTGTTGAGGTTTTTTTTTTTTGTTGCTAAATATGTGATCAATTTTTGTGAAGGTTCTATGAGGTGCTGAGAAGAAGGTATATTCTTTTATGTTTGGATGAAAAGTTCTATAGATGTCTGTTAAGTCCATTTGAGTCATAACATCTGTTGGTTCCCTTATTTCTTTGTTGATTTTTTGTCTGACAGACCTGTTCAGTAATGAGAGTGGAGTGTTTAAATCTCCCACTATTGGTGTGTGGGTTTTAAAGTGTGATTTGAGCTTTGGAGATGTTTCTTTTTACATATGGGGTTCCCTTGTATTTGTCTAAATAAAAAGGAAGGTTTTAACTTTAACATAGCAAAATTACATACAACAAAACAGTTTCAAGGAAGAATTATAGTTAAAATATTTATATCTACTTTATCTTTATCATAACTAAAGAAAACTGTAATTATAACTGTCTATTTTTAACTCCATCAAAGACCCCAGAAGGATATAATAATTCCTAAGTTAACAAAAAGTGCATTGTAAGCAACTTCCAAAACTCTAGAATTGACAGAGACATCTTGCTGCCTGAACAGTCATCCAAAGTTCTTCTGTACCATTAGGGCATCCATCTTAAGCCTACAGGCCCATAATATCTGGTAGACTTTTCCATGAAACAGGAAATTTGAAGATCTCTTATGCTTTTTATTGGTAAAGTTCATCAGTTGCTTTCTTCTGTGTCCTGTAGAATATTTTGCAGACACTTTCATGAAGCAGGAACCCTGAAAGACTGTCTCACCTTTAGGCAGGTTCATCAGTCATTTTTCTGTGGGTCCTGCATATCCATTTCATACAATATACCATTAATCAGTTCAGGCCAGAGCAGTCTCTTGCCCAAATGGCTAACAAACTCCATAAGGAGCCTCTTCGAAGCTCATCATCCTCTTGAAGTAGATTGGTGCTGCCAGGAGCAGATGTCTCATTGTCAAAAGTCCTAAGTTCTTAAAATATTTTAAATCCCATATTCTGTTAGTCTCTGAAAAATTTGAAGAATAACTATCCATCTGAAAAATATCTTTATGCATCTCAAAAGCCTAATTAACATGACTATAAGCTTGACTACTGTAGATGACTATCTATTAACTGTATTATAAACTATACATTATATTTTTAAATGAGCTGCACAAACACTTTTTTATTACCAAATACTCAGGAAAACAGATGCAAAAGAGCTCTCACTCCAAAATTAACTCTAATAACCTCCCCTACCAGACACCTGTGGGATCAATGTCCCACCATCCAAAGAAGAAGAAGACTAAGTTGGCATCCAATGTCCTTATAGTTGTACTGTAACATCCCTCCTGGTTATATAAACCTTTTCCACAGTCATTTACTACCAACTACTGATGTTGGCACCTCAAGATCTTCAGTCTGAGACAGTCCTACTCTGGTCCTTCTTGCTGCCTCTTTGATATTTCCTACTTATGCCAAAAAAAATGTCTGTCATTTTGTTAATTTTCTAAAAGCAATACCATGACCCACCTGCTGAATTAATTCACTAGTTTTTCTACATTAAATGCCACTACAGAGACTCAGTATAATGGGTTAAATGAATCGCCTCAAAAGCAGTTAAGTACTAGCTTCCTACACTTATAAGATTATTTGGAAATAATTCTTTGTAAATGAGGTCATTAGAGAGGCCACTAGTGGAATACGATGTGTTCTTATAAAAAAAAAAAAAAAAAAAAAAAAAAAAAAAAAAAAACAGGAAATCTGAGCAAAAAGACAAATCTAGTTGTGAAGAGACAATGTGGGTAAATAAAGGAAGCTAGTCTTCCATATATCATGGAGAAAAGACCGAAACCAATCCTTTACTCGGTGCCTTGGGGAAAACTCTGTCAATACTTTGATTTCAGGCTCCCTAACTTCCAACACTGTGGGGCTTCTGTTGAAATCTGTCAATACTTTGATTTCAGACTCCCTAACTCCCAACATTAGTGGTTTTTTAAACATGGTCAGTTGTAGTATCTTGTTAAAGCCCAGAACAATAATAAAAATCACAATCAGAAAATACCCCCCAATGAATATTTTACTCATATCAAATATGGAAAATTAAATATACTTCTATTTTTATTAAGCTTGAGGATGTCATTGTTATAACAATTTCAATGCCATTGTTTGAATTCTGGGATCCTTTCCTAGGAAAAGAAAATAGTAGAGTTAGAGTTATGCTTTGTAATTTCCTTAATAATATTTATGTAAAGAGCAGGCACATTTTGAACACAACTGATCACATATTATAACAGAAAGGGACTTAAAATGCTAAAATATAAGTATAATTTATTTATATAAAACCACTAACTTCTAATGTAGCTTAAAAACTCTTAATAGAGATTTTATTTGTGTCACTGAAGAGATCTCACTCAACCTTCTCCTATAGAGAAGAAATGTCTGAAATCAAGAACAAGTTGTTATGGAAAAATTCTGGGGAAGAAACACTTGGAACCCTTTGACTGGATGTCATAGTCAGCCATAAACTCTGTCCCCTTAATTTGTAAATTTCCAGGTTTGGCTCATGGGTTTATTCTCAGATTCCTGGAGGACTTGGGCATGTCCTAACGGAAACTTCCCACAAGTGCCTAACAGAAAAGATTACCTCCAGAGACTTTTTCTCTGTTGCCCCACTCAGGTTCAGCCCTGCATGATACTCACCACGTTTCTCTTGGTACTGAGGAATATGTTCAGAGTCTCCTGAACTTGCTTCTGATAGCTGGCGCATTCACATTCACTCCGTCAAAGTTATCCTTCCTTCCTCATGCCTAGACAAGCCCTAATGTGCATATTTAGCTCCACATTATTTTGAAGCGACTGGGGAGGGTGACTTAAACTTTGTTAGAACAACCTTTCATGAAACATTATTTCCATTCCCTACTCATAGGCATCTGCTCCTATATATGTCTGTATATGCTGAGCACATCCAATTTACAACTTCACAAATAGCTGCTTATCCAGCCACCAAGGGCAAAATGATTTATGTAGAGTGAGCTGTAATAAGCACAGGTTTCATTTATTTTCTATCATGGCTGTAACTCCTAGGGGGAGAAGAGTTGATTTAACTGCCAAAGAAAAAGAAAGAAACAAAACAAAATAAAAATTAATCACACCATGGCCTGGTGAATCAGTTGTTTATAAAGTTTGATGGTTCAAACTGGGATACAAAGCTTACTGGGGAATGTGGAACTGAAGAGATCAGGGGAGAAGATAGATGAATATGAGCATCTTGGAGAAATAATTGTGCTGGTGGGAATGGAGGCAGAGGTTGTCACCTACAAGCTGTGTGACTAGAGGCGGTTACTAGACACCTTCATTCTTCAGTATCCATCTGGAGCTCTCTCACTTTCATACCCAAGGATGATCACCAAACAGAGATGATGTGGGAAGGTCATTGGTTAATTAAAAAAGAAATTGCTTGGCTTCATAGGTTAGAACATAGGTGGGTGGAGTAAACAGAACAGAATGCTGTGAGGAAGAGGAAGTGAGCTAAGACGCCATGCTTCTGCTCTCTAGGGCAGACGCGATGAAGCAAGCCGCCAGGTCAGACATGCTGAATCTTTCCCGGTAAGACTGGTGCTACACAGATTATTAGAGATGAGTTGATCGGGATATGAGAATTAGCCAGTAAGGGCTAGAGCTAATGGGCCAAGCAGTGTTTAAAAGAATACAGTTTGTGTGTTGTTATTCCGGGGCATGAGCTAGCCAGGCGGCTCCCTTCAACACAGAGAACAGAAAATACAACATTTAATAGGCATGGCTGATGGAAAGCTGTCTTTAAAATCTGTTTTTATCTCTATTCTCTGTTTTCTCGGGAGGGCCTCCAAAACTCTCTTCTGAATAATTTCAGCAGCTCCATCTGTTTTCCTTTTATCTTTGGACTCTTTAACACTCATGCCCTTTTAGTAGTATTTCATTCTCTTTTACTCTTCCACCAAGATGGCTACCCACACTTACTATACTCAGTGACCATGAGGACTTCTGGGAAAAGGGAAATACCTCCCCTTCAAAACTGTGTCTTGCTCTAGAACACAGGTAAAGGCTTAATTCCTCTAATCTATACAGCAAGAAGAGTACCCATGTCTCCATGCTGAACTGGAGAACCCAGGGAGAGAGGAAGTAGCCATATCTTGAAGTCCTACTTGTTGAGCCTCTCTTCTTATAGATCCATTTAACTGGAAAAGGGAAGAGGAAGGAAGGGAGGGAAGGAGGGAGGGATAAAGGGAGGAAAGGGAGAGAGGAAGGGAGAGAGAAAAGGAGGAAGGGAAGGAAAGAAGGAAGAAAGAAAAAAGGAAGGAAGGAAGGAAAGAAGGAAGGAAGAAAGAGAGAAAGAAAGAAAGAAAGAAAGAAAGAAAGAAAGAAAGAAAGAAAGAAAGAAAGAAAGAAAGAAAGAAAGAAAGAAAGAAAAGAAAGAAAGAGGTCATGCTGCCATTTGGGACTTTGCTTCTAAGCACTGAGACATAAGGCCAGCCCAACTCAGTGTAACTGGGTGACTGGCACTAAATTCAAAGCTCAAATTCCTTCTGCTCAGAAGCTACATTATGAATCAGAACTATCTTTTCTTTGTAATAATGAAATAGATGTAGAATACCTTTGTGCTGCTGCTTCATCTGATTCAGGTTTCAGTAATGATGATACACTTTCATAATGACAAAATACCTTCTGATTTGGAAAGTGTTGAGTCATCACCTCATGAATATAGACAAGTATTTACTTCATGGAATTAAGACAAGTATTTACACAATCCTTGGAGTCACATAGGACGGGACTTGAGGCTTCCAGGCCTCAGATATTCAGAAAGTGGGAAATAATTCTGGTTTGAACTGAAGCATGTTAGAGAAATTCAAGTCACTGCCCTTTCTTTAGGGGTGTCTACAAAGCCCACAGAGTACAGACATATCTGTCATGTACCTCAGTACAGACATATGTGTCATGTGCCTCAGAAGTTCATAGAAGCTTAGATGCCCCAGGCTTCTTCAACGGAGAAGAGGCTCTTACTCACGCTCATGAAACCAGCCACTGCTCAGACAAGCACCATAATTATCCATCCAGCCTTGTGGCCATTTTGAAAAGAAGAGTCCTTAGATTTCTTTTGCTTTAAAACTTTCAGAACAAAGGAAATAAAATAAGAGTATTTTTCTTTAACAATACCCTCTTCTTTCCATTTTCAGTTAATACACAAAGTACAGCAGTGCTCCTAAATAAAGATCCAGGAACCGTGGAGCACAGGTTACCAAAAAGGATAAAGAAACTTGGGTACCTGCTTCTCACATTTGTAATAACAGTAAGCAATGAACCTACAGCTCTCAGCATTTTCCAACTGCAGTGATTTCTTTGATTCTGTAGGTTTTGCTTCACCTTTAAGGGTCACTTCTTGCTGAGTCTTCTAAGATACGCATGTCATAGCTATGGCCTGACTCCTCCAATCTACCCAAGGCTGTTGAAAATCTGCCCTCTTAACCCAACCTGTGTTCTGCCTGAGTTTCCGGCAGTATGTTGACTGTTTCTTTCTTTGGAAGTACAAGGTTCTGCATCTGTTCAGACAAAAACATCTGACCTCATTCCTTCACTCAGGGTCACCAAGAAGGCCTTTATATCTATCTCAACACTCCGACATTGCCTGCAATGGTATTTCCTGTGTCTTCTACAACCAAACAAATTCCTACCATCCTCACCTGGAACTGAGCATCGACTTCTATTCTGACCCTCATAAGAGACAGCTCTTTGCTTCTGTTATTATTTTTCCCTCAGTGTTGTTCCCTTGTATAATGGCTTCCTCATCCAAGTTAATTTTAGCAAATACCTTAATTTATAAAGCACTATAAATACAATCCATCATTAAAGGTAGAGATGATATCGGCAAAGAGATGCTGTGGTGAGAATTGGTATCCTGACCTTCCCTGGCCGCCTCCATCTCCAAAAGCCTCAAAGGCAATTAATTGCCTTTGGCAGATTAACTAACTACAAAGCCTGTTTCCTGAGACCAAGTTATCAAGACTGAATTATTCCAACTAAAAACTGAGGAACAAATCATGACTAATAAAGCTAAATTCATGCATTCTTGAGAAGGAAAATTTCAATCACTCTCTGGGCACTTTGGGAAAGCCATGAATAAATAAATAAGTGAATGCAAATAGTTCCTACCTCAGAGATGAATCCCTAAGAAGATGTCCTTTTCTTAAACTCGCCTGCATTTGAAAGTAGCTCTATTGCCTAACAGTGATCTGGCAGTATTGGTGAGCAGGAATGATCAATGTTTAGTCTGTAATCTATGCACGTAATTGGTGACAGCCTCCACAAAGACACTAACACCCTGACTTGGTGCCGTGATGTTTTCAAGGCAATTTGTATCATAATGGTTCATTTATAAACATGTGCAGGCAAGATTGTATTGCAAACAATTTAATCACTTATTCACATTCTTTGGATCTAAAGAAAGTGGTGTAGCCTTTCAGAAATCAATACTCAGCCTAAACCTAATGGACTATTCATTAAGGTTTTTCCTGATGCTGAACAGGATCTGCTCCCAACAGGGTCCTCAGCAAAGCTGGGTTTGAGAGGTAGAATGTGTCCAACACATCCAGCCAGCCTGAAGAATTTCTATGTATGAAGGATAACAAGAGTTTTTATAGCAGTGGTAAAAAAGAATTAGTTCGTGGCAACTCTGAATCAAAGCAGAAGGATGCTGATTCATGAACATCAGCCCTAGTTCGTTTTCCTTTTCAGGGTGTTTTCTTCCTAAGCCAAATTCCAGGGACCAGGGTAGTATCCTCTACTACAGAAGAGCTGCAACAGGTCCAAATGATACCGGAACTGAGTGAGTACGTTGAAGGCAATGCTCCCTAGCTTTGGCTACAAGGAAATTGGCAGACAACAAGAGGTGGTTTTTGCCTCAACCAACAATTCTAGGAAAAATGCTTCTTAGATTCCTGTGCCTCAAAGTCTCCCTATGTGGAATATATGTAGAGAATAGGCCTTTCTGGCTTCCAACAGCACTCTACACTGTTCTGATTAACAAATATCCTTCTGACCTGACCTTGGTCCATTAAAAGTGATGATCCAACCACACAGGACTGAAATCACCAGTTACAAGGGTAGTCTCCTGTTACAAGAGTGGACTGAATGATATACCCCTCATTTGGGGGACCCCCAGGAGACCCAGGGTTCAAGGTATAACCAGTGAAAGAGGATCATTTCCTCCTCAGCATAGTTAAATGCAGTGCCATATGTAGGTATACATCATAAACATATACATACACATATACAAAGACATGCTCTGTCTTTCTTGGAGAATATATTCTAATAACGAAGACCAAAGAAGTCAAAATTGTTCAAGTCTCTAAAGGTATGAAAGAGGATGTCATGGTGGCAATTAATAGTGATAATGAATATGGAAGCTTTTGAGTGGAGAGTTTAAGGTAGATAGAGAAGTTGTATAAGGAGTTTTCTAAATAAAACAGCACGTGGGAAATATGCTTGATAACCTGTTCCTGGGACTCCCAAATATAATGTAAATGTGTTAACACATTATCCTGATTTCCTTTAGAATAACTTATTTTTTAACCTACAAAATATTATTTTTCGTTCCTGAACTCACATCATATCTTGGCTTCAAACCTTGTATCCACTTCTCAGTGTAGCCTAACACTTACGTATTTAGAACAAGACTTTCTTAAGACTTGATGATGCAACGTATTCCTCTTTATTTTAGGACAGAAAAATGTACAACTACAATGAGTAACTTGCTGTATTAAGTTAGCTAAATCCATAAACAAATATTCTCAGTTCATTTATCCTAGATAAATTACGGATCTTGTCAGTGGGAAACCTGGAGGAAAGTAATTTTTTTTTTAGGTCAGTTCCCCACAAATTTCCAAAATAAATGTCTTAAAACCATCAAGATAATTCCAAACACAAAATAGCCAAAGTGCTTAAGACAGTCTTTCATTGTGTCTCCTGGTTCATCTCTTTTAAGTTAAAAATGAAAAGAAACTCCAGATGTTTAAAAACCAAATGACCCTGGAATACAACAACAATAAAAATAAGTGGTCAAACGCCTTTAATCCCAGCACTCGGGAGGCAGAGGCAGGCTGATCTCTGTGAGTTCAAGACCAGCCTGGTCTACAAGAGCTAGTTCCAGGACAGGCTCCAAAACCACAGAGAAACCCTGTCTCGAAAAAACCAAAAAAAAAAAAAAAAGTGGTCAGGAATGAGAGGAGAAAGAGAAAGAAAAGTACAGAGTAAAAAGGTAGAAAGAGCAGAGTAGCTGTAAACAGGTTTACAACACAAAGCCACCTTTCAGTGTTTCTAAACATTGGTCTTGGACCAAAACATTCATCAGGTTTTGCACATGTGTCGCTGCACAGTGACTTTTGTAGCAGCAGTCTATGGGAAGAGCATTTAGCAGAAGGCAACCCTAGCTCTCCCAGAGAGTGTTTCAGTGGCTGCCTTATTGTCCCAGCTCCTTGTGGGTTGAACCAGGCTGGTTTGCAGGGCCACACTTTCATTCTCTGGACTCCTTTCTGGTTTAGTTAGTAACACACATGAGTACCGAGGGGCAAGGAGGCTCCATTTTAGCTGTCACAGATGCCCATGAATCTAGAGAAGATACTTTGCTTTTGACAAGGTGAAGATGCCTCTTTAATATCTTGCTCAAATTTATTTACTTGTTAGGATGAGTCCATTTCTACCATGCAATTTTCGATCAGAAGCATTAAATTAAAATTAGCCAACTACATTCCAGCTGACAATGCAATGTGCTGAAAACAGAATTGAAGTCAGCTATGGCACTCCTGCATGGAAAATTTTGTAAGAAATTTGCAAACCAACAGAAATTACATGTGCAGGCAAACAAGGAAAATACCCTTTTTGCACATCTTTATCCAATATGAGGCTTTAGTTAACAGCTAGCTATCTGCTGCGCAACCTAAAATATAATTGAACATATGCAACCTCCTGATGGAAGCAGTAAACGTAAAAATGCATAAGAGCATCTCTCTATAGTTTTTTTTGTGAAAGGAAACTATTTTTAAAAACACAAAGACGAGATGAAAATTATCAGTTTACAATCATCCTTCATAGCAAATATAATTTTCACTTGATAGGATTTAATAATATAATTAATTCTGTGATCTTCAGTCATTTTATGACATTGAGACTCAGTGAACCATCAGTCTGGAAGATGTGAGTAGCAAGCAATACGGAAACAGCTGGGGGACAATGATATCTATGTCCCACAGTCAACAATTCCATCTCCATAGACTCTGCAGGGAAGCCATCTATGCAAGCCAGACATAACACTGTAAGAGGCAATTGAACTCTTCCAGCTCCATATACAACAATGCCTCCTATTCAAAGCCCAGCCAAATAGCCCTACAGTGAGTTAGAATGAGGTGGACCCAGGACCTCTCACACATCTTTACCCAGCCTCCTACCCAGAATGATACACAGCACAACATTTTTATCAACATGAGGTCATATTTCAACACATTCCTTCACAAAGCAAACACACAATTCCATCTCCATAGACTCTGCAGGGAAGCCATCTATGCAAGCCAGACATAACACTGTAAGAGGCAATTGAACTCTTCCAGCTCCATATACAACAATGCCTCCTATTCAAAGCCCAGCCAAATAGCCCTACAGTGAGTTAGAATGAGGTGGACCCAGGACCTCTCACACATCTTTACCCAGCCTCCTACCCAGAATGATACACAGCACAACATTTTTATCAACATGAGGTCATATTTCAACACATTCCTTCACAAAGCAAACACACATTATTGTACACAGTAGAATTCTAACTAGATGTCCACTTTAATTCACCCTCTTGTAAAAATCATATATAAATGACCACATTATTTGAATTGTTTTCTCTTGGTTCTAGATATGGAAAAGAACTTTGACTAAAAAGATGATCTATTAAAGCCATTAAGAACTATTTAAAAAAACAAATATGACATAATACACAAATAAATAGGGATTCTGAAATATCACAACATATGTAAATCGCTTTCATATCAAAGCAGGAATACATTCCCTGAGAAATCATATACAATAACCTTGAAGTACTTGCAAAATTGGTGTGGGAGGTCCTTCTGTCTATGTGTTGTTTTCATTGGTTAATGAATAAAGAAACTGCCTTGGTCTGTTGATAGGGCGGAACTTAGGTAGGTGGGGAAGACAGAACTGAATGCTGGGAGAAGGAAGGAGCCAGAGAGATGCCATGCATCTGCCAGAGACAGATGCTGGGAATATTACCTAGTAAGCCACTGACACATGGCAATACACAGATTAATGAAAATAAATTAAATTAAGATGTAAGAGTTAGCCAATAAGAAGGTAGAGCTAATGGGCCAAGCAGTGACTTAATTAACACAGTTTCTGTGTGGTTATTTTGGGGCTAAGCTAGCCATGCAGCTGAAACAAACAAGCTGCCTTGCTTCTACACAGAATTTTGAATTTTTCATACCAATTATATTACTAAAGATGAAACTCACCGATCATTTCCATTAAACATAGTTTCTCTAGATTAATATAAACAGAATAATCATGGCAATACTATGTCTTACCAACCACTATAGTATACTGTATGCTTTAAAGTTAATATTGTAATCTTTTTATCTTACTTTACTGAAAAACAGGGCTTTCTTCCTGGTTTTATACTTATGAGTTTAATTTATATACTATAATTTATAAGTTTATAAACACCTCTAATCAAATAGATTATAAATCTCTTATGCTAACTTCTCTATTTATTAGACAAGCTAAATAAACAATACTCATAACCTTCTTCTGAAATCTAATTTATTGTTTGACTTGAGAGGAGACAGATTTTATGGCCAAGTTTACTCTTCATTCTGAGTATGTCTATTGGGCCTCGGTGTACTCAGGACTTCAAACCAGTTGCTTTTCCCCAAATGTAGTCTCTTGTGTTGCTCCTTCCTCTGAGTTAGAAGTGATTGTCTCCTTGATTCAGAGCAGCTGTGATCAGCCTTGAGAGGTCTTCCTAAGATTGGATCAATTGACTTCTCTCCTGTAAATCAATATGAGGCTAACCAGCCTTAGGAAACTCAGGAAGCCCCACCTCTCTTCACAGATATATAAGCAATTAGGGATTAATGTGAGGAGTGGATCTCTGGTGGTATAACCATTCATAAGTTACAAATGTCCTATTAATTAACTCCCATATATGGCTAGTCATGTCTAGAATCATCTTTGGGGACAATCATTATACTCTGTTTAGAGTGGATAAAAATAGACTCCTCAGGAAAAGTGATAGTATACTTTGATTGCTATGCTTGCTACCCATCCAGATTTCTGTAGGAGTCTTATGTCAATCACTATGAGCACTGAACATTAGGCTACTCATCAATGCTATTACCAAAATGCTAAATGTCAAAGGGAAGAGTTCTAAAGGATGAGATTGACTTGGGATTCTCAGCATGCTTTACTTTGCTTCTCTGCTGAATAAATAGAAACTTAGGAAGAAAATACTTTATTTGGCTTACAAGTTGAAGTCAGTTGTCAAAGGAAGCGTAGGTAAAACTCAAGGGATGAACCTGTGTAGTAGGAGCTGCGGGCTGTGTTCCTGCCGCCCCAGCTCCTGGTCGCCTGGCTAGCTTATGCCCCGAAATAACAACACACAAACTGTATTCTTTTAAACACTGCTTGACCCATTATATCTAGCCTCTTCTCGGCTAACTCTCACACCTGGACTAGCCCATTTCTAATAATGTGTGTAACACCCCAAGGTGTGCTTACCGGGAAGATTCTAGCCTACGCCCATCCTGGGTTGGAGCTTCATCGCATCTGCCCTGGGGAGCAGCTGCATGGCATCTGAGCTCATTTCCTCTTCCTTCCAGCATTCTGTTCTGTTTACTCCATCCACCTATGTTCTAACCTATGAAGGCCAAGCAGTTTCTTTATTATTTAACCAAAGACCTTCCTCCATCAAACCTGGAGGCAGAAACTGAAGCAGCAAACATGGAGCAACATGGCTTACGTTTTTGTGACCATGGCTTGATTAGTCGACTTTCTTATCTCACCCAGGACCACCCACCCGGGGTGGCACCAATTTCAGTGGACTGAGCCCTCCATAATCAAGAAGATGGTCCCCAGAAATGACCAAAGTCCAATCTTATAAAGAAATTCCTACTTGAGGTTCTCCTTTCCTAGGAACTCTAGTCTGTATTAACTTGATAAAATTTGACCATAAAGAGGAGGAGATTTGGAGATGGAGAAAAATGGTTTAGTGTGTGGTAAGCAAGCAAACAAAAAAGACAATCTTTATTTGGGATTCAAGGACAGACACCAGCTTTCTTTAGTTCGTTAGATAAGAATCCCAACCATGGTAAACGTGTCTTTCTAGTCAACTTTACCATTTTCCCTAAAGTTGGCCCTTAGCAATGATTATCTGACCATAGGCATTTCTAGGTTAATTACTAATTTAAACCATCCTATTAAAGGCCCGATAGCTAGAGGACTCACTTGTCACTTGTAAGTTCTCTCTCCTAAGACCCATGGAACATAAGTTAAATGGCTTATGTAATGCTACCTCAAAACTTAATGAGAAGCTTTTTTCTTAGAAGAATATACTAAAATTACCTGGATGTTCACTTCAGGGGCGGGTTGTGTCATAGGCACTAGTAAGACTTTAAATGTAATTCCAGCCCCAAGAGAAGTTACTGTGACATATTATGGCTGACTAATAGGAAATTTTTATACACAAATATTCCTACACACCCTGACTAATGTAGGCTCTCAATGACTAACCAACATTGCCCCTTCTGACTGATAGTTATTAAGTCATACACTAAACTAACATCATTACTGGGAAATATTGTAATCCCATTTTATAGAAGTATTAGCTATTTGATCTCTCTTACTCACTTCAACAGGCCACATTAGCAGAATAGGATGAACAGTTCAGTTAGTAATGGGCTCACCACACAAGTACTGGGTGCAACAGTGAGCATTTGTAACCCTAGCACTTGGGAGGTATAATTAGACAGATCCCTGAAGTTCATTGGTAACAAGTCTAACTAAATTGGAAAGCTCCAAGTTAAAAGAGAGTATCTTCTCAAGAGAAAAAGTGGGGAGCCACTGAAAAAGACATACAATATTGGTCTCTGACTTACACACACACACATATGCATGCATGCACATACCCACATGAAAATATGAACAAATCATACATACACATAGAAGGAAGAAAAGGAGAAGAGGAGAAAGAGATGATGATGATGATGATGATAATGATGATGATGATGATGATGATTTAAAAATTCATGTTAGACTATTTGGTGGATTCACAGCTAAAGCAGACCCAAGACCCAGACCTGATAACCTGATGAACTGAAGGACTTATGGATAAAACACTCTACACGTAGATCCATTGTCCTCACTGTAAAACTCATCTTTAACAGTCATGGGAAGATTGATTACCCGATTACCCAAGTCTCTGTAGGAAGAATAGGAAGAACCAGAAGTATGTGATATTAAAAGCATGTTCTATTCTGAGTCATGCCTGCGGATGTTAGACCTCAGATAACAGTCTGACCTGTGCTTCTAAACCTTCTCTATTATTTACTAGTTCACCAACAGAATTAATTTCCTGCCCATAAGTCCATAGCTTATTGTCTGCCTTAACATTGTCTTCTCTATAACCCACTAGAGTAACTTTTATGCCTGACCCTCCCCCCACCAGTGTATGAAATATTGAGTTTCAGAATACAGCCTTGGCAACCAAGATCTATTCTGTTTAACCATAAGTTTCCGGGAAATTGTTTTTTCTAGAATGCAGAGAACCATTAACAGAGCAAGTCCGCTTACCATGATTGTTTCCACGTTCTGGATGTTAGAGTTTGATGGCAATCATTCTAAGTATCAAGATAAGTATCTTAGCACTTGATACCAGCAAAGGACTGGGCTAAAAAAGTACATCAGAAATAATCAGTAGGTTCAATCATAAAGACTTGCTGAAAATAATCACAAGAGAAAGAATCTTCACCAATCCCACATCAGACAGAAGACCGATCTCCAAAATATACAAAGAACTCAAGAAATTGGCCATCAAAAGAACAAATAATCCAATAAAAAATGGAGTATAGACCTAAACAGAGAACTCTCAACAGAGGAATCTAAAATAATTGAAAGACACTTAAGAAAATGTTCAACATCCTTAACAATCAGAGAAATGCAAATCAAAACAACTCTGAGATTCCATCTTACACCTAAGAATGGCCAAGATCAAAAACACTGGCGACAACTTATGCTGGAGAGGATGTGGGGTAAAGGGAACACTCCTGCATTGCTGGTGAGAGTGTAAGCTGGTACAGCCCCTTTGGATATAGGTATGGCGATTTCTCAGAAAATTAGGAAAGAACCTTCCTCAAAACCCAGCAATACCACTTTTGGGTATATACCCAAATAATGCTCAATCATGAGCACAAGGACATGTGCTCATCTATATTCATAACAGCATTGTTTGTCATAACCAGAACCTGGAAACAACCTAAATGCCCTCCGACTGAAGAATGAGTAAGGAAACTGTGGTACATTTACACAATGGAGTACTACACAGTGGAAAAAAAAATGACATCTTGAAATTTGCAAACAAATGGATGGATCTAGAAAACATCATATTGAGTGAGGTAACCCAGACCCAGAAAAACAATTATCATATGTACTCTCTAATAGTGGTTTTTAGACATAATGCAAAAAAAATTCTACAAGGAGATACCTATGTATTCAGAGATTTATTATAGGAATTATTTTGCATGGTTATAAAACCCAAGGAGTCACTTACACAATACACACAAACTGAAAGGTTAGGGATACTGATATTATTTGATATGTACTCGAAGTCTACAAACCAGGATCTCACTGGTATGAGTTCCAGAGACCCAAGGCCAATGAACTGAGGTCCCCAAGGCTGAGAGATGAAGAAAGGCAGACAGATCCTAAAGGAGGGAGTTGCATTGTTCCGTATGTGTCCCCTCCATCGACTGGATGATTCCGCCCACACCAATGAAGGTGTATCTTGTGTTAGACTACCAATTCCGCTGTAAATAATTTCTAGAGATTTTATCATCAACACACTCAAAAAATGCATTAGCTGTCTGGGAATCAGTTAGCCTAGTCAAGGTGACAAATAATTAGTTAACACAAAGGTATCCAGGTGGGAAACTCAAAAAAAAATGAGAGATATGTTCATGCCATTAATTGCTATTAAACTACTTGAAAGATGCAACCCACCTAGACACCACACACCAGTGAACCAATGACTCCCCTATACCACACATCAGGAAACAGATCCACAGTTTGAATCTAAGTTTAAGTCTTAAACTACTTGGCTTGTATAACATAGTTCTACCTACGCCTAGGATAAGAAGTTGTTCCTTATTTAAATCTCTTTGAGAATTTGGTCCTGAGTCAGATACAGATTATCTTGTTTCATTATTCATATTCATTCAGCGGCCATCTACGGAGAACTTCTTACATGCAGAAGCTGTACTAGTTAGCTGGCACATCAAAGACATTCAAGAAATTTTGTTGAAAGGATGAAAATGTCCCTGGCTGCCTCATAGCTTCTTCGCAGGGCTTTAGAGGCCTTCCATTTCTTTCATCTGTCCTGCCTTAGGCACAGCAATTTTCCTATATTGAGACTGTAGTCTTTTAATATTCTTGGCCACACCTTACCCACCGTACTTCTGACTGGTTTTGGGGTAAACCTTTTAAAGCATACATATTTCACTTTAATATGCTTTCATTCCCACTCTCTTACAGTCCTGGTATTTATTTAAGCTTCTGGTTTCTTGCTTGCACGGTTGCCCTGAGGACACCGTGGGATACACTTCAATTTTCAAGTGCTATCCTTACCTGATTTGCTCCACCTGCAGCGCTCCCTCCACAGACGGGGTGCTGAGACTGGACGTTTACTTACAGTTCTATCTTTTAGGGAGTGTGCCTTTATGAAACCTACCTACCCGATTTCTGGGGTAACTTAGAGGGTGATTTGGGTTATCCACTTCTATCTGAATCAAAGTTTTCAAAACATTGTATATGAAGCTATGAAACCACTATATCCCCAAGTGGAGATCACTGAAGACAGTTGGCATTCTAATTTAAATGTATATTTAAGTCATTGACAGATACTGTCAATAATTAAATACATGTAAATAATTAAATACACACATATGTATATACATATACACGTAGATATGACCCATGGTTTTGGCACTCAGTTTGGGTTGCCAATACATAAAAATCAGCTTTTCCTTCTCTTATTCATTATGGCAATGTAATAAAACAGTCATCTGAAAGTGTTGTAATTATTTTAGCTGCAAATGTTTCTTGCAACACATATCAAAAAGGTAGTCATGGCCTAAAAAGGATGCTTTACCTTGTTATGCCAGCATTTCATTGTTAACAATTATCATGCCGAATGGGATACTTGATTAGGTGAAGCTTCACTTTCCACGTTTCAGAGTAAGCTATGGTTTTAAATTACACATCTGAGCAGCATGGACTATGGCACCATTCCACTTTTTCCCACCAGGAACATATATCATTCCCTTCTGTATTGTATCCACACTATGTGTATTACCCACCCACTAGTCACTCAGCTGCTCTGGCTATTAAATTGGCTGCCATAGTATCACAGTTCTTGCACTCAAGCAACTTTAATTTTGCTTAATCAGAGCCCCTAAAATATAAAAGTAGCATCTCTGAAATCACCTGCAAAGAACTCAGAGATTTCTGCATGATTTTAGGAAACCACAGTGGTCTTGGAAACACCCTTACCAGCTAATACTGAACCACTGTGTATTTATTATTTTATGCTACAAAATGGAATTTTATATATTTCAAATTATATCTGAAAATTTGCTGATGTATGACCATTTTGAACCATCAAGTCTTCACTTCCTATAGTTCAGCCTGGTGCTTGAATAAATGCCAGGGCTCATTAAGCATTTGCAAAATGTCATTTCCTAGCTTGAGCATAATACTGAATTTAATCCCTATAGTATTTCCTAATGTAGTTTCCTTACTTTCAAGGTGAGAATATTGGCCTTAGGAACAATGGTACCTTCAAACAAACACAGATGTTTAGATGCTTCTGGAAAGACCTGAGAAAATGGTAATCATGTTAGTGTTACCAGAGGAAGGGTCATCTTTATTATAAAGTCAAAAATGTTGCCTAATTACATATTGCTGTTGGGTTGTGAGGCTGGTGAGCTACTGTAGTTTGAACAGTCAACTCTAGAAAGATATATGGAAGCCTCAACTCTAGTACTGTGGATGTGACCTTCTGGGATAAAGGAGCTTCATAGATGGAATTACACTGGCATAGGGTAGTTCTAAATTCAGTGTAGAGAATACAAAACGATAGGAACATATGGAGGAATTCCCTGGGATGCTTAAAATATAGAAGAGATGTGGTAAAGAATGCCGTGGAGAAGGGGAGGCAGATATTAAAAGTTTTGACCACTAACTAAGGAAGTACAGGGTTGTTACCAAGACCGAGAGCAACAAGAAGCAGATTGGATTCTTTCTCAAAACCCCAGAGATCACAAGACCTGGGGAAACTTTAATTTTTCAGACTTCTGGCCTCCAAAGTTATACAAGAGTTTAAGCTGTTCAGTCTGTGATAATTTTTTTGACAATCTGAAAAACTAATTTAGTTATGAAAGTGTTAAGTTCAGACTTTGAGGAAATGATGAAGGTAGGATTCATTCTAAGCAGATGAATTTTAACAAGCCACTATCTCCATTCTATTTTAACATGTGTATTAATCATATGTATAATACATATAATAATTATATGTATTAACATATGAATGAAATGTTATATTACATAGAGGGGGAAAATGAATCTCAGAAAATAAAGCAACTTGATGGCCAATGACTACAACATGTAAATCCACATCACATAACTTCTACATACTTTCCACTGAGCCCATATTTGGTAATACTGCCCAGCATGCATGTTTGTACTTAGAACAAGGCCATTTCAGCTTAATGTTTATTGTTCTACTAGCTTCCAAATGTACGGATATGTATTGTGTTCCCTGGGATAGAACTGAATTGAGAACTGAATTCAAGGAGAGCTTTGAACTCAGCCTTTTACAAAGGTCCCACCTTTGTAAATTCAACTTAGGGCTCTTTTCTAGTGCACATCCACAAAGCTGAAGTCTAAGGGCCTTTGCTCCACAGAGCTATGGCCACTGTAACCACGATCACATTTAAAAATTCACACTTTCCCTATTAGAATTCCTTAGACTTGGGTAGTAGCCAATGGCGCCAGAGGAAGTTTGTCATTTTTGGTGACAGATTGGAAAAGTTGGCTCCCCTCAGTTATCCCACCGAGTGTAACTAATATAAATTTATTAGATGCTTCTAATACACACACGCACAGGCACGCAAGCACCACTTCTTCACAAGTGCCCCTAATTTATTGATCAATTGGGCCATTTGACATTTGCCAGTGGGATTTTCAGTGTTGTAAGCACTATGAGTTTACAATATGCTGACATAGGGCTCCTTGGCCTGATTTTGTGCTACAGCAAAGGAAACACACATGAATTCTAGGAAGTGAGCAAGGAAATCTCAACTATGGCCAGTCTAGGTCATCTGAGGCAGGTTCACAAAGCAGGGTAAATATTTATAATTGTGTGCTAGTGATATCTTATGTTTTATAACCATGCAATGTTATTATAACATCCGATTGATACGATCCAGAAATTTGAAAATAGTGTTTGTTATTCTTCACAAAACTAATTCAATTTAATTTTAAAAAATTAATATTAATATGTATTACTTATTATGTATTAATAATTGTTGATTTTTAATAAATTTAGTAAACTAATTAATTTAATAAACTTAATTTTTAAAAAGCTTTTTTATGGTGAGATACCTTGTTCAGCCTTGATGCAAGTGGGAGGGGCTTGACCCTGCCTCAACTTAATGCCTTTTTTTACTCCACATGGGAGGCCTTACCCTTTCTGAGGAGTGGATGGGGGTGGGTTTGGGGGGTAGGAAGGGGCGGGAGCAGCAGAAGGGGGGCTGAGAGTGGGGGATCTGTAGTTGGTATGCAAAATAAATAAAATTAAAAATAACTTTTCTAAAATCATTCTTCTGCATCTCATGTCTTAATAAACCTGAGCAGGAGAATCTCTCTCCATATTTTGCAAGCTTTTATTCTACTTTGTCTTCATTGCCTGCAAGATGATACATCTACTAGGCAGAGCGAAATGAATCTAGGCTTGTAAGCAGTTGCAAAACCCCAGGATACCTGTCATCCTGTACAATCACTTTTATTATAGAAGGCACCCACTAAAGTAAGGCCTAAACCCTGGATATGCCAGCCTCCAATGCCACCAAGGATCTTGTATAAAATACTATTAATCTTTCAATTGCTTATCAGTTTTTAAGGTTCTTAAAGGTATTATTATGCAAGTATATGTGCTTCAGAATTGGTTTTTATTTATTAAAAGCTGTTACTATTTGTATATTAAACTTGTATTAAATACTTCCTATATTACAGAAAAAATACAACTAGTTATCTTATACAGTATTCTTATAATAACCATGAAATATCGCTAGCCAGTGCATGCTACATGTTAGTCATCTCAGCACAAGAGGCTGAGGCAGTAGGATCATGAAATCCAATAATCAAGTTTGGTTTCACCCTGAGCAACACGATAAAACCTTGTCCTAAAATAAATAAGTATATAAACTATTCTACCTAAATAAATTTCATATCAATATTATATCTAAGCAAACTTTCATATTAATGACTTTCACCCATGTGTTTGGAAGCTACCCAACCTGACATTATCCTAAACTGTCTCCCTAAGGAAGACCTAAAATATTTATATTGTTCCTCGAGAGTCCATATCTCAGATAAAACTTGATTCATACAAAATATAGATTCTGGGGCTGGGAGAGAGTTCAGTCAGCAAAGTTGTTGTCATATGAGTGTGAGAACCTGTGTTCCATCCCCAGCACCCATGGGAAAAGCCAAGAAGAGTAGTCCACGCTTACTGCTTACCTGAGAAGGGAAGTTAAGAATGACCCATGAGAATTGGACTCACTGGCTGGCCAGCATAGTCTAGTGGTTGTGCCGCAAATTTCTGTGGAAGACTTTGTCTCAAAAACCAAGGTGGACAGTTTTTGAAGAATGAGATTCAAAATTTACCTCTAGCCACTATTCTCTCTCTCTCTCTCTCTCTCTCTCGCATGTGCGCACACTCTCCTTCTCTCTCAGACACACACAGAAAGATAGAGAGAGGCTCCTGCCAAACACACACATACACACTCAAAGGTACATACATATGCATGTATAAACACACAAATACATTATTAGGTCAGCTATTCTAAGTACTCATATCTTTTCATCCTTTTTTTTCCTGCCAAAATTTGAATGGTCAGTAAATAATTGTTAGTAATGACTTTAATGGTAAATTCATGCAGTAAAAAAACCACCTTCATACATCGTACAACACAGTTAAGTACCAAGAACAAAAGAAGCTGTCGGGCAATATTTATTGTCAAGTGTTCTTTCTAGAAACACTTAACAAATGACTCAGAAGGAAGCTCATTGAATCTCTACATTAATTCAGAAGGGTAGGAAGTGTGAGGTTTTGAACAATATCACAGACCCACATCATCTGTCCCGATCAGAGCATCCTGGCACTATAAATTATGGACAAATATGTTCAATAACACAATGCCTTTAAAATTGTTCTTAAAGTATTCATGTTACCAGTGTAACCAAAAGACAGTTCCTGTGTTCCTAAAAAGAACATGGTAAATGAAGGAAAGAGGAAGAATTCCTATAGCAAGGCAGCCTGTATTATGCTTCCACTCCTATGCTGGACAATCATAATTCACCAACTTACACAGTAAAACTGGTTCACATACAGGAGGATCACAGCATTCACCTTAGGGTAGTGAAAGGTACTTCTAAAGGCACCTTGTTTTTTTTATCACTACCAGTTCTTGCTGGCTGCAAGAACTAGAAAACACCATTTCACAGGAGAGAGCTGAGATGTTTCCTCACTCTTGGGATGTAGGAATGTTTGGTATATGGATGTTCCCACTCCTCTCAAGCAGAGATTTGGCTTAAAGTAGGTTCCCAAAAGGAAGCAGTGTGTCTCAGCACTGCTAATATTTCTGTGGTCCTTGTAGCTTGTTCCCCTTCAACACTGCAGATAGATAGACAGAGAGAGAGAGAGAGAGAGAGAGAGAGAGAGAGAGAGAGAGAGAGAGACCTGGTCAGAATAAACATTAAAGACACTGAATTCAGCAAAGACTTTCTTAAGTTCCATTTTCATCCTACCCCACCCCCACACATGACATAAAGGTCCCAGAAGTGGAGCTCAGCACCATCGTTCCTGCTTTACTTAGTACATCTCAGTATCGGCACTCCAGGACTCCTAATTTACTGGGATTTGAGAACCCAGAAGGATGCATTTTAAATATTACTCCAAGTCATTCTTAGTCTATAAACCACCTATTCGGCACAAAGGGGTAGAATTTTTAAAGGAGTCATTACTGGACAACATGATTACAAATGTTTTTCCTAGTTAGCTCTTCTATGTGAATTATCCATGCAATCAAATAACCAATAAGAAAAGATTTTAAAAGAAAGGCAATTTTCTAAAAAAAAATCATATGGAGCTGGGCGGTGGTGGTACACACATTTAATCCCAGCACTTAGAAGGCAAAGACAGGGGGTCTACAGAGTGAGTTCTAGGCCAACCAAGGCTACATTATCTTGAAAACAAAAAAGTAAAAATATCATATGGGAAAGCTAATCATATCTTAAAAACCCAACTGGTGTGCAATACTACACCAGGAAGTTATTAAGTATGCGTCTGTAAGATTCGGGATGGGTTAGCACAGCCATGTTTTCATATGTAGAAGAAACTATTAGCAGTGAAAAGAGAACCTGAGCTGAGAGATGGCAGCAGGAGGGGAGGTTGGAGAAGCAGTAAAGATGAAGAGAGAACATTATTACTGCTGTCATTAAATAGATTCAATTTTTCTCCAAACTCACTTTTAAAAAAACACTTTCTCTCTCTAACACTTCATCCCCTTGGTTTTCTTTTCTTCTCAGAGCCCAGTAAACAGTTTCTAAGAGCTGACTCTGAAGAGAAAAATCATAGCTCCCAGGCACTTCACAAACGAACTCCATTATGCTCCATTGCTCTTAGCTCAATGCTCTCAGAGCGGGACTCTGTAACTGCGCAACAGGCCACTTGTCTCCTTGGGAGAAAGAAAGAAAAAAAAAAAAACGGACTGCTTACATTTACTTGTCCTTCAGAAATGAACAAAACAGGCCCAGCAGAGATGAGCATGTCAGTCTTTTCTACTTGGCTGCCATGTACTCTGTGCTTTACCTTAATACAAACAAGCTGGGACAGGCTTGATACATAACGGAAAGACTCATTAGCATAGGCGCCAATTTCATGTCGTCTGTTGTCACCTGATACCCAGCTATTTAACACCAACAGAGGTGTTAAATGTGGATTTAACTGATGTGCAGCTGGTGAGTAGGGTGTCTTATGATGCCAAAAATCTCCTCGTGGGCACATTGGTGAATGTCTATATCTTTGGTAGCTTTAAAAACACACAAAAAAGAAGCACACAAAAGCACTTCTAAGTCTCCTTCTTCTGCTGTTGTTCTGGTTGTGTGGAATGCACTGACTGTCCTCTGTATTCAGATCCTGTCCCTTTTCAATTCCACATCAGCCTGTGCCAGGCCACACCGTGCTTCAGCTCAGGACTAATCCATGCACAGCAATAATTGCTGCCTCTGCCCACAATTATCCAAAGGTCAGACTTCAAAGACAGCTTTCTTAATTTTGAGAAAGCACAGGTTCACACCGATCTTTATTGTCATGCTTGCCTGCTTTTAGAGACAGGGCGACTACAAGTGCTAGTCAACAGTCTCGGTTCCAATCAAAAGAAATATTTTCTCTTCAGCCCTTGAAGGACTTTTAGTCACTACTGTAACCCTTGATGGGAAAATATAATCCCCGTGTTGAATACAATTAAAAGACAATACAATTGTCATGTATTCTGAAGCCACTAAATGTGGTACAGCCCGAATGTTTTTATGTACTCATTCCAGTGTCTAAATTAGGTGGTAAATGTTTATCAGTTCTTTTCCTGACATTTTGCTGTCTGCAAGGAAAGAGTTTATTTAGGGAGATGATTCCAAGTACTAGGAGGTGGAAACAGTAATTAGGGGTGGAAGGGCACCTAGTCCAATGATAAGTTCTCAGAACAGTCCCAGCTGTGAATGATAGGATTCTATCTCTATGGAGACCCCCGAGGAGTTACGTTAGTCTCCAATCCTACCCATGAGTTCGGACTTTGAACTCGAAAATATTCTTAGAATAAGAGTTTACATGTCATTAGGATCACAATATCAATGAGACAACGACAGTGCCGGGAGATGACTGGGCTGGTGGCATCCAACCAGTTAACTCTGTATTCAACATTGCACAAAGCATTTTACCCACATTTTATCATTTGGCCTTTGTGCTGATTAATTTAACATGTTAGCCTGACTCAGTCTACTAGTACTCTTGTATTTGAGATGTATCTATGAAGCTGCTTTTGGAACCAGGAGACCAAGCAAAAAGCAGACCACCTCAACAAGTGTGAACAGGTATTTGCCTTTCAACCCAATACTAAATAGAATATAAAACATGAATAGTAGAAAATTCCTCCGTGCTGACTGCTTTGAGCAGGGACACCCTTCTCTTCTAGCCATCAGACTCAGCTCAAACCAAAACATTGTGTCCTCTTAAGTCTTGAACCTGATAGCTTCTAGATTGTGACCGATTTGTCCTTGGTATCCAATTTGCCAACACTAACTACTGATGTTGGAACATTTCAGATTCAAAATCACATGAGCCGGGTCTGTGGGGTGTGTGTGTGTGTGTGTGTGTGTGTGTGTGTGTGTGTGTCTTTCTATTGGTTCCATTTCCCTGGAGGCTCTTTAATAACACAGTCTTTTACACCGTCCTTAGGATGCTATATATATATATATATATATATATATATATATATATGTTGTGTGTGTTAATATAATCTACATCTTATACTTAAGAAAGGTGCAGCATAGAAATTTTGTATAACTCAAAGAATGTAGCTAGCAGATGACATGTCTATCCACATAACTCCAAAACTACCTCTAATATAATGTTTAAATCCTTTTTATATGTTTTTCATGCAATGATATCACACATCTGCTAATGGGAATAGAACAAAAAACTGAATTTGTCCATTTAATAAGTATTAAGTAATTCAATTTAACATTTAATAAGTATTAGAACAAAATTAGTAAGTTCCTTTTACCATAAGTCTTTCTTAGTCTTTATTATATTTTCTATGGTAATTTCAAGAGAGTGACATAATGTGTATTATTTCTCAATCTGTTATTAATCTTATAAAAATCTTTAGGGTTGTATCTATTCATATTTTATAACAAACTGTTTTAGACTAAAAATTGAAATGTACTTGACAATTATTGCACTTGAATAGTTTCACTGAGTGGAAATAATTAGCAATAACGGCATTCTGCTATTTTCATAGACCAGTGTATTACTCAGCCATAATGAGAGAAGCATCCTCCTGCAGTAGACAGAAACAAAATACAAAGACCCATAACTGGACAGTGTGCAGAGATCTTGGAACACTCCATCCTAAATGTGATGTCTCCATCAAATCCCTCCCCTGAGAACTCAAGGAACCCTTCAAAAGAAGAGTAAGAAAAAGTGCAAAAGTCAGAAGGGATGGGGTACCCCAAGAAAGCAAGGCCTACATCAGGATGGGCACACATATGAACTCACAGAGATTGTGGCAACATGCACAGGGTTTGCACAGAAGCCATCTCCAACTGATCTGTTTTCTCCAGCAGACTTTTATTGGGTATACAAACCACTCTTAAAGTGGCTGGGAGGGTGTCATAGGCCCTGTGGGTAAGATAAACTGACATGGAGCCAAACTGACTTCTATATTTACTTTTTACATCCATGGACAAATGTTGCTCTCAACCTTACTCAAAGAAATTTATCTTTGCAGTTAACAGTGGCAAATGCAGAGATTCTGGCTGTTCAAAGTGCTGAGAATAAATGACCGTTCAGTGGTAAGCCATAAGCAGGGTATTATTACACACACACACACACACACACACACACACACACACACCCGCAAGGCTAAGGCATGATAGTAGAAGGATCAGAAAGAATAAGGACCAGAAGAGATAAAGAAAGGATATGAATTGGTTTTCTTCAGGACATAGCATAACCACTGCAATTATGATCTCACAGAAGCTATAGGGGCTTGTAGGGGACCTTCACAAGACTGGGCCAGTCACCAGGCAATCATGGGTCTGGCAGGGGCTTTTGTGACACTGCCTTTCTCAGGTGAACTACTAGATACTCATGGGTTCTGGCGGAGTGGCAGTCACTGTCTATAGTTACGTATTCAATGGTGAGTCTACCAGATTTCAGTAGACAGTTCCAAACCCATGGGTCACCCAGACAGCTCTGGCTAAACTCAGTGGATTACAGAATAAACCAAAAAGATAGAAATGTGAGAAAGGGATTTGCACTGAGGCGGGATGTTGACAGGCGTGGGAGGAAGATAAGAGAGGAAGGAGGTGAAAACAACCATCATGCATTATGCACATATATGAACCTGTCAAAGAACAGATTTAATGATAATTACAGTTGAAAGGAGAAGAGGCAAGTATATGCAAAGAAAAAAACCGCTACATGGAACTCGTGGAGAATGTTATCTCCACAAAAATTAAACAGCAAACTGCCACAAAGATAAAAATGCTGTCTAGCCTATTATATATATTTTATGAAGATCTAGAAGAGAGAAGGCTCCAAACACAAAGAAATGGTAAGTAAAGATAATAATGCTAATTACCCTAATTTGACAAGAGCAGCCTGTATACATGCATTGAATCATCCACTGTTCCTTACTAATATGTACAATTACAAGTTAATTCAAAAGATCTGTTTGAGATGCTCTTACACTGAGGAGTTCATAAATGTCTGTGTTATGGAGTAATGGATTACCATCCAAATAGACTGAGGGAAAGAAAAGAAAGGGAGAAATGGAGGGGGAGAGAGAGAGAGAGAGAGGGAGTGAGAATATCTTATGTTCCAGTCACACAGAGGGAAAGGAAGGAGGAAATTGAACTGCCAACATTTTTCTGTGGATTCTATTTGACAGCTTAAGTTCCCAAGGCAATACACATTTCTGCCAGGTCTGTGGCCTCATTTTGAAGCTTCTCAGTAGCATCTTCTTTAAGTAAGCACTTTAAAATATAATTTCCAAAATATCCCAATTCCCAGGTAAGCAGAAATGTTTTCATGAGCAGAGTGTTGGCTGGAAGGGATTGCAATTTAGCCATCTGACCCTATTATTAGAAAGTTCTACTCCTGGCCTGGGGTGCCTGTAACAAAAAGAAGACTCCAAACCTAGGTCAAGGCAATTTTTAAGATGCCAAGTGTTCTAACATTACTGCATCAGTGAGAGAAGAAGGACATGTCACTTCTCAAAGACAATCTACACACACATGGGTATAGAAATTCGTAAGATAAGAGACTTGGACTTGTCTGTTTTGTCAAAGTAGATAAGAAGTGTCGAGATTATTTCAAGTCTGTAGTTTAATCTAGCAAAGCTGAAAGCAAACAAAAGAAAGCAAAACTAATTTATATTGAGTCATAGGAAGCTCTATGCCAAATATTACCTGCTAGTACCATAGAAACCTAGAAACTCTTAACCTAGGGCCATTACTTAAAATCAAGATTCTGTTTTACTATAGTTTCATGTAAAATATGCTAGCTGAAAACAATAGAAGATCCAAACCTTAGTCTACATCCTGCTATAGTGAAATACACATAGTCAATTCATCACAATAGTTTTTTTCTGAAAGATTTCTCCAACTTTTAATTGGCACATGAGCCCATGAGTCTATAAATGAATAACAGAACATGCAGAATTTTGCAAACTTATTTTCCTAAGGGCATTTGCCCTCCTACCACAAAGTTGTGACAGTAGCTCATAGTACAATCTACAAAAATTATACTAAATATGGGATGAACTGGTTCATCAGAAAAACTCTTAGGTAACATAAAACAAAGTCACAGGACCAGTAGACCCAAGCCATGGAGTGATGTTATTAGTCTTTTGGTTTTGTATACTTAATTATTATCAGGATTTTATCTCCTCTCATTTACTATCTATCTGTACTCAGACAATAAATGACAATGTAACCCCATTGCTCTACAAGGCCTGAAAAGTCAGCATAAATGGATATTCTAAATCCATCTACACCCCATTTTCATCCATATGGGAAACATCCTGTTTTAAAGGGTAGGATATATCTAACCTATAAAAGAGCCATGAAAGAAGTACAGTTTCCCTAAGAGGAATTCACTGCTCTTACCTGTTAGACATAACCTACCCTTCAAAGCAGAATGTTCCTTATAACAATGTCCTTGCCTACTTAATTTGACACCACAGTGCCAAGTTCTCTGCTTCTCATCTTCAAAAGACAAACTTGACTTCACAGCTACCAAGCATCAAAGACCTGGAGGCTTTTAGGCAACTTCCATTGATTTGCTTGAACAAATATATTTAAGAAATAAGAGGTTTTCATGGATAATAAAACATGCAGGAAAAAAATGGTCATCTTTTCCAAAAATAGAAATAAAATGTTTCGACTGAGGCTACCAACCCAGAGTAGTGAGGGCCTGACTAGAGGGCAGGCCTCAAGGTCCCCGCCAGGGAAAGCGGGCCCCCGCTGCTGGGGCTGCAGTCTCTGCTGTGATCTCCTGGACCTGCTCTGCCTGCGCCCTACTTCCCTTTGTCCCTGGCTCATTGGGGCATCCAGGAGTTCCTGTGTAGGTGCCGAGAAGTTTCATCGGGACGGGTGAGTGTGTGCTATCCTGGGGCAGACGGTCCCGGTAGAGAGCACAAACGCCCCGCCCCCAGCTCCTGCTGCAAAGCTTTCTCTCCTACACACCCGCCCCCACCCCCACCCCCAAGCCTGCCTTGTCTGCAAGGTCCTTAGCTGTGGAACAGTTTCCTGCCCTTTCACTAAGGCTACCAGCCCAGACCAGTGAGTGCCTGACTAGAGGGCAGGCCTCAAGGTCCCCGCCAGGGGAAGCAGGCCCCTGCTGCTGGGGTTGCAGTCTCTGCTTGTGATCTCCTGGACCTGCTCTCCCTGCCCCCTATTTCCCTTGGTCCCTGGCTCATTGGGGCCACCAGGAATCCCTGCATAGGTGCTGAGAAGTCCCATCTGGATGGGTGAGTGTGTGCTATCCTGGGGCGCACTGTCCCGGTAGGGAGCACAAACGCCCCCCCCCCCCAGCTCCTGCTGCAAGGCTTTCTTTCCTACACACCCGCCCCCCACCCCCACCCCCAAGCCTGCCTTGTCTGCAAGGTCCTTTACTGTGGAACAGTTTCCTGCCCTTTCACTGAGGCTACCAACCCAGAGTAGTGAGGGCCTGACTAGAGGGCAGGCCTCAAGGTCCCCGCCAGGGAAAGCGGGCCCCCGCTGCTGGGGCTGCAGTCTCTGCTGTGATCTCCTGGACCTGCTCTGCCTGCGCCCTACTTCCCTTTGTCCCTGGCTCATTGGGGCATCCAGGAGTTCCTGTGTAGGTGCCGAGAAGTTTCATCGGGACGGGTGAGTGTGTGCTATCCTGGGGCAGACGGTCCCGGTAGAGAGCACAAACACCCCTCCCCCAGCTCCTGCTGCAAGGCTTTCTCTCCTACACACCCGCCCCCACCCCCACCCCCAAGCCTGCCTTGTCTGCAAGGTCCTTAGCTGTGGAACAGTTTCCTGCCCTTTCACTAAGGCTACCAGCCCAGACCAGTGAGTGCCTGACTAGAGGGCAGGTCTCAAGGTCCCCGCCAGGGAAAGCGGGCCCCTGCTGCTGGGGCTGCAGTCTCTGCTGTGATCTCCTGGACCTGCTCTGCCTGCGCCCTACTTCCCTTAGTCCCTGGCTCATTGGGGCATCCAGGAGTTCCTGTGTAGGTGCCAGAAGTTTCATCGGGACGGGTGAGTGTGTACTATCCTGGGGCGGACGGTCCCGGTAGAGAGCACAAACGCCCCTACACTAAGGATACCCAACCAGAGCAGTGAGTGCCTGCCTAGCGGGCAGGCCTCAGCAACCCCCGAAAGGGAACGCAGGCACCTCCAGCTTGTACTGCAGTGTCGCCTGTGTTCTACTTGACCCCGCCCGACCCCTTGCATTCGGCCTTCTTTACGCGGGTCATTGGAATACCACGCATCCATGTTTTGGTGTTGAGGAGTTCACCTGGAAGAGAACGGTTCCTGCCCCTACACTGAGGAGATACACCTAGAGAGTTAGTCACAGCAAAGACTGGTCCAAGACATCAGGCCTCTCCTGGCTCCATTTGAAGGAAAAGATGAGCAGGCGCCAATGCAAGAATTCCCCCAACAACTTGAAAGGCAACGTGACATCACCAGGATCCAGGAATCCCGAAATGAGAAGTGTACACCCTAATCCAGAAGAATTAGAAGAATTCGACTCAAAAGTGAATTTTATGAAAATAATAGAGGACCTTAAACAGGAGGTGAAAAACTGCCACAACCAATTAGAGATTACAAACAAAAAGGTAGAGGAAATGAATAAATCTCTCAAAGATACCCAAGAAAACCAAGAGAAACAAGAAAAAGTAATCAAACAGGTAAGGGAAACGGTTCAAGACTTGAAGAATGAAGTGGAAGTAATAAAGAAAACACAAACCGAGGGAAGGATGGAGATGGAAAATTTGAATAAACGAACAGGAACTACAGAGACAAGTACCACCAACAGATTACAAGAGATAGAAGAAAGAATCTCAGACACTGAAGATACCATAGAGAAAATAAACACTCTCATCAAAGAAAACAGCATAACCAACAAATTCTCATCACAAAACATTCAGGAAATCTGGGACACAATAAAAAGACCAAACCTAAGAATAATAGGGATAGAAGAAGGAGAAGATCTACAGCTCAATGGTCCAGAAAATATATTTAATAAAATTATAGAAGAAAACTTTCCCAACCTTAAGAAAGATATTCCTTTGAAGGTCCAAGAAGCATACAGAACACCAAATCGACTGGATCAAAAAAAAACATCTCCTCGTCATATAATAATCAAAACACAAAACATACAGAATAAAGAAAGAATATTAAGAGCTGCAAAGGAAAAAGGTCAAGTTACCTATAAAGGTAAACCTATCAGACTTACACCTGATTTCTCTATGGAAACCATGAAAGCCAGAAGGTCCTGGATAGATATACTGCAGAAACTACGAGACCATGGATGCAAGCCCAGACTTCTATACCCAGCCAAGCTTTCGTTCACTATAAATGGAGAAAACAAAATTTTCCAGGATAAAAACAAATTTAAACAATACGTAGCCACAAATCCAGCCCTTCAGAAAGTAATTGAAGGAAAATCACAAACCAAGGAGTCCAACAATGCCCACAATAACTCAGACATCTAATGACCCTTCACCAGCACAACTTGAAGAAGGGAAACACACAAACTCTACTACCAAAGGAAAGAAGGAAAGAAAGGAAAAATGACTGGAGTTAACAACCACTGGTCATTAATATCACTTAATATCAATGGACTCAACTCACCTATAAAGAGGCACAGGCTAAGAGATTGGATACGAAAACAGGATCCAACATTCTGCTGCTTACAAGAAACACACCTCAACCACAAAGACAGACATCTACTCAGAGTAAAGGGCTGGGAAAAGGTTTATCAAGCAAACGGACCTAAGAAACAAGCAGGTGTGGCCATACTAATTTCTAAGAAAGTTGACTTCAAACTAAAATCAATCAAAAGAGATGGAGATGGACATTTTTTACTCATAACAGGAACAATTCACCAGGATGAAGTCTCAATCCTGAATATCTATGCCCCTAATATAAAAGCACCCACTTATGTAAAAGAAACGTTACTAAAACTCAAGGCAGTCATCAAACCACACACACTAATAGTAGGAGATTTCAACACTCCTCTCTCACCAATGGACAGGTCAATCAGACAGAAACCTAACAGAGAAATAAGAGGATTAAGGGAGGTAATGAATCAAATGGACTTAACAGACATCTATAGAACATTCCACTCAAATAAGAAAGAATATACCTTCTTCTCTGCAGCTCATGGAACCTTCTCGAAAATAGACCACATACTCGGTAACAAAGCAAACTTACACAGTTACAAAAAAATATCGGTAACCACCTGTGTCTTATCAGATCACCATGGATTAAAGTTAGAATTCAACAACAATGCTATCCCCAGAAAGCCTATGAACTCATGGAAATTGGACAGTCAACTACTGAACCACACCTGGATCAAGGAAGAAATAAAGAAAGAAATTAAAGTCTTTCTTGAATTCAATGAAAACGAAGACTCATCATACTCAAACCTATGGGACACTATGAAAGCAGTGCTAAGAGGAAAGTTCATAGCATTAAGTGCCCACATAAAGAAAACGGAGAAAGCACACATTGGAGACCTAATAGCCCACCTTAAAGCTTTAGAAAGAAAAGAAGCAGACTCACCTAGGAGAAGTAGAAGACTGGAAATAATCAAATTGAGGGCTGAAATCAACAAAATAGAAACACAGAAAACAATCCAAAGAATCAATGAAACAAAAAGCTGGTTCTTGGAGAAAATCAATAAGATTGATAAACCCCTATCCAAACTAATCAAACGGCGGAGAGAGAATACGCAAATTAACAAAATCAGAAACGAAAAGGGAGACATAACCACAGACACAGACGAAATTCAGAGAATCATTAGATCTTACTACAAAAACCTGTATGCCACAAAATTGGAAAATGTAAAAGAAATGGACACTTTTTTAGATAAGTACCATATACCAAAGTTAAACCAGGACCAGGTGAACAATCTAAATAGACCCGTTAGTCGCGAAGAATTAGAAGTTGTTATAAAAAACCTTCCCACCAAAAAAAGCCCAGGTCCAGACGGCTTTAATGCAGAATTCTACCAGAACTTCCAAGAAGACCTAATACCTATACTCCTTAATGTATTTCACAATATTGAAACAGAGAAGTCATTGCCAAATTCCTTTTATGAAGCTGAAGTTACTCTGATACCAAAACCACACAAAGACACAACCAAGAAAGAGAACTACAGGCCAATCTCACTCATGAACATCGACGCAAAAATACTCAATAAAATACTGGCAAACCGAATCCAAGAACACATTAGAAAAATTATCCATTATGATCAAGTAGGCTTCATCCCAGAGATGCAGGGCTGGTTCAACATACGAAAATCTATCAATGTAATCCATCATATAAATAATCTGAAAGAAAAAAACCATATGATCATTTCATTAGATGCGGAAAAAGCATTTGACAAAATTCAACATCCCTTTATGATAAAGGTCTTAGAGAGATTAGGAATACAAGGGTCGTTCCTAAATATAATAAAAGCTATTTATAGCAAGCCGTCAGCTAACATCAAATTAAATGGAGAGAAACTCAAAGCTATTCCACTAAAATCAGGAACACGACAAGGTTGTCCACTCTCTCCATACCTCTTTAATATAGTGCTTGAAATTCTAGCAATAGCAATAAGACAACATAAGGGGATCAAAGGGATTCAAATCGGAAAGGAAGAAGTTAAACTTTCATTATTTGCAGACGATATGATAGTGTACATAAGCGACCCCAAAAACTCCAGCAAAGAACTCCTTCAGCTGATAAACACCTTTAGTAGCGTTGCAGGATACAAGATCAATTCCAAAAAATCAGTTGCCCTCCTATACACAAAGGATAAGGAAGCAGAGATGGAAATCAGAGAAGCATCACCCTTCACGATAGCCACAAATAGCATAAAATATCTTGGGGTAACCCTAACCAAGGAAGTAAAGGATCTATTTGACAAGAACTTTAAGTCAATGAAGAAAGAAATTGAGGAGGATACCAGAAAATGGAAGGATCTCCCTTGCTCTTGGATAGGGAGGATCAACATAGTAAAAATGGCAATTCTACCAAGGGCAATTTATAGATTCAATGCAATCCCCATTAAAATCCCATCAAAATTCTTCACAGATCTTGAGAGGACAATAATCAACTTTATATGGAGAAACAAAAAACCCAGGATAGCCAAAACAATCTTATATAATAAAGGATCGTCTGGAGGCATTACCATCCCTGACCTCAAACTCTATTACAGAGCCTCAGTATTGAAAACAGCTTGGTATTGGCATAAAAACAGAGAAGTCGATCAATGGAACCGAGTAGAAGACCCTGATTTTAACCCACAAACTTATGAACACCTAATTTTTGATAAAGGAGCTAAAAGTATTCAATGGAAAAAAGAGAGCATCTTCAACAAATGGTGCTGGCAGAACTGGTTGTCAACGTGTAGAAGAATGAAAATAGATCCATATCTATCACCATGCACAAAACTCAAGTCCAAATGGATTAAAGACCTCAATATTAGTCTGAACACACTGAACCTGATAGAAGAAAAAGTTGGAAGTACTCTACAACATATGGGTACAGGAGATCACTTCCTACGTTTATCCCCAGCAGCACAGACATTAAGGGCAACATTGAATAAATGGGACCTCCTGAAACTGAGTAGCTTCTGTAAAGCAAAGGACACTGTCACTAAGACAAAAAGGCAACCCACTGACTGGGAGAAGATCTTCACCAACCCTGCAACAGACAAAGGTCTGATCACCAAAATATATAAAGAACTCAAGAAACTAAACTTTAAAATGCTAATGAACCCAATAAAAAAATGGGGCACTGATCTGAACAGAGAATTCTCAACAGAAGAAATTCAAATGGCCAAAAGACACCTAAGGTCATGCTCAACCTCCTTAGCGATAAGGGAAATGCAAATTAAAACAACTTTGAGATACCATCTTACACCTGTCAGAATGGCTAAAATCAAAAACACCAATGATAGCCTTTGCTGGAGAGGTTGTGGAGAAAGAGGCACACTCATTCATTGCTGGTGGGAATGCAAACTTGTGCAACCACTTTGGAAATCAGTGTGGCGATTTCTCAGGAAATTAGGGATCAACCTACCCCAAGATCCAGTAATACCACTATTGGGAATATACCCAAGAGATGCCACATCAAATGACAAAAGTATCTGTTCAACTATGTTCATAGCAGCATTGTTTGTAATAGCCAAAACCTGGAAACAACCTAGATGCCCTTCAATGGAGGAATGGATGAAGAAAGTGTGGAATATATACATATTAGAGTACTACTCAGCAGTAAAAAACAATGACTTCTCGAATTTTGCGTGCAAATGGATGGAAATAGAAAACACTATCCTGAGTGAGGTATCCCAGACCCAAAAAGAGGAACATGGGATGTACTCACTCATAATCGGTTTCTAGCCATAAGTAAAAGACATTAAGCATATAATGTGCGATCCTATAGAAGTTAAATAAGAAAGTGAACCCAAAGAAAATCATATAGTCATCCGCATGGAGAGGGGGAAGTAGACAAGATTGCAGGGCAAAAAATGGGAACTTGCGGGTGAGGTGGCATGGGGCAAAGGGGAAATGGGATGAGAAATATGAGAAGGGGAGGATGGGAGGAGCTCGGGGGATTGGGATGGTTGGGATATAGGAAGGATGGATACGGGAGCAGCGAAGTATATATCCTATCTAAGGGAGCCATCTTAGGGTTGGCAAGAGACTTGACTCTAGAGGGGTTCGCAGGTGTCCAGGAATATGTCCCCAGCTGGTACCTTGGGCAACTAAGGAGAGGGAACCTGAAATGACCCTATCCTATACTGATGAATATCTTGCATATCACCTTAGAACCTTCATCTGGTGATGGATCAAGGTAGAGACAGAGTCTCAATTTGGAGCAACGGTCTGAGCTCTTAAGGTCCAAATGAGGAGCAGAAGGAGGGAGAACAAGAGCAAAAAATCAGGACCACGAGGGATGCACCCACCCACTGTGACAGTGGAACTGATTTATTAGGAGCCCACCAAGGCCAGCTGGTCTGGGACTGAATAAGCATGGGTTGATTCCGGACTCTCTGAGCATGGCGGTCAACGAAGACTGATGAGAAGCCAAGGACAATGGCACTAGGTTTCAATCCTAATACATGAACTGGCTTTGTGGGAGCTTAGCCTGTTTAGAAGCTCACCTTCCTGGACGTAGATAGAAGACCTTCGTCTTCCCGCAGGGCAGAGAATTTGGACTGCTCTTCAGTATCGAGAGGGAGGGGGAATGGTGTGGGGGGAGGAGAAGAGGAGTGGGGATAGGGGGAGGGGAGTGGGGGGAGGGGGCAATATTTGGGAGGAGGGGAGGGAAATGGGAAACGGGGAGCAGGTGGAAATTTTAATTAAAAAAGAATAAAAAATAAAATAAAAAAAAAAAAAAAAAAAAAAAAAAAAAAAAAAAGAAATAAAATGTTTCACTCTCCTGGCATTTTGAACTGCTACATAAAAATGTAATTGTGCTGAATAAGGGAGTATCAAAGTTAGAAAAGAAGTTTGCAAAGAACTAAGTTCTTTATGTCTTCCTAAGAGTTTCTTTTTTTTCCTCTTAATAATCTGGACATTTAAAAGTCATAACTTTCCACAGTTTTTTACTCCTACACATACTCAGATGACCATAGTTATTATAAAAATTAAATTTTTATTTATGACAAAATTTCTTTTCTACAAAGCAGCTAATAGACTTACTCAAAGCAGTTAATAGCTTTAAGCTGTTAAGAGCTGATAAATGACAGTGCTGAGTCTCAAATACACCTCCTGACTCCTCCTCCTCCTCACATTTGTGATCTATTTTTGAGACTTTCTGCCTGGCAGATTTGCCCACACCCCACACATATCCCAATTAGGGAAGTACCTAAGGTGATATGTCTCCAAACTCTCTGTGAAACCGTGATCTTTCCTGAATTATGCTGGATCATAAACTCACTCTAAGACTTTCCCAGGAATCTTGTCAAGTAAAAATTCTAAACAATAGGTCTAGGCAATGGACACCTATGAGTTCACATTTCTAACATATTTTCAAGCTCATGGACCATACTTAATGCAACAAGGCTATGAACCATCTTCCTCATTCAGTGAGATACAAACCTTCACCCTCCAAAAATGCAAAACTTCTCAGAGATCCCAAAATTAAGTCAGCAAAGGCAAGCAGAATTGACAATTACTCTACCACAACAGAAATGTCTTAATGACAGCCTTTGTGCTTGGTGACTGTATCTCCCAAATGCATATTGCTCTATCTTCGTGGTCATGTTTACCACCTAAGAATAATCACATTTTTCTTTCTAGTGATTAAGATGTCTTCGTATAAATGGAAACAGTCTAAAAATTCCTTCAAGAAGAAATAAAACTAGGGAGGCCTTAGCCACGAGATTCCTACAGGTTTAGTATGATCACATTCACAAATGTCCTAGGTTTCAACTTGTCTTTAATATTGTTAGAAATGATTAACTATTTCTACCATGTTCCCCTTTGTGCCATTGTTAATACTGAGTAGGATACACTGTCAAATGTTTTAGGATGATTGCCTATTCAAGTGTTATGACCTATAAATGAATTACTTCTAACTTTTTGCTTTCAGTGGAACCCAGCAGTCTGGTTCCACAAATCCAGATTGACTCTAATACACACCAGTGCCTGGGGATCACAGCTATAACACCATGGCATGCTGACCCAGCTCTCCACCCTCACTGTGACCCAAACATTGCAGAATTGTACCTGGTCATCTATATTTAATTTCAGAATTCTTCACAAAAATCTATTGTTTAAAGTGCAAATGAGAATAGAAACAACCACTCCAAAGTGGGCTAAATGCAGGAGGTAAGACTGGGGTTGAATCCACGTGTTTATTCCACAACCCAGTTTTCAGCTGGTATCTTAGTTCCCTATTTCTCCACTGTTGGTTCATGGATTATGCACCTGATGACACAAAGGTAAAATACATGACTGAGTCTCTTTAATTTCTCTAAGATTGATTCAATAACATTTTCTTCATTCATCCTAGGTTTTCTATCTCCCAGTCCCTTTCTTATCTAACACACTGCTAATCTCCATCTCGGCATTGCCATGATGAGGTATAACACTAAGAGGTGGGGCTTAATGAGAGGACTTCAGGTCACCAGAAGAATGCCTTAAGAAGGAAGTATGGACACTAGCCAAGTTGTCTTCCTCTTTCTTTTTCTTCCTACCAAAAGAAGTGGGATTCACTCTATCACATCTTTTCCTAGCCACAATCCTAAAAGCAAGAAGTCAAGAGATCATGAACTGGAACCTCTAAAACTATGAGACTAAAACAACCTGCTTTCCTTATGAAACTATTGTCTCAGGATTTTGTTTTTGCTATAATCAGTTGCCTACCACATGCAACTGAAGTCAGCCCTCTACCCTCTACTTCTCTGTTATTATCCCCCACATGAGATAACACAACCACCTAGAGCTCAGATTCTACATTTGTTCATATTTGAAAATCTGAACAGCTAAGCTGACTGAAATCAGCAATGTCATTCTTTTATTGCTAAGTAGTATAATTACTCTAGATTTCCAGATGCAATTTTTCTCAACTGGAGATTTGATATGCAATAAAAGGCTTTTTCCCTTATTGGAAGAAAGAGGCTTGAAATGTTAAAGCTATTTATACAAACCTTTATTTCCTGCAGTGATCTGACCCATTTGTTCTGAAACTCACCAGCAGGGTATACATGGAGACACTTAGTCCTTTCTGAGTAGTAAGAAACAGGTAGAAAGAAATTAAGAGGGGATTGGGGAATGATGACAGTCTATTTAGTGGTTGGTGCCTTGTCTCAAAATAGTAGATCACATTTGTGCTTAAAGCAGAATACAGAAGTGGAGACAAGCACATCTATACCACCAAGATCCGGGTGACAAGAGAGCATCTTCTGAATATAAACCCATTCTTGTTGTAGAGAGGACATGCTTGTTGGTCTCAGCCACCTGGATAGTTTAGCCCTGTAATAACCACACAGAAACTGTATTAATTAAATCACTGCTTGGCCCATTAGCTCTAACTTCTCATTGGCTAACTCTCACATCTTGATTTAACCCATTTCTATTAATCTGTATATAGCCACATGGCAATAGCTTACCAGGAAAGATTCAGCAAGTCTGTCCCTGGTGTTCCTGCTTTCTTCCTCCCAGAATTCAGTTCTGTCTTTTCCACCTACCTAAGTTCTGCCCTATTTGGCCAAGGCAGTTTCTTTATTCATTAACCAATGAAAGCAACACAAAGACAGAAGGACCTCCTACACCACATACTAATATCTAAACAAGAATAGAGGTGTTATTCTACATTTACACAGCATACTTGAGTTTAAATGTAAACATCTGCTTAAAGACTAAATAATCATAAAAAGATAACCAACATCCCAGTGTGTCCTGATAGTATCTATTCTCTGCTACCAAGGAGAAGCATGTTTCTGTAAACTTTATGACATTGTTCCAAAGATAGCATAACCTTAGAAATCTGGAAATAAAGACAGTTGTACTTGACAATTACTTTTTATCTTGTAGCTATAATAAGTAAGACATATTTTCCCAGCTCTAATCAGATCATATTTTTTATTGGTAAATGTGGTAGCTGTTCTGGGCCATCAGATTTATAATATATATATATATATATATATATATATATATATAGTATTAAGCCCTTAATAGAATAACTTTTTTAAAAAAGCAAGGGAAGCTACAGCAGGTATCAAATTCTGTCAGTTACTGCCATGATCAGATGATCAAATCCCATGTCAGCAAATGGTTTGACAAGAATGAAGTAACTTCTCTTATACTAACACAGAAATGTCTGCAAAGCCATTGTTCACACTATGACTCATAAGCAGTTATGATCATTGATGTTTTTTCAAAGTGAAGACGGACAGTGATTCCAGCTCACCTTGTAAGCCTCACCACAGTGCTAAAAGAGGCACACCTGCCCTTTCTCTTTTAGATTATACACTATAGGAAAATTGACAGGCCTAAAGGTGTTCCTGTTTCCTATTTCAAAGCCATGGATATACATGGGCTTGGTTTTAACCTAATGTTTATGTAAGAAAATAAAAAGAACTAATGTCCAGAAACTATGCCCAGATCTTAGAATGGAAGTAATATAGTTGGTGGCGGAGATTTTAGTCATCTCACATGCCAGAGATGCCTATTGTATACATTTGTGCTCTTTATATTATGTATTATTGTATTTAAATACACATTATAGGAGTAATAATTAATTAAAAATATCAAGTGCTAAAACAAAAACACTGAAAGGTATAAGTTAGAAGGCAATTTTCTTGTGTAGAATTTTTACTGGTTTTCATTAGTACAGTTGGCTAGTGACTTCTGTCCATGATTAGTTGGTTCAAAATGTCATAGTTGGTCCTTCAGTTCTGTGAGTACCTCAGGTACCATTATAGTTCAAGCATTTCTAAGTTTTATCCAGTCAACCAGTCCAGAGGTGCCACAGTTGAACCAGAAAACTATTAGGGTCTTTCCGATGTGACTCTTAAAAAAAACTGTTTCCTTCCTTTTACTGTGTAAAACATAAAGCTTCCCGACTTTAGATTAGACCAAATTAGCTTACCTTTCTGACCCATGACATTACTGAAAATGTCAACCTGCCTTCAACTCAGTTTTATTTTGGAAAACCCTACACCCATAATTAATTCAATGTCATGTACCAACCTCCTGCAGTATCTGTGAAAGCAAACAAAGAGGTTTTTTTTAATGACTGAGCCATTCACCATTATCTAAAATGTCACCACTTTCTCAGTCACCACTGCTAACTAAAAAGCTGTCTTCTTTGTTTAAGTTTGCAGCATGAAAATATATGTAGAAAGTACATATTTGGGTTGGAACAAATCTTTGTGTGCTAAATCCTATAAAGGGACCATATTTCTAGACATTTGGCAAAAACATTTTGGAATGATAGCAATGTAGAATACTTTACAAAATACTTCAATTTACCATTCTAGTTTCTCACTGCATAGACTGGGTCTTAAATTTCCATATGGATGATGACATATTCCCTTACCTAGGTATAAAAATTCAAATCACAACTATGGTAATCAACTTGGAAACAAGCACTCGCTTATTTCAGATTCAGTTCACGTCAGTGACTGACTCTCCACTGTGTACCAAGAATGGTACTATTTGCTGGACAAACTGGGCAACAGATAACACAAATAATTATCCTGAGGCAATGTACTCCTTCAAGCAACTTTGTCATTGAAAGAAATGTAAGTATTATTAGTCAATATGAGCAATGGTGCTAAATATTCATGACCTGTAAAACAATATACTTTCTATGAAAGACTCTTCTCTAGGAACGATTGGTTTCTAGGTCAAAGTCATTAATAGAACTCCCATTTATACACCAGCAACAGTTCACAGAAAGAAAAGAACCAATATCATAAATAATCATCCCCACTTTCCTGGGCTGACACTGCTCTCTTCTCCTTCTGAAACTCTTCATGTTGATGGAGTTAAGAAATGCTACCTCCCATTTATACAGTTCTGGCATAATAACTATTTTCCGTTAAAGACACTAAAAACAAAACTGTACTTCAAGATTATTCTGAACCCTTTTCTACTTCCAAAATCAGGAGATAAAGTTCTCATATGAAAGAGGCCCTCTCTGTATCTAAAGAAGCATCCTTTTCTTCAAAGACTGAAAGTTAGGATAAAAACCTTCTTACAGAACAGCTTAAAATAGCTCAACTTTTAACCCTCTGTGTACCATGTAGTTGCCTTTCCATAGCTTCTTACTTTCTGTTCAATTTAGTTCAGTTTGTATTAATATTAACTCTTAACTCCTTCACTGGGCTATTATTTTCTTATGAGGTCCCTGTACCAAGCATCTCCTACATTAATCTATTATGCATCTGTTTAATTCTTGGGTCCTTCCAGAACCGTAGAAGATAGAAACAGGGTTTTATTTCTGCTTCAGTGTGTATTACATTTGCTGACAAATGAATCTTAAGAGTTTAAAATGCCAAAGCACTGGGAGAGCAAGGGAAATTAAAGGCTGAAAAGGGAAATATACTACAAATCACTCCACCATACCAAGTACCACATCTAGTTTTCCATATTAATTGATAAGAAAAGCAAAGTTATTTGGTTATTTAGGAGCTTAACAGGAGCAGAATTTAGGGTGGAGTTGTTGTTCTTGTTCTTTCTGGCTTCATACAGTTTCCACTACCTTTTTTCTACAAATTTCCATTTACAGGCAGAGTACTGGAAATGAGTGAATACACATTTTAAGTAAATCAAAATCATCTGTATTGGAATCAAAAGCAATTAAGGAGAACATAGCAAGAATTCTTGGGAGAGCATTTTGCACCAGCATTATTGGTTCAAATAATAACTTAATGATGCCTCTAGGTTAAAATTTCCCAATTGTACCTCACTTTAATGTATACATGGAGTTTTTTCATAGAAACAATTTCAATATGAGCATCTCAGGTGATGTACAAAGCAGCATTCAAATCACCATGAAAATGATTATGGGTCCTCAAACCAACCCAATCAAAACAATCAATGACTGGGCAAATAAAAATGTAACTGAACAATAATAATGACAACAAACATTGCTACTCCATTTTTATTTTAAGGTGTTACTGCCACATCTATATGGTTTCCTTCCTATTCTTACCACCAAGAGGCTAATTCTAGTTCACAGTTTCATACATACATTGAAAGCTTCCTATTTTTAGCTTATAGATTATGCTCCTCCTCCTTAGCCTCAGAGAGGAGAGTCTTATTAATGAACTAAGAACTATTTAGTCCAAACTAAGTGTCAGTCTTAGTACAAAGAACTTTACATATACATTTTTGAAACCTATAACACTTGAGGAAGCTGATGCTTTCATTGTTTTTTATTTTTATTTATTTCTCTTGTGGGACAGTGCTCTGTATTCTGTCAATTATTTTAAATAAATGCTAATTGGCCAGTAGCCAGGCAGGAAGTATAGGCAGGACAACCAGACAGGAAGTAGAGGTGGGTCAATGGGAACAGGAGAATTCTGGGAAGGAAGCCCATTCCTCTGTAGTCCTGGCCCTGCCACAGAAGAAGTAAGATGTGACTGCCTCGCTGAGAAAGGTACTGAGCCATGTGGCTAACACAGATAAGAATAATGGGCTAATATAAGTTGTAAGAGTTAATAAGAAGCCTGAGAAACTAGGCTAATCAGTTTATAACTAATGTAGACCTCTGTGTGATTTCTTTGAGACTTAACAACTGTGGAAACCAGGCAGGACAGAACCTCAGACAACACTCTTGTTTTTGAAATTATAATTATAAAATTTCCCCTTTCCCTTTCCTCCCTTGAAACTCTCCCATGTATGCTTATTTTCTCACTCTCAAGTTAATGGCCTCTTTTTTCACTAACTATAGTTAATTTAGAAATATATGTGTGTATATATTACTAAATAAAATATAATATATGTAAATATAGCCTCCTTGGTCTGTATAATGTTACTTGTATATGTGTCTTCAGAACTGACCACTCGGTATTAGACAACCAGTTGTTATCCTCTTCCCTGAGGAAGACTATTTCTAGCGTTCTCAGCGTCTCCAGGTGGTCTACAATGCTTTGAGTGTGGTTGAACCTTTAGACTGTCCATGTTAACAAGTCTAGTACTGGAAACCTAGCCAACTACCCAGCATAATCCCTAACTATATTCTAATGTGTATCTTTATACCCACAGGTAAGTACAATTCTCACCCCATAAAGGACACTTCTCTTTGTAGCTGATAATCTCCCATTTTAGATAATGGAACTGACTGGGGTTCAAAGAGGCTAATTGACATACATGTCCAGGATTACGGAGCTAGTAGGCAGTGGAACTCAAAATAATCCGTGTATGTTCTATTCCATGATTATTATAATCTAATATACATTTAAATCTCATCTTATTACTAAAATTAAGCTGCCACATACATCATATGGCCTCACTCTTAAATGCCCAGCATTGGCCCATATTCTAAGGGTTTGGTCACTAGTTTGTAGACTCTGTAGGTGGAATCAAGTGGAAGGAATTTCAGTCATGTGGGCATGTCCTTGCAGGGGTTATTAGATTCCCCCCATTTCTCTCTCCCTTTGCTTACTGGCCACCATGAGGTGAATAGTTTTCCTCTTCTACACTCCCACTACCCTTGTAAAGGCTAAAAACTCAATGATTGTGGTCTAAACCTCTACAACCTCACTCAGGATAGTGTTTTCTATTTCCGTCCATTTGTATGCAAAATTCAAGAAGTCATTGTTTTTTACTGCTGAGTAGTACTCTAATATGTATATATTCCATACTTTCTTCATCCATTCTTCCATTGAAGGACATCTAGGTTGTTTCCAGGTTCTGGCAATTACAAACAATGCTGCTATGAACATAGTTGAGCATATACTTTTGTTGTATGTTTGGGCATCTCTTGGGTATATTCCCAATAGTGGTATTGCTGGGTCAAGAGGTAGGTTGAACCCGACTTTCCTGAGAAACCGCCACACTGCTTTCCAAAGTGGTTGCACAAGTTTGCATTCCCACCAGCAATGGATGAGAGTGCCCCTTTCTCCACAACCTCTCCAGCAGAGGCTATCATTGGTGTTTTTGATTTTAGCCATTCTGACCGGTGTAAGATGGTATCTTAATGTTGTCTTGATTTGCATTTCCCAAAAAGAGGAACATGGGATGTACTCACTCATATTTGGTTTCTAGCCATAAATAAAGGACATTGAGACTATAAATCGTGACTCTAGAGAAGCTAAATAAGAAGGTGAACCCAAAGAAAAACATATAAGCATCCCCCTGAATATTAACCTTCATCAGGCGATGAAAGAAGACAGAGACAGAGACCAACATTGGAGCACTGGACTGAAGTCTCACGATCCAAAGGAGGAGCAGAAGGAGAGTGAGCACGAGCAAGGAACTCAGGACGGCGAGGGGTGCACCCACACACTGAGGCAATGGGGATGTTCTATCGGGAACTCACCAAGGCCAGCTGGCCGGGGACTGAAAAAGCATGGGACAAAACCGGTCTCGCTGAACATAATGGACAATGAGGATTACTGAGAACTGAAGAACAATGGCAATGGGTTCTTGATCCTATTGCATGTAATGGCTTTGTGGGAGCCCAGGTAGTTTGGATGCTCACCTTAATAGACCTGGATGGAGGTGGGTGGTCCTTGGACCTCCCACAGGGCAGAGAAACCTGCTTGCTCTTTGGGCTGAGGAGGAAGGAAGAATTGATTGGGGGAGGGGAGGGAACGGGAGGTGGTGGCGGGGAAGAGGCAGAAATCTTTAACAATTAAATTAATTAATTAATAAAAAAATCAGCAAGAAAAATAAATAAATAAATAAATAAATAAATAAATAAAAAAAAAAAAAAAAAAAAAAAACCTCTACAACCATGAGACAAACCATTCCCCTATGTTATTTTTCTCCAAACAGAGAGCTAACTAACAGATAACTTCACAGTTGCTATCCAAGCCATTTCACATGGATTCTTTCGTGATCTGCCACACAGTTGCTCCCTTTGACCAGGTGATTCTTGGGTTTCTGTCTTTCCTAGCACTGCTTCCTCTAGCCTGAAACACAACTGACAAACCAGCAACACTAATCTTTCTGTTTCAGTCTCTCAATTTTACAATACTGAATTTTTTGCAGTATCACTATTGTTCTATTTTATTAGAACAACCTTTATGTTCCATCTCTTAACCCATGGTCTTCTTCTCCCCTCACTGCCCTTCACTATCGTTCCTTTCCTTTGTTAGGTCACAAGGTATCCTTCTGTCATAGCATGTATCACTATAATCCAATCATTTGTCCACATTACCAACAGATGACCAGCACGTCAAGAAATGGGTCATAATGTGTTTATTCATCATTGGTTAGCACTGCCCTTCGCTGTGATCTCTAGCCACAACCAGCTTCATGCAGGAAGAACTCCAGAAAGGAAAAAGTAAATTAACTTGAACTTGGGGCTTTAGCCGTGGTTAAGACTGGAAATGCTACTGAGCTGAAGTTGATCGTGATCTAAGAGACCAAGAAAATGTCTATTACTCAAGAAGGGACAGATACCCTTGGGAGTTAATGAATTCTTATCCAGTGGCTAAGAAAGCTTAATGAGCAGAGAGGGAAAAAAAAGAAAGATAAATCTGCATTTTACTTACAGCAGTCTTGTTATTCAAATGAGTCATTCAATGTCCCTAGTGAAAGATTTTCCTATCCTAAATATAAAGGTTTCCCTAGTACTTTCCAAAGAATCCAGGATAGCTTCCCAAATGAGCAGATTTCTTCGATACCAAAGTTCTCCTCAGACATCCCAGAGGTAATCACGAGAGTCTGGAGACAATAGCTACCAGATTTACCGTCTCCCTTTGTGCTACAAAAGGATGCTGAAATCTGTTTTGCAGCACCTTATATTCCATGATAACGAGTTTTGCATATTTATTTTCATTTAAGCCTCACACCGATGTTATCATGTGCATATATGATTAATCTCCTCGTTTCATAGACATAAAAACCCAGAGGGAAAAAAGACTTCATTGGTTTTTTTTTCACCAAATTCATATTGGAAATAGGTGGGAAATTCAACACAATCTACGTGTGTTTACAGTCACATTATTAATCAATGACGACTCTCATTCACTCAGAGACGGATTATCAGGAATATAAAGAAGCAGCAATGCAGGCCCAAGTAGGACATCTACATCACTCCTTCTCCCCAAAGCCTCACTGAAGAAATGGAACCGAAAAGACTTTAATATTCAAAGGTTAGAAAGAATGTTTACAAATAGTGTCTTCTGGATGTGCCATTGCTCTTATCAGCACACAAAAGCTGGCCAATATAAAACCAATATAAAAACTCCAGTATAAGGTGAGCATCCAAACTACCTGGGCTCCCACAAAGCCATTACGTGCAATAGGATCAAAAACTCATTGCCATTGTTCTTCAGTTCTCACCTTAATAGACCTGGATGGAGGTGGGTGGTCCTTGGACCTCCCACAGGGCAGAGAAACCTGCTTGCTCTTTGGGCTGAGGAGGAAGGAAGACTTGATTGGGGGAGGGGGAGGGAATGGGAGGTGGTGGCGGGGAAGAGGCAGAAATCTTTAATAATTAAATTAATTAATTAATAAAAAAAAAACTCCAGTATATGCAGGACAGGTGTTCATGGGATTTCTACCCCTGGAAAAGCTATTGGCAAGGTGTATGTTGGAGGGGGCAGGATTCAAGTTTCCGCAGGGTATGACCTCCAAGCCCCTAACTAAGCTATTAGTGTGATATCTGCATGTGGGAATGGTCAATTTTCTACAGCATACAGCCTCCCATCCCTAACAAAGCTACTGGCATAATGTCTACTGGGGTGGGGTCCATTTTCAGCAGGACATGGCCTCCCATTCCTTACAAAGCTGTTAGCTCTATGTCTGCTGGCTGGGGGTCCGGTTTTCTTCAGGGTATGGTCTCTCATAGATTGCCTTGCTCCAGAGGTGGCCCTGCTTCCATGCACATATGGAAGCTCTACTTGGACTCAGTGCGTGATTAAGGGGACGATGAACATATGGACTGGGAGGGGGATAATGGAGAGTTAGAGGTACATAGGAAGACAAGGAAAGTACGAGTGGATTCCACAAGATAGCAGTTTCTTGTTCTCAGAAGACATTGTGAGGAAAAGCAAGAAGGCATGGTGTGAGTATCTAAACAGGGCCCATAGAGGGAAAGTAAGGACCCAGGAGTCTTATAAAACACCCAAGACTGCAACTGTTTGGTTGGATGCCAAAGGATAAAACTGTTATATTCTCTCTCCCCCCCCCCCCCTCTCTCTCTCTCTCTCTCTCTCTCTCTCTCTCTCTCTCTCTCTCTCTCTCCTCTCTCAGTGTGTGTGTGGGGGGGGGGGACTTGGTCTTATATTTCTCAGATATTCAATTCTTTGTGACAGGAAAGAAGTTTAGTGAATCCCTAGAAGACCACCAGTATTCTAGTTACAGGGAACATGGGCAGTTCTGCAACAAGTTTGAGGGGAGAACAGGGGTGTGTATGATCAAAACACATTGTACACATGTCTAGAGCTCTCAAAGTCAAAGTTTTAAAAACAGAGGGATTAAGCAATTTTCATCAGAAGGAGCTATATTACAAGCAGGGGTAAAAGAACTCATCTACTGAGATATGGATAAAAATCCTAAGTTTGGAGATGTTAAGAAGAGAGAAGAGTGAAGGAAGAATGGGTATTGCTTGCCTGGCTGGGAGGGGCCTTGTATGACATGAGGGAGTTTGAATACTATGAACTACAGAGTAGGGGTTACTGCAGCAGAATGAGGAAGGTGAAGAGGAGTTTTGTTAGACAGGAAGCATTGGATGATTGACCCTTCTACTGAGGGTCTGAACTCAGGCAATGGGAAAGGAAGTAAAGAGAAGAGGTTTGGATTCAAAGGAGAGTTATGAGCAGAAACAACAGGATTCTGTACAGTCAAATATGGATAAATGTGAGGAAGGAAAAGATGCTGACTTGAGATCTAAGAGAGGCGCTGGATCGTGTTGGAAGTGAGTAACCAGACAGCAGGAGGAGGTGATGGGTCTAGGCGGGGCTGTGCCATGTCTGAATGGCTAGTGAAGTCTTCATGCTTCTACCCTGGAGTCCAGGGGCTCCAGTGAATGGGCCTGTGCAGAACATTTTACAGACTGGTTTTCCCTTCTAATTCCATCTGTATTCGTTGTCACCATGCCTGAAGCCCTGGAAATGAATAGAAAAATCCAAGAAGGATGAGTGCAAGGAAACAGACTTTCCCGCTCATTTCCAGTTGATTAGTTTGAACTCACCATCTTTCTTTTATTATTCCTTTAAAGATGAGTTTGGGGATAAGCAATTCATTTTTATTTTCTAGAATCCTGTTATATAATTTGTTTACACATTAAACTTTTATTCCTTATTTTCATACCAAGGGTTACATATAAACACATATGTATGCATACACACACACACACACACACACACCCTTTTATAATTATAAATCAATCCTAAAACATTTGGGACTCAGTCCATCTGAAAGTCACCAAATTCCAGCTTTAGAGATTTTTATCCCAATAGTTGAACTCATCCTCAGCACACTGTATGATTAATAACTGATGTATTAACAATCAGCCCACATATTTTTATAAACTCACAAGTGGTAGCCAGATACTTTCTTGGCACACTCCAAGATAATGAGAATCTGGAATTTTCTTTGTCTGAGACACTGATTTTGTCTCATGCGACACTAAGCCCCACTGGCTTAGTAAACATAATAGGAAATGAATTATTTATATTGGTCTTCATTAATAATTAATAAAATTACAGGTGCAAAATTACAGTGAAACTGGTACACAATTGCCTTCTCCCAAAACGTCACAAATCATTACGGCAGAATGTATGTTTTTAATTAATTTGTGAGACTCCTTGTGGAAATGAAAAAATAATTAGCTAATTTCAAATAGAAAAACATGCGTTGGTATTGTGTAGAAATTTCCTTTCAGTAAAAACAGTCCCTTTAGAAAGGACGGAGAGGCTCGTGAGACTTGGGAAATAAATGAACTTCACATGTCTGAGAAAGCTGAAACTTACAAGGGCCTTCCTGAAGGTTATAGGAAAGGAAACAGCTGCTGAAGGGAGAGACTTTGGCCGGCTAAGATGCCTGGAGGAGGCTCTCAGACCTGCTGAGCTTCTTGCGAGCCGTGCAAAGAGCTTCCGGGTCTCAGCTTCCATGTCTCATCGTCATGCTGGAGTGGGCTTTTGGTGATGCAGCTGCTGTGGGTTGCCCATTGGACTTTTGTGGTTTCGTTATTTTGTTCTGTCGTCAGTTCCCTACCTTCGGTGCATGGATATTTGTTCCTGTCTCCCCCGGAAGTATCACAAAACGTGTGGCTTATAGACTTGGGGTTCTTGGGGTATAATTTCGTCAGACTCACTTTTACCTTCTTATAGATAAATAAATAAATAGCTAAATCTATATTATTAAATTGATCTGAAGTTCCAAGAAATAATGGGAGCAGAAGACTCTTCACGGCACTGTGGGAGTTGACTTTCAAATCCAACACAACTGTTGCTCTCCTTACCTGCCACCCACCCACCATGATCTTTACTCTCTCGTTTAGACAAGTGTCTTCTTCACTTAGCTGTTAACAACAAATATTTAATGAGAATAGACTATGCTTTGGAAAATATTCTGTCTATATTAAATAAGCTAATTTCTGTGAACATACAAAGATAACATCCACAGTGTACTTAAATTCTAGATATAAAAATAAAATAGGAATAACAAACGATCAAATTACGAATCAGAAAATGGTAGGCACATCCCCCTCCTTTCTACTCTACAGCCTAGAAAGCACAGCCTAGGTTCACAGTATTTAGGATGTCAGTTGGCCGCATGTGTAATGACTAGAGACTGCTATACGAAGGGTCATCTTTTCAACTGTGTCACTAACTGTGCTAGTAGCCTAAAAGAGGTAATAAAGGTCACTGACAAGGTCTGGCCTTGTAGCTGTTGATCTCCTGGAACCAATCAATACATAACATTAATACAAACAAAAACGAGACTTTACTGATTTGCTCAGTACTATAAGTGAAGTAACAGAACAATGGAATAGGAAAAGTGGTGGATTGTAAAGAATAGAAGGAGGATGATAACTATAGGTTAGGTGGCCAAAATGCTGTTCTAAAGAGGAAGCATTTGAAGAGAGTTCTACAGGGTGAGGAGCTATCTAGGTGCAGAACCAGGCAAGGAGCATCTTAAGCAGAGGAAACAAAAATTGCTACAGACCTCAGGTGGAAATGTGGAAATCAGAGGGATAGGAGGAAGACAATAAGAAAGCAGAGAGAACAATGAGAATATGATGATGCCCTGGTAAGAGATAAGGTACCTGAATCGAGAATGGCAACAATAGAGGCAAGCCAACTTGAGTAGGTGGGAGGATTTATCTAGACAAGATTTTCCCCTCTTCATTTTGTCAAAACTTCCCTTCTTGGGAAATTTGAAGAATTTTTCAAGTTTTTTAATTTTACAATGTGCTTGCATTTTTTCTAGTTTCTTAAAAGAAGTGGACGTACCAAGTCATTTTATATTTTAAATAATGTTGGATAGATGGGTAGACAAGCCCTCGAGTATAAAACACTTTTAAGTAAGAAAACAGGATATGAGAAAGGGAGGATAATCAAAACGAAGGGTGTGTGAAAAAGCAATGTAGAAACCTACTGTTTTGCAAAGTCAATTAAAATATGAGGTATGGGCTGGGCAGTGGTGGCACATGCCTTTAATCCCAGCACTCGGGAGGCAGAGGCAGGTGGATCTCTGTGAGTTCGAGGCCAGCCTGGTCTACAAGAGCTAGTTCCAGGACCGGAACCAAAAGCTACAGAGAAACCCTGTCTCGAAAATCCAATATATATATATATATATATATATATATATATATATATATATATATATATATATGAGGTATGTTTTTGTTATAAGGGAAGTGTCCTCTCTGGTTGTGTAATGCTACTATTAAGAGGCATGGTTTATTAAACAAGAAACCCAGTGAATGAGATGTTGCCATTGTCGGTCACAGAGGCCCTGGAAGTGAATGGAACAATACAGCTCTTCACAGTCCTCTTGTTTTCCCACTAGAACCCATGGATAAGACCCTAATGCTGAAAACACCATACACCTTCATTTCAAGATACAGAAATTTCAAACTGAGACTAACCAGGAAACTCTCTCCATCCTGGTTTGCTTTCATAGTGCCAAAAGAAACCATGCAAGCTTACGTGGGAAAAAAATCAGTAATCTTAACCTTCTGTGAATTTAATAAACTACAGGGCTACCTATTCGGCAATATAGATCCACTGGTGCAATGGTGGCATGACTTTGCTTTGAGAGTAACCAAAGCTTTGTGATTGTATTCCTAGCCTCTTCCACAGGAGGCAATTCCTGTGGGTCCTGGAGACCTAGTCAAAAACCCGTGATTGGGAGGTCATAGTCCCCAACGGGAAACTTACTGTTATTGATTTAGCTAAATTCACATGATGTCAAGCTGACTCCTAAATATTTGTATCTGTACCCATAGACAAATGCTACTCTCAGATTTAATTAGAAAAGCTTCCTTTTGCAGTGAGTAGTGGTGAATGCAGAAACCCATGGCTGCCCAAGGTGCTGGAAATAAATGGCAGTTGGATGCTCATCCCTAAACAGAGCTTTTATACCAGCCATTCTAAGGCCAAAGGAATATAACAGAAAAGAAAGCTGAAAGGATATAAGAGCTGAAAGGTTGGCAAAAGAACTATGAAATGCTATCTTCAGAACATGGTACAGCCATGTAGTCATGACCTATAGCATTCCTGTGCAGGACCTGAAAAGAATGGGCCAGTCTCACTAGTCAATTATATACTCAGGAGGTCCTGGTAAGGCCCTGCCCTTCCCAGCTGAATTATTGGCTACTGATGAATTTTGAGGGAGGGACAGTCACTGTCTTCAGTTTTGTACCCAGTGGTAAATCTACCACCTTGCAATGTATAGTTTCAAACCCATGGTCATGCACGTGGCCCTGGTTAAACTCACTGGGTCACAAAAGACAAAGAGACATGACTGTGGGGAGAGGGCTTGTTTAGGAGGAGAGCTAACAGAGGTGACAAGGGGAGATAGGAGACGATGGGTTGCAAGGAATCAGAATGCATTATATACATGCATGAAATTATCAAAGAATATATTTAATTAACAAAAATAAGCAAGTTTTACTGCACAGTAGTCTCCTTTTCCTAGTTGTACCCTCTCTTTGGGTGGCTGCCTCAACCATGAGATCCTTAGAAAAAATATCTGAAAATAAACACTTTAAGCTACCCGGAGAATAGGAATGAGCAACAGCAAAATGGATGGAAAAACAGCTAACAGAAAATTAGTGGGTAAACAGAGAACTGCTCCAACAAACCATAGGACCTTCGGGGGGGGGGAGAACACTGTGAAATGTATAAGGACCATTTGAAGTGAGGATGGAATAGAGAGAGTGTTTATTAAAACTTAGAGAATGCCAAAGATTCATTCTCTAAGGCTTGAACTTCTTGAACTTCTGAATGGTGAATGTGGACTCAGAGATGCTTTACACACAGTACCCCACACACCCAACCCCAGTCCCTAACCCTACTGAAGTATCTGTAGATGGAGCCTGGGGTAGGGCAAGAGAAACATGTGGCAGAATCTGAAGTGAAAGGTTGATAAGTTCCAACTGCATAAGCTCATAAAATTCCACAGAGAGTTGGTCTCACAAGAATAACCAGCACGACTGCTTGGAGCCAAAAGATTGTAATGAAGTAGCCAAAAGGAACTTAATATTTGTATTTTCTTAACTGTAAAATAAAAGCCTAATTCATGAGGGTAGGGTGGCCAACAGAAGGTGAGTTATACAATGTCAGTTTGAAAATACATCTTCCCAATCCCCCTCTTAACAGATTCCCATCCCTGCATGAACATGTGTACAGTACATATTTGCACAAATGGTTCACGGTACTGGTACAAACTAAAGAATTCATCTCCAATCACTATGATCAACTATTTCCTTAGGGATGTATATGATTCTACCATCACAATAATTAAAAGCAAAAATAGTTGAATCCTTCCAGAAATTTATTCAATACAAGTTGCCAAACTATCATGGGAGCCACCTTAACTCATGTTCATGTACCAATACTGCTGTTTATATAACAGGAAATGTAGAACTGGCCCCATTCCCATTCAAAGCATGTTTTAAAAAAATGTGCATGTGCTGTATTTTACTAAAAAATTGTTAATAGAAATCCTGTTTGTTTTGGTCTTTAAAAAGAGTATATCTTGCTATTTGCTAAATAGAAGTGACTTTGGTGCTAGACAGCTGACAGGTAACAAAGTATGGATTTAGACCTGTTAACAGCACTGCATCCCTTAATTAAAGAAAGGTAAAGAGGAGCCGGGCGGTGGTGGTGCACACCTTTAAACCCAGCACTCGGGAGGCAGAGGTAGGCGGATCTCTGTGAGTTCGAGGTCAGCCTGGTCTACAAGAGCTAGTGCCAGGACAAGCTCCAAAGCTACAGAGAAACCCTGTCTTGAAAAACTAAAAAAAAAAAAAAAAAGAAAGGTAAAGAGGTATCAAGAATCCAAGGAAAAGTTTAGAAAATGAGAGGATGAAGATGGTAGAACATAAATGGAGGTGGGAAAAAGGCAGAGATCCTGTAACTGTAGAAAGAATAAGGACTTGAAAAGCCTGGCAAGGATCTTTGAATGAAGTATTTAATCAATGAAAGAATGTCCATTGTGTGAGGTAAATACCCTTCTCCTCATTTATCATCAGATTCCTCAGTACATTCTGTTTCCTGATGGTTTCACTGATTTGAACTCTTACTGAGGAAAACTAAAGGAAAATGAGATGGTTAAATAAAGAACAAAGGATAACACTCTGACTGGTATGAATCAATTTTTCTACTAGATATTGAACAAAGCATTCAAAGAATGTTGGCTGAGTCATAGCAATTTCCTTTTCAGTTCTGTGGGATAACAAAGATCCATCCATCTCTAGCCTAATTTCATTGCCTAAAGTTAAAAAACTAAGAGTTTACTGGTGATACTGGGCAAGAAAAAGCTCCTGCTGACAGTCTCCACTACAGAAGCCAGAGCTTATCTCTCACTGTGTGAGCATTCACCTGCCCTGCCTGCCATGATTACTGTGGGCAAAGCCTGGCGAGATAGACTGTCCTTTGAAAGCTTGGACTCTATGGTAAAGGAAATGAAGCACCTTCCTTCTCTCTATTTAGTCTGTGATGAATTGTTGACAATTATTCATTTCAACAGTGATTTAGACAGAGTAATTCTGGTTTTGTAGGAACCAGAGATCACTCTTTCTAGTTCTTCCAGCCACACTCTGGTCATGTTTCAGGTAATTTTGGTTCATATTACTAAGAGTGAAGTCTCTGTAGAATAGATGGGCATGCCTTCCCCATGTATGCCAAGGGATGAAATTAAAGAGCTTATTTCACTCTAAGCAAATTTAAATGTACTTAGGATAAAACAATCATAGATTAAAGTAACTGGCCACATTCCCTGCATTAATATCTATTTATACCCTGACATGCTTCCTTAACATTCCAATCACTACAACAGTTTCTTTCCTTCTCTGGCTCCAAATCTTTTGTAAGTAAGGCAAACTCCCATCGGGGTTGGAACTGTGATTTATTTTCATCAATCTAATACAGCTGTAGTGATAGCATGCTGATTGCAAAGCCAAGTCAAAAGAGACCCTACTCTCTCATGCTTCCTATATTAGTTCTTAGGGCTACCATTACAAAATATTGTACACAGTGTGGCATCAATGGACAAGTTTTATTTTATCATAGCTTTGGTGGCTATAAATTCAAGAACAAGGTATCAATGAGTTTTATTTTACCTAAGGCATCTATCTTCTTGGTTTAGAGATGGCAGCCCTCTTGCTATGTCCTTTATGGTTTTTCCTCTGTAGGCGTAGTCCCTCGTATCCATGTGTCTAAATCTTCTTTCTTTATGAATTCTCTGGTCTGATTGGGTTAGAAGATCACAATGTCTTCATTTTAACTTAATCACCTCTTTATAGTCTGTTCTTCAAATATACTCATATTTTGAGATATTGGGAGTTAAGTCTTCAACATGTAAATTTAGGGAAAAGAAACAAAATTAACCTCAAACATTTTCCATATTATATTAATAACCTGCTTCCACCACCTCAACAAGCCCACATGGACTTCCTAGTTGGCCTGCCAACTCCAGATAGCAAAACTGCTCACCTGACCAACATCTTACCATGGGAACATGAGAGAATTCAGCTCAGATGAAAACAACCCACCCAATTCAGCCTGGGCTGACAATTGTTAAACAAAATGACCATTACTTCAGACCACTGAGTTGGAATATTGTATACACAATAACCAACTGAAATATTAAAAAAGCACAAATGGTTTCAGAATTTACCTTATTCATATCAGCTGTACAGTGAGAGGTCTTTGCTTTCGGTACTTGCCAGCAGTAGTTTCTGTCCTGCCTGGATTCCATAGTCGTGAGGTCCCAAAGAAACACAGATGGCCTATCTGCTCAGGCTTCTGTTTAACTAATTCTTACATTTTAAATTGGTCCATTATTCTTGTCTATGTTAGCCACATTGCTTGGTACCTTTCATCAGTGAGGCATTTTCATCTTGTTTCCTCTCTGTCTGGGTGACTACTGCAGACTGAGCTTTCTTCTTCCCAGAATTTTCCTGTTCTTGTTGCCTTGCATTTACTTCCTGCCTGATCACCCTGCCTATACTTCCTCCCTGGCTACTGGCCAATCAGCATTTTATTAAACAAGTACAAGAAACAAACCTTTACAGGGGAAAACCATTGTCTCACAGCACTGTTCCCACACACACACTTTTTTTCAAAACAAGAACTCTAAATGGAATCCCCCTTGTTTAGCTTTCTTCCTGACCATTATCTATACAAATTGTAATCAACACTCTAAACAAACAAAAAAAATCATAATCCATTTTTTTGGGGAATGAGGGTGTAGTTTTCCAGGTTACTTCCTACTGATTAGGGGTCCTGTTAATCTTATCAGGACCTAAAGAAAATTTAAAATTATGGGCAAGTCTTGACTGGAATATCCTGTGAGCCTTGATCATCTCAGTCAACATTCTTGAAACTGTTCAGGGGGCCTTCCTTGATCAAACCTAATTTTTCTTAATCCAGAATGAAAATACAGCCTCTTATTTCCTGTGGAAACAAAAGCAAAACTTCTTCTCGAAAGTAACATATCTTTAGACTTAAATTTTGAAGTTAAGGCATTTTTAAAATGTATATGATGGATTAATCCAGCAGCATTTATGATCAAATATCTTTTAGCAGCTTTCACTCCTTCCTCAGCCATTAAAAATTTAAATACAACATAATAACATACAGTATTCAGACTTGCTGTGTATTTTTCATCTTTATCTGGCTTTATTTTAAACTCTATTTCTTTTATTTTTAATTTTTAGTTTTTTGAGACAGGATTTCTCTGTGTATCTTTGGCAGTCCTGGAACTCACTCTGTTCTTTTGCTTCTTGGTGGTGGCAGGGACCTTGAAACTCCATAGAGTTGTGGCAACAAACATGGCTCCAGCCAGTACCCCTGCCATGAAGCTAGGCTCTCAGAAAGCTAAGGAATGGGGTGGACCCAATCATCAAAGCCACAGCTTTAATCCTAGACATATCACTTAGCAAATTAAAGATTCATGTGATCAGAAAAAGAGGGATATAGAGTAAAGATAGATTCAAAGATGTAGAAAACCTCTAAATGGCTCACAGTGTGTTTAAAATTATATATAGTCTTGGGAGAGAAAAGAAAAAGGATAAAGTCCTTAAAATAAGAAAGAAAGCAATTGGGTATGGTGACACACACCTTTATTCCCAACACTTGGGAGGGAGAGGCAGGCAGATCTCTGAGTCCAAGGACAACCTGGTCTAAAGAGTGAGTGCCAGGACAGCCAAAGATACACAGAGAAACTTAGTTTCAAAAAGCCAAAAATTAAAAATAAAAATAAAAGAAATAGAGTTTAAAATAAAGCCACGTAAAGATGGAAAATACAAAGAGAATCTGGATGCTGTATGTTATTGTGTTGTCTTTGAATTGCATGATTTCTGAGGAAGGAGCAACAGCTGCTAAAATACATTTGATTATAAATGTAGCTGGATTAATCCAAAGGTGTAGGTGGTTTTTCTGTTCATGTGTTGCTTTCATTGGTTAATGAATAAAGAAACTGCTTTGGGCCTGATAGGGCAGAACTTAGGTAGGTGGAGAAGACAGAACTGAATACTGGGAAGAAGGTCAGAGTGAGAGAAGCCAGAGTAAGACAGATGCTGGTTAGAATCTTGCCGGTAAGCCACAGTCATGTGGTGATACACAGATTAATAGAAATGGGTAAAATTAAGATGTAAAAATTAGCCAATAAAAAACTAGAGCTAATGGGCCAAGCAGTGTTTTAATTAATACAGTTTCTGTGTGGTTATTTTGGGTGTAAACTAGCCAGATGGCAGGGACAAACAAAGGGACCCCCTCCTTGTAACAATCCAACATATGTATTTTGAAAATGCCCTGACTTCAAAATTTAAGTCAAAAAGTATGCTACTTTGGAGAAGGGGTTTTGCTTTTGTTTCCACAGGAAATGAGAGGCTGTAGATTCATTCTGGGCTATGAAAAATCAGGTTTGATCAAGGAAGAGCCCCTGAAGAATCTCCAATAGGAGCTGATGGTCCAGATGAGCCAATATTTCAGAGGACTTCTATTGGAGTTTCCTCTGAGTTCTGCATCCAGAACAGTTTCAAGACTACTGGCTGAGATGATCAAAGCTCACAGAATATTCCATTCAGGACTTGACCATAATCCTAAATTTTTTTTAGGTCCCCATAAGATTATCAGTGCCCACAATCAGCAGGAAGTAGCCTGGAAAACTATGCCCACATTCCCAAAAATGGATTATGAATGTTTGCCTTTGTTTAGAATGTTGGTTACAGGTTGTTATGGATAATGGTTAGGAAAAAAAGCTTACGAAAGAAGATTTGATTCAGAGTTCTTGTTTAAAAGAAAATAGGGAGAGAACTGTGGGACAATTGTCTCTACCCTGTAATTTATATTTTAATAAAATGCTGATTGTCCAGTAGCCAGGCAGGAAGTATAGGCAGGGCAAGGAAATCAGGAGAATTCTGAGAAGATTCAGTCTGCAGTCATCACCCACATGCAGAGGAAGCAAGATATGACTACCTTGCCAAAAAAGGTACCAAGCCACGTGGTGTAGTAGGAAGAAGAGGCACTTGTTGGTTCCCAGCTGCCTGGCTAGTTTAGACACAAAAATAATCACAGAGAAACTGTATTAATTAAATCATTGCTTGGCCTATTAGTTCTAGCTTCTTATTTGCTAATTTTTATATTAATTTAACCCATTTCTATTAATCTGTGTATCGCCACCTGGCTGTGGTATGCCAGCTAAAGTTCCCAGTGCCGGTCTCAGGCAGTGGATCCATGGCTTCTCTCTGATTCTGTCCTTCTTTCTCCAAACAGCATTCAGTTCCATCTTCCCCACCTACCTAAGTTCTGTCCTACTATAGGTTCAAAGCAGTTTCTTTATTTATCAATGCTAATCACAGAGTACAGAGGGAAATCCCACATAGACATGACTAACACAGACAAGAATTATGGGCTAATACAAGTTATAAGAGTTCACAAGAAGCCTGAGCTAATAGGTCAATCAGTTTATAATTAATGTGGACCTCTGTATATTACTTTGGGACTGAATGACTGCAGGACCAGGCAGGATAGAAACCTCAATCAAAATAAATAAATAAATAAAAATCTATTTAGGTTAATTTAAATAACAAGGAATTCGTTGAAAAGATAGTATGATAATACAACCAATGGAAAGGCTTAGAGAAAGAAGCAAAGCTAACTTTGAAGTCCAGACAGCAAGAAGCATTTCACATTTTTATCAGAGTGTGACTCTGCCAGAAGAAATTAAGAAGAAGAAATCCTTTTAGAATATGCGTGACCAACCTAAGATCAAAGTCCAAGGAAGAAGCATCATAGCCTCAGTCGCATGCTGAGAGTCCTCTTCTGTGGGTTTGAAGTTGATTAACAATCAAATGCAGAACATGCCACCAAATTACCCAGCCATTAGTTTACTGAGCTTTAAAAGAAGGGATAATGGGTCCTAGGAATGTAGTTCAGCTTTAGGACGCTTGCCTTGCATGCTCAAAGTCTGGGTTCGATTTCTGCCTCACTCTACATAAATCCAGAAATAGTGTCACATGCTTGTAATCCCAGGACCTAGGAAGTGGAGGCAAGATGATCAGAAATTCAAGGTCACCTTCTGCCACATAGCAGCACAAATCCAACCTTGGCTACCTATAATCCTGACAGAAATCAAACAAAAGATTTTAAAGCAGAAAGTTACGTAATACTACAGGCATGACAGTAACTGTAATAGCAGTGGGGGACCTGGACAACCAGTCACAGTGTCCAACATGCCACTCACTATAGATGATGCATTTAATTCATGAGTCAGGTACTGGCAAGAGTGAAAACGACAGAAGCCAAATAAGCCTCAGCTTAAAAGCCTGTACTTTACCTTTCACTGGCACTGAATGGGAAGGGGCTGCTTGGATTTCTTTCTTTTGTGCAGCTGCAAAGCAGAATTTACTGTTCATGCAATAAATTATGCTGACAGTCAGGTACAGTGTAAAAGAATAGTCATGGATCAGCAGTCTATTCATAGCAACACAGGATAATCCTCATTAATTTGCAATGGATAATTTCCATAAATTGATATTGTAAGACATTTGGCAATGGTCTTTTTTGTTGCATGTGTGTGTGTTGGTTATATAAATCAATTGCGCTTTAACATGTGTAAGTCATTCTGTGATCATATGCACCTTCCCTTTCATTCCACTCTTTATCCTCTAGTATGTCCCCTCTCCCTCTCCTAATTATTTCTCCTCTACTTTCAGGCTGGCTATTTTCCTTCCTTCCTTCCTTCCTTCCTTCCTTCCTTCCTTCCTTCCTTCCTTCCTTCCTTCCTCCCTCCCTCCCTCCCTCCCTCCCTCCCTCCCTCCCTCTCTCTCTCTCTCTCTCTCTCTCTCTCTCTCACACACACACACACACAATGTCACACAGGAGAAAAAACATATTACTTGTCTTTCTGTATCTCTCTTTTCTTTGTATCTTCTTAACGAAGATATAAAGAAGATTATACTATAGCTCTTGTCCTAAGTTAATGACCATGTTCTCTATAATCCCTTCTCCCCACATGACTAGGAGAAAGTAGGATAGACCTTCTTTTATCCACTTTATTAAGTAAGGGTAAGATAATTTCCAAGAATATGGAGTGTTGCTAGAAAAAGGAGGAGGAGGGGACCTGGACAAGGGACAAGGAACAGGCAACAGGAATAAAAAATTCTAGTTGTCAGAACAAAATGACCGAGTTGTCAATAGCAGCATGGAGATGAGGTAAGGTCATGACTGTCTTAGCAAGAAGAACAAACAGCAATGAGTGCCAGTGACCACACTCAGGATAGCACTTTGTGTCTAATAGGTAGAAGCTTTCAGAGTAGATCAAGCACAGTCCTGAGGGGATGTAATTAACCTCCAGGAGGAGGGAAGGAAATAAAATGATTTGGCTGTATTTATATGATGTATAGTCTTAGACCACAGGTAAATGAGGATTTGGGGAAGTGACTGGATGGAATCCTTGCTATCAGTTAGGATGCAGGCTTGAGACAGATTGGATTTAATTACCAGTGGGAAAGTTACATTTCTGCATGACTGCTGGTTGCCTTGAAAGTGCTGCACCTGTGGGCATTTAGAAGAAGTCTAAAACTTTAACCAGAATTTCGAAGGCTTCTGACCAAAATCAAGTGTAGACCTGCTGGGTTTGCCTATCAGGCTAATGTAAGGGCCAGAGGGAAACCAGGAGCTCATGTTCCATTTTCCCCTGTGTGGAATCGTTTATCCCCACTCACTCTTTGCTTCTTTCAGACAGAGTCTCACTCTACTGTTCAGACAGGCCTTGAACTCACTGTGTATCCCAAACTGGTCTTGAAATTACAGCAATCCTGCCTTAGCTTTGTCTTAATAGTGGAGCACTGATATAAGTAACACTCTCAGGAGGCGTTCCTTGGTCTTGCTTCAGTCAATCCCCACTGTTCTCTTAAACTGAGGTTGGGTTCCTCTCACAGAACTGTATCACCCAGCTTCTACAACCAAGTGGAAAACTGTGTGTGTGTGCGCATGTGTGCACATGCACGCACATGTGCCTATGTGTGTGCATATGTGCACACACATATGCACGGCCATGTAGTTGTGTGTAATATGATAGTGGTTATTGATAGATGCACAAATAGATGGTAGATAGATAGATTTTTGTATACAATGCTCCACACTATACAATATACTTTATAGAATTGTTCACATTGTATACAAGGAAGAAAGATAACATCTTTCTTTCAGCATCCTTCTAAAGGTGTCCCATAATACATTTGGGCCTTTGACCGCAATAGCCTATTGAATAGCCTCAGATAAACTCCAAGGGCTTCCTGACCAGAGAACCACCTTTCACTATCCTCAACAGCCTTACAGAATTCAAAGATTTTTAAAACTGGCAAGAAAAAAGGGAGGAGGATAAAAATCTATCAGTGCGGTCAGTTTGTGTTTGAACACTGCTTGCTGAGTTAAAATTCATGAATCTCAACAAGCAAAATCAAGAAAAAGTGTCTAATAATAAAGAGAAATAGAGTGTAGCCTTGGATCTCCATTCTGGAGAACACACAGGAAGAGTGATGAGCATTAATGTTGACATTTAGTAAATTTGATATAGTATCAAGTAAACATCTAAAACAGCAACTTGTATTAAGTTACAAAATAGGAATTTTAACTCAATCACTTCCCAGTAACATGAAGACAACAGATTCAGTGATGAGCAAAAAATATTTCTCATCCATTGATTTATTTAACTCATAAATAAAATTGTACATAAGTATGATATATGGTACAGTATGTTCACAATGGTATGGCTAAATTAAACCAATTAATATGTTATTATCAAACATACTCATCATCTTTGTTTTGAGAACACTTAAAGCCTATTCTCTCATAACTTTTAAAACATAACATATTGTTATCAACTATTCTTATCATGCCCTCAGTAGACCTCAAGACATCACAGGGTCCAGGCCTCTTATCCAACTGTAGCTTTATACTTTTAAACCAACATCCTCCCCACTGTGAAAAGACCCTCATCAAATCCCTAATAGCCACAATTCTGCTCTCTGCTCTCATAATTTCTAGGTGCCACAGAAAACTGAAATTGTGTGGCATTTGTCTTCCTGTGCGTCACTTATTTTTATAGCATAATTTCCTCCAGGTTTGCCCCATGCTGTTGCCAATGGCACAGAGTTCTAATTTTAACCGTTAGTTGTAGAGCACTGTATATAGATATAGCACTGTCATTATCCATCTTCTAGAAATGGACATCAAGGTAGAATCCATATCTTGTTACTGTGAATATGCTACAATAAACACAAACATACAGATGTCTCCTGTACACAAGAGTATAAACATTCATTTCATTGAAATCACACTCACAAATTGAACCCCCAAACAAATATATATATATATATTCAAATTTAAAATAAAATGATGTGTAATATCACCTTATTCAGTTAAGTCCTTCTAGCTTTGAAGGGGCTTTATACATTGAAAGATACTGGGGAAACATTCAGACCTAAATGTCTGCACTTCATTTTAATTGTTGTGTATAAAAATTCACCACGGAATTTGGAAATAGTAATAACAGCAAGCAGGCACTAATGAAAGTTTACTGCCTTGCACACTTTCCTACGTTTGCAGATCGAAAATGCACTTGTCAAAATGTTGATAGTGTGTGCTTTTGATCCCTGAATACAAACGTGTTTTTCTTCTTGTTGTTGTTTTTTTAACTTTTTTGTAGATGCCAGAATTTTTTTTATTGTGCACAAGGAAAAACAAGTCAATACCTATTTTTAAAAAGTAACCCAACACAATGTATTGACTTAAGATTTAACTTTAAGAGTCCCGATTTATTATTTGAATTAAATGAAGCAGTTGCTTCATTCACAAAAGTGTTGTCAAGAATGGTAGACGTAATCAAGGGCAGACTTTAGCAAAAGATTGCAACCATACCTGTTTGGATGACTACTTCTGTGGTTTGAATCTGAGACTCTCAACAGGCTCGTGTTTTAAGTGCTCGTACCCAAGCTTGGGACTCTATTTGGGGAGGCTATTCAGTCTTTGTGAAATAGGGCATGGTAGAGAAAGAGGCTCATTGCAGACCCAGCTTTGAAGGCTATAGCCTGACCCCTGGTTGCTGTGGGCTCTCTGCTTCCTAGATTCACATGATGTGAAAAGAAACCTTTCTTCCCTTGAGTTGTTTCTGTCAGATATTTTGTTGCAGTAGTGCAAACTAGCTAATAAAACTTTGGTGATAGGTAGTGTTGTTGAGGGGATGAAGAAACCGTGACCCTTGAGCACTATTGATGGGAGTGTAAGATGCTAATCCACTAATGTAATCCAAAAACAATGCTCCTCAAGTATTACTTAAATGTATTACTAAATGATCCAGCAGTTCCACTTTGTATCTATATCAAGAGGAATTGAAAGTGGGGTCTTGAGGAGATATTTCATTGCAGCCCCAAACTTATGTCAGTATTATAATTATATAGTATTATTAACTATAGCTAGAAGGTAGAATAGTATAAGTGTCTATCCTCATCTCACTGGATGATAGTAACAGGAAGAAAGATCTGATAGCGTTATGACATGGATCAAACTAGAGGAGGCTGTGTCTGGCGAATGACATTAGCCACAAAAGATAAACACTGAGTGATTCCATGCGCGCGAGACACAGACACCAAGGAAAATCAAGTTCATAGAGAAAGAAAATAGAAACATGGCTTCTTGAAGCTGGAAGGGAAGTGAGGAACTGTTTCACTATGTTTCGCTATGATTGTTTTTAAAGATTAAAAATTCTAAAGATGCAGATAAAAGTGCTCCCTATATAAGCCTGATGACCTGAGTTCAGTCCCCAGAACCTATGTAAAGATGGAAGAAGAAAACAGATGCTTAGACACTTGTCCTCTGACCTCCACACATACACTGTTGCATGTACAGGCTTCCTCCCCTTCAAGATTCACACACAGACAGACAGACAGACAGACAGACACACACACACACACACACACAAGAGATAAAGTAAGTCATAAGAAAAACAAAAGTATTTGTTGATTGTGACTATAAATGCAAATGAACTGCATCCTTAAAGTCATGAAGACGGTAAATTTTTCATCTATTTTGCTGCTTTAAGATATTTAAAACCACTATTGCAGTAAGGAAAAGGAAGCTATTATAATACTACAACAAGAAAAGGCTCAAATCACAAGCTCCACAAATATCTCTCTAAAAGATTAAGCAAGAAAAGGAATTTTCTTTTATAGAGCAGAATAAAAGAGACAAGAGAGAACTCAGCATGGGGGAGCAGATGGGCAGGTGGCCATGGGACAGCTAAGCAGAAAATATCTTTTCCCATAGTCAGCAGGACTGTCAGGAAAGAAGCTGCTTGAAGAACTACTCCATCCGATTGCTGGCCCAGACTAGGGTGGACTGAAGTCCACTTGAGAGAAATGGTACTAAAGTCTGGTGACATCACCTTGGTTGACATATTGGTCAGAAGAAATGGAGAATGTGTGTCCATTAGTGGTTCATAGACAAAGGATGGAAAGTTACCAGGCTCTTCATGGCACAGACCACACAGGGTCACCAGAAATTGTATCCCATTATATGGGGAAGAGTGGATCTTTGTAGTAAGTCATTCCCAAAACATATGGGGAGGGTAATTTCTCTTTTTTTTTCAATTTTATTTTATTTTTAATTTCATTTTATATTCCAACCAAAGTTCTCCCTCCTTATCCCCATTTTGTTCTTCCCCCTTGTCTCCTCTTCCCCAGCCCAAACCCCATACAAGGGCTCCCATGGGCAGTCACCAAAGTCTGGCACATTAAGTTGTGGCAGAACCAAGCCCCACCCTAACCCCTGCCTGCATTAAGTCTGAGCATGGCATCCTACCACAGGGAATGGGCTCCAACAAGCTACCTCATGCACCAGGGATAGATCCTGGTTCTACTGCCAGGGCCTCTCAAATATTCCAAGCTTCACCACTGTCTCCTACCTATGGAGGGCTTAGTTTGCTCCCATAGAGACCCCACAGCTATCAGGCTAGAGTTCATGAGTTTCCACAAGCTTGGTTCAGATGTTTCTGTAGATTTCTCCGTTGTGGTCTTGACCTTCCTTGTTCATATATTCCTCCCCCTCTCTTCAATTGGATTCTTGGAGCTTGGTCTGGTGCTTGGTTGTGGATTTCTGCATCTGGTTCCATCAGTTACTGAACAAAGGCTCTATGATGACAATTGCTATATTCACCAATCTGATTACAGGAGAAGGCCAGTTCATGTACCCTCCCCACTATTTCTAGAAGTCTTAGCTGGGGTCATCCTTGTGGATTCTTGGGAATTTCCCTAGCACCAGATTTGTCCCTAACGCCATAGTGGCTCCCTTTATCAAGATCTCTTTCATTGCTCTCCCGCATGGTTCCTCTCCCCCTGACCATTCCACTCCCTCTGGGGGAGGGTAATTTCTTAATTGTTAGTGTTTTCTGGGAGTACAGGCTCAAATGGACTCTAGTACTGTCGGTGACAAAGTGAAGAAAAGAAAGAGAGAGAGAGCTGGAGTGGGAACTAGACACATGGATGTCAGTGACTGTCACAACATCCACAAGTGCTATCTTAGGGCCTCTGCCACTCTATCATAAAACTAGGTGAAGTACAAAGTGAGGGAAGACGTTGACATGTCTCAAATAGATGCCTCTACAATTTCCTGCAGAGTGTATTAGTCAGAGCTCTCCAGACAAACAGAACCAGGAAGGTCTACGTTTATTACATTGACTCCCAAAATCCTGCGTAGTCCCTAATGGATGTCTGTAGATTGGAGAGCATGGGGAAACTGTAATCTGTAACCGCCCAGTCTAAACAGGAAGCCTCTGGAATGAAAGGGGCCAGCGATGCAGCCCTAGTCCTAAGCCAAAGACCCAATGGCTCATGGAGAGGGAGGTTTTTGTCAAAGGTACAGGCAAAGTCCTTGTCAAAGGCTGAGGAAACTGAAGTCTGAGGTTCACTGGTGACAGTAACAAGGAAGCATGCCCACTTGGGAAGTGGCATGTGAACGCCACTTAGGAGAGATGGAACACAAATGAGAAAACAAGCCCCCCCTTTTTTATTTCCCAAGCCATCTGGGATCCGAGCATATCTGATGGTTCTACCCGCAAAGAGATAAGGTCTTCCTCACTCAGTTCTTGCAGCTGTATGCCAGTCTTCTCTGGAAACACCTCTGCAGAGTCTCCACAAAGTGTGCTTTCCCTATTTTCCAGTCTGATCCAGTTCAGTCAAGCTGATATTCATAACCTAAAGAGGAAAACTCTAGGGGCTGGGGGAGGTATAGTTCAGTGAGTGATAGGGTACTGAGCTCTGTGGGTCTAGTCAGAAAGAATGTAGGAAAAGGGGAAGGGAGGGAGGGATAAAAGAAAGAGAAAAAAGGTCTTTTTTTTTTTGGTTTTTTTGAGACAGGGTTTCTCTGTGGCTTTAGAGCCTGTCCTGGAACTAGCTCTTGTAGACCAGGCTGGTCTCGAACTCACAAAGATCCGCCTGCCTCTGCCTCCCAAGTGCTGGGATTAAAGGCGTGCGCCACCACCTCCCAGCCAAAAGAGAAAAAGGGAAACAAAAGCCTGAGCAGCAGTAGGTACTATGATCAAAATAAGCCTACTTCTCAAGCAGAAAGGTAAGGTGAGGACACAAATGAATGCTAACTCTTATTTTTAGAGGATGAGAAATACTAAAGCTGTGGAGAAACATATACAACAATAGGTAGTTAAGGTCTAAAGTAGATATTGGAAATGTACAAAACCCAAGGAACTCTAAAGGGCTAGGACTTCTGCAAAGACAAGGAGAGAGAGAGAGAGAGAGAGAGAGAGAGAGAGAGAGAGAGAGAGAGAGAGAGAGAGAGAGAGAGAGAGAGAGAGAGAGAGAAGTGCTTGGAGGACAAGGGGCTTAACTGGTCTTGGAGGAAGGGTGACATCAAAAGTGGGAATGCAGTGGTGGCGCTCAAATGTTATGAAAGAGTCTACCTATGTGCCAGGGGTTAGAATTAGGCTTCCTGTGTTGCTGTGTACCAAAATGCCACAGACAGAGTGACATACACAATAAGAACGCATTTCCTTACAACTCGTGAAGCTGCCGGCTCTAGATCCAAGCTGGTAGCCCTAGTATCCAGTGAAGAGTGGTTCTCTGGCACTCCCACTCCCAGCGGAATGTCTCTCCTTATAAGGACACCAGCCACAATGAATATGGACTTTACCCAGGTGACTTCAGTCAACTACAGTTCCCTCTTTAGATGCCCTGTCTCCAAGAACACTCATAGCTTAAGTATGCAAATTATGGAGGAGACACAATCTATTGAGTACATGGCATTGACCTTCGCCCTGGAGAAGGAAGTCATGGGCTATTTCTTAAAACAGTTTTGCCAAGCCGGGCGGTGGTGGCGCACGCCTTTAATCCCAGCACTTGGGAGGCAGAGGCAGGCGGATCTCTGTGAGTTCGAGACCAGCCTGGTCTACAGAGCTAGCTCCAGGACAGGCTCCAAAAACCACAGAGAAACCCTGTCTCAAAAAACCGAAAAAAAAAAAAAAAAAAACAGTTTTGCCCCTTCCCCCTTGGGAAAGCTAGAAGGCATCCTGATGAAAGGGAAAATTGTTTTGTTTTTTTTTTTTCTATGAGTGGCAAGAGTATAGCTTGGCTATTTTTTTACTTGTTATTTTCAGGGGAAAATGGTTTTCAAATATATTGGTTATTCTGAGCTGTGAGTTTGGAAATATCAAAAAAAGAACTTTAAAAATATACATGATGAGCCTGTCTATACTCTGAAAATGGCAGTATGCTACAAAATATTTCTGATGTCCCAGAAAGTATAGTAAGCGCACATGTTCATTGCTTTTTTTCGAAGCCCTGCATTCCCCTGAGATTCCTGTAGTTAATAAGACAGTGGCTCTGCACCATGGCAGCCGGAACACTCCGGGAACAAGTGATAAATGTCTTGGGTTTGGCTATGTCTGGGGTTGGGGCTAGCTCCTGACATCTAGAAAGTGAAGATCAGAGACAATGTTAAGCTTCCCCCAATATACAGAGCAAACCTCCCCCAAAACCAAGAATCCTCCCTCCCCCGTGTTAAAAATGGATCTAATCTACATGGGAAGTAAAAAAAAGACAAGATCTCCTGAATAAATTGGGAGCATGGAGACCATGGAAAAGGGTAGAAGGGGAGGGGAGAGGCAGGGAGGGGAGCGGAGAAAAAAATGTGTAGCTAAATAAAATCAATTTTTAAAAAATTAAAATTAAAAAAAAGAATGTCAAAGTTGAGGAATCCTGTAATATGAGACAAGAAAGAGATTTAATAAAGAAAGGCAGATCCATCTGGTCAGTGAACTTGCAGCGAGTCCTGTAAAGCCCCGCTTGTTCTAAGAATTGATCAACTCAGATAAAGTATGCTTTATTAACTAGGGTATAAATAAATCTCTCTATAAAGCCAGTTTGGAAAATGAATCCAAGTCTGGGCCTCCTCATCCTTTCCCCTCACTTGAAAGCAGCTAGTTACAAAAGGCCAGTGTGATCGACCTCACCGAATCAGGAAATGTTGAGGAGGGGGCAATGACCCCCAAAGTGTAACTATTACTTCAGCTCTGCTAACCATACCCCTGCTAGACATAGACTTCAAGCCCCTTCCACTGTATATATAGTATGTGGGTAAATAAGGATTGCCTACAACTATATCCCTTCAATGGCAAAATTCCTTTCTGTCCAAGAGCAACACCCAGCTGTGTGACATCCAGCTGCTAGTGCAAGGCCATCGCTTATGCTCCTCTGGTGTGATGTCCGAGCAACTGTCTGGCCCAAGAGCCTCTCCCATTTCTCTTCATTCTCTACTTAGTGTTACAAGGTGCAAGCAAGTGTCATGCGCAATTTTTTTTTTTTTACAGTTTTTCATCCCTATGTGCTCTCTAGTAAAATAATCCTCACTCATAAAATTTTTATTTCATTTCAAGCTGGACGGTAGTGGTGCACACCTTTAATCCCAGCACTTGGAAGACAGAGGCAGGCGGATCTCTGTGAGTTCGAGACCAGCCTGGTCTACAAGTGCTAGTTCCAAGGCAGGCTCCAAAGCCACAGAGACCCTTTATTTCATTTCGGATCCCTGTTCCTAGGTTTCTGTCACTAACCACCACTTGTTTTTATCCTCCACCTCCACAATGCCCCAAGCTCTTTACATTGACTGGTTTTTCTTCTAGCACTTATCACAAACTGCCATAAGATTCATGTATTTATTTATTGTCCATCTCCCCTTCTCCCATTAGAAGAATTAGACTTTATCAAATTATCCAGAACCTAAACTTCATCATAAGTGCTCTATATAAGCTTCCTAAATAAATGTTTTCAATGCATTTATGTTTGGTTGTTGCTGTTCTCTTTCTTCCCTTCTTTTTTCTTCAACTTCTGTCTGTTATATGTTGATAATTACTTTATTCATTTTCATTTCTCTACAAATTAAACCAATCCTAATTACTAAATGCTTTGTTGGCCCTTGGAACGCAAATGTTTGCTGAACCTTCAGTAATATTCTATCAGCTGCTATCAGTGACAGTTATGGTTACCATGAGTAAAACAGGACGGTGCCCCATTCATACCTATATTAACCGGGGTTTTCCAGAGGAACATAACTATAGAATGAATGTACACCACAAAGGATTTATCAGCCAGCCTTGAACAATATGGTCTAGGCAGTTCAATAATGAGCTATCTTCACACTGGAGAGACTGGGAATCAGGCAGCCAGTCCGTAAGGCTGGGTATCTGACCATTCTCAATCAGATGTTTATTCCCCTAGAATGCTACTATCTTCAGTCTACATTGGAAAGCCAAAGCAAGTGGGTTTGGGTGTCAGCAAAGAAAAGTAGCAGTAGTAGCTGCTACAATGACAGCGGCAGGGTAGATGAACTTCCCAGAAAGTCACAAAGAAATTTGATAATGTCATTAGTACACCATGAAGGCAAGCAGACAAAAAGGAAAAAAGTTTCCCTCAGACCTCCTAAAACCCAGAGCATGTTGGAAGGTGTCACCCCACATTCTGGTGAGTCTTTCTCATTTTAGTCGATGAAGAAAATCCCTCACAGGTGAGGTGTGCCTAGAGACTTGTCTAATCAACAAATCAGGTCCACTCAAGTTGACAAGCAAGATTACCATTGCAGTTCCCTAGGGAAACATGGAGATTGGACAGCATTCAATGAAAGAGAAAGAATCTATACTGTGATGAGGAACAATATTCCAACTGTCACAAAAGGCCAAGGGATTTTTGCCATGGAGGTGATAAAAGCTCCTTCTTAGAAAGAAACTCTAAAAACAAGCAGGTGTCCCATGGCAGGAAAAGGGATGAGAGACAGTCAACGAAAAACTATACGAAAGCAAAATGACACGGATTCTATAGAAAGAGTTTAGTAGTGACTAGGGAAGGAAAGTGAGCTGACCATTTGAACCTCAAATCTCAATGAACCAACTATGGGATAATGAAACAATTGGTTCAAGTCCTTTGGCAGTGCCATTTGGACAATGGAGGCAGTAGTGATGGCTTTTTAAAAAATCAGAAGGAAGTTTTTGTGTATTTGAGATGGTGATGACTGTATAGCTTCAAACTTCATACTATGGACTCCTAGAATGCTTACAAGTCAAGCAATATCGTTGTTTCTCTTCATTAAGTGGACAGAATGGACTTTGTGGTTTGACCAAAAAAAAAAAAAAAAAATTTGACCGATATAAAGCACAGGTCTTCCCACCTTATCTTTTATAGGTCCCTATGAATTCTATTGAATTGTTGTACTATATTAAATGACAATTTCAACAAGTCAAAAATGTTAAATATAAGCAATTTTACATCAGCACAGAGTTGAAAAAATATCAACAGAAATCAAAGAAACTTAGGTTTCATCTTCATTTTGAATTCATCACCTATGTGGTTTACCCTGGGTAAGCCTCTGAATCCTCAGGCAAGCAAAGATGATACCATGAATGTCCTGAAGACTAAGCAGAAGATACCTATGAATCAGCACAACACCAGCCACCTTTGTTTCCTTCCCATCACAGACTAAGTGATGCCCTTCTTTATCTTCCAGGCAACCTTGGTCCTTTCATTCCTTTCACAGTCAATGAGCCCTAGTCATTCCTCCTTCCCTCACCTTCTGAGATTTCCCTCTACTCTCTGCAGAAAAGTTCAGACTTTCAATTTTAGGGGATGAGTTGTTGACTTTATTCTATTGGCCCCTCCTGACCACTCTGATAGTTTCCTTTTCTTTACCAAACTTCGTATGTCATTTACAACCTCTGTTGTATATTGTCAGAGTTTACTTCACCCACAATTCCTTGCAGTACAACAATTTTTCCTAAAACTTGAAGGAAATTATCATCTTAAATATTGTCAATAGCTTCTAAATTTTAAAGAGATGCTTTTTTAATTGTAATAGCCTTTATTTTCTGAATCATTTGTAGTTGACAACCACCTACTCTACTATAAAACCACAGAATTAAACTTTGTCACCAAAGGAAGAACATGCATGAGTAAACAATTTTATGTTTTTTTTATTTTCCAATTAAGTTAATAATTATAACAGGAAGATAATTCAATAACAATAGGCAATTTTCAGACTGACTGGATCAGAGCCCTCAGAAGCTAGCTGTGCTAAATGAATCACTTCATCTTTTTGTAAGTACACAGAGAGGATCTTTCTCAAGACTGATGACCAACAGACAGTCACTAGACATACAGCAGGCCATGAGAAACTAGAGGAGGGCATGAACGAGGATGTAAAGTGTTTCAGGGAAAGGAGGCCTATAAGGAGATGCAATCCACTGGCTTTTTACACTGGAACCTTACCCGTTTTAAACTTAATCAGTCATGCAATGAGGAAGCAGTATCAAGATCCTTGTATGAACCTTTGAGTGACTGGTACTTTTTCTTTTAAAACATATTCAAAATACAAGCAACATTACACAGACTGATCAGGTTATATATAGGAATATATGGGTATATAATGTATGCATGTAATAGCAATTAATAAGAAAAGAGGCCATGAATTTGAAAGAAAGCAATGAGAGGTTTAAGAAAGGATTTGAAGAGAAGAAAGGGAAGAAAAAATTGGGAAATTAAATTATAATCTCAAAAGCAAAAGAAATAACAATAAATTCTCACTAAATGATCATCTCTGAGTTGTATAGTATGATTTTTTTGCCCAAAATATATTTTATATAAAATCCTTAAACAAGATAATCTTATTATTAAACAGCTTCTTTATCTTGTTTTAAAATTGGGACCTGCCTTTAAATATAACTGATGCTGCCAACAAAGGAACTGTTACCAGATCTGATCAGATCTTTAAATTCAGGGTTAAAATCTATTCTTACAATTGTTTCAGTGTAACTAACTCTTTATAAGAAAGAATTTATACTTGGGTGAAGCATTCAAAGCATGTTGGATATTCCTATATTTGTCAGGAAACACAACTATCAAGTGTCTTTTATTTTCATTGCTTTCATCAAAAGTGCTCAGAAGGATTTCATTTTTATGTTTCTTGAACAAAGTATTGTTACTACAAGTTGGCATAGGAAAATCTATTTCTAAGTTTTTAGAGTATTTTAATTTGGAGATAATGTATTCAGGCAGGCATTTGGTGACAGTGGTTCAAATTGGAATATTGTTCCATCTTTTTTCTTTACATAAGCATTTTGTCTTTATTCTGTGCTCTTCCAACTTTCTTAATATATCAACAGCAAATCTTTTCTCCAATCTGCAAAATGAAAAGTTCCGTGAAGCACTATGCTTAGAGTGGAATTCTTCGTCTCTGGAAAGAAAATGAAAGAGGAGTCATCAGAAAATGAGGCTGAAATCACCTTGTCAGGAATGACTGAAGGCAACAGAGAAAATGAATAAGGAAAGCAGAAGCAAACATTCAAATGAATATAAATGATAGTGCCTGTCTGCAAAGAGAAGCAAGCACATCTCTGAGGAAACAGCTAGGGAATGGATTTTTTTAAAGTACCTGAAACACCACTGCTAGGCACTTTCTACTCCAGCGCACTTCTTGTCGTGCTTGGTAAGCTTTTCTTTACCTACTGTCTCCATGACAACCTCCTTAATCACTCACCACCTTCCCATTTTGTTTTTCTTTTCCTTTTTAAACTTATTAAATCTTTGGGAGTTTCACATCATGTACCCGAGGTCTATTCACCTCCTAGTCCCCCTTTATCTCCCCTCATCTCTGCTACGCCCCTCATGAAAGAAAACAAAACAAGGTAAGCAAGCAAACAAAAGCAAGAACAAAAAAAAAAAAAAACCCACAATCAGGAACAGAAAAATCTCTGCTTCTTCTCTTCTGCCTCTCCATCACCTGTTCATCTGTCCTGGTGGTACTGGAGGCTCCCATGTGTCATGTAGTATGCCCCTTTGTCCCACCAGCTTGGCTGGCAAATGTTCATTGAATGGATCACTAGTCTGGTTCAATACCACGCACTGCGCCCCCGTGTCTGCGCTCTGTGCGCTGGCATCCAGTTAGCGAGCTTCGGGCAAGGAAGCTGGAGGTTAAAATACACAGACACACACAGACAGAGAGACAGCGACACGGGTCATCCTTGAATTCCCCAAGAATGCCCCCTTTATTGTGTTCAGGGGCAGATTGTATAGAGATAGCCACGCCCCAGCCAAATGCACCAGAAACCACTCTCCTGCCTTCAGGAACTCCTGAAGGGCTCATGCTCAGAGCAGCTGTAGGCACTCAGATCAGGGGATTACAAGAAATTCAGGATCTGGGGTCTCACTGCTCCCAACAGTTCAAGGCTTCTGGTTTTGGGTACATCATCCACACTGGTTCCTCACCAGAGCTCCTCAGAGCTATCCTGTGGCTTCCCCGAATCTTGGAGATCATGTGGATATAATTCCACTGGACCAGTCCCTTCAAGAGCTACAGCAGGTCCCAGATGGGGTAGGTACTAGGGCAGGTCAACCCAAGGCCCAGTTGTAGACCTGGGTGTTAGCCTGGCAGGTCAGATCTAGCCATTGGTGCCACCTGCCTTGGGTATGTTGACAGAGTCAGCTCCCTTACATGCATGCCCTCAGGTTTATACCTGCCTATGGTGAGGGATGGGGACCCTCTCTCCAAGGGCAGTGGCCAACTCTCTTGCTGTAGTAGCCAGCAAGAGACAAGGCCAACTTTCCCAGAGCAATAAGAATGGGGCCAGTTCAACGTAGCCCTCTGGTTTCATCTCATATGGTTCCTAAGGCCTCGTGAGGTAACACTAGCCACAGACATCAACATAGACCCCAGTTGCAGCTGGACCACGACCCAGACATGGTCCTTGGCAGTAACCTGGGCCAGGATATCCTGGCTTTGGATAGAAGGAATGACCACTAAGATGGGGATGGTTCTGGCAGTCAGGTGGTTACTGGACACTCATATGTCATCAGGCTGTCGCCCAAACCCTGGGTCTCTGTGCGACCACTGGTGTCAATGCAGGACCCAAGCTTCAGTTCGGACCTCAATCATGGTAGGACCATGGACCCCAACATGGGTATCAGCAGCAGTTGGGTCTAGATGTCACCACTGCTCCCAGAGCCAATGGCCCTTGATCTTGGGAGTCTACACCACCTTTGATAGTAACATGAGCATTGGACATCAGCACCTGACCAGGCCCTCAGCTGCAGCTCAGGCCCAGATGTCACCATGTCACTGAGTAGTAGAGCAGGCCAATCAGGTATGGATGCTTTCTGGTACTCAGATTCCAACCTGGACTCAGGTTTCTGATTTGACCCTTGGCTTCTTGATGACCCTTAGTGGCATCTGGAGCCACATATGTCAATCCAGGCCCTGGCTGCTACAGGACCATGGATGCAGACATGGCCCTCAGCAGCAGTCTAGGTCTGGATGACACCCTGGCCATCAGTGGTAGCACATGCCACCCATATCTAGTGCCAGGTCTAGTTCTCATTGTCTACAAGAGACAAAAATGTTTCCTTCCAAAAATAAGTAAGTAAGTAAGCAAATAGGTAGGAAGCCATACAAAAGCAGCCCACATAGTGATAAGGAGCAAATAATTTTCACTAGCATATAATAGATGCTAAGGATATGTGAAATTGGTGAGTGGGCTTCCAAAGGTAAGTGCAAGAGCTGTCTGTCCACAGAACTGTCAAACCCAGCTGAGAACATAACCCATGAATATTCTGTAGATGTTTTTTGTTTTGTTTTGTTTTTTGGTTTTTCGAGACAGGGTTTCTCTGTGGCTTTGGAGCCTGTCCTGGAACTAGCTCTTGTAGACCAGGCTGGTCTCGAACTCACAGAGATCCGCCTGCCTCTGCCTCCCGAGTGCTGGGATTAAAGGCGTGCGCCACCACCGCCCGGCCCTCTGTAGATGTTTATTAAATGAACAAGTAAAGGGATGAATAATAATTTGGTATAGAAGGCAACCTTGCCAAAAGGAATAGGAAAAAGAAGTCTGACCAATTCTCAATAAAATCCTGACCCTGCAACCTAGAGATACTTTATAAACATTTGTTAAATGAAGGAGTAAAATAAACAAAAATAAATAAATAAAAACAGGAGAAGCTACATGTTTTGTGTGGTGTGGTACAATATGAGAATGCAGGCTTCTTGCTCAAAATGCAAAGGGAAACATACTATTAAGGGTACTATAATACAGATGGTGCCAAAGATGCAATTGCTTGAGTTTCAAACGCAGACTTTATGATGTTGCAAAAGAATACTCACATGATCATCGAAAAGTCTATGAGCAATACAGTGCTTTATTGTAAAATGCACTTTGAGTTAGATTATTTTTGACCAAGGGCTAATGCAGGTGTTCTTTCACGTATGAAACAGGCAAGGCTAAGCTGTGGTTCTTCCTAGGATGGGAGTTAGGTTATACAGAGAGTTATTCTTTCTCAATAAAGTGAATGTATGCCAGAGATTTTCAACTGATTAATCACAAACAAGGTAAGATATAGAAAATCAGTTTGAATTAAAATGTTAAGAAAAGACATATTGGAAAACAGAAAGACTGAAACTAATTTGCTGACATGTAAAGCAGATTATTATTGTGATGAGCGTAGTAAAAAAAAATGCCTTTTAGACATGTAAAAATAGCTTAGTCAGGGTCCCCACTACACACAGGGCTGAACCTGACAACCAGAACCCAGGGACATCACTCACTTTAGATAACCAGACACATGACTAGAATGCCACAAAACCTACTAGATAGTATATAAGCAAGACCAAGGACAATGCTCTGCACGTCTGCCATAATATATACCAAAAGTATCTATAGGGTAAAAGAGAATATGTATGTGTATATACATAATAAAAATTGGAAATAGGATGAAATTTTTCAAAAAGGAAAAGCTCTAACATGACTTTATAAGACAAGGGTCCTCCAAAGATGCCATTGAGTTAATTTTCTGTTGGCCATCTACTGCCGGGTGTGCAGCCACCCTTCAAAGTAGTTTCCCCAGCGAGACTCCTTTGGAGAAAACTACATTTTCATTTCAAGTGATTATCAATTAGAGATAGCTTTGTCTTTTTAATCAAACTCCTGACAAATCTTCAACTCCTCAGAGGCTGCCTTCTTTCTCTCTGCCTGCCCTGAAGCAGCTCTTCAGTACTGATCACAAATTGATATCACTGTCAACCTTTAATGCAGCCTCAGGGTTCCATGTCACTTCAGTGGTCATTCCATTCACCCACTCCATGCAATGACTGTGTCAGATATTTTCCTTCCTCATAAAGTCTCAGTCACAGTAATCTTCTAAATATTTATACCAGAAATACAGGGATAGTCACTGATCAAAACAGGGGCACTGTGTGTAGCTTTAATGTTCAAGAGTGCCATAATCAATCCACTGGGTCATAGGTAGGGTCTATATGCCTTGGATCATGTAGGAAGATAACTTGGTTTTTGAGTATTTCAATATTTTTGATCATCACATCTCTCCAACCCATCTATTTTTCTCAATCTCAACAGATGACCTCAATTCCTACTCAACAGGAAAAGCTAAATTCATCTCTCCTCTAGCTTTCAATTAACAAATGAATCCTCCCACTGCATTAAAACAAGAAAACTCAGCCCTTCGCCTTGGATTAATTTAATCAAGAGTAAACCCAGGTGTTGTAAGGGGAGGGCCCGCTTGTTCTTTCCGGCCGCTCGGCTAGCTTAGCCCCGAAATAACCACACAGAAACTGTAGTAATTAAATCACTGCTTAGCCTATTACCTCTACTTTCTTATTAATTTAACCCATTTCTATTAACCTGTGTATTGCCACATGACAGCGGTTTACCAGCAAAGATTCTAACCAGCATCTATCTCAGGCAGAGGGTCCATGGCATCTCTCTGACTCTACTTTCTTCCTCCCAGAATTCAGTTCTGTCTTCTCTGCCTACCTAAGTTCTTCCTATCAATGGCCCAAAGCAGTTTCTTTATTAATCAATGAAAGCAACACAAAGACAGAAGGACCTCCTACAGTACCCAGGTTTGAGTTCTCCACTTCTTTGTGTGCCTTCTGTCTACCTATAATTTGTGGTTGCTGGATTGTCTGTACTCTGTCTGGCAGGCACGTCTGGTCTGTACCTACTGCCTGTGTGCCTAAAAGGGGCTGTATTCTGTATTTATTGAACAACACAGAAATCACGACACTCCTCCTCTATTCAACTACCATGTGTAGTCAACAACACAGTTTATGAAGTTGTAATCCTGAGGAAGGGAAGGGATCACACTAAAAGGAAGCAGACACAACTGATTAATTTACTTGATGTTTCATAAAGACTAAAAGGGACTATGAATAAGAGTGATCAAATATGCATGGGTTCTCTAAGAAGATCCCTTTAAGGGAAATTTGTTGTGAGTTACTTCAAAAGGTTGAGAAGAGTCACTTCCTAGTATGAGTGTTTTGTGGAGCCTGATTATAAATTCAATTGAAATGAACCCAAAGGACTTTTGTAATACATAAAATCCCTTCAAATAAAATTTTTTATATAAACTTCAGATGAGTAGAGAAATTGAATTTATTTTAAGGATATCACAAGATGCAAAAACAAATGCTCGGAGAAATTTTATACCTCCACTTACCAGATAAGGATACGGTGACTTTTCAATACTTTAGTAATGAGAGCATCATGAGCTAGAAGTATAGATGGCAAGGTTAAAGAAATAGACAAGGAATACTGGACTGGGTACTAGGCAGGAGGCATGGAGGTCCTTGTGCTCATAGATAAGCACTAGGGAACCAGTAATGTTATAGACATAGAATTGTTTTTTCAAAGGAAGGGATGCATAACCTGTTATCTGCTCAGAAGACTGGCAGCTGGCATGGTGAATAACCTGGCAACTTTCACACTATCTGTGTTGCTAAGACTACACTGGATACTCGGACACCTGCCATAAGCATGTTTTTCTGTCAATCTATAGAACCTATCTTTATAGAAGGTGTCACATGTACTTTACAAAGAGTTTTAATATAGTCACCACTGTATTAATGTATTCTCTATTTAGCTTACTTTGTGTTTTATTGTGCACACAAGATAGAGTAATTATCACCTGGAAAGTTTTCACCAAATTGTGCTGTGCTAAAATATGCTATTTGGTATCAAACTCTTTAAGTTTTAACCAATACTGTCTCCTGAGTTGTGTTGAACCAAACTACCTTCCTGCCTCCCATGGATCATTACCCAGCTGGCCTTGGTGTTTGCAGAGATCCCTGAAGAACTAGGCTTAGCATCCACTAATAGAATTAGAAGAAACTCAATGCCAAACCTGAAAGTCAATATTCTCAAATAAATACAGCCTCTACATTTTCAAGCAGAAGTTCCTAAACTGGAACTCACATTGGAGGGGTCGCTTAATGCCCACTGCTGGACATCGCCAGAGTTCTTACTCCAATAAGTCTAAGACTCAGACTTGGCATAGGCAGTTTCAGTAAGTTTCCAGATGAAACTCAAACAATTTTGAGAGCCTGATCTAAAAAAAACAAGTTATTAAAAAGCAAAATAAACCAATGGGAAAATATTTACTTGAGCAAATTACAGAGCAAATTAAAGGCATTTTTAAAAACGACTGCTTATGAAGAAATAATTCCTAGAGGGTTTGAACAGATGTAATATTAATTAACTCGGTATTATCACAGTGAAAGAGAATAAGCTATCCTTTCTCAAAGTTCTGTTGCTGCCTTTTATCGAGAAGTCACACCCCTTGTTTCTATTCCTTCTCCATTCACCTAATTGTGGGGCCTTTATCATTTCTCATTCTCTCACACCGCTGTCCTTAGGTTGATGTCCCGACACTTACTGTAGCCTTTGCTTTCCTGATTCTATCGCCTTCCTTCCATGCCGCCGGCCTCAGAAACTGCTTTCCCCATTCCCCATGTCAGCCATGCTCTCAGTTGATTTTAATTTTAGGGCTAAGCCTCATTGAAAGTGAACAATCTAAGCTAAAATCAGACAACTGTAGATGGGAGAATCTCAGCTCGGAATACACCCAATCTGATTACTGTGGGATAAACAATGTCAATTTACATGCTGTTAAAAGTATAATCACCTGACCGGCCTTCCTGCTTTCCAGAGTCAAATTAGAATAGAATAAATTCTGACCAGGTGCCAGCTGGTACTACAGTAGACATGGATGAATGGTCATAAAAAGAGGTCTGCTGAGAATTCTGAAACTGTCAAAAATGAGAAAACTGCATTTTTGGAAAAGAAGAGTTATCAAAAGGAAGGAGGTAAGTGGGAAGACAAGTTTGCTTGTTTTATTTTATGAGTAGAAAAACTAATTAGGAAGGACAACCAAATATTAATGTCTGCCTCCACCATCTGATCCAGAATGAAGAAAATTGTATGGTGAGGAAAGTAGAGGAGAAGGATGAAGAACTGGCAAGCAAAATACCTCTTAACAAGGAAAGCCCTTCAGTAATTTATATATTTGAGAGAGTATAGTTTAGATAGTAGGAAAAATTTCACTCATCAAAAATGTCTCTTTTATCAAAACTCAGAGTATGTGTTTGGTTATATGCCTGGGTCTTCAATTCAATTCAACTGATCAACATGTCTGATTTTATGCCAATACCATGCAGTTTTTATTAATATTTCCCTGTATTACAGTTTGAAATCAGGGATGGTGGTACCTCCTGTAGTTCTTTTATTTTTCAGAATTGTTTTAGCTATCCTGAGTTTTTTTAATTTTTTCCATATGAAGTTGATTATTGCCCTTCCAAGGACTGTAAAGAATTGTTTGGGGATTTTAATGAGGATTGCATTCAATCTGTAAATTGCTTTTGGTAAGATGGCCATTTTTACTATGTTAATTGTACCAATCCATGAACTCAGGAGATCTTTCCATCTTCTGACAGCATCTTCAAAGACTAGAAGTTTTTAATCATACAAGTCTTTCACTTTCTTGTTTAGAGTTACTGCAAAATATTTTATAGTATCTGAGACTATTGTGAAAGGTGTTGTTTCCCTTATTTCTTCCTCTGTCCATTTGTCACTTGTATACAGGAAGACTACTGATTGTTTAGTTGATCTTGTATCCCACAAGTTTGCTGAAAGTGTTTATCAGCTGTAGGAATTCCCTGGTGGAATTTTTAGAGTCACTTACATATACTATCATATCATCTCTAAGTACCAATACTTTGACTTCTTCCTTTCCAATTTGTATCCTCTTGATCTTCAGTTGTCAGAAATACACACTGGGAAAAAGGCAGCTTCTCTAACAGATTATGTTAGTCAAACTGGATGTATTCATGTAAAAGAAAAGACATTTATATATCACTCTGTACAAAACTCAAGTCTAAGCAAATGGAAAATCTCAACATAAATCCACATCTAGTGAAACTGGAAGAAAAGAAAGTAGACAAACACTAAGATGAACAATTAATAAATGGGACATAATGAAAATGAAAGCTTTTGTAAGGCAAAGGACACTGTCAAGAAGACAAAGCAACAACCTACAGAACAAGAAAAAATTTTTACCAACTCCATATGTGATAGTGGACCAAGATTTAAAATATGTAAAAAAAAAAAAAAAAACTTAAGAAACTAGACATCAAAAAAAAACAAATAATCTGACTTAAAAATATGCATAGATCTGAACAAATAATTCTCAATAAGGGAATCTCAAATGTCTTAGAAACATTTAAAGAAATGTTCAACATCTTTAGCTATCAGGGAAATGCAAATCAAAACTACTTTGAGATTCCATCTTATACCTGTCAGACTAGCTTAGATCAATAATACAAGTGACAGCTCATGCTGGTTAGGATGTGGAGCAAGGGGAACACTCCTCCATTGCTACTGGCAGTCCAGACTTGTGGAGCCATTATGGAAATCATTATGTCAGTTCCTCCAAAAGGTTATCAAAGCTATATCACTCTTGGGCATATATCCAAAGGATGCTACATCCTACCACAAGGACACTTGCTCAACCATGTTCATCAAAACTTTATTGACTGTAGTCAGAAACTAAAAACAGCCTAGATGCCCCCTCAACAGAAGAATAGATACAGAAAATGTGGCACATTCCTGACTATAAGAATAAGTGGGTCCCTGACTCTTGTGCTTGCTCTTGGGACCCTTCCTCCTGTTGGGTTGCCCTGAACATCTTCAATATGAAAGTTTTTGCTTCATCTTATTATGTTTTGTCATGTTTGGTTGTTACCTCTTACAATCCTGTTCTTTGCCAATGAGAGACAGAAAAGGAGTGGATCCACAAAAGAGAGTAGGTGGGAAGAAAGTGGAAAGAGAAATAGGTGGAGACACTATAATCAGGATATATTGCGTGAAAAATAACCTATTCTCAACTAAAAAAAAAAAAAAACGGTTTCTTCAAGGTTGTATTTCTAGATCACATTCTGTCACCCCAAACAAATGAAACTATCTCCTAAGAGAGTCTAAATACCTTTTTCTGTGACAGCTTTACATGTTGGTTGTATAAGTCACAGTCTCCAGTTTTTCAATCTGATAATTCAGGTGTTGCTAAGCTATCTTGGTAAAGAGATTAAAGATGACTGTAAGACAGATTAACCTAGGCTTCCTAGGTGATCCAATTCATGCTATTGACTAGCTTTAAGAGCAGAATAAACACTCAATTCAGCAGAAATTCAGCTGTGAACTGAGCCCCAGCCAGGTGCTTGGAGTTTGTCCTCCCTCACAAACTACCCTGTGACTTCTAGTCACTTCACAATCATACAAGTAGGTTTCACACAGTAAATCTCTTGTATGTCTCCCCCATATTTGTTTCTCTTATTGGATAATGATTGCTACATTTTCCTTTAATTCATTATACCACATATCTACCTCCTGCAGATACCTACAGGCCAGTTTCCTTAATATACTACTACATCAGTTCTACATGATCTGATGAACAAATTTGCCAGGAAAGCATGGCCTAGAAACCACTGGGAATTAGTAGAAGACCCCTATTTAAAACAGTGGCCCCATCTAATTTCCAAGATAGCAGGGCAAAGTATTTTTTTAATAAAGGAAAAGCACTGGATACTACACACATGCATGCTAATGAGGAAAAGAAAAACAATTAATGAATAAAGTCCATTTACTCTGGAGAAAATAATTACTGTAAAAACTGTAAAAGTGCAACTGATTACCAAGAAAATGAGTAGGCAAGATCTTCAGCATTTCCAGCCTCCATGAACTCAGGGTAACAATAAATGCAACCAACATTGGCACACATATGCTAAGCACTGTTCAAAGCACTTTATTGTGAAACACTTCAGCCTCACTACGAGAAGTAAATGGCAGAGCTATCTCAAGTTTATAGTTATTAAAACTGAGGCAAAAATAACATGGATTGACATTGGGTAAAAAAATTCAGTACATAAAATACTTGTCGTGCAAGCATAAGAAGCTGCACTCAGTATGAGACCCTGTCTTGAAATAATAAGGTGAGGATGGTGGAGAAGCAAATAAGGAACCCTCTAGACTTTCTAAACTTGTCTACACACACACACACACACACACAGAGAGAGAGAGAGAGAGAGAGAGAGAGAGAGAGAGAGAGAGAGAGAGAACGCAAAAACAATAGCATCTGCTCTTAACTGCATTAAATAGAATGCTGGCGTTATTACAAGGATGCATTCTTAGATGCTCAGTTGCTTTAGACCTGCAGTACATGTTCTACTTAGTGATGCCACTGCTGCTAAGGACTCAAGTACGATAGGTATGGAACAGCCACCAGGGAATTATCAGTTATTGCAGCAGGCAAGGAAATGAATCCTTTCTCACCCCCACAGTGACTCAGGCACCCATCCCTTGGCACAATCCATTCTATCTAACTCATTTCTTAAATTTCACCTCTTTATTCCATCTTCACCGGAACAGACCATGCATATTTCATGGCTGGGTGAACATTCTAATGTCATCCTCATATCTACTTGACTTTAAAAATGTCATTTGTAGTGAAAGCGAAAAATGATTTTTAAAATGCTACAAATTTCAATATGGCATTCACCTAGTTAATATTTTTGAGAGTTTTCCCTGTTTTTGAATGTTCTCAGTTTTCTTGGCATGGCCTGAGGTGACATTACTTGATCTGGTCATTCTTCTGACCAATTTCTTCCTATCCTTCCTTCTAGGTCACCAGAATTCCAGCATCTTTTATCACTACTAGTAAGCAAACAGTTTTTTTTATGTAATTGCTCAATCACTATACTGCTTCTCTAAGAATTGTTTAGATGTCCCCAATGTACAATGGTTCGATTTGGGACACATTCATGTAATAAGCATTTGAAATCTCATTCCAGGTTTTAATTTTTAGCTTTTTTCAGTGACTCGCTCACAATATTGGGCCTCAGCAAGTCATAGCCAACAAGGAGGTCTCTACAGCCAATAAGGTCTCTACAGTCAATAAGTAGGATCTACAGCCAACAATGAGATCTCTCCAGCCAACAATGAATTCTCTACAAGGTGCTGTATTGCTAAGCTATGATGTTTGGTACACTAGAGAGTCCATACATTTTAGATTTGAGGTATTTTCAACCTAAACTGGGTTTTCCTGAATTCAGACTCATAAAATATTGAGGAGCATCTGCATGAGAGAAAATATTGAGTCTGCCCTATTTATCTCCACAACTTCTGGGTGAGTAGCAGGACACAGAGGGGGCCCTCTGTAAATATTCATTGAATAAGTGAATTTTTCTTTACTACAATAATGAATTTCTAGATATAGAATTTCAAAATGAATAAATGAAGCCACAATATAACACAAACCTCTGTTTTCCTGCCTACCTGGAAATAAAAGAACTGAAGGAAATCTCTGACTAAGCTTCAGCTGAACTAATAGTAATAAACACTTAAGAAGGAATCACAGTAAAGAGGACAGGAGACAAAAGTTAGGAGGCAACAGAAGAATTTTAATGAAAATTTGGAGATATAATGAATGCCTGCAATATATTGTGACAAATGTGTAAACTTTGCCAAGAGTAGTCTTCATATTCTCAACTGTATTTGCATACATAAAAAATGACTGTCACAATATACCAACAGTTCTTAAATGAAAATAAAGAGAGGTTAATCCTACTGGAAGCAGTAAAGTTAAATTATATAATGTCAGCAGAGTTATTCATATCATGTCAAACCATTAATTAAAGTTTTAGAAGACTGGCTCAACAAACTCCCAGAAATCAGTGCAAATGTTCAGAGAAAGACATATATGGAAGCTAATACGGTCAAAATGGGAGCTATTTAGAGTAAGACTATAGGAAAGATATCATGAAAAAATAGGATCCAAAAAGCTCTTAATATAATGGGAGGAAATATTTGTAACTTGAAAGAAAAGGAAAACAAAGAGTCCATTTAACGCCTTACAATTGAATTATTTAAGTTTTAAAAGGCCACAGCTACACAGATATTACTTAAAGGTTGAAAATTTTAAAAAGACATCAAGTAGTGTCTCAGGAACAGCAAAGTAGGTTAAAAACAAAAAGAAACAAGAATTTAACCAGCAAAATATCGAGTTCTGATTAAACATTCCACTAAATGTTACTGTAAGACTTAATACAAATATTAGCAGCTCTTTAAAGATAAAGCTCATATCTAGAAGAAGTATGAAAATCCAGATGTAATGTTCATTAAAGAGAATCATGATTTAAAGAGAGAAGGAAATAGAAAACATTTTGAATTAGGAAGATGGCAGAACTCTATGAAAAAAAAAAAATCCCAGAAACCTGAAAACTTGAATTCAAGTCCCAACTCTGTCAATTATTGTTTCTCTTTATGTAGAAAATCAGATCATTAAACTTCATGGAACCTATGTTCTTCTTATTAAATGAGAATGATATTATGCATGGGTCTAATGTAAGCACCACGTAATATGCAGAACACTCTTTCCTCACTAAATAGAGTACCAGGAACACCCAGGCTGCTTTAAATGCTGACTTAATTCATAAAGAAGATTGTGAGTTCCACTAATCATTCATAATGACAAAAAAATACAGGTAAAAAGTATCAGGTAAAAGAGCAATTTACAAAGACAGTCAAAACAATGGGAAAATAGAAATACACAGAAGATTCAGAAAAATAGATTTATATAAAACCAAATTATTAGAAAAACAATGGTAAATTTTGAGTTCATATAGCCCACAATTATAACTGATTTTCTAGTCTCTTTGTGTTTTATAGAGAAATTAACAGAATAGAATAAGTAAGAATACTATATTTTTTACCTAATAATAAAAGTATTTGCAATTCTCTTGAATACTGAAGGAGTATTTTAAAAGATCATAGTTCAGGCTACAAATGAATTTGCAATAAAAACCTAGACTGGGCAGTTCAGGTCAGAAGCTAAATTAAGAATCCCATTCCACTCCCTGCAACACTAACACAGAAACACACGTCTACACAGTTCAAGGCTAGCCTCAGGTACACAGTGATTCTATCTCAAAAAAAAAAAAATCTATTACAGGTGCTCATATAATTTACCTTTATAAATTTTTTAGGTTAAAAAAAGAGAATATTTTTGTTTTGTGTGCTAGTTTACAAACAGAAGCCTGTCTTCCATGATGAATCAACTCCTACTCAGACAAAAAAAAAAAAAAAAAAAAGGACCCTTCAGAGGACCAGAAATGTTTATCAATCAATAAAGTGACATTTCATACATCAAATTTCTTCTTCATCTTTGAGTTGCCCTCCAGTTATTGCATCTCCAAAGCTGTTGAGAGAACACTCAGTAGCCACTGCCAACTTATTTGCCAAAAAAAAAAAAAAAATCCAAATAAATACAACGGCTTTCCAAGCTCAATCAGATTAATAAGAAATCATCTATACTGGTGACCCCAGAATGAAAAAGAAGAATGAAATGGTCAATATAAAAATTCCCATCATAGCCTTGCCACTGTGAAACTGACCCCATGTCAAATTAGCAGATCTTGTATAAATGCGAATATATTTGGAAACAGCCAGTCTTTAAGATAAACCAGATTTTTATTAGAGTCTCTACAAGGATGACTGATTTCAAGCATTCCTATCTTGTGTTGTTTCTAGGTGTATTCCCTTTCCAGGCCCTCTTCATTCACACCTCTGCCTGCAGTGCAATCTCCTCATCATGTTACTTACTAACTCCTCCAAACTATAGTAACTATTCCTACCTTGAGTCAAGTCATGCTCATGAATTCTAATTTTACACTTGCTTATTTCTTATGTAACTACAAAGGTTATGTCCTGTCTATCCTATACGGCTTTATACAATACTGGACACTGAACTATAGGGAGATGAAGATTCTTTAACATTTTCTTAAAACTATATTTTAAACTTTTTTTCTCTCATTCTCTATTTACCATTCTTTTCAAGTGCCTTCAGATCTATGATTCTACTGAGGAGACATAATCGTGTGTTAGCTGATTTTACTGTAATATAAGCCTTTAATGTTTTAAAATCTTAGAATGGAAAAATAAGCATGTATGTCATAGTAATGGAACAATTTACACCAAAAAAATTGAGCCCATTTTTTGTTTGAAGCTAGGAAACCAAGAATTAAATTAACTTTAATATACTCTAATTTTATCATTTAGTATATATATATACATGAAGCTTGTAACAATTTTTTTAAAAATCCCTATATAGGACTGAATCATAGTAGAGCAATTACCTAGTAAATGTGAAAGCTTGGGCTAGATCTCCAGGCATGGAAAAACATCTCTATATAACATATAAACTTATCAAGTACAACTACTCTATTCATAAGTAGACAATGCCTAAAGCATTCAATTCCAAAGGCAGTGAGATTAATGAGTCCTTAGATCAGAACAGCAAAGCAGTCACTGTAAAGGCAAAAATGCTCCTTGCGGAATCAAAAAAAAAAGAAGATAGAAAGGAGGGAGGGAGGAAGGGAGGGAGGGTGGGAGGGAGGGAAGGAAGGAGGCAAGGAGGGAGGAACAAAGAAAAAGATGGAAGGAAAGAAGAAGAGAGGAAGGGAAGAAGAGAGGGAAGGAGAAAGGGAGGAACAATTCTCCTTTAATGAATTAAACTGAAGTCCATTTAAGCAATGTAATTATATTCAAGATATTCAAGACAAAGGGCTGAAAAAGTTAGCTTGTTTGAAATAATAATATAAGATAAATCAAAACTAATTCTTTTGGCATATCTAAAAGGTTTCAGATATTATTTGGTTACCTTGTCTCTTCCTTCATTCTTTTTTTATTTTATGCTTGAGTCTTTTATTTTTCCCACTTGTCTACCTATTTTTTAATAATTTTTTATTGGTTTTTATTGAGCTCTACATTTTTCTCTGCTTCCCTCCCTGCCTCTCTCCTTCAACCCTCCCCCAAGGTCCTCATGCTCCCAATTTACTCAGGAGATCTTCTCTTTTTCTACTTCCCATGTAGATTAGATCTATGTAAATCTCTCTTAGTGTCCTCATTGTTGTCTAAGTTCTCTAGGATTGTGGTTGGTAGGCTGGTTTTCTTTGCTTTATGTTTAAAAACCACCTATGAGTGAATACATGTGATAATTGTCTTTCTGTGTCTAGGTTACCTAACTCAAAATAATGTTTTCTAGCTTCATCCATTTTCCTGCAAAATTCAAGATGTCATTATTTTTTTCTGCTGTGTAGTACTCCATTGTGTAAATGTACCACATTTTCCTTATCCATTATTTGATCGAGAGGCATTTGGGTTGTTTTCAAGTCCTGGCTATGACAAACAAAACTGCTATGAACACAGTTGAGCACATGTCCTTGTGTCATGGTTGAGCATCCTTTGGATATATACCCAAAAGTGGTATTACTGGGTCTTGAGGAACGTTGTTTCCTAATTTTCTGAGAAATAGCCACACTGACATCCAAAGGGGCTATACCAGCTTGCATTCCAACCAGCAATGCAGAAGTGTTCCCTTTTCCCCACAACTTCTCCAGCATAAGTGACAAATATTAAAATCATTCATGTATCAACACAAATATTATACATATGTATAGACACATACATATGCATGTTTGTTTTGTCAGCAGAAAGGCTGTGTAATTGCAAAACCACCTCACTTATAACAAGAACTCCAGCCACCAGAAGCAGCATAGCTGGAGCTCAGTGCAGAGTCTATCAACCTTTCCCTCCTTCTTTCTCTTAAATAAATTCTTCAATTTAATCTAACATTTCACGCTGTCTTCAAAGAGAAATTGGGCTATGCTTTTCTGCTGAATAGAGCTAAATATTAAGCAACTGGAACAATCATATAAAAAGCCTTGCTCCTTTGACTCATCATAGGCGATTCTTTTCTAAGTCTTTCTAGAATGAGGTCAGAGTAAATGTCTTGAAAAGTTGCTGAAACATGCTTTATGGTCTCCAGTATGCTACCTTTGTATATTTCATGAGCTGGGGAAAAAATGACACATAGATGGAGATAGACAGATAGATAGATAGATAGATAGATAGATAGATAGATAGATAGATAGACAGATAGATAGATAGATAGATAGATAGATAATAGATGGTAGATAAATAACAGATAAAGATAGATATATGGTAGATAGACATACAGAAGATAAATGAATAGGTGATAGATAGATAGATAGATAGATAGATAGATAGATAGATAGATAGATAGATAGATAGATAGAACGATTGAAAAACCTTCAGTTGTTTGGGACAGGGTTGAAAACACAGTAGTTAGATCAAGATGTTGAGTGCTGAGTGTAGATTTAAGTCTTCTTTATCCCTTTTGGCTGTTGACTTTTGCATACTTGAGAGACAAATTGAATTCTCCCATTTCAACTCACATTGTAGCTGTATTATTGCTTTTTATATTTTAAGGTTTTGCTATTACAAACCTTTAAGTTAGAAATTATTATCAATAATTTTCTTAAAAATTAAAATATGTAATAGCAAGTTAAAAGTTCTATTTTAATCATTTTGTTATATTTGCTGGTATATTTCTTATGCTTCTGTTTTTCATACTTTTACTATGGAGTCCTTATTCCTGGTTCATTTTCTCTGATGAACTGTAAATTGTGTGTTCTTTTTAAAAATTTAATATAACCAAAGCCACAGAGAAACTCTGCCTCGAAAAAACCAAAAAAATAAAAATTTAATATAAAAGTATTTATATATGAATTAGGGTATTTCAAAATACTGGGCACATGTCTATAATTGATATTTATTTCCAGACCTCTTCATGCTTTTTATTTCAAGACATGGCCCCATTAAGTTGTCCAAGTGGCCTTGAACTCCCTCCATAACCAAAATAACTGTTAGATTTGTAATCCTTCTGCCTGAGCCTCCAGAGAAGTTGAAGTTCCAGGTGTGCTTCATCAGGTCTGATTTTCCATCTTTTGTCTAAATCTGATGATGTCGATATTATCACTGGAATTCCAATGTGTGCTAAATGCCCTGGAATTGTTTTCATCTCTCTAGGTACTGAGTGATTTCTTCAGAGATGGCATCCAAATTTGCACTGCATCCTTCAATTCTCTCGGATATGCTGCTTGGCATGTATATGATTCCTCATTTCCAGTACTAGACTTTTCTGTTTCTAAGATTCCCATTTGGGTTTCTTTTCAGATATTCCTTGTACTGATGTTCCATTTGTGAAGATCAGAGAGTAAAACAGCACCACTGGTCAGCATTACAGACCAGGCATTGATGACACACACCTTTAATCACTGTAACCCCACTAGTTTGTCATAGAAACTGGGCAGTAGTGGTGTACACCTTTACTCCCAACACTAAGATGGGAGGAGGCAGCTCTCAGACATGGTCTCATTCTGAGATTCTTGTATGCAAGTATCGTCATTTCGGACTGAGGTGGAGGTAAGAGCCAGTGCCTGGCTGTTTTGTTTTTCTGACCTTCAGGCTGAACTCTGGGTTTTTATTAATTGTGCTACAATTCCTAACATTTTTGTACATATATATGGGACGTGTGTGTGTGTTCCTTCAGCATCTTTTCGACATATTTTCTATTTCCTTATATCTTATTTTAAATTGGTTGTTTTTAATTTGGTATTAGAATTTTCTCAAAACTTCTTTCCTTTAAGAGTTAGGTTCTGTTTGTTATTTCTACTGGTTTTTAGTAATTTTGCAATCATATTCTTCAAAATCGTATCTGTAGAAATTCTCATAAGTCTTATTTCAAAGAGTTCTCCATAGAGATTTCAGTATCTTTCTGGTAGGTACCTAGAGTCAGGACTACTTCAAAAAAGTCCTTCTAGAACTTTACTTTTTTGTTTTTCTTTATGCCATAGAGAATTTGATTCCCATCACCAAACTCATATGAGTGAGATTTTTCTAGAGAGGTATGTTTTCCCCCACTCAACCACTTAATCAATATATATAACACTGTGTACATATTTTAGTGTTGTTGATCTTCCTACCCAAATTCTAGTTCTCCAATCTCCATTCCCCTGAGGATAACAATAAAACTTGTGTGTCTGTCGAGGTATCTTTGTTGCCTTACCTATGAGAAGCTATTATTAGAATATTTTTAGTCAATTTGTACGGGGTGGGAAACACTCACCCTAGTGACAAATGTGGGTAACTAAAACAGCAGATTGAAAAATGGATGGTTCAAGCGGATCCAGTGCTAGAGACCAAGAGGGCAGTTCCTATCCCTGTCGTCCATAGGCCTCCACCGACTCTTTCAGGCCTTTGTAATTTTCACCAGGCAGATTGAAACTAAATCGCTCCTGAATTAAAAGGGTTCTTAAAAAATGTCATGTAAGTGACCAGTAAAAACTGTATAGAAGTTCTGGAAAATAATTTGCACATAAATGTGAATGCAAATGTTCCTTCTAAAAAAAGAATAAAGACTCATTACTGCTGGTACAATTTACAAGGTTAAAAAACATCTGTCAGTCTTCGAAATTTCCATCATCGCTCTTGAATTACGAGAAGTGAGACACCGACTGCTTCAGACCTCTTTGTCTAGAAACTGTCACAGATCCATTACAGTTCTTCCTGCGCCAGCATGATAGTATCTGCTGAAGGATTCATCCATCTTGGCTGAAGGAAAATAAACTGATGACTGAACGGGGCCTGCTTTAATCAAAGTTCAAAGGCTTATACTCTAAGACAACAGCAACAATAAGAAAAAGAAAAATTGCTGAACGTTTCTGTTGGGCATCCCTGGGATGCAGCAAACAGCTCCTAGCGTTCTCATAAATTTTGCTCCCAAAGCATTCTAAGACCATTTCCCAGTGACTACCCTGAGGGCTGCCTTGAAAGAGATGACAAAGTTGGACAGTAGCTGTGAGCTCACTTCATGGGCTTTTCAACCATGCAGTAAACAAACAAAAAAATGTTTTTTTTTCTCTGTCACTCCTTGCATCACCTCTCTGTGACTGTCTGTTATGGACCCAGATGTAAAAGACTCTGTTCTCTCAGTAGTACCAAGTTTTAATCAGTTTCCCAAACACCCAGAAGAGGATGCAGAACCTGGTTCAGAAGGCCAGCTATCAACTGATCCAACATAGAATGGAGGAAGTAGAGTTAAAATAAAATAATTGTATGCCTCTGTTTTTTCAAGTTACCCCAATTCATACAAAATCAACAAGGACAGTTTGTAAATTCCTTTTGTCAGATGGTTAAGTTAGTTCTAGCAATGTGTTCCTGACACTACCTCTTTAATTAGATTTTAAAAAAATCACTGACCTTAGCTCTATTTCTTTCTCTACCTTATGGATTTTTTTACATTGGAATTTAAAAACAAAAAGCAAAACAAAACAACAACAACAACAAAACCCCACCACCTTTATCTTGCTTAACCCAGCAAGGTGATAATGTTGTTACACTCAAGGAAGCCCTGTTGATATTATGGGTAAGGATTTGAAGAATCAAATGGGGCAGAAGGAATAAACAACCTTAATGTCCCACAACAAACTCATTACCCTGGAACAGGAAATCAGATATAGATAGATAGATAGATAGATAGATAGATAGATAGATAGATAGATAGATGATAGATAGATAGACAGTTACATAGATAGATAGATAGATAGATAGATAGATAGATAGATAGATAGATGATAGATAGATAGACAGTTACATAGATAGATAGATAGATAGATAGATAGATAGATAGATAGATAGATAGATAGATAGAATAGATAGATAGATGTATATGCTTAATACAGTGACACCACCAAACTAGTTCAGCATGGACAAAATGCTAAGCAAACACTGTATTCATTCATTGACTCTAAATAAGCAAATGAATTTAAAGGCATTGCTAAGACACACTGGATTCCCTCTACCCCTGAAGCAATGAGAAATGAGCAGATGTAGAAGGGTTTATGGAAGAGAATTGACAAAGGAGCAACTAGAGCCTCTGTCCATAATCTCATGACGTTTCCTTCCCCTGTCACACCATCCCTCCTAGAGATCAGTTGTGAACTCAATATCATCCATTTGGAAAGGACTCCAGTTTCGAAAATAAATGAAAGTTTCCCAGATGATCCTTCTCAACATCCTGCTAGGTAACAGCAACCGCGGAGATTTGCATTTATTACTATTTAGATTTTCTGCATCTCATTATCCCACCACACATTGGAGAGAGGGAAGCACAGCTTGGCTATTTGCAAATGCCTTGGTAAATTTGGCAAAACATAGCAATAAGCTCTAAGATAATATTCACACAGAGGATTCTGTGACTCTCTCGCTGCACAGTCTGAGTTTGCTAAAACTAGCCACTCTCCATAAGAGGCTCTCTGTGATGACAGGCTGGAAGTATATTTGGTAGCTCAACAGTGACCTGCAGACTGTGCTGACAGAGAAAAAGAAGCCGAGAAATTTTTTTTTTAATTTTGAAGGTTTTTTGACCACTTTCAAAACATTCAAAAAAGAGAAAAGTAGTCACCCATAGTTCCAAAGTTTAATGAAATTTTGCTGAGTTTTGAGCTATTTTTCAATATCCTAAGCCATTAAGAAAATTAAAATTAAACACACTTGGAGATTTCATCTCACTCCATACAGAATGTCTATTACCATTATCATGGGTGTCTGTGGTGGTACATGCCCTTCATCCCAGCACTCAGAGGCAGAATATCGCTGGCCTGATCTACACAGAGCTCTATTTTTGCTGACACGAAATAGTGAAACCCACCCACCCCACCATATAAAAGCAGTATGTCCTTGTCCCCATGAGTCTGATTTTTCACTTTAAAAGTTTCATCAAATGTATGCATTGTGTCCAAGTCACATACTTCTTTATCTTCCTATGCATGGATTGTAATTTTTGCTGACCTGTTGTTTTGCAAAACTTTGCCTCTGAGAAAAATCCCCTTTCTTCAGACATAGTCTACACCTTAGTCCCTTTTTTCATGAGCATACACTTTCTCCAAATCAGTTTTTCCCTTCAAAGGGGTCTTGATGAATGGTAAAACATGTGAGACTGTCATTTGTGCTAACGGTGTCTCTCCATTGTGTTTCTTCTGGCTCTCCCTACCTCTCCACAGTCTGACTTTACACTGTGCTATGACAATCAAACCATAGAGGAAGAAACAAACTTTTTCAAGAGGAAAAACTGTTTTTATGCCTTCCTTTTGGCCTCCAGATGTGGCTTAGAAAAGACTTTAAATTCTCTGTTGTATTGCAGTTTCCTCCAAGATTAAAACCCTCCATCTTGGATGGAAATTTCTTAAAACAAGATATTTACAGAGATGCAAAACAGCAGGATATTCTGGGGTGGGGCAAGGAGGTGCAATATGGCCAGGAAACTCCTTAACACAGGAAGTAGACAACTCAAAATATCTTCAGGAGTTCCCTGCCATCCCTGCCACTTACCAGTTTTACTGGGCCTCTTCTTCCCATAAGCAATAAGACTACTGAAAGTCACTCTCAGGTAAGCAGTCATCACCAGCAAGAAGCAGAGACAACCAATAGAACTGACTAAAAGAACCGAAGACCAGGGGAAATACCTGGAAAGTTCTACAAACTGTTGAGGTGACCGATGGCAACACTGTGTGTTCCAGGTTTCTAGTATTTTAAATTGCCATCCATGCTGGGGTGGGCTTTGACAACACATCTGTCTTTGAGTCACTTTTGCTCCCATAAATAACCCTTCACCCATATTTCTGTAAGCAACCCCAGTAAACTCATTGGTTCACCAAGTTGGATTTTGGTGGTATCTGTACTCTGGTCTATAATGGAATCACTGTTTGGGCAGAATAGATGCTTGCTCATGGCTCCCCAGGAATAATACCATACAACACTTTCTGGGGTGCTAGACTTGGCCTCACAAATTGACCTTCTTATTCTTCCAGTGTCCCAGAGGCCATTGTATTACTCAGCATTATAACTAGTCAAAAGTTCTTACCAATATCTGTCATGAATGCAATTTTTAAGAAAATATTCAGTTTTTAGTGCATCATGTGACATTGTTTTGAGTCTCAAAGACTCAAAATTATCACACACACTCTGAAGTGCGTTCATAAGTTTGACCCCATGTTATGTAGCAACTCATGGCTTCAGGGTTTTTTTTTTCCATAAAATTATATCATTCACCCTGAGTCATTACAATAAAATTTTTGATCAAGATAGTTTTCATTTTTTTTATTCTTTTTTAATTAAAATTTCCACCTTCTCCCCGTTTCCCATTTCCCTCCCCTCCTCCCAAATATTGCCCCCTCCCCCCACTCCCCTCCCCCATCCCCACTCCTCTTCTCCTCCCCCCACACCATTCCCCCTCCCTCTCGATACTGAAGAGCAGTCCAAATTCTCTGCCCTGCGGGAAGACGAAGGTCTTCTATCTATGTCCAGGAAGGTGAGCGTCTAAACAGGCTAAGCACCCACAAAGCCAGATAGTTTTCATTTTGTTCTCTGGCAGGTTTACTCCATTTGTTATTGTCTGGAAAATGGGATTCCTTTCCCTAAAGCAAACACAAACTTGCTCTAGGAAACCTTGAAAGTAAGAGCACTAAACCAGACACCTGTTGTGCCCACTGTATTTTCCAAGTCCTACAAACTAAGTGGCTTGAATCAACATGGATTTATTATCTTGCACTTCAGAAATCTGATACAGACTAGGGAAAGTCACACAGGGCAAAAGTCATGCTATTGACATGTCTTAATTCTTTCTGGGACTCTAGTAAAGACCCATCCCCTTGCCTTCAGCAACTTTCAGAAGCTTCTTGCATTTCTTGACTCCTTCTTTAGAAACAGTAATCACTTCATTCCATTCTTCATTCTTGTCTGCTCACTGAGTTCTCTGCCTCTATTATCCCTTTTTTCCACTTATCAGGATTTCAGTCACTATATCAGGCTCCCATAAATGATACAAATAATCTCTCACCTTAATCCATACCCAGATCACAACCATAAAATCCCTTTTAACATATCTGATACTCAGTTATGGAACCTTGAGAAACTGTTATCTACTTTACCCAGCTGCCATGGTTACCTTCTACTGAAATATCACAGTCAAGCCTTATTCTTTTTAAACAAGTTATTGTATTTATTGAGGGGGTATGTTTGGAGGTCAGTGGACAACATATCAGAGTTGGTTCTCTTCCACAATGTGTGTCCCCAGAATTAAACTCAAGTTTTAGGCTGAGTATCAAGTGCTATAATCCTTTGAGCCATATTATCCACCCAACCTTATTCTTTATAGACTGTCAGACTGTTGGTCTGGGCATCCATAGAGATCCCTCTCCTTAGTTATCTCTAGTGAAAACAAGCTAAGCAAAAGCTCTGCCTCTGTCTTCAGTGGCCTTCATTGGGGTCACTCTTCTCAACCACTGACACAGGAACCCTATAACATTTAATACCTAAATTGTTCCCACTTAGGGAGAACCCCTAAACCACTGTCTCTTCATTCTCAGAAACGTTACTCTTCTGTTTCCTTTCCCTTTTCTTACAGAAGTGTAAATGCTAGTACCATTGCCTTCTTCCCAAATGCCTTTATACCCCTAACACCCTGGATGTGGGCTTGTCCTCAAATGTTTGACAATTTCTGTTTTGCTCAATGAAACAGAAGCATTCTAATGAATCTATATATATTGATGACAGACATGAACCAACCAAGGATTGACTTCATCTTGAAAGGAGTAAGAAATTAATTTTTGCTTTAAATTTCCTGAAGAAAAAAGAAAAGTAGATATGACTATTTTGATAACATTTCTTGTCTTATCATAAGAAAAGGGCAAGGTTAGCAAGGGCAATGAATTGGAAATAAACGTCATAAAGGTGTAGTAATGAGCATCAGAGTTAGCAGTATTTAATTCAGTCCCATTTCTGAAGAAATACATAGACTATATTACTACACTGATGTCAGAGTCAGGCAGAGGGCACCCACAATATGAGTATTTTTCTACACTATTTAATTGTAATCCCAGAGTTATACCTTAATCGATACTATTGTTTAACTTACTATATTTTTGTTCATAAATTGGTATCCTACACTTAATGAAAATATTATGAGAATAACCCAGAATAAAGAACTTCTAAAGAGGAACTAATTAAAAAGAAAGAAAAACTGGTTTTAGAATGCTTTAAGAAGCACAAAACTAAACCAAATCAATCATGTCCTATCTTAGGAATGTAAGTCTTTCTTTTAGAAACTGGCATATTTATGAAAAGGGTTGGTAGAGCCATGGGAAAGTGTGCTGTGGTATTCTGCCATTCCTTAACATAAAATTTAAGTATCAAGGACAAACACAAAACTCTAAATAAAACAGCATGCCTTTTGTGAGAAGTGGGTAGCAGAAGGAGAGCTATGGATTGGCAACATCCTCTGGCATGCTCAGATGCTGGCTGCTTAGGCCAAGTTAAAAACATTAAAGCACTAAATTCTTCCTCCTGAAACAGCCAAATTTCTTTGAATAGCTATTGTAATTCTAAAAGATGAGATTTAATAATTCATTCATTCTAGCTACTAAAGAAACAGGCCAAAGGAATCATATAGGCCCATATGTCAAAAAGTAAATGGTGACAAAGAGAAAAGGAGGATAATTTATCTGTCGATTATATTCTGAGTAAATAAACAGTCTGCAATAATGCCCAGCAATCAGTTTAATAAAACTTGCTATTCTATTACCATAATATTTGCAATACTTAGGCAAATACATGCCTTATAAATGGAACAAGTGCTCTGATTATATCCATATTCAGCAGTTTCAATGACTTGAGCACCTTGGCAATGGTGCTCTGCCACGTGTAACTCAAAGTCATCGAAACTGTTGAGAGGATACAAGATCCAATTCAAGCTGTGTTTTCAATGAGTAAAGTCAGTTTTATTTGATCATCCCGCTATTCTGCCAAAAGAGGTATGGTTGAGAACAAGTCTGTAATATCCTTTAATGATTCACTCTGAGACATTCTGATATGTACTGATAGGACACTGGTACCTATGTGACCACAGACTCAAGCAGCATTCTCCACAAGGACAAGAGGGAGGCCCATTTTTTCCCAGTTATGGAAAGAAACTCCTCTAATCATTGGAAAGAGGCGGAATATGATTATTCTTGCATAGCACTCTACAGTGCCCAAGGTTTCAGAGAATCTGCAAAGTAGCTACTCTATACTTTTACTTAAGAAAATCAGAACTAAACAGAGCTGTGGGCATTGAAGTAAGGTGGGATGCATGTTTATTCTCAGAATCAGATGCATGCATCCCAGCTCTCTCCCAGAATTCTTCACTGGAACGTTTCCAATTGTGCAAACCTCTCATACTGTACCAAGCTGCACTATCACAGGCAAGAAAAGTGCCCTGGAAAGGTAGCTACGACATACTCAACTAATCTATTGGTTAAAGAAATAGACCCTCATGTGACCTTTCAGTTTATAGGTACCCATCCTTTTCAGCTTTTCCAGATTTCCTTTACAGCATCTTTCTTTCATCTTTTTCAAACTTCTGATGGTACCATCTTCATTAAGTCTTTGCATATTTGTGCCTTCAATGAACTTTTTATCAACACCCAAAATCTTATAGTAGTTCTTATTGATACCACTAATTTATTTAAATTACTCTGATCATATACTAATCCTTGTAAGCTAATCTCTCCTATCCACCAATTAAAGCGTTCCTACATGAGAAAAAGCACAGTCGTTCATAATTGTTTCGTTTAGGCTAGGCGTTGCCATGTTTCATCACAGAAGCCTTGACACTTCTTTGATCATCACCACTTTACAGTGAAGTCATCTTACGAGGAATGAAGAAGAGAGGAGGAGGGGGAGGAAGAGGAAGAAGACATAATTGTGAGATTATTTACAATGCTAGTTATAAAAAGACTCCAGACAAAGGAGGCATCTGTCCTTTGCTCCAAGCGTCTAGTCTTGTGGAGAATAACACATCATTTTTTACCAAAATGCAAACAACTGAGCAATGACAAGTGACCTGTGTTATTCCTGTATCTAGAGAACATATCTCATCAATGATTCCTTGTACATATCCATATGAATAAATTTCATCTAATAACCCAGGCTATTTTCTCCAAGATGGTTTTAATTACATATCTCAAAGATTCTCGGTCAGTACATCTGATAACAAATATCGCTTTAAGGATCAACTGAGTCGTTTCTGACTTCTCATGAAAACTATTATTTTTAAAAATCCCCTTAAAAGCTGAGTTGCAATAAAGCATGCTTAAGTCCAGACCTATCCTGAGCATATATCTTATGCATGTCATAGTTATTGGATTTAAACTGTCCAGTTTCATCTCCAGGAAATTACCCTGGGATGAAAACTATGATGTAATCATTTGCCTTTGGGTTCTTCAATATATTTTCTCAGCTTGATAACCAAAACAGGATATGGAAAGTTTAAAATGGTATTCAAAGGAAAGCCACAAAAATAATGAAAGAAACTGAAAACAAAACTCACTAAAGAAGTAAACATATTATTCACAGAGAAAGGCAAATACAGGGAAAAAACTTAAAGAGAAGCTTTAAGGTCAAATAGATGGTTAAGTACTAAAATAAGCTCTGTTTCTCTTTTCCAGGGGGCAGGAGCACAAGAAGATGGAATTACATCTCATAGTTGATATAGAGGGTTAGAACTGCGTTAAGGTTGTCTAGAGACAGCATAGAGCATTGTTTTCACAAGAGTCAAATGGAATATCATCTCACTTGAAAAGGACGTTGGACTTCAGCAGTGACCATTTCCAACTCCCATACTCAAGACCCACCCATTTAAGTAGGTGATTAAAAGCATCTTCTAAACTCGACCCATACGGTCTTTCCTCAGATTCTAGAATATCATCATCATGAATTAGAAGAATTCTTAATTTATTGCTGCCACAGAACCAGCAAAAACAAAATCAGCACTGGACCTCCTACAGATTAAGAGAAGCACACCCCGTCATTTGGGTATATTTAGAGTAATGGAAAAACCAGCTCAAACTTATTTTAAAGAGCTGACTTTTAAATTTCAAGAAGTTTATGAGCCACTTGACATCACAAAGAAGGCTTAAAATAGGCCACAGTGGGAGTGGTTACATCACAGAAGTCAGCACAGCCAACAAATTAAGGATCATGTTCCTAAAGGGTCTTGGTTAAATGTTGTCAGCACATCTCTGAAGGGCCACAGTGACATTAGCAGTCTTTATTCTGATGGTAGAGTGGCAAACAGACAAGAGCAAGAGGGTCCATGTCAAGAACAGCAGGAGAGAGAATTCGCATGTGCATCTGTATCAAATGACAGAATCAAATACTCTAAATACTTTTGAGTATTTGATTCTGTAGGCTATGTGTCTAGGTGGGGGTTACTGGCTTTAAATACACATTTTCAGCTCAAGTACTTCTTTTTATGTTTTTTATCTTCAAAGTAGTTATACAAATGATGTTTAAGTCTTTTCCTTAAAGATTTACAAGTTATTCATATATTCTCAGTGAGTCCCCTTTCAGTCATATTGCTACAAACAAATTATCCATTAAGTGGATTATTTTTAACTACCCTAGTAATGCTTTTGGTAAAATGAAATATTTAATTTTATGAAATCTTTACAATCAGTTTGTGATCAATGTATTCTATACCTTACTTACTCAGGCTTGCCCTACTTGAAGTCATGAAGGCGTTCATACTTCTCAAAACTTTCTTGTTTCATTTCTCAAGTTCTACCTGGAACTGTTTCCACGTTTGGTATAAATTAGGAACTAAATTTTAACTTCTGAGTATTTAAATGCTCCAACTCCATTAAAGTAGCTACATTTTCAGTTGAAAAAAAAAAACCTAGACTACATATCAATAAAGCATAAACGAAGCATGAGATTTTTTTCCAATTGAATATTTTTCAACAAGGGAAAAAAATTCTATTGCATGCAACAGTATGGATGGCTCCCTTCTATATGATGATCCTGAGAAGCCAGATTCTGATGAGTGCATGCTGTTAACCAGTAAGGCATCTATGTGCTGGGCTCAGTAATTCTACTTTCTGAGAAAGGGAGTGATTAAAGGTTGTTATGCCGGTAGGAAAAACTCAACGAAGAAAAGACACTGAAGAATCAGAAGAGAAAGGAATAGTGAATGTCATTAAATACGTTTTACTATAGGGAAAGTGAGTCTAAATGTAAAGGGAAGACTTTGACATGTATTCTCAGAGGTACTCTCTCCACCAGATCAACAGAAAAGGCTTCACAGCATGGAAGCATGCACACATAGCTGATATTTCTGTCAAGGTATCTTTTAGTTCTTTGGTTATTTTGGCTATATCTATATACTGCCTACATAGTATATAAAAACTAATGTGTATAATACATATATATATATATACATAAATTAGAACTTTATCAAACAAATATATGGGAATGATTGAAACTGAATTTAGAAATGGTTACATCTGAAAAGGGGAAACTTGGAATGAAAGCATTAGGAGTGTAAGGGGAAATTTAAATGTATAAAATGGTTGATAGATATCAGAAATGTTTGTTCTTTAAAAGAGAACTCCATAGCCAAAGCTTATAAAACATTAAAATGAAAAGATACCAGGTAAGTGTTGTATGAGTATTTGCCAAGTTAATTTCTTTGTTCTGGTATCTTTTAAATGCTATTTTAAGATCAAAGAAATGCTAATTTAGAGGATTGCACTATGGTGTCGACTTTCTTGTTCCTGTCTGATCTGGAATACATCACTTACCTTCTCTGTTCTCAAACACTAAAATGCAGATGTTAATATTTCTGCTTTCCCCAATTTACACAGGAGGCAATTTGCTATAAAAGACAATAACGAGAAAGCACATCACCTTCTGTGTAGAGCTAAAACTCTTAAATCAAGAAAAAGAACTTTCTACCCTCAAGGAAAGCAAAAACAAAACAAAACAAAAAAACTCTATTATCTGTCAGAACAGGGAGGAAAATCAATTGAACACCATAGAAGTCAAAGTAATTCACGTTAGCTTTTGTTACTGTTCCCTTTGCTAAACGGAGTGAAACAAACATTCTCCTTATTGATTTTTTTAATTAAGAAGAAGCATAAAATGCTAGCCAGTAAATAAAGCTGAAAAATAAATTTCCATTTTGTATTAGCTCTAGATAAGAAGAACAGCAGCAAAGAAAGAGATGAGAAAAAGAAGTAGGAGCGAAGTGTGAACAGAAAGCAACAGGGAAAGGAGTCAGGTAGACCTTGACACCAAATGGGACCTCTGCATAAACCTGTTCCCATGCAAATCCACAGAAGCACCTATAAAAGTAATTACAGGCATGAGAAGCAAGCCCTCTCCTCCATAATAACAAATTCAAGGGACTAGCTAAAAAGCGAGGTATGATCATGCAGAATCAGGTGTGAGTGGAGACAAAAAGCAAAACTGGCTGGTGTATTGATTTCATGCAAAGCAATCCTCCTATTGAGTGGGTACTTCAGAGGTGGCATAGTTCCCACTCCAAACTCCCCATCTTTCTGTCTCTGTCTCTCTCTTAAAATCTTACCATAAATGGAGCTAATTGTTTTATATTATATTTATTATATGAGTCTTTTGTCTACATGTATGTATATGCCCATAGAGGTCAGAAGAGGGTGTCGGATCTTTTGGAACCAGAATTACAGAATTTAATCCACCATTTGGGTACTGGGAATCAAGCCCACACTCTTTGCAAGGGGAATTAGTTCTCTTAACCACTGAGCCAACTCTCTAGCCCCACTAAATTTAATATTACATGATGGATCGTATACATCAATAAGAAAGTATTATCAACTTTAGAAAACTCAGCAAATGATATAATTTTCCTAAGAGAATATATTTTATACATGAGTCATAAATAAAAATTATTTGTAATACATTAGGAGTTTCAGGAATTACTATCTTGCTAATTAGAGCACAGTGTATTTTGGCTCAGCATTTATTAAAACTGCAAATACATTGAACATGTGGCACAAGCCACAATATTAGTACTTAAGAGGCCAACTTTGAGATATCGTGGGAACCTATGCTACCAGAGTTGTTAAGACCATCTCTGGAACTTCTAAAACTCCGTGCCCAACCACACTAAAGGTTCAATGATCCTATGCCACCCCTACCACAAATTTCAGCCTTCTATGTTAGGTTTAGATTAAAATAGAAGATAAGAAGTATGTAGTGCAATGTAGTGCAATCTTAATTAATCAAATAAAAACTTGAAGTCAGATATTAGAGGGTAAAAGCTGAAAGAAAGATCAGAGAAGCAGCATAGTCAGCCACTCGAGACTTCTTACCTCTACAGAGTCTAAGACTCAATTGGGGTGATCCTGTCTCTATGAATCCTTAAACTGAATGAGCCCAAGATACTGTCTCCACCTGCCTTATATTCCTGTCTCCACCTCCCAATACTGGGATTGAAAGCATGAGCCTCCCATGTACTGGAATCAAAGGCATGCTCCTCCCTAGTGCTGAGAGTAAAGGTGTGTGACCCCACCGCCTGGCCTCTGTGATTAACTAGTGGCTAGCTTCACCCTCTGTGGCTAACTATGTGGCTAACTTCACCCTCTGATCTCCAGGCAAGCTTTATTTATCAGAATGCAAACGAATTATCACACAACAGAGGTGTGCATAGATATGCCATTCCTGTTCAAGTGAAGCACCTCCCCATTGTCTCAGCTTATCTCGCCTGCAAGGTGGACTGACAAGTTGTCAGAATGATATAAAACCTCTTTCTGGGAGGTAAGCACCCTTCTAACTAGCACCAGGCTCCCTGTCTTTTCCTTCTCTCAGCATGAGATCCCTAGAGACAATCTTGGGGTCTATCCTTTCCACGAGATAGTCAGAAGGACAGGCCTCTTTAAAGCAGCTTCATTCCTGCCAGGGCTGCTTACACTTGGCTCAGAAAGCCAGTGAACAAAAAGTACAAGTGCATTTGTCCTTCAGTATGGCAATTTCAGTTTTAGAAAATGATTCCATATAAACACAAAAGCTCTACATGTAAATGCAGAGTCTACAGATATACTTATGTAAAGCAGTGGTTATGTATTTCAATATTTTTGAAACAGTTCAAGAACAAAGCAATGCAAATGTCATCAAAAAGAACTGACTGAATAAATAATAGAGTAATATGAAGCTGTAAGAATATAACAAAATGGCTTTTTATGTGCTTATAGAAATTGATACAAGTCTATGTTAAATGGTAAAGTTGACACACAATAGTATAGACAGTGTGTTTCTGTTTGTGTCAGTACAGGTTTGACATTACTGGAAATCGTTCTGGAATCACAAACAAAATGAACTCTGTCTATGAGTATCTAGAGACAAGACAGCGTGGAGAGTGTTTCCTCTTTACCTGTTGTTCTGTAAACAGATGGAATCACATGTATTTATAACCTATTCCAAAAAGTAAACAAGCTACCACACTTCCCAACAGGAGCTAGATGGAAAAGCTGCTTCCCAAATCCTTAGTCTCATGTGAGTTTCTGTTCTGCCTTTTCTGTCTTAGAGTTTGGGGGGAGGGAGAGAATTGGTGAGAAGACAGGCAACTGAGATAAGGGGGTCATGATATACCTGGGTGGGGCATGTGAGACTCTGAAAGATGCCATGGACTCCAAAGGCAGCTTTCTAACTGAGAGAGGCCAACAAGCATCTGAAAAGGGAAAGATCTGAGGTTGCCTGCATCTTCAGAGAATTGTGTCAAGGGACAGCTCATGCTACCCACCAAGGGGCCCAGTCACACAGCACCCTCTATAGACAGTGATAATGGCAGTCTGTTCATCTTAGTCTATGAGCAACAACAGCCACATCAAATTCAAGTGTCTGGCCAAGTCGAGCATATTTTCCCTCCACCCTTCTTAGCAGTACGACACCCCAAGGAAAGACGGTAAGAAGGGAGCAGTGAGAGATGAAGGTCTCTCCCCATTTCTGACCTTTCAGGCATGAAAGACCAAAGCTGTGTCACTCTTCATTTCCTTTTCTTGCCTTGCCAGTCTCTAGTAGCCACTGCTCTATTCTCTACCTCCACAAAATCAAATTCAGCTTACAGAGCTCATGAGAGCATGCAGTGTTTTTCTTCCTGTGCCGGCTTACTTTGTTTAGTTTAAGACACATGAATTTTTAATAAACCTTTTATTGTCATTTTTCATATATTTTATGCCTACAAAATATAAATAGTACATTGGTAATAACAGTTAATAACTAATAAATACTTGTTGAGTCATTATCCAATCCAAGAATAAAAACATTTATTAATTTAGCATTTTTAATTTTGCTAAATTACAAATAATGCAATTTCTATCAGCCATTTTCAATCATGATGATCTCCACAATCCCTTCATCTTACAAAATTAGTTCCTAGTATATAATAGCCCCCCACCTCTCTATTTCTGGTGTTGACAATTACCTTTGTATGTTATTTCTTCAAGATTTACAATTTCAGATTCCTTCAGTCAGGGAGCTCCTGTAATTTATGTGACCTTTTGTGGCTGCCCTCCTATTTCACCTCACATCATGCCCTCAAGGTTCATCCATGCTGTAGCGTGTATCAGAGTTTAGGAGTCTGTCCTAAATGATAAGAAAAGAAGAATCAACTAATACAAATTATTTTAAAAGTAAAAATGTTTCCAATGTATGCCCCAAATAAATTTAGACCATTCTCAATAAACACCTACAGCTAGTAGTTCTTCTACTGGCTTCATTAATCCTTTGTACTCGTGGTGTCTGAACTGCCAAAGTCCAAATCTTCTGAGTTCTTCGTCAGTTAGAGTACTATTCCCATCTTCCTCTGGCCATGTGGGCGCCAATCTGTTGCCATTGATAATAAAATAGTCACACACTGGCCAGAATGGAGTATAATAAAGGTTTGTTTATTTAGGGGTAAACTCACAGAAAAAGCAGTCATTAACAGCCCTCTGAGTGAGCAGAAAACTGGAACTAAATCCAGCATCCAAGGTACCCATACTCGCTTTAATCTGTATCTTACGTGGGCTGGCATCTTAAAGGCTATTGACTGAAGGAGGTCCCACAGCACAGTGCAAGCTTTATGTGCTGTGTACCTCAGTGTTGGTGACTCATGTTCCATTTTTGTATGTACAGTATGAGCAGAACTATTCAACAGCAAAGAAATGAGGTTATGTGTAGAAAATTCATTATTCAAAGGAAAGCATTAAGAATTCCTTTGGTTTTTCTGTGCTATCAGAGATAGAAAAATGCCATTTAGGAGTCAACTGCCACTGAAAAATTGTGTGGCTTTCTTTTCTCTCTGCAAAGTTCAAAAAGAAAGACCAGGGCCTGTCATTTTCCTAATATCATAATATGCAAAACACAAGAACAACTGTAAAAGAGGATTACTCCAGGGAAGGAGAAAGATCAAATGGTTAATTAAAATTCATTTTATAAAATGATACCTTTCACAGATACTAACTTCTGAGTAATTTAACATCCTGTTGAGATCACAATTGTTCCTAGGGCAGGAGAAGAGAACAATCTTCCATCAGAAGGGAAAATGGAGAAACAACTATGACTGAATAATGAGAACTGTTAAGATATTTAATGTAATTTATTCTTCATATCAGATAAGTGGATTTCTGAAGTGGTGAGTTCACATGTAATTCATCTCTAGGCTCTGTATATTTACTGAATTTTAGAGAACACGTCCACCTGGCTCAGTCACTGAAACTATTTCTTTCATGGTTAAGTGTCTCCAGAAGACTGTGCCACAAATTTCCTAGTTTCCTATACTAATGGTTTTACAGTATCAGCAATTTATCATTAAACTTGAAAGAGGTTATCCTTTAGATACAAATTATTGAGACTTTATTGAAATGCAGATATGGAATGAATCCATCTTCCTTAAAAGCTGCTATTAATTTGATAACATATCCAAGAATATAAAAACTATAGAAGCTACAGATACACATATTGACAACTTAGGTAGACACTGTCTTGCTCCCTCACCACCACTACCACCCCATCATCACCTCTGCCATTCAAGAAAGAGCTATGTATTCATGCTCTGTCTGCTTTGCATGTCATCCTTACCTATTGCACCAAATCAAATTGTCTTCTGTCTTAGCCACATCTGAGAACAGCAGCAGTATTTGATCACACAGCCTAGATGGCCTAGTGTTTTTAAGTCTCCACTAACGATTCTAATGGACAGTGAACACTGAGGATGACTGAAAACTCAACCATCCCAAGAATCTTTGAAGAAGCTGTCATTATTCCTGGCCATTATTCACACCAAGCCTGCTTTAACATCGTCTTTTAAAGCTATTGTTGTACTGAAGTCAAACAGCACCTAGTATTTGGAACATAAACTACACTAACACATCGTATTCTCCCTAATTGAGAGATATAATACAACTGAAAGTTATAATGCACAGGAAAATAATAACCATAAGTGAACCAAAAGGGGTCACTTCTTAGTGGTTTCAAGAAAGAAGAAATGCCCATATAATGAATAGGTTTCAAATTAATTCATCAGAGGACCAACTAATGACGTTAGTAATGACCTGGACTCCAAGTTAAAAGGCTTGTATTCCAGTTTTCATTGTGCTTGTCATTCAGTCTAATTAAGGTCAAATTTTTAGTCACATAAAGTAGATAAATGGTGCTGGCTGCAAGCAGCTGCTATAGCGAAACCAAGCAACTATTTGGAATGCTGAAGCTCCGTGCTCCAAAAAATCCTACAGCTCTATCCTGGAAATGTGCATGTCTCCTGCTATTTACCTGTATCGTAGGAGCCTCCTAAAAGGAATGTGTCACCTCTCATTAGAGTCACCTCCTCAGTGATGCTTCCTTAGCAGCCCGTATCTCACAGTTACCTTTATTTGATCCCTGCAGTAATACACCCTTCCCTGGAGAAATGCTTTTAATTGTGCTCACCCGGAGTTCTTTGCAGTGATTTGTGAGGTTCACAGAAAGAGAGACAAAGACAAACAGAAGCAGACAGAAAGAGACCAGATTCTAAGGGATGTATCCGTTTTCTCCTTTCTTTGAATGTAGGACACGTTGATTTACACATAGCTTATGAGAGACCCTGAGAACCACTTTCTCAGCATTCTGCTAAAAAACAGAGAGGAAACACATTTTCCTATCCTGATTATCTTTAAAGTATATAATCTTAACAACATGAGCGCTGTTGACACAGAGATTGGGAAGCAGATTCCCCACAAGCCCCCTTCATATATAAAGGGTATGACAGCACTCAGCATGCACTCATTGACCCATATGCCCCCTGAGCATGACTGCATTCAGAGATGCTGTGTTCCACGGAGGTCCTTCATTTCTTTGTCCTCATCACTTTGGAGTTTCATAAGGTATGATTGTGGAGATGATTAAAGGTGTTCAGCACTGTTTTAATTGGATTATTTGGGGATTGTTTTTGATTTTTTATTTTTTCTTACAAATCTCTAATGGAAGAAGTAGTTGTACTGTGGTTGGTCAGCTCAGCAGCTGAGATTTACATCTGACCAAAACAACAACAAACTCAAGAAAGACCTATCAGCAATGTATAGCTTTTCACCCATAATTCACTGAGTGTTGACCTTGTTAATTGGCTTCCACAATTATATTTGCATGATTGGTAGAGAAGTTTTAAACAAAGTTTTAAAGACTCTGCATCTGAAAAATAAAGCCTAAGCACTTTTGTCTCGTTGTAGTTGCTGGTGTTCCTAGCAGTTATTAACCAGAATCAAACTCAGAACCCAGCAGGTCAAAACACATGCACCAGGAGTACAAACTGATTTCACCCGTGTTCCTGGAGAACTTATGAAATAAAATCAGCTTCGGTTGTGAAACCAGTTGTTCACAAAAATAGTTTGCTAAAAAGGACAAATTAGTCACCTGACCGCTCCTTTTTTTATTACTACTAAAACATGTCTATCAAGAGTACATAAAAGAACTAAAACTGAAAGAATGGTTTGTCTTCCTGCAAATGCAAATTAACTCCTCAGGATGGTAAAGACAGGAGATGATACCAGAGTATCATGGAATCTCAGTAGAGGCTGCTTTAGGAGGGCAGTGCGTTTAGACTGTTGTTTTTTGTTTTGTTGTTTTTTTCTTTCTTGTTTGCATGTCTGCTTGGTACAGCACGTGAAATCTAAGATTATGATTTTGCTAGAATACCCAGAATCATCACTTCCTAAAGGGCACACATGATTCTTACCTGCGAGTTATACTCCAAAAGCTTTCTCCATCTTCCAAAATGCCAATGAGAAAAATTGAGCCATAATGGTCACTCACGGATGCATGGATTTTGTTTGAAGCTCTATTAAGGAGCTCCTTAGTAAATGCATAAGTATTTATTAAATTGGACAATGAGCATGGAAAGAGCATTCAGGACATTACCTGAATGACTTTAAAGCCCAGGTCACAGAGCAATGACAGCCTCGGGCTTCCAAATGCAAATTTGTATAGATCTGTCAAACAAGCAAGAATCCACTTGCTCACAGGTTAGGGCTGGAGAGAATTGATTTTAGACAAATATGCTCACGAAACATTTGTAAAGGAAAACAACATTGAATTGGATTTTGAACAATTATGAGGTAACTTTGTGGGAGCTGTAATTAGACTCTGTGTGTGATGTGTGATTAAATAATTCAAAGCAAATATGTACTTTGCTGACAGTTTATGTTGATGAAACTGTTCTATGAACTCTTTCCAGGTAATTTCAGATTAATCTGATAACTTCTGCTAATTAGCCTACACAGGAAATTAGTGGATTAACTGCAGCTATCTTACAATACCCTTCTTCTGGGAGATTAGGGTAAGAAGGAGACATGCTTAAAATTACTTACTTCAGAAACAGCTTAAAGAGTGAAGTAGTCAAATTAAATGGGGAGTCTGAGTAACCAGAAATGAATGTTATCAGAGCAAAAGCAAACTCCTAATGCCTCGAGATGTGATTTACAAAAGATGATAAATTACAGCATAATAAAAGCAGATGCTTCATTCAGTTGAATTCTTTGAAAAAATGCTATATACTATTAAAATTAACGACACAAAAATGTCTAGAAAGCTAAAATGTTATACAGCTTATGAGAAGAATCTCATAATTTCATGTCTGAAAGTGTTTTCATCATTCTTCTGATATGGTTTGTATCTTTGGATGTTTTCAAAGTTTTCATCCAAAGTTTTGACCTTATCTAATCTTATACAATGACAAAAGTGACCACACAAAGAATAAATTCTTTCTTACGCTGATGTTGCCAGGATGTCCATTATGACAACTGACTTCAAGAACTATGGAACGGTCTCTGGAAACAAAAGATTCATGGTTGACAAAAAAAACCTAATAGGGTGTCCTTTTCCAGAGATTCCGGGTTCCTTGTGACAGTAACCTTACAATGAAGCCATCCTATAGCTCCTGCTGCTTGTATGCATGGCAATTCTGTGTAACACCTATATGTCATCAAGCTAGTCTTTGGAGAAGAAACAATTTATTGCAGGAATTGGCGTACACGTGGCTACAGCCTATACATAAGAGAAAATACAATCCCGGAGGAGGGATGTAAGGCCAGCTTTGTTCTTTTCTAAACTAGAAACAGAAGTCTATTAAGTCCCAGCATCATTTTACTAGTCAGAGTAAACGCTTCCACTTGGGAACTCATTGTACATGGTTCTCCCAGTTCCCTCTGTTTCCAGGCCAGTCTGAAGCCACATAAACCTGACTTTTTCACAAAGCCTTCACATCCCTGTTCTGGCAAGAGCTCTCTCCTTCAGATATTCAGGATTTGCTGTCCCCATCAGGTTTCTGTACAAATGTCTCTTCCTTGAGCCCTTCTGAGACTACTCTCTCTAAGACAGCAGGCCCTTCATTGCTTTATATTAAGGCACAATACATATCTCTTCTTTCCCTCTCTCCTCCCTTCTTTATGCATTTATAAATCAAAGTGGTACATTCTTGGGTTTTACACATGAATTCCCAGAGTAGTGACTTATACAAGTAAATATTCAAATTATTTTTGAATTGATCTACAAAGTGTAATTTTATTTGGAAAACTCACAGCTAGCATTCATCATCTCTTAGATGGAACTCTCTTGTGAGTTGAGTGATCATTGTCTCTCTGCTCAGCCCTTCTTGTGGTGCCAGTTAATTCTGAAAATGTTCAGCTCCCTTCTTCATTAGTTTATAAAAATAAGTATACAATGTTTACTGAAGTATGCTGGGGATTATTCACAACTATGTTATTACACATGTATGTGTGTTGCTCAACACTTCTCCGGCTTTCTCTTATTTCCGATCTGTGGGGACTTGAATAGAAAAGGTCCCCATAGGCTCATATATTTGGGATTGATGTTACTTGACAGTGATAAGGAGATGTGGCCTTAGGGGAGTAGGTATGGCCATGTTCAAGAAGTGCTGGCTTTGAGAGTTTCAAAAACCTAACTCTAACTCTCTCTCTCTCTCTCTCTCTCTCTCTCTCTCTCTCTCTCTCTCTCCCTCATGCTTGCAAATGTTGACGTAGAACTCCCAACTGCTTCTGCAGCACCTGTCTTTTGTCTGCATACCTCCAGTCTTCCTGTAATGATGACAATATATTAAACCTCTAAGCTGAAATTCAACCCCGTTTAAATGTTTTCCCTTATCAGAGTTGCCATGGTCACGATGTCTCTTCACAGCAATAAAACCCTAAGGCATTATCATTAAGCTTAAATCCTACTCTCAAACTTTCTTTTTGTGGTGTTGGCAATTTTCTAAAGAGCCACCATAGTCAACAATCAATGGGAGTCATTCTTCATTGTCTGTGTTTGAGGGGTAAGAAATGCTTAGCTATTTATTTTGGGAAGATTTCATGAAATTATGAGCCCATTTTAGAAAATCACTGCAGTCTCCTCCCAGCATATTTTCAGGATTCAATTACTCCCGCTTCATTTGATTCTAAAATAGTGTATTATCACAAAGCAATTCTTTGGACTTTGGACCTATATTTTGCCTCAAGAGAGAAGGGGTATAAAGACATATTAGTTAAATCTGGAGCTCTTTGGTGGTGTGCTGGTTTTTTTTCCAGAATTATCACTTAATGTTAAACTTTGAAATACCATCTCTTCACTGCCAAATAGCCAATGCTTTCCCCAGGAAATTGCTAGTTCTGGGCTTGCTCATTGTATCTTTTCAATTGTACTATATTCCAAATACAAAATTTCAGCAACTATGACTTGGCCAGAATGAAACAGAAAGTCTCAAAGCCAGGCATTTTATAAATTGAAGATGTTTTACAATTTAAGAGAAATTTAAGCCTGTCTTCCACACTTGGAGCACATAGATCAAAGTTTATTTCTGATTTTTTTTTAAAAAAAAAAAAGAAGAAGAAGCAGCTTTGTGCACAGTGAGTGGAGCTGTAAAATGTTGCAGACTCTTGTATTCAGCAAAAGGAAAGCTCTAAAAATTTAAAATAGAATTGTCATATGACCTAGATGTCTATATGTTAATATACTAAAGGAATTTTTTTAAAGTTTTACCTATTCTATTGTATGTATATAAGTGCTCTTGCCTGCATGCATGCATGTGTACTATATGTGTATCTGGTACCCATCAAGGCCAGATCCCTTGGAATTGGAGTTACAGGGGGTTGTGAGAGGGCATGTGGGGACTGAGTACAAAATCCAGATCCTCCACAAGAGAAGTAAGAGCTCTTTAATGCTGAACCATCTCTCCAGCCCCTGAGAACTTTTTTATTAAGGATTTTTAATGAGATATAATACCATTTGACATTGGCAATATTCACAATAGGCAAGAGGTCAAAGGAACCCACATGTCTATCAATGGGGATGTTCTATCAGGAATTCACCAAGGCCAGCTGGCCTGGGTCTGAAAAAGCATGGGATAAAACCGGACTCGCTGAACATAGCGGACAATGAGGACTACTGAGAACTCAAGAACAATGGCAATGGGTTTTTGATCCTACTGCACGTACTGGCTTTGTGGGAGCCTAGACAGTTTGGATGCTCACCTTACTAGACCTGGATGGAGGTGGGTGGTCCTTGGACTTCCCACAGGGCAGGGAACCCTGATTGCTCTTAGGGCTGACGAGGGAGGGGGACTTGATCGGGGGAAGGGGAGGGAAATGGGAGGCGGTGGTGGGGAGGAGGCAGAAATCTTTAATAAATAAATAAATAAATAAATAAATAAATAAAGTGATAGATGAATAAACAAGATATAGTAACCTATGTAATGGAATATTAACCAGTCTGGAAGAAAAATCCTCTATAGGCTAAAACACAGCTGAACTCTAAAATACCATCTCAAGAGGGAGGATAAGCCCAGCTTGGTAGCCTAGGAGGAGGGTAGAACCCAGGTGCTAGAGACACTGGGGCAGCAAAAAGCATTGAAGATGAAGAATATATATATCACTGTTATCCAGTTGACATTTGGAAACTCACTGAGAGTATTTGGTTCTGTTCAGTGATGCCATTTTATGCAGTCTAATTAAACAGAGACAAGTTTAGGTTACAGAATGGGTAGTCTTCATTGTCTAGATTTTTATAATAAGACATATGAACTCATGGCTCTGAGTATACTTAAACACAGAATGCTAACATCTGTTTAATTCTAAATATAGTACTGATGAGGTATACACAAACAACACACAGACTTACCAGCATCATTTTATGTATCACAGACCTCTTTAAGCCATTCCATTTACACATTACACTTGCTGTGCCACCAAATGATACAGCTAGAGAGGGCATCAGAGTCACAGAGAGAGTTCGCTGACGCACAGACCACTGGGCCCAAGGGGCTCAATAGATCAGGCATAAAACCCAAGGGTTTTCATTTCTAGCATGATCCCAGGTGATACTGATACTGCTGGTGGGAAGTCAGGGGAATCTTATTGTACAAATTGTTATTTACACATAACAAGATTAATCAATACCACATGAGAATATTTTTTTTTACTGTCTTCAATGGATTTTACTGTAACATTTTAACAGACACTCATTGTACTTTGTTCGTATCCATGCCCTGCCTCACCATAGCCTTGAACCAATTCTCCCTTCAGGCTCTGTTTCCTCGCCCCCAAGAGTCAGTCTTCTGCTTTCATGTCAAATGTATGCATACTCTCCATATGTGAAGTGCTTTCTCTACACGCCCATTACTTCTTTTGTGTCCCCTTCCCTTCCCTTTAGAATTCATCTTCCTGCTTCATAGTCCCCTTGTACTATTTATCACAAGATAAATGTGTAAGTGTTTAAATCTAGATTATGCCTGTGGTGGTTTGAATGGGAATGGCCCCAGAGTCTCATGTGTTTAAATGCTTGGCCCATAGAGAGTGGCCCTATTAGGAAATACGGCCTTGTTAAAGTGGGTGTAGCTTTGTTGGAAGAAGTGTGTCACTGAGGGTGGGCTTTGAGGTCTCAGATGTTCTAGTCAGGCCTAGTATGGCGTTTTCTCTTCCTGCTGCATTCAGATTCAGGTTTAGAACTCTCATCTACATCCCCAACACCATGTCTGCCTGTGTGCTGCCACGCTTCCCTTCATCAAGATGATAGACTAAACCTCTGAACTGTAAGCCAACTCCAATTCAATATTTCCTTCTAACAGTTCCTGTGGTTATTTCACTTAAGATGATGACCTCCAATTCCATCCATTTTCCTGGAAATGGAAGAATTTCTTTCTTCTTTGCTACTGAATGAAGCTCCATTATATAAACACCTGACATTTTCTTTAGCTATTCAGCTGTTGACAGATACATAGGTGGATTCCGTGTCTTAGTTATTGTAATAGTGCTGCAGTCAACATGGAAGTGCAATATCTATGTCACAAAGACTTAGAATCCCTTGGGTATATGCCCAAGAGTGGAATGGCTGACTGGGTCCTCTGGCAGTTCTATTTTTTTCAGTTTTTGAGGAACTTACATAAAAATTTGCATCATAACTGCACCAATTTATATCACCATGGCAATGATTGATGGCTCCTCTTTAACAACATCCTCTTCAGCATTTGGTTTGTTACTGTGGGACAATGGTCGTGAAACCCTGTAAAGATTTGCAGAGGAAGCAAGATGAGAATGCCTCATTGATAAAAGATACCGAGTCATATGGCTAACACAGACAAGATTTATAGGCTAATTTAAGATGTAAGAATTAGTTAATAAGAAGCCTGAGCTAATAGGCCAACCAGTTTATAATTAATTAATGTATGACTCTGTGTGTTTCTTTGGGATTGAACAGCTGTGGGTATGGGAGGGAGAGAAACCTCTGTCAATAGTTTATTTAGGCCATTTTGGTGTGCTAGTCATTCTAACTGGGAAGAGATAAAACTTCAATGCAATTTTAGACTACATTTTCCTGATGACTAAAAATATTCAGAATCTTTTTCAAATATGTGTATCGATTTGTATTTTCTCTTTTTAGAACAATCCACTCAAACCCTTTGCAATTTATTGATTGAATAATTTGTGTTTGGGTTTTTAATTTTTAAATTTATTTATAGATTCCAGATTATAATCCCCTGCCAGATGAATAGCTGACAATAATTTCTGTTCTTCTGCAGGCTGTGTCTTTGTCTGCTAATTGCTTCTTTGGCTCTGCAAAAGCTTTTGAATTTTACGCAGTCCCTTTTGTCAGTTCTTGGGACTGTTCCCTGTACTATTAGAGTTCATTTTTCAGAAAGTCATCTACATTTTAAAGTTTTCCCTGTGTTCTACTCCTGCAGTTTCAGATTCTTCAGTCTTATATTGAGGCCCTCAGTCTGTTTTTATACTGATGTTTGCACAGAGAGGTGTGGAATTAAGTTCATTCTTCTCTATGTGGATGCCATTTTCCCAGTGCTATTTGTTAAAGTTGGTGGCATTTATCCAATGTATGTCTCTGATACCTTTATCAAAAATTAGGGGGCTGTAGGTGTGTGAATTTACTCCTGGGTCCTCTATTGTATTTCATTGGTATCTTGTTTTGTACCAGTATCAGTGTTTTTGTTACTATAAACTATAGTATAATTTGAGATTGGACAGTGTGATACCTAAGACTTGATTCTCTTAGGACTGCTTGGACTATTGGGGGAGGGGGTTTTTTGTGCTTCATGTAAATTTTAGGGTGCTTTTCCTATACACATGAAAATATAATCAGAATTTTGATGAGGAATGTGTTGAATCTATAGATAATTGTTAGTAGCTTAGCCATTTTCACAATATTAATTCTGCAAACCCATGAGCATAGGAGATCTTTCCATTGTCTAGTATCTTCTTCAGTTTCTTTCTTCAGTGTTTTAATGTTTTCATTGTGCTGGTCTTTCACACCCTTGGTTAGGTTTATTTCTGAATATTTTATAGTAAAGACCTTTGACAAACTGAAGTATCTCTTCATAATAAAATCCTTGATGAAATTACGAATAGAAGACATACACCTCAATGCAATAAATGCTACATAAAAGTCATAGCCAATATCATATGAAACTGGGGAAATTGAAAGCACTTCCTCTAAAATTAGGAATGAGACAAGGATATCTACTCTTGCTCTTTTCAACATATTACTTAAATCTTAGCTATGACAATTAAGACAAAAAAATTAAACAGGATACAAACAGGAAAGTAAGAAGTCAAACCACACATATTTTCACATGACATGATTGAGTTCTTAAAATATTCTAATGATTCCATAGATATTCTTAAATCTAATACTCTCAGCAAAGAATATATAAAAAAAAATCTGTAGTTTTTCTCCACATTCCATTAAGGACCTGTCCATGAAAGAAAGTTGGGATCTAACTCACAACAGGTTCAAAATGGGGGGGGGGGCACTTACATTAAGTCTATATTTTTCTCATTTGCCTTAGATCATTGCTTGTTAATAGGTAACATAGATGTCTTATTTCCTGGGATTATAGCTCTGTAGATAGATCACTGATTTGTTCAGCATAAGGCTGTAATTTCCAAAATGACTTCATTACTATATGAAGTTTTATTTCATGGTATTTGAGCATAGGAGATTTTTATGTTACTAGTTTTCTATGACAAAGTATACATAAAATACATAAAAATGTAATAGAAAATAATAGCACTTCAAAAGTTTATAGATGAATAAATCATAAAATACAACTGAAGAATATTTTGTTCATAAGTGCAAACCTAAGCCACACTACTAACAATAGTAGTTATGCATAATAAATATATTATTATAATACATAATTACATTATAATAATAGTTTGCTTAGTAGTATCTTGAAATAGACTGAAACAGAAATTTGCATTTATTTCTTAGATCATATTAAAGTTCTCACCAAACTCACATTGTTTGGTATAAAGTGAATTAAGGAAAGCAGAGAAAGCACTGAAAGATTGATGCTGTTTATAAACAAATTGTAGGAGTCACACTTATCAATGCAAATTATTAACAAGAGACCAGGTACATGCTTAACAAGTGTTCTGCACAAGTACAAAAAGGAAAGAAAGCTTTTGTACAAAATGCTTTTCACATCTATCCTGACAAAATTAAAAAGAAATGATCTGAGAATGTGCAAGTCACAAGTCAACACCTTTGTGGGCTAGAGTTCTCAGTTGTGAGCGAGTCCCTCTGAGATGACCTCTCATAGCTCTGGCTGACAATCTTTCAACTTCTCTTCCAGACCAAGTCTAGCTTTCTTTATGCTGCAAAAGGCTCCAGCTAGCTGTCGCCCTTCCCCCACCCCACTGGGAATAATATAAAATGAAGAATTTAAGAGATATTGAAACCAGACTGCTGAATAAATGGGGCTCAGTTTCATTTATTAGTGGTTTGGGGTTGGAAAGGGGCACTGGACACACAGGGGAAATTCTTCTACAACTACAGCTAATTTGGTCATGCTATACCTAACCAGTTCTAGGAAGCAGTACCCATTGATGGAGGTTGGGGATGGCTCGGCAGGTAAAGTGCTTGCTGTGGAAGCGTGAGTTTGCATCCCTGCACCCAATCACAAGAGGAGTGTGGTAGTGCAGGCCTGTGACCCAAGAACTGAAGTCAGGGGGAGAGACAAGCAAATCACAGGGGTTCACTGGCCAGCCACTCTAACCTAAATAATGAGCCTGGACTCGGTAAGAGCCCCTGCATCAGAAAACAGGGTGGAAAACAATAAGAACAGGCACCTAATGTTGTCATACATACACAGGGACAAGCGAGAGCACGCACGCATGTACCACACACACATGCGCGTGTGCACACACACCCATGCATGTACACACATGTGCATGCACACACACACACACACAGAGACACGCATGCGCACACACTACTCATTGATGGATGTGGCTGTTTTGTGATTATCAGATGGAAACTCAAATGTGCCAGACATAGTCCTCTGGAGTCCTTCCACCTGTAAATGTTACATGAGATGCCAAAAACTTCATTCATGTGACTGATTTCCTCCTAAACCCCAATTTCTAAGAAAGGAAGTAGCGTGGGTGCCAAGTTCCTGCTTTCCTTCATGATCTGAAAGGCATTTTCCCTGATATAAAATGCAAATGAGACTTATAAAATATGTCATTCAACATCTACCTTTAAATTTAATGGACAAGATAACCAATTCGACTCACATTTTTCGGAAATAGAAAAGACGAATTGGATATTTGAACACTCACCAACAATTTGACCAAGTTGCCTAGTAAGCCGATGACAAACCTAGTCAGTGATTCTAAGGGAGCACTTGGTTCTCCTGTGAGCTATTAGCTATCTGCAACACCCGAATAGCAACACCTCGCTTTAAAACGTTTCCACTTGATTTGAGAAAGCTCTTAGGAGTGCACTGATTTTCAGCATCCACCATCTAGAACAAAACTGAACCCAATGGCATCTGCTGTAACCACCAGTGACTGGGCTTGGGAAACTAATGTCGAGTTTGAGATTCAACAGAACCAGGGGTCTTAAAGCTATGCTGTTCAAGAGTCCTTAGCTGACATCCTGTTTGGCTAGCTCAGGGTACAGAATCCAAAGCGGGGACAGAGAAGTCTACTGTGTCAGTCTCATCATTATCACCAGCCATCCTCAGGAGACAGATGATTTCAGGACCAAATGGGGTCTGTGTGCTTAAATCCTTGACCTTGACCAAGCTAAGCTGTCTTACTGTGGAGAGAGGAAGCGTCTTGCCTGAGAGATGCATTCCTTAGACAGGTGGAGGCATTCCTTTCAGGGCCAGATGGAATTCCAGCACTTAGAGGCAAGAGTGAACCAGGGATCCCACCACTGACAAAGAAACCATCTGCAACCAGCTGGCAAAGGGAAGATTAGGTTTTTTTTTTCCAGTGGAGAAAATAGATACATCAGCCACACTCCAGGACAGACTCCACGCCCAGGAATAGTTAGTCAACACAAAATGAACTCTATGGATTTTCATGACCTTTCCATTTCATTTTGCTTTGCTTGGCAGTTTTTGTCTATATGGTCTTTTGCCTATTTGTTTTGATTTTCATTTTTGTGTTACTGTGGTGGTTTCATTGCTTCTTGCTCTTTTTTTTTTCTCTTGTTTTTCTGTTTGTTTTTTAGCCAGAGAAAGAACATAAAATTGGGTGAAAATGGGTAGATAGGGAGGTGGGAGGATCTGGAAAAAGTCAGGAAGGGAAATTGAGCTCAAAATATATTGTGTACATATTTTTAATAAGTAAGCCGAAGAAAGAAATTTTTAAAATGTCCCATGGGAACAGAGTTCATGAAGCAGGACAGCGTGGGAAGTTTCAGTACATGCATGCACAGGCTTCTGGAAGCTTCCTATGCCTTATAAAATGCTGTGTCCTTACTACTTGCTTTGGCTCTGTTCACTGAGCTCATCAGCTTTGGCTCCATCTGATTTGTTTGGTAATATTAATGTATAAAACTACATATAAGACACAGAGTTATGTATTGGGTATATAATAAAATAATGGGGAACAATAAAATTAGACAATTCCTACTCCTATCATAGAGACAAGTGGTAGTCAAATTGTCATCAATAGAATGTCAAACTCCAACCATAACAATTACTACCAGAAGTGAAAGGCATGATTTCATCAGACAAAAATACTAAAAGGAGCTGATATCTCTAAGAAAAACATGTTTGAATTGAGATTTAGAAGAAGAGTAGTAATATTCAAATGTGGGTAAAAATGGCATACCCCAGGTTAAACAAAAGGATAGCAGGCCCTATCCCCAATGGGAAAAGAGTCAAGGAATTTCCAGTCATCTCTTTTTTTTTTTTTTCCAGTCATCTCTTTAACCTGGCACCATGGTAGGAACTTTTAAGAGTAAAGAACATAGCATGTACAAAGGCCCCAGAACAGGAATGGCCTTAGCCTATGAGGAACAGAAAGATGTGTCTTCCATGCCAAAACTGCTTTCAAAATGGAGCTGGAGTGGAATCTTAGGGGCCTCCAAAAGTCAAGGCTCATGACTGGGAGCATGCTTTTATATTGCCTGTGCTAGCCAAAGCACCCACAACTTCAGTGGAATTTCTATTGCATTCCTACTAGCATTCTTCAGATAACTGGAAAGATGTCCTAAAATCTAAGCAGTCACTGAAGGCCCACTCCAACCAAAGACAGCCTGAGTAAGAAGAACAAAGCTGGAAACATCAAAGTGTCTGATTTTAAAATACGTTGTACATTGAATAAATGGGACCTCCTGAAACTGAGTAGCTTCTGTAAAGCAAAGGACACTGTCACTAAGACAAAAAGGCAACCCACTGACTGGGAGAAGATCTTCACCAACCCTGCAACAGACAAAGGTCTGATCTCCAAAATATATAAAGAACTCAAGAAACTAGACTTTAAAATGCTAATGAACCCAATAAAAAATGGGGCACTGATCTGAACAGAGAATTCTCAACAGAAGAAATTCAAATGGCCAAAAGACACTTAAGGTCATGCTCAACCTCCTTAGTGATAAGGGAAATGCAAATTAAAACAACTTTGAGATACCATCTTACACCTGTCAGAATGGCTAAAATCAAAAACACCAATGATAGCCTTTGCTGGCGAGGTTGTGGAGAAAGAGGCACACTCATTCATTGCTGGTGGGAATGCAAACTTGTGCAACCACTTTGGAAATCAGTGTGGCGATTTCTCAGGAAATTTGGGATCAACTTACCCCAAGATCCAGTAATACCACTATTGGGAATATACCCAAGAGATACCCCATCAAATGACAAAAGTATCTGTTCAACTATGTTCATAGCAGCATTGTTTGTAATAGCCAAAACCTGGAAACAACCTAGATGCCCTTCAATGGAGGAATGGATGAAGAAAGTGTGGAATATATACATATTAGAGTACTACTCAGCAGTAAAAAACAATGACTTCTCGAATTTTGCATGCAAATGGATGGAAATAGAAAACACTATCCTGAGTGAGGTATCCCAGACCCAAAAAGAGGAACATGGGATGTACTCACTCATAATCGGTTTCTAGCCATAAATAAAAGACATTAAGCATATAATTTGTGATCCTAGAGAAGTTAAATAAGAAAGTGAACCCAAAGAAAATCATATAGTCATCCGCATGGAGAGGGGAAAGTAGACAAGATTGCAGGGCAAAAACTGGGAACTTGCGGGTGAGGTGGCATGGGGCAAAGGGGAAATGGGATGAGAAACATGAGAAGGGGAGGATGGGAGGAGCCCGGGGGATTGGAATGGTTGGGATATAGGAAGGGAGGATATGGGAGCAGCGAAGTATATATCCTATCTAAGGGAGCCATCTTAGGGTTGGCAAGAGACTTGACTCTTGAGTGGTTCGCAGGTGTCCAGGAATATGTCCCCAGCTGGTACCTTGGACAACTAAGGAGAGGGAACCTGAAATGACCCTATCCTATACTGATGAATATCTTGCATATCACCTTAGAACCTTCATCTGGCGATGGATCGAGGTAGAGACAGAGTCTCAATTTGGAGCAACGGTCTGAGCTCTTAAGGTCCAAATGAGGAGCAGAAGGAGGGAGAACATGAGCAAGGAAATCAGGACCACGAGGGATGCACCCACCCACTGTGACAGTGGAACTGATTTATTGGGAGCCCACCAAGGCCAGCTGGTCTGGGACTGAATAAGCATGGGTTGATTCTGGACTCTCTGAGCATGGCGGACAATGAAGGCAGATGAGAAGCCAAGGACAATGGCACTAGGTTTTGAACCTAATACATGAACTGGCTTTGTGGCAGCTTAGCCTGTTTAGGCGCTCACCTTCCTGGACGTAGATAGAAGACCTTCGTCTTCCCGCAGGGCAGAGAATTTGGACTGCTCTTCAGCATCGAGAGGGAGGGGGAATGGTGTGGGGGGAGGAGAAGAGGAGTGGGGATAGGGGGAGGGGAGTGGGGGGAGGTGGCAATATTTGGGAGGAGGGGAGGGAAATGGGAAACGGGGAGCAGGTGGAAATTTTAATTAAAAAAGAATAAAAAAAAGGAAAAAAATTAAAAAAAATAAAATACGTTGTAAGTGTGAATTAATCTAAAAAGAAGGATACTCTTTCAATTACAGATATAAAAACCAATGAAATTGAATAAAGAACCAAAAACAAATCTTTGTATTTTTTACCAACATACAATAGTCAAAAGAAAATCTCTTTGATAAATTCTGCTGTAGAAAAAAAAAATGGCTATCTTCATGGAGAATGAAATAACTCGAAATGAGTTTTAAATGACTTAAACATAAGATCTGAAGCTATGAGGTTATTAGAAGAAAATAATAGACAAAGAAATCCTTATACCTTTCATGGTTTGAGAGTAAAACGCCCCCCATGGACTGATCTGGCTGAACAGCAGGCTCCCAACTTGCCACATTGCTTAGCAAGTTTGAGAACTTCTTTATGAGGTGGGACCTAACTGAAAGAAGTGTGCCAATAGGAGTCTGGCCTTTATGCTGTACAGCCCATCTCACTTCTTATCCTTTCTCTGCTTCCCGGTCCATCAAGATATAAGCAAGCAGTCTCGTGTGTCCACTGCCTCAGTGTACTTTTGTACTATATTCATAAACCATCAGGCAAAATAAATTCTTACTCACCTAAGTGGCTTTTGTCATGAATTTGGTCAAAACAACGAGAAAAGTAACTAATACAGAGATTTGGTACCAAAAAGTGGGGTTATTACTGTGCCTAGGTGTAAGATAGTTATGTGGTTCAGAGACCTTTGGAAATGGCTTCTGGGAGAAATGTGGAAAAGTGTGGAGCAGCAGGTTCTCTAAGAGCAAAAGCTCACATAGCAGAAGGCCTTTAATGATAAAGCAGAGACTAATAGACCATTCTGATGAGAGTGTAGATCAGAACGCCGATAGAAAATAGAACAGTGAAGTCTGGTTCATGAGGTTTCAAATGGGGAAAGTAGCCTATTGGGACTATAGCCACTCATGTTATATCCCACCCCCCCCAAAAAAAACTTTCAAAAATGAAAGTATTCGTGCCATTAAGGAGAAATGTGGAACTTCCTACTAAGGCAATAGAAAAACCACCTCAGGATAGTGCTGGGGTCAAGGCTGCATCTCAACCTGGCAGGAGAGCCTGGCCTTGTTCACATATAGCTACGTTTTTAGGCATACAAGATTCAAGGATGAGGGCTCAGTGAGACATCTAGCAATGGTCCAGAAAGCTGCTGACATCCGTCAGTGGGTAGTACGATCAAATTCCCTGCCCTGTTTATAACTGTGAAAGTTGCTTAAGCTGCAGTGGTGACACTGTGAAGCTAGAAACAAGGGGTACCTGTCAATAAATGCTTCAGGCACAATGTAGAAGTGGACTAAAAAGAAAATCGCAAGCATCAAAGCAACAGAGGTAAATATCTGGGAATGTCCATGTGTGCTGGGACTCAGCGAGGCCACCAAAAGCCTTGCATGAAAGACAGAATTACAGGGTCTGGGATTTGACCTGTTGGGGTTTTGTCTCACTTTAGTCTGATCTTTGCTCAATATACCTCCAATCCTCCTTTTTGAAAGAAAAATGTTTATTATATATCATTGTTTATTGAAAATATATAACTTTGATTTTACAAGGAATCAAATTAATATAGCTGTGTCTCAAGAGACTTTGGACTTTTGAACAGTATGGGTATTGATAAAATTATTTGGATTTTTGAAATTAGATTGGATGCATTTTGTATCTTGAGCTGAAAATGAACCTATGATGTCTGGAGCAGAATGTCACAATTTGAATGTAAAATGTGTCCTACAAGATCATGTGTTTGAACACCTAGTCTCCAGCTGTTAGCATGGATTTTGGTGTTTGGAGAAACTTTAGGAATTCGGGCTAACCTGTAGGAAACAGGTCTCTGGAGAGGACAAGGTTTTAATGTTTTATAGTCCAGCCCTTTTTCATCTCCTGACTCTGTTTTCTGGTCCATTGAGATGTGAGCAAACTGCCCATTGACCCACCACTGCAGCCACTAGCTATCCTTACCATGATGAATCATACCCTTACACTATGAGTCAAATAAACCCTTCCTCCCAGTGATTGTTTTTGTAAGGTATTTGATCACAATAACAACAGCAAAACCTTAATACAGCATTGATCTTTACAATAACTTTCTATATGATACCAAAAGGAAAGAAATAAAAGCAAAAAATAGTTCAATGAGATTGAGTAAAATTAAAAAGTTCTGCACACAAGGTAATCATCAATAGAGTAAAAGGGTAATTTATAAAACCAGAGAAAATATTTTCAAAATAGAACTGATGAGGACTAATTAATATTCATAATATGTAAATAAATACATACAGCCCAATAGTCAAAAAAAACTAAATTTTAAATGTGCTAAGGATCTAAATAGACATTTCTCAAAAGGATCTTTGAAATAGAATATGGGTATATGAATATGGCCTTAACACTGCTAATTATCAACTTCTTTAGCAATTTATTATCTTGGATATCTGGTAAAGTGATTAAAAAACTGACTAACACACATGGTTTAAAAGTTTATTTTCATTCTGATGGTAATTAAATAAGTATCAGTGGACTATTCAGCTGAAAAGGACATCTATATCATCCCCATGCAATCCCCATTGTCAGTGGCAATCCTTGTTGACAGTGTTCAGGAACTATCACCAAAGAGGTAGCAGATTCTAAGAGTCAAGAGGTCAGAAAGGACTGGAGCAAAACAAAGTCTTATGAACACAGAAGGAATTCTGCCACCATGAACACATAGCAGTTATAATTTCCTGCTCAAGGCCTGCATAAAAACATGCCAATTTATATTCCAGTGTGGAACTGGGAGGAGTCTAGTTGAATCCCAAAGCCTAGTTGAGGAATTATTGACAGTTGATGGCTTCCAAGGAGAAACAGTCAGTTTTGTTTAAGGATACAGCTACTGGTGGGTCAATCATGCTGCTGTAGATAGCCCCATACCTATCAGTACATATGCAACACAAATTGGGCTCAAGCTGGGCTGGGTGATGTGGGAGAGGGAGGGGTCCTAATTTGCATCTCTATTGCTATGATAAGCTACATGATAAAAATCAACAACTTGAGAAGGGGAAAAGAATTTATCACCTTATAGCCTACATTCTATCGCCAAGGAGAACTAGTGCAAGAACTCAAAGCTGGGACCTCATGACAGAAAATGAAGAAATCATGGAAGAATGCTGTGGAACAATGGTCTGTATCTTGTCAATTATATTTTTAAAAAAATGCTGATTGACCAGTAGCCAGGCAGGAAGCATAGGTCGGACAACCAGACAGGAAGTAGAGGCAGGTCAATGAGAACAGGAGAATTCTGGGAAGAAGGAAGTCCTTAGTCTGCAGTCCTGACCCAGCCACAGAAGAAGCAAGATGTGACTGCCTCGCTGAATAAGGTACCAAGCCACATGGCTAACATACACAAGAATAATGGGCTAATAATATAATTGTAAGAGTTAATAAGAAGCCTGAGATACTAAGCTAATCAGTTTATAGTCAATGTAGACCTCTTTGTGATTTCTTTTGGACTTAATGACTGCGGGAACCAGGCAGGACAGAAAACTCAGTCAACAGAGGAATGCTACTTACTTGCTTGCTTCCTGGGACTTGCTAAGGTTGCTTTCTAATATGATCCAGGACCCCTTGCTGAAAACCTTAATCAAGGAAATGCCCCCACAAATATGCTCCTAGGCCAAACTGATGGGGACAATTATTCAGCTGAGGTTTGATCTTCCCAGCTCTTTAGTTTATGCCAAATCGACAAAAACTAACCAGTGAGGGGTGGTGTTGAAAAGGTCAGGTGAATATCAAAGGATCAAAATGTTGTATGAAATTCTCAAATAAATAATAAAAATGTTTCCCTTAAAAATACAGAAATGTATACTATAGTAAATATCCTTAAAGTTGTAAGTAATAAGGTTATTAGATATAAGGAATGTTTCCCAGTATTATTCTTAGAGTACCAACCCATCACCTCAAAAATGCTTTCAGACACTGTGATGTCACAGTCCAAGTCCTAAGAGACAGAGAAGAAAAACAGTATCTATGTAACACACACACAGAGAGAGAGAGAGAGAGAGAGAGAGAGAGAGAGAGAGAGAGAGAGAGAGATCCTGGGAGGTTGCTTGTCATATCCAAAATATCATGGTGAGGAACATTATTCAGTGTATCTGACTACTCTACTTAAAAATTAAGAGACACATGTATTTTGCTGTTTCCCAAATCAAAAAGAAAGAAAAAAGAAAAAAAAATCACTGAAGTAGACTCTGAGCTACAATTTGTCAGTCTAAAACATTGGACAGGATTGACACTGGAGTGCCTGAAGAATGAACTGTTATTCTCTGAAGAGTTGTGGAAAGAATAAAGGTCATGTTTTTGCAGTAACAAAGCACAGGAATTAACTAGACATTTACAAAACCTTTCAACCCAGTTCTGAATTCCACATCTATGAACCAAGATGGTCCAAAAACTTAAGAAAAAAAAAAAATAAAGGAAGACCCAGAGCTTCAAGAACCAGTGATATGTATATATTTTTAATGACATGTCAAGCACTCAAGTAAAACTGAGTTAGATTAAAGGAAGGGTTTTAAAAATGTATAACTGTGAGCTCTGGGAGAGGTGCTGTGTGAAAATGCCAGTATGCAGCCAGTGAGAACCAGTATGACTACTAATGGGAACCTAATTGCCCTGCATAAGAGGGGAATTTAAGTAAGATAACTGCTTCAGTTGGCTCCCCTACCTCAGAAAGGAAACTGAACTGTGATAGCCAAGAATGTTGCCTGAAGATACCTGTAGTCTCAAGAGAAAAGCAGGCAGGAGAATCTTCTCCATCAGGACCCAAGTCCTTGCCTACAGGCTTGGTGATATATCACAGAAAGCAAGAGCTAGCCTCGGAAGTGTTAGGTAGGGACTGTGTGCATAAAGAAAGGTTAAAGGAAAACTAAAGCTAAGCTACATACTAGAATCCCAAGGTTGAAATAGTCAAAAACTGGAATCATGAATTTGCTGCAAGCAATTGAAATGACAGGTAAAGGGATTCAAAGTTGATACTGACTAGGAATGGATAGGATTTTTGTCTTGGTTATCCTGTGACATGAACATATAGGTCATCCATCCTGGGATGAAAAGGTTTATTACACACTGTTTGTGGAAGAAAAGAATGGGAAGACAACCAAGTACCCAAAAACTAAGGGTAAAAAGTAAAACATGGTGTTATTATGTGACTATGTGATGTCCCCAGGAGGCTCATGGACTGAGCAGTTGGCTCCCAGCTGGCAGTGCTTTCTGGGAGCTATGGAAACTTTAGGAAACTTTAGGAGGTCAATCCTATTCAGAATTTCTTTTTAATTTTGTTCTTTTTGAACAATATAAGAACACTCAATCTAAGAATACTATGCACCAATCCCAGTTCCCTCTCCCTCCACTCCTCTCATCCCCCCACCCCCCTGCACCTTCTCCCCACCCCACCTCCCATCCACTCCTCAGAGAGGTTGAGGCCTCCCATGGGGAGTCAACAAAGTCTGCCACATCACTTGAGGCATGAGACCTTTGAAGTGTATGCCTGGTCCCCAGTTACTCCACTGGAGTCCACTCTCTGCCTTCCATGAGGTAAAAGGCCTCCTTCCTCCACCTCAGCTCCTGTTTCCATGATGCTCTGTGTACACACATTGAGCCAAGCAACTGTGAACCGAACCCTCTAACACCATAAGCCAAAATAAAGGTTTCCTTCTTGAATTTGTTCTTTCAGGTTCTTTTGGTTAGAGTTACCTAAAGTAACTGAGACATGGTGCTTACAAGTACGGTAGAAAACTGACCCAGCATACAATATGGTTATAAGTGATATGAAATCATGTACGTTAAAGCACACAAAAATCAACACTAAAATTTCAAAACCATACACAAAAATCTAAGTGTATGCAATGTGCTGGAGGCTTGCATGCAAGAACAAATGTTTTGAAAACAAACTGAAAGATGAGGCCGACCATTAAAAAATAATAAAACTGAAAATGAGGTTTAAAGGATTGGTAATAACATTGCACCATGAAAGACCTCTAGTCAGCTGCTCTCCCCCACCTGAGGCACTTAAGATGTAAACCAGGATGGAGATTAATCAATCATAGTTTGCCACTAAAGTGTTCTTCCTTCTGTAAGATTTCAACTGAGAGTAAATGAGGTGCACACTTTTGAAAAAAAATTTTAATTTGGAAAACAAATTCTTATTCAACAACTGAACATAAACTATAAGGAAGGGAAAGCCAGTTCTCTTCAATGTGTAGGATAAGCTGTTTCCACATCACGTATTAGCGAATAAGGAAACATCAGTGGGCATTAATTCTAAATGTCTGGAAATCCCAATTTGAATACTCAAATTCTACATTCTAAACTAAAATGAGTAATTATCTTCCTGAAAAGTTTTATCTGTCACCTTTAAAAACCTGCTTGATCCCTTTTCTTTCGCAAAGGTAGTGAAACGAACATTTCCTCTCCACTAGGCTCTACCTAGAGAAGCTGACACTCACCCTGTGGTTTTCAGAGAATATTTGTTCACTTAGAAAGTAAAAACGGTGTCTCCAGGTACCTGAGCACTGTTCATCTTGAAATACCTTTTATGATTATTTGGCTCACAATGATATGCTTTGCAGAATCAAATCTATTGCATATTCCTCCAGGAAGCTACAATGTGAATATCTAAAACCCTCAAGAGAGAAACTAGACGTAGTATTAAAATGACAGGCCTTTCAGAATTCTGCTAAGAAATAATCTCACATATCATGGCAATACCTTGGTGAGTTTGTGTCTGTGCTGCTGCCCAGAAAGGGAATTTGCCAGACTGACTATGAAGTTCATCCCTGAAAAATGGAAATATATTTTGGCAGAAAATAATCTAATAACAGTAACTTTTAACAATATACTCTCTGCTGAATTAGTTTGTGTAATTGTTGCCACAATTTAGTCTCAACTGAAGTTGAGTCAATAATATCTAAAACTAATAACAAAGACAACAGATAGAAAAATTTTAGATGATAAGGAGTTACTCATTAAAATCGATCTGCTTGATCGGATACTTGATGAAACTCCTCTGATAGCAAAATCAAAATCACTGGACCAGTCAGGTCTATGATTCTAACTTATGTCATAACTAAGTCCACCATTATTTCCAGCTTTCCATGCCAAAGGTTCTCAGGTCATTAATTACTCTTAATCAAATTCCCAAGGACAGTCTTGGGTCCTAGCTTTTAATGTAACACATTATTCCTTATTTAAAATAACTTCATGCCTCTACATTCCTCTGAAGTGTCTTCTATAGAGATTTACCCTTTAAAAAGATTTTGATAAATGAAAATTACATTTATTTCCATGCCATGAAGTTTGGCTTTCATAATATTAGTCTACATTTTAGATAGATGGGATAGACAGACACACACACACACACGCGCGCGCGTGTGCAACCTTACTGGTAAAATCAGTTACAACAACTCATTGGCTTAGATCCAACTCCCCACAATTGAGGATGTTTGAAAAAGAAATGACTCCATGAAAACTGACAGACCAACCCTGCCTCTCGTCTCTCATTTCTCTGAACTGGTATGTGTGACTCCACGATCTGTCCACCTTTATCCACAGCAAATGTGGCTCCGTGCTCTGCCCCACTTTTACCAAGAGCCAGGTACTGCTATTGATTAAACACACTATGCCTTGGGCATATTTTAGGCTTTGCAAAGTGTGTTCATAACAACTATTCTATAGGTTCTTAACAGGTAACTCTGAGAATAGATAAAGTATTTTTTCTATTCTCATTTGTTAGACAAGGAAAAAGACAAGAAGATAAAGTATCTATTCACTCAACAAATCCACAGAGGAAAAAAAAGTAGGGGTATAATATGCAAAAAGACTTAATCTATATTTTCTTTGCATTTATGGAAAGAAAGAAGAAATAAATGGTTATGCAGTCAAACAAAAAGTTACCGTAAGGAGAGTACCTATGTGTAGCCTATATACACTTCCTTCTTTGAGAACACCCAGGAAAGGAAGAAGTGAAGTTTGGAAAGGTTCAATGAGCTGTAAATCTTTGAGCTGAAGATCATATTTGAACCTTCTCCGCATGATTCCAAAGCCTGCCTTTCAGAATGATAATTATGGTATGAAAGAGTGCTATGTGCTCTGAACAAAGAGCAGAACACAATGGGTCTCAAAGGTAAAATTATTGTTTCTACTTAGGGTTCAGTGACAACATGAGCAAGAAAAGGTGCGAGTGGGGGGGTTAGAGGGAGGAAAGGGGAGCCTTTATCAGTGGAATAGGGGAAAATTTCTTTCTAATAAAAATGACCCTAGCTAAAATCCTGTATCCTAATCTCTAGAGCTTATAAATACAAAGAGATACTCCCACCATGATTGGTCACACCCTACAGCTCAGCTGTCCCTGAGATATGCAGACTACCTGAGCAGGCAAGCTGTGGTACTGCAGTTCTGAGGAGCAGAGGCTAGATAGATTCTGAGTGTGAGATGGGTACGGGTATCATCTCTGGAGTGACATGAGGGGACCTTGTGAGAAAGAATGTGAGCTGCCTCTGGAGGCTGAAGGGAGTCTCTTACCCTGGCACTCGGGATTTCAATCAAAAACCACGGAACCAGGGGCTGGAAAGATGGCTAAGTGGTTAAGAGCATTGTCTGCTCTTCCAAAAGTCCTGAGTTCAATTCCCAGCAACCACATGGTGGCTCACAACCATCTGTAAAGAGGTCTGGCGCCCTCTTCTGGCCGTCAGGCATACACACAGAATATTGTATACATAATAAATAAATATTTAAAAAAAAAAAAAACATGGAACCAAATGTTCCAACACTCCTAGTAAGCTTGTGACAGGTTCTCCCCAGAGCCCCTGTGAAGAGAGCCTGGACACCTTGACTTCGGTCTTTGCTAACCTAAGTGTAGAGCTCAGCAGGCCCATCCACGCACTTACAACTGTGACTAGTCACTTGTCACAGTAGAAAACCAGCATTATTAGGGAAGCAACTCCTCTTTTCGTGTTATAAAAATCCCTTTATGTTCCCCAGGACTTGTAAGAAAGTGTTTTTTTCACAAGAGCAGTATCAGATGCTCAGTACCTCTTTGGCCCTCCCTACTCAGTGGCTTCCAACAGAGCCTCTGCTAGAAGGCTCTCAGAAATCCAGGAAATCTACTCTGCCTGTGAGTGGAGGGTCCTAAAGACCCAGGTAATTAACAGTACCAGGGAAGAGGCCTCATCCAATGTCTTCCTGGTTTGTGTATAAATCCCTCTGCTCCTTTGTTTTTGATAAAAGAATCTCAAGATGTCTTCCAGACATCTGTAAGTTCCGGGTGTTCATAGGTGTAGCCCCTCTGACCAATCCATCTTTACTAGATGCTTTCTCTCCTCTGCTGTGCTTCCCTGCTCCCTTACAGGGGCTCCCAAACAAACCAATTGCATTTAAAACCTTGCTGAATGCTTGATTGTGGATCAACCCAGACTAAAGCCAAATAAAGGCAGAGACACCTGAGTGGCAGCAGGGAGTGAGGCGAGGAATGCTGGGAAGGCAGAAGAGAATGCAGAGACGTGGGGGAACACTCTTGGGGTCTTGGAGACCACTTCCAAAGTTAATCAGTGTGGCAGAGAATGCTTAGCGTCTTATTCCTTATTAACCAAGCTCTAGGTTGTGTGCCCAACTGAAAAATCCCAGCTTCTAATCTCCTTCAAAGACAGGGTAGCCTGAAGAATAAAACAAAACTTCTTTGTGGAATTTCTTTATGACCAGCCCTGAAACACGTGGAAACTGAAGCAATAGATAGTGAGTTCTAGGGCAGCCAGAGCTGCAAAGCAACAATAAATAAACAAACAAACAAACAAACACTTTACACACTCCCCATGCGCAAGCTCATGCACACACACACACACACACCATTCTTCCTTTTCTGGTTACTGGAAAGCAAGTGTGGTAGCTGAAATTGAGGTCAACTGTCTGTGAAGGGATAACTAGAGGAGCCACAGATTCTTTGAGCAGAGTATTCGTGAGCTGCTAGGGCAACATCAGTAACTGCCTACTTCCGATTTCTTCTCATGCCAGGAAAGTCCAGGAAATTCCTCAAACTGTTAAAATCACGCGTGTCTCTAGTACTAGCTGCTGAGCACAAATCATAACAGATGAAGTGGCAGGCCTGGAAGAAGACCCTCAAATGATGACTTGATGCCTACTTCCCTGACACATGAACAGAAAGGTTATCCCCACTTGCTACAAGGCTAGAGAAAAACCACCACATTGTATCAGAACACAGTTTCATACTGGGGCAGACCAACCAGTAAGTCTCAGGATACAATGCACAGACATCCATAAACCTGTCTGATTCTAGTTCTGGAACGTCCACCCCAGCATTACATCACATTTACTTCACATTCACTTAGAAGGAGCCTCTTGTGTCTTCAAAGTTATTTTAAGGGTGTTAATGAGACGCTAAGGATTTGGCATTTGGTAGCCTCTATGTTACTTGATAATGGCAGCAGTGCAAATGCCATTTCAACATCATTGATAAACTTTTATGCTACCAAGCTTTAAAATCCTTAATTATACCAAAAAGAACTCTACGATGACAACAATGACATAAAAGAGAAATGTTTTTATTGCTGTCCTTAAAAATGTAAATGTAAAGCCAGGCAGTAGTGGCGCACGCCTTTAATCCCAGCACGCGGGAGGCAGAGGCAGGCGGATCTCTGTGAGTTCGAGACCAGCCTGGTCTACAAGAGCTAGTTCCAGGACAGGCTCCAAAACCACAGAGAAACCCTGTCTCGAAAAACAAAAACAAAAAAATGTAAATGTAAGCCATGGTTTCTAATGATTACAGAGATTTTTCTACCCATGACCATACTAGCATCCCCACCAGAAGACTTTTAGAAACATAAATCTTGAGAAACATCTTACATGTTGGTGATGGATGGATGGATGGATGGATGGATGGATGGATGGATGGATGGATGGATGGATGGTGGAGTTTGTTCTATCATTGTGGATTGTCACTATGACACAAAATGCTATTTCACTAGCACATACTCAGAGAATTTTCTTGCTGTGTTATTGTCATCAAATTAAACAAATGGTTACAGATCGTATCTTTTGGCTTGCTGTTTTTCCTGGTTTATCTGTTTCTGTGACTTTAGAGAATCTGATATGAAAGGGAAGAAGGAAAAATGAGCAGAGGGACTTTGTATAACCCAGAGCAGATAACCGAAACTCTTTCATATTAAAAGATATTCATCAAATATATTGCCGGTAGGTTTAGAAGCATCTATGTAAATATGCTATCTATTGATCTCAAGGCATTTCTCATGTGCATAAGATCATTTGTATAAGTGACACTTGAACTGGCATAAACATATTTCTAGTCTGCCTCACATATTTGTTCTGTTTAGAAGTCCCAGCAGCCTTTATTCCTTTCAACTTTGAGACATTACTATTGATATGTCAAGATGCAGTCATATTTCTGTTTCATGCTCCTGTCCTGAGAAATCGTTTTGGAGTTATATAAACTTTCTCTGTCATGTTGTAACTTTAGGTGGTATCAGTAAGGATGCTGACTTCTAGAGAGTTTCTAGAGAGCTGCCCCTCGCCCATACTCAAGAAAAGTCTGTTACACAGGGGAATTCTCTAACACACCAGCAAAGTGAAGAAGTGGAGAGAAGCAAAGGAGACTTAAGAGGAAATTTTGGAAATAAAAATCAATTCTAAATTAAACTATATTAAATTTCTCTCAAGAATTCATTTCCTTGACTCTAAACTATCAACAACGTTAAGTTATTAGCAATATCCACTACGTCAGGGTTGGGAATGGAAGCTACTATATTTAATATTAACCTATATTTTTGGGGGGAAGGAGAACCTGTGATGAAGGGGAAGCCTAACTAAGAAGAAATGTGTCATTTGCCAGGTTTTCTCTTCTTGTAGTGGATCCAGACACTGATATGTCCGGCCTGCTTTCTCAGCCATCTGTTGCCTTTGGTAGCTATCAAAATTCGGCATCCTTAGACCTAAGCACACTTCATCGTGGGGTGCCCCTGACCTGAGCACACCTTATTTCTCTTCCAAGAACATTTAACTCTTCTCTCCAAATTTGCCCTCCAGCTCCACCATATGAGAGACACCTGTTCTGAATTCTACAGATGGCAGAGACCCAGAGCTGGCAACCTGCCTGCTTCTTGCCTCCACCCACTCTTGTCTGGATGCCACTAGAGAAACCTGACACAGTGCCCCTGTGGCCAGCAATATCAGAATCCACCAGGAACTTGTTGGAAATACAGGTTCTCCTAGTGTAGCACTGGTGCCTACTGGATCAAAAATGGGTGTGCGCTCCCACACACTGGAGCACACTGGTGCCTACTGGACCAGAAATGGGGGTGCACTCACACATGCTGGGGCAGAGACCACTCTTCTCATCAGAACTTCTCCTCTGAACCATTTCATTATTTTCCAGGGTTTGTTATTAGGTGGGGAAATTCTCTCTGTAAAATAAGATGACCACTAGCATGCATTAGCAATAGTTGTGAAGAGTGAGGTGTTTATCCATGTTCTAGGCTCGTTCTATTCTCACAGGAAACACACGAGCAGGTATTCCTAACATTATTCTCACAGTGAAGTGAAGAAGTTGTTCAACAGATGGGAAGTAGAGAAGCAGGGTGAAGCACAGGTTGTCTCCCCCAGAGACGGGGCCTTCACGTCTTTGTTTTACAGCCTCTGAATAATTTGTGCCCTTCAGGTTTCTGCCAAAATTTACAGGAAGGAGACTGAGCACTCCCAAAGGACTTTAACATAATTAAACTCCTCAAATAAATAAAAAAAAATCATGAATCTGGACTTTATTGATTCAAAATTAAGACTTTGGTTATGACATATGTAGTAATTGATGGATGTAAAGAGTACTGTCACTTCTAAGTTCTCGTACTTCTCACAAACATTGGAATCCCATGTAAAAATGAACCACGTTTTGTAGCCCCAGAACCCACAAATACAAATCACCTTCCATATACCTTTGGTTCCAAAAGAATAAATAAGCCATGAGCTGTCTGCTATTCACCCTGAACTCAACAAACTTAGTATAAGAAGCCAAAACAATGATCTATGAGGGAGAGTTCAGATGAACAACCTGAAGAATGAAGAGCCTTCACGTGACCTGGGCTAGAGACCTATTAGAAATGGGCTGGACGTGGGCCACCAGATGGACAGAAAAGCTAACAGTCATTTCCATTAATAATCTGATTGACACCAGCACCAGTGTGAGATGGGACATGTTCACCATTTCTGGATAGGGCAAAGTACATGGCTCTAGAAACACAATTCAATAGTGCAGTATTTGTTAGGAATGGTAGTTCAACCATGCTCTGAGGATGTCAGTGACAAGGATCATTGTGGGTTCGTTCAGGAGGACACCTGAGCAGGAATGGCAGGGATTACCAAGAATATAAAAATAAAATAACTACCACATCTGAGCCCACAGACTGAATCTGTTTCTAAAGACTAACCACTCCAGTAACTGTCTTGGAATTTATGTGGGAAAGGGGAAGGAGAGAGTCAACAGATTCAAAAGGCCTCAGATTAGCAAGAAACGATTATGACTCAGGAAATTTCAAGTTACAAATTGTATGTATCTCCAAAGATTATACCAAGGGTACTTCTTGGAATGATTTTGTTGAAAATAATTTTACACAATTATCATAAAATAATTTTGACTTTTAACTTTCTGATAATGGTTGTCAGACTTTTATGACATGTGAAATTGATGTGGCCCTTTGATTTAGATACTTGTCAATCGGGTTTTGTCTTAGGGTTTCTATTGCTGTGAAAAGACACCATGACCATAGTAACTCTTATAAGGAAAGCATTTAGCTGGGGTGGCTTGCTTATAGTTTCAGAGGTTCAGTCCATTGTCATCATGACAGGAAGCATGGTGGCATGCAGAGACACATAGTTGAGATTCCTATATCTTTCAGGCAACAGGAAGTTGGCTGAGAAACTGGATGATATCCTGAGCATAGGAAACCCCAAAGTCCATGCCCACAATGACACACTTCCTCCAAGAAGGCCATACCTACTCCAAAAAAGCTACACTTCATAATAGTCCCACTCCCTAAGATTACTATACTACACTGATAAGAAAATAATCTATTTTCTAGAATAGGTTTTGTGAGTAGACTGGGGGTGGATGGGATTGGGAACAGGAGGTATCAGATTGAGGGAAGGAGAAAATACTGGAAGAAATGACTGGAATTGGGGAGCACTTGGGGGGTGAGATGGAAACCTAGTGTAATGGAAACTCCATGGAATCTATAAGAGCACCCTAACAAAGACTCCTAGTAAGCAGAACATAGAACCAGAACCAGCCATGTCTGTAACCAGGCAAGGCCTCAAGTAGAATGATTGGGACACCAAGTCAGCCATAAAACCTTCAACCTACAGTTCATCCTGCTTGCAGAGTGTTCCAGGACCAGAGCCTAGCAGACTCCTCATCAAAGAGATCAGAGAGACTTCATACAGCAACTGATAGAAGCAGATACAAAGTCCCACAGCCACAATAGGCAGAGCTCAGGGAATCCTTCTGAGGAGGGAGAGGAAGGGATGAACCAGAGGGTTCAGAGACACCACAAGGACACAGGACTCATGGGGGTTCATAGAGATCAGAGAACCTGCATGGGTTTGACCTAGGTCCTCTACATATATGTTATAGTCACGGAGTTTGGTGTTCTTATGGGATTCCTAACAGTGGGAGCAGAGACTGTCTCTGACTCTTTTTCCTACTTGTGGGACCCTTTTCCTCCTACTGAGTTGCCTCATCCAGCTTTGATGTGATGGAATGTGCCTGGTCTTACCGTAACTTGTTACACTGTGATTGGTTGATGTCCCTGGGAGGACTGCTCTTTTCTAGGGGATGGTGGAAAGGAAGCAGATCTGAGAGAGAGAGAGAGAGAGAGAGAGAGAGAGAGAGAGAGAGAGAGAGAGAGAGAGAGAGAGAGAGGAAACTGCAGTTGGGATGTAATATATGAGAGAAGAATAAAAACTAAAACTAAATAAATAAAACATCTATTTTCAAAATATATAAGAGGGGGCATTGGGGAGATGGCTCAGTCAGTGAAGTATTTGCTACAAAACCGTGAGGACCTGAAGTTGGATCCCCAGGCCCATATTAAAAGCCTAGTGTGTTGGTGCATTCCTATAATCCTAGTACTAGAAGGAAAGACAAAAGGAGGGTGCCACTCACTGGCCACTATCTAGATGAAACAAAGAGATCTAGATTCAGTGTGAGACCCTGCGTCAAAACATAAGGTGGATAGTGATTGAGGAAGACCATTGATAGCAACCTCTGGCTGCTGTGAGAGTTCCTTCAGCTCCTTCAGTCAATAGCTTTTAAGCTACCAGCCTACTTGGGCGTGGTCTCTTATAGTATAAATGCAGCTCTAAAACATGCACTAGCTCTCTTGCTTCCAGCTCTCACTTATGGCTGCCAGACTCTGTTCCTGTTTCCCAATCGTGCAGAAGACTCTGATCTAAGATAGTAATCTGTGAGTCTCTCCTAACTAAATAACCCTTTATTATACGTAATTCTAAACTAATGTGGGATTATTTTGTAACTTTTGTCATCACCTGGCCTCTATAAATAATCTACATGTGCACCCACTTATACATGTGCATGTGCACACACACACATACACACACACAAGCAAACACACACAATGTTTGAGTTCTATCTCCTTACAAAGAGAAAGTGAAAATTGAAAATTGAGTGTTTTTTTCAATGGCCTATTTAACTTTTGCATTAAGTTGAATTATTCAGACAGCATTCTTCCTATGTTTCAACATCTTGTTCTACTCTGAAAAAGGCTATGAATCACATTAACAAAGGCTAAGTGTTAATTAGTAACACACCGGACAGATAAGCAACTTGTCACACACATACACACACAATTTTAAATCCTAAACCTTTAAAAAATAAATAAAAGGCTGTTTCATTTATTTTGCAACACACAGAAGAAAACAATGTTAACAAAAACAAGTGAAAAGCAAATGCTACAAAATGTATAGTATTATACTTTATCATTCTAGGCAGAGGACCATGGGAATTGTGGGAATTTCATTAATGGAAGTGAAAATTTTGTTTTCCCATCCTGTGACCAAGTAAGAAAGTTTGAAGATTTCAATGCTTCAAGTTGATTTATGTTTTCCCATTGATCTCAAAATTTTTATTTCCCATGCCATTTCTGATGCATGAACAAGACAGTTTCTGTCATCCAGAAATTCTGTTCTTAGAGACAAGATTGGTTCTGAGGCTTTAATTAACTCCATTGGTTCGTAAGTGCAAACAAAAAGGAACTGCATTTCCCCATTCCAGGTTCAAATTAGTCCTTCAGTGCGTTAAAGTCAGCCATCCTTCTCCACCTTGGCGATAGATGATCTCTTTTCTTTCCTTTTCTTCCCCCAGAATTGATCAGTCTTTTGTCTGCACAGGGAGTTTTGGAGAGGGCGCCTTGATGTCTTAGATGGATACGCTAATTAACTGCTTCTATTTTAAGGTGACAGACAGAATGAATAGGGATTTCACCTAAAGATGATTTCTTTAGAAAAGCCAACTTTTTATCAGCAGTTTTTCCTGTACTCTAATAATCTCAGAGCCCCTCGTGAAGGCCTAGCAGGCAATAGGCACTATTCAAGCACCTATCTACCCAGGTCTGCTGGGCCAGGCAACCATGAGGACATAGGCAAGCCCTCAACTCCTACCCAGCCCCAGATGTTATATTTTTTAAACACCACCTGAATTACTGCTGGACTCCAGAGGCCTTTCTCTCGTGTAGTAGTATAATGCACTAATGTTTGGGGACACTTGATCTCTTGGCCTTGCCTCTTTTAGCATGGTATCAAACGAGTCAGCTTTTGCCTTTCTAATGCACTTCTACAGCCAAAGCATTGGTCCACAGCACCAACACACATCATTTCTTGACTTATTCTAAATTATTTCTCTCCTTTGATTTTGGTCTTAACTATATTGTTGTTTGACACAATTACTGCACTCTTCAGACATGTGGAATCTAATGCTTTAACACGGCTCAAAACAAAGTACACACGTATAATCAGGTTCCAAAGCAGGAAACAACCACAAACAACTAAAATTGCTTGTGTGTGTGTGTGTGTGTGTGTGTGTGTGTGTGTGTGTGTGTGTGTGTGTGTGTGTGATAGCAGAACTGCTGCACTTTCTCTGGTGAAGAACTTTATCTGGGAACTATTAAAGAAAAAAATAAATATTATTCTATTGACTAAGTTCACCTATTATGCCGTAGGTATAAGCTTAGCCTTGTTATGCTTTTAAAATTCACCACAGTTCCAAAAGGGAGCTATTCACATTGTCAAAACCTTATACAATTAAAAAAGAACTACTGTGATAACTGGAGCCCAAACAAGCCATGGCTGTGAATGTAAAGATCAGCAGTAAAGCACTTGTTTAGCTCTATGAGAGTCTAGAGTCTATCTTTATTAACAAAAGAAAGAGAGGGGGAGGGAAAAGAGAGGAAGGGAAGGAACGAGGCAAGAAATGACCTTCTCTGAGTTGAACAGTGAAAAGAAAAATATTTTATTTGAAGCCAAGTATCTGAATTCAGTCTCTGGGCTCTCATAAATTCCTATAAACTACTATATCACAGACTTTATAATAGTTTTATTTTATGAAAAACAAAATCACCGTTTGCCTTCAATATCAAATAGAAGTCCAGACTCTCAAAATATGTAATTTTGACAATATAAAAATATATAATACAGTTATATACATACAATACAATTATTTACATAACATTTCTCATTTGATAATAGCTAATGTAATAACTAACACAAAAAATTATCAAATTCTTCTGTATCAACTTATAGAAAAGAACTGGATAATATAATTTCGAGGAAATTTTGGGGGTAATATTCACATTGAGATGAACATGTATTCCTAAAATATTAGCTATCAGATAATACAGATCAGATCACTATTCCACTTGGATTTTGTTGTTGTTGTTGGCAGAAGCTAAAATTACCTGAAAAGAAAATTGAGAAAATGTGTCCATGAGATTAGATCTTCTATAGACATTTTGGGATATTTTCTTGAGGTTAGAGAGATGGTTCTGCTGTTGGGGAATATTTGTTTAACTAAGCAAAGATATGCTATATTTGTTTAGTTATGTAAAGATATGTAGGTGGTTTACCTTGCCTGGCTAAGGCACCTGATTGGTCTAATAAAAAATTGAATGGTCGATAGCGAGGGAGAAAGTATAGGTGGGACTTGCCAGCAGGGAGAATAAGCAGAAGGAGGAATTTAGGCTCAAGGGTTGAAAGAAAAAGAAAGAGAAATAAAAAGCTGGGGAAACTCCAGTGGCTTCTCAGACATGGAGAAAGCAGGAAAGGAAAGTAGGACATGCGGAATGACAGAAAGGTTAAAAAAAATGCAAAACACAGATGAATAGAAATAAGTTAAATTAAGTCAAAAGAACCAGTGGGACAAGCCTAAGCTAAGACCAAGCATTCGTAATTAATAATACATCTCTGTACTGTATTTGGGAGCTGGATGGCAGCCCCAGAAAAACTCCAACTCCACTCTGTAGTTAAGAATACTGGGTGCTCTTCCAGAGGACCTGAGTTTGATTCTCAGCAGCCACATCATGGCTCATAAATGGCTATAAACTTCAGTTCTAGGGGAACCAATGCCTCCTTCTGATTTCCTTTGGTACCAGGCATATACATGGTACTCAGACATACATGCAGGCAAAATACCTGTACATAAATAATTTTTTAAAAAAATTATAGGATATGTCTTGATTAATGATTGAAGTGAGAGGATTCAGCCCACTGGGGGCAGTACCACCCCTGAGGATAGAAACAAATAGGCAGAGCAAGCCATGGAGAACCAATCAGTAAGCAGCCTCCCTCCATGGCATTGAGACTCCTGCCCTGAGCTCTGCCCTGGCTTTCCTCCATGATGGAATCTAATCTGTAAGATGTGATAAACTTTGTCCTCCCCAAATTGCTTTTGATCAGTGTCTTATCACAACAATCAAAAGCGAACTGAGGCCATTTTATTACGTGGACTGAAGAAATGACTCAACGTGATGGAAATGGAAAGCAGAATAGATAGAAAACGATTTTAAAGAAAACCCTTTAAATATAAAACCCAAAACACTGTTAGTCATTTATAAAAGGGGTTGTTATGTGGAAGGGGAAAGAAAGGGCTTTAAGGAGGGGTGAAGCTAGTGGCAGCACTTTGGATAGAAAGGCGGAGAGGAGTGGAGTCAGGGGCAGAAAGTTCTAAGCAGTGATGGGAAGGGAGGGGTGGCAAGAAGTCTGAGGAAGAGTAAAGAAAACTCAGGGCATATTTTTTTAAAAAAAAGAGACCAGCCTGGTCTACAGAGCTAGTTCCGGGACAGGCTCCAAAACCACAGAGAAACCCTGTCTCGAAAAACCAAAAAAAAAAAAAAAAAAAAAAAAAAAAAAGGCCTGAAGAAACCTACCATTTTATAAACTTATCAAAAATACAGCCTAAAGAGGATTAGTGAAAAGAGATACTCTCTTCACGGGGATGAGGGAGGAACTCTGAGTTGTTAATGAAGAGCCAAGTAGCCAAGTGTCAGATGACAGCCCCCTTCAAATTGTTAATGAGGGCAGTTCCAAAACAATACAGGTTATTGCCATAGGCGCGAGGGGGGGGCAAGACCCTATTTCTGAAGGCAATACACACTTTGGTCACAGGACTCTGAGAAATCAGGATGGAACTAAGCAGGGAACTTACTCCCTGCTGTCTGGTTTTTATAGCACCAGAAGATGCTGGAGTGAAAAATTCATGAAGAGCCTTACCCAGCGCTGAATCTTGCCAGCTACAATAACCTCCTTCGATGAAGATAAAATTGTTACATGACTATTATGGGGGAAACCAATCACTTTTCATGATGGGCCTGTTGTAGCAAGGGAATTTGAGTTTAGTTCTATGAACTTGGTCAGAAGCCCTTGGCTGGGAAGGTAATAGGAAACAGTGATTACTGTTTTGCGTGAGATTGGGCCTATCGCCATTTCATCATGTATGAGGGAGGTCCGTGACGCTCCATCTCTCTCTGAGGGATTATTGGCAGTCAACTGTTGCTAGAAAGAGGGGTGACATTTTCTTCAGTGGTGCAGTCCTTGATTAGGTGTCCATGCTTCAGGAAGTAACCTCCCACGCATCCTCAGGCTCTGATTAAACTGAGTGTCACACACTTACACTGAGATGTAAAAGTAGAAGAAGGAAGTAATTAAATAAATAAAACAAGTAAAACCCCTATTGGGATAGAAGGGTTTCAGGAGAGGTGAGAGGATGAGAAACAAGAGGGAGGTAAAAATGACTAAAATGCATTATATACTTTGAAAGTATAAAATAAGGAAATAAAGGTATAAGAGGCCATTTTAAGAATTAAAAAAATAACAAAAACCAAGAACAATCTGTGTATCAGGACCTGCACTGTTTCCGAGATCTTTCACCTTTCATCTCTCTTATAAAGAACTGCTAAAAGTTTTCTCTTATCAGTAGCTGGAAATGACTCTCCTGAGACATTTATTTACTCTTGTTCCATCCTTGGGGGCATCAGAATGAGGCTGCTGGGTGAAACAAAAATGGGGGAGGGCAGTTCCGGTGGTGAGGAAGAGAAATGGAGCCTGACAGGGAAAAAATCTTCCCACAGAACACAGTATCCACAGTGTGCGATGGTGGTACCCGAGTGCACCTCACTGACGTTGTGATTAGCCGCAGACTTTCCATGCCACCCCATGTTTGAGGTCATCAGATCCGCCCAGCTCTGCTGCACCATTAAACATGCAAACCCGGCTAATCAAAATATACTGTGCCCTGGAATGCGAGTTCCATTTGGATGTACATGATGTGAAGGGAGGAGACACCTCTGCTGTCCTGGAATAGGAAGATGTGAGAGGAAGATGGTCTGCAGAGCCCCCGTGGGCATGCAGCATGGAGACATCTGATCCATCATTCCAAACTCTGAAGCCATCACCTGTACTTGCAGCTATAGCATCCTTTGGGCTTTTATTTTTTAAGCTAAATTTTGCTCTTTTGAAAGGTTCTTTAAGTTTTCTGCTTTACTCAGCTACAACCAAAATAATATTGATGAACGCACCAAAAGAACAAACTTCACCTGCCCTACAAGTTTTCCTGACGCTGTTTCCAACTGGGGGAAAAGGCTGAGGTGAGCCTTAGAGAGGAGGGGTTAAGCACTTCTTGGAGAAATGAACAATTAAGTCCATGGTGCAAGAGAAACTTGGAAAGGAGAGATGAATAACCCTAGGATCTTAATTTTTTCTGAGTCATTCCTGCACTATAGAATTTGGGGGCTCTGAAGAGGAGCTGTTGTTCCAAAAAAGACCTTGTATTAATGATTCATGATAGTCTTAAGTTCCTTTAGGATGGTGAAGGTTTGCATTACAAGATCAGAAACATGATTTAATATCTCCAAGAGCCTCCAGTAGGAAAAGGGTGGGAATCACAGAAACATCAAGAATGAATGTTGGTTTGAATAGGAATGGCCCCCATATTTGAATGCTTGGTCATTAGTGAACCCTGATATTTGAGAGGGATTAGGAGGTGTGGTCTTGTTGGAGGAAGTATGTCATTGGAGGAGTGTTTGAAGTTTCAGGGGTGTTTCAAAAGCCTAAATCAGCCCCAGTGGCTCTCTCCTCTCTTCTCTTCTCTTCTCTTCTCTTCTCTTCTCTTCTCTTCTCTTCTCTTCTCTTCTCTTCTCTTCTCTTCTCTTCTCTCCTCTCCTCTCCTCTCCTCTCCTCTCCTCTCCTCTCCTCTCCTCTCCTCTCTCTCTCTCTCTCTCTCTCTCTCTCTCTCTCTCTCTCTCTCTCTCCCCCCCCCCGACTACATATCTGAATGTAGAACTCTTACTACTTCTCTGCACCATATCTTCCTACATGCTCTCATGTTCCCCGCCATGAAGACAATGGACTAAACCTCTGAAACTGTAAGAAAGCCACAAGTAAATGTTTTCCTTTATAAGGTGGCCGTGGTAGTGCTGTCTCTTCACAGCAACAGAACACCAACTACCTCGGTATTGGAAGAGGCTCTAGCTACAGTCTCTGCCCACTTTGTGATTCTCCTGAAGATGCGCACTGCTGCCACAGTCCAACTCTCTGGACTAGGAAGAGAGGAACTCTTGCTTCTGGCTTATCCCCACAGAAGGATTTATTTCTGGCAGAAGCTACAGTGCTAATTAAAAATGTCCACACAGACTCCTGAAGAGAATTTTCAGGACAAAAGTCATGCCCCCAAATATTTCACTTTCTAGACTCAGAAAGATGTACAGTGAGTGCTATTTAATAAGATAAATATGATCCCTTGGTAACAATCAGGTCCTAAAAATATGACGTTTTCTTCAAGGTAGTGTCTCAGCTGATACCGTTGGCCTCATTACTTCATTTCTCCCTATAGTCATGCACACTTTGCTGCGTGTGTATCTCAGCTGGTGGGTAAGCTATGAAATATATGCTGCTAATAAATTGCCTTCTACCACTCAAGCGCTTCCATTGCCCTTCTCACCTCTGTGCTGAAAAGTTACTTCTGCAAATATTCTCTGAGAAATGCAGCAGGAAATGGAAACAACACTTCAGTACCAGTGAATCAGCACCTCCTCTTGCAGAAGCGGCATACAGTCTTCAGGACTATGGCGTAAGTGCTGACATCTATGGGGAGATGTGAGACATTAAGAAATAGTGGCCCCAAGCGCAGGAAACATATTACACCTTCTCCGGACTAATTGACCTGCCACGGAACACTTCAGTGTGTTTCCAAATGGAGAAAATTCTTGGTCAGGCCTGAATATAATTTAAGCATGATGTGGCTTTGCCAAAAGAAAGGAAAATCTGCAGGCATTTGAGGGTATTTCCAGGTTTATCAACTTACTCTCAGCTCTCTGGCATAGTCTGTATTAAGAAAGTAGTATAAGTCAATCTATCGTAAGAGAAAAAGAGTTTCAGCCTGGGCTACAGTGTGGAAACTGTGGGTACGGGGTGTGTGTGTGTGTGTGTGTGTGTATGTGTGTATGTGTGTGTGCATGTAAGAAAGAGAATTGTCTGTATGTATATAAGTCTGTACATGTCTGTGTGTGAGGGGACAATTAAATATATTATAATCATTGAATGAAAATATATAATGACTACAGGAATTGAGTACTGCCATGTTCCAGGCACCCAGCCAACCTTGCATACATTTGGGTAATTAATGGAGAAAGGGTCACTCTAACCATATAGCACACACTCTGCAAAGGTAAACTTGAGCCTGAACAATTTATGAGTGTATATTAATGTTAAACTAATCAAAGAGATTAGAAAGATTTCTTTGAGAGCCTAATCACTGAGTTGAATCTTGAAAGATAAGGGATTAAGCCGTGGAGGGAACTGGTATAAGAAGGGTATTCTTGCAAGGCAGAAAAAGTGTGTGTGATAACTACAAGAGAACTGGGACCCTAGACATCCAAGAAAGTAAGAAAAATCAGTTTGCCTAACAATGGAGTATAAGAAGTATGGCTTTTCTATAAGGGTTTTTCCAGAGAAACTGAACCAATAGTAGATAGATGACAGATATAGATAGATGATAGATAGATAGATAGATAGATAGATAGATAGATAGATAGATGATAGATACATAGATACATAGAAACCCAGATAGATATCAATGATAGAAAATTTTGGAGTGATTACATGAATTAGCTCACCTGATTAAAATGGCTAACATATTCCGGAACATATTCCATTTGCCACCTAGGAAACCAAGGAAGCTGGTAGCAGGGTTCTGCCTAAGTCTAAAAGCCTGAGAACCATGGGATCCACTACAGATCTCAGGACAAGACTGCAAGTCTGAGAACCTGGAGGTAGATAAAGGAGACTGATACACAACCCAGAATACGAAGACCAGGCAAGCTGAAGTCCTGGGGTCCAAAGCGGGGGGAACAAAATGATGACCCATTCCTTGGGAGAGAAAGACCAACTTTGAACCTCCCTGAAGACTCTATCCAGGCCCTCAGCTGATCAGAGCATCATCACTCACTAGGTGATGGAGGATCCTCCTTCTCAGTCCACAGATTGAAAGGCCAGTCTCCTCCCTATTCATACCCAGAAACAACACTTTACTAACTACTAGAATATCCCATAATCCAGTCAGGTTGATCCCTAAAATTAAGCACCACAGTATTCAATATCATGTTAAACATGGTTAACAGACACAAACTAAGTTGTCTTACACATCTGTTCGGTTAGACGATTCCTCCATCTTAATGAACGGGAGCTCTATACTATAATATGAAATTTGAATAAATCACTCTTCTCTAAGTTATCAACCCTCTCCAAATGTTCCCAGCTGTACTTAGTCATATTACAAAGTGAAAAATTAAAGTCCTTACAGGCCCCCAAGTCCAGACCACAATCTCATTTACTGTTAAATCTCTGTCTTCATCTCTCATTACGTTCATGTTCACTTCATATGGTCACACCTGATGTCCTAGGATTCCCATGGGAAAGACATGCCATCCTTTCCTTGTGCTTACTCTTCCCTCTGCATGAAGCTTTCCCCTTGCCTACATCTACATGGCTTACATCCATACCTATTCCAAGTCTTTGTTCTAGTATCTTCGAAAGACATGCTTTCTCTAACTATCTTTTTAAAGCTCCAATCTGGCCTTCTTCTTTATCTTGTTTGTTTACACACCTATTGTATTACTCTTAATATTTGCATAAGATAGCCTGCATGGGCGCACACACATGTACCTAGACACACTAGAATGCAAGTCTTATAACGACTCAAATTGCCATCAGATTTTGTCACGGTAGTTTCTCAGGACATGGAATAGTGCTTGGAACATAGTAAGCATGCAGCAAAAGTATCTATTGAATGAAGATATTTATCCTAGGATCATTCCTTAAAAGTTTGAAATATGAAGTCATAATCCAATAGGAAAAATTAAGTTAGCTTTAGCCACCCCCAAAAATATTACATTCTTATGTAACTTTTTAAAGGGATTAGAAACCCAAAGTACCAATGACGCATAAGTAAAGAGAAGAACGATGTGCATTGTGGAGAAATGAACAACAAAGTTACTCATCTCCATCCCTAGCAACAAGATGAAGGCTGAAAATAGCCAAGGAGAGAAAGCTAATGCTTGCCTAGGTTTTACCTGTTTGTCTTGATCCATTTTTAGGCAGAAACTATTATCTCAGCTCCATGAGGACTTTAAATTTTGAACATTTATAATAGCTTTGCTTCTGAGTGGAAAATGCTACAAAATGTTTGATTCTATAGAAATTTCTAAAGTAATTTTAATGATTATTTAACTATCATATTCTCCTTGGAATGCTAACAATAACAGCTACCCTAAAAGAATTAATTGCACTCTAAGTTATAAAGCAACCAATTATTTTAATAAATGTCCCTTTATTTTGATGAACATATAAAGTTGTAAAGTCAGTCCAGAAGGAGATAGAGCCTTTTAGATTTTTGACTATTGGGAATTTTTATAATTTCAAAAACCCGTTATTCCATGGAGGTCATGTAAAATAGAGACTGAACAGAAACAGTGTCTGGGATTATAGAATGGATTTTCAGAAAACAAACCTAATTCTGTTTGAGGAATTTAGGAAGGAAGGCCAATAACTATGTTCCCCATTTTAATTTCAAATAGTGGCCAGTGGAGCTCTTCCTGCCGAGGAGACAGACAAGAGAGCTTTTCAAACACACTTTAAGCAGAAAGGAGAGCCCCACCTTAAGTGCTAGTGACGTTCTGTGGATCTATTTTCAATATTTATGGCATTTTTTTTCCTGACTCCGTTACCAAACATCACATCATTCTGTTCCTAAATACTTAAGAATTTATCTCATAACAAGTAAGATTTGAAAACATCCGTCGTACCAATTCATAACCAACACGATTTATATTCAACGCTTGAAGTCACCTAAATTCCACTCCCCCCCATATATGTCATTTCTTCCACTTTTATTTGCTGCTATTCTTCTTTGTAAAAACAAAATGAACAAGAAAGAAAACACTCTTCCTGTATAATCTCTGAGAAATAGCAATCCCTAGCCTCCAAAAGCTAGATTAATACTCACACCCAGGCTGCAGAATTCTCTCGTTAGACAAAAACAATTCACAGAACATCAATTCACTTTGTGACTTGGAAGAAATAAAGTGAAAGCAATGCCATTTCATAATGTTGCCTAGTCTGAAGGAAAAAAGGTTACTCTGCAGACTACAACAAGGTCAAGCATCATTCTTTTCTGGATAAGTCAACACTAGATACTCCATAGTTAGTGTGATTTTAACCATGCTTAGACTATACTATGAGGTATAATAATTACCCAGAAAAGAACCATCCTCTCTTCCTGATAGCATTACTCCAGAACAAGACTCCTCTCTCTTGAATCCTTCCTGGAAGCACATGATGACACCCCAAATCCTGAATATTCCTATCTTTAGCCAAAATTAGCTCTTTAAGGTTGACTTCTGCATCCTGTTGGGATGACCCTGAAGTCTGTGAGAGCTTACACTTTCAGACACAAGTGTGTGCCTCTGTTTTGCTCATTCTCCTCAGACGCTGTGTGTTTCTGTGTGGGTATCTGAATTGGGAGGTGTGTTGAGGTGTGTTCTCTAGTGAATTATCTCTTGCAATCCTGGAAACTGGGGCACTCCCCATTATATGGTTCACAAGAGAGAGACTCAGGCGAACACAGCTCTTGCCCAGTCCAAGTTTGCATCCAAAGGGAAGACAGATGCCTCAACTTAAACATGGTCAACAGCAAGAATGATTTCTTAGCTGTTTATTTGGTCTAGTTCCTCAGCAGACTGGGTGAGGCCTCCTACACTGTAGGGAGCAATCTGCTTTACTTAAATTACCAATGCACATGCTAATCTTACTGAGAAACACTCTCACAAACACATTCAGAAATGACAATTAGACAGATATCTGGGCCCCTCATCCTGGTAAGCTGCATTAAAAATTTAATGAAACTGACAATGTCTAATAAGTACTTCCTGTACTAACTAAGGACCTGTCAAGTCAGGGTGTCGTAGGTATCTGGATTATTCCTTTATAAGAATTTATAGACAAGGAAAAGTTTGAGAAAAAAAAATATGGGTACAAGTAAAGATACAGAAAATGGTTCTAAAGAGGAAAAAAAGAAACCTGTTGGGGGCTGGGGGAAACTGAACGGTGATAATAATTGTGTTATCATCTTCAAATAAGAACGGTCTTTTCCATGTTTAGGCAGCCAGCCAAGTTATAAAGCTCTCTGCTAGAGAAAAGACAAAGAGATAACTTGGGTTATACATAACACCACCACCACCTAGTTTTATGAAGAGGGTCCATTCAAGCCTGAAGATGGGACATAGAATATTCAGTTGTTTATCTAAATGCTAAAGACCACCTGCCCTCTCAGGGGATGTCCTTTGCAAGATGCAGGTCTCTGCTGTTTCATTCAAATGCAATCCTTTCCACCTGACACTGTGGAAAGTAGATTAGCTTCTCTCTAATCCATCCCAAATGGCCCCACAGAAAGCCGCTTTGCAGCTGGCTCTAAACAGCAAGGGAGATGGTTTCATGATGGAGGAAGGTCATTGGTTAAATAATAAAGAAACTGCTTGGCCCTCATAGGTTAGAACATAGGTGGGTGGAGTAAACAGAACAGAATGCTGGAAGGAAGAGGAAGTGAGCTCAGATGCAGGGCAGCTCCTCTCAGAGCCAGACGCGATGAAGCAAGCCGCCAGGTCAGACATGCTGAATCTTTCCTGGTAAGACTGGTGCTACACAGATTATTAGAGATGGGTTGATCGGGATATGAGAATTAGCCAGTAAGGGCTAGAGCTAATGGGCCAAGCAGTGTTTAAAAGAATACAGTTTGTGTGTTGTTATTTCGGGGTATAAGCTAGCCAGGGAGCCGGGGCGGCAGGATCGCAGCCCGCAGCTCCCACTACAGTTTCAGATATGGACTATGGCTCCCAGTCCGCAGATCTAGCAACTACCATAAAGGCAGAAATTAGCAATGAGCTCCTCAACCAGCTGCCAGCCCACAAGGAGTCTCCCCAACCTCTTCATGCATTCCTGCTTCATGCAATAGCTAGAGCTATCCACACCCTTCAGGCGAGAACTGGGCCAGGAGAGGCAGTCTTCACCATCCGGGATACCATGACACATGGCCACAGACTACAGAATAAACAAAGCTGTTTTTAACCTAAAGTCAAGTCAGGAAGGGACGCAAGCATGTGGACAGTGCCTCTCAGAAAACAAGGATGGCATTTTTAGTCGTCCCAAAATAGGACATTATTGACAAACACTTAGAATAATTTGGCTTTTCTAATGAGTAGTTGGGACTAGGGCTGGATGACTGGTGGGGGAAAAGCCCTGACAAACTTCCTTATCCAAAGGAGGATTTCCTCCTGGAAGGTCAATGCAAGGACAGCAGTGTGACTGCTTCTGCCAACCCAGGAAGCAAGATGGGGAAATTACACAAGGAGCACACAGTGTGACAGAGGAAACAACCAACACCCTTAATAATGCTACAGACCTTCTCCCCTTATCCTTTCCTAAGCCTGGAAGCTACATTCTATTTTTACACATTTTTTTTTGTTTTTTTGATTGACAAGAAAGGACAGCAAAGTAAAAGCTGACTGCTTCTTTAATAAATTGTTTGACTACACTTCACAAATCCTAGATTAGATGGAAAAATACATACATAGCCAATTTCTCTCCCATTTATCTGTTCCTTTCTGTGTGCATAGATGCTCAGCAAAAGAAAACAGAGTTAATCATGTAACCAAAATGGTACAATTTGGGATATTTCTTGGTAGAACTGGCAGTCAATACACCTAAGCTACCATAACTATTTTTGGTGGGATAGTCATTCAGAGAGCAAACCAAAATATTGAATCAATAGTTATGTCATTTTTTTTTGAAAAATGTATAACAAAAGAAACGCTTTAGAAAATATTTCCAATTATCTTCCTGTGAGAGGCTGAATGGTGATTCCAAAGGTGAGGTAGAAATTTGCATCCCAATCCTTAGAACTTGTGACTATTGTCTTATATGGAAAATAACACTACTTTGTGTGGTTAAAAAGATGCCGTTAAAGATTTCAGGTATCTTTAAATTATATAAGTAACCGTAGGTGCAGCTACATACACCTTTATACAGAAGAGGTAAAGACAGGATTGCGAGGTACCCACACATAGAAGAGACTCACTGCAGCCACAAACTGACACATGCCAAGGTGTGCTGGCAGCCTCCAGAAATTAAAAAGGGCTAGAAACTAATTGTCCCCAAGGGAAGAATATGCCTGTGCCAACGTCTTTGACCCCTATCCTCCATAACTGTGTCCAAAACAATTTCCATTGTCTTTCTTTTTTTGATTTATGCACATGTTCATCTGTGTCTGTGTGAGTGCCAGTATTTGCCACCGGAAGAGGGGATCAGATGCCCTGGAGCTGGAGGTACAGGTGGTTGTGAATCACCTGATACAGGTACTAGAAACTAAACGCAGGTACTATAGAAGAGTAAAAAGCACTCTTCAGCAGATTGTCTATCCCCTCTAGTTCTACTTCTTTGATTCCTATTTTCTTCTTAACCCAAAGGATTTCTGTCACCAGTGCATCACTGAGATGGCTCTTGTGAAAGTTACGGGTGACAGCAAATGTCCTCAGGTACCTGACCTCTCAACAGCACTGGTAGAGTCAATATTTCTTCCTTCCCCATCTTGAGACTCCTCCTGCATCACCTGTGTTGACATTTCTTCATGATTTAGCCTTGCTCTAGTCTAACCTTGATTCTAGATAGCTTCTTCTAATCCCTTGGCTTCAACACATTCTGATAACTCGCTTGTGAACCTTGGGTTTAAATCTGTCCCTTTTCAACATCTTTTCATACTTGTTTACTAATTTTCTTACCCTTCTCTTGGCCAGATAATTTTTGATGCCCTAGTCCACGCTTTTCTAATCTACTTCTTTTCAATAAATAGAACCAATATGTACTCAACTGCTCAGGCACAAAGCTTTTACATCATCTCTAATTCCTCTCTTTCCTTCATATTCCATATCAAATGCACCAGCAAGTCCTATGAGCTCACCTTCAGAACTTACTCTGAACCTGACCAGCCCTTGCCACTTCACCATCATCCCACTGTCCTTCCCACAAAATGACTACAATGGCCTTTAAACTATAAATAATAGCAGCCAGTTTCCATCTCACTGCATCATGTTGGTAAATTACCACAGCAAAGGAAAACTCCACAGGATACCCCTTATGAGCTGTTCTTCTCTTCACTTGGGATTGTGTCCCTCTACACAACTCAGCTCAGCTAAGCAATGGAGCTGTGCCAGGCTCATTCCATTCTTTGTGCCTTGAACTTCAGCTCAGTTCCCCAGCCATTCAGTGTCCTGTTTCACCCACCTGAAGTGTCTCCTCCAGATCTTCATGTGCTGACTTTCCTCTTACAATTGAACATGACCTCAGAGAAGCTTGCCTGACCACCTTACCCAAAGGAAACCCTCTACCCTATCACGACAAGCTGTATTTCTCTATTTGATTTCCTAGCATTTTCAAGGGTTTACAACCATTATATTACCCCATCTGAATGTTGCATGTCTGGTTCTCCTATTGGAGTATCAGCTCTTTGAAACAATGACTTTGACATTTTTGGTTCTATGTCCCCAAGTACTTCATCTGTATCTGGTATTTAGCAAATATCCATTGCCTGACTAACTAACTGTAAGATCCTCTGAGAACTCTTTCATTCCAATCTCCCTTAGGCTCAGTGGAACATCATTCTTTGTCCTTGACATTAATTGCTGTATTAAAATCCATGACATTAATTGCTGTGTTCTTACAATAATATCCTTTCCAATGTGCCAGTCTTGTGCTTCTTATCCTTACAACCAGGACTTTGATAATTTTTTTAAATGATTCAATATGCTGATTTTGAACATTAATCAAAGATCTGCAAACACGGGATAAGTATCTACGAGGGAAAAGCAATTTTGGCCCTAACATCCCCTTTGTCTATGTGGACCCAGACTTCCCTGACTTCCAAATCACATCTGAGGAAGGAAAAGTGAAGACACAATGGGTCCCCTGCTTTCTACCACCAGGCAAACCTGGATACACGTCTGTCCCAAGAGAAGAGAAAAATCTTAGAAAGGTATATTCTAGCTCTGTCTTGTCAATGATCTTGAACATAACTCTGGCATAAGAGCTTGATCACTAATTATAAGGCAACATAAAAATAGCACCTGCCCAAGAGATAGAAGTCCTGACTTCCGGTTCTGCATCTCCCCTGTTCAGCTCAATGACTTTGGCAGGCGACTTGGCCTCTCTGAGGCTTTTCTTTCTGTAACATAAGGAGATTAGATCCACAGGCCCCAACTCTCCATTCCCTAGCTAATAATCAATGATTATTTGTGCACCTGTTTCTTTTTGTTTGTTCTATTTTAAAAGCCACTTTCTCCTTTCACTTTCCTAAGGTATCTGGGGCTATGGAAGAGCAGCTGTCTAAGTTTCTATTGCAACTCACTTCTGCTCACGCAGGAATGCACACTGCTCCCCAGGCAGAGAAATGTGTGATGGTTGATTTGCACCTTGCTGTTTGGCGACGTGCAATGGCAAGTGGGAGCTTTATTGGGTTTACAGCACTGAGGGATAGCAGGCATTCAATTCCTTTCAGCCCAGAGGTGGTTTTGCTTGCTTGTTCAGTTTGAGGCAAAAACACATTTGCTCGGATGCTCATTTACAAAATGAAATGTGGCTCCCCAGAACTAAATTGTGTGCAGTGAAATTCAAACAGCAAGTCGTATACTTCTCCACATCCAAGACTTGCTACCAAGATCCTCATAAATGGGATAAGGTCTGATGATAGTCTTCATACATACCGGGTAAGAAATGCATTCTTCTTTAACTGACCTCTTTGTGACTGGAAATTAATGTAAAACCAAATAGAAGGAATTTCTGGGAACCAAGGTCTTGCTCAGCAGATTTCCAAGTTGGTTTTTCACTGTTCCTGATCTATAACTATAATCATTCAGTGACCTGTAGAAAAAGAAGGTTGTGGACCAGGAAGACATAGCTCTATGGTGTGGGAAGTCATTCTATCTATGTGTTGCTTTTATTCGTTAATGAATAAATCTGTTTTGGCCAGTTGCTTAGCAGAATAAAGTAAGGAGGGAGTTCCAAGCAGATAGAGGAGGAGAGAGAAGGCACAGTTAGAGAGAAGCCATATAGCCACTGCTGGGGACACACCAGAACCTTGCTAGTAAGCCACAGCCATGTGACAATACACAAATTAATAGAAATGGGTTAACCAAAGATGTAAGAGCTAGCTAGCAATATGCTTAAGTGACTGGCCAATCAGTGATTTAAGCAATATAGTTTCTCTGTGATTATTCTGAATCTGGGTGGCCAAGAACAAACAAGTGGCCTCCGCCGACAGCTCTATACAGGTCACTTCCTGGATACAGTCAAACTCACCCTGTGAACAACCATGAAACTGAGCAAAATACCTCCTCCCAACTAAAAGATGGGATTGCCTGCCAATGAACTGCTAGCTGGGAGTCTGTACTTAGGCCTTTCCAAGTGGAACTTGACCAGAAGTGTGACCCAGAAACTCTTTCGGAGATGAAAATTCTCAGGCACCACAAGGCATAAGCCACAAACTAAAAACAAGACCATGCAACTGTGGTTTAACCAGCCATCCAGATGATGGCTCTGAGACACATGAAAGTTTGAGAATGGGTCACCTGGCATAACACTAACTACAGAAGCGAAAGTAGGTCATTGTCCTCCATCAGCTAGTGCTGGCCCATAAGAAAATAAGACAGCTGAGTCTTGCTTTTGATTGTTGCACGTTTTTGTTTTGTTTTGTTTTGTTTTTACAGTTATCAGCTAAATTCTCCACTACCAACTCATTAATTACTTTCTGATTCCCCGGAAAGCAAAATGCAAGGCTCTGGGGTGCGACAACAGGAGAGACGGATACTGTGGCTACCCATGCTACTTGGCTTTTAAATGTACAATAATGAAGTGGGGGAGCTGCAATGAAAGCATCAAATTCCCAGACCCCCTAGCTCTATTGGACCTGAGATATCTGGAGAGGCCTCCCCAACACAAGAAACCCAGAAAGGGGGTTGACAGCAGAAACCTCATTTGGACAGAGGACACAGCCTATGGAAGTAGGCAAAAGCCAGTGAGATCTTATATTTACTTTGAAGAGACTAGAGGGGGAAATTCGACAAGGTTGGAGAATTAAGCGGAAGCCCTCTTACAAGACCCTAAAAAAACTTTTAATTTTTCTACAAAGAAAAAAAAACTAAAGTGTTTTAAAACAGATTTGTATTTTTAAATCTAGCTCTGCATGGTGAGACTGAACTGGAGAGGAGCTGCGATGTGGGATTCCTCTCTGTGTGCTGTGAATATCATTGATTAATAAAGAACTGCTTTGAGCCTATAGCAGAGCAGGGTGGGGCAGAGCAGAGCTAGGCCAGGAGGACTGGACTTAGGACAGGAAGACTAGACTGAATGCTGGGAGAAAGAAGGGTGGAGTCAGGGAGAAGTCATGTAGTCCTGCTGGAGATAGATGCTAGAACTTGGTAAGCCACAGCCACGTGACAATACACAGATTAATGGAAATGGTTTAAATTAATATGTAAGAGTTAGCCAATAAGAAGCTAGAGCTAATGGGCCAAGCAGTGATTTAATTAATACAGTTTCTGTGTGGTTGTTTCAGGTCTAAGAAGCCAAGCACAAACAAGCAGCCTCCTCCAACAGAGCTGAGCACAACTCAGAGAAACACCCCAAAAGGTACCACAACATCTGAAGAGGGAACACACAGGCATCATGGTGGTACATGTCTATGACCACAGTGTACAGAGGCTGAGACAAAGGAAGGTGAGTTCAAGCCAGCGGGGACTACAGAGTGAGATCCTGCAAACAAACATGAAAGAAAGAAAGAAAGAAAGAAAGAAAGAAAGAAAGAAAGAAAGAAAGAAAGAAAGAAAGAAAGAAAGAAAGAAAGAAAGGAAGGAAGGAAGGAAGGAAGGAAGGAAGGAAGGAAAGAAAGAAAGAAAGAAAGAAAGAAAGAAAGAAAGAAAGAAAGAAAGAAAGAAAGAAAGAAATGGTAGCTTAGCCTTGGATCTTGGCACTGTGAATGACGTAAGTATTATTCTGGAAGTTAGATGAATAGAACTTGGCAATTGACTGGTTTGCTGAGAAAGTCCTAAATTGAATCTCTGGTTCAAGGCACAGATACTTGAAGTGAATATGGTTTCATTTATGATCAATAAAGGTATGTTCAGAAATAGGAAGAGTAGTACTGAAGTCTCTGGTTCCCAGTAGATACTGAATAAATCTTTGCTGAATGTGGAAATTGATGGATTTAATTTTCCCTGAACAGAAGTTCTACTCCCTTCATGCCCATTCCTATCATTCAATTCAATCACAAACATGCATTGATTTAGCAGCAATTTTTTTTAGCTTCATACAACAGAGACTAACATGATATAAAGATTTATAACATGTATGTGATGCTGATGGGGTGTGTTCTACAGTGTTATATATCTCCAACTTGGTAATCTCCTCTCCACAAAGTCTGTGGAAAGGGACACAAGCCTAGCTGGGGTAATATTCTACTACAGAACAAAGGGGTATCTGAAAATGAAGTTTGAAAATGTTAGGAAGCTAAAGATCTTGCAATACAGAGAGACTCCTGGGTCATTAATGTGGCTGCTATTCATAGAAGGCAGATGTGAAGTTACAGGCAAGGGAGAAGGCAATGTGAACTCCAACATCAAGTATAAATTGTTATATTTTGAAGATGAAAGAAGGAACCATGAGCTAAGGAGCTGGGTACTAAATTGAAACAAGCGACAATTCTTTCCTCAAAACTCCATAGGAACCAACTTACATCATAACTTTAGCCCAGTGAAATTAATCTCAGGCTTTTGAGTTCTGAAACTTCCAATGGACGCCCTGCCCAAGTGATGTAGCTCTTCATTTCAAGGTTTGTCCAACTGAAAACCCCCCAAACTCCTTTGCAGCCAGTATTTATCCATGGCACTCATGTGCAGAGTTTGTGGACTATCTCTGAATGCTCTTTCGGAAGGGCTGAGATAATGGAAGGCTATAGAAAACACTTTATCCTATGTGTGTGGGAACTTGGGTAGCCTTGCTGACCCTGAGTTAGCCTTGAGCATGAACACCATCTGCTGAAGATGACAATGGCCTGAATTCATGGCGACAGCAGCATCAGCTCTCAGGTGCCTGTCTCTTCTACTGGAAAGGGAAATAATAAGTCTCCTCTTGTTTACTATACTGTTATTTATTTTAGATTTTTCTAATACTTTTGACCAGGCCTATTCTGAACTAGTACATGGAACATACTTCTTCGGGATGATGATAACAACCTTGAGTCACATGCATATTTGCACACAAATTTTGCATTTAATTCTACATTTATAGAGCATTCCAATTACTATTTAAAGTCTGAAACATTAAACTTGAAAGGCCAGAAAATCCACATTAAAAATTCTTGCCTCGGCAGCAAATACAATATTCAGCCAGTGCATCTTAGACCAAATCAAATAACTTTATGTACAGAACAACTTAGAAAAAAAACAGATATCATAATCTCTATCCGTGAAAAGAATAAATTAAACATTGCATGCACATACTACTTCTACTTGTTGACAAGTGAAAAAGTAAATCACGTGACCATAAGACCTACAACCAATAAGAATCTCAGATGCATTCATCCAATCCTCCCACGAGAGAAGAAGAAAGGGGTCACTGGTTTTTTTTTTTTTTTTTTTGGTTTTTCGAGCCAGGGTTTCTCTGTGGCTTTGGAGCCTGTCCTGGAACTAGCTCTGTAGACCAGGCTGGTCTCGAACTCACAGAGATCCGCCTGCCTCTGCCTCCCGAGTGCTGGGATTAAAGGCGTGCGCCACCACGCCCGGCGGGGTCACTGGTTTTTAAATCACTTAAGGTCATTCACCTTGGGCTAGTGAAATAGTTCAGTGGGTAAAGGTGCTTGCTGCCAAGGCTGACTACCTGATTTCTATTCTCAGACCCCACACTACAGGAGGAGAAAACCACCTCCCACAAACTGTCATCCAACTTCCACATGTGTGCCACTGCAGTCTCAAGTGCACACATGCACACACACACACACAGAGAGAGAGAGAGAGAGAGAGAGAGAGAGAGAGAGAGAGAGAGAGAGAGAGAGAGAGGTTATATTTTTTAAATCAACTCACCTAATTCTTGAGTCTTCCCATGTTTCAGGTCAGTTTTCAACAAACTTTGTTGATTTGCTATGCCCACTTTGAACAGATTCCTCTTCCAAGTATGAGCTGCATACATAGTAGTTCCTCTTTGATTTTCAGTAGTACAACTGAAGTATTGGTAACTATGGCCCATAAATACAGTTAATTTATAAATAAAGTTTTATTAGGGAAAGCCATTCTTGTTCATTTATATTTATGTGGTTGGATTGCAGAACAGAAACAAATTTGACTCCAAATCTAAAATATCTACTATCTGATTCTTTATAGAAACAAATTGGCAACCCTGTTTGGGTTTTTCTTTCTTTTTTTGTTTTGTTGATTTGATAAAACAGGACTCTCATTCCTCACTGACCTGGAACTTGCATCAATCCCCCTACCTCTGCCTCCTGATTACTGTAATTACAGATGTGTGTACCACATCTGGATCTATTTTGGTGTTTTTTTGATGTTTGTCTTTCTTTCATTATTCAGGAATTGTTTTAAGTTTCTGTTTGATTTCTCTAAAATAAGAAACACAAATGGCCAATAAATATATGGGAAATTTTTCATCATCATTATGATGTAATAGGGAAACACAAATCAAAACTAAATTCTATCTCAACTCAATCCAAATGATTAATTTAAAAATAAAAAAGGACTCCCCACTTTATAAGACACCTTGAAAACTGGGAGAAGTCCAGGTAGTCTGCCAAACTCTCCACTCTCTCGGCCTCTGTCCACCATATACCCAGTCTCTGACTTCCTATTTACCACACTCCAGGCCCCAACAGAGATGGAGACTCCCATTCTATTAGCGAGCAGCCTGGGACAGAGATTCCCTGCTCTACTAGAGAACTTGCAAACTGGGAGAAGTCCAGGTAGGCTGCCTGCCTGCCCACCCAATTCCCCCACGCCTCACTATCCTATCATCTCCCAATCCTATCACCAGCACTACATCCTCCCAGTTTCCTTTGCCCATCCTCCATCTATGATGGAGGGAGAATCTCCACTCTACCATAAACCACAAAGACTGGGAGAAGCTGAGGCCACAAGACCAGAAGATAAGAGTTAAAACAATATGTTTTTGAGTGATGTAACCCAGACCCAGAAAGACAAATATCATATGTACTCACTCATAAGTGGCTTTTAGACATAAATCAAAGAAAACCATCCTACAATTCACAATCCCAGAGAACTTAGACAATGGGGACTCTAAGAGAGACATACATGGATCTAATCTCCATGGGATGTAGAAAAAGAAAAGATCTCCTGAGTAAATTTGGAGCATGAGGAGCTTGGGAGAGGGTTGAAGGGAAACAAAGAGGTAATTCTTTGAGAAAATCAGTAAGATACACAAACCCTTATATAAAAAAGACAGACAGAAAATATCCAAATTAACAAAATCAGAAATGAAAAGGGAAACATAACAGACACTGAGGAAATCCAAAGAATCATTAGGTCATACTTCAAAAACCTATGCTCCACAAAATTCAAAAGTCTAAAAGAAATGAACAATTTTCTTCATAGATACCACCTATCAAAGCTAAATCAAAATAAGATAAACAATTTAAATAGACCTATAACCCCTAAAAAAAATAAAAGTAGACATTAAAAGTTTTAGAACCAAAAAAACCCAGAGTCAGATAGTATTGGCATATAATTCTACTAGACTTTCAAAGAAGAGTTAATACCAATACTCCTCAAATTATTGAACAACAAACATAGAAACAAAAGCAACACTGCCAAATTCATCTTACAGAACCACAGTCACCCTGACACCCAAACCACACAAATACTCAACAAAGAAAGTAAATTACAAACCAGTTTCACTCATGAACATTGATGCAAAAGTACTCAATAAAATATGTGCAAACCAAATTCAAGAACACATCAGAAAGATCATCCACCATTATCAAGTAGACTTCATCAAGTAGGTGTGAGGATGGTTCAGCATATAAAAATCTGTCAATGTAATCAATCATATAAACAATCTGAAAGAAAAAAGCACATGATCATCTGATTTGATACTGAAAAAGTTTTTGGCATCTAACACCCTTCATGATAAAAGTCATGCAGAGATCAGGAACACAAGGAAAATCCCTAAACATAATAAAAGCTGTAGGAGAGAACAGGCTGCTTGTTTGTCCCAGCTGCTTGGCTATTAATTAAATCACTGCTTGGCCCATTAGCTCTAGCCTCTTATTGGCTAGCTCTCACATCTTGATTTAACCCATTTCTATTAATCTGTATATTGCCATGTGGCAGTGGTTTATCGGGAAAGATTCAGCTTATCCGACTCTGACAGCTCCATGGTGGCTCTCCCTGACTCTGCTTTCTTCCTCCCAGCATTCAGTTCTGTCTTCTCCACTTACCTAAGTTCTGCCTTATCAAATGGCCAAGGCAGTTTCTTTATTCATTAACCAATGAAAGCAACACATAAACAGAAGGACCTTCTATATCAAAAAACAATATGCAGCAAGCTAATAACCAACATCAAATTAAATGGAGATAAACTCAAGGCAATTCCACAAATTTTAGAACAAGACAAGACTGTCTACTATTCAATATAGTACTTAAAATCCTAGCTAAAGCAAGAGGACAACTGAAGGAGATCAAGGAGATACAAATTGGAAGTCAGTTTATATAAGTGAACCCAAAAATCCTACCAGGGAGCACCTACAGCTGATATAAAAAAAAAGCCTTCAGCAAAGTAACTGGATACAGGATAAACTAAAAAAAAAATTCAGTAGCCCTCCTATATACAAATGACAAAACAAAATGGGTTGAGAAAGAAATCAGGGAAATAACACCCTTTACAATAGCCAGAAATAATATAAAATATCTTGATATAACACTAACCAAACAAGTGAAAGACCTGTATGACAAGAATGTCAAGTGTTTGAAGAAATTTGAGAAGATATCAGAACATAGAAAGATCTCCCATGCTCATGAATCTGTAGGATTAACATATTATGTAGGATTAACATAAAAATGGCCATCTTACTAAAAGTAATCTACAGACTTGATGTAATCTCCATCAAAATTTCAACACAATTCTTTACAGACTTTGAAAAAATAATATTCAACTTCATGTGGAAATAACTCAGAATAGCTGCAACAATCCTATACAACAAGAAAACTACTGGAGGTATCACTATCCCTGATTTCAAGCTATACAACAGAGCTATAGTATTAAAAACAGCATGGTATTGGCATAAAAGCAGACAGGTTGATCAATGGAACCAAACTGAAGACCCAGACCTAAATCTACCATACTTACAGACACCTGATTTTTTTATAAAGATGCCAGAAATATAAAATACAAAAAAAGAGAGCATTTCAACACATGGTACTGGTCTAACTAAATGTCAGCATGTAGAAGAATAGATCCATATCTATCACCCTGGACAAAACTCAAGTCCAAGTGGATTGAAGACTTCGACATAAATCTAGATACACTGAACCTGATAGAAGAGTGGGAAATAATCTCGAATGCATTGGCACAGGAGATAACTTTCTGAACAGAATATCAATCACATAGGAACCAAGATCAAATGGGAAGCTTCTGTAAGCCAAAGTGTTGTTTCTGCAGCTATGAGATGTAAACTGCAGAGCTCAACAAACCCAAGTAGGAGTTTATTAGGGAAGGGCAGGCATATGGGGAAGGAAATGCAGTCGACCAGCAGTTGCAGAGGCCCCTTACTGCTACACCAGGGCAGGGCACTGGTCAGGGTCACCTCCCAAGAATGCAGTCCTCTTTGGTGGGCTCAGAACCATTCACGGCATGATCTGCTTCTCACTGCTGTGCCGCTGGTGTGTGTCCCATTGCTGTGCTATTGGGGGCCACTGGAAAATGCCAGTGACTCTGAGCATATGGCATGCTGCCTCAACAGTGCCAGAGGCAACTGCAGTGGAGGTGACAAGGGAGAGGACAGGCAGTGCGAACGCTGCAGCAAAGGCTGTGACTTCAAATCACAGAAACTAGTGCAATGCGGCCACTGCCCACTGCCATCAGCTCAAGTGGGACAGGGTCAGTACAATGCAGGAATCCTAACACAAAAGACAAGGTAAAACAGCATGTTTTACCATAAGACAAAACGGCAGCCTACATAATGAAAAAAGATCTTCACCAACCCCATATCTGACAGAGGGCTGGAGAGGATGTGGAACAAAGAGAACGCTCTTCCATTGCTGGTGGAAGTGCAAACTTGTACAACCACTTTGGAAATCTATATGGCAGTACAAATTAATGAACCAGTGAGATTTTTTGAGGTGAGTTAGAGGAGCATGGTGAGAGGTTACTTACAGAAGCAGAAATTACTCAAAAGTATCTGTATTATCAAAAGCCCACCCCAGCATGGATGAAGGCTAGCGATATCTCAAAATCTGGAGCACACTGCACAATGATTGGCAAGTTGGTCTGAGCATCTTTTCTTCAGCTCAGTTGGTCTGTCTCTTCTATGCAGTAAAGCTGGTCTGAGAGTGGATCCCAGCAGTCCTTACTGCTTATGTACACTTGAGGAAGAAGAGTCTGGTCAGTTTCGGGGACTTCCTAAAGCTATTGAGTTGTTTATTTCCTGAGTTTTAAAGTGCTACCCTAAAAGATGGGCTGTTTTAAATAAGAAGGAAATAATTACACAATACACACACACACTGAAAAATTTTAGTTAAGGCAGTAAAAAGCAGTCTGAGAAACAACTCACAACAGTCTCACAACCAAGAAGATGAAAGAATAAGCAGAAGTTCATGTTCTGTCACCTCTGGGTGAGGTCCTGGGACAGAGAAAGGATATATTAGAGAAACTTAATATTAACTTCAGCCCATGGTGATGTGTCAATACCAGTTCACTGTGATGACCCCCTTCTATTAATAGGAGACATTAATAACAAAAGTGGAACACATAAGCTCTACCCTTGTCATTTATGCACACTAAGACTACTCCAAAATTAAGATCTTATTTAAAAGAAAAACTTGCTAGCTTAAAGTATTTTTCGAAATAGAGATGTATAGAACTATTTTTACTCTTTGGCATTGGCATTTGCCATCCTCACCCTGGTTAACCAAATACCTGAAATACACTCTGTTGCTTTTTCTGGTGACTTGCCCTCTCTCCCTGATCTACCAGTGTGCAGCATGACACATGACAGACTCCCCTTCCTACCCCCACCCCCCTACTCAGGAGAATTTTTCTCCCCACCCCTTGTTGTTAAAATCTGAACACTGTGATGTGCTGTGGTGCTGCATGATCCCATCTGCAAAGCTGTCTCCAAGCCAGCAATGTCTTTCTTCCTCACTTCTCACAGCTGTTTACTTCTCAACTTCAGCTTCTGACAGGTGGGGCAGCATGTTGCTCTCCCAACCACCCAGAATCTCTCTCTCTTGGCTCTCTCTCTACACCAGGAGGAGTTGGGTCCCTTTATATCTTCAATTCTTCACGAGTAGAAAGGTCAGTTCTCAGTAATAAACACAGCTTGTGTAATGAAGGATTTCCCCAACTGGGAAAAGCAGCTGATAAAACCATCTTTTAGTGAGAATGGTAGGGACAGAAGACCTGGCATTTGTCTTTTCTTAATAGTTCAATCCTTGACATTTAGCTTATTTCCAGGATTAGATTGAGAGGGTCCTCAATTATTTGCTAACTTTAGAGAAGAATAAGCATTATGTTCATGTTATTAATTATTCATACAATGTTGTATTCCAGGAAATTCTCCCCGTAAACTCAACTTCTGCACAAACAAATGGTCTCAAGTATAACATAGAAGTATGGCTGAGAATAAGGAGAGATGTGTGTTAACAGCAATTGACATTTGCTAATCAAGGTTGAACTAGGAGCAGATCAAATCCCTGCTGCCCTTGGAAACCTCTCCATATATTGATAGAATAGCACACCCAAAAACTTTCTTTAGTTAAAATTATTTTCCTTACCTGGGATTCTGATCCTTCTGGGATCCTAGAGCTCTTTTAACAACAAATTGCCCTTTATACATTGCACATTTTTTTAAACAGATACATGGGATAAAATAGCATGCTTCTTAACCTTGTGATTGTTTTCAAGTCAGTTCGGCACTTGACACTTTCTTCAGGTTAAATGAGAACACTAGTGGTAGGCAAAATACACCCTTGGTTACATGTGTTCCTTAAGTAAAGTCTACAAAATTTAAGGTCAAGGTAAGAAAGTGGTTAAAATACCGTAAGTGGGAGAAACACTGGAAACACTTAATTTTAGGCCCAGTAACAGTATTCAGCCTTCAGAAAGCCTCTAGCAAACTGGTGTGATTTGGGGAAATTAAGCAGAGCCTCCTGGGTCCCTTCCAAGCTTCCCAATGAGCGTGGGTTTAGCAAACTAATGAGCTACCACCTCCAGCAAAAACAGGAGGACTGAATCCAGAGTGGATGCTTTTCTGACGCCTGGAAAGCCAGTACGGCGGTGAACGGAAGCGAACAGTAGTAAATGAGAAAAGGGCCCAGGTGACCGTGGGAAGGGCAACATTAGAGACTCGGGACAGTGAGGCTCCTGGCACAAAGATTCGGAATAATAGAGTTGACAGAATGTAGGTAGAGGGTAGAAAGGAGATCTATGGTATGGTTTGAGGAACGGTGAACAGCTCTGTCATAAATACATAATATCGCATCTAAATGCATTCAATTTTTCACCATTTTACTGAGTTTCTGATTTGCTTTAACATGAAAATGATTTCAAACCTCACCACCACCACAAAAGACTCATCCTTCTTTGATTTGTTTTGCTTGGGTAAAGATTAGATTCATGCAGTCCACTGAAGCACTAGGAATGCTGGAAGAGAAAACTGTGAAATCCAGAGTTACGATCCAAGTTCTCAACAGTAAATTTGAAAACTCTTAAAGGGCGACTTTTTGAGATGATGCCACTGTTAAGCGCTAGGTTTCCTTATTGTTTTAGTTTACTAATTCCCTGTGATTCATATCCCTCCAAAGGAAAAGGATTCCTCCCTATGTATTTCATCACAAAGTAGAACTTAGGTTCCCTCGCCTCCCCATGGCTCCCTCCACACCTCTTCCTGCCTACTAAAATCACACACAACTGAGTCCAGCAAGAATCTCACACAGAAAATACAGCCAAGCAGAAAATAATGACCTCACCTGGAAATTGTTTTCATCTTGTAATAATGCAGAAAATTATATACCACTCCCCAATATCAGCAAATGTATGCTAAACCTGATTTGTGTACAGAACTATAAAAGGTTTTCTTTGTAAATCATAGTATCTGTTCACGAGGAAGCACCTCTGAGAAGTCATGCAATGGAGAAATGTGTTTTATTTAGTCATAATGCTTTCAAACTTTGAAATTCTGAGTTCTAAACACCAACATCCCATAAAAATCACTCATGTGGCCCATTTTTAGTTTGAATTTGGAACCCTCACCAATGTGTGTAATTGATAGATTTTTTTCCCTCCAGTGTTACAACTTTGTATCATCAAACTCCATGTCACACTACTTGTCTGGGATGCAAAGGGCCTCTTCAACCACAGGTCAGGGAGCAGGCCTATTTCCTGCTGTTCTCCCCACTCCCAATCTCACAAGTGCAAGCCGAATCCAGGGATATGACTAGAGCACAGACAAGCAGCACAGCAATCAACGAGCCTTTGGGAGAACCTGTTTTTGTCTAGCAGGGAGTTAGAAGCTTTACCTAGATTATTTGAGTTAATCCTGGAGATAGTCTGAAAGATAAATATTGTTATTCTGACTTTGGGGAAATCAGCCTCAAAAAGACTAAGTAATTTTCCCAAAACTCCTACAAGTAATGAGTATTGAAGCCAAGACATTTCTGTGTTATATAATAAAGTTCTAGAATATTCCATTTGAAAAGGTTTGTAGTGCTTTTACATATTTAAAAAACAGAATTTATGTGGGAAAATAACAAGTAGAAATGAGATAAGAATCAACAATTACTACACTGTCTTCTGACCAACAAAGGAATTAACTTTAACTACATTAAACATTTTATATGTCCAATCTAAAATTTTTGAAAAATCAATATTCATCTGACTTTCACTCTTTAGAATTGATTTAAGAAGATATGCTACACACACACACATACACAAACTCACACACACACGTAAATATGAAATGAGAAACAGGCCTTTTATTTAATGTATGGTATTTGTCAGTTGCTGCAGGGCCCCAAAAAACATTTAATCAAATATCTAGAAATACATTTCACAATACTTCAAATTCAGTTTGGGGCTCACAGTGAACAAAATATTCTTTCTTATTACCCTAAATGAATGAAACAAATTTTAATTTTGCAAGTTCTACCTAAAAAGTCTTGTTACTCATAAGCAAAATCATATTCATTTTACAGTAAAAACGAGTGAGCAAGATATTTCTACATAGTGGCTCCAGGCTCAGGGCAGCAGAGCAAACAGCTTGCAACAGCAGCCCAGGATAAGCTGTAAGGAAGGGGTGACCGAGGAGATCCAGAAGTGGAAATGCCAGAGGATACATCATAGAATTAGAGAGAACAGGCTTGCTTGTGCAATGGATGCTGTGAAGCAAAGGAAAGAGGGGTAAAAAGAGGAAGCGCAGATCAGTGTTAGCACATGTATTTAGCATGCCTGAGGCTCTGGCTTTATTCCTAGGACCAAATACTCTTCAAAAATACTCAGCAAGCAAGCAAGAAAGAAAAGCTTACTAACAGAAAACAAAAATCAGTACATTTACTTCCTGAACTTTCTACAAAATGTGTTTAACCAAAGATCTCCTCTTGATTGCTGTGCTGCTTAACAACTCATGAAATGCCAGGCTCGTGAGGCACAGCCTGGGAATGCCATCTTGAAGATCTAAATAGCCATCACTCCATCGTGTCTTCCTGAGAGCCTAAATTTACTCCTAATCCCTGGGTAAGATGGCAAGTCGTGATGAGGTGCAGAAATGTGGATTCCAAATGTTTTGAAGTCAACAACTAAATCAACAACTGATCAATGTAAACAAATACCTTTTAAAATGCCTGTGACTGTGTGAGTCTATGCATGGGTGAGCCCTGCAGGCTCCAGAGACACTGTTAGATGCCCACGAGAGCCAAGGTCACATACAGTTGTGAACTACCCAACACAAGTGCTGAAAATCCAACCTCTTAAAGGGCAGTATATGTTCTTACCCATTGAGTCAGCTCTCCAGCCCCATGAAAGAGTCTTATATTTGATATTTTAATGTGACTATTATCTCCATGGTTACAATTCCACATCTTGCTAGCTAGGCTAATTCATTACTAGATAACACTGATAACTACCATAATTGAGACTTTGCTCTGTCACATACACCATCCTGAGAGTATGACACGTTAGAACATTTAACTGGCATTTCAGTCCTGGATAGCTCTTGTTATCTTAATTTCATAACAATGAAAGAGGTCCAATGGCATACAAGTAGAAAGGGTTCGTATTTCTCTAAATTAAATGTTTAATCCTGAGTTTGTTTCTCTACACACACACACACCAAAAGGTTATCTTTGAAGGCTCCAGATTTCAAAGTAGACTTTATAATCAAACAAACAGTACAGGTAACTGAAAAAAACAAAGCAAAATGATAGTTTCTGCCATTCCATTAGGAGTCTCTGTTCTCCTTTTCCTCTGAACTTAGCTTAAATGCTGAAATAATAAAGCAGTGAAGAGAGACAGAGAAAAAAATCCTTCACAGAACTGGTACGTGGGGTGCTTTTCAGTTAGCAAGTGCTCTAGTCTGTTTAGATTTTATTAAAATCATTTATAAAATTAAATTAAAATTTTATTAAAATAAAGTAAGATTTCATTAAATCAAATACAAAATTTAACTATGTTTTGCTAAAGGAAAACACAGATGGGAATGAGGTGGAATAAGGAAAGAAATAACTGATGGATACAGGGTCAAGAAGTCATAGGACCCAGAGACTCCTAGAACTTGATCTGCATATTCCAGGGAGATTCAAAACAAGTTTCAACAACTGTGCCCTTTCTGGTCCTCTGCCAAGGGTTGCTGTGAACAAGGTATCCCCCCACACATATCCAATCTCCTGAAATTTAATCATGCTTCACACTCAAAGCATCTTACATGTTAATAATTTGCATGTGTCCATCTATTCCAACAGTGTCCACAGCAAGAGGAGGAAGAACGTGGTCCCGGATGACTAAGTGATCTTGGAGGATTTTATGAGTGCAAGGAACTTTTGTCAACAATAAATGAGAAGTAGGCCCAGAACAATCAGTCTCCAAATCTAAATTAAAAGCTGTCTCCCACAGTGTCCTCAGCAATGGCAAGAGGAAATAAAAAGGCTGAGGAGACAGCCTGCTTGTCAGCTTGGGGCTTTTTTTTCTCCTGAAGGAGCTTAGGAGTTCTGCTTGGAAGTGGATGTTTTTAAGCAATTGGGGCACGAAGCACTGAGGACAGCTGAAAATTACAGGTTTTGTCACATCTTAACTTTTGGGTGCCTTTGTGAAGAACTTACTGGAAGATCCAGCCTGATCTTTTCAGAGTCTGTGATAGGTTAGTCTAATTAAGCCAACATTTACTTAGTGATGAGCTGGTGCCAAGCATCGCTCGAGTCAGTGGGCATCGTGCTCTTATTCTCTTTCTCACTTTCTCTTTATCTCACTTTCTCTTTCTCTTACTTTCTCACATTACTCTCCCCTCCTCCTCTCGTTCTCTCTCTTTCCCCTCTCTCACTCCTCATTTTGCCATCATTGCCCCAACCTATGTGTATAATAAAATCATGTCTAGCCTCCCTGTGGTTCTGTTTGACCCATTCTCTGGGGTTATTTTGAAATTTAATCTTTCTCCTCCAAGTATGCAACCCCACTTCACATGATCCAATTTGCACACTTAATGAGATGTTCTCTAGTCCACCATCCAACTAAAGCTATAGAATAAGACTGGACCAATGTGACCCTGTGCAACGCCATATGCCACCCCGGAGGCCTTCAAATCACAGCTACATGCTCTAGTTCACAGCCATCTGACTGTCAGTGGTGCTGGGATGCCAACTACTGTTTCCAGAGGAACTCAGCAGAAGCTTGTAATATGCCCCATGCCTCAAGAATACCCACTGATGGATCTGTCCGTCAAGGGTTGACAGAGTCGGTCCAGAGGCTCAAATGTATGAGGACATCCTCATCAACACAGGAAGTTTAAAGCCAGCCTGGCCTATGTGAGACCCTGCTCCAAAAAAAAAAAAAAAAAAAAAAAAAAAAATTGAAGAAAGGAGGGAATGAAGGAGAGAGAGATACATAGAGGAAAGAAGAAAGAAGGAGGGAGAGAGGGAAGGAAAGAAGAAAGGAAAGAAAAAGAACAAGAGAGAGAGAGAACAACAGAGAAAGAACGCCTGTGACATCTGTGAACACCACATAGGACATGCTCCTCAGTTAACCACACAGTCAAATTCAGATGCCAATTTGCTTCTGGGACTTGCTATAACAAGCTTTTGTCACCTGCTTAATACGCATTTTCAAAATATACAAATTCAAGCCTGCATATTAACCAAGAACATGTTACCCAAAGCACTCCTTCCATTAACCTTAATTATAATTAAAACTAGACACACTCTGTATGTTTCTATTTTGTTAATTTTTAATTTCCTTATTTCTTAAGATAATATAATAACATCATTTCTCCTTTTCCTTTCTTCCTTCCATACCCATCCTTCTGCCTTCCCTTGTTCTCTTTCAAATTCATGGCCTCTTTCTTTTTCATAATTGTGCTGTGTGTGTGTGCATGTGTGTATTCCTAAATACTCAAATGCAACCTGCTCAGTTTGTACAGTGTTATTTATATGTATATGTTTTCATGTGTGTTTCTCTAGACCTTGGGAAGGCCTGGGTCAGCCACTACTGATGAATTGTTTTATTTGTTTCATGTTTTCTCTCATAGACCTGAGATGCTCAAGTGTTTATCTTGGCTATTAACAATATATGATTTAGGATTATACAGAAACTATTAACAGTAATGTAATGTGGACCTCTGCTAGAGCCAGCAGGCAATGAAAGCCCACCAGCCTGCACCCTAACTTGGCTGGAGCCAGCAAGCAAAGAAGACCTGCTCACCAACGCCTCCACGAGGACCTCTGCTCTGCCACCAAGCAACATCGGTCCTGACAGGAACTGTGGTCCTGACTCCACCATCTGAGCCTAGGATTCACTGGCACCTAGAGGACTGATCACTGGAGATACAACCTCAACTACAGCAATTGGAGGAAAAGATAGGTAGACAAGGTAAGAACACAATGAACATCACAAAGACCAACAAGACACCACCAAAAACCAGTGGCACTGCAGCAGCCAGACTTGAAAACCTCAGAACAGAAGAAGCAGAAGAAGACAACCTAAACAATAACTTTAGAAAAATGTTTGAGATACCTAAAGAGAAAATAGAAAATTCCCTCAAAGTGGAGGGAAAAGACAAAGAAAAAAATGGAAGAAATCAACAAATCCCTTGAAGAAAACTAAAAAAGGGCAATCAAACAGATGGGAAAAATTCGGGACTTGAAAACCTGAAATAGAGAAAAAAAACACAAACTGAGGGAATTCTGAAAATGGAAATTATGAGTAAATGATCAGGAACCACAAATGCAAGTTTAAACAGTAGAATACAAGAGATGGAAGCGAGAATCTCAGGCACTGAAAATACAATAGAGGAAATAGATACATCGGTCAAAGAAAATGTTAAATCTAACAAAGCTTAACACAAAATGTCCAGGAGATATGGGATACCATGAAAAAACAACCTAAGAATAATAGAGATAGAAGAAGATAAGTCCAATTCAAAGGCTCAGAAAATATATTCAACAAAATCTTAGAAGAAAACTTTCCAAACCTAAAGAAGGATGTGCCTATGAAGATACAAGAAGCATACAGAACACTGAACAGACTGAACAAAAAAAATGTCCTCTCACCACATAATAATCAAGACACTAATTATACAGAATAAAGAAAGAATATTAAGAGCTTCAAAGGGAAAAGGTCAAGTCACATATAGAGGCAGAACTATTAGAATCACACCTGACTTCTCAAAAGCCAGAATGTCCTGGTCAAGCATTGTGCAGACATTAAGAGACCATAGATGCCAGCCCAAATGACTACTACACCCATTACCATAGAAGGACAAAACAAGATATCTCATGACAGAACCAGATTTAAACAATACCTAGCCACAAAGCCAGGCCTACACAAAGCACTAGAAGGAAAACTGCAACTCAAGGAAGTAAGTTACACTCACAAAAAGGCAATATATGATCTCACAGCAGGATAGCCCCAAGAAGGAAAAGGCACACACAATAACATCACCTACAATGAAAACTAAACTGACAATCACTGCTCATTATTATTTCTTAATATAAAGGAACTAAACTCACCTATAAAAAGACATAGGCAAACAGATTGGATATGAAAATAGAATCCATCCTTTTGATGTACACAAGAAACACACACCTCAACCTCAAAGACAGATGTCACCTCAGAATAAAGGGTTGGGAAAATATTTTCCAATCAAATGGACCTAAGAAACAAGCTAGGGTAACGATCATAATATCTAACAAAATAGACTTCAAACAAAGATCACTCAAAAGAGACAAAGAAGGACATTTTATTTTTATCACAGGAAAAACTCATCAAGAAAAAAATCTCAATACTGAACATCTATGCCCCAAAGACAAGGGCACCCTCACATGTAAAAGAAATAATACTAAAGCTTAAGTCACACATTAAACCCCGCTCTCACCACTGGACACATCTGCCAGACAGAAACTTAACAAAGAAATAAGAGAAATAACAAATGTCATGACTCAAATGGACTTAACAGACATCTATAGAACATTATATTCAAACGTAATATAATATACCTTCTTTCCAACACCCCATGGAACTTTCTCAAAATTTGACCACATACACAGCAACAAAGAAAACCTCAACAGATTTTTTTTCTGTTTTTTTTTCTTTTTTTATTTATTATTATTTTTATTCTTTTTTAATTAAAATTTCCACCTGTCCCCGTTTCCCATTTCCCTCCCCCTCCTCCGAAATATTGCCCCCTCCCCCCACTCCCCTTTCCCTATCCCCACTCCTCTTCTCCTCCCCCCACTCCATTCCCCCTCCCTCTCGATACTGAAAAGCAGGACAAATTCCCTGCCCTGCGGGAAGACCAAGGTCCTCCCACTTCTCAACAGATTTTTAAAAAATTGGAATAACCCCATGTATCTTATCAGATCACCATGATTTGAAGTTAGAATTCAATACCAACACTGATTTCAAAAAGCCCACAAACACAGAGATATTGAACAATTATCACCTGAATCACCAGTGGGTCAAGGAAGAAGTAAGAAAGAGATTGAAGACTTCCTAAGATTCATTGAAAATGACCACACAACATATCCAATCTTATGGGACCTAATGAAAGCAGTGTTAAGAAGAAAATTCATATAACTAAGTGCCTACATAAAAAAGCTGAGAACAACCCACACTAGTGAGTTAACAGAACACCTGAAAGCTCTAAAACAAAAGAAGCAAACTTACCCAGGAGGAGTAGATAATAGGAAATAATCAAATAGAGAGCTGAAACCAACAAAATAGAAACAAAGAAAATAATACAAAGAATCAATGAGACAAAGAGTTGGTTCTTCACAAAAATCAACAAAATAGATAAACCTTTATTCAAACTAATCAAAAGATAGAGAAAAAAATCCAAATTAACAAAATCAGAAATGAAAAGAAAGACATAACAAAGCAGGAAAACTTAAGGGAAGAGAAATATTTTCTGAATAAATATAACTTACCAAATTAATTCAAAACCAGATAAACAAATAATCCAATTTTAAAAAATGGGGTACAGACCTGAAAAGAGAGTTTTCAACAGACAATCTCTAAGGTCTGAAAGACACTTAAGGAAATGATCAACATCCTTAGCCATTAGAGAAATGCAAATCAAAACAACTCTGAGATTCTATCTTACACCTGTCAAAATGATCAAGATCAAAAACACTAATGACAGCTTATGCTGGAGAGGATGTGAGGTAAGGGGAACACTCCTCCATTGCTGGTGGGATGTAAACTTGTACAGTCACTTTGGAAATCAGTATGGAGATTTCTCAGAAAATTAAGAAACAACCTTCCTCAAGATGCAACAATACCACTTTTGGTATATACCCGAAAGATGTTCAAACCCACAAGGACATCTGCTCAACTATGTTCATAACAGCATTATTTGTAATAGCCATAACCTAGAAACAACCTAGATGCCCATCAACTGAAGAATGGATAAAGAAAATGTGGTACATTTACACAATGGAGTACTACATAACAGTAAAAAATCATGACATTTGCAAATTTCAAGATGTCGTTAACATGAGAACCCTAAGAAAAACATACATGGATCAATCTACATGGGAAATAGAAAAAGACAAGATCTCCTGAGTAAATTGGGAGCATGGGAACCATGGGAGAGGGGTAGAAGAGGAGGGGAGAGGAAGGGAGGGGAGCAGAGAAAAATGTATAGCTAAATAAAATCAATAAAAAAATTTAAAAAATCATGAAATCTTGAAATTTGCAGGCAAATGAAAGAAATAGAAAAAAAAACATATTGAGGGAGGTAACCTAGACCCAGAAAGACTAATATAATATGTATTCAACCATAAGTGGCTTTTAGAATAAAGAAGAAAAAAAAGCAGCCTACAGGCCACAACCCCAGAGAAACTAGCCAACATAAAGGACCCTAAGAGAGATGTACATGATTCTACATAGAAAGGTGAAAAAGACAAGAACTCCTGAGTAAGTTGGGAGCATGGAGTCATGGGAAAGGGTAGGAGAGGGAAGGGAAGGGAATGGAGAAAAATGTATGCTCAATAAAAGCAATGAAAAAGTAAAAAAAAATAAGACAAACAAAAAAAAAAGAAAATGAGATTATCACTTCCTACTTAATGACTAGCTGGCAATGTGTATGGTTGACAATTGCAGTGTCAACATCTTCCCAAAGTCTTCTGCAAGTCTAGTGTTCAGGACATGGTTCTCTTGATGTCCACATCTCTACAATGGGTCCATCGGGTCAACTGATTTGGAAAGAGTCTTTTCTGGAAAAAAAAATGTCATCAGTGATTTAACTTCTGTTTTTCAGAATCAAAAATTGTTATCCACCATGGTTACTCTGTTTATGTGCCTTCAAGTCTAGCACCAAAAGTTAATGTTTGAGTACAATAAATATGTTAGTCTTTGTTTTAAAAGGTAAGATAATGTATTACAAATTCTATGTTGACTCCTAGTATTATCAATTTCTAGCAATGCTTATAAATATAACACAATGGGTATTTAATGTAGGTCATTTTATATTTAACTGACACATAATAATTGTATATTACTATGGTCCAAAGATAACAAGGGGCATCCCTCTGACATTTAGAGATGAGTGGCATTACAACCAGCATTACATCCATTTCATCATGCTCATAATTGCTCTTAACTGAGGGTTTGACCCTGAACAAAATTTGGAGCTGATATACATTATCTCACTAATTTGGAGCTGATATACATTATGCTTCCCTAATTTGGCAATAAAACAGATACTATTCTCCCAACCCACAAAGGAGCAAAGGTAAACCTTGAGGATAGGCGAAAGCAAATTGCCCAAAGTGATACAGTATAGTAAAGAGAGTACTGCAATATGATTGTCTAAGTTAGGGTTTCTATTGATATGATTTAAAAAAAAATGGCCAAAAGCAACTTGGGAAAGCAAGGGTTTGTTTCCACTTACCCTCAGGTCACAGCCCATCAGTGCAGGAAATCAAGGCAGAAACAGTAGAAGGATAATGTTCACTCACTTACTCGCCATGACTTGTTAACACTCCTTTCTTATAGCATCAGGACCATCAGCCTAGACATGGCACCTCATACAGTGGGCTGAGCCCTCCTGCATAGATTATCAGTTAAGAAAATGCACCACAGGTTTGCCCACAGTCTAATCTGGTGGGTGCATTTTCTCTACTGAAGTTTCTTCTTACCAAATAGCTCTAGTTTGGGTCAAGTTGACATAAAACTGCTCAGCACAATGATAAATTGTAGTGGTGATGATGATGACGAAGATAGATTAAAGATGATAGAAAGTAGATAGACAAGTACACATATAGCAGTTACATACATGATAATAGATAATAAATGATGGTAGGTTTATAATAGATATATTAGTAGATAATAGATGAGTCAGATAATAATATGCATGCAATAATAAAGATAACAAATGATGGCAGATATGATAGAAATGTAAATAGATAATTGGTGTATCAGAGTAGCAACTGGTAGATGATAAATACATAGATGATAGATATAGATAGATAGATAGATAGATAGATAGATAGATAGATAGATAGATGATAGATGAAAGGATGGATGATAGACAGACAGACAGACAGACAGACAGACAGACAGATGAATAATAGGTTAAGGGCAGGTTAAATGATAGATAGGTTAAAGGCCATAATCATGTAGCAATGAGCAAAACAACTTATTCCTCTTCTTTTTGCAGCTCAGACTTTAGGGAAAAGTTCATCCCAGAACGTTTCCTCACTTTACAGGAATTTCCAGGCCAGGTTAAAATCAGAGCAACAGTCACTTTGGCCCAAGATCTTAAAAACATTTATAAGATTTTATAAACATTTATTTTAGAATTTCACTTTGGCATTACGAGCCAACAGGTCGTTAAGTTGCCGCTTTGGAATTATCGTTGTATTTATTATTGACGTGTGCTGTGGATATGGCTCCCTGCTTTACATGGCTCTCCTTTAGAAAAACAGCATTTTTTTCTCTCATTTCAATATCAGTATGCCTCTTCTTAGTAACTAGTATGCTTCTGTGGGTATTGGGAACCTTGCAAATGAAGATGCCTTTCTTTTTGCCTTGAGAGTTAGGAAACGCATTCCCAACCTAAGAGCTTGCAATGAAAACTTGTGCAGAACATTGGGGTGTGGGCCAGTCTGTTAAATCCCCACATCATATCCACTACACTATCCTTTTGTCATTTTGCTTTTCTATTTTTTATTTTTTTCTCCTATAATAGCCTAGTACAGATGCCATGCTTTTCCAACACTGTTTGGAATAGAGACGTCCCTGCATTTATCCATCTCTGTGTGTGACAGAAAATCTGAATTTGCAAGCAAAACTGATCTCTACCCCATTAGCCTGCGAGCTCCTCACTGGCAAGGGAAGTCTCTCATTCATCTCTGTTTTCACAAAAGAGTCACCTGATTTGACAGACAGTTGGCACTTGTAAACACTAGCGGCATGAGTGGATCAGAAGTGTCCCCAAGGGATCCTATGACGCCTCTGCAGAGCTTCTGAGAACTTTGAGCTGTGTATTAGCAATACACTCCCCTGTGAGCTGTCAGGTTAGATTCTGAGTCACCAAAAGTGAGAGGAGTATGAAATTGTAATTAAATTTAAGTGCACATATTAAAGGAGTTCACTGTTAACCCCACTAATATGAACAATTATAATATTCACTAGCAGATAAAATTAAAAGTACAGCCCTCCTAAATTATATATATATACAAGTATATATATATATATATATATATATATATATATGGTGGTTTTTAACAAAAATAAAATCAGATAAAGTCAAAAAATGGAAAGAGAAAAACAATCTCTTAGAATAGGGTCTAGGACTCAAAATGCAAGTGCAGCTAACAGAATGAATATGACACAGACCCCCTAACATGCAGTCCTCTGAACAGTACCCTATCAGAATGTGCACAGATAATGGAAGCTTAGTAAACCCTTGGTAAGAAACTGAAATTCTTGCTTTTGTATGTAGACATCAGAAAATACTCTTTCCTGGCTTGAGGAGTGCTTGGAACAGCAGGTTCACATCCTCGCCATCTAATAGCTATGCAGCATTGCCCCTCTCTTAAGTATGCAGCCCTCTATCTGCTCACCTTTAAATGGTGATAAATCGTAACACCTATTAATGGGATAACGGTAAGGATTCAATGATATGGCATGCAAGTGTATTTTATTCTGTGGCTGATATATCAAATATGCTGAGTAAAATGGAGCAGCCTTACCTTCTTTTCCTATTCATTCTAAAGTCAAGCGTGAAATGTCTATACGAAGAGAACTAAAATGCAAACAGTATGCTCTTGGCCCAAAACACCCATTAGTTCAATTCCTGACATTATCTCAGATCTACCTAGGCTGCCCAACCCACCTGAGTCCAAGGTCATGTCAGACAGCTCTCTATGGAAAACTGTGTCAAGAGACGAGACAGAAGCCAAGTTCATTAATAGATAACTTCAAAATCCTCTTAACATACAAGGAATAATTGAAAAGTGACAGGGCTTCTTGACTATTTCAAAGTGATACTGAGAAATGGGATTTGAATTTAAAGCAAGCATTATTAACAAGATTAAAATATTTGGGAACCTCATGGCTGATTTCTGAGGATTAGATTCAGAAAAACAAACACTTGTGAGGCATAAACTAAATTTAGGGGTTGAAGATAATGTTCCTCTGATAGAAAAATCGCTTCAAAATGATGATGACATAAGACATATTTGCATTTGATTTAGTGTTTATGAAAGATATTGTATACCTACCTACATATAGTCCAATCTTATAGGTCTACAACTTGGTGATTAATACAATCTCCTACTGAAATGCTGTCCTGAAGTCCTCACAAACCCACCTGCTTATCTGGGTTCTCTGTATGCTATAACTGACTGCAGGGAAAGAAGATGGCATTAGCATCATGCCTACACAAAGACCGACTTTGCATTTAGAGATCAAATGCATGCATGGCTGAATCATGATTAAATAAGCTCAGCACTCTGTAACTATGGGAATATGTGTCCCTGGGAGCTGTTGCAAGGTCACATATACCACTACCAACAGTGCTTTGCAAATACCCACGCTGAAGCACCAAGAACTCAAGTCCAAGGAGCCAAATTGAGTGTGTTAATACCTGTCATCCTGCCCTGCACCTCCAGAGGCCTGTTCCCTGGGCACATAAAGGACAGAATCTTTGTTGTTTTGCAAGTGAGAAAGTTGGGTGACTGCACCCATTACTTCACCTCTGTGCCCCTGAAGGGCATCAGTGTGAACCATGAGGGCAGCTCCCTGCTCCTCCCAAAGAATAAGTCCATCCGCACCCAACACTCAGGTTCTATGTGGGAAGCAATGTGTGTTTCCCTCTTACTACAGAGGGCTTATGAGCAAAGGTCCACACTGGAATCTTTGTCTGACCTTGGGCAACACACTCCGTCTCTAGACTTCAGGGTTTTTGTCTGTAGGGAAAGAATATAGTAGAAATTATTTCAGTGGATTCTTTTGTCTATTTGTTTTGGTTTTTGTTTTGTCTCTTTTTTTCAAGACAGGTTTTTCTTTTTAGCTTTGGAACCTGTCTTGTCATTAACTCTGCAGACCAGGCTGGCCTCGAACTCACAGAGATCTGCCTGTTTCTGCCTCTTGAGTGCTGGAATTAAAGGCACGTGCCACCACCACTGTGCTTCAGTGGGTTTTTGTGATGGTTAAATTAATAAATACATTTATTAGTCTTCTTAAGCTGCCATAAAGAAATGCCATAGACTAGTGTCTTGAACAACAGGGATTTGTTTAAACAACAAGAAGCTACAAGGCTCCAGCAAGACTGGATTTCTTATGAAATGATTTCCCTCTATCCAAGACTCAGAAAACATCACAGAAGAGAGAGAAGAAAGATTGTAAGGGTCACAAGGCAAGAATGCTTGCTGCCAGATAGTGTTTTTAATATGTGACAGAGAAGCTGTACTCATGAAATCACAGTAATAAATATAATCACCTAAACACCTGCACAATGGTAAAACCAGCTATATGCCAACATGACTAGCGGAACTCTTACAAGGTCCCACCCCCAGATGAAGAGCTGCTGAAGGAGGGAGAACCCACCTCCACAACAGACAAGGCCCCTGATAGGTGTATAATCCCAAGAGTTCATGCTTGAACACATTCACATATGAGTAACACCAAATGGACTCCACAGGCTGTATTTATATACACATGTGTATACATACATATGTAACAATAATCAAAGAAGAGGTTATGAACTTGAGAAGGAGCTACAAAGACATGGAGAAATTTTAGAGGAGAGGGGATGATAGAAGTGATATAAGCACTGTATTCATGCATGAAATTCTTAAAAGAAAGTTGAAGAAATATATCCATTTTTCAGTCACACATTATATTGAGCCACAGATAAGCAGGGAAGTTCAGATTTTTGGCTAAATGGCCTCACACCAATGGCTAAATTGTTACAGATCAGAAATATGTACTTCTCATGACTCACTGGCTAGACCCATCCCATCCATAGAGTGTGTCTTGGAAAGGAAATAGACAGGCATATTTGGAAAAAAAAGCACTTAAGATGATCTAGTGCACTGGTTGTCAACCTGTGGGTCCCGACTTTGGGGCTTGAACAACCCATTCACAGTTGCCTAAGACCATTAGAAATATCAGATATTTGCATTACAATTAATAACAGTAGCAAAATTAAAGTTACAAAGTAACAACAAAAATAATTTATGGTTGGGTCAGCAGAACGGGAGGAACTGTATTCAAGGGTTGCAGCATTAGAGAGGTTGAGAACCACTGCTCTAGTATGTACGGCATTTGACAGTCAAATGGTGGGTGAGTTTCCTAACACTGAAGCAGAACTAAATATCCATATTTCCAGTTAACTGTGCTTTTATCATTTCTTTTTTGTTATTAGATAAAAAGCAACACAATTTTTTCACGCCTAGTAAAGTTACCAACAAAGTGAGGGAAAGTAAACTGCTCCACACGGGGTTGGGGTAGGGGCCGTGGAAGGGGGAAGAAATAAACTGCAACACCTGGTGTTAGGTAGGGGCCGTGGAAGGGGGAAGAAATAAACTGCAACACCTAGAGTTGGGGTAGGGCTTTAAAGGGGGGAAGAAGGCCAGGGAATATGCAGAGACTTCATTCCCCCCTCCTCCAATGACTGTCCTGAGGAATTCCCTAAACCTGGGTCCCAAGTCACATAAGGATTCCTCAAGGCTTCTCAAGAGAATTAGGAAATCAAGGCGTCTCCATGGCTAGGGGCATGAAGGGAGGACCTAAACACCAGTCAAGATGTGTCCACCTATAAAGATATATCTCAAAAAGTATACAGTAGCACACACATACACACATACATGCATGCACACATGCACTTACACACGCACACTCCAATTGCCCCAAGAAGATGGAAAGCTATGAATATTTCTTGGGAGAAATGACTCTGCCAGTAAAGATTCTGAAGAGACTGCTTTCACATCATCTTGGTTTTCTTGAGATACATGGACAACTCTAGCCCCTTAGGTTTGGTCTTTTAACAAGAGATTGGGGGGAGGGGGCAAAACTCAGAAACAGAAATGCAATAAAAATAATGATATCCAGAAATACCCTAGACATTGAAATGTCTGTTCTAATAAAGTAAGCACCAACTCTAGTTAGTTATTTTAAGTGGATATTCATCACACTTGAAATTCTTGCACATTAGCCCTGGGAAATGAACATATGAAGCTCTCAGAAGGGATGAAAGTGGAGAAACAGGACTGGCTTCAGAGGAAGATTGCAGAGGTTTCTATTTGTCCCTTAACTGCATTTTACAGATGCAAGTTGGCCTCTCATCCTATCATCAGACCAAACCAAACATCTTCAAATCAAACAAATCTGCACTGCTTCATAAAGCCTGGGATCCCATAACTCAAATAATTACCTAACAAGTCATCAAAACCAGATGCTGTGCTATCAAATTCATGCGCGAAGTGCGAGGCACTGGCTAATTTTATCTCACTCCAAAGGCCCCAGTGATGCTGTTACGGCTGAGGAAAATCTGATGTGTTTATAGATCTGGTAAACATATGAATCTTGTTCAGTGCTAAAAATCTCACACAGTGGCTCCGGCTCACAAAATATCTGCATTATTCAAATGTTGGCCTTTTCAATGATGAGTGTTACGATTGTGGTGATTACTTCCTACATCCATAGTCTAAAATGTGTTGTGATAGTTCAGGACTTAGTTGTCAGATAGACAACTTGCAGGGCTTCAAAAGCCAATACAGCATTCTTCTCCCATCTACCTTCTTCTAGATGTCCTGGTCCCCGGGGTCTGTTTGTGGGACTCCTAGCAGTGAGGCCCGTTCATATTGCTTTGGCTGGCTTTAGGGAACCTGTTCCCCTTGCTGGTTTACCTTGTCCAGCTTTAATACAAAGGGAGGAGCTTGGTTCTACCCCAATTTGATATGCCATGCTTCCTTGACACCCATAGGAGGGTGAACGATGGATGGGGTGGGGGAGGGTGTGCTGAGGGGAGTCAGGAGGAGGGAATGAGAGGAGAGGAGGGAGGGGAAATTGTGGTCAGAATGTAAAATAAATTTAAAAATTTAATTAACAAGAAAGATTTTTTTTAAAAGGAAGAACCCAGGATAATTTCCACAAGTTATATATATTTCATACTGTTTCCTCTAGAATTAACCACTTTTAAAAAAATTTAGATGAAATAGAGCCTAACAAAATGAAACCATACCACTTAAATTGTGCTCTCGCTACTTCCCACTGTCATCTGGCCTAATCTATTGGCTTCAGAATCCAGTACCAAATCTTCTCCCATCCCAGGCAGAAAATCAATGAGCCCCATGTTATAATTTGCCATGTATATTTCTCCATCCCTGAAGTTATCCCAACACCTTGTCTATATGCTAACCCCACAGAGCATGAGCGTGAGGCCTTCTGGAGCCAACATTGAATTCTAAGGCTGACCTGAGAGGCAGATGATTTCTTTAACGGTCTCCCTCAGTTTTCTCTGCTAAGAAAACATCTTCTAGAATTCTTTTTCACAATTGTGTACACACCACACTTTCAGAATTTTGAAAGTCTTGCTTATAGGTACAGTAGTTTAAAAAAAAAATCTTTGAACCAACAGGGACTCACAACCTGAAAACATAACCTTTTGATCAGATCAGTCCATCAATTCCAGGCATTACATTACGTGATGCAGCAGGCACCTTAGCACATAATCTTGGCAGGAAATTTGGGGAACAAATAATTCTGAAATAAGTGGTTTAAAAGTAGTAGCTTCAAAAGTGACTAATTGCACACTGAGGGTCTATTCACAAATCCATAGAATCTGCTAAGTCTTTCATTCCTCTTAAAATAATGATCAAATGGCCTATTGTACTCGAGCTTTGGTAGGCACAGTTTGTAAATGGGATGATTAGGGCTAAAGACTTTCTGTGCCTTTCAGGCTTTGCCAAATATACGTGTACACAAGCACAGCGTCTATGGAACCCCTCTCACAGTTAGAATTTTACACTTCATTTAGAAATTCTCAACCAGGCCAGGATTAGCTCTGCTGACTCTCATTTGTTTTGTGAAATGACTTTTGATTCAACCTACAATCACACTTAGACCTGGTAATAATACAGTGTACTGTGTACCATGCAGCAGAGAATAAGAAACCTGCACGTTGCCTGCCTGCCTGCCTTTTCCTTTTCTAGTCCATCACTTCCCCTCCTCTGCCCTTCTCTTTCTTTGCTCACAAGCACCTATCATTCAATTGGGAGACAGCTAAGCAACCTTTAGAATGCAGATCCTTGTAACCCCTTCCAGACCTAATGAATGAGAGAGAGGGAGAAGTAGCCAGAGAGCAGCCACTGTTCAAGTCACCCAGAGCATGGTGGCCTACCTAGAACCTCTGCCTTACTTGCTGGCTTAGGCAAGAAGTGGAAACACCGATTAAGTAGCACTAGTCTCACTGCTGACACTTCAGAATCCCAATAATTAGATTTCCCAAGCATCAGTGACACTGTCTGGCAAATCCTTCATCTGCCCGAAAAACCTTATTAATGGGCAATAGCAAAGCTGCCGACAGCAAATCAGAATTCGCCTCCACTGTGGAATGTTGCACTTTCTTCAGCAAGTAGAGTGTCAAGACTTGTGAACTTTATTTTGTTTATTTAAAAAAATGGCTAAATTGAATTTAGAACATTTTGTTTTAATGTGGGTGTTCAAATAGTCAAAAGATTTCCTCTCTAAAATTTGCTCATGAAACTAGCTGCATGCTTCAATAAGTGAGCAACACATTTTTGATGTGTTAAATGTGAGAAACACATCCAACAAATTCTGAGTCTCATCATGAGCTAGAAGTCATGCTTATCACCCATGGATAATTTTTTTTTATTATTTTTATTCTTTTTTAATTAAAATTTCCACCTGCTCCCTGTTTCCCATTTCCCTCCCCTCCTCCCAAATATTGCCCCCTCCCCCCACTCCCCTCCCCCTATCCCCACTCCTCTTCTCCTCCCCCCACACCATTCCCCCTCCCTCTCGATACTGAAGAACAGTCCAAATTCCCTGCCCTGCGGGAAGACGAAGGTCTTCTATCTACGTCCAGGAAGGTGAGCGTCTAAACAAGCTAAGCTCCCACAAAGCCAGTTCATGTATGAGGATCGAAACCTAGTGCCATTGTCCTTGGCTTCTCATCAGCCTTCATTGTCCGCCATGCTCAGAGAGTCCAGTTTCAACCCATGCTTATTCAGTCCCAGACCAGCTGGCCTTGGTGGGCTCCCAATAAATCAGTTCCACTGTCACAGTGGGTGGGTGCATCCCTCGTGGTCCTGATTTCCTTGCTCATGTTCTCCTTCCTTCTGCTCCTCCTTTGGACCTTAAGAGCAAAACACTATCCTGAGTGAGGTATCCCAGACCCAAAAAGAGGAACATGGGATGTACTCACTCATAATCGGTTTCTAGCCATAAATAAAGGACATTGAGCATATAATTTGTGACCCTAGAGAAGCTAAATAAAAAAGTGAACCCAAAGAAAATCGTATAGTCATCCGCCTGGAGAGGGGAAGTAGACAAGATTGCAGGGCAAAAACTGGGAACTTGCGGGTGAGGTGGCATGGGACAAAGGGTAAATGGGATGAGAAACGTGAGAAGGGGAGGATGGGAGGAGCTTGGGGGATTTGGATGGTTGGGATTTAGGAAGGGTGGATAAGGGAGCAGCGAAGTATATATCCTAATTAAGGGAGCCATCTTAGGGTTGGCAAGAGACTTGACTCTAGAGGGGTTCGCAGGTGTCCAGGGAGAGGTCCCCAGCTGGTACCTTGGGCAACTGAGGAGAGGGAACCTGAAATGACCCTATCCTATACTGATGAATATCTTACATATCACCTTAGAACCTTCATCTGGCGAGGGATCGAGGTAGAGACAGAGACTCAATTTGGACCATGGATACTTTTTTAAGTGCTTAAGAATGAATTGGCATATGTTAGGCAAACTGATATGCAAATTTTGATATTTTCCTCAATAGTACAGATTGAATTATGACTTAATGCTACAATAATCAATTTAAATATGATCTTCTTAGGGTATTTGTCAGTGCAGTTATAATGATATTTTTGCCTATTGTAGGAATTATATAGAAAGATTATTTCAAAGAAGAGACAGACATATATACATACGTGCATACAGACAGACAGACATACCCCCCCCAAAAAAACTCTCAGAGATTTAACCTCTATTTCATTTTTCTATTCGTCTTTCATTTTCAAATGAGACTAATAAAATAAGAACTATTTCCTGGGGAAAGTTGATTTATATTTTAAAACAATAAGCTTTAAGACATAAAGAAAATCATGATACCTCTTTAAAAAATTAAGAAATATATAACATAAAGATTTTAAAAGACAAAAGAAGCAAATTTTTTTAGAAATGCTACCCAACAGCTCAGCAATAACCACAGTTAATATTTCTGTGACAGCTATGTATTTACTCGTAGACTCAGAAACCAGATTCTATTTGCCTCTTAAACTATTGATGAGGATAAATGAGTCGCAGCTGCCTTCTAACTAGTGTTTACTTCCACACAGAAAAGCTGCTGATATTTTATATATTAATGTAACTGAACACTGTGCCACTTCTAAATTTTCCAAGAAAGCCATTACATCACTTTGAAACAAAACATTTTTCCCCTATTTATTTACATTTCTTCCTACTATTGTAAAACCTTCTCAAATAAGAATCAAATGTATATTCTTCTAGGGGGGTGTTTTCTACAAATTTAAACTTCCCATTATCTGAAATGATTTACAGAAATAGGCATGCATATTAGAACATATGAAAATGTGTGTATATCATCTTTTGGGCTACACTACTTTATCTGTGACTTTTTGATAAACTGTTATGTGTTCAGCCATCCTTGTATTCCTGAAGTTATTTTTGGTCATCATAGTTGCATCTTTTGAACAGAGTCCCGGCATCCACTCAAGAGCATTTGTGTGGAAATATTAGCTTGTTGGGGAGTTATAGTAATGCTTTTCCTAAGACTCACTTTGAAGCATCATTATCATTTCCCTTACTGAAAAAGCAATACTTTAAAATTGTAAAATGTTAAAATATGGCATGTGTGATGATATACAGTGACATTCTCCATGTCTCCCAATTTCCCACTGAAAAAAATTACTATTAATTCTCCCACCTATTTTTATTTAATTCCCTGTAGGTAAAGTTTCACGTAGTTTAAGGTTCTTCTATCATACAAACAATATTTTGTCAACTGAAGTTCCTGCTTTTAGAATGACCCTAACTCGTGTCAAGTTGAAGTAAAAACTAGCTGGTACAACTACCAAAACAACGTGAACAATATTACTGTTGCTTTTGGTTACCTCTCAGAGGTGGAAGGTCAATTTCCATTACTGAAGGTACCACACACTTAGGACACAGGACTCGGATGATTCCAACTGAATCTACCATGAAGCCCTTCTTTCTGAAGTCTAGCTTCTACAGTACCAGAAAGTACTAGGCAAGCTTCCAAGAGTGGGGAGAAATTAAACAGTCCTACCCAGATGAGATACCTATGGATCACAACAATGACCAACATGGCAAGATATCCATAAAAGAGCCCTAAGTGTCCCTCACTCATTGGTGGTAACAGACAGCTGTCTGCCTGGGGTTAAGGGCCACTCAACAGGAGAGAAATCACATCTGCTTTAGGAAACTTAGTCAGTTACTCAAAGATAGTGAGATCATAGATGTAAGAAGAGAACCTACTACCACAACTTTGCTAGACTACAGTCGGTTTGAACACAATAATAATGAACTCCAAGTCACCAGTCATATGTCACATTAAGGAACGATATCAAAGCACCACCTCTTGGCATCATTTGGCCAAAAAGGAGCTCTGATTTGAATTCTCTACCTTGCTTTGCTTTCCCTATGTCTTCCATCTTTTTTTTTTTTCTGATGTATGCTTCTGAATTTGTGCCTGTCTGAACACTGTCTTGAGAATCTGTCCCTGTTTCAATGTCTAAGTCTGTCCCTGTGTGTGCCTGTGTATCCATCTGTGTGTGCTTCCATCTGTCTGTCCCTAACAGAGGGCTTTGATGTCTCTTTCTTACTGAACAGCACAGAAAGCATCACATGGAGGAAGGAATGTAGGACACTTTGCAGAAAATTTAAGAGTTTTCACAAGGGATTCAGTTACTGATTCCAGCTGACCCAGATAACCAACAAACATTGTCAAGCGATGCTGAATGCTGCTTTCAGCATTTATGGCAGATAGTCACCTTATACAGCTGCTTTCAGCCTATTTTTTGTTTGCAGAAAATGATTATTATAGCAAACATGCAAACACGGCTTCCTTACTCTTGGGTCAGGGCCATGGAAGAGTAGACAATTTAAGATTACAGCTGTGCATTAATTTTGGTTGTAAAAGTTGATTACACAGGAAAGCCAAGACAAGCTGAGTTGGTTACTACATTGTTCTCCTAAAAGCAGGTTAAACATGCAGGCTGAGTATTCAGTAGGACAGCTATCTTAAGCAATCTCAAGGTCTACTATTAACTTTGCCTGTGAGGTCCAGCAAAACTTCCAGTCTCTTAGACTGTAAGAAATATTTTTATATGATTTGTTACTACATAAGACAGCATACTTCCTAACTACATTCCAGATCATCCTTAGACTCAAAGACAAGCCTAGTCACCACCCCTCCACAGAGAAGCTTTTCTACAGCAAATGGAAACCATTACAGAAAGCCACACCTGAATGCAATGCAGAGATCCATGGATCATAACTTCAATGGAAATATCTGCAGCATAATTCCTCTATCTATGGCTTCAGAAACCATCTAGAAAGAGGAAGTAGAAATATTGTAAAAACCAGAATACCAGGAAATCTGCTATGAGGTTTTTTCCTTCATAGAAATAGCTGCATAAACAAGACTGATCAATGACAATATCAACAGACATGCTAACATGGAAATAGGGAAATCTCATGGGGCCCCAGCCCTCAACCAAGAACTAGAGGCAACTAATTACTATTGAGAGAGGGAGAAATAGCCTCTTCTAGGGATGAGCCTCTTAATTGATTATTAAAGCAGTCATCTCTGAACTCACATAAGCACAAACAACAAAAGTGGACTCAGGGGGTTGATGTGTGTGTGTGTGTGTGTGTGTGTGTGTGTGTGTGTGTGTGTGTGAGTGAGAGAGAGAGGGAGGGAGAGAGAGAGAGAGAGAGAGAGAGAGAGAGAGAATAATAATGAAAGAAAAAGAGGCTATAAATTTGAGAGTAGGAGAACAAGAACATGGAAGAGGGCCAGGCAGTGGTGGCGCACGCCTTTAATCCCAGCACTTGGGAGGCAGAGGCAGGCGGATCTCTGTGAGTTCGAGACCAGCCTGGTCTACAAGAGCTAGGTCCAGGACAGGCTCCAAAACCACAGCGAAACCCTGTCTCGAAAAACCAAAAAAAAAAAAAAAAAAAAAAGAACATGGAAGAGGAAGGGGACATGGGCAGGACAGGACTAGAAGGAGGAATGGGAAAGGGGGAAGTGATGTACCGTATTTTAACTAAAAATACGGAAAAGTTTTTAATTCTTTTTTAATTTCAAAAGGAAAATAAGTGACAACAAATACTGACAAATATGTGGATGGCAAAAGAATTCTCATTCATTATTAGTGAGAGTATAAGCTGATACAGCCACTACGGAAATAAGTCTAGAAGCTTTTCAAAATATAACTATCACATGACCTACCTATCCCACTCCTGGAAATAGGCCCAAAGGACTATATCTTACCACAGAGCTACTTAAACATCTTTGTTTATCACTGCTTTTTTCACAAGGAAACAGCATCAGCCCAAATGTCCATCAGTAAAAGGATGAATGGATAATGAGAACGTGTGTACATATACAAAGAAAGTTGAAATTGTGAATATTTCAAGAAATTGGATGGGAAACATTCTAACTGAGATAACCCAGGCTCAGAAAGACAGATCCCACCTGTTCTCTTTTATATGTTGATCCTAGCCTCTGACCATTGAATAAGTGTATACTGATGGGCATAAATATGGGTAAAGACTAGAAACTTAGAGAGGAACTCATATGACTTGAAAAAAAAAAGAATTTTAAGGCTGAAGCATAGGGAAGACAATAGAACAAAATGGAAGAGGTGATGCCGAGGGTGAAGGTCACAGCGGAGCAAGGCATGGGGGAACAAGGAAGTCAAGGGTCAACAGTAACAAACTTTGTATGGAAACATCATAGAGAAATCTGTGACTTTGGAAGCTTGTTTTGTGATGCTGATTGATGGAGGAAGGTCATTTGTCAATAAACAAACTGCCTTGGCCCATTTGATAGGCTACCCCTTAGGTGGGTGGAGTGAACAGAATAGAATGCTGGGAGGAAGAGGAAGTGAGCTCAGACTCGACAGCTCTGCTCTCTGGGGCAGACGCCATGCACCATGCTCCCCTCTCCCCGGCAGATGCCATGAAGCTCTGACCCAGGATGGACGTAGGCTAGAATCTTCCCGGTAAGCGCTCCTTGGGGTGCTACATACATGAACAGAAATGGGCCAAGCAGTGTTTAAAAGAATAGAGTTTGTGTGTCGTTATTTTGGGGCATAAGCTAGCCAGGCAACCATGAGCCGGGCTGTGGGAAGAGGCCCGCAGCTCCCTACTACAGCTGATCATTTGGTAACCTGTTTTGGCCTTTTGCATGCTCTGTTCTTTGGCACTGAACAAATGCATTTTGTATCTTTCTTCTTCTGTAGAGAAGGGGCTGAGGGTGAAGAGCACCTTCTACTCCCAGTCTCCTCACCATGTAAACAACACCAGACACTGTTAAAAACCTCTAACAGAGCAGTTGTAGTTAGTGATTTAAGAGGTCATCCTACTAAGATGTGAGGAGTTGACTCCTATAGAAGGGAACATGTGGTTGAAATAACACAGTTTCTGGAAGAGAAGCAGGTGGAGTCAACCATCTGACTGGAGTGTCGTAGGCTTGGGTTATAGAATGTATCCTTACTTTTTTTTCTTAAAGTCTTCATTGTTGAACAGTTCTGATTCTTCTTTCAAAGAACCTATTGTTGTCCAAGTGAGTAACACTGCTCTGTATTTCTGAAGAACAAAATGAATTTTAAGTATTCTTATGGTTCATAAAGCATCCTGTAAAAATGAGAAGGAAAGACCACAGTCTTTGTTGAAAAAAAAATTGAAGCAAAATAAAAAGAATTTGTCATGAATAAATCTGATTTACAGGTATGTCTTAAGGGGGGCCAAGAGATGGCTCAAGAGATAAAAGCTCTTGCCTATAAATCTGAAGACCTGAAATCAATTTCCAGGACCCACATGATAGAAATAGAGAACTGATTTCCATACGCACATTGTCCTCTGACCTCCATACATATGCTGCAACACACACACACACACACAAATTTATTTTTTATTTAATTTTTTTAAAAAAGAATGTCTTAAGGATGTTCCCTAAATGTATACTAGATAGGTTTGTTGTGGTGGTGACCAAAATTCTTGAATGAACAACTCATGGAGAAGAAGGAATTAATTGACTTACAATTCTGAATGGTTTAGTCTGTGGTTCCTTGGCTCCACACACCCGAGCATCATGGTAAAACATCATGACAGCACTGTATGATAAAGGACTTCTTTACCTCATAATGAACGAAGGTACTGAGTAAAAGAGGAATGGTCCCAGGGTCAAATAATTTAAAACACTACCAAGAACACACTCCAGGTGGCCTGTTTCATCTCTCTGAGCCACACTGCTTATACTGGCTACTTTTATGTCAACTTGACACAAGCTAGAGCCATTAGAGAGGAAGGAGCCTCAATTGAGTAAATACCTCCATAAAATCTGTCATTTTTAGTGACTGATGAGGGCCAGTCCTTTGTAGGTGGTGCCATGCCAGGCTGTGGTCCTGGGTTCTTTAAGAAAGCAGGCGGAGCAGGCCATCAGGAAGTAAGCCAGTAAGCAGCACCCCTCCGTGGCCTCTGCATCAGCTCCTGCTTCCTGGTCACTGCATGTTTGAGTTCCTGTCCTGGCTTCCTTTGATGATGGAACAGTGTTGTGGAAGTGTAAGCCAAGTAAACCCTTTTCTGCCCAACTTGCTATGGTCATGATGGTTTCATTGCAGCAGTAGGAACTCTAAGACACTGGCTAAAGTTTCCAATATCTCTCAAAAGAGCACCATTCTCTATGGATGTTGAGACAGGAGCCCGTACAACACATCCCATACTAAAATCCTAACAAGGAAGAAAGGAAGTCATATTTTTTAAGGATCGAGCTAATATCAAGGATGATGAACATGGACAACAAATTTAAGGTAAATAAAGACTTTTCTTCTCCAGTTCTCTAAACGACACTTGGTTGTAGAAACGCAACATGTGACAATGTTATTGTTCTGAGAAAAGTAAATATTTAAGACTATTTTAAATGAGTGAGAAAAGTAGACATCAAATAAGGAAATACCCCTCCACTTCATTTTCACTGATAAAATGTATGGCCATCGCCACCATTGAGTTCCAAAATATTTTCACCAACCCATCGGGAAGCATCATGCCCACTCTGCAGTCATTTGGCATTCTCCCCTCTTCCCGTCTCTGCCAACTGCTAACTGACTTTCAGTTTCCATGGATTTGATTATTCTGGACATTTTGTGTATATGGAACAATCCAATATGTGCCTTTTTGTGGCTTGTTTCTGTCACTTTGGGATCACACATAACAGTAATGACTGGAGTTGCAGGAACACTGAAGAAGTGTGTGGCTATACATCTCCTACAAATTTGCCTGGCATTCTGCAGAATCCATTTTCATCTCACAATAAAGTTGAAAACTTCCTATTTTAACCTCATTTCACCACGTGAGAACTGTGGCACAAAAATATGACAGTCTTATGTCACAGGCGGACTTTGAACTCAGATCATTGAGAAAGAAGCCCCCAGACACTCATTACCATGAAGTCTCAGAGATCTCACCATAACCAAGGTCATGAAAAGATGACTGGAGATCTGACCACTTCTTAATTCTCAAACGTATCAACAGCAATTTCTCATGCTAACAACTACAGTATAAACAACATCTTCTAATGCTAGCATGTACACATGACAGAAGAAAGGAATCAGTAGTAGGAGAGAACTCTCTGTGCCTCTTTGTTAATTTATTCTTGATGGAAAAGAGCTCATGATTTAATAATTTCCCAATGATCTCCTTTTAATAGCACCATAATGTGGATTAAGTTTCAACCACATTGGCCTTTGTATACCGCCTTCAAACTGTAGCTCTCTCTAAAATAACAACACCCTCTTAAGATCCTTCATGAGTAGTGAGTACATGCTACTAAACTCCACAGGTATTGTCAGAGAAGGGGACCAAGCATCCTGTTCTATTGCTATCTCTTCCTGTTAGCCCTCATGACATGTGTTCTTAAAAATGACTGTATACTGGAAAGCAGTAGCTCAGAGGCAAAAAGAACATTGCTTTGTCAGAAGAGGTGACAGATCTCACAGTAAATAAACAGTTGGCACTCCCCTGACTCCTGAACCACCTGTGGGGTCTGGGGAACTCTACTGTGCTACCTGATGAAGCAGTACCTGTCCTATTGCCTAGTCATTCTACCAGGCACCAAACTCTCTGTCCTTTGGCATTTCTCTGCTACTGGACATTATGCCGTGTTCTTGAGATGGACCCAATTTGGAAAAGTTTGGATGCCTACGGTTTAGATTTGGCATTTTGGAGTGAAGCACACACACCACTGCCAGCTCCATGCTAGCAAGCTCGCTCATATTCTTAGCTTCATTAGGCATCAGTGTCCTCATGACAAAAATGAGACTGGAGTTGATTTCACAGGATAAGAACGAACTTAAATGAAGCATGGAGCCTGCAGAGCAGAACGCTTGCCCCATGAAACTAAGTCCTAGAAAATGGAGGTTGTTATGCTTAGTGTTGTGTGGTTAACCTGGTGCTTTCCAACTGAGCTCCCTAAGAAGACGTCTTTGATGTGTGCTCTAACACATAGTTGCCACTACCACCTCTAGCTACTGAGTCCTTGAAATGTGGCATGGTGGTTCCATCTAAATTCAGTAGCTGCACAAGGCTAATAAATACTATATGAGATAGCACATGTAACCTTCAGCCAACAACTAGATGGGTTGGCTAGATTAATTGAGCAAATATTTCCATTATCATCACAAACAATGAGAACGGAGTCAAAAGAGTGAGAAGAAAAAAAATCTTCTGATGAGATATTTTCATTTTAAAATAATTAATGGGAAATTTTGCTTTATGTGGAGCCTACTACAATATATATAAAATATTTTATATGTATTTATAGCTGGGTTCAAACTAAGTATAAGAGATGCTAGAGATACATTTTTAAAAATAAATGAAAATAAAGTATAGCAAATTCAATTATCTAACAAATAATAAACTCCTCCCCTCTCCGCACCACCAACATGGAGAAAGGATTCACCTGTGTCTGACGGTTTTGAATAGGGTCATATTACTTGCTTTGGTCAGTGAAATGGGAACAGGGGTTTTCAGAGGCAATATACATATCTTTTCATCTCTCTGAGGCTCATGACCTTCACCCAGTACAGAAATATATCCCACTACGCCCCAGTCCTAGAACAAGCTTTGAAACTGACATAAACTTGACCCACAGGCCAAAGCACAGAAAACACACGCCCTCTGAAAGACAAATAGTTATCTTTGTCTGCCACTAACATTTTAGCTATTTTCTGTGCAGATTTCTTTTGCAATAAATCTGCTAACATGAGAGTGAATTTATGAAACTTATGCCACAAATAATGTAATGATTGATTTAAAATCATGTTGAGCCAGTTAGTGGTGGTGTATGGCTTTAACTCCAGCACCTGGACGGCAGAAGCAGATAGATCTCTGTGACTTTGAGGCCAGCCTGGTCTATGGTTTATGGATCAAGTTCCAGGAAAGCCAGGGCTACACAGAGAAACCCTGTCTTGGAAAATAAAACAACAAACAAAGACAAAAATCATGTTGAGACGAGGGTTTCATAACAGATCAACTGACATCAAAATGTTCAAGTGAACTCATGGATAAAGCATTCATGATCAGCGATTAGAAGAACGAGGTACTCCAGAAGAACAGAACATGTAAAAGATACACACATACGTATGTATATGTATACACACACATACACATATATACATATATACATATATATATATACATACATACATACATGTATAAAGAGAAGGAAAAGATCACAAAGAATTGGATTGCAGAGTTATGAAGGCTGAAGAGACAGAACAATATGCCATCTGCAACCTAGAAGCCTAGGTAAGCAAGTAGCATACAGGCTCCCAGACTAATACTTGCAAAACAGGATGTCCAGTGATTGTATGTCCTAGCCTGCGGTCCATAGAGGATAGGATGTGATATCTCAGCTCAAATAAGCAGAGGGGACGAAAACCTGGAGACTACCTCCTTCTTACTGTATTTCTGATCTATTTTGTCCTTCAAAAGATTGAATGGGCTCAACCCATACTGAGAATGGCAACCCTCACTACTTAGTCTAAAGACTAATTTCATCTGAAAACACCCATATGAACACAGCCAGATATATTTTTTCTAGGAAAATTCTGGTAAGTCAGATTAACACATACACACAAGATAAATAAATAAATAAAAACCACCACTGCCAGACATACCTGTGCATGTCTTTAATCCCAGCACTGTACTGGGAGACAGAAGCAGGCAGATCTCTGTAAATCTGAGTCCTTCCTAAGCTACACAGAATGCTCCAGGCCAGTCAGGCTACATAGTGAGATCCTGTCTTCAAAAGAAAAAATTAATTAGTTAATTAACTTATTAATCTCTTATTTTCCCTCTGAAATTTACTTTCTAATTAGTTTGAGCTGTATATTATTGAAATCAAGAGATCACAGAGAAAAAGGCCCCACAAACTGAATAGAGACTGGAAACTAGCATTATCTTTGTGCAGCCTGACTGTCAAGGCCACTGTCAAAGAGGAATGGTTACTGGAGCAGGACCAGGAACACACTACCTGCCTCTACCACTTGCTCTCATTCTGTTTTCCAAGAAGAAAGTTTCCTCTAGGGTCTTTACAAATAGGTGGAGTAGTCATTACCTGGGATTTTAATATATCTTGCAGTAAGTTAAAATATCCATTGGCAAAGCTCATACATAAGGTATGATTTCATTAGAAACACAGTTCTAGGCATCCATCTTTCCCACTGAACAGTACTTTTCCACTCTCATAAGCATGAAGCTGCTTTAATACAACTTCTGTTAGCTTTGTGCATGCCTCTGCCTATACCATAAGACTTACCAGTACACGGCAAGCAATGTAGCTCTAGGTCTTACTAAAGTGTAATGGAGGTTTATTGAAAGGCTCGCCAGATCAAGGTACGAGGTACAAATTTAATTTGGAAGAGGGAATAGATGCCGATAATATACGGCTCAAACTAATTAGAATGCAAATTTCAGAGGGGAAATAAGTTGTGAAACTCAACTAGGGAGATTGAATGATTTTGTGCCTTGGAATTGTCAAAGTCTCACAATTTCTGGAACATTCTTAGTCTTCCCTTTTCTGCGGCCTCTCTTTTGACACTGACCTAACTATACAAGCCTCAGAGCACAACACCAATCAAGTGTCTTCTCTGTCCGTGGGTGACACAAAGCCATGGATCATGCTGCCCCCCACTGAGGAAACTGAGGGGCTGACAGGAAGAAGCAGCAAATTCTGCACTGAAGCATGTCATGCAGGGCCCCTCACTGAAGCAGGGGGAAAAGAGCTTTCTTCCCTGTTTGAATAGGACATTCTTCTAGAATGTCTGCCCTAAAATCATGTTTTCTTATGAATGTAACTTCCTATAGCCATTTCTCCTCAACTGCTTTTTCAGACTCCACCCCCTGACATGCACTGTTTGGACCCAGGAAGATAACACCCATGATGTTCTCTCTTGGGTACTCCCAAGTCCTTGCCAGCCTCTTATCCTAGACTCAAGTATGAATTTGTCTCCTGGCTAATACTGAGATAGCCATTCATGTGAGTAAGTAAGTATCTGACAACCTCATCCTGACAGCATCAAATACGGCATGCCCCAAAATGTCTGAACCTCATCAGGAATATAGTGCAGTCTTTTGTGCTCATGTAGGACACCTCCAACCGTGACTTTCAGAAAGTCAGTGAAAGTAAGTTGCCGGTTTGTGCTTTAAGGTTGTTCACTAGAAATCCTGCATAAATCACCAGAACAGATGGGAACATTGACAGAGAAGTACCCATCCTTCAGTGCACACCGCAAAGCCAATTGCAGCAACTGGGACTTGGGACAACAGGCTGACTGAGTGCTCCAAAATACATCATGAGGCTACAGTTTAGGTTTAGATTTGAAGAAAACGCCACCACCACCACCAACAACAACAACAAAACCATACATATGACATAAAGTTAGGAAGGGCACTATTTTCACAAAGCCAAGAGAATTTAAATTAAATCAAGTCAGAGTTCAAGTTTATGTAAATGGTAAAGATCTCAAAGCCAAAGATTTAGTCCCCAGTGTGAACCTGAAAACCAATAAAAAGTTACTATACCAGGGAAAGGGTAGCTTGGGGAAAACAATGTGGTTCAGGGGCAAAAATGAAAGGTATCTATCTGCCTCGTTTATTGTCTCTCAAGAGTTAAGGATCAGTGCCCAAAGCCTGATCTCATAGGTCTATTGAGTTTACATGATGTCATGGGAAGCAGCTGAGTCAAGAATTGCCTTCAAATTGGTTCTAAACACAACAATGTACACTAAATGCTTCATCATGCATGAAATTCTAGAACATGATAAGATAAATGTACTCTGTGTTGCTTCAGGGATGGCAGGTTGACAGGCCACAGACCTGAGCAAACTTGTTTGGTGACAGAAACACCTCACACCTTGAGAGGAGACATGCATCAAAACTGACTGAACAGCACACTTAAAATCTGAGCATATCGCTGTCCACAAACTAGAACTTGGACAGTATTTTAAATGCTAAAAATAAAAGTGTCGTGAATCAAAAGTATACTTATGTAAGGTTCTACCCAAAAATGTTGTCACTCTCATAGGGAAATTCCTACACTCCTTATTATGTATAGAGAATGAATGCTTTTCCTCTTCTTGGTTTCCAGAAGCTCCATCAGGACATAAATGTAATCAATCCGAGGTTCTCAGTGGTCTTTAAATATTGTGAGAGGAGGTTTTACCCCATGCTTATTCAGACCCAGTCCAGCTGGCCTTGGTGAGTTCCCGATAGAACATCCCCATTGTCTCAGTATGTGGGTGCACCCCTCGCAGTCCTGAGTTCCTTGCTCGTGCTCTCTCTCCTTCTGCTCCTGATTTGGACCTTGGGATTTCAGTCTGGTGCTCCAATGTGGGTCTTTGTCTCTGTCTCCTTCCATCGCCTGATGAAGGTTAATATCCAGGAGGATGACTATATGTTTTTCTTTGGGTTCACCTTCTTATTTAGCTTCTCTAGGATCACGAATTATAGGCTCAATGTCCTTTATTTATGGCTAGAAACCAATTATGAGTGAGTACATCCCATGTTCCTCTTTTTGGGTCTGGCTTACCTCACTCAGGATAGTGTTTTCTATTTCTGTCCATTTGCATGCAAAATTCAAGAAGTCATTGTTTTTTGCTGCTGAGTAGTACTCTAATATGTATATATTCCATACTTTCTTCATCCATTCTTCCATTGAAGGGCATCTAGGTTGTTTCCAGGTTCTGGCTATTACAAACAATGCTGCTATGAACATAGTTGAGCATATACTTTTGTTGTATGATAGGGCATCTCTTGGGTATATTCCCAAGAGTGGTATTGCTGGGTCCAGGGGTAGGTTAATCCCGAATTTCCTGAGAAACTGCCACACTGGACTGGGTCTGAATAAGCATGGGATAAAACCGGACTTGCTGAACATAGCCGACAATGAGAACTGCTGAGAAGTCAAGAACAATGGCACTGAGTTTTGATCCTACTGCACGTACTGGCTTTGTGGGAGCCTAGGCAGTTTGGATGTTCACCTTACTAGACCTGGAAGGAGGTGGGAGGTCCTTGGACTTCCCACAGGGCAAGGAACCCTGATTGCTCTTCGGGCTGCCGAGGGAGGGGGACTTGATTGGGGGAGGGGGAGGGAAATGGGAGGCGGTGGCGGGGAGAAGGCAGAAATCTTAAATAAACAAGCAAATAAATAAATAAATAAATAAATAAATAAATAAATAAATAAATAGAAAAAAGAATGGATAAGGAAAGTGTGGTACATTTACACAATGGAGTACTACACAGCAGAAAAAATAACGACATCTTGAATTTTGTAGAAAAATGGATGGAGCTAGAAAACATTATTTCGAGTGAGGTAACCCAGACACAGAAAGACAATTATCACATGTACTCACTCATAGGTGGTTTTTAAATATAAAGCAAAGAAAATCAGCCTATAAACCACAATCCCAGAGAACTTAGACAACAATGAGGGCCCTACGAGAGACTTACATAGATCTAATCTACATGGGAAGTAGAAAAAGACAAGATCTCCTGAGTAAATTGGGAGCATGGAGACCTCGGGGTGAGAGTTGAAGAGAGGGGAGCAGAGAAAAATGTAGAGCTCAATAAAAATCAATAAAAACAAACAAACAAACAAAAATATTTTAAGAGGACAGACACTTCACAGCTAGAGTGCAGTGCAGGAGCATGACCCTCTTAGCATTCTGAACTTGGATCCCCACTATCTCTTTAAAATACTTTTGCCTATATGTATATGGTATGCATGTATGTACTCATATTCACGTTTGTAGTACTCATGCAGAGGTCTGAAGTTGATACCAAGTGTCTGGGACCCTTGATCAGTCTTCATTTTATTTATTGAGGTGGGATCTCTCCCTGAACCCAGAGCTAACAATTCCAGCTAGTCTAACTTGCCAGCTTGCTCTAGTGTTCCCATCTCTGCTCCCCAAGTGTAGGAACTCTTCATACCCGTCCATCTTCTTTTTTGCATTCTGGGGATAAATTCTGACCACCATGTTTACAGGCCAAGTGCTTTATCTGCTTAACCATCTCCCCAGCCTTCCTTTTTGTTCAAAATACTTTTTTATTAATTAACCAGTGTCAGTGTTTGCAATTAAGTTCTAATTAGCATGACTACTGGTATCAGAAGTTAGTAGCTACACACACACAGTTTCAGGAACACAGACAGGGAAATATTATCTGGCATGAAAAGCTGAGGTGGGAAACATTGAGGATATGTATGGTATGAAAATTACAGCCTACATGGCACGCAGTAGCTGAAGAGTTGATTGAATTGTACCCTGGAATCTCCCGAAAAGAAATGTCCATTAAAGAGCAGGCTTTGTTAGGCTTGGAAGCCACAACACAGCCAGGGTCTCTTAATCTTCCCTGTAGCCTGCTGAGGAGGCCCTTATCATCTGCTTTGTTTAAAGAGGATGTGGAGCTTAGAGAGGAAAATGCTTACCTGGATACAGTTCTTAAAATGGCTCTAGACCACCTGCAATGTGACTAACATCCTTAATGGATGGTTTACGGACACATGTTTATCCACAGTACAAAATTCCAGTCATGATATTGTCCAGTGCCCCCTGGGAAAAGGCTGAAAATGAATTGGGGTGCAGTAGAGGGAAAATCAACTCTTTTTCCTCTTGTTTCTTCTTCTTTTGTTTTTACCTTGTTTGTTTTTGTTGCTATTTGTGTGCTTGTTTGTTTGTTTTTTAAGACTGAAGTCTCTCTTTGTAGCCCTGGCTGTCCTAGAACTTGCTCTGTAGACCAGGCTGACTTCAAACACAGAAATTAACCTGCCTCTGCTTCCAGAGTGCTAGGATTAAAAGCATGTGCCGCCACCATCCAGCTTTCTTCTTTAATTAATGCTAGTAATTATACGATGGGTTTCGTTGTAGCTTTTTCATGTATGCTTAATAAAATATATTTATCCCATTCACTCTACCAATGACCTTCTTACCCTCCCTTCATCTTCCCTGATTCTCCTTTTCTTCCCTATCGGTACCCACTCTACTTTTCTCTTTTTTTTGTTTCCTTTAGATTCCACATGAGTGAAAGTATATAATACTTGCCTTTGTAAGTTTGCTTTATTTCATTTAAGATGATTATTATAGACACAACAGAGTCTGGAAGGCATTGTAGGAGGTGGGCAGTAAAGAAACCACCAAAATGGCTGCTCCATTATTAAGAGGGAGATTTGTGAATAAGAGAGAGAAATTATTCAGAGGCATCTGAAGTATCCAGACAGAGGGAAAAGGAAACAGAGTGGACATGGACAGGAAGTCAGGGAGTGGGAGAAAAAAGTAGAGATAGCAAGAGAGGGAATAGCAAGAGTAGCCGGGTTATCAAGAGAGTAAGTAGCAGTGGGAGGGATGCTCATGAGCTAGAGCAGGCCTGGGCACTGTAGGTGAGGGGGGGCCCTCTGGGGGTCTGGTGAGAGGGGCCAGGGACTTTGAAACATATAATGAGTACTTGAGAATAAGCACTCTAGGAGCCGGAGGCTAGCGTGAATGGAGACTGCTCATTCATTTACTGTCTGCCCAGACCCGAATAATCACATAAAAACTATATTAATTACAACACTGCTTGGCCAATGATTTAGGCATATTCCTAGCTAGCTCTTTTTTTTAAAAAAACCTTATTAATCTGTGTATCACCATGAGGCTGTTGCTTACCGGTAAAGACACCGGTTCTGGGTGTCTTTCTCCTTCAGCAGCTATATAGTTATCTCCTTGACTCTGCCTACTCTCTCTCTCTCTCTCTCTCTCTCTCTCTCTCTCTCTCTCTCTCTCTCTCCTGCCTGGCTTTACTCTGCTAAGTCATTGGCCAAACAGCTTTATTCATTAATTTACATAAGCAACACATATACAGAAGGACAACCCAGAAAACATGGACTTTGATATGCTGATAGGTACTACAGATATATGTAAATGGAGAGGCAAGGAAAAGGACTCCTGTTTGCAGACAGAAAACCTGTTTCACAAGATCCTGGGGAATGTTGGTTTTTATCTATCTGCCAGAAATCTTGCTATAGTCCAGCTTGAACTGAGCCAGGATTGTCATTTCTGGACATATGGACTGACTCAGACCTAACAGGCGCCTACTAAGCCTTGCATGTTCTTGTGTCCTGGAACAAGGAACTGGACCAGGGAATTATCTTAAACAGTAATAGAAATGAGGGCAGCTGATTAAGAAAGAAAGAGGCACTACCACCAAGGGATGAGCTAATAGACAGATACTCAAAAGCCCTGCACCGCATGATCTCTGATCTTTTATAGCTTATTTACACAGCACCCACCTTCACTTTCGTTCATGTATTGAGGACCACTCTTGAGACCAGCCTGTTTGTTCCGTGTAGCCCCTGTGCAGAAACAAGTCCAGTCTTTCTCCGCCGCCTGGCTTCTTTCTGGATGCCTCTCTCTCCACATCTTTACTGTCCTGACACAATGATGATTCACAGTTCTACCCATTTTACTGTGGATGATATTATTTTGTTCATTTTGTTGTTGTTTGTTTGGAGTTTTGTTGTTGATGCTGTTGTTTTGGGGGATTAAACCTAGGGCCTTGCATATTCTAGAAAGTGTTCCAGGACTGAACTAAGCTATCATCCCAACCTCTTTCTTCTTAGTAATTGAATAATAACCAGTGTGTGTGTGTGTGTGTGTGTGTGTGTGTGTGTGTTAAGTTAAACATTTTACTTAACCATTGATGGGCACTCACTGATTCTATAACTTCACTCTTACAAATAGTGCAGCAATTAAGATTGGGGTACAGGTATATGTATTATATACTAATTTTGATTATTTTAGGTATACCCCAGAAATAGTATTAAATTGAATTAAATAGTAGTTCTATTTCTAGTTTCCTAAAGAATCCTCATATATATTGCCATTAAAGCTGAACTCATTTACACTCCCACAAACACTGTATAAGAGCCATTTACTCCCTTATATCCAGCACTTGTTTTGTTTGGTTTTTTCTTGATGCTAGCCATTCTGACTAGGGTGAGTTACAATTTCAGTGTACTTTTAATTTGTTTTTACGGGTGACTAAAGATGTTGGCCATCTTTAATTTATTTTACTTACTGGAAACTTCCTTTTGAAAATATCTCTTTGGTTCACCCCCTTCTTTATTGATTGAATTAGTTGGAGATATTAACTCTTAATTATTCTACAATGTGGCTCTAAATACATTGACAAGCACCCTGCGGCATAATTATATAGCATGAAATGACTCCTTAGAGAATACTTCTAGTTTGACAATAATCTCTCAGAAGCTGCAACGAAAAAAAAGTAGATATTGTTCTACCCAAAGTCCCCTCCCCCCGGAGTTGCCTCAGCGCGGACTTGCTGAGTCTTTTTTTCCCAAGAAAACCCGCCATCAGCAACTCCACCCCTGAGTGATTAAAAGCCTCCACCTCACGATTTCCTCTCATGGACTCCTCAACTTTCCCTGGGGCCACCTAGGAATGCTGTGTTCAGAATAAACCTGGATTTATTAATTCAGTTTGATTGGTTTCCCATTACTCAGGAATTAAACTTAATAGATATATCTGGGAAAATCCATTTCAACCTAAATTAAACAACCAAGCCAGGTCTATGGGAAATATGAGCATCTGAGCAAATACATAACAAAGGAAAAATTGAGGACAACATAGCAACTGTGGCATTCATAGGAAGTAACAAAAATTAACCAGAACTAGGTTCAAAGAGTCATGGATCTCTCACAACAGCCAAGACCAAGAAAGCATTTCTGCTTCAGTCTTTTTTGTTGTCCTGAGTGACTCTTCCTTCAGCCAATCAACTGGTGCTAACGATTCTGAAGGCTTGGTCATCTCCTGTAGCTCTCATAATTTGTTTTTGTTTCTTGGTTGGTTAGTTGATTAGTCGTTTTGTTTTTTTTTTTTTTTTTTTAAGATTGTTTTTTACTTGGATTAAAATGCCCAGTCTTGGACCAATCAGCATCATGCACAAAATGGCTGTTGACATGCCAATCGTTGCATCTAAGGGAAAAGTTAAGGGATCTGTACCAATGCAGGCACACTGCGCCATTTTAAGGAAGCTTACTTTGATTCCAACTGTACCCATTGACTGTCAACAGTATCAGAATTCCTTTGGTTGCAAAAAGGTTAACCAAACCCTTGATACTCTTCAAGTGTTCTCATCCTACTTTATTCTCACTCAATTTTGCAAATTGATTATAACTTGAAGATATATATTTGTTCCCGTACCTGCTGCTCACACTAGATCATTGACTTCTTTCAATAAAAGGATATTAGCTGTGCGGTTAGCACAGAACGAAGGTTCCATAGGTGAACAACTCAGTGAAGAAGAATGGCAATGAGGACAGCTTTTCTTGGTCTTGTATCTCTGCCTTCTTCCCAAAATTGACCATAAAGAGTCACAGCCATTTGAAGAAAGAAACTCCTCATTTTGGAGTCTATTCATGTCCAATTTTCATAAAGTCCATTTAATAAGGAAGTTTGAGAAGTTTTCCATTCACATACTCATCTCTGTATTCAGTCATGACTAATAGCTGGTGAATCAGAAGAGGATTACATTTCACTAAGAAACTAGTTGACACATTTTAAATTTTCCTTTGATTCTTAAGGCCCTACAGGATTTTGCTAAGCTCAGGCTCACACATTAAAAACATGATTTGCATGGTTAAATGACCTGGGGAGAAAACAAATATTAAAGTCTTGGTTTGGTTTATTGGGATGGATCTGGAATAACAGTCTATTGATCCTAACTTTCTGTCCTGGATTCTACCTGAGTACCATGAAAGAAAGACACCTCAACCAAAGGAAACCTACCAGAAGGCAGCTCTAGTAACACCTTGAACAGACACAAGATGCAAACTATAAAGAGAGACAATTGGTGCCCAGGTTGTACTTCACTAGTAAAGTCACAGAGCACTTGCAGAGAGAGGAGTGGAGAAGGGAAGGGGGAAGAGAAAGGAGCATGGCGATGAAGAGGAGACTATTTTAGTTAACAGGCTCAGAGATTTAGTTCCATTATGGGTTGACCCCATTCTACAAGCCTGCAGTGGCGCAGCATACCATGCTGGAGCACATAGTAGGGTTGTAAGCGTCCTAGAATTCCTCAAGAAGACCCCAGACTCAAATAGTATGTAAAAACAAAGAGCATTTACTCTGCAGAGACAGTCAGCATGCAAGCCAACCAATTGTACAACATGGCAACCCTGAGAGGAGCATACACGCTCATTTTAAGCATAGCTAGGAGAGTACCAGAAAGAGTTAGGTCATCTTAAACACGGTTAGTTAAACAAGCAGCAGTTACATTATTTCAATTTTGATTCATTTTGATTGGTTATGGTTTTAGTTTTCCCGTCTTTGGGCATACTTAGGCAAGCTTGGGCAGGTTTCAGAGGGATTATAGAAACTGTCCTTTTTGGTCATGGCTTTGAGATACTTTGAGGGCTGGCTCAGGTCTTATATGCACTCTCTCCTTGTCCCTGCTCTCAGGGGCATTGTTGATTAATGGCCCTTTGTTTGAAATGAATCTTGTTTGCAGGAACTTGGATCTGATCATAAAATTGCAGAAGTTCTGACCTTTCAGGGTGAAGTCTGTCACCTAATGTTTAAGGGATACAAAAGAGGGAAAAGGGTGGAATAAGAGTCCTATTGTTATCAAATTTAAGGGTGCCCCAGGTTAGGTCTGACCACTCATCCTCAATCAGTCAATTAAAAGAGCCTAAGTAAAAGTGGAAAGCAGAAAAAGGAGATTTATTCAATGTGGAAATAATGGGAAGAGGACCAAAGAGAGTCAGCAAGCCCTCAAGTCCATCTCTAAGCTCTTGAAATGAGATCAGAGTTTAAACTGAGGGGTCAAGGATACACACATCTAAGCAGTCATGGCCAAGGCGTGATCACTCCCACCACTGACCCATCTTTATCTAGGATTCAGTCTCACCCTATAAGGTAATCTGACACGTTATTAGAACTGCTTGAAATCTCTTTCCAAGAGACAAGCTCCCCCCCGAGTAGTGCCTTTCCCATCGCCCAAGCATGAGATTTCTGGACAAAATTCCCATTTCTTTGGGGACCATTGTAGTTCACAGGGCTTACAGCCGAATGACACTGTTGATGACATTTTACCTCAGGCAGCCTACATAGCCCATTGTAGTACTATGAAAGCTAGGTAAGGTACAAATTAAAATTTATATCAAAGAAAACAAAGAGAAAAATAGAGATATGTAGATAGAAAGCTAAATAATTAACTCTCTAAAGATAACATCATATAGTCTTTAAAAAAGAGAGAGAGCATCACTCTGTAGGTTCTGCCCTCTCCACAGCTTATATTAGCCTATAGGAGGGTGGGAAACTATTTCTCTATGTCTTTTCCACCTCTGATGCCTCCACACACTGGTAGGGTGCATAGGGACAGTAAAGTGTTAAGCAGCCCCATGCAAATGTGGTCAGGGTGTTCAATGTCTATCCATGTCTTTATCCTGAGCTTCAGAAGCAATGGTAATAAATTATTACACACATAGCCCTCAGAATCTGATGGGTTCCTCTTCCTCCACTACTTTTGGACTCTTTCTTCTCTTGCATCAGCATCACCAGCCAGGACCTGAGGTCCAGGAAGATGCTTACACCATTCTGGAGCTTTGGGAAAACACAGGCGTTAATACTCCCTGTTCTGCATCCTCAAATCTGTTTTTCTCATTGGTGATAAACATCAACAATTAGACATTTCATGAGGAGTCTTTCCCAGTTGGCTATTTTTTTACAAGTATTGAGGATGACACACATCCTCAGAGGCACCGAAGTCCAAGCCCCACAAGCCTCGTGTAGACAGAGACAGTATCATCCAGACTCCCGTGGTCCTTCTCAAAAGCGCTGGATTCTCTCTCCACTGTGCCCAATTCCCATCTTCTATTGATGCCTTCCAAGACTGAGATGTCATTATAATAAGGAAATGGCTGCAGTAAAGAAAATTAATCTTTGTTTCAAAGGTCCACAAACTTTGAAAGTATATTTTGAAACGCTGTTCTGATTTGGTGCACATCTAGACACAGCAAGAAATCAGAGCCAGAGAGGTGCAGCAGCACACATTACCATAGCACTCGCTCGGGGTTTGGTTACTGTGGGGCATTACTCACTGATGACTCAGCCTCAGTGTGGAACTTGCCACGTATACATCCAGGAATCATTTCAAATTTCCACGTGGCTTACCAAGCTCTTTGAAGAGCCATGGAAACCCCCTAATTACCAATTATACCCCCTTAGAATCTTGACATTCACAAAAGGCAGGCGGATTTCTTCTGTGGGTAACTTCTGGAAGCAGAGATTTAAACAAAGTCAGGACAAGTTTGTTGGATATCTCCTCAGGAATCTCAGCAGAGCCCTCATGAGAACCTTCTACTTCATTGCGATGACAACAGGCATTTACAGTACCTTGAGCATCTGTAAGCTATGCTGGGAGAGTGTCTGATAGGAGAACTGCCTAAAATAGCTATAAGAAATGATGCTATTTTATATCCTCAAAGTTACATATAATACCTACAAGTTCATGTGTATAGACATACATATATAGTTTAGATGACATTAAGTCACTTAGGCTAACAATGCTCCCACCTAGAGCTATAGACGATCTAATAATACCCTAGTACCAAGAATGAGAACTCGCCTTTCAAATTGTTGCTCAAGAGAGTTCTAGGGCCTCCCAAAACAATACAGGCCACTGCTGTGGCCTTTGGTTGTCTCCAGGGGTTGATAAATCCCTGTTGCTGAAACACTGTGTACTTCAGACACAAGACTCAGAGTATCTGAGTTGACTCTGGCCTGGAAGCTTCCTCCCAAGGACTAGTTCTTGTGGTACCAGAAAGTACCATGCAATCTTCCAAAGTTGAGGAAAAAGAAAAGAGTCCCCACTGGCTATGATGCCTATAAATCATAACAATAAGCACCATGGCAAGATATCCCTGAAGGTGCAATAGTGGTATTTATATCCTTGGAAGTAACCAACAAACTGTCTCACTGGGCTTAAGGCCTATTAACTGAAAGGAAATCCACCTGGCATTGGAAACATGGTCAACTACTCAGGGCTAGTGGAGCCATGGATCTTAAAGGAGAAGCTGCTGCCATCTCTTTAAGAAAGCAGTATAATTTCTAAGTGAGCCCTAAATACTTCTTCTTATGCTCACAGGTAAGTGTAACTTCTACCCCTCCTCAAGAAGCTTCTCTTGCAACAGAGACCAGTAGAAAAAAACACACAATTGGTCAAAATGCAGAAAATGGGGTAAAATGCAGAAAATGATTGATCATGGGGTACATGATACATCTACAAAATAACTCTTGCACCTAAGGCTCAATGGAAATACAAAAGAAATCAGAGGGGTTAGAAGAGCCAGAGGACCAGAAATCTGCTGTAAGATGTGGCTCCTAGAAATGACAGGGAAGCTTCACTACGATGCTTCACAAATATGGTGGCCTACACAAGCCCTGAGTAAGCACACCAATAGGCCTGCTAATGTGGAAGGAGGGAGCTAACTGGTTTGAGAAAAGTATAATCAGAGGCATCATGTGAACTGTTTTTTAATTTAAAAAATCAAACTAAACATTTCAATAATTTACTAAACAAATACAAATTTAATAAAGAACAATCTAAATACCTCACTACAACACAGCCAAATTTGTTCAAGTATCTCACCCTAACATAACTAAATTTTGGGGATAATTTTAGGATAATGTCTTATAGATACTGATCAAAACTCTTTCAGTTCTACTTTTTGAGACCCTGAAGTTTTCTTCAGATTGTCTCTCTGTGGTTTCCGAAGTCTCAGTATAGGAACAGTCAATATCAATTTTGTGTGCTACAAACATTTCCCTAGTTTTGTTTGTTCATTAATTCATTTGTTTTGTGATAAGATCTTATGTCACCTAGGCTGGAACTCACAATGTAACCAAGGATGATCTTGAACGCCTGTTAAATTCCTGATCCACCTTCCTTCACCTCCCAAGTGCTGGAATTACAGACAAGAGCAACCACACCATGCTTCCCCTACCTTGCCTTTTAATTTGCTTTATCATGCTTTTGTTTTATTCTCTTTAAATTACTAACATTCAAAATGGTGTTGTTTTTCTTTGGTTTTTTCCTATGGTTGTGCATTATGCATATAAAGTTCAGTTATCTTTGAATCAATTGTTCATCAGATACTGTTGACTCCTTTTTCCCCTTGTTCTCTTATCAGAGGTTTGTTTACAAGGTTTTTCCTAAATCAAATAAAGGATTTTAACTAGGAAAAATATAGATTCCCTTTTACTTACTAATTCATTGATATGATAATCATTCTTTCCCAGTTATATCATATCCACAGAACTTTTTAATTACTCACTCAAGATCCAACTCAGGTGGTCAGACTTAAAGGCAACAAACTTCCCCACTGAGCCTTCTTGTTGGCTCCACCCACAAAGACTTTCAAATCAAGATTATAGATAGGAACATTTAACAAATGCCCCCAATTTAGTTGCTTAAAGAAACATAAAATACCTGTGGTACTCAGAGTTCGTACAGCTCAGGAATTCAAGATCAGCTTGACTAGACACTTTCAGACTCAGGGTTCTCCATGATATCGCACTCAGACATTTGTTTGACTGTTAACCACCTGAAAGTTTTCCTGGAAATGGAGGTTCTACTGCCAAAGGGACAACTCCCATGGCTAAAAGTTGGTACTGGCTGTAGGGAAAGGTTTCTTTTGTATATGTGAGTTTCCACATGAATGCCTATGCATCCTAAAAAGATGATGTCAGCTTCTTCAATAGTGAGCACTCTAAAAGAATGACACAGACCCCACAGTCTGTGCACTTTATGACCCAGTCTCAGAAATCACTCTGTCACCTCTGCCAAGCTGTACTTGTCACACAGCCCAACCCTAGTTCTTTGTGAAAAGTTCCAACACATATACCAAGTAGTAAAAACCCTATGTGGAAGGATACAACCCACATACCAGGTAGCGAAAATCTTTGGAAGCACCTTGAAGGGTGGCTGCTTCTACAAAAAACAGAGATTTGGACTACGAACAGTGGGAAGCCAAGTGATTTCACTCTTAAAATTATCAAGCCCATTCTTTCTTACGCTCTAGAGTTAACTCATCCTCCTACTTGTTTTAAGACATGTGACTCTGGTTTACATTTGTCACCCAAAATTCACTGGCTATAAACTTAGTCCAGGTTCCAACAATTTTGAAAGGTGGGGCTTCTTTTCTCATTATTCTTTATTAATTTCTTAGAACTTCATACAATGAATTTTGACCATATTTAACGATCACTTCTTACCCTCAACTCATCCTAAATCCATCTCCATGCCTCCATAACTGCCCTCCTACCTTATACCTTTTTAAAATAAATCTCCATCTCTGTATCTGCAAAGTATAATAATCAACTACTTCACATACCCCAGAGTGTAGAGCCATCCATTGGTATATGGTCAATCAATCAATGGTCACACCCATAAAGAAAACTAACTCTCCCCAAATCATCAGCTATAGATATTTTCTTAGGAGTAGAGTTTTCACCCCTTCATACTGCATTCTAAGATCTGCCTTGATCTTGTACAAGTCTGGTACCAGCTTCCTTCCACAGTTGCCGTGAGTTCTTAAGAGCCATGGTCCTGTCTAGAAGATATTGTTTCACTCCAGTGTTCTATGACTTCTAACCCTTAACAAGCCTTCTATCCCCTCTTCAACAATGATACCTGAAGCCTATGGAGGGGATGTGATCCTGATGTCCCATTGGTAGCTGAACACTTCACTAATGCTTACTTTGAGTTTCTGCATTAAACACCACCCACTGTACAAAGAAGAGTCCCCAACAGGGTAAGTTAACAAAACCAGTCTGTGGGAAATGGGTCTTGTAAGATGCAATTAGTCATTCAGTATCACCCTCATGAATAGAAAACGCTATTATTGTGGAAGTTCACTGGTTATAATATGAAGGACTCGGCACCCTTTCATTTTTCTTGACATGTGATACCTTGACATGCTACAACACATTAGAGAAGGTCCTCACCAGGTGCTCTCCCCCAGACCTGTACATCCCAGTTTCTAGAGTCACAGAACAAATACGTTTCTATGGTTTAAAATTAACTCCATCTGTGATATCCTGTGGTAGCAGTAGGAAACAGGCCAACCATTTTAACCAGTCCAAGATACTACAGATTTATCTCAACCTAGAAATTATTAATTCAACCATTCCCTCAATCATATTTGCAGTAGCTATACTATCCACTAGCCTCATTTCATTATCCCAATGAACCACTTTAGAACATATTCTGTTAATCACCCCGTCTCTCCTGCATCTTCAATGTCAGTCTTTATTGCTTCCTATGACTTTGTCTACAAACATGGCCTAGTTTCTTCATACTATATCTGGTCTCCTGTAAGCTAGCATCTTCTGCCACTCTCCTGCTCAGTAATACACATCAGGTCCTCATGGTCAAAAGTCCTAAATTTGATCTGGGGATGCAGGGTCACACTTGTACTTTGGCATCTAGAAAATAGACATGGAGCATTGGTACGAGTCTGAGGCTAGTCTTGGCAACACAGTGAATGTCAAGGCAACCTATGTGAAAACCTGTCTCAAAAAGAACAAACAAGGAAAGCCTTAATGTGCTAAATAGGGCTTCTATAATCTTTTCTATTATATTTATCTCATTATTTTCATAGTTATTTTCATCTCATCTTTCAGCATTCCACTTCAGCCACCCTGGACCCATTATTGTTTTCTAGGAAAACTGTGTTTAAAAATGAATACAACTCAAACAATATAAAACCTAACACTGGTATAAACTTGAAAGTGATAATACTCTTGACATTTATAAGTAGATACTTCTAAGATATGTTCAAAACCTCAAGGATATGAATGTTCCAGAATCTTTTCTTTCATCTCTGAATCTTCATCTCTACATCTGCAAAGTATAAATATCACAGTTCCTGCCTCATAAGGTTTTGTGAGAGAGAAAGATAATGCATTTGAAATATGATCATAACACCTAACACATAGACAGTGGTGTCTAATAGCCAGCCACTGCTAGCAGTGGTTCACAAACCATCTCAATATCTTAAAATGGATCACTCAATGAAACATCGATCATTTGAATCAGCATCAGTTACCAATGGTATTGCAAATCACACACACACATGGTATTGCAAATCACACACACACACACACAACACGCCACCTTCGTAAAACTACTTATTGCAACAGCACCACCTTCATGAAATCTATAAAAAGGACATGTAACTATAAACAAATAAGAGGGAATACTGGAATATTGGAGAAATACCCAATAAATCTTAACAACAGAAAATAAAATCAGACTTCAAGGAAACTATTACAATGAACCAAGAAATCAGAAGCAGGACCTCCATCTCTCAAAACCATGTGGTCTGTCATTGCTTCCTCTTTCTTCTCTCTCCCCTTCTCTCCCTACCTCCAGCGTGCTTTCAGAAATCTCACTGAGACCTCTAGCATTAGAATCTCTGGTTCTAGTTCCAGATTTCTACTAATTACTAATTACAGTCTGACTCGTCCCATATTGTCTGTCTTTGAGCCAATTAACTTTAAGAGAAAGGGAAGAGACTGTCCAGATGGTTACCTCATTCCTCAGGGCATGAAGGAGAAGAGCAAAGGAATGAAGATGAAAGGACAGGGTAGAAGAAAACTGGCAAAAACTCCTGGAAAATAAAATTATTTTGACTTGAGTACTAAAATCAACTACATATTCACCTACTTAGTTGAAACTTATGTCTTCCTTAAGGAAATTAAATTAAGTATATTTGTATTTATGCATACAACTGAGTGACCTTATTTACATCATTCTTTGAATAGAAGGCAGTAAATATCTACATTCACAAATATATATATATATATATATATATATATATATATATATATGACTAATGAGTAATGCTGATTAATGGCAAAGTCAGGAAATATTACCAATAAGCTAATTGCTTGATGTTTACATTTTTTATCTCAAAATAGACTTTGAGCAATTAGGATGTTCTCTGAATGACTCATAACATTTCTCTTTTCCTAGAGAAGTCAATTCCAAATAACAAATACTTTCATGTAGATCCCTTGTCTTGCTGTATGTTGTGCTATTATAGCACAATATCTAAAACTGAATAATGTATAAACAAAATGAATTTATTTCTTACAATTATGTACCTTGAGATGTTCAAGGCTGGAGGGCCTGCATCTGGTTAAGGGTCTTAGTGTTGTATCATTCCACAATAGAAAACAGAACGATGAAGCACCATGGTTGAGAAAGAAGGAAGGGGTGGGACTTATTCCTTCCAGCAGAACCTAGTCCCACAATAATTCACCCACTCCAGAGATAATGGTGTCAATTGATTGTGAGTGCCCTCATGATCTAATCCCCTCGCAGGGTTCCACCTCTCAACACTTGCACTGGGATCAAGTTCTAATACAGGGATCTGGGAGATATCAAACCCAAACCCTATAAGAAATCTGTCCTTGAAGTACAGCATCCTCCAGTAAGAGCATCTTCTCTGAGCCACCTCATTATTTAGTTGAAAGAATTGCTAGGAAATAACTCTTGCTTTCATTGTGGCTGGGAACTTGTTTTGAGAAGTGGGTCTCATTTTTTGCTAGACCACTTATTATGGCTACTGCTGAGTAACTTCTCAATCTTTTCACTACATTTATTTATTAAAGAGGCTGGTGAGTGCATATATGAAAGTCGAGGGGCTACTTAGTGGAGTCAGTCTTCTTCTTCAACCACCTAGGTTCCAGAGACTGAACTTAGTGAGGCTGTCAAACTTTGCAGCAGGTGAGGTACCTTTACCCATTACCCATCTCATCAGGTCTCCTCAATCTTTTTTTTTAATTGTCTCTGTTTTTGGACATTGAATCAAACCATTTAATTTTGAATTATAAAATAAAACGAGAAAAATATATAATGCATACACACATTTGGGTTTTTATTGAAACTTTTTAAAAATTATTTTTATTGAGCTATATAAATTTTTTCCACTCCCCTCCCTTACTCTTTCCTACCCTTCTATCCTCTCTTAAGTTCCCCATGCTCCCAATTTACTCAGGAGATCTTGGCTTTTTCTACTTCCCATGTAGACTAGATTCATGTAAGTCTCTCTTAGGGTCCTCTTTGTTGTCTAGGTTCTCTGGGATTGTGAATTGTAGGCCACTTTTTCTTTGCTTTATGTGTAAAAGCCACTTATGAGTGAGTACATATGATATTTGACTTCCTGGGTCTCAGTTACCTCACTCAATATGATGTTTTCCAGATTTATCCATTTGTCCACAAATTTTGAGATGTCATTATTTTTTTCTGCTATGTAGTACTCCATTTTGGAAATGTACCACATTTTCCTTATTCAATCTTCAGTCAAGAGACATTTAGGTTATTTTCAGGCTATTACAAATAATGCTGCTATGAACATAGTTGAGCACATATCCTCATGGTATGATTGAGCATCCTTTGTGTATATACCCAAAAGTGGTATTGCTGGATCTTGAAGTAGGTTGTTTCCTAATTTCCTGAGAAATTGTCATACTGATATCCAAAGGGGCTGCAACAGTTTGCATTCCCACCAGCAATAGATGAGTGTTCCCCTCACCCCATATTCTCTCCAGCATAAGTTGCCATCAGAGTTTTTGGTCTTGGACATTTTTACAGGTGTAAGACAGAATATCAGAGTTGTTTTGATTTGCATTTCTCTGATAGCTAAAGATGTTGAGCATTTCTTTAAGTGTCTTTCAGCCATTTTAGATTCCTCTGTTGAGAGGATCAAAGACCTCAAAATAAAACCAACCACACTGAACCTCATAGAAGAGAAAGTGTGAAATATACTTGAACTCACTGGCACAGGAGACCACTTCCTAAATATAACCCCAGTAGCACAGACACTGGGAAAAACAACTAATAAATGGGACCTCCTGAAACTGAGAAGATTCTGTAAAGCAAAGGACATGGTCAACAATACATTTGGTTTTTTGAGAAAGGGTTTCCCTGTGTAACCCTGGCTATCCTAGAACTAGCTCTGTAGACCAAGGTAGCCTTGAATTCAGAGATCTGTGTGCCTCTGCCTACCAAGTGTTGGGATTAAAGGTATGCACTACCATGCCCAGCTTCAAAACTAATTTTTCAGCAATAAAACACTAAGTTCTAACCGATACAGTCCAAGGCCATAGCCTAGCTTGTTTCCTTCCAACTTTCACAACCCCAACTTGCCACGATACTTGGATAAAACTGTACTGTGGCTTAATCTCCATCCTTTCCAAATTCACATGGTAAATCTCTAACCCACTGTGCTCCAGAATGTGACTGTATTTGTAGATTGAACCTTTAATAAAGCCATAAAATTAAAACAGCCATCAGGGAACTCTAATTCAACCTGACTACCTGCCTATTGACCTTAGAGAAGAGAAAACATGAACACATGAAGAAGCAGTCTGTCGAGGCCTGGCAAGAACCTCCCATCTGCCAGCCAAGGAAAGAGGCCTCAGAAGACAGCTAGCCTGCTGCCACCTTGAGCTTCAAATTTTTGTTTCCAGGCTGTGAGAGAACACATTCCTGCTGTTTAAGCCACCCAGCCAGAAAACTAATATGACTGGATGCAATTTGTTATCAATCAAGCAGAAATTTTCAGGACATGTTTTTTTTTTCTGAACACTTTGCTACTTTTTATTTTTGTTTTTTAATTAACATACAAAGTAATTGATTGCATTATTGCATTTTTATAAAAACTTTGCTTCAGTTGAGCTCCTGCCCTATTCCCCAGACTTGTGCCTTTCTACCTCACATAGCTCCCTTTCTACTTACAGGTCACATGTATTATATTACCTGCCCACTTCCTTGAAACCAACTTATCTACTTTTGTGGTCCCTGCCTGTTCATGATCTATACTCACACCCACACCCAAATATACAAAAATTAACAGCTAGTATATGAGAGAAAATATGATATTTTTCTTTCTGGATCTGGGTTACCACATTTGATACATTTCGGATCTGTCTACTTCCCTGAACATTTCATAAATTCCTTTTTCTTTATAGCTGGATAAAATTCCACATCGGCACATACTTACTATCTGCCTCAAACATTTTGTGAAATTAAGCAAGGAATCAATGAATAAATCATGGAGACTCTTCTGTAAGTCAGGATCTCTGGCAGATAATGAAACTCAGAAATGAATGAAGACCCATCACACTGCCAGGAGCAGCCAAGTCTAGCAAGGGGGTCAGACTGATGCTGTGAGGACCATGGAGATGCTCAGGAACTCTGCAAAAGAAGAAACGTGTTTGAGCTAGCCTGTGAGATAACAGGAAGAAGTGACATGAGGTGACAATAGGCCACATGCAGGAGGGAAGTGATCTTATCTTTAATGCTATTTTATTATTTCTGAGTAGTAGTAGTTTAAACAGTAGATGAAAATTTTAATTGACTTCTCAGGAAGAGGAGTGCGGCAGTAACTATGTTAATGAAAATGAGTTAAATGTTTACTAACAGTTAAATTGGAAATACTAAATGCTCACTTTGAGTACATCACTGAGGGGTTCTTCATGTTCATTTATCCTGCTGGTTCTCCATGACACAAACTTCCCTTAAACTGGACCTCTCCCAAGTCAAGCCACTTCCAAGAAACTAGTCTTTGTGCTTGTTACTTCATTTCTACTTTATTATTATTTTTGACTCCTAAACTGTGAGCTTCATGTTAAATAAAGGGTAATTATGCCTTCAATCAACTATTCAAACAACTCAATGAGTCGATCCATGAGTTTAAGGTGAGCACATCTAAAGAAGACACTGGTGCTCTTCCACACATCCTTAAGCCCCCCAAATCCCATCTGTACAGAGGCTCAACATCTCTCCCCAGACAGAAACACAAGCTGGGCTCTGAAACTCCCACAGAAGTTAAGGTTCTGCCTCTCTCGCATCACAAGAGCACAGCATCTGCCAGGCTTACTCCTGAGCATGTAATAAACTGACTGTCAGACTGTACTTGCCAAAAGCTCAAGTCACATTGTATTTGAAACTTAACATGCTGAACATGTTAAGTACCAAAACTCTGTGCCCAAACTTCCACAAGTTACCAGAACAAAAATCCCCTAACCTTCCCATGCATTTTTTTCCGGATGTGATCTAAGGCACAGTTTGTTTTGCTTTGATGCAAAAAAGTCACAATGTGTAAAAGAATGTGTATTTCACAAAAGTAGCTTTGAATATATCTATCACTCCTGTCTGCAAATAACCATTTCATAAAGAGATTCATTAAACAATAAGTTGTTTTGTTTTGTTTTGTTTTGTTTTGTTTTGTTGAAACTCCATCTCAAACATCCCAGGATGGCCTAAAACTCACCATGTAGTGAATGACTTGAACTTACGAGTCCCTGACTCAACCTTCCAAGTCCAAGTGCTGGGATTTTGGGTGTACCATAGTATCAGTGCCTGGGGACCACTAAGCTCTCATGCAGCTATATTGTTAGCCCTAATTTCTCCCTTACACTTCATGCAAAACAATAAAAAAGAAGGAAGACAGCCTTTGTCCTTTTCATTGGCCCCTCTTCTGCTATTCACTTTGTCGAGATGGAAGTCATTCTAGAAGAAGCCCCATCTCTCCGCTCCCATGACATCACTCCTCCGTGCCTTCATGTAGTTCATGAGTGCATCGTCATCTCTATGCTGACAGCTTCCTATCCCAGGTCTTCCAACCACAGTCAGCCTCAGATATAAGACTAATATTGTTCCTATAATAACAGACATGTTCTGACCTGTTTTATCCGATAAAGTATCACTGGTTAGTTGCTGTTATGACTATTGTACACATAATTAATTTTAATTTAACCACAGTGACTAAATAGTGGTCATAGTAGACAATGCAGTTATAAGATTCCTCTTGGGGCTGTGTAGTGAGATATCTGACCCCCTCCCAGACAACACTCCAATACACAAATGAAAATCCCTCTTTCACTGTCTTATTCCTATTAATTATATTACTATAAAATCCATCTGATGGCAATACTACTTTTGACATATATCTATTCCCCACATTCAGTTTGCTTATTACAGACACACTTCTGAAAATGGAAGAAAAATTCAGTTGAGAATACAATAATTTAGCATGAATGTGAAAGGAAGAAATTAATGTGTTTCAGTTGGCATCTTAATTATTCTACTCATTCCTAGAAACATTAATCATTATTCAAGGTTGCATTAATATAAAGTGAACAAGACCTTTATCAATCAGCAGGGAAATATTTCAAAGGAGAAATCTATAATAAACAGGAGAGGCTGCCAAGGTTAGGCAGTAGAAACAATGTGAGAATGTAATATTTAATATCTAGATCACGAGAAATTATGTAGGTCAGCAAATATAGAAGGAAGGGGAATAAGGAGGAAAAGAAAGGGGTAGGTAGAATTCTTGTAACAAGTAAGACTAAAAAAGATCTTGACAGAAATTTAACGAGGTAAATTAAAGTCTCAGCGAATGCTTAAATGTATAGAACTCTCTTGGTGCTCTAGGGTAAAGACTTGTATCCTATGGCAATTACTTTAGTGAGAAAATACATCTAAGTAATCATTAAAGGAGGTGTTGCCATTGGCTTAGAATATTATCTAGGAGAAATATGCAAGCCACACACAGGGTTTTAACTACTCTTAGAGACTAACTTAAAAAGAGAAAGGCCAGTGAGATGGCTCAGTGGGGAAAAACACTAGCTTCCATGCCTGAGGACCTAAGATTGATTCCTGGAATCTATGTGATAAGGAAAGAATGAGCTTCTGCAAGCTGTCCTCTGACTTCTGGCCATGACCATGCTATGCATGCATGCATTCTACTCCTGAGACTCACACCCAGCCTTAAAAGTGTAAGTCCTCAGATCTGCTAGGAGCATTTTAAATGTCCAATAGATGCTAGCATCAGCCATATTGTTCAGAACTGACCAATGATTACACCTCTTGAGAAAAAGCCATGGAGGAATTTCATCAGAAAGAGGAACAATAGACAAAGGCTATAAGCAAAAGAAGATAATTTTCATAAAACAGTGGCTAATATAAGCATGCACAAAGAGCTTTGGAAATTGAAAATCTATTTTTTCTTACCAACTCTTTCCAGGTCAGCAGAGGTTGGAAATCATGTGGAGACACATCTGTGATGAGCACTGTTCTCTGTTGGCTTACTGCCTGGTAGGCATGGGAAATGGGGGACCCTTGTAAACTGTTTTAGGACTGATCCAGTCTACACAGTAGGATAATGGGAATGTATCAAGGAATCTAAAAAACGTTTATACTCAAGTAGGGCACAAAAAACTCTTGGTTTGGTATTGTTTTATTTAACCTACTATATTGCCACCATTTTAGAAGGATCATAGTGACTTAAAGGAGTAGAATATTAGCTATCAGAGAAAAAGCATTGCTCCCTGTCTTATTTACTGCTGTGTCTCTAGAACCTAGACCCCTAGTTGGAGATCGATGACTGTTGGGCAAACAAATTAGTCAACAGCTCCATGGCTTCCTGTGGAGTAAACAACCAGCAGCTTGAGCACCACAGAGAGCCTTGCTCCAAGTTTGCTATTTATCCATTTGCTCCAGCAAGGATTCTGACATATTCACGGTGCATTAGTCACCTTATTAGATGCTATGAATACAGAAATAATAAGCACCAAAAAGCTAAAGGAAAAAGTCAAACTTGTATATTACACACTCTATTTCACAACCAAGGAGATGTGTTTTCTACATAATTTAACAGATCTGCTTGACTGATAGAGGTTTCATTTTTCTCAAATGTTGCATGAAATATTAAAATGCAGCTTCATCAGAGGTCACGAGATTCCATCTAACTCCTAAAACTTCATAAAAATTCCATCAAGAGAAGTAAATATTCCTGACTGAAAAGTACTAAGAATTTGACTCTGGTTGTATTTGTGTTGCCCTAATTAGGCATCTCATTTAAATTCTTTCCCAAGTTCATATGGGAGTTTTCCTATAATTTCTATAATCCCTTGCTTAGCCCAAGTGATATTTTTCCCCCTATTTCAAGGCCCTTTCAAAGCAAGCTAATCACGGGAAGATTTCCAAAATGTAGAAGAATTAGAAGAAGGAGCTGATTGCTTAATTCTTGCCTCTGACTCTGTGCTTCTGTTAATTAGCAAGAGCCAGAGTCCTCAGCGTGCTCTAGAGAACTCTGGGAGCCTCTGATTAGCCATGACAAGGCCATCTGGCCTCCACAGCACGTTGGAGAAAGTCTCTCTTGGCAGAAAAATCAGGGATGCCTGTAATTTAGAATGACTCAAGCACTCCACCATGTTTGAAAAGAGACAGTGTCTGAGTTCCAGATGAGGCCTGCTCCAAAGACAGCAACAGAGTTGCACCATAGCCGTGGTTTGAAAACTCAGCCCTGCTCCTTCGATTTGGCTCATCTTCTCTGCCCACCCTCTAGGGGTCCCACTCTTCATCTCTTAACATTCTTCTACTAAAAACTATTGTATCTAAACCAACAGACGGAAATTTGAAGCTTGCACATCATTGTTTGGTTAAATTTTAAATAGTCATTCGCCAAGAGGAAACCAACATGGAGACAAGAAAAGATTTGGAAACATCAGAGAGATAGAAGCAGCCAAGGCGAGCTGGTTAGCTCTATCCTGTTGCTTCCTTCCCAAGCAAGCTGGACAGGAGCGGACACACAGCTGAACAGAAAGAAGACAAGACTTCCAAGGGAAGAAACTGGCCAGAGTGCACTGGGGGTTGACATAATTCAAAACACATCTTCTCTGAAGCAAGGATGAGTATTCTTATAAGCAACCTTGGCTTGCCTAAACCAGTGATTTCCAGCCAAAATATCTGAGGTAGATTTATTTTGGAAAAAATATAATAACATCATTACCTTCAGTCTTTACACCATGGGCACAGTTTAATAATCAAATATGTGCTCGCCACAATATTGCCTCAGGATCTCTGGGTCCAGAGGAAACTCCCTATGTCTTAACTGATGCCAGGTTAGAGTAAAGACTAGTTATAATTTAAAATTTAAAAAGAAAACAAGTGAAAAAACTGAACCTTTTTTTTATTTTTGTTGTTTGTTTGTTCTTTTTTTTTTTTTTTTGGATTTTCGAGACAGGGTTTCTCTGTAGCTTTTGGTTCCTGTGAGTTCGAGGCCATCCTGGTCTACAAGAGCTAGTTCCAGGACAGGAACCAAAAGCTACAGAGAAACCCTGTCTCGAAAATCCAAAAATAATAATAATAATAATAGTAATAATAATAATTTTGTTGTTTTGAGACAGAGGTTCTCTATATAGCCCTGGCTGTCTTGGAACTCGCTCTGCAGACCATACTGGCCTCAAACTCACAGAGGTTCGCCTCCTCTGCCTTCTGAGTGCTGGGATTAAAGGTGTGCGCCACCACCACCCAGCTAAAGCTGAACTTTCTGATGATCACACTTCTCAGACCTCATAGAGGAGGCTTTTGGGGCAAGTGGAGGAAACCCTGATGCAACCGCAGGGATGTGCGTTATGCCAGGATCCTGAAGTAGCGGCTCAGGAAGTGTAGGAGAGCAGCGGTAATTTGCATCACTCACCTCCTTGCATCTAGGCGGCGAGATGCCATTCATGCCTGTTCACTGAACGCCTCCCGAGGCTGACATGTCCTTAACTGTGCAGGCTTTATGTTGTATTGTTTACCTCTTCCAGTCACTCACACGCCTCTTCCAGTACATCAGATTTACTTCTCTACACTGAGTTATTTTGGTTGGACAGTTTTATAAGTTAGGGGTTAATATTCCTTTGAGGTGAAAGAGTGTAGCTAGGTCAGAGAGGAGTGTAAATATCCACAAATTCTTATATAAGTTCTTAGCGAACCAAATGGCCCTGGATGGTCCAGCATTGACATGATATACAAATAAACAGAGGGGCAAGCACTTGAATCCCTCACTCTGAGGGGAAGAACTTTGCACCTCAGGTTATCAAGTGCATCCCAGTAAGCAGTAAGTCTTCCAAGGAACCAAGATTAAAATTTGCATTGGCGGCCAAATATGTAGCTCCCAATGATAAAAAAAAAAAAAAAAAAAAAAAAAGAAAAAAAAAAAAAAAGGTTTACCCAACTGAATTTACCCTGAGCATCCAGGAAACAAACAAGCAGTGTCTGCCTCGCCTACACTCAATACTGTGTGTCTGACAAGGTTCAGTGTGAATCCAGATGTTTCCAATGTTGTATGTGTCATCTGTGATTTCTTAGACACTGGCTTGGCAAGCTCCTACCTGCATTCCACAGCTGATGCTATCCATTCTGAATATTAAATTTCTGCTCTGGATCTTACTCCTCTAAATAAGGAAGTGAGAGGTGAATGTATTATTATTCTAAGGGACCCAAAGCTCTGAACAAAATACTTAGCCAAGAGAGAGACAGAGAAAAAGAGAGAGAGAGAGAGAGAGAGAGAGAGAGAGAGAGAGAGAGAGACAAAGAGAGAGAGACAGAGAGAGAGGAAGGGAGGGAGGGAGGGAGGGAGGGAGGGAGGGAGGGAGGGAGGGAGGAGTATGTGTGTGACTTAACTGCTCTTTTGAAAGGAAAATTACTTCTTTCAACTTTGTTATGTGTTGGTGAACAAACCATCTCTTCCAAGGCACTGGCTGACTCTCTGGCAGCCAAGCTGAATCACAATCATGCAAACAGCAGTGCTTTGGTTTATAATTTATTAATCACACCTACTGTGTCATCCTGCTAACACTTCATAACCATGACAATGAGAAAGTCAACTCTACAAATAGATCTTTAGACCTCACCATCCAACCTGCAGGCTCCTTACTCCCCCGACTTGTCTCTAAAATCAAGCCACACAGAATCCTTGGTCAAGTACGAGTTTATTAGAAGCCGCCTATGCCCCAGGTCTATCGTCTACATGGCATATGGGGCAATGCATTCATAACTGGTCACGGGTGAGTGGCTTTCAGCTTCCTCTTCCTACAGTGATCAACTGGCAGTGGAGTTGGGTCCTAAAAAAATGAGTAATATTGTTGACAGAAAAGTAATAACATTACTAAATTCCTCCTGAAAGCCTTACACTTGTAACTTTATTTATTCTTTGACAATTTCATACATATATACAATGGTTTTTGGTCATAACCACCTCCAACTCCCCAAGCTCCTCAAGAAAGCTCCCCCAACACGTGCCCCTCCCATCTTTTTCTTTGTAAATATTTTTCATTTAATATCCTCTTTTTCGTTCTTAATATCTCACAGAGTGATGCTTGCATAAGCACGGGCAACTTATAAGCAATCACATCCTTAAGAAATACGGCTTCCCATAACCCAAAACCATCAATTACCAAGAGTGCTTCAGCTGGGGGTAGAATCTCATGAGTCTCCCCCATCCGTGTTGGGATTCTTTGCTGGCTTGATCTAGTGCAGGGATTGTGAGGGTAACCACAGCTGCTGCAAGTTCCTGAGTACAGGGACCAGATCATGTCCTGAAGAACTTTGTAGTATCCCTCCCTATCCTTCAGCTCCTGCATTCTTTCTGCCTCTTCTTCTAGAAAGCTTTCTCAGCCTGGAGGGGACTAATATAGTGTCTCTTTAGGGCTGAGCGATCAACAGTCACTTATTCTCAGTTCTTTAATTAATTATGTGTCTCCGCACTGACTGCTGCCCACTACAATAAGAAGCTTCACTGATCAAGATTGGGAACAGCATTAATCTACAATTATAAACATAAATATTTAGAAGGCAGTTTGGAAACATGGCTGTTTAGCAACACCACACACACACACACACACCACACACACACACAGCAGACTAAAAGCTTTTAAACCAGCTTTGCAGTACTAAGCATGAATTCCCTCCTATGGAGCAGGTCTTATATACAATAACTAAACAGTTGATTAGCATAGCAATCATAGCATTATTGCACCCACACGTCTCACCTATGTTGGTAGGTCTCCGGCAAGTCTACTGACAAACATTCTCCCCAAGAGGCCTGCATGGTATCTTCTGACACTGAAAGCTAGGCATCAGGGAAGAAGTTTCCAGGTCAACTCCAATCTATTTTTCTATCTCCTGCAACCAGAGCATGTGTGTGTGTGTGTGTGTGTGTGTGTGTGTGTGTGTGTGTGTGTGTGTGTTTTCAATAACAAGATTTTAGCATTTTATTATGACGTGCAACCATTAGCAAGAGTCTGTGTTATTCTGGAGACTCTGGGGCCTCGCTGACCAATACCTTAAGTAGGTATTGCCACAACAGGCCCTGAGAATTTCACTTAATTACCAATGTCTTCTGGGGGAAGGGTTGTCTACTCATGCCTGGTACCTACATTTAAAAAGTTACGTCTGTACTTAGCTTACAGTATAGTGGGTTTTCATGTTTTTTAAAATATATCTTTAGTTTTGGTTAACCCATCTACACACCTTTCCTCCCTGAAAAGTCTTACACTTTTGTAATAATCTTAATTATGATAATAGCCAAGTAAGAAATAATCGATTAACTACATAATTTTATAATTAAGAAAACTCTGATTCTGAACATTTAAATATAATCTGCCTAAAGATATACAGCTGGCACCATCTGATTTTGACGTATCTGTCTTACTCTTGAATAAGGTTGAGACTTATCTGCTTACAAGCCACATGCAAATTAATCATAGAATACAAATGCTACATAAATCAAACTTTGCCTCTTTGACAAATTACTTGAGCAATCAACTTTGAGAAGAAAATACTTTATTTTGTTCATGGTTTCAAAGGTTTCTATGTGTGGATTTCTCTGCTGCTTTCAGGCCCATGGCAATACAGAACCATCATAGTGGAAGGGCCTAGCAAGAAAGATGCTCACTCACTTCACAGCAGCTAGAGAAGGAAGCAGTGGGGTGGGGTGGGATCAAAGACAAGGCATCCTTTTCAAAGGCACAGTGGCCTGATTCTTTCAGCCAGGCCCTGCCTCCTAATACCATACACAGTACAAATTTATCAGTGGGTTAATTCATTGATAATTCAAGCAAGCATCCTCATGATCTAATCACTTGTAAATGATGGCACAAACTAGGGGTCCAGCCTTCAGCAAACAAGTCTTTAGAAAATAGGGGGATTGGGAGGAATAGTTCATGTGCAAACCATAGGTGATGCTAAACAAAATGATGCAATTTGAGACTTCATTGATCAAAAAGTACAGTTTCCAAATCAAAGGAATATGTTTAGATCCTGGGAGTTTATGATCATTCCATCTTTGGAGTTCAGCATAGCATATCTAGAACAAAAACCTAGTTCTAGGAATAAGACTTTGAAGGATTTTAACAAACTCAAAGGGGAGTGCACAACCAAGAAGTCACTACTCCAGGAACTGTCTCATAGACAACCTCTTGTTGGAACTGGGAGATTCAGTCTGAGAAAAGCTAAAAGGGATGATACAGGAGCTATTTTCAAATAATTGAAAGCTGCCATATTTTAAAAAGGAAAAGAAATCACAGGCTGGTTTCTTATAACTCCAGAAGATAAACTAGGAAACCAGAAGGACCTTCCTCACAATCCCCGTGATTTAGAGATGAATGATTGAGGACCTAGAAATATGCTAATTGTAAGCCTGGAACAGATGCGTGCATATTAGGAACATCTGGGAGAAGCACCATCAGAAACTGATGCTGAATGAATGGGGTACTGAGGATCCAAATATTTGAGTCCAGGCTCATTCCATTAGAGAAAGAATCGTGACCCATTGCAACTACTTGTCCTCTAACAAGGCATCAATAACCCAGTTGCTTCTATGGTAGAAGCAGTGATCTATATTGTCAAGGACCCATCTCGACAAAATCACTTCTTACCAGGGTACGGGTGTGGGAATTTTAGAAATATAAGTAAAGAATATGAAGACATATGAAAAGAATAAGACAGAAACCATAGAATAATATCAGGACAGAGGGGGGATAGTCTAATGATTACTGAAATAGGCCACGTTTATTTTTCCATAGCTTTTATACCCAATGTAAATGGGGGGAGGGGTAAGAAGGTAACAAAAGACTTTATTAACATGATGTGCAGGACAACTCAAACAGTTAATGTTTTAACACTCTGAGACATCAAATCATTAGCATTCTGTTATCTACATAGTGAAGTTTCTCTAGATCACATATCCTGAATGCAGCCCCTCCCCAATGACCTCATAGTTACAAAAGAAGGAGCAGAAATACGTTTGCATATCCTGACCTCCTGTCAGGATGGCATGGACTTACTTGAATGAGCTATTTTAATGTGAAAAGAACCAAGCAATCAGATCTTGAGTTGGAATGTGTGACTATGCTTGTCGATCATTTGAACAACCTCCAAACTCTCTGACCGACAGACAAGGTGGAAATGGACCCACATGTTTTGGCCTTCACACTATACCACAGTGATTATGCTACCCACACTGGCAGATGGACCCAGAGTTTTCACAAAACTGACAACCATGAACCTTTCATCTCTGCCTCTGCCCGCCCTTGGCTATTCACCTTGCCTGGGATGTTTTCGCCCTATGTAGTTATGTCCTGATAGCTCTTCTTTATGCCAGTCTCTGCTTAAATAATGCCTCCTCACAGAAATCTTCCCTAACACCTACCCAGTATATACTCTTCCCTTATTTGCATATTTTATTTTATAGCACAAATAATTGACTGCCTGTCATCAGTATACAAATATTTCTCTGCCTCCTCCACCTGAATGCCAATTACACCAGGTAACAACTTGTTTTGTTCGCTAATATACTCCCTTAAGCCTGCCACAGTACAGACCCTCAAGAAATGGCTGCAAAGCACATGGATTTTTTCCCCAAGGAGGGTTTACATCACTTCATGGTAAACAATTTCCATGTCAATCCTGTCTCTTGAAGCCAAACTTACAGGGATAGGACTTCATTGCCTTTAAGAATTCATGTATTAAAGGAGCAACTCAACCTTGGAAATGAGAGCCTCAACAGCCTCTAGTTTTAGATTAGTCACAAATCTCATGCTTAATTTTTCAATACTATCCCTAGAAACTGGCTATAACCTCTTGAATTTTCAATCAAATCAACAGAAATTATTTTTGTCAAATTACAATGCTGTATAGCAAACAAAATGTTCTCCACATTGCCATTTTCCAGTTACATGGGATTATTGAAATTTGAGTATTCAAGTGAAGCTTTCTTCTTGAAAATTCATTGTTTACTGGCCCCTTAAATCTGAGGACTCCAAGGTTAGCTGAAAATGTCATTAGCCTATTCAAAATCAGATAAATAAAAATGCTCTATTTATTTGCATACAAATTGAAAAGAGTGGATAGCTCTTTCCTCCGCATATCTTTTCTCTCTTAAAGGCTTGCCAGCATAGTTTAATCCCTGAAAGGAGAAAGAGATGGTAGCAATTTACTACAGAGTCTATACAGTGAGTTACAGACCACTGTCAGGTACATAGTGATGTTCTGTTTCAAAAAGAAGGAAGGAAAGAAGGAAATAGGGAAGAAAGGAGAGAGGGGAAGAAGGGAGGGAGGGGAAGAAGGGAGGGAGGGGAAGAAGGGAGGGAGGGGAAGAAGGGAGGGAGGGGAAGAAGGGAGGGAGGGAGAAATGAAGGAAAGAAAATCTTCTCTCTGAAAGTTTACTTTCCAATGTAGAGATCACAGAAAGTTGAGAGTGTTAACAAGATTAAGAACAGTGGGTACCGACCAAGCCCATCAACTATGTTAACCATGAATCTGTTTCATGCATCTGTGCGACAATTACTCATGGAACACCTGTTATAAACCAAGTCATATAACAGCTTGGAGAAATTGGTGTCAATGTACGTGTGTTTCCTATCATCTTAAGACTAGCTTTAAGCTAGACAATGAAGCAATGAATAAACAAAATAACTATGGAAGTACCCTAAAGAAAACCATGAACTGTCATAGGGAACCACATTGCAGATACTTAATATTGGAGGCCAGAAGAGTCAGGAGAATGAACTTGGGCCTCACTCTCCTCATACCCTCCAGTCTCACAGGGGTACCTAAAGTTGACTCAACTACAAGTCAGAGGGCAAGGGACGAGCTTAGCACTGGGTAGGCAGGGCTAGCAGTACATAGTGAAAACACACAAAAGGTGTACCCAAAGAGTCCAGGGACCCCTAAATCTTTCCTGGTTGTTGTTGCATCTACTTACGTAGTTATTGCTCAGTCCGTTTCTTCCTTCTCCCTCTTTGTTTTCTCACGTAAACTTCTTTCTCTTATAGACTCCATAATGACAAAAATAGACATGGTCGTCGCCTACACATAATTAACCAAGTGTCTACGACTTTTCTTTCTAACTTTTTACCCGCTGGTTTTGCAGTATCCGCACCCCCAACCTGTGCAGTACTAGGAACCCAAGCCAGGATGCTGAGCATGCTAGGCAAGAGCTCTGCCACTGAGCTGTTTCCCAGCTCTAGGTTTTCAGCCAAAGACTCTTTTCAACTTCTCCCCATCATTCTGAATACACAAAATAAAGTATTAGTCACAACTTACATACCGCTTCTTGGCAGAACAATCTTTCATTGGCATGAAAACTAACATTTTCAATTTGATTGGCATGTTGAGATGAACCCAATTTTATTTTTAAAGACATTTTTTAGAAAGTAGCCCATAAAGGCAGATGCTTTAAAACACCCATATTTATATGCATACAAAACAGTTTCATATTTAAATTATCAGAAATTAAATACAAAGCTAAAACTCCCCTTGGAACCCACAATGTTAACACCTATCATTCATGAAGCAATTATTACATGTCAGACATTATGACAACTACTTTACAGCTAAGAAAAGTATTATTATTATTACTATCATCGTCATCATCCCTGGGTTCTGATTACAGAAAAGTGAGGCCGAGGGAGATCATACAGGTATTATAAAACGAGACCTAGACTCAGACTTTGCATACCTATGACTGAGCCCACAGACATCAGCCCAGAAAAGCGCCTGAGTGTAGATTGAAGCAACTACAACACATTCCTCAGCCATCTTTGCCCTGTAGACATTCTCAAGGACATAGAACTCTGGGTATCCTTATATCCATTCCATAATAATAACAACAGAAAAAATATATAGTAAGGAAGTTTTGCTGAGTAAGTATGCAAAAACAATCAAGTTATAGGACAACTAAGCCCCCTATGGTCCCATGTGTGCCAGAACAAGGGGAGATGCTTATAAAATAAATAGGCCTACAGTTACATAGGAATATACATAACACCTAGATACCAATGTGACTATGAATTTAGAATCATGGATAATTTCTGAAAATATAACTGAAAAATGTCAATAGATAGTTGCCTTGTAACTGCTCAAATAGGACCAAGAACTGTTTATTTCCCCTTCTTCCCATCTGACTTTTCCACAGACTGAAGCTCTACTAGACTAGTGACAGCAGCATCTCACAAAGAGGCAAAGGCTGAGATGATCCAATAGCTGCCGTACAAAAGAGCGCTGCTGGCAATCCCCAGTCTATCCAGTCAGAATTCCTTTCAAGGTTATTAGTTTTAAACAGTCTGTTCCCTTTATCTTGCTGCCCATGTATGTTATTACTGTTATAAAAAGAAGCGGTGAAATGTCTTCCTTGGTTATGCTAACACCAGCAGTCCAACTTCACTCGTAGAAACAAACAAATATCAGTCCAGGAATCAATTCATACAGAAGCAAAAGCAGTACCCTGAACAAGTTCAACCGGGTGTCTTGGCTGGTAACTTTTTAATCAACCTTTTCCTGGCAGAGAATGTTATGGAAGACTTTAACCTTCAAAAGCAAAGCATGTGGATTTAATTGTTCATAGATACAACGTGCCATAACTACTGATACCAAACTCCAGGGTTTGAGCAGGGTCTGTAGATGGTGAAGTCCAACTCAAAGTGATGATCTACAGCTACAGCTTGATCAACACCAAAATTCTGTGGATTTTGAGTTCTCAGAAACCATTACTAATGGCAAGTTGAATGAATTAGGAAATATTCACGGACTGAAACCCAAAGTAGACACTGAATTTATATAAAATATGACAGCAAACAATATTCTACATTATTACAAAGTTTGGTGTTATTTCTTCCCACAGTCATTCCGCATCAATGTTGCATGCAGATATTCCCTGACTTAAGATGGACTTAGAGCCCAGTAAACCCAACATAAGCTAAAAATATCAACAGTCACATAGCAGTCAGTACACCTGGCGGGCCTACGGAGAGTCTCAATCTGGCAACATAGTACCCAGCACGCTGCTGCCTTTGGGATTGTGGGTGACCTGAGGCAGCAACTTACTGCCACTCTCAAGCTTCACAAGAGAGAAGCATAGCACACTGCTAGCCCAGGAAAAGGTCAGAGTTCAGAATTCCATGTATAGCGTCTATGCATCACTTTTGTACCACTGTAAACTCGAAAGTGTGTAGGTCACACCATTAGACACCACAGAGCATCCGTATTCCTGAAGGTCTGTTCTCACACAATGAACGCCCCACCATCATTCAGCAAGCGAGATCAACCCACTGTCCCTGCCACCAGGAGCGGAAATCCTCCACCAGCACCAGGAAGAGCAGAACATCCAGCTCGTCCGCTGAACGGTGTCTGTTGTCTTAATCAGAGAGCGGTAATGTTCATGCCAAGCTCTTCTTGCTTGGCTTGCTCAGCAGCACAGCCACCAACTGGCGGGGAACGAACTAATCCTTTCGTGAGGAAGCGTGCTCGGCTGCGAGGCGATTAGAAATGTGTCACTTGGAGGATTAAACGAATGTGACTTTGAATGCAAATTCCACAACTGAAAGGCAATATGACTTGAAGCAAATGGAATCATTCTGAGAACGTTTCCTCTTTCAAGGGGACCTACTATGTTACTTCCTGTCCTGGAGAATTTTATGTCACCGTGCCAAGAGCTAGAGTCAGCTGAGAGGAATTAAGAAAATGTCTCTACAAGATCAGGCTGTAGGCAAACTTGTAAAGCATTTTCTTAATAAATGATTGATGTGAGAGGGCCCAGCCCATTGTGGGTTGGGGCCACCCTTGGGCTGGCGCTCTGCTTTGTGTAAGAAAGCAAGCAGTGCAAGCCATGGGGAGCAAGCCAATAAGCAGCACCCCTCCATGCCTCCCGCTTAAGCTCCCACCTCCAGGTTCCTGCCCTGTTTGAGTTCCCACACTGATTTCCTTCAGTGATGGGGTGTGACCTAAGAGTTGTAGGAGGAAATAAACCCTTTCCTCCCCCAATTTTTTTTTTTTTTTTTTTTTTGGTTTTTCGAGACAGGGTTTCTCTGTGGTTTTGCAGCCTGTCCTGGAACTAGCTCTTGTAGACCAGGCTGGTCTCGAACTCACAGAGATCCACCTGCCTCTGCCTCCCAAGTGCTGGGATTAAAGGCGTGCGCCACCACCGCCCGGCTCCCCAAATTGTTTTTGGTCCTGGTCTTTTAACACAGCAATAGAATCCCTAACTAAGACAGTGAACAAATCTTTTCAAGGGTCAAATAACACAATATAGGACGACTGCAAAAACACTTAGTGCAGGCCCAACAAGCGCTAAGCAAACAATATAATCTTTAATTTAGAATTTCTGAAAGTTCTTCACGACATTCTTTTCTTGTCGTACTTACTAGTGTTCAGACATCTGTACTGGCCTGCCCTTGGGATTCTGACAGGCTGTGTCCTCGGCTGTAGCCACTAAGAGGACCTCATGAGCACATTCACTATGTTCCCTGCCCACCTCCCGTCTCTCTCTCTCTCTCTTCTTTCTTCTCTCTTCTCTTCTGCCGCCCCTCTCCAGAGGCTGGTCTCCCTTTTCTCCTCCCCCTTTTCCCATTCACTTTCCCTCAACAAAACCCCCTCCACCTGAGCTCTGTCACATGGTATCTCCCTCTCACACACTGCACTTTTATATTACAACAATACTTCAAAAATAAATGCTTCCAAGAAAACACAAATCATTATACTGATAAAAGAATTCTTGATCACAGCACATGACGACCTGGACGTGACTTTGTTATATGTAAAGGTCTGGGTTTAATAATAAAGAAGAATCTCAGAATGATGTTCACTTTTACAGGGGACATCTAATTTTGACATACACATTTTACTCCAGGACTGGTTAAAATTCTAAAACTTTCAATTAAAGTAACATCAAATAAGTATGTAATTGCATCTGGGAAATTTTAATCAGCTTTCGATTTTGTGTGCTTGCAGGGACAGGACACTGAATAAATAAAATCCACAGATCACAGGAGCAGAAAGAAATCTAGTTGAAAATAACACTGCCACCTTCTGAAGCTCTGTCCGGGAAGCCTGCAAATGTTAATGCTGTCGTTCTATCCTCAGCTGAAAGTGAAATTCCTAAGAAGAGGGGAGGGTTTAAGGGAGGATGCACCGTGCAGGACTTTGGTCTCAGTAATACAAAGGAGCTCAGTGGACCACACCTAACTGTAAGGCGGTTCTCTCATGAAGAAGACTCTTAAGGAAGGCTGCTCCAAAACAGCCCAAGGACACAGACTGGAACCCACAGTACTGCTCCCAGTTTCGCTCAAATGTCTGACATCAGAAAAAAAAAAAAAAACTCCAGCCCTGAGAACAATGCAGACTGGACCCCACCACTCACTCCTGCTCTGTGTGCATCCCCAGTGAAACTAAAACCTCAGTGTTAGCCTCCAGCAAATTCCATCTGATAGATATCTTTTTGCATAAAATGTAGATCTCTGGTCTCTCTTAAAATTGTCTAAGGTATTGGGCATCACCAAGATAACATGCCAAACAAATCTAAAACGGACACTTAGTGTTAAGTAGTGTGTATGTGCTGCGACTGACCAAAGCCCCACCCCCACCCCACAGACTTCCTGTTCTGGCTCCTAGCTCACCCTTCTCACTCACATTGGTGGTTGATGAGCCCTGGGAGACACGTGAGTACCAACACCTACTGGAAGGTCACTAAGAACACAAGGCCAGGCTGACAACCAGCAGCAGCCAACATGCCTATTAAACAACCCCAAATACCACAGAATCAATTATACGATAGAGGAAACCCCAGGCTGCTTTTTGTTGTTTGTTTGTTCTTCAATGTAATACTTGATGTTTAAGCTTTGAGAATCTCATACATGTATGCAATGTACTTTGATCATGTATGTACGTCCTCTCCAAATCCTCCTGAATCTATCCCCACATCTTCCTCCTAACTTCATGCCCTTTAATAATAACCAAGTAGCCGGGTGGTGGTGGCACACACCTTTAATCCTAGTACTCTGGAGGCAGAGGCAGGAGGATCTCTGTGAGTTCAAGGCCAGCCTGGTCTACAAGAGCTAGTTCCAGGACAGGCTCCAAAGCTACAGAGAAACCCGGTCTCGAAAAACAAAAACAAATAATAACCAAGCAGATCCAATGAATGCTACCGGTGCATGCCCACATATGACGTTATCTATTAAAGCATTTACAACCTACCAGAGGCCACATCCTGCAGAACATTGGTTCTTCCTTCCCCAGAGGCCATCAGCTGTTAGCCGCTTTTTAACTAGGGGTGGAGCCTTGTGAGACCCTTGTGTTGGAATGTTGAGCATGCGGCTTAATCTTGTATAGATCTTGTGCCTGCAGCCACAGCTTCCCTGAGTTATGAGTACAACAGCCCAGCAGGGTCATGTCCAGAAGACATTGATTCGAAGGAGTCCTTCCTTACCTCTTCCTCTCTCCCCAGGCTGACTAAAATAAATTTAAATAAATGGTTTTTCTTCCAGGAACAATTGATGTGTTACTTATCTTTTCTCCCTTTTCTAAATTTCAAGAACTTCAAATAACTATGCTTCATAACATACTTTGTATTAAGTCTTTTATAAAGTAGAATAAGTATTATAGCACTGAACCCGTGGTTGACACGAGAATAGTTATATTCTAGATAATACTCTCAGGAAAATCCTCTAATTCATTGACCTGATGATGATTTCACATTATCCTCCACACAGTGCAAATTCAAAAGCACACATTGCATACTCCAGCCAGCTTGAAATGCTTTGCTAGCAATAGAAAGAAAAATTAAAGGAATAAAAATATAGCTATGTGTCTCATTATTCTTGGGATTAATTAGAGACTGGGCCGTAGCTTCTGGTTTTCAAAAAGCTAATAGAACGTCTGGAAAGCTCAACTGAGGTTTTGAATGAGGCAAAGATCACTCACTCTTTGTGTTGGCCTAAAAGTCTGTTATGTGATCATTAATCTAATTGTACCCACAAAACCTCTGTACCTAAATGAATTTCAAATAAAGCCTCCTAGAGAGACCAGAACCCATTAAGTCTCCTCCTCTTGGAATTACAGCAGGATATGGAAGATGACACAACACTGGCTGAGCACCTCATGTCATGATCCCCTAATAAAGTAACTTTTCACCCCCAAAATACAAGTAACAAAGCAGGGGCAAAGGGAAGGGAACAGGAACCAAAGTTTTTGAAATAAGCGAAATGTCTCTCAATTCCCCTTCATCAGGACATAGTTACAGTGCTAAGCAAAGGGAACAGTGTTGATAAACAATGCATTAAATGTTGGGGCTATGATGATTGGTCCACAGATAGCCACTGTTAAAGGACCACCCACTAAGAATATTGTAGGATGTCATTCCCCACAAATGTTAGGGCCTGTGACAGAGGTCACGAACTGTTCATACCCCAAATTTAAAAAGGACCTTCTATTTTTGAGATAGGAACTAAGAAATAACACTGGACACTGGAAGGCAGTTCAGAGCCCAAAATCAGTGACCCTAGTGGAAAGTCACGAAGATACTAAGCCAGATTGACAACCAAGCGTCAGTAGCAACCAGAGAAGCAAACTGGATGGAAGAGCCCCAGGCTGCTTGGTAAGTGTTTTATTCTCCCTCAGATCACTGCTGTGTTACCTTTTCTAAATTTCAGGCTCCTCAAATAAGAAATAATGCCAGAAGCTTCTGTCATAGAGCATAATAAAGGGTGTGTTTACTTCTCCTTTTTTCCTCTTTCAAGGTACTGACATTCTTCTGAACCCCTTCCTCTGTCCTCTCTAGGTGCAGGAGGATAGTGCTCAAACATACACAGCACCTAATACGTACTTCTTAAGCTCACCTAAACTGTCTTTAGTCTGTTTTCTGTCTTAGCTGCTGAAAAGTTACAAAACCCTCGGAACATTCTGAACATTCTGGCTAGAACCTCCTATCCTTAGGCCTTGGAGGCATTAAAGCAATATGTCCACCAAAACAGGGAAAAATGATCAATCTGTTTGAAGAGTAAGACTTCAGCCCAGCTGTGCACAGCGGGATGTCCTAGATTCTGTGAGAAAAGGTTGATACCACAGGCATAATGCTCCGCTCCTTGGTACTGTTCAGCCCTTAAACAGCAGGCTCTGAGTGGGAGGGGTGAAGTTCTGCAGCTCTCCTACCGCTGCACTTGCTCGTTAGGACTCCAGGGGGCAGCCAAGTTAGCTTTCCCAAGGGGGCGGGAACTCAAACTGCACCTTTTGCTGCTCAAAGGGCCAACATTTAGTGTCTGCCTCTGGCATTCGCTAGGTAATTTAAAATCTCCGTGCATTGGTTTATTCATCTGAAAAGCAGGCAATACTTCTTTCCCTGTAAGAACTCTTGTGGAGATCAAAGGAAGGAGCATATGTGAAGGACTTGGCATGGCCCTGTGATGGTGGTCCTCTCCCCTAGGCACATGAGGCAGCACAGATGCTGATGGGTCTGGAAGATGGAGATGATGTTGACTCTGCTCACAGGCGGCTTCCAGCCTTCATTGGGCTGAGGCCCCAGGCCAGTGTTTTTAAGCCCTTGTGCTAGAATTGTAAAGAGACATTCTCAGGGGAACTGTTGAAAGATTCAAAATTCACTCTACAGTTTTGGGTTACAACTTTGTGTCTTTTCAGTCTGTTTCCAAGCCAATTTGAATTTGTTATAATACAAAATAATATTGCATTCTCTGAAATATTTGAGGAATGTGGACCTCCAAGGAGATGTCCTGTGACTCTGTCCGGATATGCCCGCCACTTGGCACCTTCCCACCGAACTTGAGCGCTAATGGCCCTCGGTTTGTTGTTCTTGTGGATCTGTCTTTTCATTAGAGCAACTGATAGTATAGCTCCGACGTGAGATATCGCCACATCTCATTATTAATGTATGAAACTCTGAGCCTCTGAGAAGATATAATATGTTCTTCAAATCAGGGTATGGGCATTTACTGAAGCGAGGATGGCTCTCTGAGTTGAACCTACCTTCTTCTCCCACAATAAGCACCCTAAGCATAAAACAATGTATATATGCAATGTGTGCACAGTGTCTGAGTCAGCCTTAATGCAACAGTCATGATCCTTGCATGAGCAAAGGATCTCTTAATGCTCAGGGGTTCCAGGGCAGGGCCTGCTGCCTACCAAACTGCAGGGGAGTGTATATCATCCTCCAAAGGCTTAGTTTGGGAGGGAGGGTAAAAGTTTGCTTGTGAAGACTTCACTAATAATCCAACACTGTGTTTAGATAAAACACAATCCTTACAGATGAGGTCATCTATACAGAGAGCTATTTCTTGCCCCCCAAAAGAATGCAGATTCTGATGAGTTCGTGGCTCTAAGTAGGTTGGCTATTGATAGACACTGCAGTAGCTCTAGGGAAATTAACTTTCCTGACACTTAATATGCAGAGTGACAATGCTACTTGTATAAATTTTCAAAGAGTTTGCTGATGTACTGACGTTTATGAGTCAAACCTAAGCCTTCAGAAATCTTAGGCAACTGCTCTGCCACCGAGCTACACCCCGAAGTCCAAAGGGCGAGGTGGGGCAAAACTTAACACAAATTTCTCCTCCATTTGCTTTTAATAAAGAAAATAATAACAGAGAGAGTTAAGTGGTTTCTATGAGACACAACTGTGACTTAAATTGTCTTTTCTGGCTCTTCTGCTGCAGAGGTCCTGAGCTTACTCACCTCCAGGGGAAACTCCACGCTCTGTCTACTGTCCCCATTCTCAGGCCTCTTCCCTTAGAAATGATCAACCCTGGCCCCTTCCACCAGCATGAATGGCAGTTCCAATGTAGAGCCCTTCAGAAAAGGATGGGGGGAGGGAGGGAGGGAGGGAGGGAGGGAGGGAGGGAGGGAGGGAGGGAGGGAGGGAGGGAGGGAGGGAGGGAGGGAGGGAGGGGTTCTAGAGAAAGCTCTGGATTAATCTCTATCCAGGACTCTATCTAGTCCATCAAGGGACTGGCTTTCTCTTTGGAGAAAAAAAAACTGAATTACTAATAAGTGCAGCATTTGTCTAAAAGATCTCCTGAGCAAGTCTTGTAGCCTGCCAGCAACAACAACATGCACCTAGGGGACTCCTATCTGATAAATTCTATCTCCTCGTGAGTACTGCCTAGAACTTTGATTGTGTGAAGCCGTACTAGAACAATGTACATCAGCATTTCCCAGAATGAATACAAAAAAAAATCAGTTTTCCTATAAATTAACATTTATGTAAAGGGTAGACACTGGATTAAAATAAACTCAAAGATACCCTTTCCCTTATGACTACTCCCAGTCTTTAGTGTGTGATGAGTCTGCGAAAGCAGACAGATAGGAATGGTTTAGCAAACTCACAGGCCCCCAGCTCCACAGCTCTTTCTCTTAAAGGATTCCCCTTAGACCTTCTGTAAGAATGCTCACTCAGATATATCGCTCAGGATCTCAAAGAGCATCGTCAGAAGAGCAGCACAGAACTGGGTTTGTTTGTTGGTCCGTTTGTTTGTTTTTAAGCCTAGTCTAATTCAAATGGATGGGCTAGTTTTGTCTGAACCATCCGCATATTTATGTTGTTCCGTCATTCTGCTGTACAACCACACAATGAATTCTGAATTAGAGGGGAAGACAAAGTTCAAGCGACCTATTGTAAAGGTGATGATCACATACTGTCTTCTGGAAAAAAATGATAGGACTAGGTGTAAAGTCCTCTCATCACAAAAAGTATGACAACATGAGTTAATACCCATCATAATTAACTGTATTGAACAATTCCAAAATACACACATACACATACTTTGTTGCTTATAATAAGCACATGCATTTTTACATTATATGTGCATATATACAATATACACATATTTTAAAATATTTTCTTTAATATAATAAGTAAATATGTACCTCTTGATTTAAAGTCAATAAATTTGGAAAATAAAATAGTCAACTAATCACAAGTTCTTTCAGTATACTTAAAAAGTATCCCATTTAAAATAAAATTTAGCTTACTTATCACTTCACAAAAATTTGCCTAGATTATTAAAATTACGGCTGCAGAGCTGAAGGGATGGCTCAGTGGTTAGGAGCACTTGCTGTTCTTGAAGAACACCCAGATTTTGTGTCCAGCACCCACAAGGTGGCTCACAATCATCTGTAACTCCAGTTTCAGAGGATCTGAACCCCTCTTCTGGCCTCCATGAGAACTGCATGGACATGGTACACACACATTTAGACAAAACACACACACATATATATATTTTAATATATATTAATATATACATTATATATGTGTGTGTAAAATATTATTGGATATAACATTGCAGGGTGACAACGTTTTGAACAAACATGACTGTAAACCACATAAAAAGTCATGTAATTTATAATATAATATCACATATTACTTTACTCTCAGTCTGTGATCAGTCTAAATACAAGCTACATGCAGAACAAAAGTGCTGCTTTGTGACTTAGATGAAAAATTTTTTTATTACCAGACTCTATCTTTAAAAAAAAAAAAAAAAAAAAGTAGGCTGTTTAATCTTCCAGGGAGTTAAATGAGGACGACCGATGGCCTTTCCCAAAGCATAGTTCCTGGCATCTGCCTCAGATGTTTGTTGGTGAGTCACTGCCTTGGGGCATTAAAATGACAAAAGTGATATGTAGCCCATGAAATATTAGACCCTGAAAATCAATCAGAATAATAAACATAGGACTCCAGTTTCCAAAGTGAAGTATATACACCAGAGAACGTGTTTTAAAATAATAGGATTTTCAATTTTATTTTATCTCAAAAATCAGAAATTAGACTTTCTTAATATATCACATACTGAACAACATTACTACATGTATACAATTTGAAAGAAAATGTGATATGCACACTTTTTCAAAGAGACGGTTTCAAAGTGTTCCTGCTGATGGGAGGCACAATTTGGAAGCTGGAAGACCAATGGTGGAAAGGGAATTATGCCTGTGAAAGCATATGTCAGGTTAATTAGAAGATAACTTAGACAGATGTAAGCCTGCTCTACAAAAATGGTCTCCCATTGTCAAAGAAATGCCAGGATGAAACAAAACTGTCTCTGAAATGGTCCCATGCAATGACAAGAACAAAACTTTACATTCTGCTAAGCTTGTTACTTGGGTAGCAAATAACAAAAATTGGGACTGGGAGGGCAAATAAAGAAGAGAAAAAAAAGTACAGAACTAACATTCAACTTTGAAACTATTGGGATCAAGACATGAGGTCTCGACTCAAACATATCAACAGAATGTGACTTTGGGGTAGTATTTCTTTTTAATTGACAAATATTTATCAAGTCGTCTAAATATTCCCTTTTTAAATTAAAAAGTAACCTGGATATAATTGTCACTCCTGAATGGGAACGACATTTACAAAGCTCGTGAGAGTATTTAGGGAGTTTCCTTACCAATTAAGACATGTAAGTAAGAGCTTCGGTGAAACTTGAGAGTGTTCTCAGAGCATAGTCTGTCTTTATGCAGCAGCATCTAACTATTCTTAACTGGTTGCACGGTTGTCTCAAGAATTTCTTTTCTTGAGAATATTTAAAGGAAATAAACTTTACTTTCTTTGTGAGAGATAAATCGAAAGAAAATCGAGCCTTCCAAGAGCATATGCGATAAAATGAATTAACATGAATACATTCCAAAAATCATATACCTTTCAGATCAAAACAGATTTATGTTCGCATAAAAGGCTAACCAGTTGTACATGGGATCACATGCTTTTCACTGCTATAAAAATTCCCATTCAGAGACCCCACCTCTAAATATCAGAGTCGGTGTGGGCTTTCACTTTCTTATGCCAGAGTTGGATTGGAATTTCAAGATATTGAGATCTTGGGTGACACACTCAAACTATTTCAAGGCTATTGTGTGAAGGCAAGCAGAGATTTTTGCCTCTAGTTAAAATGTACTTGTCAGCAGGGATATTCACTCTATAATCTGTGGATAAAGTTAAGGCCTAGCAAGCTGTCAAGACCTTTACAGTTCTAACTATGCCCTAATTACAAGAAAGCCTGTGATGAAGTCCTTGTAAAATAAATCCCTATTATTAATTAGAATTCCTTCTTCTTTTACATTGTAGCTGTAACACATTGGCCAGAATCATTTCACGTATCATACAAAAAGGTTTCTGTGTTTGTCTTACATTTAGGATCTGGAAACAAATCTTCTAGAAGAGCACCCAAATCACCTCAGCACGAGAGTGTAGTTACCTAGGACTATTCATACTACAGAAAAATAATGTGCACCAAACCTTCCGAGGAGCAGCAGCCACTGAGGGCCAAGTACTGCTTCCCAGAGTTCCACACCTGCTGGTTTCAGGTGGCAAACTATGCGTGCCTCCTCTTTCAGTCACAGTGGCCCGTTACAGAGAGTAGGACCCCTTGTTTATCTCAGCAGCCTGGCCAGCTTATACACGAAATAACCACTCAGAAACTGTATTAATTAAAACACTGCCTGGCCCATTAGCTCTAACCTCTTATTGGCTAATTCTCACATCATGATTTAACCCATTTCTATTAATCTGTATATCACCACAAGATCGTGGCTTACCGGGAAAGATTCAGCATGTCTGACCTGGCAGCTCCATGGCAGCTCTCTCTGTCTCTGCTTTCTTCCTCGCAGAATTCAGTTCTGCCTCCTCTGCTTACCTAAGTTCTGCCCTATCAGGCTAAGCAGTTTCTTTATTGATTAACCAATGAAAGCAACACATAAACAGAAGAACCTCCTACACCAGTGGCCTCAAGAACCCTGCTCCCAACAAGCCCTCATTGCAGAAGTAAGTCAGATGGTGGTCAAGTCAAGAAATAAATTTAAAAAAAAAAAAAACTTAAAGGGACATCAAAATAGGTTATGGAATATAAGGTATCACTTCAAACCTGCTTAACATTTGTTGTCCTAGATGCTAGAGTCTTAAAGTGCTGCCACTGTGCCATCAATTTCACAGGTCCTCCTGTAACCAGAGAAACAGAAGGCCCTCCCTAGCTATAGATGACATCCTCAGAGCAACCTTCTGTTCAGCAGGCTCTAGATAATAGAGTAGGGCTGGATGAATCATGTCCAAGAAATAATGATCTATCCCTTCAGGTCACGGTGACAAATGACCAGAAGATGGTAACTGAGCATTGAGACAGAACTCATTGTTTGCCAAATGGATCCGTGAACAAACTGTACCAAACTATAGCATCCAAGGAAGATATCCTAGGCTCATAGTCCTTAGCAGAAGCCCAACCAGACTTGTATATTCAAGATAAGACTCATATTGCTGTAGAACAATCTTTGTACATTGTAAATATCTATTGCTCTTATAGTTAATAAAAAAAACTGTTTGACCTATAACTAGGCAGGATTTTCAGGGCAGAAAGAATGCTAAGAAGGAGGGCAGAGTTTGAGGAGTCCCCAGTCAGACCCAAGAGATGCAGGAGTTGAACATGTCATGTTAAAAGCCATGTGGTAGAGGGTAAATAAAAAATATGGGTTAATTTAAGTTATAAGAGCTAGTTAGGAATAAGCATGTGCTATCGGCCAAACATTTTTAATTAATAAGAAGAGTCAGCCTGGTTATTTGGGAGCAGTTGCTGAGATACAGAGGAATTCCACCCACATCATGTGGTTTACAAACTATGGTCAAGCCCCACTAAGCCAACCTGTCCCCCAATTCTTTGCAACAACACCCTTTCCTAACTTCCTTTGAGAGATGCTGGGGTCACAGATAAGTGTTCACTGTCCCCTAACGAGGCACATTTTTAAATGTAACTTAGGTGTTCTGTAATTATTCTGATGATCTTTGGTCAGTGGGTTATTCAGAAAGGTCAAAGATTCCTTTGGTATGTAACACTGGGTGTTTTAGAGAGGGTCTTGCTATCCAACCTAGCTTGTCCTCAAACTCATAATCCTCCTACCTCTACTCTCCAAATGCTGGTTTTATGAGCATAGACCACCATGTCCAGCTGTACTGAGTCTTTACAAAGAGAGTGTCTGTAAAGTGAACTTTTGAGAGCAAAGGTTAGGAAGGACGGGGGACCCAGAAAAGAGAAAAGAGAAAATGGGCTTCTACATCAACACTAACATACACATATCTTAGTCCTATAGCTTCCTCGTCTGTGATGTTTCCAGTGAATAGAAAAACAATGCTAAAGTTCTTAATAAAATTATTTGATGTCTAGATAGTCCACACTTTTATTGGGTGTTGGGACACTATAAGCAATTAGCAGATGATATATACATACCAATGCAAAGAGTAGCAGCAATAGGTTCACATGTGCTCACACACAAAGATTACCTTTGTGATGGTCTCCTATTTGAAACGGTACCAAGGAGCTTTAAAAGTAGATTGTCTCTCTCTCTATCCCTCTCTTTTCTGCATAATGTCTGGCTGTGGGTGTCTGTATTTGTGTCATTTCCCCCACTCCGCTGCAGGAGGAAACATCAGTCAGTCATTACACACACACACACACACACACACAGAGACAGAGAGAGACAGAGAGAGACAGAGAGAGACAGAGAGAGAGACAGAGAGACAGAGACAGAGAGACAGAGAGAGAAAGAGAAAGAACAAGTGGGTCACTGATTCTCTGATTCTTCTGCTTTCTCTTGTGCTCTTTTCCTTCTGTTGTGTTTGCCTTGTTCAACCTTGATGTGATGGTTGTTTCGTGTTACTATATTTTGTCATGTTTTGTTGTTATCTCTTGGAAGTCTGTTCTTTGCTACTGCGAGACAGAAAGGGAGTGGATCTGGATGGAAGAGGAGGTGAGGAGGAAATAGGAGGAGTAAAGGGAGAGGAAACTGTTATCAGGATATATTGTATGAGGAAAGAATCAATTTTCAATAAAAAAGGTGAGGGGAGGAGTGGAGCCAGAACACAAACACACAAACTGACTTACTAACCACCATGATAAACTTTTCCTTTTTAAAAATACCGTGGGTGGGGGCAGAGATGTGTCTCTGCCATGACTTGGATTTGCCTTGTACTCCCCAGGGGTTGATGTGTTGGAAGTTGACTCTTCCGTGCAGTGCTGTAGAACCTGTAAGAGGGAGAGCCTAGTAGAAGATCAAAGAGCAAGTCTAAGCCCTGAGTCACAGACTTCATGCCTCTCTGACTGCTCTACACATTTTCCCAGTGAGATGCCATAACCATCAGGCCCTCACCAGAAGGTGAATACACAAAGTACTCGATCTTGGACTTTACATTTCTAAACTATGAGCTAAACAAACTCATTTTCTTCATAAAATACCTAAAATCAGGTTTTATGCTTATAGCAATGACACTTTGTGCATAACAATATAAAATTTTAAAGTATTTTTTCATTGAGATGCTATTTCTAGAAACTTGTTGACAAAAGCCCAACCCCTTTAATCATCATTTTTGTAGACCAGTCTTTACAGGGTCAGAGGCGATTTTAATAACACATTTACCATAAGGAAAAGTTTCCGTTAGTTTTAATACTCTTGGTAATACTACCAAAGTTTGTAGCCTCAACTTACAATGAGGTCAAATGCAGATAAATTCTCTGAAAATGCAGTGGCCACACTATCATCTGACAGGAATAACCACATCTAAGATTGTCAACAATATTTGAGACCTGAACATAGCCTCAGGTAAAAGCAATGGCCCATGGAAAAACTTAAGGCTATTTTATTAAACAGGGCTATTAAGTACATTCATACTTCATAAAATTTAATGGTCTGTCTGTTATGATTTATTTTTAAATCAGCCAAGGGCTTTCAGAGGCCAAAACATGACCAAATGCCATCAACTGTCCTGTTGACCTTAATGTTCACATTTAAAGTCTCACTATTATTTGTTAGTTAACAAATTAACTGACTTCCCCAGCATGAACTAGAGGTCATCTCTGGGATATATTAACATGCCTCCTGCCCTACTGGGAATTTCTCCGGGATGAAAGGAGGTATTGTTTCCAGAGAACTGTGTCCAAAATGTTGTGACAGAAGTCAGTGGGAAATGTTAACGTCTACCAGACAAGACACAGGAGCAGATGAATGAACTTCCGGAAACTGAGATGGTCATTTTTCCTAATGAAGCGAATAGCAAACATAAAAGAACACTAATAGGAAATCTCTCACTATGACATCAGCCATCTGCGACCCTGTAATCCCACAGCTGCTAACGAGAAAATGAGAAGGTTCAGGGCTCTGAGCACTTCCGTGTGAACTGCTAGCTAAGGGGAAATTTCAGTTCTACTGCTACCTTTGAGTCAGTAAATCATCCAAGGCACACATGTGCATCCTCTTTAAATTGGGCAGCCAAAGAATCAGGCTGCACTGTGATTCTCAGTGACACTCATTTGATCAGTTGGCGGTTCGTTCCTTTACATCTGCTTACTCTCTCTCACAAATCCGCACACCGCTGGAAAATGAGCAGGAAGATGAGCAAATGAACCCCACAATAAAACAGAAGATGAAGTACTCCACTAACCCCAAATGGGGAAGTTTCTAGTGATGAAAAAAAATCACTATAAACCCAATTATTCCTGCTCCCGATATTGATCTGCTGTCATACTTAAAGCATTGAAGGCACAGAGAGGTTACTCAAGAAATATAATTGATTAGTAAATATGCTGAGGGAAGATATAAATGTGGAGAATATAAATAATATAAATGTAATAATATATAATATAAATAAATAAATAAATAAATAAATAAATAAATAAATAAATAAATGTGATAGAGAAAGAATCAAATGAATGAAGATCTTTGCTTGGCCCCTGTTCTAGTTTACTTTCTGCTGCTATGATAAAACATTGAACAAAACCAACTTGGGAGGAAAGAATCTATTGATTAAAGTTTACAGTCTATCATTCACAGAAGCCACCAGGATGATTTAAGATGGAGAAGTAGGAGAGATGCAGAGAGAAGGGTCCATGAATCCTCTCTGCAGACAGCTAAACTCTGTTGCACTTTTTGTTTGAGTGTATTTTTACCCTGTTGTCTACCTATCTTTTTCTTCAATTGGAACTGGTGGAGCCTGTGTTTCAGGGGGATCCCTTTGCCTTCAGTTGGTGCAGTTGGGGGCTATGGCTCTGCCGAACGCTCATTTGGGTCTAAGCAGGACAAAGCCTTAAGGTGTCTAAGGCCCAAGGCCCCAATGGTTGCTCCTCCAGGTGCAGGCAGGGTTGAGGCTGAGGCTGCAGTGGTCAGATAATTCCTGGAAGCCACTGCTATCCCGTGGCCCACCACGCTACTGAAGCTTCTCCCTGTGACCTGGCCTGCCTGCTGTGCTGCTGAGTCTTATTTTCGGTGACCTCTGAAAACTAAGGATTATATTTTTAAAATCTAAATGAGTTATAAAAATTTTTTTGACTGAGAAATGTCTTATAAAAACAAGCCTTATTGGAAATGTGTAAATAATCAGGTTGGCTATGACCAAAGATTATCTTTCAGGTTTTCTAGTTCTGTATAATAATTAAATCAATTGGCTTTTGTCATCTATATACCTGCTTTTAGTAAAGTTTGTAAAAGGGCTGCAAAACAATGTGAGTGCAATGCTTCGTGTTTCCATTCAGATTTTGCAGGCTCTTAACAGAATCATGACTCTTGTTTAGTTTTGTTGTTGTTTTGTTCTTTGTTCTTTCTTGATATTTTCAAACATAAGACAGAGTCTTATATAGCCGGGGCTGGCTTCAAACTACAGGTAATAGAGGGTGACCTTGAACTCCTGCCTCTCTCTCTCAAGTCTCAAATTACAATTACAGCCTAGAGCCAGAGACAGCTCATTTAAAATTGTCATTGGGTCAAAATCTATTTTTTAATTTATTTTATTTTATTTTTGAGATTATAATAAAATTACATTTTTTCTCCCTTCTTATCCTCCCTCTAAACCCTTCCATATACTCCCACCTTGTTCTCTTTCAAATCCATAACTTCTGTTTTTACAAATTGTTACCACTGGTCTGAAGTCTTTTTAATGGCCACAGTACTGCTCTGTTTAAATATGGCTATCACATATTTAAGACAGACTTGTGTGCCAGATAATAAGTTTGTTTATGATCGGTGATTCATTTTTTTATTATTAAAGACCTAAAATCTCTGAAAACTTGCCACTTTGTCTCAAAAGTAACAATTATCTTTATAACTATGATACTCTGTCTTTGCATGTCTATGGGCCTCCAGAATATATCTAACAATGGGGTCAGCTCTAGTGTGCTGTCCAGGCAGGGTCATTCCCCTGTGTGCAGCCCATGGTGAGTGGCAAGGCTAGCCCTCACTCTCGTGACCCCAGGGCCAGCTCTCTCACCTGCCACGGGTGGCAATGGGTGAGGGAGGGAGGGGTGATTTTCTCTCACCCATGCCACTACATGGCAGATGAGGGCGGGCAGGGTCAGCTCTGTTACTCTCATGCCTTTGGGGCTGGCTCACCTGCATCCCAGACCACAGGGTCAGCTCTAGTATGCTGCCCAAGTGAGACGCATGCCTAGGGTGAGGGATAGGGCCAGCTCTCCTTCTGCAATATCCAGCAGGAGGCAGGGCAAGCTATCTCTGGGCCAGTGAAAGGCGGAGTTCGCTCAGCACAGGGTGGTTCTGATGACCACCTGTGCTTACATGGGTTAAGGACATCCTCACAGACCCAGACATGGGCCTCAGTAGCAGCTCAGGCCTGAACATCACTAGAACCCTGGTGGCATCACAGGCCAGGGACATCAACTCAGACCCCAACCATGGTAGGACCACAGACCCAGACGTGGTCCTCAGCAGCAGCCTGGACCAGGATGTCACCATGGCCACAGGCGGTAGCACAGACCACCCATATTGGCATGGCCCTCATCCACAGTTCTAATCTTTCTCATTTATGACCAAACTCATAAAAATTACTCTCATGGGTACTTACTTTGCAAACAAGTGGTTTTCCTTAAATATTTGCTACTGTTGGTAGTAATTTTTAATTTTCCTTATAAAGCTTTTTTATTATATAGATGGTGTTTGTAACACTCTGCTACAAGAAGAGAGGGAAAAGTCCCTTTCAATTACAAAGTTAGTGTTCAACAAGAGCCGCTAGAGGCTAAATGTAAAGTCAATCTTCAAAGAGAAACAGAGCACCCCACTTACAAATGCCGAAAAAGAAGCATAAATGGATGTAGTGGGGTGGGGGACTCCACCACTGCCAAAGAAGAATTCTCTTCACCCAAAATTCCGGTCTTAAAATGAGAATAATAAACTCTAGGTAAAGTCAGCTTCAGAGCCCTTCCTTCTAGACCTCTCAGCAGTTTAAATTTAGTCAAAGGGCTGTGACCTTCGGCCACGCCCCTCTATCCCCGCCCCTACCACTAACACAGCATCAAACCAACCAGGAGAAAGCCCAAGTGATGAGAATCAGTCAAAAGCAAATTTAACCAAAGATTCTTAAGCAGCAACAGCTTTGGAAAAAAACCTGTTTATACACGAGAGAAGATTGTTATCACCAAAGTGGAGTGATGATGGGGACATTGGTCCTACCTGTGATGCTGGACACATTGGTACACATCTGTGATGTGGGAACATAGGGGCCACCTGTGATGCTGGACACATTGGTGCACACCTGTGATGTGGGAACATATGCGCCACCTGTGATGTTAGACACATTGGTGCCACCTAGGATGTCAGACCCTGAGAAGCTGAAGCAGGGAAATCATGAGTTAGAACCCAGCCTGGGCTACATGTGAAACTTGCCTCCAAACTAACAGCAAAATGGAGAGATTATGGATAAAGGGCTCTAGAGCGGGCTTTCTAACACTAACCAAACATCATCTAACATTTGTTCCAACTCACATTTGGCTTATATTTCTTTTGGGCACAGCCTCTTTCAGGATATTTTGCATGCCAGTCTAGCAGATGACACAACATCCTAAACCCTTCAAACTTAGAAATGACCAAGAGAGCCTGGGGATCGGAACCATGTCACGAGAACCTAAAACAAATGTGGCCTACAGAATTCAAATTGTCCCAGGAATCCCAGTGAGGAGAACCATGCTGAAGTCTGGCCCCAGAGGAGCAAGACTTGCTCAGGAAGAAACTGACCGCTTGCCTCACAGCTGAGTGACACGTGCAGCACCCCTGGGTTTTCTTTCATCTTGTGTAAAATTGTTCCACTTCTGCAGGAAAGACAGAGAGGGCAAGAACACTTCTGTCTCCAGGTCTGGCCCAGTTTTAAATAAATTTATTTTGACTTGCCAATTTTTCCCCAATTTCTTTGAAGAACAGAATAATGAGGACAGAGGGTTTACAGCCCCAAGCTCTCCACAACAGCCATCATCTGCAGGAAAATGGGTAGAATGGAGGTGACCGTGCTAAGCAAAGTAAGCCAAGCAGAGAAAGATAAACATCACATAATTTCTCCATATACGGAAACTAAAGCTAACTAATAAAGAAAAAGATGACTTGAAATTAAAAGAGCAAGAATCATGGGAATGGAGAAGGCTGGGAAGAGAGGGGAAAGGGGACGGGGAGATTAGAAATGAGGGTGAACATGATCGAAGTGTGACATGCACATATATGGAGACCTACAGTGAATCCCGTCAATGTGTACAATGGGTTAGCAATGTTAGCGTCTGGCTAGTGTTTACTTGCTGATTTCCAAAACAGATCTCCGAGTCCTCACCTGGCAGAAGAGGTTAAGGAGCTGTGTGAGGCCTTCCCTCCCAGTTAATAAGGTCTCTACTCCAGAGCTAACCACCTCACCAAGTCCAGCTTCCTATTAGCTCGAACTTCAGTTAGAGCTCAGTAATAAAGCACTTACACAGTGTATACAAAGACCTCGGCCTGATCACTAGCATCCCACACACAAAAGACAGACTCCTACAACAGAAATGAGTAGCTAGTACTCATATCCATCAGGTATAATACTCTTATATTACTGTTCCCAAAGTCTCAGCTTGCAAAGAGGGCAGACTACACCCGCACATACCCTGGTTATATTAGAGGAGAACTCTAAGCTTGAAGAGCCTAAAACTGTTCTTTCGGGTGGTGAGCAGGCCTGTCCTTCGCTCTGGAAAAAGACTATCTCATCAAGGCTGCTCACTATACAGATTTCCCCATGAAGACAGTAGAACTATGTCAGTCAGCACTTCTGCATTAAAGATCTACAGGAATGAAAGACTCCAAGGAATCAGCTTCTAGCAGGATGCTACCAATCACTTAAGATACCTAATATTTGATGCTGTTAAATGTTGCGCAATACTCTGTCTCTTGTCTTCTTGCTTCAACAAAATGCTAAAACAGCTCAAGAAAGAGAACTTGACTCCAAGTTTGTGGACACAGTCTATCATGGCAGAGAAGCCAAGGTAGCAGGGCTTTGGGACAGTCGCTCACATCCCATCCCAGTTAAGAGCAGCCAAGATGAATGTTTGCGCTCCACTATCTTGCTCTTTTTTATGTATTCCGCGACCCAACCCCAGAGGACAGTACTGCCCACATGTAATGTGGGTCTTTTCACTTCAATGAGCCTAATCTAGAAAATTCCTCACAGCTGTGCCCAGAGATTTATCTCCAAGGTGATTCTAGATCCTGTTGACAATATAAGCCATCGCAGATACACAAATGCTTTATAAGAATTATTAGTTACTCCCAAACCCACTACTAATATTTTTTTCTTTAACTTTATTGTTATTTCTTTGATATCAACCTGGAAGTTATATCAGACTATATTCTTTCTCAAATATTTGATTATGCCTCTTTTTTTCCTCATTTTGCCTTGTTTTTCACAGCGAGCAACCCAAGAAATGATTGTCCAGTTTTACCTCTTAGAAGAACTTTTTATACTTGCTGTACCTTGCCCTGACTTCCTGCTTGTAGGGATTGCTCAAGCTTCACTTCATGACTGTTTGCTTTCAGACTTTTCACCAATGTTGCATGTTATCATTCTGTTTGCCTCTTTTGTGGTGGAATATTAGTTAAAGGTGTGCTACATTCACTTATGCTTTGGAATATTTGTTTAACGATGCAAAGATGTGTTGCATTCTTTTATTGCATTTGTTTAACTCTGTGAAGCTATTATTTTGCCTGTCTGAAACACCTGATTGGTCTAATAAAGAGTTGAAAGAAAGGCCAATAGTGAGTCAGGAGAGAGAAACAGGTGGGGCTGCCAGGCAGAGAGTATAAAAAAAGGAGAAGAATATAAGAGGGAGAACAAAGAGAAGCAAGAAGAAGAGGAGGAGGACATCGGGGATCAGCCACACAGCTACGCAGTAAGCCACAGAATAAGAAATAAAGAAAGATAGAATAGAGAAAGATAAAATCCCAGAGGCAAAAGGCAGATGGGAAAACTTAAGTTATGAAAAACTGGCTAAAACTAAGCCAAATTAAGACTGAGCATTCATAAGTAAGAATAAGTTTCCATGTGATTATTTGGAAGCTGGGTGGCAGGCCCCCAAAGAGCTAAGAACAAAGAGAGAAAAACAATCCAACCACACTCTTCCACTTGAACAGCAAAGTAGCAGGAACATTTGGCTTTGTTGACAACTCCATTGGTTGACTATTAGATGTTTTATGTTTTTACTGAGCGCTACATCTCTCCTTGATATTTAAACATTCACATCCCCAAATCTATTATTTTTAAGAACATTCATATCTACCTATTTTAGTGTCATTTCTGTTGCTGTAATAAGATACCCTAACCAAAAGGCAACTTTGTGGAAAAAATTATTTGGTTTACAATTCCAGGTTGCAGTCCATCCATGCAGGAACCTGCAGGAAGGCAGCTTGTCATATTGTGTCTACAATCAAGAGCAGAGAAAGCTGAAATGCATGCATGCGTGCTCATTTGCCTGCCTGTATTCAACTTGATTTCTCCACTCTTTTTCTTTCTTTTTTTATTGATTTTATTGAGCTATACATTTTTTTCTCTGCTCCCCTCCCTTTATCTCCCCTCCCCTTCAAACCTCTCCCACAGTCCCATGCTCACAATTTACTCAGGAGAACCTAGACAACACTGAGAACCCTAATCTACATGGGAAGTAGAAAATGATTTCTCCACTCTTAAGCAGTTCCAAAATCCTGCCTAGGGAATGGTGCTGAGGTGGGGTCTTCATACATTAATTAGCTTAAGATAACCTTACCCATCACCCAGACACGTACACAGGCCAGTCCAATATAGATAACCCCTCACTGAGAGACAAGTAAAGCTGCCTCACTGATGGGTAACTATGGTTTATGCATACATAAATTCAGTTAGTGTTTTGTCTGTTACAAGCTGTCTCTCCACAAGTATATTCAATATACTAATAATTTTTATGCAGTATAATACCTAATTCAACGTCCACCCATACACCTTTACCCTATTCTTAAGAATGACCTGCTGGGTTTCAAATTAATGAGAATGTGGGACTAATGTAATCCTTCAGCTATTCCACAGTTATAAACACCTTTACTTCGTCTTTTGAGCATCTCTGCCTTAGTCTATGATCAAGGGTCTGTGCCAAACCTTTTATAATGTATTCATCTGTGAATTTTCACATAAGTCATTCCTTTTGCCTCTCAAATTTTATGTGACTAAACGTGAAACTAATTATGAAAAGCATTGTGAAATACTGAGGAATGGGACCTACAAGCTCTAACAGAGGAGTTTGATTCTGAGAGAAACATTTTATTGTTTCTCTCAGAGCTACAATGAAAGTTATCATCTGCCAACATCCTAATCTCCCAGGCCAAGTGAATATAAAAACGGCTTAATTTGCATGTGTAAATACGTGGGTATTGTTGTAAATGTTATAAAATCAAGTTATATAATGTGCTAATCTTCTTAGAGGTCTTTCTAACAGGAGACTAATTGTCTCTGAACATCTCTCTCCATCAAAAAAACAAATCATCTATTTCAAATCAAAGCCAGAAATTAGAGGAATATAATTGGGGGAATGGAATCAAACTCTCAATTTCAAAACATGCAATCGCAACATTAAAATAAAGTCTTCCGCTCTGGAGCAAAGTACTAATACCCTTAAGGCATTTTTACAAAGCTTTCAGGCAGCTGTATTCAAATAATTCATGAGAATAAAGTCTGACAAGGGCTTTTCTGCAGAATAAAAGCCTGTACTTTAGCTCTGAATTCAGTACTGAATGTCAAATCTCCAAATTCTCAAGGAAACTTCTTCTGCCCTTTTCAGGCAGCTGGCATGTTTTAGGTAGTAGATATTTAAATAAAACCTTTCTGACTAATTTCAAGGTCAGAAACAAAAAGAGCATAGGAGATCAGGCTCATCAAGACTTGTATTGTTCCAAGAAAACCAAGCCTGCACTAAAATCGCTCCTGTGTGATGATCCACCAACCTCTGGAAGCCCTGACACCATGAAGTGGCAGGAACACCTCAGGAGCACAGTTATGAGAACCTTGGGAGCACAGCAGGGAAATGTTCAAGGACCCAAGACTGTGGGCGGAGAACCCACCTGTCCTGGTGGCACCAAAGACTAAGAGCTTCTCCTAAATTACACATCGTCAATGTTCTCCAGATCATAGAAAGGGGACTGTTGTAGAATATTAGTTTAAATATGTGTTTATATTCTTTTATGTGTGTTGCATTCTTTTATGTTGCATTTGTCTAACTCTATGAAGTTGTGTTTCTTTGCCTGCCTAAAACACCTGATTGGTCTAATAAAGAATTGAATGACCAATAGCAAGGCAGGAGAAAGGATAGGTGGGGCTGGAAAGCAGGGAGAATAAATAGGAGGAGAAATCTGAGAAGAGCAACAAGAAAAGAAGAAGAAGAGGAGGATGCTGGGGGCCAGTCACACGGCCCCACAGCTAGGCACAGAATAAGAAGGAAAGAAGAGATATACAGAAGTAGAGAATGGTAAAAATCCAAAGGTAAAAAGTGATGGGAAAAATTAAGTTAAGAAAAGTTGGCTAGAAATAATCTAAGCTAAGGCCAGGAATTCATAAGAAAGAATAAGTCTCTATGTGATTATTTAAAATCTGGGTTCCTGGCCCCCAAAGAGAAAAAAAAAACTACAAAGGACACAGGTAGGAAGAAGTTTCATTAGTTTTCATTTTAACACTGGGTATGCATCTGAGCTCTAGAAAAGGAGAGAGAGAGGATATTAAATCAAAATGTCCCCCTCCATTTTTCTTTCTCTTGTCAATACTGAGAACATAAAAAAAATGAAGAGGAGCTTGGACTAGAGAGACTCAGGGGAGTGTTGAGCTGCAGACTCCTGAAGACTAAGAATCAGAATATTCAGAGCCTTCCCTGGCATCAGCCTTTACAAGACCACTGGCGTGCCAGCAACGTCAAAGGAGCATAGGCTTTGTAAAATATGCCCACTTTAAACAGTTTGCCGGCAACCGGTCGATTAGGATCCTTATTGCTTCCACTCTAGTAGGTTTGCTGTGCGGATGCTAGAATGTAAACACACAGTAGTCTTAATCCACTGACTGCAGTAGGGTGATGATGTAGTAGCTGTAGTTATTTTGAGATCCAGCTAAAAGAGGAAGTCAAATTAAAAATACATTTAGTTTAACTTAATTGAATTGAGCTTATGTGGTTCATAGTCAATTCTGTATGTAGTTAAATTATTTGCAAGCAGGGTCCAGCATAAAAAAACACTCTAAGAAATAGCACTCACTGCTGCTAGGCAACTGCCCCAGCATTGGAGCCTGAAGCTGCAGGGCCAAAGATGTACCCCCATATAAAACTGAAATTCAGCTAGAGGGAAATGCATCTAATAATTAGACCATAAAATATAAACAGAGCTGTGTTTTTCAGTATGAGCAGCCAGGTCTGGATGTCACCATGACCCAGGTAGTAATGCACACATTTTTTTTTTTTAATGAAGAAGGTGAACAGAGAGTGATGCAACCATGCCTAACAGGAATCTGACCAAGCCTATGAAGTCATGAGAGACTTTTCTGAGGAAGTGACTTCAAGTATGAAACCTAAAGAATGAGGACTATAAGAACTATTCACCTCATGGCCAACAAGAAGCAGAGAGTGTAATAGGAAGAGGCTGGGAACAAGACACACTCCAGCCCATCCTTCCTCCAGAACATTAACTCCCAAAGTAGCACCACAAGCTACAGGAATCTTTTTGTGTGCACAGTTAATATCCAAACCATAACAGATGAGGAAATTATGCAGTTGGCTCTGGAATAGGACCAGGGCATCTCAGGAACAGAAAGTGTAGCAGGACTGCAGATCTAGGGAGAGTGTAGATGAAGCAAGCATTTTTTAAAAATGTAACCGTGAGCTGGTCATGGAAACGTGTACCTGTGATTTCAGCACTCAGGAGGTTGAGGCAGGATACACTTGGGTTTGAGGCTAGCCTAGGCTACATAGTGAGCTCCAAGCTGGTGTGAGACACAGTGCAAGACTCCATCAAAAAAAAGAAGAAATTCCCATATCCCCACTATATAACTTTATCTTCAATGCATTGAAGAGACCAGCAAATGTGACCTGAAGGACAGACTCATCAGCACTGATGGGCGCTTGAATAAGGAGTGGATCCAAAGTAAGCAAGTAAAACTGAGTGACTTCAACTTCCCCATTCAAAATAGGTGTAAGTTTTCTCCCTACAGAATTACACAGTTAGAAGCAGGTACAAACTTCAAAAGCTTAAGTCAAACAAATACCTGTATAACTCTCAGTTAGGAAGAGAACTGCAGAGTAATAAACTTGGCCCTGCTGGACCAAAGCTAGAGCCCACAGCATCCTCTCTAATACTTTCTCACTGCTTTGTCATGTATGAAGTCCTTTTCCTCACGCCTTACCACTTTGACCTTTTAACTCTAATACATAGATAAGGCACAAATAATGATGCTAGCATTTTTGAGACAGACCCAGATCATCCTCAAAATCACCCACGATTTGCCTCTGCCTCCTAACTACTGAAATTACAGGTGTATACCACTATGTCCAGTGGGTGATTCTGACATCACCTAGGAGTAAAGTGAGGCAAGGATTAAGTTAAGTTTCCACAGTTAATAGTTACAGCATCAGGACTTGCTCATCAACAACCCAATTCAACTAATAGACTGCTCATTGTATGGATGTGTTACTGTAGTGCTATGGAATCAGGTAAATGACTAATTAGAAGATTTTAAAATATGACCAGCATGCCACAATAGCCCTAAGGGTGCAATAGTGGCACACATACCTTGGCAGTAACCAACAACTCTCTAGTTGGAATTAATATTTTTCTCAACAAGAGGGAAATCGTGCCTGGTACTGGAAACCTAGTCAACTACCCAGGGCTAGTGAAGTCATGGATCTTTGAGGAAATCCTACAACCACTTTACTAAACCAGCACAAACCCTAACTACATTCTAAACATTTATCCTTTCCATAGGCCTACCATAGCCAGGGTCTGAGTTGATGTCTATGGCTCCTGTTATCATCAAAGACTGTGTGGATGCTTGGGATCTAGGCTGTCACCAAGGCCATGTTGGTGTCCGAGGGCCATGCAGTCACCATTACAGAAAACCACAACCCATAAAACTTCAGAGTTATAGAGGCCTTTCCCAACATCTACAACACAACTCCTGTACCTGAGACACGGGGACCATTGAGGAAGTGGGGACAGAAAGATGGCAAGCACCAAAGGATCCAGGAGTTTGCTAAGAGATTGTCTCCTAAAAGTATCAGAAGCTACACTCATGAAATCTCACTGGCATGGCTGAGTAAACCTGATGCAGACAAGAATGACACCAATAAACCTGCTAACAGGGTCAGGAGTAAGCTCGTGAGGCAAGCACACCAGACAAAGATCTACAGCCAACTGAGAAATGCTGGGAACAGGAGAAACAGTCTTCTCCAGGGAAGAGCACACCAGCTGGTTATCCAATACCAAATGGTCAGTCATGTAAACATATACATACAAGTAACATTATACCGACTGAGCTGGTTGTATTTATATATTTAGGGAAACACACATAACAACAACAATCAAAACAATCAAAGAAAAAGGGGCTATGAATTCCAAAGAGAACATGGGGTGGGGCAGATGGGAGAGTTTGAGGAAGGAGAGGCAAGAAGGAAATTGTGAAAATATCATCTCAAAAATAAATCATTTTTAAAAATTTAAAACAAAAAAATTGTATAATCTGTAAATGAGATTAGCCTTGATTAAGGGATGATAAACAATCATGCTATTCTTCTCATTTCTGGAGTTGGGGTCTTTGAGGAAAGCGTGTATCTATGTTATGAACCTTCTCTTCTTGCTGGGCCCAGACAAACCTCAGCGTGTAGCCCGTGTGTCAGATGTACAGCATCTGGGCAGGGCTCTGTAGCCGTTAGACTTCTTGACTACAGGCAGCAGAAAATTGGCTTCCAAGAATCAACAAAAGGACATAAATTAAAAGGGATAGCAAAATCAGTGGGATCAAAGCCAAATTGGCCTGTTCCAGAGGCTAATTAGGAACTTAGAGTTCTCTTTAACCAAGACCTACCTGTCAGTGGGATGCGTGGATTCCAAGCACTCTCAGTCTCTCTTCCCTCTGGTTACAATTCATATTCCAGGCAAGGAGCATCTGATCGGTCTTATTTGTGTCAAATCACACCTTTCAGTTAACAAAGGTCAGGGTAGCTGAGTATCGCCCCACTAGGCCACCCTCAGTAGGGATGAAGTCATTGGCTTACCATGCTACTGGTAAGAAAAAGTGAAAAGACTGTAGGCAACTAAAGTAAGTAATAAACCAATCATAAGTCTGGAGAGAGAGAGAGAGAGAGAGAGAGAGAGAGAGAGAGAGAGAGAGAGAGATAAGACCCCTTGCTACTCAGTCCCAGGAGACGCCTTCTTCTGGTCTCTGTAAGTACCATGCACACACATGGTACACATACAAGCAGGCAAAACCCTCATACACTTAAAAAATAAAAGAAATCTAAAACAAAATTTATTTTAAAACTCCAGTCACATTGTGCCTTAGTGACTACTAAAGTAGTATTTAGAGCAGCAGATCATATCCATCCTCCAGAAAATAATCCTACCCTTCACTGCCAGAACTGCTGGCCAATCCTGTCTCCATGCGAACCAAGGCTGTGATTCCATGCTAGAAGACTTAATACAAGAATTTTGTTGATGGATGCTACCCACACTGAGCATACCATGAACATAAACAGTGCATATTCAACTAGTCTTCCCTGGGAGCAGAGACTGTGGCTGCCATGTGCCTCTCTCCTTGGGCTTTATCATAGCTCTTAACGAGGATGGGAGGAAGTGAAATAGGTTAACAATGGTGATGGGAGTATCCATGCCTCTAGGACTCCCTGTGTGGCCGGCATCAGACTAGACATGTTACCTCCATCATCCGTCATTATACCACCTCCTGTGTGAAAAAGCATCATTATTCTGTCTCATAGTTGCCAATGATGGACAGTTCTGCTTTTCCAACCTGGATGTCTCAAAGGATTACCTCTGTCAAAAAACAGTGGCTACCTCAGGTCCAGTGGAAAACAATAAAGATGTTCTGTACACAGGGCTTCAACAGAACAAACATTTCAGAGAATAATGCCTTGAGCTTTCTTGGGGGCTAACTCTTGACAGCCTGCAATACTTCCTCTAGTTTCTAGGCTGAAATATTTCATTTCTAAAATAACCCTTTAAGGCCCCATATGAAAGAGAAAAGTCAAACTGCCTTGCAGAAATGGATCACAGCCAGGCCCGAGGCCCTGATTCTACTGCGGAAAAGATAACCTGAAGAATTTACCTTTGCAGTGAACTTTCTGGAATGATCTAAGGTTGCTTTGGCTGTTTGTCTGCACCTGGTAGATAGGAAAGCACATACCCCGAGTTTTTATAACTGCCTAGAGAGGGCCAGACAATACAAAAGCCCTTGTAAGGATGACAGGGGAGTGTTTTGTAGCTTGGAGAATCCTCACTGTGTGCAAGTGTAGAGGGAGGGGAAACAGTCATCAGGATATATTATATTTTAAAAATCTATTTTTAATAAAAGGGAAAAAAACAAAAGCAAAAGTTCAGGCAGAATCCTTATGCTTTAGTTTTCTTTAGAAGGAGTTAGTTGAATTTGAATTCTTACATGTTAAATGGTAATCTCTTTAGCTGTTAAGCACCTTTCTGCTTTGCTGCTTTGGTTTTTCATCTTTTAAAGATGGGGCTGAGGAGACGGACCAGCTGATGAACTGCTTGGTGAGTAAGCCTGGAAGCCCAAGTTCAAGCCTCCGGAAGCTGCGTAGAAAGTCAGTCACAGCAGCAGGTGTCCATGAACCCAGGGCTAAGGAAATGAAGCCAGGAGGATCCCAGGCACTCGCTGGCCCACCTGGCTAGGTGAATGGGAGAACTTCAAGCTCAGAGAGAGAACGAAAAAATGAAAAGCAATTAGTTGATCTCTGGCCTTCATAAGCATGTACACATGTGAACATACACACAGATATGTAAATATACCAAGAGACAAAAATAAAATGGACAATTTTACATGTTAACTACAAAAAATAATGAGTAAATAAGAATAAAGAAACCAAGGAAGGAAAGCCAGCCAGAGGAGGCGATTTCTAGTTGGAATACTTTGAATTTAAGCTGCCTGTGGGATGTGCAAGAGAAGATGCCCTCCAGCAGCTGATGGTAGACACAGATAAAGGGTTTAAATGCATCAAATGGGAGCTCATCAAGAGAGTATTTTAACCCAGAGATATGGTCATCAAAGGCATCGATATGTATGTAGATAGAGATAGATGTAGAGACTGGAACATACCTGTTAATATGACCCGGGGCGGGGGGTGGCTGGTGAGGTGGTAAAGCCACTTTCTACTGAGAGAACCATCAGGATCCGTTTCTCTGAGCGAGGGCCATGAGCAGACAGTATTTACTAGACTGTCCATCACAGTAGATAAGGAGGTTGGCATGGTTACTGATTCCTACTTTGGGCTACAGTCCTAGCTTTTCCTACTTCCCAATCACTTCACATTCTAATCCCACAAAACGTATCACAGCACATCTCTGTTATGAAAGCCAGGCCCCTTGTTATCTTTCTGGATCTTTGTTTACTCTGTTCTTCCTGTATATTCTGCATCCTTTTTTAAAAGGATACAGTTCCAATATTGCTGACACCAAAGAGTCATATTCTGCTATGATTGCCTGCAGCAGAATGATATACGGGAAACTGCTGGCTAACTATCACACACCACAGTAACACAGCCTAAGGAAGGAGAGTGGAGGAACTCTACAGTATTAGAGTGCTGGATCCCTTCGCACTTCCACTGTGCACGAATTCAAGAGAAGACATGTTGGGTTGAAAAACAAGAGAAAGAGAAAAGAGCCCTGAGAGAGAGGTCCTTCAAAACACCAGAAATGGCCCAACGCTGTGGCAACCCCAACCACACATGACCAGGTAGCCAGAGACCCTGCAAACGACCCCAGGACAGGATAAGTTGTAGCCTAACATGCACCTGGCAAGAAACATACACACACATCTAGCACATCTTCTTTCTGTCAGCCCTAGAGTCTCTAGGTCGCTGTTGCTGTGGAGTGTCACGTTATCTTTACTGCATTGTTAAAAATACTTCTCTGAACTCACATCTCTACCAGAAGTGAGAAAAAAACTCTTCTCTGAGAAGGTCGGCGTTTGACACCATTTTCATTATTTTCTTTGAGATCACTCGAACTTAACCCTAGGTGACTGGCACCTCTTTATCTGCATTCTGTGGCCTGTGGCTTATTGATATTTCCAACTGCAAAGTCACTGATACTGTGGAATGCACTCTGAGTTCATCAGAGTGCTGTGATCTTTGGCAATTTATTTTCTCCAAAATAACACATACTGCCAGTTTATCATGCCATTTTCAACCAGGGCAGGTTGTTTGGGCACCAAGATCAGTGTTACATGGGCATATTTAAGAGTATTACCCATAAAGTTACGAGAATATTCGGAAGTCAGCCCATAAGAGACAGATTTTAGTAATTGCTGAAATGTGCACATGCGTGCACGCACACGCATTCACACATACATCTTGCCCTCCTGTGTGTGTTATGGGATTTCATCATTGCTGGTCTCATGGAACATGCTCAACTCCTCCTAAGTAACCACAGTCCTGACAATGCTGCAAGAATTCTGTAATTATATCACAGGGGACAGAGGTTGAGACATCAGGCCACAGAAACTCCTTCAAACCATTTACTTTGTGATTCTGACATCACTGTCTCTCCCCGCAGCACACACACTGACACTGCTGGAACACAGGACCTGCAGTGTTAGCGAGAATGGCATCTAAGGCACAATTGCATGGATGGTAAAAATCCTTGTTTTTCGAGAGATCTAAGTTTGGTTCATTACAAAAGCAAGGGCTGTGTTCTTTGAAGAAAAAGAAGAGGCTGGATAATAACCAAAAGGACTTCATTAAGAACAACTCCGGCAGGTTTAATATGATCTTCTTCCAAGGGTGAGCAGCTGGAGATGGAGGTGGAGAATGAAGCTGTGCAGTTAAGTTAAAGAGAGGAGATGACAGCCATTTCCCAAGGAAGATACAGTCATGCAAAATTACAAACTGTGTTGAGCTTCTGACATGGCTCAGGCCCCTGTATTTCTGATGCATGCATAACAACAGTTCACAGACATAGAAAAGGGTACAAGGTCTTACGGGAATATGAATGCGTGGAACAGATGCTGTGGGGGACACACACCATGCTAGAACTTCAAGTTCACGAGAATAGTATTTCTCTGACTCTAAATTTTGTGTTATTTTTTAAAATAATACTTGTCAAGCAATTGTAAAATAGAAGAAATAATCAGGTCACCTGCTGAAAGTGAGCAATTATGAATAATCAAAATTCCTCCCACAGGATCCAAACCACAAAGCAAAAAAAAAAATTGGATCATAAATATTTGACAAGTTCCATTGTCTCCTTATGCTCACTGAGAAAAACAACAGGTATTTGCCTTAGGAAAGGAGAAGCCAACACTGAGTCTCTTTTGTTTTTTATAGCAGTCTGCTTCTGAAGATTTCCAAACACCGTGCAGACAATTACGGTCTCCATGGTACTGTGCCACCAAGGGATAGGGGCTTTGAGAACATAAGCATATGCAAGGTGACCCTGAGAGCCAACACTGGATACAGATAAAACCAAATCTCAGTTTCTGTCCTCCTGTTTCAACTTTCTCACTTAGAGGAAATGTGCATATTAATTCTATACTCCTTTCAAACACATCCCCGAAGATTTCCTAGCTAAAGATGAGAAGCCTCTGGACTAGAACTGAAGATGTAACAAGGCACAGGTGTCTGAACATTGGAGAGACTGTGTCCTGGTCATTATTGTGCTCACAGACCCCTCTCTAATGCCTACCTCAGAACAGATATTCAGCAGATACTTTTTAAAATTATGTGTGCATGCATACACGTGCCTGTGATGTATGTAGAGAGCGTGTGCTACAGCTTTGCTTTTACCTTCTACCTTAACATAGGTCCCAGAGGTGGCGTTCAGGTTGCCAGGTTTGTGGGGCAGGCACCTTTATTTAGTAGGTCATTCTGCTGGCCTTCAGTACATATTTTTTAAAATTAATAAATCCAATTAAGCATCTACTGGAGTCAATTTATTTGCTGTACAAGTTTTATAATCAAATTCACCCAGATTTACAGATCATACATTTGTTTGTTCAGATGAGATGTGTTTAGTGTCCTTCCTCTAAGAATATTAAAATCTTTCCTTGTACCTGAAACAGGTCTATCTACGCATAATAGATTGCTATTGAAAGTCAGAATTATCCATAAACACTGGAGCCAGGCTTCTAAGCACTGAGTACCGAGCTACAGACTCACATCATCCATTCTCTGTAACTTAAATACACAATGAATCTGTTCTGAAAATCATTACTTCTTCACCGTGTAAATGGAAGAAATAGATTTGATCTCCTAATTCATTAGACATTAGAAATTACCTCTTTTACTAATAATATAAATATTACCAAAATACATTCAGAAGGGGGAGGAGAAAGTTGAAGAAGCCAAACCTCACCCATGGGTACAGAAGAGCATTTCCACTCCATCAAAAAATAGAGTACTGATAAAACTAGAGGTTATCTCTACCTCTCTGTGAAGAACCACTTTTAAAAATCACCATCTGCTACTCTAGAGATCAAAACAGTCAACATTTGCTTGTGCATGTCATCTATCAATGGCCCATTTTTAGATAGCTTCAAAGAATCGAGTACTACGAGTGACTTTTCATGTCTATAGCATGAGTGGGCACATCTGGAACTAATACTTAACTTACTTTCAATTGTGACCCCAAGAGGATGAAAAGCCAGACCTTCTCACATCTCAGAATGAATTCTGTACGCGACAGGATTGCAAAGAGGTTCTGTGGCCCTCAAACTAATGGTGAGAGGTGGACAAAGGCAAATCAGGGGACATCTGTGTACATCAACTGTAAGGTTTTCATTGTCCTCTGCCCAGAAATGGGTATGATAGGGACTTTGTTTTCTCATCAAGCTTAGAGACAGGGTTTCATGGAAGGCAGTCAGTGAGGGTGCACACATGCCTTGGGGTTTAGGGAACAGTGACTTGGGTGAGATTCACATCTGAGAAGTGGCTGAAGCTGAATTTATCTGCATGTGAGTTAATGGCAAAAAATACTACGTTGAGACAGTAACTAAATTACCGCCAATGGTGAGTAAAACTGTCCAAATTTTATGTGCATTGGATGTGGAGAGGAATGAAAGAGGAGGAAGGATGCAGTCAATAGGTCTTACCAAAAGATGGCCTAATTCTAAAACAGTGAACTCTCAGAGTAGAAGCTGAAGGTGAACTGTCAGAGACACAGGACGGGAACTAAGTAAAGAGTCAGGGAGCCACACGAAAGGAAGTGCAAGAGTCCCCACTGATGACAGAGGACATCTCCAAAGAACCCGAGATGCAGCTCTGCCCATACAATGAGCCTGGTGTGTTAGAAATGTTTAATCAACGGAAGCCTCTCCTGCCCCTCACTCCAATGACAGGAATCTCCAACTTCAAATGTCAGTTGGCATATCTCTAGTATACAGGCAAGGACACCACAAAGCCCAGGTGGAAAAAACACAACTATCCAATCCCATTTTCCCCAATTGCTGAAATGTCAAGAAATTTTATTCAAACGCCTGATCCAACGTGCTGAGCAAAACTGACATCACACTGATCAGAGATTTGTTCTGAGTGCTCAAAAAGGTCAAAACACTGTAACTAACAGTGGATAAATCAGCTACAGAACTTTTCTAAAAATTTCCTCCAAGAGGCAAAGAAAATTAGTCTCATTTTCTGCTGAGATAACGGCTGTTATGAGATAATGATGTTAGCTTTATGATTTTATCTAAAGAATACATTTTTACAATGTCAATTTTATATCTACACATAGATATAGATATTTGTCCCAATAGAGGCACATAAAATTCAGGCTTTATTTTTCTCTCAGATGAAGGATTTATTTATTCAGTCATATATTCATCCAGTAAATAATTTTGCACGCACAGTATACACTTGATACTATTCATGGTATTGTTAGGATTCAAAGATTAGGTCTTGTGTTATGTGTGAAGGTGGCATCTTGACATGTTAAAAACTAGCACAAGATGTTCATTGCGTCTTCTAACACCCTGTATCCAGGGCAACGGGGAGGAGGTATGAGTAAAAGAACCAATGTAGACAGAAGTCTAGACAGCTATGAATATCATCCAACTCTAGACACCCAACAAAATCTTCTCCCCCATAAAAATTTCTGGGCTGAAACAAAGGAGTTTATGGAGATATGCCATCACATCCTTTGTTCCCTGTGTTGACATGACAAGAGTCAGGGGAAGAGGCAGTTCCTAGTGTTCAGCTGCTGCTTTCTGCATACCAAGCAAAGGACAGGCACCACATCGCCTCACTCCTGTGGAAAATATGAAAACACTGGGAGTAGAATAGTCGTTCCCACCGCTGAAGAGAAGAGAGTCATGGGGAGAAGTAGGTGATCTATAGATCTATAGGTCCTGATTAGATAGGACCAAGATTCTGACATGCTAGTATACAGCAAGGTCACTGTAGATGACCACAGGTTCAGCACATCAAAAAGCTAGAACAAAGGACCTTGAATGGTTTTAGCATAAACAAATAACAAATACTTAAATATGTGTTTAATGCCACAGGGAAGCACAATTTTTTATTTATTTTTTAAAACAATCTTTTCTCATTTTACATACCAATCCCTGTTCCCTCTCCCTACCCCCCCCCACTCTCCACCCACCCCATCCCTCATCCACTCCTCAGAAAGTGTAAGGCTTAGCATGGAGAGTCAATAAAGTCTAGTACATCACTCTGAGGCAGGATTAAGGCCGTCCCCCCATATCTAGGCTAAACAAGGTATTTCTCCAAAGAGAATGGACTCCAAAAAGCCAGTTTAAGCACTAGGAATAAATCCTGCTCCCACTGCTAGTGGCCCCACAGACTGCCCAATCCACATAACTGTCACCCACATTCATAATGCCTAGTTTGGTCCTCTGCAGGTTCCCCTGCTGTAATCCAGAGTCAGTGAGCTCCCACTAACTCATTTAAGCTGTTTCTGTGGGTTTCCCCATTATGGCTTCTAGAGAGGATGTAGAGTAAGGGGAGTACTCCTCTATTGCTGTACAAGCTAGTACAGTCACTGGGGAAATCAATATGGTGGTTTCTCAGAAAATTGTGAATTAATACACCTCAAGACCAGCAATACCACTCAAGGATACATGCCAAAAGAATACACATTCATACCACAAGGACATTTTCTCAGCTCTGTTCACAGCAGCATTATTCATAATAACGAGAATCTGGAAACAACCTAGATGCCCCTCAACCAAAGAATGGATAAAGAAAATGTGGTACATTTACACAATGAAGTACTATTCAGAGGGAAAAAATGACATCTTGAAATTTGCAGGCAAATATATGGATCTAGAAAAAAAATATCTTGAGTGAGGTAACCCAGACCCAAAAATACAAACATGGTATGTTCTCATTTATAAGTGAATATTAGACATAAAGCAAAGGATAACCAACCTATAGTCCAACATCCCAGAGAAACTAGGTAACAAAGAGAATTCTAAGAGAGAAATACTTGGAAGGGCAAGTAGACAAGATCTCCCAAGAAAATTGGGAATGGGGGGGAGGGCCAAAGAAAAGGGGAGAAGGGAAGTGGGGAAATACAATTTTTATGCTTTGATATATCATTTAAAAGATGTCAAATTAAGAAGGTAAAAAGTATTACTATCTCCCAAAACCAAATCTTCTCACACTATAGCTCATAAGCCATTCTTTCCTAACTGATTTCTTTCAACCTTCCTCCAAGATAAGTCAGATAAACTACATTCAGCACTTCTAACTAGCTTTGACTCCTTTAATGTAGCATTGCTCTCTCGGTCATAAATTTACTGCCGGAAGTAAGAGGGACACTTGCTGGTGAGCAGTACTGTAGGACATTCAGATGTGTGCTGTGCCCCATGTGCCACAGGAATCCAGTCACCATCCTGGTTAGAAGAACACAAACTATTCTACTCTCTCTTTCTCTCTCTCAAACACACACACATACACACACACACACACACACACACACACACATACTCCTTAAATTTTGTTCTCTATATGAGATCATGGCACCTAAATCCTCTGAGCTCCCACTTTCTATTTCTTCTAATGAGCACTGACCTCTTGCCTCCCTTCCTCTGGTCTAACATCTTTCCTTTTCCAACAATTCTATCTGCTTAAAGTGTTTTGCATCTCAGAGCCTTTATTCTCGTATTTAACACCCAGGTCACACATTTTTCTAATAATCTTTGCACATAATATTTTTATGCATAGCCAGTGCCTAATTAGGCAAGCTAAAATGGTCATAGAAATACAAATCATATTAAAAGATTCTTTTTACCTGATTTAGCAAGCACTGTGAAATCTTTGTTTTCATGTAGTATCAGCCAATTTATTTTACTGACCCTGTTTCTCTTGAGCTGATGTTAGATAAGCCTGGAGTCCACAGCATGTATTTAAGAGGCTGGGAGTTAGGGAGTAAACTGATAGAAGCATTACACATTTATCTTGACTGTAACACACTCTGAGCTAAGCCGCAAAGTAAAGGTGACATTATTTGCTTAGCCTGTAAGACAGTTAAGCTGCCTAGTAAAACAGAGTGAAACACAGCTTTCGACCACATGCATTAGTCATCTCTCAACACAGAATCCGCCGGAATTATCAATGAGCCCATGTGTAACTAGTACCAATTGTTTCATGTACCCACCATGCAAGAACTCTTGCATTTCTTTATTTTTTCAGAGTAAAATTAAATCCTGTTCAGGTTCCAACTGGCCATGGTCGATAGGAAGAACAAGATCAGTCAGATGCCAGCCATGCGTCGTAAGAGAGGATTGAAAACAAAAGCAAAATATGAGGTCTACACAGTTCCGTGAAGGGTGATAGACTCAGGTTCGTGTGGTTCATTTAGGTTATTAGTATCTAATATCCATGGTTCTCCACGATGCCATCCCAATCCAGTTTCCGCCTGGTGCAAAGCAAGGGAATTAGATATTCCCACTTCCTAATTCCCACTCACTCCATACCTTTACCAACGTCAGTGAATCTAGCATCACACCTCTAGAAAGCGAATCATTGAATTTTAAGACTCAGACACAAAATTTCTAAGATATATGCTCTTTGGTATATTCTAGCCAAATCATCTTAGTGGAATTTCATTTTTGATTTTTTTTAAAAAAGGTTTCTTTCATGTTTGTGAAGAACATGATGAGAAAAATATTCCAGCCCACATCAATCAGGTAGCAATATGAGAAATAAAGCCACAGTATTCATAACACAATAGGCAAAGCATCAGATCCTCTTGGAGAATGTCCTTTCTTGCTGTACACAGTCCCTCTGCAGCCCAAGCTGACAGAACCTCAGTCACTTAAATTAAGATCCTAGGCCTGTTGTGAGTATTGATACCCAGTAAAGACAAGGGAAAGATTCCATAAAGAATCTTATCCTTGATACAAGAGTGCCACCTCACCCTCCCTCTTATGTTTTACAATGGATTCTAGGCATAGACTTCACTTATGTACAAAAAAAAATTGATAAACTCTGTGCTATGGGAAATGTAGACTTTTCGTAATAACCATCTTTCTAGAAAATCATTGGTAATTGATATTAAGACTGATCTATTCAGATGCCATTTTCATCTACTGATGGGGCTCTTCAAAAAGATACAAGTTAAGAAAGTGGTAAAGAAAAAGAGGAAAAAATAATTAGATCATGACGCTCATTGAGCCCACATTAAGTCCCAAACCTGAGCATCACAGAGCAATGAGGCTGTGAAGAACACAGAGATTGCCTGGCCCAGTTCAATTGGCAACAAAGAAAGTGGAGTCCCAGGAGGTTGTTGCTTCACTAACCTAGTTAGCAGCAGAGGATAAATAAGAACCAATATCTCTTGAGCCTTTGCCCTGTGCTTTTTCTACTAAAATTCAATTCCACCAGATTTTGTTTTTTAAAAAAAAAGACCCAATTATTTGCAATTTCAATTGGAGACTTAAAATTGCCCACTTTCTGGTGCAGGAAGGTCCCCCTTCCTTCTTTTAATTGACTGGGGCCTATAAGTTTAACTAGAAAATGTCAAATTAATGGAGTAAAATTCATACAAATATTATTATATCAATTTTACATGCACAGAAGTGTTGACAGAGGTTTCTGTTCCACCCGGTCCTTCAGTCCCATAGAAACACACAGAGGTCTACATTAATTATAAACTGATTGGCCCATATTATATTAGCTCATAATTCTTGCTTGTGTTAGCCACGTGGCTTGGTACCTTTTTTGGCAAAGCAGTAACATCTTGCTTGCTCTCTCTCTGGCTTCCTCTGCATCTGGGTGACAACTGCAGACTGCCTCTTTCCTCTTCCCAGAATTCTCCTCTTCTCATTTTCCCACCTCTACTTCCTGCTCCTATTGGAGATTTTTCAGGAGGTCTTCCTTGATCAAACCTAATGTTCTTAGCCCAGAATGAATCCATAGCCTTTCATTTCCTGGAAACAAAAACAAAAACTCTTCTCCAAAATAACATACCTTTTGACTTAAATTTTGAAGTCAAGGCATTTTCAAAATATATATGTTGGATTAATCCAGCAGCATTTATAATCAAATATCTTTCAGCAGCTTTTGCTTCTTCCTCAGCCATTGAACAATTTAAAGACAACACAATAGCATACAGTATCCAGGCTCTCTGTGTATTTTCATCTTTACATGGCTTTATTTTAAACACTATTTCTTTTATTTATTTTTAATTTTTGGCTTTTTGAGACAGGATTTCTCTGTGTATATTTGTTGACTGTCCTGGAACTCACTCTGTAGACCAGGCTGTCCTTGAACTCACAGAGATCTGCCTCCCTCTGCCTCCCAAGTGCTGGAATTAAAGGTGTGTACCACCACACCCAACTACTCTCTTTTTTTTAAGAACTTTATCCTTTTCTTTTCTCTTCCAAGGCTATATATATATATATATATATATATATATATATATATATTTTAAACTGTAAACTGTTTAGAGGCGCTTTTTTTTGTCTTAATCTATCTTTACTGTGTATCTCTCTTTTTCTGACCACATGAGTCTTTAATTTGCTAATCAATATGGCTAGGATTAAAGCCATGGCTTTGATGGTTGGATCCAACCCATTCCTTAGCTTTTTGAGAGCCTAGCTTCATGGCAGAGGTACTGGCTGGAGCCATGTTTATTGTCATAATTCTATGGAATTTCAAGGTCCCAAACACCACCAAGAAGCATGCTGTTGACAATTTATAAACACCATTTAAGTGTTTGGTGCAGGGCCTCTTAAAAGAGCTACAAGGTTTTGCAACTAAAGCGGAGACAGGAAGCCTCTCTTAAATAAGGTGCACTTGCCTTAACAAGCAAAGCCCACCTGATAAAGTGCTGCTATCAATAAGCTGTGCTTAACTCTATTCTTTTCTGTCTAGAATTATTTCCCAAGCTCTATCAGGCTTTATGTGGATGCAGTTGTCCACACAGGCACCATTTGTTGACAGAGATTTCTGTCCCATCCGGCCCTTCTGTCTTTCAGTCCCATAGAAACACACAGAGATCTACATTAATTATAAACTGATTGGCCTATTAGCTCAGGCTTCTTAGTAACTTTTCTAACTTAGATTAGCCCATAATTCTTGGCTGTGTTAGCCACGTGGATTGGTGCCTTTTTCAGCACATCTATTGATAATGGTCAAGAAGAAAGCTAAACAAGGGAGATTTGATTCATAGTTCTTGTATTGAAAAAACATGGGGGAAATACCATGGGGCAATGGTTTTGCCCTGTAAGATTTGTTTCTTGTACTTGTTTAATAAAATGCTGATTGGTCAGCAACCAGGCAGGAAATATAGGCAGGTAGACAAGGAGGGGGAACGAGAACAGGAGAATTCTGGGGGGTGGGGGGAGTCAGTCTGCAGTTGACACAGAGGAAACCAGACACAGAGCAAGCAAGATGTGACTGCCAAAAAAGGTACCAAGCCACATGGCTACCACATGGAGCCTGCTAGAGTCAAAGGTGTCTGAAACTTCACCTTTTAACTGGGCACAGCTGTGGCAGCAATTCACTCCTTAAGTGTTCTTCTTCTTTCTTATTTTCTGTTAATCTCCACTCTGGCATATGCATCTCATGATGGTTTTGTTTCTGTGTTACTCATGGTGTAAGATTGCTATGTTTCTTCATCTAATCTAAATGAGACATTTTTACTATACCTTACACCCATGTTTTTATACTTCCTTTCTTATTCCTACACTTCTTCTTTATCCTTTTACTAACACACACACACACACATCTTTTACTTCTTAATTATAGCCTTCCATAGCATTAACAATCTCTAAAATCTGAGAACCCTAACAGTTTACCAAATTTCTCTTCTTGGCAACTCCACCCACCTCAATCTTTTTTCATTTCAAAGTTAATATAATAACTAATATAATAACTCATCCATGCCCACCCAATTTCCCTCATCTTCATTTCCTGTTGTTGCGGAGACAGGGGATTTGTCTTAGTTCATGGTTCCAAGTCATAGCCCATCCATCAGTAGGGAGAAATCAGGACAGCAGGAAGCTGAAGAGGCCAGTCATATACACAGTCAAGAGCAGAGAGAGAATGAATGCTTGCTCACACTCAGCTCACTTTCTTCTTTTTTGGAAAGCACAGGACCCAAACCCAGGCAATGGTGCTGTCTGATTTAGGCTGGATCTTCTCATGTTAATTGACTTAAACAAGAGTGTCATATACTCTATGTACAACATGGTAGCTGAACCCAAGAAAGCTCAACAATATGGTCACCTAAACAAGACAGTGTAGATGGGGGAAATCTCACAAAACCCCACACCTAGATGAAGATCTACAATCAATGATTACTGGAAATGGGAGGATCAGTTTGTGTCAGGGATGAGCCCCCTGAGAGGTTATCCAATCCCAAGTGGTCATCGCTAAACACATATACATATGAACAGCACTAAACAGACTCAGAAAGCTATATTTGTACACACACACTCACACACACCCTAATGGTTAAAGAAGGTCATGTTTGAAAAGAAATGAGGGAGCATGGAAGGGATTTCAAGGGGGAGAGAGTGGTGGTCATGATATAAGTACAATATTAAGGTATGAAATTCTCATTAAAATTGTAATTAAACTTTTAATTAATTAGTTAATTAATTTTTAAAAGGAATTTCAAGAGAAAAATAAGTCCCTAAGAACATTGCTTCCCGCTGCCATGGGGGCAATGTTCTTTTTATGAGATCCTGCAAAAGTAAAGTGGTGGTTAAGTTTCAAGATTACTATCTAGTATAGTTGCAAATGATTTTCGAGCAGTCAAAAGGCTTTTTTCCAAAGTTCTTATTTGGAGTTCTGGCCAGAATGTCATGAGAAGGTGCACCATGTCAGCAGCTGGTACCCAAAAACTGGTCTTATAGCAGCACTATCAGCATCATGATGTCATCTAAACCATGTGGAGTTGTTGCTGTGGGGCCCCATTTTCTCCCTGGAAACTTCAAAGATTACTGCAGGAAAAGGATCTGTAGGAAATTCTATTATTCATCGTGGAAAACTTAAACATTATTTATATAGACATACATTCAGTGAAAAATATTATATATATAAAGTAGACATGGAGAAAGTAAAATTTTTCCTAAAATTTTCCTTCTGTCCCATACCAGATGGCTCTTGACATGAGACAGAAACTCTAAATGTTCCTTTTAACAACACACCTGGATTTAGAGAAGTACAGAGCCATTGTCCAACTTCAAAGCCAGCTCTATATATTCATATAAATATACATGTATATGTTTTGACCACCTTTCCTCATAAGTCATATTCCTTTTTCTTGATGATTTTCATTGGATAGTTATTTTTTCTTTTGTCATCATCCACACATCCAGGGTCTCTTGAATTTTTGAAGATGTGAATTTTCCTGTAAAGACAAGAACAGAACCCTGCCCCAACCCTATATGGTTTCCTTACCACCTATATGTTTTTCACCATTGTGAATGAGCTATATTTTCTCTTTCTCAAGAGGTTTCTCTTTTTCAAAGCAAATCTTTATTAATTTTGATGGTATCCATAGATTTTCTTCTTTTGTGGAAACAAGAACAAACCCCTTTCCCCAATGTAGCACATCTCCTGGTTTCCATTGTGAGGTCAACACATCCTTGAAATACACTGGTTGATTTAATTCTGAAGGTTTTTTTTCCATTATCCAATGTCTTTCTGCTGCTGTTTTTCCTTTCTCATTAGCGTTAAAAAGTTCAAGATTAATAAAGCATTATGCAATCTATTTCTGGGGGTATTTTCCATCCCTTTCTGTTTGTTCAGCATATCCTTTGTAGTTCTATTTGACATTTCTATAACTGCCTGACCTGTAGGATTATTTGGTATACCTGTAATATGCTTTATATAATAATAAGCAGAAAACCACTTCATTTTCTTAGATATATATGCTGGACCATTGTCTGTCTTTATTTGTACAGGAATACCCATGATGGTCATAACTTCTAATAAATGCATGATTACTGAATCAGCCTTTTCTGAACTCAAGGCAGTTGCCCATTGAAAACCTGAATAAGTGTAAATGGTGTGGTGTACATATTTTAATTTTCCAAATTCTGTAAAGTGGAACACATCCATCTGCCAGATCTCATTCCTTTGAGTACCCTTTAAATTACTCCCTGCAGACAACAGTGTTTGGTTATAGAAAGAGTAAGTAGGATATCTCTTTATAACCTCCTTAGCTTGTTGCCATGTAATAGGAAATTCTTTCTTTAAACCTTTGCTATTGACATGATTTTTTATGAAATTCTGAGGCCTGAAACACACTTCCAATCAATAACTGCTTAATTTCTACATTACCTTGTGCTAGAAGACCCGGCAGACCCATATGGGATCAGATGTATGTTATGTATATAGGACAAAGCCTATTCCTGATTATGTCTTGCATCTGAATGAATAATTAAAGTGAACTCTGTATCATCTGGTATAAAATCAGTGGTTTCAATATGCACAACAACTCTTTCTGCATATTGTGAATCAGTAACTATTGAAAGGTTCTTTAAAATCCCTTAGTACCATAAGAATAACATATAATTTTGCCCTCTGGACAGAATTATAGGGGCTTTGTTCCATTTTACTTAATTCTTTTGATTTGTAACCTGCCTTCCCTGATTTATACATCAGTATAAAATGTATGGGCTCCAGTTATTGGTGCATCATATACAATTCAGGAAAGAGTCCAAGAAGTTCTCTTTATAAGGTTAAGTCTATCACTTTGGGGATAATTGCTATTAATTTCTCCCAGAAAATTAGCACAAGCTTTTTACCATGGTTCATTGTCTTCCCATAACCTTTTTATTTCATCAGTAGTAAAAGGCACTATAATCTTTGTTGGATCTATACCTGCTAATTGACAAAGTCTCAATTTACCCTTTATAATTAATTCAGAAACATTTTCCACATAAGTTTTTAATTTTTTTACTAGGTTTATATGGTAAAAAGATCCATTCTAAGACAATATCTTCCCTCTGCATTAAAACTCCTGCGGGAGTTTAATTAATTAATTAATTATAGGCAATACGACTAAAATACAACTAAGATTTGGATTCACCCTATCCACATGTGCCTCCTGTAATTTCTCTTCAACAACTGTCAATTCCTCTTCTGCTTCAGCTGTTAATTCCCTGGTATTAATCAAGTCTTTATCACCATCTAAGGTTTTGTTTAAAAGAATTATTAGATCCCAACAGTCAGGTGTAGACAGGAAATGTCTCCTAAAAATCTTTGAAAGTCATTAAGAGTCCACAAGTGGTCTCTCCTAATGTGTGCCTTTTGTGTTCTAATTTTCTGTAAACCCATTCTGTAACCTAGGTAATTAAGAGAATCTCTTCTTTGAATCTTTTCAGAAGCAATTTGTAATCCCCATTTAGGCAAAACTTTCTTAACTTCTTCAGAAGTCTCACGATCCAAAGGAGGAACAGAAGGAGAGTGAGCACGAGCAAGGAACTCAGGACTGCGAGGGGTGCACCCACACACTGAGGCAATGGGGATGTTCTATCGGGAACTCACCAAGGCCAGCTGGCCGGGGACTGAAAAAGCATGGGACAAAACCGGTCTCGCTGAACATAATGGACAATGAGGACTACTGAGAACTGAAGAACAATGGCAATGGGTTCTTGATCCTATTGCACGTAATGGCTTTGTGGGAGCCCAGGTAGTTTGGATGCTCACCTTAATAGACCTGGATGGAGGTGGGTGGTCCTTGGACCTCCCACAGGGCAGAGAAACCTGCTTGCTCTTTGGGCTGAGGAGGAAGGAAGACTTGATTGGGGGAGGGGGAGGGAATGGGAGGTGGTGGCGGGGAAGAGGCAGAAATCTTTAATAATTAAATAAATTAATTAATTAAAAAAGAAAAAAGAAAAAAAATATCTACATTTGAATCAGATAACAAAATGTCATCCATGTAATATAGATTATAGACTTAGGAAATTGCTTATGAATTATTTACAATGGCTGACTGACAAAGTATTGGCACAGGGTGGGGCAATTGAGCATTCCCTGTGGGAGGATGGTCCATTGTTGTCTCCTAGTAGGCTGAGAATTATAAGTAGGCACTGTGAAGGCAACTTTTTCTCTATCTTTTCTTGTAAAGGTATAGTGAAGAAATAATCCTATAAATCAATAGCTATGAGAGGCCATCCTTTTGGTAACAGAGAAGGCAGAGGAATTCCAGACTGTAGAGGGCCCATAGGTTGAATAACCTTGTTGACAGCTCTTAGATCTGTCACCATTCTCCATTTTCCAGATTTCTTTTTAACGGGAGAATTCCAAGGGCTGGTATATTCTTCAATATGGTGAGCATCTAGTTGCTCTTGTACCAGCTGCTCTAAAGCCTGCAGCTTTTCTTCTGTTAGAGACCACTGTTTAACTCAATTTGGTTCTTTTGCTTTTCCCTGTTGCTCTAAAATTTTTGCTTTTTCTCTCCAAAAATACCTCCAAAGCAACTGCAGTCCATTTTCTAGGACTCTGAACACTCTGAAAATAAAGCCCATAATCAAGAAATGAGAGCTCCTGGAACTAATAAGCTTCCACACAGCAAAGGAAACTGCAGGTGAGTGAAGAGACAGTCCACAGAATGGGAACATTCCAACAGAATGTTGTCTAGAATATACAAAAAAGAAGAGTAAGTAAAAAGAAAACAAATTATCCAACCAAAAAAAACTGAACAGAGTTCTCTAAAGAAGAAATAAAAATACAAAAGGTTATTACACATTTTCTAATTTATTTATTACTTATATGGTGTTCTGCCTGCACATACACCTGCACACCAGGGGAGGGCACCAGATCTCATTATAGGTGGTTGTGAGCCACCATATGATTATTGGGAATTGAACTCAGGACCTCTAGAAGAGCAGTCAGTGCTCTTAACCCCTGAGCCATCTCTTAGCCCCTTATTAAACATTTTAAAAGTTTCAATACCATCAGTCACCAAGGAAATACAAATTAAAACTACTTTAAGATTCTCTCTCACCCTGTCAGAATGGCTATCATCAACAAAATGAATGACAGCAAATGCTGGCAAAGATGTGGAGAAAGGTGAACTCTCCATGGGTATAACCAGTTATTTTCTGATTAGATATATAAGGCCTACTTTACAGAGGGAATTCATTCCTGCCATAGTCAAAAGACCATGGTGGGGTAACACCACATGCCTTGAGCATGTAGGCTATGGATACTATAGTTTTGCTAAGTATTCAAGTTGCCAAACTGCCCTCTAAATATTTATGTCCCTCTTCAGGCAAAAATGGGAGGGAAGGCACAAAGGTCTTGCCATATACTGTTTTTCGATTACTTAGTTCAAAATAATCCATATGCCAAAGGACCACATGCTATGTAATAGAATATTTGTTTAACTATGTAAATATGTGTTGCATTGTTTGTGTTGCAAAATAGACATTTAGCTATGTAAAGATGTGTTGCTGTTTTACCTTGCCTGCCTAAGGCACCTGATTGGTCTAATAAAAAGCTGAATGGCAGAAGAGGGATAGGCAGGGTTATCAGGTATAAAGAAAAGGAGAGCCAGCTAGCCAGCCAGAAAGAGGCCAGACAGACAGACACGGAGGGACCAGGAAAGCAGGATAGACAGTATGTAAATGAGATAAATGAGCCTCGGAGCAGCACATAGATTAATAGAAATGGGTTAATTTAAGGGGAAAAAGCTAGCTAGAAACAAGCCTAAGATAAGGCCAAACATTCATAACTAATAATAATAAGTCTCTGTGCCATGAATTGTGAGCTGGTGGTTCAAGAAAGCCTGCTACAATCACATCCTGATCCCCTTCAGAAGAAAGATGGAGAGAAAAGGATTTTCCTATTATTACCTATTAACACCTCTAAGTACCCATTGTTCTCTGATGAGTCTAAGAATAAGGACATGATGCTATATACATGATGTCACTAATAGTCAGCAAGGCCTCCGCTTTACACACCTACAAGCAAATACTTATAAGTGATCAAAATGCTCCCATCTTGAACCACAAACAATTTTGTCAGGCAATTTATTTCTGGTTTTGGTAGTATTCATATCAAAAACTGTAGGAACTGCCAATAATTCCTGGGCAAAATTGGAATTTCTATTTAGGGATAATTCTGCTTCAATATTGAACCATGTCTTTTTAGCACGGCTTTCACTGCATTTGGAACTTGAAGCAGTGTGCTTGGTCCCTCCTTCTAAGTTTGCTGGCTTTTATTATTTATTCTTCACCTGAAATCATCTCAGTTTCTCATATTAAAATCTGTTGCTATGGAAACAATTATGTTATGTCAAGAGACCAAAGGATAATGAATTCATGGATAGCATAAGTAGCAAGAACTGACAAAAACCTCAGTAACCAAAGATACTATTTTAATACTGAAGGTGCTAGTAAAATGTGTTGGAGAAAGGGGAGATGGGAGTGAGAGGAAAGAAAATGTCACTTGAATGTGTCTGTGCTTTCTTGAGGAAACACTTATTAATCTTAGTTGGAGAAGTGCAAGTTGTTATGAGCTCATGATCTCCCCAGACCACCTCAGAAACTGCTAGAGTTAAGAACAGTGGCATAGAACTTGATAGAACTTGCCTGTATTGTCTGAGCCTCTTGACCTGTGTAGGCAACTGTTGCTCTTTTGTGAGCCTCCTCTGTGCACAGCAAACACCAAGACAGCACACGAACCAGTAAGACTTCAAACGGCATCAGGTGGGACTTTCCTGTTGACTGAATTTCAGCCCACATAGAACAGAAAGCCAATGATGAAAAGAAAGCCACTAAAAAACAACCACTAGCAAGTGGTCCCACCATACTTCGACTCCCTGCAAACCATGCCAACTTCTCAAGCTTTGCCTGCACACCAGAATGAGGTGTTGAGTTTTCCAACATATTTTACCAGCATTCAGACTTGAGCCCAACCAAACAATCAGGATTTCTGTGGTTTTCTATGACACAAGTATTCTTATAAAAGATCTTTGGGGGATTACAATACACATCCAGCATTTAGGACAACTGGCCACAAGAACAAAAGGCCAACAATCTCTGAAGCAGGACGAAGCTGCTTTGCTCTCCCCTCCTGTACTCGGGTCAAGGAACTCTACATTGAAGATGCTCTTGCCTATGCTCCCAAGGCTTCTACTCACACACACTAAGGGGAAGTTACACTTGGTTGCCAGCCACATAGCAATCATGGACAGGCAGGGGAGGAAACACAGCAGTAATTGTGGAATAAAAAAAGTCAAAAAGCCGTGGCTCTTTTCCACAGTCCCTGCCTGTTACCTGTGAGGAAGAGCTAAAACTCAGAAAAGGGCAAAAAAGGACTGGAAAGAATGTGCTCACCACCTATACAAATCTCTCCACCTGAGGCTCAGCTGTCTGTGGGTGCAGGGAGATCAGTGGTCAATTGGTTGTAAGATTGAAGTTTCAAAATAAAGTGAATAGGCCTGGAGTTTTCAGTATCTGCAGACTTTCAGGACCTGCCTGAGACGGTGTCAAAGGGGACAAAAATAAAAAGCAATTCAAAACAGCACATTTAAAGGAAGAAATGGGAGAAAAACCACTTCAGGTGGGAATCCCACTGAGTCGAGATGCCCAACAAATCACTTGCACTTGGTGATTACGCATCCTGCAAGGATGAATCATATCACAACTGGAAGACACAAAACAAGAATTGATTCTATAACCACCCATGGTCCCTCTTACAGTGGTTCTGGCATAGGTAAAATGCCAGAGGATGCAAAAGATAAAAAAAATAACAGTTCAGGGACAAAATAAACATTTATAAAGATCTAATATTCAAAACGGGTGATGACTGACATGTTAATTAATTTGATTGTAGTAAGCATATATATTTAAAATGTAATATATGTACATGTATATAATTATCACATTGTATCCCTCATTGTCAATCTTTGACAAGTAAATGTTTTGAAATAAAGGGGGAGAATTCAAAGAGGAGTATGCTTTTTTTCATTTTCTAGATCTAACCAAAAGGATGAGTTGCCCATTTGCAGCCAATAGAATGGCATGCAGAGGGCTCCAGTATATCTACGGAATGCCTGTACTATCTACTATCTTTTTTAAATAAGCTGGTGAAAGTCGGTATTTGACAACCATCTTGTCCTTACCTCCTGAAACTGCCAGAATGACTGGAGACAAGCTCTTCATAGGGAGTCTAGACTTTCAACCTTTACATGCAGAGAGAAAAGCACCTGAGTCCATATTTCAACCAACATGTGCTGTGAAACCACCACTGAGCCAAATAATTATCATCAACCTCCATCTGAAAATCCCCCATGCTTTCTCTCCGTCACCATTCCAAAGGTGGCTCTAAACACTGGAGGTCAGCCATGTGTTTTTCCTAGTGTGTTTCTTTCCCTAAACGGAACCATGCATTGTGGACTTCTGTATCTGGCTTGCCATGTTCCGCAGTGTATCTGGCAGTGAAGCGTGTTGTTACTTGCGCTTTAGTTTGCTCCATATCTGCTGTGTAATATTCTGCTGTGTGAAAAGGCACAGCTACTCCAGCAGAAGGCTGAGCTAGCTCCGCACGTACTATTAGGATTGTGCTTACACATGTTTGGGGCACACAGGCACAAATTTCTGTTGGCTATATGCTAACTAATTGTAGCTGGCTACTGAGAAAGATGAATTGATGGCGTCCCTGCCAGGGGACTGTTTATTTGTTTAGCTTCCAGCTATTGCCTAATGCACTGCTGCATCTTCCATACTTATTGATTGGCTCCGGAGTAGAATGAGGAAACATTACTGCCCACAGAGAGCTTGATCATAACTCTGCTCAGCTGGAGAGAGAATGGCGCATCCCGCTCAGTGGACTCCTTCAGCGACAAGGGGATTTTGTGAAAGATAGCAGTACCTCTTATGAATAGAAATGAGCTGTGTGACGTGACTGGATGTGAAGGATCAGAGTTCTCTGAAGGAAACTTTACATGAAAGGTTGTGGCCCACCTGCTTTTTCTCCAAGTAAACACAGAGCCTGGGAGCTGGTGTGAGATAGCAGAGCTACATGAACGCAAAGCCCTGTTTTGTAATATTTGGGTCGTGTGGCTACTCCGCCTAACTTTCTACGTCACCACAGAACCCATGAAGAACAGACAAGCTACTGTTAGCAGCTGCCTTTCTTTCAGAGCTGCCTACTAAGGAGGAGAGCAGCTGGCTCTCCCTCTCTGCCTACCAGCAAGCTATCTGAAGACACCTCAGAGCAGAGGTCTTTGTAATGTGTGTCAGCGACAGGTCATGACTCAGAAACCCTGCAGGAAGATAACAATAAAGATTATCTTTCCCATAAACACTCTTGATGGGACATTTGCTGTAGCTTGCCTTGGTTTTTGACAAAGACAAACCCTGCTGACCTCTGTTTTGCACAGGGTCTTTGGTAGGGCTCTTTCTGAAGGACTGTGGGAGGACCTGAAATTCAGCTCCACCCATCACCAGGTGCCTGGCTGTGGACTTCATCAAAGCACTGTTCAGAAAATAAGTGATGGCATCAGCTGTTCTGAAGAGAACGTGTAAACCTGTACACACACATGCACACACACACATACACACACACACATCACCTCAACCATCACCACAAATACAGCCTACTACACGGACTGAGCAACCTGTTGTTCCGATTCTTGAGCCAAGCACAAAAGCTGCCCAACTCTACATTGTTTTTCTTTTTTTTAAAGATTCATTTTAAAATACTTTTTGAGCACTTACTGTTACCAAACAACTATGAGATTATCACCCGCAACAAGCAGTGCTTTCCCGAAACTCTCTGCTGTGATTAACCATGTCACAGAGGCTCACCACCCCACTTCCCAGAGTCTCCTGGAGAATATTTATCAGACAAGCGATGGTTCTGTGGTCACGCAAACTGTGGAAGCTCAACCTGTCATCTCTCTTCTTATAAACCCACAATATATAATTATACATTAAAGGCTTTGAGAAGTTCTTGCATAAGAAAATGTGTCATCCGCATCTCATATAGGGTCATACTAGGTAGCCAAAGCAGACCTTGAATTCACAGTTTTCCTACCTCAATCTCCTGAGTTCTGTTTCATTTGCTTAACAACAACAAAACAAAAAAAAAAAAAAAACAGTGAGTGTGTGTGTGTGTGTGTGTGTACATATACACCTGTGGAGGTCAGAGGTTGGTTCCTCCCTTCTATCATGTGGGTTCCCGTGGACAGAACTCACACCGGCCTTGGTGACAAGCACTTTTACCCACTGAGTCATCTTACAGCTCTTCATTTCATTCTCTTTAAACTAATATTTGCTAACACTGATTGGTCTTGGAGTCTTTTTTCATAAAATACTATTCCTGGGCCACATTTAGGAAATGACACTTGAAGAAGCACATTAGCTCATCCGGTGTCTTGCCCAGAGCCTATGCTATAATCAAGTACATGAGAATGAACCTGATTGGATGGTTTTGAGGTTTCAACTATGCAGCCTTTGAATCATTTTTAAGGAAGCAAACCATTTTGGTTCCATAAAGATCAGTTGACAGATCTGTAAAAGGAACAAAATAATATAGCTACTCTAAAGATAAGTACATTAAAGAGAATCTACGTCTTTAAATTTGTGATATTGGTGATCATTATCACTATATCACCATGAGTTGCCATCTCTCTTCATAAAAACTAATTCCCTATATCAAAGAGTCATCATATGATGTCTGCTCCTTTCTACTATTCAAAATTCAGGCCATAATCCTTAAGTCTATGACAATGAAGTAGACCCAAGCACAGACAAGTGGAACTATTTTCTTAGGAAGAATCACATTCCTTCCAATAAAGCCATGGTCACTTGCTAAATGGGCACCCGTGTTAGGGAATATTATTTTAAGGTGGGTGACTTTTATTTATGCTGCATTTATTTGACTCTGTGAAGCTGTGATTCTTTGCCTATCTAAAACACCTGATGGTCTGAATAAAGAGCTGAATGGCCAATAGTGAGGGAGGAGCAAGATAGGCAGGGCTGGCAGGCAGAGAGGATAAATAGAAGGAGAAACAAGAAAGAAGAGGAGCAACAAGAGACCAAGGAGAGGAGAACATCAGGGGCCAGACCCCCAGCCCCCCAGCCCCCCAGCCACTCAGCCACCCAGCCAGGCATGGAGTAAGAATGAAAGTAAAATTTACAGAAGTAAGAGAAAGGTAAAGTTCCAGAGGCAAAAGATAAATATGTTAATTTAAGAAAAACTGGCAAGAAATAAGCCAAGCTAAGGCCAGGCATTCATAACTAACAATAAGCCTCTATGTGTGATTTATTTGAGAGCTGGATGGTGGACCCCTCAAAAAGAGTGAAAGAGTTAAAAACAACAACAACAACAACAACAAAAACAACACACCAGTCAGTAAAATCTTACATAATTCCAGAAATGTGGGTGATGGCTTCCAAATTGGACAGTATGGCTCTAGACACTTTTATTGTCCTTAGGCCTTTCCTCTTTTCTCCTGACCTCCCCAGGACAAGCAAACTCCTGGTTCACCAATGTTATGACATGCCAGTTTGCAACTACTGCTTCATGATTAGGGGTGATGTTGAGCTTTGACAAAAGAGTCCTTCATCCGTTGCCCTAAAGAATGATGGAGCAAGTTTTTCTGATGACAAAACTCTTGCACAGGCATCATCCTGTGATCTCATCATTACTAACGTTCGTGGATCATAGCCCTGAAGGCAGCTACTAAAATGTGAGTGTGTCACGGATGAGGACACTGAAGTAAGGCATTATCCGTGAAGAATGCCTTTGTTCTACTAAATGTATCAACTCGTGGCAGAGAATAGGGTCCTAATGGGATGAGACAGGAGATGGATGTGTTTTGATGAAAATAAATTATCAAGGGATTGGACAACTTACCTCATTAAAGGGCAATGCAGTGGAATCACTATTTGCAGATCAAAACTGAAAGGGAAAAATAAGAGGTTCAGTGGATCGTTAGTAACCATTTTAAAGCTATATCCATTAGAGTGTGTGTGTGTGTGCACAAGCCTGTGTGTGTGTGTGTTCCTGTATGTGTGTGTTTGCGCACACGCCTGTGTGTGTACATGTGTGTGCATCTGTATATAATTTTGTTCTCGCCACTAAATAAATCTTTTAATTCCCACACATGAATACAATTCATTTTTATTACATATTCTGTCCAGTCCTTCTTCCCAATCTTATGTCCTCTTCTTTTTTTCTTTTTTTAATAATCCACTTAGCCTAATAAACGCTTGGGTGGGGGGCCATCCACTGTAGCATAGGTGATGAACCAGGACTAGAAGCCCAAAGAAAAAGACTCTCCCTCCCGCAGCCATCAATTCCCAAGAGCTCTTCTGCCTCAACTCTCCCTCCCCCTCAGCTAGCAATTCCCAATAGCTCCTCTGCTAAGGGTAGAGCCTCAAGAATCCCTCCAGCCTCCATACTGGGATTTTATCAACTTGAGCTTCTGCAAATCTTGTGCAAGTAACCAGAGATACTATGAGTTCTTGACCTTAACAGCCATGTCACATGCCGAAGACCACAACATTCCTCTCCTCTTCCAGGATCTTTCCTAAGCCTTAGAGAAAAGGGATGATGCAGATATCTCACTTAAAGCTAAGTACTCAAGTCACACACAAGTTTGACCTGCACAGGTTCAAACCAGACAAAGTCCCAGCACTGAGAAGGAGAAGAAGACACAAAGCCCCACCCCTAACCAAGAAGCTGTTTCTTAACTGAGGTCTGCTGGAAATGGGAAAATCAGCTTTCTCCAATGAAATGACACTGGTATATCAACCACTCTCTAGGGTGAGACCCTTCAGCCAAAGAAAATAATTTTGAAATTCTTAAAATTATAACCAATTCTAGAATTTCATATTTTAAGAAATATTGTTTTTTAAAACAGAAAGTTGTTCCTTTTTATGTATAAGGAATGATTAGGATTATGGGTAAAAGTATCATTGAACTTAAATTTTTCTTTATTAACCTGGCAAGATCCTTCAGCCAGTTAAGATGCCACCAAGCCTAACAAACTGAGTTCCATTCCAGAAACCCACGTGGAGAAATAAAAAAACCAACTCCCTATAGCTGTCCTCTGACCTCTGACTTACCCATACAGTCTGTGGCACACCCAGAGAGAGAGAGATGCAAATTTTAGAAAATATTTTCTATATCAAGATGTATGATGGCTTTAACACAGCAATGTCAAGTATCTAATGTCATCAGCTTACTTATATACCTTTTTGCATAAAACTTAAAAAAAGGACATAAGGAGGGAACACACAGATAGGAGTAGAGAGGAATGGTGTCAGGGGAGAGACAGGAAGATATTCATGTATTCAGCAGAACTATATATTTGGAATTCGGAACTTTTAAACAAGCTTTACCTCAATATAAACATAAAGGGAACAGGATATGCAAATAATCAGAGGAAATGAAGCTTCAGCTCACATTATAGCAAAACCTCACATTCAGCTTTTTAGAAGAACATAAGCCATTTAAAAACTTCCCTTCCTTTACCAAGAGCTAAGTTCAAGAAACTCACAGCACGGAAGCAGAAGTCGGAGGAAACCGCCAGAAAATAGCACATACAACAGCATGCCAGCAAAGTGACAGGAAAGTCCCCTGACAGACAAAATCAGGAGCTGTCCTTTTCAGGGGCACTGTAAGAACAGGACAACCTTTGCAACCAGCTACAGGATCTCCTTAGATGCTCAGACAAGAGGCAAATATGATGTATCCTTCTCAAACCTCTTCCCTGTGTGCTGTGCTGGGTCAGACATACCAGAAGAATGTGCACTATGTTGTAGTCAACTTGAGTAACACCTACATCTCCGCCCTTCCAGTCAGCTAGCAGGGTGTTCAGCAGTGTTCCTTTTTGGTGCGCAGATGCATTCTGGACCAGTTCCCAAAGACATAGAGAGTTTTAAGGTTCCTCAAGGCCTCCCCTCAACTTGTATTTCCATTTGGTTTGATGAATTACTTTAATATATACTAAAGGACTGAAAAGTATAGAAGCAATATATGCCAATCAATAGAGCTTCATAAAGAGTTCCTGCTTCTTCGTTTTGTTTGACTCTAAAGGGAAATTTACTTTGGTCTAAAAAGATACTAAATAGAAAGAATAACAAAATAGCAGCTAAGTCATTGTCGGTTGGACTTACCTCAAAGCAGAGAAAGAAATTATCCCCTGGAGCTGTGTCTTATGATTCCCGGTAGTGACATGTCAGAAGACAGAGGACCCCGAGAGCTGATGTAGTCACAGTATGCTCAAGGATGGAAGAAATTTGGAACTAATAACTCACAGACTTCCCCACCCCGTCCACTTTACTCCTATTCCAACCTACCCCAGGGGATATCTGGGTCTAGAGGGGTAGCCTCAGATGGCGTCCTCATTGTATACATATGGCTGAAAGATTTGTCTGGCCAGGAATGTCTTCCCCTGATGCCATTCCATACAGAGATAGAAAGGCCCCTCTTTTGAACTCTTTATGAAGTATGTCCTACAAGGTTTCTTTGTGCACACAGGAATTGATAGAGTTTTCTATATTTAATGCAATTAGTGCATGTTAACAGTCAGCGGGGCCATATAAATGAAAACACTTCTCTGGGGCAGGATAAAACATGAACTGGAGAGAACAGGGAAGTTAAGGATAGAAAAGTCCCAAAGTGAGTACAGTTCACACCAGGCCATTCATAAAACCACCTCTTGGGAATGACAAGCCAACATCAAGCCATCTTTCTGCTACCATGACAACCACCATCTCTGCCCTGTATCTCTCTCAGTATCTGGCTGCACATGGAGGGAAGAAACCGACAAGTCGTCACTGTGTTAATTGGATCATGACAAGCTGTTATCGAGACTCCTATCTATCCAGGTGAAAGCTTTGTTTATTAATATCCTAGAGGGGACTACATGAGAAGGAGGACTTCACTTAGCACATGCTAAGAAGTTCTCCCATTTTTAAGAGTAAAAATTCTTCTAGATCTAAAAGGATATGTTTAGACAGAGTAAGTGGGTGAGTTCTCTAAGAACCACCATGGATACAGAGAACAGCAGCAGATACAGAGTACAAACTGGTGGATGAAATTAAACCTGAGTAAAGACTATGGGGCACAAGGCATGCAGCAGAGGAAAGCCAGTATGTGGGGAAGTGGTTTGAACTCCGGTAAGAGAAGAAAATCCAGCCATCAAGTGGGGATTACGGATCCAAGAAAAGACAGCCTACTAAGATGACCCCATGAACAAGAACAGGCAAATAACAAATGGGTGGAGAAAAAATAAAACAAACAGAAAAACCTACTAAAACACGTTTATAACCCAACACATCACAGCATGTGCTGAAGTTATGGCTCTGTGCTACCACAGCATCTACATCACCGTGTAAGTGAAGCTTGTCTTGTTGGTCCTCCTCACCCTTCTTCCCATCTTTCAGGCTTTTTCTCAATAAGAGATGAAAGTAAGGAAGGCTGGTCAAGTACTAATGAATAAGTGAGAAAATTCTTGAGAGCTGGATGCTCCTTATAAAGATAATGAGTTTTTGCTTGGCTTTGAACAATAGTAACAGTCAGATAACTGAAGCATGTGGATGCCTCCAGTCCTTCTAAAATGACAGGAGAGGCAAGTTTGTCCACAGACTCGAGAACTAAAATTCTTGTGTTGAGCAGTGGGAGAGCACAAGCAAATCAAGAAAATGTGAGGATGGGGAACTGAAGAGAGGAATTTCCTTAGGAGAAAACTGATGCTGCTGCAAGACAGCCTCTCTGTAGTGCTATTTTGTTTGTGATCTAACAAATAAAGCTTACTTGAAGATCGGAGTGCAGAGCTAAGCCACTAGTTAGCCATAGAGGCCAGGCAGTGATAGCTCACACCTTTAATCCCAGTACTTGGCAGTCCTGCGCCTTTAATCCCAGCACTAGGGAGGTGGAGACAGGAAGAGATATGACTGGGGAGGGAGAGGAATATAAGGTGGAAGGAGACAGGAGCTCATTGCATTCAGTCTGAGAATTCATAAAGACAGGATCTTTTCCACTTTGGTCTGAGGATTCTGTAGAGGTAAAAGGTCTCTCTAGTGGCTGGCCCCTTTACTTCTCTGATCTTTCAACATTTACCCCAATATGTGACTCCAGGTTTTTATTATTAAGACCAATAAGAATCCACGCTACACCTTTGCATGCTGTGTTAGCAGGTATTGAAAGTGGCAGTCCCCATCTTGTAGACTTCAGAAAAAAATATTTCAGCTTTCCCTCACTTGGTATGATATAGTATGATGCTGGCTATGAGTTTGCCACATATAGCCATTCTCATGTTGTGGCACACTCCTACCATACCATTTTTTTAAGGTTTTATCACAATGGAATGCCAAATTTTATCAAATGATATTTTGTAAACATAGAATTGACAAAACTTTAGGTAAATTAACAAAGCAAAGAAATACCCAACCAAATAAAATCAGAGATGAAAAATGAGACAAGCGGTATTGTAACAGGAGGGGCCTGCTTGTTGGGGTTTCTGTCCCACCTGGTACCCCACAGCCAGCAAGTCCCAAAGAAAATCACACACAGGTCTACATAGGTTATAAACTGATTGGCCCCTTAGCTCAGGCTTCTTATTAGCTCTTGTAACTTATATTAACCCATTATTCTTATCTATGTTGGCCATGTGGCTCAGTACCTTTCACAGCAAGGCAGCTCACATGTTGATTTTTCAGAGTCTGGGCAGGAGTGGGAGGAATGGGCTTCCTCCTTCCTAGCATTCTCCTGTTCTCATTGCCCTGCCTCTACTTCCTGTCTGGTTGACCCACCTATACATCCTGCCTGGCCAATCAGTGTTTATTTAAAACATGATTGACAGAATACAGACAATTCTCCTACACCATGGTATTACCAAAATACAAAGAATGATTAAGGACTAAGATGGACCGCTAGCTCTACTCCACCAACAGAAAATGCCTAGAAGTTACTCACATGCAATTACAAGAGCAGGAGCTGTAACTCAGTGGGTGAGCACTTGTCTCAGATGCTCAGAATCCTGTACTTGATTCCAGCTCTGCAAAACATTGTTTTGTTGTTGTTGCTGTTGTATTTATAAGTATAGCTATTTCTGCTCCTTTTGGGTGTGTGCTGGTGTAGTATCTTTTTCCATCCTTGCACTTACAGTGTATGTATCTATCTATGAAATGCATTCCTTGGTTATTTTGTTCTGTTTTCTTTTATTACTATCTATTTTACATCCTGGACTACAGTTTCCTCTCCCTTCTCTTCTCCCAGTGCCCCCTTCTTCCCCTTTGCCTCCCATATCCATCCATCCACTCCTCCTCTGTTTCTACTCAGAAATTCAGGAAAAGGCAGGCCTCTGATATATGTGACAAAAATGGCGTATCAAGTTGTAGTAAGACTAAGCAACTCACCTTGTATTAAGGCTAGGCAGGGTGACCCAGTATGAGAAATAGTGTCCCAAAAGCCGTTAAAAGAGTCAGAGACAGACTCTTCTGTTTCATAACCGTTATGAGTCCTACACGACCAAGCTACACAGCTGTAACATATATGCAGAATGCCTAGGTCAATCCCATGCAGCCTCTCTGATTCAGTCTCTCTGATCCCCTGTGAGCCCAGGTCAGACGATTCTTTGGGTTTTCTTGTGGTGTCCTTGACCCCTCTGACTGCTACTATCCTTCCTCCCCTTCTTCAGCAGGATTCCACAAGCTCAGCCTCACGTTTGACTGTGGGTAACTGCATCTGTTTCCATCCGTTGCTGGATGAAGCCTCTCTGATGGCTATTGGGTTAGGCACGAATCTGTGAGCGTAGCTGAATAGTGTTAGGTATCAGTACACTGACTTTTTTTTCTCCAGTTATGTTTGCTTGGTTTGGAGTTTGTTGGACTTGTTTTGTTGGTCAGATACTCCTGTCTTCTGGGAACAATTTTCTTTGTTCTTTTGTTCATCCTCTGATTCTTCCTCCCTCTCTCACTGTTTGTCTTTGTGGTTCAGTGGGTTTCTGTGTTTACTAAGTTCAATTCTTCTGTGCTTTGTGTATCTTTCTACTAAGAAATTTTATGCTCACACAAAGTTCCATTGTACTTAATTTGCTTTCACTCTTAGGCTCTCTCAAACATTCCAAACAAAACAAATCTAGTGGTGCTCAACTCTAGCTTTTCTAATTTGGGGATGGCCTTGTTTTCCCTCATTTATAAAGAGAGCTTTCCTGAATGTAATAGTCTATTTTTCTTATTCTATGGCAACTATAATCATCCTATTCTCCTGAGCTGTATCATGCTGCTGAGAAATCCATTGCTGGTCTAGTGAATATTCCATTGTACATGCCATGTGTTTTTTTTCTCTTGCCATTTGAAGACCCTCCTCTTTACCTTGGACTTTTGACATTTCTACTCTAATCAGCTGCCTGGAGATCTTTTGAGTTAAATTTATGAATTGTCTTTTGGTCTATTTATTTCTTAAGATTTGGAAAGTTTTCATTTAAATCTGTATGCTTTCTTCCTTCTCTTTCTAGAACCCTATTGTGCAAATATCTATCCACTTAATGACATCCAGCAAGCTTCATGGGCTTTTTTGTTCTTGTTCTGATGGGACTATTTCCAGTGGCCAGTCTTCAAGTTCAGACATTCCTTCCTCAGCTAGATCCAATCTGCTCCTGTGGCACTCAGCTGGACTTCAGTTATTGATTTTGTCAGCCTCGAGATTCTGTTCATCTTTGCTATCTTCTCTCTCTCTGTTGAATTCTCTTTCCAAATATGAATTGTCTGACTGGATTTTGTGGAATTTTTTTGCTTGTAGTCGCTCATAATTTATGTTTCCTTACAACCATTCTTTTGATTTTTGGTTTTGGCTTTTGTTGTTGTTTGTTTGTTTGTTTGTTGTTGTTTCATTCTTTTTATTTGAATCTGTTGCAAGCATTGTGTTGTGTTTACTCTCAATGATTTTGCTTTCCTGCATTAACATTGCATTCTTGATAGATTAGCTGTCTTTATCACTTTATAGGGTGGCTTTCACTACTCCCTCCTTGCTCCTAGGCTGTGTTCTGGCTTTGATTCCATATAGGTGCAGCAGTATAGTTGCTATGATGCTTTTCAAGTATTATTAACTTGGGAATATTTGTGGGTGTCTTAGTGGCCTAGGGGTCAGAAAAATAGTAAGATCTCTCTGCTAACTGGAATGCAGCTCTCTTACAGGGTAGGTTTGCCATAGGTTCTGAGAACCACAATCTTAGCTTCAGGTACAAAGTCCTTATCATTTTAAATAAGTTATGTGCGGCATAGGATCACCCTAATGGACTCAGGCAAGTGAGAAGTGGTTGACTTAGAAATAGGATGCCTATCAGATTCCAAAGACTGTAGAAGAGCAGAGCTGCTCTGGTTACTTGGACAGGACAAATATCTATGTCATAGGGCTGGACAGATGCCTTACTGTCCCAAGGCAAGCAATGATAGATGCTCTAGCCATCTGTCTGGTTGTTTCCTGGACCCAAAAGTGGGTAAATGATCCTCCCAGATATTTCCTATGAGGCTCAAGAGACAGAGTCACACAGAGAGGGCTATCCCGCTACTTCCCCAAACTATAGGTTGGTTAGCAAAAATACTCAGCTTCTTCTTGGGTCTATAATAAAGAAGAAACAGCACCTTGCAGATCTTCAGGGCTGTGGGTGGGTGAGTGGAGCCAACTTTCCAATTCACAGAGCCAGGATCGTGTCTAATGGTCAGTCTTAAAGTGCTGCTATTCAAACAAAGCTAGAGTATGAAAGGATACAGCCTAGGGTAGGCACTTTCTCATTCTTTATTCTATTTCCCCTTCTTCAGCAGCCTGGGTTCTCTCAACAGCACAGGGCTATGAGTGTATCCAGGATCCCTACACCAACCCACAACAATAATGCTTCAGGTGTCCATTGCATTAGTGCGAACCTTTGGCAGACCTTTTTCCTCATGTAAATTCTTCCTTGCTTAATTATTAGACTCAACTAAAAAAATAAGAAGATAGCTGTTATATGCACTGTTACTACATGGATTCCATCTCCAAAATCATATATGTAAATAGTATACATAGCATGAAAACCTAATCCAACTGTGGTTTTTGTTTGTTGGCTTGGTTTGGTGGGAGTTAGGGTTTTCTTTGGCCTTGTTTTGTTTTTGTTTTTGTTTTTGTTTTGAGTTTCTAGTGTTTTTTGGTTGTTGTTGTTGTTGTAATTGCTGTTGTTGAGACAGAATCTTAGTATGTAACTCCAGCTGACCTACATTTCTCTGTAGAACAGCCTGACCTTGAACTCACAGAGACCCACCTCTCTCCACCTCCTAAGTGCTGAATTAAGGGTATGTGCCACCACACCTGACCCAAATATGGTTTTTAAAGGGAAGCTCTAATGGACCAGCCTGACTCCATCTTAAGGATGGAAGTCATTTTGTTATAAGCTCAGAACAAGTTCGTTGCTGTTTGCTGAAAAATTCAATTTGACCACGCTTTTGTTGAGAGAGAGTGCCCTGCTTTTGGTCCCGGCTGCCCTGCTACCTTACACTCAAAATAACCACATAGAAATTGTATTCATTTAAACATTGCCTGGCCCATTATCTCTAGTCTCTTATTGGCTAATTCTCACATCTTGATTTAACCCATTTCTAATAATCTGTGTATCACCATGAGGTTGTGGCTTACCAAGAAAGATTCAGCATGTCTGACCTGGCATCTCCATGGTGGTTTTCTCTGACCCTGCTTTTTTTCCTCCCAGAATTCAGTTCTGTCTACTCTGCCTACCTAAGTTCTGCCCTATCAAAAAGGCCAAGGCAGTTTCTTTATTCAACCAATGAAAGCAACACATAAACAGGAGGACCTCCTGTACCATGCTTTAACATGTTTCTGGATTTTGACATGTTCCCCACACTATGGAGTTTGATTTACACCTTGAATGTACCCTAATAAGATAAGATATGCTGCCAAATAATTTTGAAACGTTCTTCAAGTTCCTCCATAGCCAAAATTTTTCTAGAAATCCCCCAACCTTGAAAAACCCCTAGCCTTGCAGGTTTGGACTATAAAAAACCATACCCTTCCCTGTGTTCCATGCTGTATTTTCAAACCCCGCTTTAGGGAGATAGCTCTGTCTGACAAAAAATAGAACTTGCTTACTTTGACCAAAGAATTGGAGTAATGGTCTCTACTCTTGTTCAGTGGGATTAAGTACTCCTTGGAAAGTGCTTAAACTTAGATGAGGTCATTCGTGTGGTTCACCACAACTGAACAGGTGCAGAAACAAAGAACACAGGTACATACCTTATACTTTGCCGTGTATCACCTCAGAATCTACCAGTGAGAAAACCATCACTTGGCATAACTGCTGAACCTCGTACCTCCAGAATTATAAGCTAGAAAAACCTGTTTGCCTTATAAATTTCGAGTTTTATTATAGTAGAGTAACAGTAAAGAAAAACTAAGGTAACCCCTTTGTTTCTATGGTAATTGTGTATATTCATGTTCCCTAATTGCCACGTCCACACTGCACAGAGATATTTGCCTCAGATGCTCCAGCACAGAAGCAGTGATTCCTTCTTTGTTTTGTATTTCACACATGTTACTATACACAGTGAGGGGCTCTGTCAGGATGTGTCCATGCGTGCACACAATATGTGACCACATTCATCCTCCTGCTACTTTCAAGCCCCACCGCTACTCACTCTTCTTCACTTTCTATTCCCAGTAGCGCCCCCTTGTAGATTCATGTTATCTTTCTTCCACAGCTTCTGCACAAGACAGGAAACATGATTTCTGTCACCATAGGACTTGCTTATTTTTTTCACTTAATACAATCTCCAATCCCACTCCAGTTCCACTGATTTTATTGTAAGCAATATAATTTTACTCTTCTTTATGGCTGAAAAAAATTCCATTGTGCATGCATGCCACATTTTCTATATCTTTTGATATATCTTCGTCTGTTGATAGACACTCAAGCTGAATCCATATTTTTTTTTAATTCTTTTTATAAAGGGAAGAGTTCTCACAACCCCGAATGAGCCATCCTGCCGACATCTTCCCACATAGGATGCATTTGGAGAGCGAGGCTTTTCAGTACTCCCAGAATCTACTGACTTTTGATACGTCTCCCCTATCACGAGCTTTTGAATTGGGTATGTCAGAGAAAATAAAACTTCAGATAGATCCTGAAGGAAGAGACAATAGCTGGCAGCAGTTTGGTGCACAGAAAAAAAAAAAAGTCAGGTCCAAAGAAGATGCAAGTTAAATATGATAAAGCTCAGATGGGCCTATTTCCAAAAAGGGGAGGTAGTAGCCTGTTCTGTACCTCTGCTGCTGCCAACAAAGCCAGGAGGGAAGCATGCTAAAAGTGGAACTAAAAAGAGTGACATAAATCTGGAAGACAAGGTCAGCTTCAGAAAAAGTAGGGTGATTCTCTAGTTGAAGCAACTGTAGACACAAAACCACTCAATGGTCCAAGGGCTTACAAAGCAGGAGTCAGTGGTGGTGTCTGTACATATCTTTCTATGCCTCTGGGCACAGAAGCAACTACTGAGCATGCCCTGGGAGCTGTCAAAAATGGACATTCAGACTTTCAGGGTGGAACTGTGGAAGCCTCCACATCTGGGCTTTATTGACGCAGTCAGAGATAACCAAGCACCACACAATCACGTCCGTTAGCCTAACATCAATGACCAGTTGTTTTAATGATTACAAGAAACATGTTTGTATAAATTAATAATAGGTTTATAACCACATATAATTGTGGTTTGGGAAGAGAAAAGAGATGCTTCTATTGAGAGTTAAAAGAAAATGTTACCCAAGTGAAAAGAAAATAGAAATACACTCTAGAAATGCCAGCACTTAGGAAGCGGAGGCCCAAAGATCTCAAGCTCAAGGTCACCCTTGGCTCTATGGAAAAACCTTGTTCCAAAAACAAGTTCTCTTTAAGAAATAAAGTAAGATTAGAGGCTTCTGGGGGGGGGGGGGGGGGGACGACAGAGCATCAGTAAGGTTAACCCCAGCTCTGGAACTGTTTCCTCCCAGTGTTTCTCCTGATGGTGATATACAGAAGTCTGGATGAGTCTGGAGCTGCATATCAATCCCTGATCATCTCTGGGCTTCCAGACAGCCAGACAAGAAGCATCAGCTGTTGCTACTACATCTGCCCTTACATGTGTACAGCTGTTCCATTATCACTCAGTTCTAAGAAGAAGAGCAGTGAGTCATAACAGACTCTATCATCTTTTAGAAAATTGAATAAAAGGAATAACACTTAATTACAGACAACTTAGACCCAGGTCAGGTTTCTTAATTAAGCATCCTTGATACAGTGCTAATGGTGACGGGCATCAGCGTGATAGGTTTAACCCAGAGAATACCTTGATGTTCCAGATTTGCTTTGCTCATCTATAATTCAACACGCCAAGAGATAATATCTTACCCTTTATTAGAATGGTTATTTCAGGGTCTCTCCCCCACTTACAATCCTCTAGGAGTCTGTACTGCCAAAATTTAAATGTCAGATCCTTGGTGCCTCTGCTTCTCATGTGCCTCCCTCTCCTCCCTCTTAGAGCAACATGTAGATATTAATCATTTTTTTTAATTCCTCTAAGAAACTTTGCCAACACCCCCAAACACACAAGTTCCACTCACACAAGTCATTAGCGAACTAAGAGTGGAGGAAATAGAAGGTCTCTTCACGGCCTGACAACTGGGAGAGAAGAAAGAATCCATTTGTACAGGGAGCTACTGAGTTCAGCATTCCCTCAGGGTTCAGAATTGGACTTCTACATCACGTGAAAACTGCTTGGGATGGGATCTGAGGGGTAGGACAGACCCCTAACTGACTCAGACGTGGTTTTCCTGCATGTTTCTTTATTCCTTGGGGGAAGATGAGCATAAGGCATAAAACATAAAACATAAGGCTAAGGATAGGGCCTCAAGCATAAGGGTGAGGGATAAGGCATAAGGGCAAAAAGAGAGCAGTGATCTCCACAAAGCTTTCAGTCTATATAGGCATACAGACAAGGTGACAGTCCCATGGGTGGTAACAATAGTATCAAGCATGCATTTTCACAGAGTCACAGGAAATTGGTGGATCTGGCAAGAGGAGGCACCTTACATCTCAGAGGGGTGTGGCTGTGATGTTTCCTGTGGCTGGGAACATAGCCTTTAGCCTGTTAAGTCAGAGCAGAAGACCAGTAGATTACACCTTCCTGAGTCTGCTGTTAGAGCAGACATCTTGCCTCCTGTGTGAAGCACCTTTCTTATCAGTGACTATAGTCAATAAAGTTTGTGGGGGACTATTTTATGTAGATTTTGGCTATGAGAACAAAGGCTTGGCTGAATCCTTTTCACAAGGGGGGGTCCAGTTGGCCTACAGAAAAAGTCAGGTTTATACACTGCTGGGATACTAACGAAGGGAGAAACGCCATGATTTCACAAGGTTTCTACAGAATGGACAGCTGTCCGGGTAGCTCTGCCAAAAGGGTTACTCCAGGTGGAGTGTACGTATACACTTCCTGTGGGTAGTCCAATAGATCTGTCAGCAGTCCATTTACTGTATAATACTTGTGGGCTCACCACACATTTGCAGACTAGGGAGAGAACAAACCTCAGAACAAAGCGAAAGTGTGCCTCAACGGAGTAGGGTGGCTGACTTACAGAGAAAACACCTCGAGGTTCTCACCCTGGTCTACGTGAGCAGATGAGGCTTGCACGTGTGCTCCCAGTTGGTTCCCGCTTACATATACCTATAAAAAATTGTTGCTCATTGAGCAGTGCCAGTTAGCAAAAATGAGATTTTCACAGAGTTGGTTAGCATAGCAACTGAAATAGAAACATGACTCAGCAAAAGAACGGGTTATGGTTTTCTTTTTCCAACACCATAGACTGCATGGGTAGCCCATAATCAGTAAATGTATGTCAGATTGCGTTCTAGATTTTATTCCCAGTGAACCATGTAAGATCCTCCTTGGCGATCTGGTTTTGTGAGGGCCAGCCATGATAATCTAAGTCTGGGCCGAAAGGAAGTTCTTTACTTCCTCCAACCGTTATCACCTGGGACTCTGGCCATCGATAAATTTAAATGGAGTCTAGAGTCTCAATAGTTTACTCTGAGACAAGGCCTGGCAGACTGAGATTACCTGACCCCCACCCAAGAGCAGACCATTCAAAGGAAATTGCTGGCATTTCAAGCGCTGTAAACAGAAACACCTACCAGCACTTCACCAGGACACCCCTAGACAAATGTCAGCCAATCAGAGGTCCTGAACCTCAGAAACCCTTCACCCCCACCTTTACTACTATAAAAACCCAACTCTAATTGAACTCGGGGCTCTCCGAATATTCCAATACGTTGGACATGAGGAGAGACCGAGTTTGCAAACTTGATTAAAATAAAGGCTCTTTGCTTTTACATATGGGACTTGGTCTTCTTTGTTGGCTTTTGTGGGGACCCACAGATTTGGGCATAACAGTTTCTCATGAAGTTAGAATACTATGGACAGTGGGGTGACTCAGAGAGTAATACCAAGCCCGACCACCTACATCCCATTCTCAGGACTCACAGGGTGGAAGGAGAGAGCCAGCTCAAGCTCTGACCAGCACACCAGTGCCATGCTACATGTGCTCACACACATAACACACTAAATGAACAAATAAATAAATAAATAAATGTGTTTTTTTAAAGTTTGCAGATGTAGAATTATTTTGAACCAATGGCAATTGAGAACCAAAAGCAAGGAAAGTTTTCTGCCTCCTCCTATTTGCCTAAATTTTAGGCCCTAAAAGAACAACATAATTTTACCAAGAAAATGTGTCTTTCTTCCCTCTTCCAGGAGTGACTATAGGAAGCTCCCCATCACCTTCTGGAAGCTTCTGAGAGGGGCTCAGAGCCAACAGGAGCAAAGATTACACAGTGAAACTCCAGTGCTCTGTACTCTTCATTCAGGAAAATGAGATGGGGAACGGACCGGGGGCTGCAAGCAAGTGCACGAGACAGAGTACTTGCTACTTTTCTTCTCTCTATGATCAAAATACAATAAAGCAACTAATTTAAAGAAGAAAGACTTTATTTGACTCTTGAATTGAGAGGATATCGTCCATCATAGCCGGGAGTTGAGGGCTCCTTCTGGGGCAGTGGGAGCTGGTGGCAGTTGTTTTTTATAGGGTATTGTCATAGTCGCTGTTCTATGGCTGCGAAGAGATACCAGGACCAAGGCAACTTTTATAAAGGAAAGCATTTAATGGGGGACCTGCTGACAGTTTCAGAGATTTAGTCAATGATCATCATGGTGGGAAGCATGACAGCATGGTGCTGGAGAAGTAATTGAAAGCTACGTCCTGATCCTCACGCTGAGAGGCAGACTGGGGCTGGCACTGGCTTTTGAAAATTCAAAGCCCACCCCCAGTGACACACTTCCTCCAACAGGGCCACCCCTCCTAATTCTTTTAATTCTATCAGAGTCCCACTCCCTAGTGACTAAGCATTGAAATATGATCCTATATGAGGGGTGGTATTCAAACTATGACCTTCTACTCTCTGGTCCCCATAGGCTTGCAACTATACCATAATGCAAAAATGCATTTAGTCCAACTTCAAAAGTCCCCATAGTCTATCAGTATTAACATTGTTTAAAAGCCCAAAGGTCAAAGTCATTTCTGAGACTCATTGCCACCTATTAACTATAACCTCCTGTAAATCAAATCAAAAAGCAGATCACATACTTCCAACATACAATAGCACAGAATACATTCCCATTCCAAACCGGAGGGAAAGGAGCATAATGAGGAAATACTGGACCAAAGCAAGACCTAAAACCAGCAGGGAAAACTCCAAATTCTGCATCTCCATGTCCAATACCAAAGCATTCTTTATATCTCCAGCTCCTTTTCAGCTTTGTTGACTCCAACATACTTCTCTCTCTTGGGCTGGCACCCAGTCTTCAGTCTTCCTCAGCAGGTATTCCATGACTCTGGTGTCTCTAACATCTTGGGGTATCCAACACAATTCAGGCTTCACCTTCACAGCTTCATCCAATGGGCTCTCTCGTCCTCCTTGCAAGGACACCTCTGACACAAACCTGGCTTCAGTGGCTTTCCTTAGTCATAGAGGAATATTCCACAACCCCTTTCTTGTATCCTTGACTCTAAACTCCGAACCGTGTGACAAAGTTCTACTGTTTGCTGGAACACGGACTCCCCGTCTTTAAATTACCTCTGCATCAGCTTTCTGTTGTGGATGGTTTCCTTCATGTAAGCTCCCCTTTAATACCTTCTCCCAGTAGTAAGCTTAGCTGGGTGGGGTCCTGCCCTGGGGTCACCACTTTCTTTATTCCATTTCACTTCAGGCTTTTCTTTAACTTTTTATCTCCTTGAGCACCGGACTTGACTCTATTGGGGCCACGGGAGTTTAAAAGACCACCAAAGTCTTTTAAACCAGAAGAAAATTTTATTCCAGGAAAAAAAATTAAAAAATAAAAAAAAAATGTATCTCCATGGGGCACAAAAAAACTTATCAACTAGCCAAGACCACAGTCAGAGATGAACTAGTAAGGCTGTGGCAATGGGCTGTTTCAGAATTCCCCCTTTTTATAGCAAGAAGCAACAAGCACTAGGGATGAACAAAAGAATTTTTACAGTTTCAAGGTAAAACTCGGATACAAATTGCCCTTCTTCCCCATTTCCATTAACAGAGTCTTTTAGTTACACTGGTGTTTGTATTTAACTCACTGTGCTTCTCTGGTGCTCTGTGCTTCCCCTGATACTGCCAGTTTCGTGTAGCAGGGACAATGCATACTGAAAAGCCACGTACATTCCATCATTTAAAAGTTAACTCAGCTCGCATCCATTGCTGGTCATGAGTGGCCAGGGGGTTGGTTGTCTAAAAGCTGACCCTCAGTTTACAGAGCGCCTCTCAGTTTGCAGAGGGCTGCTTCAGCCTTGCAGACAGAGTTGTGGGTTGTAAAGTGAAGTAACCCACTGTTAATAGTTAATCCTTAAACTGCTGACAGCCTGCTCTCATTCTCCTAGGCTTACAACTTTATATTTTTTTTATTTCCACATTCTTATTTTTGGAAACTACATTTCTATGTTCTTATTCTTGGACTCTTCAGACTCCATTACACTTCCTGGTGCTCATTTTCTCCGCAAACTGTACATTTTGTATTTCTCTTTTCCCTGCTTGCTCCTTTTCATTACAGAGCCGCAGTAGAGTGATTACTAATAATCATGGGATAGAGTCAATGCTAAGCTGTCTTGAAGTCTTCTCTGTCAAAACCATTAATCCTAAACTCTTCAATTTAGCCTCAGGCAAATTTTTTAGGACAAGGACAAAAAGCAGCCTCATTCTTTGCCAAAATATCACAAGAATGGTCTCTAGGCCACCTGCTAATATTCTTCCCCTCTGAAACTTCTTAAGCTGGGTCTCCACAGTTCAAATCACCCTCAGTACTGATGTCCATATTTCTGCTAGAATAGCCAATTGAGCCATGCTTAAAGCCTCCAACTGTGTTTCTAGTCCAAAGTCTTCCATATTCCCCCTCCAAAACAGCATGGTCATACCTGTCACAGAAATGCTCCCATCCCTGGTACTAACTGCTACCCACTAGAAAGCAGAGAGGAGAGATTTTGACCATAACCAAGACAGGCTACATATAACTGTGACTACAATCCAATTGTCTGTTTGCCAGACATCTCCTAAGTACAAAATATTCCAACTTCTAAGACAGCACTACATGAGAACATTCCATAATGACAGTAATAGAGAGAACGAATGGATGCAAGAGGCAAATTAATTTTTTCTTTGAAATTTGAGTAACCTTCAAGACAGACATTAGCATGTGACAAATTCCATCCAGATTTAGCTAGGCTCTCAGTCATCTTTTCAGTGATGGAGCAGAAGATCAGTAGCGGGAAGGGAAAACAATTGTGCTCCCTCTGGTGATCCAGTCTTGGTGCAGTTAAGGGAGTATCAGAATAAAACTTAGCTCTAGCCTCTACTGACCTTCAGGAGATTTTAATTCAGAACAATCAACATGGCAATCTGCTGTGCCTCCAGGTGAACTTCCCCAGAACAAAGGGTGATCACTGAAGACACGGTAGACCTTACCAACCTAGATTCCATCACCACACGAATCTTTAGAACAAACCTAACTGCCTCATTGTGTGTACTGTCCCCCACAAGCTCCCATCCCTGGAGAAAAGGTCTTTTCCTTCATCTTTACATTTCTCTAAAAATGAGCTGTCCTTTATTGAAGAGGTCTAAGACACCCTTTGAGAACTATCATGTTCTGGCTATCTCCAACGTTAATATGAAATATGTCTGTTAATGAGCTTGTATTTGTCTTCCTATTGATTATTTCTTCAGCTCTAAGGATCCATCCCAAGCAAAAAAGTTGTGAGAAACTGTTTAACACCCCCTCTGAGGTCATGAAGACTGAGCTCCATCCAGTCCACACCACCCAGGCCTTAGTTCCTGGACATGAATGGATTGTATAAGTTTCCTTAAATTAAGGCTGTATTCTCCTTACTTTTTTTGTGCCAGTGGCTAAGATAATAAGTTTTCTATCTCAATACTACCCAGTATAGTTTAAATGAATTTGTTGGTTTGGGAAAAAAAAAGAAACTCTGCCTGTTTTGCTTTACTTTTAAAACCAATTAATGTGATTCGTTCAATTTTTTAGTTTACTGCTTCATTTGGCTCAAGTTTCTGCTTACAAATAAGTCTATCCCACCCGGTGAATTTTTGCTTTATATCATGCTTTGACAAATTCTGACAAAGCTAAAAAAACGAAGGAACCACCTGCCTCTACTTCAAGTTCATCTTATGACAGTTTTTAATCTTGCTAGGAGTGACTAGGAAAAGGGTGTTTGTAAAAACTGGAAAACATTTTTTTCTGAATAGAATAAACAAATTATTTCCACTAGAAAGTAATTGTATTAACTTAGTATAAGGAGAATATTGTATATTGAGTTATAAAATGAGCCATAAATTTATTTTTTTTAATCCAGAAATAGCATAGGAACCTATACATGGTTTCACACATACTTGGACCACTTACTGTGATCTCAAATTTAGTAAATTTCTCAAAAGGAGACATGTTTCTACAAATGGTGGGAAGATTTGAAACCCAGTTTCAATCTGGGAACTGAGAAATTTGTATGTTTTCTTAAGTGTTTCCTTCTCTCTTCCCCTCTCTTTGAGACCAGGAAGGAGTTCCTGTCTCTATGATCATCTCCTAAAGGAGTGGATTCTATTGAGTGGAGGGCGTCTCACTTGAGAGGAGAACATGGATTGGTGGGTGTTTAGTTTCCACCTGTACCGTTTCTAGTAATAGAGACTTACCCAAGATATTTGGCTTGTTGTAAATTAGTTTTTGCTTTCTACAGATATATGCAAGGGCACAGTGAATAAACCACTAAATGACCACCCCATTATTAGGAGGAATGCTTATTGTAGATGAGGAGAGAAGGACCATCCAGAAGTGTCTGGAGAAGTCTAGAGAAGAGAGAAAATGAAGCCAGATAAACATGTCCTGGGCCTACTGTAAGAAAAGTGAGGGAACAGTGGCAGGATGGGGGTGGGGGTAAACTCGACATTATACAGACAATAAATGGGTATCTGGGGAGGAGGGAAGCCCTAGTAACTGCAGCAGTCTGGGAATCTAGTGTAGATGTGGGTGTTCTGAGGGGCCAGAATGCTAACATGAACTGCAAAATGTATAACTGGTGTGCATTGTAAATTGGTATAAGTTGTAAATAGGAATTGAAAGAGCCTGGAGTCTAGCATGGACTTTGTTATGCAAACATAGGTGTATATCAATGGACAGTCATGTTCCTCCTGCCTGAAGCAAGGGAAGTGATTTGTTTTGGAAGATGAGGAACCCATTTTATAAGTTCCTGAGGAATGCTGGCTTTTATCTAACTTCCAGAAATCCTTCAATAATCAAGTCTTAGCTAAGCCAAGGCTGTCATTTCTGGACCTATGCACTACCTGAGACCTAACAACCGTAAACTTTCTTTACAAATTTGAAGAAATAAAGGGGATTGTCAAGGCTGTGCTATATCTATTTTTCAACTCTGCAGAGTCCAAGTCATTGTAAACTTTTGTTCAGTGGGGTTTCCAACACTTTCCATCCTATAGTACCTACTGGCATAGAGACTATAATTTATGCCCTATTCACATTACCCAGTCTTATATTTCACCCTTCTATCACCTACAAACTACCTATTTCCTCAAATGGTTTCTGAATCAGTGTTACCATTGTAATTGTTTTTATTAATAATAAAGTAAACTAAAACTTTGTTGTGCATTCATTTTATGCTCATGTAAGAATTATTTTAACTTTCTGAAAACAATGCCTCACCAGAAATAAACCATTTCTATTTTTTTAGGTTTCGAGATAATTCAATGACGTGATCTAACAATGACCACAGCAATAATACTTATTTAATTGACCATTTAATTCTATGCAAACTCTCTTCCTAAACATTTACATTACACCTACTAACGCATTTAATCTACCAAGTCCTGCTATGTGAGCATTATTCTCATCTTAGAAGAAATAAAAGTGTGCTATAAAAAGCCACAGAGCTAGCATCATAGCTGGTGACAAATCCTTTTAAGATGGAAAGGGAGCTAGAGGCCTTCTAATGGGAAGAAACCGTTCCCTGAGTCCTGTAACCACAGTTCCCTCTAACATATGGCCTGCAAGATGGCCATTCAACTCCTTGCCAACTAAACAGGGGCTGAGGAGTCAAGGTCTGGCTGAGTGAGAGTCATTTTGCCTCCAGCCATTTTCCCAGCCAGCCAATTCCCTCAACAGATTTACTTTGTATTTAGCTCCAAAACCCCTTTTCTGGCCATCACCCCAATCTCTATGGATATTCTGTCCTCTGAACTCAGAAATCAGTCTTTGAGAAGCCATATAGAATGGTGGATTCTCATGATTATTGCTGCCATCTCCAGACATCCCTCAAAACAACTTGGTCCTTTGGGAGCTGCAGGGAACTTTAAGACAAAAGCCTGCAGTTAACCTTTATGTCATGTTTAAGGATGAAAAACGTCACTCTTGGCGTGAAGTGATTATTCCAAACCAGGCTTATATGAAAGAGATGCAAATGATAAAATAAGACAATCCCATTCTTATCTGTAAAACATGGGTATAGCTGTCTATCACTTGGGAAAGAAAAAATAGAATACTGTCCAGAGAGAGAGGGCAGAGCGCCTAGAAACCTATGTCCTTAGCCTAGAGACTTGCATTCTGGGAAATCCATTCTATCCTATCTTTGAGACATTGGGCATCTTAGGCCTGAATGTCCCTAAGCAGGATCCTGACTACTGGTGGCTTAATATTCAAGTCTCACCTGCACTCAGCACTAAAGGCCTTTCGGAGAATGATGATTGTGGGGTGATGTAAATCTCCTTGCCAGGTCAAGTCCTCAAAACTGGGGGTTCTCAAAAATATGGCCCAAAGACCCCTGGGGTCTCCAAAGCCCTGGAAAGTGATGGAAAGTAGCTCAAGAGGATTAAATTGTCTTCACGAAAACACTGAAAGGTTTTCCTCTGATTTTCAGGGGAAAAAATTGATGACCAACTGCTGAAGATGTTAACAAAACCCAAGAGAGTGGCACCACCCGTACCGGCTGTTACTGCACTCTTTGCCGGTGTGCACCCCGATTAAAGAGAAAGTGCCAGTTTTACTTAAGCATCTCTTTCATAAGTCAATTTGAAAAGCAGGAATTTTATTAGACTTCCCCATCTTTCTAGTAAGGTTGGTGTTGAAATAAGAAGCAGATGCAAAACACTTCTGCCTTCTTTATCTCAAAGAAAAGCCTTTGTAACCACTTGGGCTATAGAATGGACTAGTCATAATTAGCTTCAGCTGTCAACTTTACGTAAACCTAGTGTCACTGGGGAGAAGGAACCTCACCTAAACAAATGTCTCTGTTAGACTAGCATGCCTATAGGTCATTTTCTCAATTGCTAATTGATGTAGGATGGCCAGTCTATTGTAGACTGTGCCATCCCTTGACTAGTGGGTTTGAGTATATAAGAAACGGAGCTGAGCTAGCCAGTAACAGTGTCCCTTAGTAAATTCCGCTTTAAGCTGTTGCCTGGAGTACCTGCTTTGGTGTACCTCAATGATGGCCTGTAACCTATAAGCTAAAATAAGACCCCCTCTCCATGCTGCTTGTGGTCAGGGTATTTACCACAGCAACTGAAATGCAGAGCAGAACAGCACTCATTTCATGGGCACTGTCTTGAATTAGGAGTATGACTGAAAAATTGAGCGGTGAGTATTTTCAACATTTCAACAAAGGGGACTTTCTTTTCTGGTCCCATCTATCTGGTGTTCTGTAAGCTTCTTGTACTTTTATAGGCATCTCCTTCTCTAGGATAGGAAAATTTTCTTCTATGATTTTATTGAAAATATTTTCTGGAACTTTGAGCTGGGTTTCTTCTCCTTCCTCTATACCTATTATTCTTAGGTTTGATCTTTTCATAGTGTTCCATATTTCCTGGGTGTATTGTGTCAAGAAATTTTTAGATTTAACATTTTCTTTGACCAATATATCTATTTCTTCCATCATATATTCAATGTCTGAGATTCTCTCTTTCATCTACTGTATTCTGCTGGCAAAGCTTTTCCCTGTGGTTCCTGCTTGAATTACTAAATTTTTCATTTCCAGAATTTCCCAGCTTGAGTTTTCTATATAATTCTATTTCCAAGTTTAGGTCATGAACAGTTTTATTTATTTCTTTACAATGTTTGTTTGTGTTTTCCTGAATTTCTTTAAGAGATTTATTCATTTCCTCTTTAAGGACCTCTACAGTATTCATAAAGGCTGTTTTAAGGGTTTTTTCTTGTGCTTCATCTATGTTGGAGTATTCAGGCCTGCTGTGGTAAGATAGCTGAACTCTGATGAAGACAAACTGCCCTGCCTGGTACTGATTGTGTTTTTATGATGATCTCTTGGCACCTGGGTTTGGGATCCTCATAGGTGCTGATTTCTGGATTTGTTGTTGTTGAGTGGGTGTTTTACTTCTTGGTTTCTGCCTCCTCTCTGGATTTTCAGTGTGTGTGTTGGCTGTGTGTTTCCTGTTTTCCTGACCTGTCCAGTTGGTGTGTTCTCAGGGAAAGCCTGCTGGTGTTGGAGACTGGGATACGGGATGAGTTGGGGGAAGGAAGGAGGAGAAGGGCTTTGTGATGCATTGAGAATGTAGTCAGGGAGGAAAGGGAGACCACAGCAGCTTTGCTGCTATGGAGTTGGGGGATGAGACTGGGGGAATTAGAACTCAGGAGCAGAAGGGGAAATGTGAGTCTGCCTCCAGCCTTCTTGTTGCCCTGGAAAGAGCAGCTTTTTGGATAACAGGGGGTGCTTCCAAGAGTTGAGGGCAAGGCAGCAAGCGAGGGGAAGAGGTTAGAATAGGGAGACTTCCAGGACCCATGGAGGATGGGAATAGGAAGGGCAGGGAAGTCTGCCAGGGGTATTCTGCTGCAGAGACTAGGGCATTGAGTCAGGGAGAACAGACAGCGAAGAGAAGGTCTGTGGGCATCCTACCTGGTCCTTGGGCGGGCGTGACCTGTGGGTTAGCAGGGGCTGCCTGCTGGAGTTGGGGACTAGGATGCAGCAATGAGTTGGCAGAGGGAGGCTAAGAGGGGATGGCCCTGGGATCCACAGGAGAAGTGCGAAGGAGTAGAGAAAGATTAAAGCTAGCGTTCTGTTGAAGCACTAGGGATGAGACTGGGGGGTTGCTTCTCTAAACTGGACTTTTTGAATGGTTTATTGTAAGAAAATGCGAAACAAACCACACACACACACACACACACACACACCCTGAAACTATGTTTGCTAACCCAAAGCATAATAAACCTAATTACTAGCGGGCAGCTGACAGAACAAAGCAGGTGCGCGTAGTTGCCTTGCATTTGTCCAGCACCCGATCGTTTGAAAACCCATATTACCCGCACGCCTTTAATCCCAGCACTTGGGAGGCAGAGGCAGGCGGATCTCTGTGAGTTCGAGACCAGCCTGGTCTACAGAGCTAGTTCCAGGACAGGCTCCAAAACCACAGAGAAACCCTGTCTCGAAAAACCAAAAAAACAAAACAAAACGAAAACCCTCCCAGCTCTCGCAGATCTTGCAGCGCTGCTGTGAGGTGGAGCCACCATTGTTATTGTTCTAGTAAGCAAGGACCAGACTGAAGAAGAGGAGGAAACATCACTCACCAGCACCCACGTGACAGTTGGAGACATTGCCGTTCTGGAAGCCAGAGGTCCCACCCCACAGCATGGGCTCTTCTCACTCTTCTGTGTGAACTGTAGCTTCTGCTGCCACTTTGGTTTCAAAAGGAAAACGGGAAGAGCCAGCAGCCATGTCCACTCCTTTATTCCTGTTTGTAATGGAGTTTGTTCCATTTCTTTATTCGGAAATGGGAGTATTTGATTTTTAAGTAAATTATACCATGCCTGGAAGTTTTACCTTATTAGTATGCCCTTTCTGTCCATATGATTCCATACTGCTCCCTCCATAATCCAGAACTCAAGAAACAAACTTCACACACACACACACACACACACACACACACACGCACGCACACACACACACACTTTGACATAGAGACTATTTTGACCTGACGGAGGCTGACAAAAACTAGTATAAGAAAAGCTGTCTTCAGTATTGCTCTTGAAGAGAACCTGTGCTTCGTTCTCAGCACCCACATCAGATAGCTAACAACCTCCTGCAATTCCTGGTCCAGCACCTTCTTCTGGTCTCAGGTATATATATACAGAGAGACAGAGAGAGAGAGAACTTTAGAAAAAGAAAACTCTGACTGAAAGCAGACAGACACATTCACCGGAAATGACGCTAGACTGTCATCAGCGTGGATATGGCCCCAACAAGATCTACAGGCCAAACCTTGTCTACACGCCAAACCTTGTCTACACGCCAAACCTTGTCTACACGCCAAACCTTGCCAACTAGCCCCTATCTGTCATGAGTTCCCACTTGTTTGCCTTCCCCCAAGTTGGTGCTCATGAAGCTCAAAGTCTTTTTCCTTCTAAACAAAGCATGGAGCTTTTGCTAGAGGATCCTACACGGTCATTAGAAAGGCCCCGAGCATGCTCAGTTTCAGATATTAGTTCAAAAGGAAAAAGTAGCAGGCATATGTTTTGATGGCTTGGAACCTGTGTTTAAAGGGTTGAAACAGCATAGGAACCCTTTGGGACATGTTCAACTTTCTCCAAAAAGCCTCAGCTGAAGAAACAGGAAAGGACACCCTGAAGGAGTAGCAGTGCAGATGCCTGCTGCACTTACTAGCTAACATATTCACTTCTCTGAAAAGTCATTGCTCTTTCCCTGATATAATAGACATGGGATTTAATATAATTCCCATCGGCTCCCGTGCATATGTACAATACACACATTAAAACATCTTTGTTTTCTCCTACTAATCTGGCTTTCATAGTTCTAAATCACAGAGCTCTGACCAATTAACTAAGAATGAAGCCTGCCCCCGTGAGGTCCTCTAAGACACGTGGCTCTTTGACCTCACAACCATTAGCAAGCATGGGGAATGCAGGATTTGTATATGGCTGCTGCCGCTTTAAATCCCAAGTTGGACAGCCTTTGCAGTGGTCAACAGAGAGACCCTTTCTAATGCTCACTCCTCATGCCATTTCCTCTCTGCTAGCATCAGACAAGGACCTCCAATGAAGCCACCATTCACAGGGCATTTGAGCTACCACATGGTTGTCTCCTGACTGGGAAGCTGGGTGAGGCTGGGAGATTCACTACCCCAGTCATGCCCTGATCCTGCCACATTCCCAGCCGGGGCTTCAGAAAGCAGCCTGTCTGTCAATTCTTTCTGAACATTCCCTGTGGAGTTTTGCTCGCTTTCAATGCCAAGCTCCGCCAAACGATCCTGTCTCAAATCTTTTTTTAGCAGTCGATTACCTGCCCCCAGCTTCTCCTTTCTCATCTGCGGATAAGGGACAAAGATACCCACTTGTAAAAACGTGGGGGTTCCCAGAACAAGGGCACCTTCCTTGTTATGATCAAAGGAGACACAGCGACTCAGTCAGCACAGAGAAGCACCAGCCCTCCCTATCCGTCTCCGCGTGCTGGCTGTGGTTCAGCCCCACCAATTCTCTTACACAGTGGAAGCTATTACACGTGGGCTCTTAGTAATCAAGCACACAGCCCCCAAGGTACACTTTTCACGGGAAAGAGAAGGATGCTGGCAACTCTGAGAATGTAAGTTCCTGTCCACAAAATAAACTAATGGTTTTAACCCTAGCTACCCCTTGGGGTCCTGAGGGAGGTTATGAAAAATACTAGTTTTTTGTTTGTTTGTTTGTTTGTTTGTTTGTTTTGTTTTGTTTTTTGTCTGGGGAGAGGCCATTTGGCTTGATTGGACTAAAGTGAGATGTAGCCAGTTGCAAATTTAGAGTTTCCACACATGGTTCAACTATGCAAAGATTGAGAGCCAGAGAAGACTTTGTCTCATCCCATGCCAGATCTTGGTTTATAACATTAGCACGTTAGTTTCCTTGGGGCCGGCAATCAACCCTAGGTAGCAATCATGAAATCGTTAGAAAGAAAAATGTGCTCTATTCACTAATCCACAGTTGGAAGTTTTAAATCAGTCCCGGGGCAGACAAGATTGCTCAGTGAGTAAGGGTGCCTGTCACCACGCCTGACGACCTGAGTTTGACTCAGGGATCCACATGGTGGGAAGAGAGGCCCAGCTCCACCAAGGTGTTCTCCGACCTCCACAACGCACCACACCATGAGCATGTGAACACATACAAAATAATTGTAATTTGTAAAAATGAAAGCCAGATGGTGGTGGCACACATCTTTAATCCCAGCACTCAAGAGGCAGAGGCAGGCAGATCTCTTGTGAGTTCCAGGCCAGCTTGGTCTACAGAGTGAGTTCCAGGACAAGCTCCAAAGCTACAGAGAAACCCAGTCCAGGGGAGGGGCAGGGGAGAAAAGAAAAGGAAAGAAAAGAAAATGCAGCCCAGCAAGCAAAAGGCAGAAGCAGCAGGTGGGTCTCTGTGAGTTGAAGGCCAGCCTGGTCTACATAGCAAGTGCTAGACCAGTCCAACCAGAGCTATTATTGTGAGACCCTGGGAGAGGGGGCAAGAGAGGGGGAGACAGAGAGCTAGAATGCAGGCTGCATGGGGGTAAAGGCAGACTCAAGTTGGAGCCGGGGTTGTTTATTCACTTGCAGGTCGTCTGCACTGTCTTGCAATGGTCACTACCATTACTTACTTCCAACAGTCCACAGCAATTGTTCAAACCCTGAAACTCTTAGACAAAGCAAGAAGCACCTTTCACACTCCTCTCCTTGGGAGAGAACAAAATTACATATGAAATGGTCACGATTCCTCCAGTTTTATCTTCCCAACTCGGGTCTGGAGGGGTGAATAAAGGGTAAGTGGAGCCGAAAGCCTTTTCCTCAGGGAAGACTTTCAGATGGCAAATCCTATATTTTGTCCCTTCAGATCCCTTTGTAGCCCTCATATCTAGGCAAGAAGTGAGGACAGTACCTGGGAGCATACCCAAGCTCCCTCCAAGGGTCCCAGCTAGAGGAAAAGAACCAGTGACTGCAATGTCTTGTGTGTGCTGCCACCTTCTGGGGAGGGCAGGTATTTCATCCCACACCTGCAGCTTGTATTGCCACCCATTTTACAGATGGTAATATTGACAGACAAATCATTCCGTCTTCATCCACTAAGGTCAAGCTCAGACAAATAACTTCCAAGTTTCATAATTTTTGCAAGTCATACACATGTGCATAAAACGATTCCTTCTTTCTTTGATTTGGCTTACTTTATTTTTTTCCTAGAGCAGGTTTTCATGTAGCCCAGGCTGGAGTTACAATTGCTTGCCGTGACAGCCAGCTTTGATCTTCTTTCTTGAGAGTGTAAATGCCATTCTAAACCCAAATATTTGCCCCAAAACCACTGGATAAGGCTAATACAGCACACTTAACCAGTTTCTAGGGGCGGCGAGTTCTTGAAGCAACTGACAGTTTAAATGATCCCACAGAACTTGCACAAGTGGAAGCTGTGGACATGGTAGAAACTACTTTTTCAACCCCCTCAAGTCTCTCACCCCTATATTCAAACCACCTCTGGCCAGCCGTAGCACTTAGGCATCATTTCTTTGCACATGGATCCTTTCCTGGATCCCTTCAAGAAACCTGCCGCAGCCCATGTTGATGATCAACCAGGCAGAGTCCTGGCAGCACCTGATCATCCTAGAAGAGAAGAGAAATGCACCTACCTCACCCCAGCCTGCTCTCATGTGGTGAACTGAGATGAGAACATTGTTGGGGCCACCCAGTCTTAGGGAAGCTTCAGAGAGTCAGAAGGAGCCCCAAGAACCAATCATGTACAACAGAGTGACAAAGACACCATCACCTCGGGGGGCCTCTGATCAAATAAAGTAGGAGAGAGGGTTGAGATGGATCATTCTCAACCTCCACTGTGCCCATATCCGCTGAGAATGAGCTGCTGGGGGTCAGATGCCTAGGCTAGAACTCAGTCATCAGTTTCAATGACCCCGGGACTAGAGAGATGACTCAGCAATGACGTCCTTGCCTTGCAAACATGAGGGCGTGAGTTTGATCCCCAGAACCCATGTGCAAGGGCTGGGCATGGTGGCATGCTTGTAATACCGGCACCAGAGACAAAGATACTAGCAGATTCCCTAGGACTCAGGCTGCCTAGCCCAAGGCCCATGAGAGAGACTGTCTAAATAAATAAATAAAAGAAAGAAAAAGAGAGAGAGAGGAAAAGGGGGAGAGAGAGAGAGAGAAGGGGAGAGAGAAAGGGAGAGAGGAAGGAAGGAAGGAAGGAAGGAAGGAAGGAAGGAAGGAAGGAAGGAAGGAAGGAAGGAAGGAAGGAAGGAAAAAGAAGGGAAGGAAAAAGAAAAGAAGGAAGGAAGAGAAGGTGGATTGCCCTCCTGAGAAATGGCATCTGAGGATGGAAATTGCTGTCCCCTGGCCTCTGCATGCATACACATGTGCACATTCATCTGAACACCCACATGATATCAGGCATTTTGAATATGCAGCCAGCATTCAGCTTGACTGAACCAAAGACAAGCACAACAACTTGGCATTCTCTTAAAACCCCCGCCTCGCTGCCTTGAGAGGGCCCTTGTGGCTAGGGTGCTGGAGAAAGATGGAAATGATCCAGAGTGGTTGTAAGAAAGTGGGCAGCACTTACAGAAATGGAAGAAGAGGCCTGTGTAAGTCTTCCCAGGGAGCGTGTGCTGCGCTGTGAGGGTTCAACACACATTTTGTGGCAAGGAAGATGTGTGCTTGAGTCTGAGGCCTGAGTGCAATAGCCATGAAACTGGGGTTCAGGACTCTTAGAAACTGACTCAGCTCACAAGACTATTGTGATCTCTTAATTTCCAAGTGAGTTCTTCTGTTTGGGTTTTTTGTTTTGTTTTGTTTTGTTTTGTTTTGTTTTGTTTTGTTTTTTGGCATTTTCTAGAGCATTGATAGCAACTGTCCCTACAATGTTTAAATTGCAGTGAAATAAGAGCATTAAATTCCCAACCTCCTGCTCACATTTGTGTTCAAACTCTGAACAAGGGATAAGCTCAATTGGTAGGCTGCTTTCACACACACATACACACACACACACACACACAATAGATAGATATAGATATGTGTGGATGTACTTATGTGTGGCATATATGTCAGAACGACTTTCATTAGAGTAGCCTACAGGCTGTGTTCAGATTGGTCCAACAATAACTGTCTCATGATGTAAAGGCCAAGAATCTAACAGTGGTTCAAACTGGATGTCCCAGCTGGTTTCTGGTCTATGTTGGAACCCCAAAGAAGTAGACTCTAGTACAAGCAAAAGAATGAGTCAACAGCAGGATAGATGAACTTGCCACTGAGAGCGAGTGCAAGTAGGCGAAAAGGAGAAAGCTTCCTTCTTCCATGTCCTGTGTGGGCTGCCACAAGAAGATGTAACCCAGATTTGGAATGGTCTTCACACTTCAAATGATCCAAATTTTGTGTGGGTCTTCCCACCTCAAGTGATCCAATTGAGAAAATGCCTCATTGGTGTACCCAGTTCCTCGGGTTTTAATTGCATCCAGATGTAACCAAGTTGTCAACCAAGATTAGCCTGCACATGTACTGCATAGTGAGTTTGAAGCCAGCCTGGCCTGCATGAGCCCCTGTATCAAAATGATAAAGGTTAAGTCTATTGGCTAAGCTGTGGCGTGGAATTCCATACCCTTGATGACAAATGGTCTTCCTCTGTGCTTCTGCCTCTGAGTGAATGAGGCTGAGCCATGCACTCTGGGAACACCAAAGCAGACCCACCTATGGAACTGAGCCAAAGGTTCTCAAAACAAGAGATACAAGAAACACTTTGAAAGTGTTCAGCATCCTTAGCTAAAAGGTGAGTACAGGTTAAAAATACGTTAAGATGCCAAGTCACCCCAGTCTCAATGGCCATCATCAAGAAATAGAATTTTCAACACACGCCGGCGTGGGTGTGAGGAAAGGGAAACCCTTCACACTGTTGGTAGGAGGGCAAACCAGTGCAGACACGTGAAAATCAATCTGAATGTTTCTCAAAAACTCAAAAAAAAAAAAAAAAAAAAAAAAAAAAAAAAAAAAAACAGCTACCATATAGCCCAGTTAAATCACTGCTGGGCAGGTACCCCATCACAGAGATATTTGCACATTCATGCTCATTATGACTCAGTGCACAAAAGCTAGGAACTGGAATCAATCAAGATGTCCATCAACTGATACATGGATAAGATGATGTGGTCTATATATACACAGTAGGATATCACTCAGCTTTAAAGAAATTTAAATGAGCTCATGAAATTTTCAGGTAAATAAATAAAACTGGAAAAGTTAACTGGAAAAGTTATACTGAGGGAGGTCACTCAGACACAGAAAGACAAATGTCACATGTCCTTTCTCATATGTGAATCCTAGCTTTAAGTCTTTTGCATTGTGTATTTAACCTGAATTAAGTGTAGAGGCCAGGAAACTAGAAACAGGTCACCAGGAGGATGGCATAACGGAGAAGAAATAGTAAAACATCGGTAAAATCAAAGTAGAGACGGAGAGTGTTAGGAGCAGAAAGATGTAAGCATGGAAGGAGGTGGGAAATGGAGATATGAGGTATTGGCAGAAGGCTCAACCAGACCAAGAATACACAAAGAAGTCTTCTGGAAGAGCCGTAGATGATGGAGAGAGCTCTGAAATGCTGACTTCTGGTTATAGCCTGGCTATTGCCATGTGTCAACTCACAGTGAAGCTTACCTTGTGGTTGTGTGATTACCTACACAAGATGAAGTCAGGCAAAATTCCAGAATTGGTGAGGGAGGGGCCATGAGCCCACACCCGTACTGAAGGATCTATTGGCAGTATTGACAGTTAATGTCTACTCAGAAAGAAGAGTCACTCTCCTTAGGGACTGTGGCCATCACTTGTAGGTTGTCACACCCTGGTAGATGGCCCCACACCCATGTGTAGATGGGTAGCATTAACTGGACTCAGGGATTATTAGCAAGAAAAAATAAGAATACATGAAATGGGGCATAGGAGTGCAGGAAGGTAATGGTGGATGGATAGGCTCAATATATTATATAAATGTATGAAATTTCCAAAGAATAAAATTAGTACTTTAAAAGAAAAAAGCAGGCGACCCATCCCCAGGACACTTTCCTTATCCCAGTCTTCAGACTTCTGGGTTTCCTTGCTCTGTTGATAAATTCAAGGAAAAGCTTTACCAGAAAGAGAGGAGAGATAGCATCCCCCATACAGGTCTCAGGCAGAGCTGAGCAAGTAGTCAAAGTCTTCTCCATCCCTGAACACCTCCAGACCCATCTTAGCTCCATCTATGGTCATGACAAAATAAGAAAAAGAAATAGTGCTTGAATATCCTAGGGAGAAGAGACCCAGATGTCTTTTAAGAATGAAAGAAATTCAATCCTTGTGTCCAAAAAACAGTTCTATTCCTGAAGTCAGGTCCTAGTGAATGTTCAGGAACCTGCAACCCACATCCAAATGTTCCTCCAACAGGAAGCATCTGGGGCATGAGGGTGCTCATGAACCCAAGAAACCTATGCTGTGCCTCCATAAATTGAACATAGAAACACAGATTTGAGCCCCTGTTTGGGATAGAGTTCCTGTTTGCAGGTGGTGAGCATTTGCCCCTAGGACTGTCTATGATTTCCAGTAGTCTTGAGACAATTGTTTTCCACACTGGATTTTCAAGTCCAAAGACTCTTGCTTGCCACCAGGAGGAGACAGAATCTGTCTGGACTTCAAAGAGGGTAGAACAGTTCCCAATGCTAAGGAGACAGAATCTGTCTGGACTTCAAAGAGAGTAGAGCAGTTCCCTATGCTAATGTTCCTCTTTGCTTTGTTTTTTGCTCTCTATTCATACTGCCTGATGACCATAAAAGGAGCTTAATAAAAGCTGTACACAAAAAACAAGCCCATGCCTTTTTCTACAGCACCCAAACTTCCAAAAGCAGCAAAGGACCCCTTAGAAAGAACCTCTTTTGATGTCCGAAAGTTTTGTATTCTAACACAATCTTCTCTACATTTTCTCCCAGAACTGACTGTGTAAACCTTCAGTGGTGAGCCAATGAGTCCTTTAGGGAAACTTGCTCCTGAGTAGTAAACACACAAAATACCAGCCCCGCATCTGTTTCCACAAGAAATTCAAATAAATTGTCTAAAGATGCAATGCCCTTGATGCAGACAGCTGACTTCTCTGAGCTCTTCAAGAAGCCATTCTATGAAAAATTTAGATTCGTATCCTTCAAAGAACTGAAGCATCTCACCATGAAGCTGATGCTAGGCACCGCCAGCAATGACTTGGAAGTTTTTCAAGTTTTGTGTACTCTTCAAAACCAGAGCCTAATATTCTCTTTGTAGTACTCAGAAGGGCCTGACTGTGGAGAGGGGTGGAGTTGTTTCCAAAGTAAACAAATAACCCTCTTAATAACTTCTCCAGACTTCATTCGTGAGCAGTCTTTATTGAGTGCCTACTATATACCCTTGCTATTTCACTTTACCCATGCAGAAAAGGAGAAATCTTTGTCTACCTCAAGATGATGTCTGGGCCTCTGTCACAAAAGACAGATTAGCGAACAAGAGGAAAGCATGCAAACTAATTTCGTATTTCAAATAACATGAGAGTCTTCATGGGAAGCCAAGATCTGAAGAAGCAGTTCAACCTGCACACTTTTGTACTAGTTTTTTCTAGAGAACAACAAATAGGAAAGAAGAAAAACACTAAAAGGAGAAAACAGAAAACCTGGGCAAGTTCTGCCCATTCAGATCCCTGACCACCTCTGGTGATAAGGGCATGGCTCTCCTCCAAGCAGGGTCTTCTGACCTCCTTCATGGAAGACCAGAAGGTCCTTAGCACTTGCTGCTCCTCGAATTCCTTCAACTTAAAATGCTCAATAGGCCAAAGTGTTCAGTTTGGGGGATGTATGCCCTGAAACACCCCAGTCGACATTTAGCTTGTCTTAGCTCTCAGACACAACTTACCTGAGTTCTCTATTAGTTCATTCTGACTTCCAAGAGTAAGGCAAGTTAGCCTGATAGCCCTACAATCCCAGAACTCAGGAGGCTGGGGCAGGAGAATTATATGTCAAAGGTCACCCTGAGCTACATAATAAGTCTCAAAAAAAAAAAAAGATATAACACTCCAAAAATTGTTTTAAAGGAAAGTACAAAACTAGACCCAAAATATAGACTAGATGAATTTTTTTGAATCTTCCCCCAAAGCTTTAAAATAAAAAAGCACCAATTTCTTGATAGATAATTTACCCACAAAATAGTAAAATCATAGGCAAAGTGTCTATGCAAGTGTCGTCAAAGCATCTCTTTGAAACAAACAACATAAAACCAGGAGAGCTATACTAAGCCTTTCTGAAGTGCATCAGGAAAAGCGGAGCAGTGCCAGCTCCCATTAGGTATATTTAAAATCAGCAATCACTCTGAGGGCGCAGTTCTCAAACTACTATGAGCTGTAATCCCTATGGTGGAAATGTGAAAACCCTTCAATGGGGGCCACCTAAAAACATTAGAAACCTATTTACATTACAATCACAACAGTAGCAAAACTACAGTTATGAAGTAGGAACAAAAATAACTTTATGATTGGGGCTCACCACAACATGAGGAACTGTATTAAAGGGTCACAGCATTAAGAAGGTTGAGAACCACTGCCTTGAGATCTACTTGGTTGCAGGTATACCATTCCAGGTCTGGAGTGGGAAACATGAAAAATAAAATCATGTAAAACCCTCAAGAAAAATGTAATGAAAGAACTGTGTGCAAGGGTTTTGAGAAGCCAAAAGAGAGAGCAGAGGAGATTCATGGACCCTCAAAGAGCTGAGGCATGGTCCCCAGAAGACGTGACACCTGCGCTGCCTATTGGACCACAGCAGCACCCTCCAGGCAAAGAGATGGTGGTAGATGCAGGCAGAGGACGCACCTCCTTCCAAAGATGCATGGGACTCTTCCAGGAAAAGAGCCACTGGAAGCAGCTGGAGAAGGGAGTGTGGCGAAGGCCTTCTGGAGTTTGGAATGCATCTTCAGATAACAGGGAGCCCATGGGGGCTTTAAGACAAGGTGTAAACCAAGATGTGCTAACCAGAAATACATCTGGCAGAAATGTAGATGATGGATTCAGGGGGGAAGAAACGGGTGAGGGGAAAAGCAGACAGCTTTCTCCCTCTGCTTCCTTCCAAGTATACAGATCATCCCTGGGGGCATCATGATGTTCTGAGAAGCAGCCCTGATATGCCCTGGCAAGGACAAACTCTGCCTATGAAGTGCCCTTTGGCACCTGCCACAGGACGGCTGATGCTGCAGGGGCAGTGGTTTTGTTCTGGCCACAGGCGTTATTATGCGTGCAGCAAACATTCAAAGAAAACGCAGTGTTTCTGTTGGCAGATCCTTCATGTTGAATCCTCCAGTATCTCAATATGCTGGTGTTCTAATGTCACCCTTGACTGTTTCAAAGCGACGATTTCTGTAGCAGCTCTTCTCAAATTATCCAACAAGGCGTGAATTTGTTAACTCTTTCCAACAGCAGCAAAGATAGCTAAAGCGTCTGTCTCTGGCCCGGTAACTATGGAAACAGAATCAGGGTTCAATTTCTGGAGCTCTGAGTACTAAGTTCACACTGGAATGTGGAGAGATAAAGAGACCAGAAGTGCTTCCCTTGGAATAGATTTCAAAAGCTCTGTAACCCCTCCTGGAACTGTACAATAATGTCCCTGCTTTCATCCCTTCCTCCTTTCCTTCCTTCTTTCCTTCCTTCCTTCCTTCCTTCCATCCTTTTTTGCTTTCTTCCTTCCTGATAGAATGATTTTGACAATTACCCTTCATTATCAACTTGACTGGATTTGGAAATATGTAAGAAACACTCTTCTGGCAATGAGGGCATTCCACAGAGCTTCAACTGGGAAGGAAAGCCTCCCACCAGAACCTGGGCAGTGCCATCCTGCAGGCTAGGATTCTAGACTGACTGAAAAGGATAAAAAGATTAAGTGAGCTGAGTACCAGAAATCATCTCTCTCTCTGCTGCCTGCGAGCACGGTGTAATTCATAATCGGTCCCCCCTTTTCTGGCCCCACACCTTCCTGCTGCGATGAACTGTGACCCACAGCAGCTCTTCCTCCCTCAAGTTGCTCGAGTCATAAACTGTGCCACAGCCATGAGAAAGAATCCCTAATACCGTGGCTGATTTGATCTGCATTTTCTTGATCCCTTTAAATAGAGATCAATTGCTCCCAAACCACTTCCTGTTTTGAATGGCATCTTCCAGAAAGCCAAAATAGACCCTTCTGGTCTTCCAGCTCAAATCCTATCGAGGAATAAGAGTGAATCACAGCTTTTGAGAGAGAAGGATTGCTTAGTGAGATGATTTTTTGGAGGGGGTCTGGAAAAGAAGAGAGCTACATTAACACTGAGAAGACAGAGGACCCCTTGTCTTCAAGCATGAGCACACCACTAGGCTGCAGATCAACGTCCCCACAGATGGGTCTACACCTTTCTTGCCTGTCTTCCCTTCCACATCTCAGGCAGAGTCTTAGCCTTACTGGCATTGTCTGTCACAGGGCTTGGCATGCCACCATAAAGAAGACTAATACTGTATATGAGCCTATGTCACCCTGGGCACTGTGTCATTGAATTCAGATAGGTGTGATGCTACCAAAAGTAGTTAGCAACCCCACCCCCACTTTACATGGTGCCCAATTTTTGTTTTGGTTTATTTGGTTGAGTTTTTGGCTTTTTGAGATAAGGTTTCTCTGTGTAGCCTTGGCAGTCCTGGAACTCACTCTATAGACCAGGCTGGCCTTGAACTCACAGAGATCCACCTGCTTCTGCCTCCCAAGTGCTAGGATTAAAGGTGTGCACCACCACCACTCAGTTCCAGACTGTGCATTTTGCTTTTGCATTAGAAACTGAAGCTCAGTTACTCTCCAGGAAGAATGAGCAAACTCTTGAACCTGGTCCCATGACTTCAACCTCCAGCTCCTTCCACCCAGCTCAGTGCCTCTGCGGAAAACAGATGGAAGCAATGGCTTCATCTCTGCGGTAATTCTCCTTAGTCTACATGCATGCGGACTGGTGTACATGCAACAGGATTACACTTTAAACAAACGAGAACAGGGCAAGCTCAAAGGTATATTTCACCTATGCTGTAAAATCAACAAAATGATTTCCACAGGGAAAAGAATTTTCTGGAAGACCAAGGTGCACTCTTGACAGCATAATAGGTATGACCCCATAGACAGAAGCAGCGGCGGCAGTGGCAACAAGAACAGCTAGGAACTTTTTAAAATTACAAAGTCTCAGGTCCTGCCCTGCAGGATCAGGGGCCATGCTTTAATAAGGTCATGCAATTCATACATGCATTACAGTCTGAGGAAAAACCGCCCTCGGCTCTTTAAACCTTGACAGTGTTTCTCCCAATTATCCCTACGTTATCATACGATCGTATCCCCTTACCGGCACTCCAATAATCCTAAGTAGGATTTCCATGACTTTTCACATAGCATGAGGCCCTGCCATTGGTCAGGTTCCCTGAAGGATTGATATAACGGATATTTGCAATTCAGTTTGCTGCCACAATCTAACTACAGAGCACTTGAGTAGATTGGCTTCCAGAGGTTCAATCAATAATATAATCTGTGGCTCTAAATCTTGGATGCAGGTGAGAGCCACTTGGGGAACACTCAAGAAGACTGATGCTCACCTTCTACCCAAATTCAGTTGAGTCAGATGCTCGTGTGCCATGAGAGTGGAAAGTCCGACCTAACTTGTCAGTTATACCATATTGTGTATAGCAGATTCTCAGCAATCGGAGAGAATCTGTGCATTCTATTTCAAACCACAGTATTGACTTAGAACAATATTTCCTCTCAGGGACAGCCAGGTGAATTTATTCAACTGCAGCTGTCTTCTTGTCCCTCACAATGACACTGTCACTGAAGTTAGCTCATCCAGACCACAAGCCATGACAGCGAAGGCCCCATGTCAACAGCAGGGACTGGGGGAGGACAGGCAGGAGGAACATAGGCGGGAGCTTTCAGGTCAGCTTCTGAGCAGAGCTGTGTTTGTTTTATGAAAACCTTTGCTTTCCCCAAAGCCACTGTTGCCATGCAGAAGTTCATGGCGGTTCCTCCCGGTTTCTGCTTGGGAAGTACAGTAAGCTGAGCACACCGACGGTCTAATTCATGCTCTCTGGGCCTTCAAGCCGTTTGCCGTGTGATGTTACAGTTCCTACCACAAATAAGAGCACCCTCCCCTTACACTTTGAATCTGAGCTTTGACTAACTTAATGCAATACAAGTGACAGTGTACCCGCTCCAAAATAGGACTCGGGAGGCCTTGGACTGTTGTAATAAAAGCGGCAGGGCTGCGTCCCCGGCACCCAGCCGCCCGCATGGCTAGCTTATGCCCCGAAATAATTACACGGACTGGTAAGCCAGCTCGTGGTACTACACAGAATATTAAAAATGGGTTAGATCAAAATGTAAGAGCTAGCCAATAAGAGGCTGGAACTAATGGGTCAGGCAGTATTTAAAAGAATACAGTTTCCGTGTAATTATTTCGGGGCATAAGCTAGCCATGTGGGCAGCTGGGTGCCGGGGACGCAGCCCCGCCGCTCCATATTACAACATTGGACACCCCTCTTCTTTTCTTTCGGAGTCCTTCTTAGCTCTGGAGACAAATCTGAGGTAGCCCACTGGAAGACTCTCCACTTACAAGAAACACCAGTGTTCCAGCATCACTTGTGAGAGCCCTGCCAAGGTCAGCAGAGCTTCACACATAACCCACAGCTGATTACAGCCAGCTGGGATGAGGCAAAAGACTGGCCGATTCTTTTAAAGTCAGAGTGGCAGAACTTAGTAATGCGGTCATCTTCTGGTTCCTACATCAAGAGAAAATCTATCTTTATAAGAACTAGACATCTCTTCGTTTGTCCTCCCAAGAAGCATCTGGGGTGTGTGTGTGTGTGTGTGTGTGTGTGTGTGTGTGTGTGTGTGTGTGTGTGTGTGTTTGGGGTGGGTGAGACAGGTCTCTCTATGTCCTCCTGGTGTCCTGGGATTCACTGTAGATCAGGCTGACCTCAAACTCACAGGGATCCATTTGCCTCTGCCTCCCAAGTGCTGGGATTAAAGCTGTGTGCCACCATGCCTAGCATCAAGAAGCATTTGCACCATAGGTGCATACATGCGTTCTCTTGTTAGTTAAGATGGTGCTTTTCTCATCATCTTGCCTGCTGAACGCAGAGCACCGAGCAGCCCATCTGCTCTGTTTCTCACTGTCTGACATCTTAACTACTGAGCTGAGTTAACCTGGCCGCCCTGGCCTCTTTCTTCAATCTGCCATGCCAAACACAAAGGCCCCATCAACAACATCTTCATGATACTTTTCAAATATATTCACAACAGGTAATTTTGCCCAACTCAAGTGCAAGTAATGAATAGATTTTGCCTACTAATCCAAAGCCATAGCCCTTAGCTCAAGAATTGTGGACATATATTCTAACTATGAGCAAAGTCCTTGCAGTTCTTTACTGAAACACACTGTGGGTTTCCTTAGGGAATCTTGGGGATTAACTGTAGGTTAAATAAACATACCACAAAGAGATCTTTGTTCCTTCATATTTTATGCACCAGTATTCTTTGTCGTTTGTTGGATGTCATGAAGGAACTGAGACAGGGCTATGACACCTGCTGCAAGATAGTGTCTCCTAGACATGACAGGAAAACCTTACCAAGAAACTGCACCAATGTACACTCGTGTAAACAACACGTGCACAATGAGAACACCAGTTGATATGCCAGGGTGGATGGAGGAAATTTCACAAGGCCTCATCCCTAGACAAAAACCTATAGGCAATTCATGGCTCCTGATAGATTATCCTCTCTCTCTCTCTCTCTCTCTCTCTCTCTCTCTCTCTCTCTCTGTGTGTGTGTGTGTGTATGTAGTGTGTGTTTAGCATGTGGTCAGCCCTAACATGTACATACAAGTGGTCAGCTTTAAACATATGTACATACAAGCAACACCAAATTGTCTTAGTAGATTATGTACATGTGCATGTGTTTGTGGTGTGTGTGTTAAAAATAATTAAGAAGGGGCCGTGAATTTGTGAGGGAAGTGTGGCATAGAAAGAGCTGTGAGGGGATAGGGAGGGGTGGAAATTATACAAATACCATACTCATATATAAAATTTCAAAAAATAAAGAATTTAAATAAAAAAGAAGACAATGTCAACAGCAATTTTGGGGAGCAAGAATTAGCCAAACACTGACTATGAGAAGTTACATTAATAAGACAAGCAAGATATAGGTGACACACACCAATAATCTCATCATGCAAAAGATTAGGCACAAAGATCGTGAACTCAAGCTCAGCCTAGAGAACATAACAAGAGCCCATCTCAAAACAAACACAAAACAAAGCATTAGTACTATGAGAATACAGTAATCTCAAAAGAGTTGAACAAAATGTGCCACATTTTCTTTACCCATTCTTTGGTTGAGGGGCATCTAGATTGTTTCCAGGTTCTGGCTATTACAAATAATGCTGCTATGAATATAGTTGAACAAACGTCTTTGTAGAATAATTGGTCATCTTTGGGGTATATGCCCAAGAGTGGTATTCCTGGATCATGAGGTAGGTTGATTCCCAATTTTCTGAGAAACCATCACACTGATTTCCAAACTGGTTGTACAAGTTTGCATTCCCACCAGCAATGGATGAGTGTTCCCCTTACTCCACATCCTCCCCAGCAAAGGCTATCATTGGTGTTTTTTATTTTAGCCATTCCGACAGGTGTAAGATGGTATCTTAGAATTGTTTGATTTGCATTTCCCTGATGGCTAAGGATGTTGAACATTTCCTTAAGTGTCTTTCAACCATTTGAGATTCTTCTGTTGAGAATTCTCTGTTTAGTTCTTTACCCCATTTTTAATTGGATTATGTGGAATTTTGATGTCTAATTTCTTGAGTTCTTTATATACTTAGGAGATAAGTCCTTTGTCTGATGTGGGGTTGGTGAAGATCTTTTCCCATTCAGTAGGCTGCCTTTTTATCTTATTGACTGTGTTCTTTGTTTTACAGAAACTTTACAGAAGCTTCAGGAGGTCCCATTTATTTATTGTTTCTCTCAGGGTCTGTGCTACTGGGGTTATATTTAGGAAGTGGTCTCCTGTGCCCATGCATTAGTAAATAAAACACAATTATAGTAAATTACAATTAGCAGTAAAACACAATGACATCTTGAAATTTGCATGCAAATGGATGGAACTATCCTGAGTGAGGTAACCCAGACCCCAAAAAGATGAACATGGCATGTACTCACTCATAAGTGGATACTAATTATAAACAAAGGATATTGAGCCTATAGTTCACGATCCTAGAAAAGCTAAATAACAAGGTGAACCCTAAGAAAACACATATAGGTCCACCTGAAAAGTCAAAATAAATAAGATCGCCTAACAAAATTGCGAATATAGGGGTGGGAGAAGAGAGGGTGAGAGGAGAAGAGGAGGGGAGAAGGGGAGGGGCAAGGAGAACTTGGAGGAATGGGACAGTCAAGATGGAGAAGGACATAGATGAGAGCAAGGAAAGAGATATCTTGATTGAGGGAGCCATTATGGGGCTAACAAGAAACCTGGCTCTAGAGAAGTTCCCAGGAATCCATAAGGATGACCCCAGCTAAGACCCTAAGCAATAGAGGAGAGGGTACCCGAAATGGCCTTGCCCCGTAGTCACACTGATGAATATCTTAAATATTACCATAGAACCTTCATCCAGCAACTGATGGAAGCAGAGGCAGAGACCTGCATCAGAGCACTGAACTGAACTCCCAAAGTCCAGTTGAAGAGTGGGAGGAGTGAGAATATGAGCAAAGAGGTCAAGACCATGATGGGTTCACCCACTGAAACAGTTTGCCTGAGCTAATGGGAGCTCACCAACAACAGCCAGACTGGGAAGGAACAAGCATAGGACCAAACTAGTCTCCTGAATGTGGTTGATAGTTGCATGGCTAGGGCAGACTGAGGGGTCACTAGAAGTGGCACCAGGATTTATGTCTACTTCATGTGCTGACTTTTTGGGAACCTATTCGCTTTGGATGGATACCTTGCTCAGCCTAGATATAGTAGGGAGGGCCTTGGACCTTCCCCAAAGCAATAAGCCTTACCCTCTCTGAGGATTAGATGGGGTTGGGGAGGGAGGTCAGGGGAGTGTGGGGGCTGCAGGAGCTTGACACAGGTGGTCACACTGCAGCCACAGCAAAGAGGGAGAGAATGGTGGGTGAATAATGCTTGCCAGCTTACACACATGCACAAACACACACACACACACACCTCTGTCAAAGGCTTCAGGAAAATATGAAAGAAATTCTGCTCACTGGAGTTCCCATCCATTCAACCCCAGTCCTGTTGAGAGACACCCCAGACAGAAAACAAAAGTATGTGGTTTCTCCTCTGGGATGGAAAAAGCTGGGGATGCAAGAAAATAGGAGCAGCCAATGATCGTGGAGCAGATGGCAGACAGTGCTGCACACACACATGATTTGGGAACAGATTGTGCCCAGTCATTTTCTGTGGAATTACAGAGCAGGAAGGGCAGCAGATGGTCAATCCTTCCCACGCCACTCCAGCAGGCATGAGTAGGGTTTGTTATTGGTCCCAGTACGTGGGAGATGTGAGTTGTAGTCTGGACCCAAAGAAGCATGGAATGTAAGTCCAGTCAACATTTGGAGAAGTGCTCAAACACACTTCTTGCTAGATAGCTAGTTAGATATTTGCAGGCCTAAAGGTCACTGGGAATGGTTCCCACATGATCAGCAGCCTGTAAAACACGGAACTGGAATAATGAAATTCCAGTGATGGTTAAAAGAATGGGATCTGAGATGGTCCCGAGACAGGGCATGCTAAACCACCTGAAAGAGGGCCAGGTTACTGTTTAGAGCTGGACATGGTGGTATAAGATTGCCATTTTAGCATTTGGGAAGTATAGGCAGAAGCATCAGGAGGTCAAAGCCAGCCTCACTCACATAAAAATTGGGGCCAGATTGTGCTTCATAAAACTTTGTCATGAAACAAAACAAAAAGCCACCATCTACCTGGGGGTGCTGGTGAAGAACACAGACATATGACTGTCCCCACTGTGAGAATTAATTCGGTGCTTCTGTCAATCGCCTGGTCAAGAAAACATCCTTCAGGGGAATCTGTCAATTACAGAGACTTTAGAAAAGCCTATCCGATGAAAGGAGACAGAGACAGAGACCTACATCGGAGCACTGGACTGAAATCTCAAGGTCCAAATCAGGAGCAGAAGGAAAGAGAGCACGAGCAAGAAACTCAGGACCGTGAGGGGTGCACCCACACACTGGACAATGAGGATGTTCTATCGGGAACTCACCAAGGCCAGCTGGCCTGGGTCTGAAAGAGCATGGGACAAAACCAGACTCGCTGAACATAACAGACAATGAGGACTACTGAGAACTCAAGAACAATGGCAATGGGTTTTTGATCCTACTGCACGTACTGGCTTTGTGGGAGCCTAGGCAGTTTGGATGCTCACCTTACTAGACCTGGATGGAGGTGGGCGGTCCTTGGACTTCCCACAGGGCAGGGAACCCTGATTGCTCTTCGGGCTGACGAGGAAGGGGGACTTGATTGGGGGAGGGGGAGGGAAATGGGAGGTGGTGGTGGGGAGGAGGCAGAAATCTTTAATAAATAAATAAATAAATTTTTTTTTTAAAAAAAGAAAAGCCTATCAAGCCTACTCCAGGTGAACATAGCAGTTTCTTTGGTCATCACCCACTCCCACTCCTTAGGACCGTGTCCTCTGCAGTGATCCTGTTGGCCATCGCCCACTATCACCCCTTGAGGGTGTTGTTTTCCGCAATGATCTTCGTTGCCCTCGTTTGTTCTCACCCAATGAGAACTTTACTCTGCAATAAACACCAACAGTCCCCTCTGAACTCTCTCAGTGGAGATCAAAGGAACAATGAGTCAAGGGGAGGTCGGATCAAGAGCCAGTGAGCGACTCTTACTCAACCTTCTTCAGTGAGGACATTTTACCATCTGTGTCTGAAGCAGCCCTGGGTTAATAACCTGTCACCAAACTGCAGGGATGTGGTAACACACTGATCCATCCATGGTGGCTAGTCATCAGAGAACCCGTGAGAAGGAACGTGGCATTGGTGAGGTTGACAGCAGTCTATGGAGGGAAAGACTGAAAGAGGGAATTAGTAAGGTCAGAGAAGAGCTTGAAGGAAGGCCTGGCTCCATTGCCTTCTTCAGAAACCCAGAAGACTGGTGAGAGACCGGGAGGACTGGTGAGAGACGGGGAGGATTGCTGAGAAACCAGGAGGACTGCTGAGAAAACAGTGGCCAGGATAGAATGAAATTCACAAAGTATTGCAGTGGCTCACATCAAAGCCAGAGCTGGAAGCCTCATTCCCCAGCAGTCTCACCTCGGGCAGCCAGAGGGGAAGCCAAAGGTGGATAGAAACCTCTCTGATCTCGGATCGCCCAGGATGGGATCGGCAGGCTCTGCAGGCTGCACTTATTTTAAATCCAGAGGCTGTCAACATGCTACATGCTAAAAATATGTCTGCATCTTACAGACCAGAAAACACTGAAGTTGTAGGGCGCTTCCACCTCTGCCACCCACTTTCGTGTCAATCCAAAGGTGAACGCTATAATTAGTCCTCGTCAAGGGATCTTGATTCGCTTCCGTCTTCCAAATGCAGGGATACAAAATCTGTTGAAGGGGAACTTGCTCTCTCTCTAAAAGAAATGTTTTAAAAACTTTGTCAGCTAATTATATCCTTTAGTTGGATAAATCTTGGTTGCTTTCCTTTTACAAACAAAAAGGTTTTCCTCTCTCTTCCTGAGGTACGAAGAAGGCGGCCACTTTGTCCTGCATTTGCCATTCAGCTCTGAGGTCTCCAAATGGACTCTGTCAAAAAGAGCTCTGGTTACCTTTCCCACCTTTTGCAAACCTTCACCCCTACACTGAGAGCAACACAGGACCACACTGCTGTCTAACAGTGTGCTATCAATAACAGCACAACAGATCTGAGGTGATTTGGAAGAGCAGACATTTGCAGCTTGGTCCTTAGCTTGATCCTCAGGCCTCTCCCTTCCGAAGCGAGACCTGCCCCATAGCCTCCCTTCTAATCTCCCCCACCCCCTACCCCTAACCCCCACCCTCGACTCCACCCATCTTCACTGGGAAGTTATCTAGCACCTATGTTACTTATCACATTTTTAGCTACAGTGCCATCAGCAGTCAGCGGGCACTTTGGAATTTTGATGGCTTTAGTGTTTTATCCGCACACCCGTCCTAAACAGCAAGAAGGATCCAGTGCTGACCCAGCTGAATAGGGAGCACTGCCGGGGAGGATTCTGAGGCTACAACCTGGTGTTGTGGGGAAGAACACTTTGGCCAATTAGCAAGTGTGTGACAGCACCCAGGGCCATGCCGGGATTTGCAATCCTGTTCAAAACGAAGCTATCTCAAAGCCAGCACAAGAGTATGTACAGACTCAGGGTACAGGGTCTGGAGGACCCTCCCGGGTCTGTGGTTGACCCCTGTTATTTCAGACAGCGCCTAGCGTTGCTTGCTCCTGTGGGGAAGCACTGGATTGATGTCAGTCTCCCTCCAGTGCAGGAAGATGGCTGGGTCATTTAAATGAATACAAGACTCTGTCAAGGAAAAGCCCTGCATAAATCCCAGACAACAGTCCAGCTATTGTCTGGACTACCCCACTGAGGACGTGTATCTCTCAGGTCGCGGGATTTCGTTGATTGGATTTCAGTCTGCCTGAAATAGATGAATCAATAAGAATCCTTTATAGGCCTTCTCTATAATTGAAGAGTTTGGCATGCTCCGTTAACAGCACTGGGTCAATCTCTGGCGTGCTGAGAAAGCCCACAGGTCTGAGGAAATGGCTTTTATGTTCACGTGTGAAGTCGGTAGAACCCAACACTCTTCTCCATGCCTCACTGAGTCATCATCGTTTACATGGTCACCACCATCGCTCAGTACCAAAAAGACCCCATGGGTGAGCATTAGCCTTAAAGCAGCAGATACAGAGGATGCTGGGGGGGCACCCCAGACAGGAAGCAGATCTCTAGATTAGCCTAAAACACAGGCATAAATAACGTGCTTATATAACATGTGTACCAAATAGTCCTTTGGCCGCTTAAGGAGTCAGGAAACTGAGCTAATGGGATAGCTACTGGTTCAGGTTCCTGCATTCTAGGCTTCGGATAAGCAACAGTTTAAACACATTGAAAACGTGACTTAAGCCTTAGCTTCAATAACATCAACCTCCCTCAAGTGAAAGGCCGCCTGTGGAAAAGCCTTCTGATAAAAAGTCCCGAGTCAGCTGACCTACCTCAAACTTGATGACCAGCAAGAGTGGCTCCTTTATCACCATTCTGTCTGACCCCAAAGAGCTCACTTGAGTTTTGCTGGCAACTAACCTTTCTAATTGCTTCAGCATTTCCATCTTTTCAATCTTGCTTTACATAGAATGTGATGTGTCTCCCACAGCGTGTGTTTATACAATCAGTGTGGTTAACACTGTCAACCTGACAGGGATCTGGAATCTCCTTGAAGGCACACCTTCAGACACACCTGTCAGGGATCATCTGGATTAGATTAATGGAAATGAGAAAGATTCAGTTCCTGGGCTTGGGTCCCGGACTGCATAGAGAAGGCAAAGCTAGCTAAACAGAAGCATGCTCTGTGGATGTAACGGGACCAATCACCCCAAGATCCTGCTGCTATGACTTTCCTACCAGGATTGGTTGACTCCCTCAAACTGAAAGCCAGAAGAAGCCCTTCTTTCCTTAAATTGCTTCTGTCTGCTATTTTATCACAGACGTCAACAAGAAAAGTGATGAATACAGTTGGCAAGTACTGGGTATGTTTTGGGCAGTGTGGAAAGCTTTGAATATAGGGCTTGCCTGTTGGGTATAGGACAGTGTGGAAGTTGGGGAGTTGTGGATTGGCTCTGCTTTGAGGATAATCTCTCTGATTCCTGGTCTACTGACACATTAATGAGGAGCTGTCCCATGTTTCCTCCATCATACAGCTACACCTTCCCCCATCATGATGGATTGTACCCCTTAAAGTTGTGAGGCCACACGCATTGGTCACAGGGACATCGAATTAACTGGTAAACAAAGTTTCGTATTTGATTTCTTTTTGTTACATTTATTGATATATGATCCAACTCAGGAAGAGCCAAATGGAAGAGAAGTTTGGGGAGAAGTGGAGGCAGTATATCCCAGAACCCCTTGACCTCTGGAAACCCTTCCAGTCGCTCAGTGTGCTCACCAACCTGGAAGTCCCCGACTGGAAAGCGATATTTCCTCGTTACGTTCCAAAGCCTTGTTCATCCACTCCAATCTCTTTCTTGTAAGCTCTTTGTTTCCCAGAATCTCAAAAATATCCCCATGACTGTCTTAATCACTCTCCTGTTGCTGTGAAGAGACACCACGACCAAGGCAACTCTTGTGAAAGAAAACATTTAATCGGGGGCTGGGTTACAGTTTCAGAGGCTGAGTCCATTATCATCATGGCAGGGAGCTTGGCAGCAAGCAGGCAGACACTTGACAGCAGCTGAGAGCTACAACCTGATCTGTAGGCAGAGAGAGCAAAACCCACCCCCAGTGACACACTTCCTTTCACAGGGCCACACCTCCTGATTGTTATAATCCTTTCAAATATTGCCACACCCTGGTAGCTAAGCATTCAAATATATGAGTTTATAAGGACCATTCTTATTCAAACCACCACAAGAAGCAATAACTGTGTCTTTAAAGTGTTCAATATCCTTAGCCATCAGGGAAATACAAATTAAAACTACTTTGAGATACCGCTTCACCCCAGTCAGAATGGCTATCATCAAGTCTGACAGCAAATGCTGGAGAGGACGTGGAGGGAAAGAAACTGCTATCCACTGCTGGCAGAAGTGCAAATTAATACAGTCAAAGTGGAAATCTTTTTAGAGGTTTCTCAAAAATATAAAAATAGAGCTACCATATTGTGGAGGTCGAAAAATGCAGGCCCATTTCCACCTTGTCTGCCAGTCAGAGAGTTTGGAGACCGACAGGCATAATTGCACCTCCTAACTCAGGAGGTGGTTGCCTGACTCTCTTGAAATTAAGATAGCTCAAAGCCATCCTGATAGGTGGTCAGGATATATAAATGTACTTCTGCTCCTTCTATGGTCACTATGAGGTCACCTAGGGAAGGGCAGTCTTTAGAGCCCATGAGTTAGAGCACCTTAGCTACCTAGATGATATCCATATTCCATTAGAATCCACAAGTGTGAACCCTGAAGCTATTCATCCTGTGAGAATAAGGGAGGAACACGGCCTCATAATCACCCACTCACACCAGACTCTGAAGCGCTATTGGACTGATTTATACAAAGCCTAAGGCTTGTTGTAAAGAGCTAGATATTTTTCCTAAACTTCCAAGTCTAAGAAAACACAGGTCCTCCAAAAGTCAAAATTCTACCTTCATTTAAAATGTTGATGAGTCCCGTAACAGTAAGCTGAATCTTAACAAGGTGAGTTGCTCTTTGACTAAAGGGAGAAACCACAGTCTCGGGGAACAAGCAGAGCTGGTAGCTGTGTTGCCCTCACTTCCTGTACAGTTTCTCCATCTAAGCCCCCTGCAGTGACCCATCAGGCAAAGTTTGCTTGATGTAAATGTGATTGTTCCCAAATCCTCATAAAGTTGCCTAGACCTATTGTCCTGCCAATCATCCGGCTACAAGGATTTTATGGATGTCCACTGTCTCCGGCCACTTCCCTGAGTCCCAAAGAGAACTTATTGTCCTCAAGAGCGTCCTCGGTGATTGGAGAAACAAACGAGAGAACAAATAAAACCACTTTGACAAGCGGGGAAAACAAATTATGTCAGAGCCTGGTAAAAACTAGGAAGAGAAAAAAGTGAAACTGGTCCTAGGGTAGGAGCCATGATGAGAGGCTAGTGAGCATGAGGCCACGATCACTCACGTCTCCCTGGAGATGTCTTAACTCATCTGTTCTTGGAAGCTAAGCAGAGTCAGGCCCAGCGAACGCCTGAACAGGAGGGGAGAGCGCAGGACTTTCTGAGTAACCTAGAAAGCAAGAATACAATTAATTGTGGATCTATCTTCTCCCTGGGGATAGAACTGTTTTCTCCTCCTTTGTGGGTCAGATTGGTCACTTGACCTGCTCTTTCCATAGAGCCTTTAGCATCGTGGTATAGACTTAACAAGTGTCCCCATTCGGGGACTCCCTCTCACGCTGTCCCCAGGATCCTGTGACCATCAGTACGGAGAGACGCCTGGCCTAGTCTGCTAGGTCCCAACAGACACTTTGCCAGCTTCCTCTACATCCTGACTAACAACCCAACCATCATCAGGCCCACCAGCTGATGCATGTGTGAGCCAGCGCAGACCGCGGGGCCCGAATGACACCCCATCAAGCCACAGGACCTTGAGCTAAAAATGTCATAACTATTGGTGTTAGTCAAGTCACTATGTGATTTGTTAGATAACGAATAGCCTTGATCTGTGAGAAAATTGTGTCCTCTGCCTGGGACATTTGAGATGGGGATTGGAGATTTTATACGGTCCACATCACCCTCAGCTTTCAACTTCCCCGTGCCTAGGTAAGGACTGCACGCTATTTCTGACTTACTGTGGAGAGCTAGCCCGCTCTGGTTGGCTGAGCTTTCTGTGTATCTCGCGGGCTGTACACTGTCCTTGCTCTGGATCACCTCTTCAAGGATGTTTGCTCAGTGTTTGTTCAGCCTTGGAAGACAGATCATTCTGCCTTCCCGAGCACAAGGTGGAGTGCTTTGTCTAGACTAAAGGATGGAGGCGCCCAAAGCCCCATGGTCTTAAAACACACGCCACTGACCGTGCGGGCGTCACCTGCACTGTCGTGTCCCCCGACACAGGAATTGCCCATATCCTGGCCACTAGCCATGCTGTTAGGAACGTAGTCATTTTCTCCTCCCCAGAAATCTACAGCCTTGTGCCAGCCTCCGTGAAACTGTAGCAAGCTAATTTGTTACCTTCCTGTAAAGAAGGTAAAGCCCGAGACCTTCCACAGCTCCTGACATCAATTAATCAAAATTCCTGTTTATAAAACTATCAGCCAAACCCATGCAGGGAGATTTTTTAGCATCTGTAACAGTCCATTTCTCAGCAAATTACCCTGGAAAAGCACATTTTGTGCCTGTTCCCAGAAACTGAAGGACAGGGGCATCCAAACACATCCTTCTTCCTCCTTTAAAAGGGCACAGGATGGAGGCATGAGGCCAAATCCATCTCTTAAATAATGAAAGAAGAAGGAAATGGCAAGCAAGATACTGATATGCCGAGAACCCAGAGGCTTACCAGCAAAAGGAAAGCACAGCTCTCTTTCCTCTTCCTGCTGCCCTTCTACACTTGGCCAGAAGGATGCACAAACTCCATCCCTGGAGGCGAAGTCCGAAATCACTGAAACCGAGAACTTCCTCTGCCTTTATTTTAATCACTCAGGCAAGGCAATCACGGTCCTCATCACATACATAGTACTCCTCGGGTTTCCCAGTATTCGACACAGCTCAGATATTCCCCAGGCAAGAGAATTGTGCACATTTGCTTCTAACTCCGGCATCTTCAATTCAGCCTTTTCTAACAGAAAGTTGTAACTGCACGTGAAATTCCCCCAGGAGGTTGGTGAATGACCCGTCAGGCAGTGGAGAGAGGTCACAGAAGCAGGACAGATGCCCTGTCTCCTTCAGCACAACAGCTCGAAGACGCCGATGTCTACAGATAAACATACACTTCCCAGGTGCTCCAATGATGGGGAGCAGCTTGTGAGGCTTCCGATGATGTCCTGTCTTCTGCCTCTGGGTATAGGTCTAGGGGCCAACGTCTTTCTCCCCCACAAGGCTCAAATTCTACAGGACAAGACCTATCTCTGTGCCACATCAGCCAGAAGGTACTAGGTGCCTGAGTAAACGTGAAACAATGGCTTGGTAAGTCGTCTAGCAAAAGGTTTTAAAATGTTGATTTGCGAAAATACTATGTCTAATTAATTAAATTAGACTCTCAGAGGGCAAGGGCTACAGTGCAGAGTCTGCTATTTTTAAAAAAAACAATAATAATCAAGTGATTGCAGTGAGCAGCCAGGAGTGAAACTTTATTAAGCAGCACCAGACGTGTGACTATCAAATCCAAAGGCTTCACACAGAACTCATTCCATTTGAGAGATGGTGGATTAATGGAGTGGCTGTATATAATCAATTGGAAATTAAAGCTCTTATTCATTGGCTCATTCATTCAGATAAATACTTGTTGATCCCTTGGTATCAGCTACTTCCCTCAGGGGTGGGGGCCACAGTAGAGAGGGAAAACCCACAGAACTTGCAGTTCTAAAGCCACAGAGGAGAAAGTGTGAATGCTACAAGAGCAGCTTGGCGGCCCCCCAACATCAAGGGAGTCCTGTCAGTCCCCTCGACAACCAGTGCTTTCAAGAACTCGTCGGAATGCCTGACTAGCACTTTCCTCTCTGATCGAAATCAGAGATCTCCAGAAGGAACAGGAAAAAACAACGAACATTCCTAAACCCTGAGGTTACTGGGAAATCCGGAAATGACACATAGAAATGGAGCTTTAGGCTGGAGAACTGGCTAACGCAATGGGCCATTGGCATAATCCACATCCAGGAAGGGCTGTAGCAGAACCTTCTATGGAAAAATAACTGATGGGAACACGGCTGTCCTAAACACATGGGGAACTAGAGCAGAAGACAAGAGCTTTGTGAGGACCTTGATGTATCAAAGAGATGTGCTACCCAACCCACCCTTGGGACAGAGCAGAGCATCTCAGCCATTGTGGTCAAGGAGTACATCCAGCACAGGTGCACACACACACACACCACACACTCCTGCTGTTCTTTCCATGTCTGATCAAGAAGCACCTACCTATGTGAACAGTACATACAGATCTCCTTTTCTGGGATGCTCACATGCAACCTTTTTTATTTTCTGGGATAAACACTGAAGCCTCCTTCCTGTGTTGTGAAGAAGGGAACATTCTGGATTTGAATATCAGTTACACCATGATAATTGAATGGCATTAGGAAAGTCATTGAATCTCTCCAGATAGTTGGTCTATAGATAATAAGAACAACTACCACAGATTTGTGGATGAAATGTGCGTATAAAGCTTTCGGTGAGCACATCACAGGTGTTCAAAGAGATGTGCTGTCAAGATCCTGCATTGCAAACCTATTCCTGGAATGCAGCAACTTTAAATTTATACATGTGTATGTATGGCATATATGTGTGTGATGTGTGCATGTATATGCAGGTGGATACATGCACAGAAGCCCATGGGAAATACTGGGCAGCCTGCTCCACTGCTCTCCACTTTATTCTCTTTAGACACAGTCTCTCGCTGGACCTGGAGTTTGCCAGCTTTGGGGTAGGCAAGCCGGATCCCAAACCCAAGCAATCTTCAGTGCTCACCCCACCAGCACTGGAATTACAGTTACACACCGGCTCGCTGAGGGTGTATATGAGTGCTGAGGCTAGAAACCCAGGTCCTCATGCTGGCCAGCAATGACTCTACCAAGTTATCTCCCTGGGCGCATGACTATAAATTTCCAACTTAATACAACAGAGCCTATCATTTAAAAAAGAAAGAAAAATCTCTGCATCTAATGAACAATATCTCCCAAATCAAGAACAAGCAGATATGGGACAATCTCAGGAAACTGACACACCGAAATCCAGCTCTTTCACACATTGCCACAATGCAGAGTGTCCATAATATCCTGTCGTTGTGTGTCTACTTACATTCACTAATATCACTTTCTAGGTTTGCAAAATTTTCAGGCGAATAAATGGAGGAAAATACAGCATTGTTTCGAGTTCAACGGCATTCTTTTATTTCAAAACCACTTGCATCAGGTGTACCAAGGTAAACTGAGGGAAATTGCAGGGTTGGGGATAGAAGAAGGGAGGAGGATGAGGTTAACGGATCTGTTTCTTTGTTTCCTGTGTAGCCCAGGATAGCCTCAAATGTATTGCACAGGCAAAGATAACGCTGTTCTTAGTATTCTATTGCCTCTACTTGCCAAGTACCGAGATTACAAACATCACGACTATACCCAGTTTTCTGTGGTCCTGTGGGTAGAACTCAGGGCTTCATGCTAAGCCAACAGTCTGCACTATACTCACAAGTCAATGGTTCATGAAGAAGCACTCCAGATAGAGGGGGGCTGCCCTCTGGTACAGTGTATAGCTCAGAGTTAACCCTTTGGGATTCAGGGACACAAGAAGGCTGGCCTTTGGGATTGATTGATTGATTGATTGATTGATTGATTTGTTTATTTCTCTTGGTTTATTTCTAGCCAGTTTTTCTTTTTTAAAAAAAGATTTATTTATTTATTATGTATACAACATTCTGCCTCCATGTATGCCTGCACATCAGAAGAGGGTTCCAGATCTTTTTACAGATGGTTGTGAGCCACCATGTGGTTGCTGGGAATTGAACTCAGGACCTCTGGAAGAGCAGCCAGTGTTCTTAACCACCGAGCCATCTCTCCAGCCCCTAGCCAGCTTTACTTAACTTAAATCACCCCATATATCTTTCATCTTGGGCTTTTACCTTTCTCTATTTCTATATACCTTTCTTTACTTCTTACTCTGTGACTGGTTGTGTAGTTGGGTAACTGGTTTCTTGAGTACTCCTTTTCTTGCTCCTTGATCTCCTGTCTTCCCAGATCTCTCCTCCCTGCCTGCCAGCCCCTTTCCTTTCTCCTGCCTTGCTATTGGCTGTTCAGCTCTTTATTAGACCAATTAGGTCAAGCCACGGGATCTAAATACATGATCTAGTTAAGGACTTGCACCTATGTCTTCAAATCTTCTGAGCGTCGGCCAGGCAGTGGTGGCGCACGCCTTTAATCCCAGCACTCAGGAGGCAGAGACAGGCGGATCTCTGTGAGTTTGAGGCCAGCCTGGTCTATAAGAGCTAGTTCCAGGACAGGAACCAAAAGCTACGGAGAAACCCTGTCTCGAAAAATCAAAAAAAAAAAAAAAATCTTCTGAGCAGTTCTTCTTTATGCAGAAGGATAAATTCAAAAGAGAAAGAACAACTCTTAGAGGGATTTCACTGGGTCACCAGAAACAAAGCTTTTGGATTCCTCTAAAATAATGCAGGTGTTTCTACTGCCTAGAACCATGACATAGATGCAAAATTAGGCTTGGGAACCACCCTATTTTCATCTTTGATTGTAATCTTTTCATGAAATAAATTAGGCATTATGGGAAAAGTAGGAGTTGTGAACATAACCAAAATGCAAACCATAAACTCAAGGAGTTACTAAATAGGTTTTGATTAGGTATTTCTCCCTGACTTCCTTGACCGCATCCCACACATTAAGTGAACACTGTGTTTTCTTGCAAATATGGACTCTTTCACAGACGATGGCCTTTGGAGACGGCAAGCAGATACTCAGATGTCCCCAATAGTATTGATTCCCAAAAAGCTAAAAAGAAAAGTCATTAAATCTTGTATAGAGATACTGAAGAACCAGAAGAAAGAAAAGGTTAAAAGTTTTCTGTTATAACCAGTACAATTGTAACTGGTTAATGTTAAGAAACTGAGAATACAGTTCATACACACACACAGCCCATTGTTAATGTACTATTTTAACTTAAAACAAATGTACACATATATTTACTCAGGCTTTCCCACTATGTAGTTAAATACTTGTTCTTTCCCTTGTCCTTCTCACAAAAGTCTAATCCATAATGTATCATTCTAATTGAGAAAGCTGGCTCTTTACCTAATTCCTCTCTCTCCTCCGTAACAAAAGAACAGTGACTGGGAGTATTTGCAATAGCAGACTACAGCCAGCCTACACTTCCCAGTCTTCCAGGGCCATAGGTAGACCATGTTTGGTCAGGTGAGCGAGAAAGTAGGTGCTGAGCATCACTTTTGGGCTGATGCCTATAGTCAGGGTTAGGGTTCCTCCAGGATTTCCTTCCTGGTTCCAGAACGTGGGATCACACAATTCTAACCATGAGAACAACACGAGCCCTACGCATCTACACATCGAAGTCATTCTGACAACAGTAGCGGAAGGCCTGGATCCCACGAAACAGACTTCTGTCCGGCCTAGACCATGAAACAAGCCGCAATCCATCTTCTTGAAGCCATTGTATTGTTGCTGCATCTCCTTGGTCGCCAGCTCCTGCCTTACTCTCCTAATATGATCCACTTATAACATCCAGTTTCAATTTGTTCACATGGACAAAAACTTAAAACCATAGGAATTAGTCTGGGCGGGAACCCTCCCACAATATGACTTTCCCTTTGGTTTTTAACTCATTTTTTTTTAAGCAGGTGGTTCATCAATATCTTTTATAACATGTGAAAAGTAACATTTTTTATCAAGTCTCCACAATGCATTTGATTTCATTTTCAGAGGGGTAGTTTTCTTCATTTTCATATCCATATGTCATTCTTTAAAGTAATGTTTAATTAAATTATGTAATTACGAAACAGCACAGGTGGCATAAGCATATTGGGACCAGATCACACTCAGTAGCTGTCAGCTGCTGCTCCACGACACGTCCCCCTCGGAACTCTATGCTCTAGCACGCCAATCGCTTTGTAAACCCACATTTCTGCAGTTGGGGATTTTTGCAGGCTCTGCTAAGTTTCTCCAGGGGTCAGGTTGAAGTCAGTGGGACAGTCTGAAAGTCGGCTGTACGTCGTCGAAAGCGAAAGGCTGATGAAACACCACCCAGTGAGTATCAAGGCTATTCAAGGAGCCTCAGTGTGCAAAGGCACCCTGAGGCCTTTTACAGCTCTGCCACAATGTCACTTCTGTCATACTGTTTAAAGCAAGCCAGAATGGCAGCCAAGATCTAAGAGCAGAATCAATTGTAAACATTCTTTTTAAATAAAGACTTGTTTTTCTTTAATGTGTATGAGTAGTTTGTCTGTTTGTATGTGCACCATATGTGTTCCTGATGCCTGTGGAGGCTAGAAAAGGGGCTTAGATTCTCTGGAACTGGAGTCTGATAGTTGTGAGTCGCCATATGGTTCCTAGGAATTGAGCCCATGTCCTCTGTAAGAGAAGCAAGTGTTCTTTACCACTGAGCTATCTCTCAGCAGCACCCTGCAAGGCTTAGGCTCTGGAACTGTGACGAGAAAGAAGAAAGGACAGACACACACATGTACGGTGAATCTGGAACTGGGTGAGAGTCACACCAAGAACCTCTGTATGAACATACAGCACTATGTCAGGAGTTAACTGGGCTCGGTAGGAGGTCTCTGTGGGTGAGCAGCATCAGACTGTAAACATCAGCGTGAAGGAAGTGCAGTTGCTATTATTATCATTATCTATCATTAATAAACACTCAAACTCTCAAGAAAAGCTTTAATACCCTTTTCGAGTCCCACCCATATGGGGGAATGGCTCTCCTGATTCACTATAAGTCCAAAGCTGCAGTCCTCAGCACAGACCTGCCCATGTCAACAACACACATTCACTCATAACTCACTCACCCAGGGCTTCCTCTAGTCCCTACATTCCTCCAACACCGAATTGTGGACATTTCTTAAAAACAATCTCATATGTTTGATCAACAAACAACTCAAGGAAAGGGAAAGAGGGGGAAAGAGCATAGTTTGACGTAGCCTGTGAGCTGCACCCAGAAGGTACCAAGAACAGGAATTGGCATCGTTTCTAGAGGGAACAGAGATCCTATTACCTTAGGAAGCCCATTAAGCAGAACTCATTGAAGAGCTTCCATATTCCACAAATGCCATGATGCTTCCAGCACAAATGGACTGCAGTACAGTACAAAGAGAAAACATATGGGAAACTGGGCCAGCAGGACGCTGGGGTGGGAGACAGACAGAGCAGGGAAATTCAAGTTCAAGAAGAGACCCAGTCAGGACATTGTGAGTGTGGCCTGTTCCTGGGGCATTTCTCTTGTCTGCCTCCCAGGGAGGTTTGATGTTCCTTTCCCACATTTCTCTCCCATCTCCTTTTTCTTGACCTTTCCTTCTATTGTAAAGTACCACAGCACCAACCTTCTAGATAGGTCAGCATCTTACAGGGTATGAAATTACCACGAAGTTAGCACTGAATGATTGATTGTTCTACAAAGTGCTAAATTACATAAATAAAAACTATAGTGTCTATAGGTTTTTGCCAATTGAGTATGAAATCAAACAGGGAAAATCTCCAGGAGATATCATTTCAATAATACTCAGAGATGGTTTATCAGCGTTTGAGTAAACGCTGTCTGGATAAAGTCACTTGCCTGTGAGTAAAAGCTGCTAGGTTCCCAGGGTGAAGGAGAGTGGGCCAAACTGGTAAGCCCATAAAAGCTGGAGCAATCGTCAAAGGGAAAATATCTGGCTATAAAAGTCACCTGGCCACATAATCTCAATCTTTAGTATATGTCCCTTGGCCATAAATTAAAAGAAAAGAAAAAGGAGGGGCTATAGCTGAAGACCAGTGGCCAAGTCCCAACTAGCATATCCAAGGGCCTGGGTCTCAGCCCCAGCACTGCAAGGGAATGTGTCATGATGCCACATTCATGAAGCAACCCAGATGTCAGCAATAGGGAACTGGTACTATAATTTTATAATAATATATGGACCCATTAAAGTGTGTATTTGTGGGATATCTTTTGGATGTAGTAAATGTTTATAAGTAACATTTGCAAACGACATTTATAAAAATGAGGAAAGCAGACTTCGAAGCTTTCCAAGTACTGTGAAAATCTATGTGTGTGTCGCAAGGGTAGGACCGCACTCAAACAGAAGCTATAAGGGAAATCCAGCTGTGTGAAGGTGATGGGTTTTAACAACATTGATTAAATAGGGGTGCTACTTAACAGCATTCCAGGGAATAGAAGAGAAGCAAGGGTTAAGTGAAAGACCAAAAGATGGAAATACTTAGCGAGCGGCTGACAAAGCCACCACCAATCCAGCTCACATTCTCAGAGCTGACATTTATGTTCGGCACCAAGTGTTCTCAGTAAGGATAATGATTAGATAATTTGTAATATGAAAGCATGCTAATGAGTGTAATCGATTTATTCAGAAGGAGGCTTAATCATTAATTCTTTCCTCCTTACCAAATGGCCTGCATACTTGACTTTATCAGATATTTATGGATGGGGAAAAGTAATTTCAGCTTAATAAAAATGTATTTGGAGTCAGTGCTCTGGCTGTGGCCACGCCACAAACCAGCTGTGTGGAGCCAAACACGTGACCAAGGCTCCCTGGGTCTCACTTTCTTTGTGCTGAAAATAAGGGGACTGAGAGGTCCTCTAACACTGACAGGAGAAATCCTGTCCTGTCTCTAGGAGCTTTGTGTAGGACACGGGGAGAACTCTATGTTCATGTCACCAGTGGTCCAAAATTCCTGAGAAGAGGACCAGATAGAATCTATCTTTAAGGGGACCTGGCCTTACTGGATTAAAGGTGATCATCACTCATAACCGGGCAGTGGTGCCACATGCCTTTATTCCCAGCACTCGGGAAGCAGAGATGCAGGCAGACCTCTGTGAGTTCGAGGTCAGCTTAGTCTACAGAGCTAGTTCAGGACAGCCAGAACTGTTACACAAAGAAACCTTGTCTTGAAAAATAATAAAAAAGTTATCATTTATTTAGCAGATTACACTGATATGGTACTTGTTCCCAATGGAGCACTGTTGACAAGTATAAACTCACTTGACCCCCATAGTCTTCCTAGGATGAAGGGAGAGTACATTCTCATTCTCAGTTCACAGGCGAAGATGCTGAGTGCTTCATTTGCTTGGGGTCACTCAACCAACAGGGCTAGGACTGAATTCTGAGCAGTACCACTGCCCATGACCATGCATGGGACTTGTCTTTCCATGGGACACATCTGTCTGTTCACCTATGTCCTTCCCAACTCCCCAGCTGTAGGTTTATCATTTCATAAGAGAGAAGATGCCTCAAATATAAAACCGCCCAGAGCATCATGCCTTGAGGATGCTTCAACTGTTATCCTTGGCCTTTGGGGTGACATGGGCCTTTATGGGTCCTTGTGGGCCCACTTTCCCACGGCCTCCTGTCAATTCCACCTAAAGAACAAATCACAGGGGATTTGGACTCAGATTTTTTTTTTTTAAGTATGTTGTGAGAGGTAGATCCGCAGTTAAGGGCACTTGTTTATTTTGTAAAGGACCTGGGTTCATTTCCCAGTACCCACATGGTGACCCACAACCTTCTGTAACTCCAGTTCCAGTGCAGCCAGTGCCTTCCAAGGACATCGGCTATATACACTACACACACATACATGCAGGAAAAACATTCACACACATGAAATAAAAATAAATAAATCTCTAAAATCATATATGTGTGTGTGTGTGTGTGTGTGTGTGTGTATATATATATATATATATATATATATATATATATATATATATATATATGAAATCAGGAGCCCTCGAGGGGGCCATCTCAGCCTCCACACTCAGGTCCTGAGAATTTTTTCAGCATTCATGAGCTAGCCCAGGCCCAAAAGCCCTAGGTATTTACTTATTCCTTCCTCAAGCCTAAAACACAGCAAATGTGGGTCATCTCTTATCTCAGACATTCTACAAACACTAATCTTTGTATTTGTGGTGTCTGCTGACTCTTACTCATGATAGACTGTTCATACAATATATAGTTGTGAGACAATATTGAGTATCCTCTAACACTGAAAATTCAGGGTGGCCAGGTTTGATGTTGTACAACTCTAATAGGACATTATTGGTCTGAGACAAATCTTTATATAAGAATAGATCAATTTTCATGAATTCTTAGAGGAGGTATTTGCTTCCATCCAGATCCCAATACAATCCAGTTTTATTGCGGGGAGGGTCCTCACTCTGTAGCCCAGGCCTTAACTTCATGATACTTTAGTGAGTAAATCTCTAATTTCCTAGGATGTTGTGGTATCCAGGGGTGATCAAGATGATGGAGAGGTCATTCTTCTTATACAGACTCTTTAGCCTAAACTCTCCCCAGATACATTGCACATGGAGCTCCTAGATGTCCCTGGTTTCTTCAGTTCATTTGCTACCTTCCGCAGGCATCTGGGGTTTCCGCTCTCTTCCCTTTGACTAGCAGCTAACATGTTATTCATAACGTGCATCCACCTCTTCTAAAATTTGTATGAACTCATCTCCTGCTGTCTCCTCATGGGTTAAATTTATTGATTTTCACTTTGTGGATAGATTTTTGCTTTTTATTAAGTTTTGAGAGGTAATTGAAAAAAACAACGTATCATGGTTAAGCAGAAGTCTATAGATTAGTTTATTTTTAAAAGGGTCTTTGAAAGAAGAACACAAAGATTCATATCTAAGAAACACCTTTTTGTTAAAGTTGTTTTTATTGTTGTTGAACCAGGTTCTCATTGTAGCCCAGGCTGCCTCAAACTGGCTATGTGGTTGAGGATGACCTTGAAATTCTGAGCCTCCTGCCTCCACCTCCTGGTGCTGGGATCATATACCTGGAATGACCAGGTTGCTGAACCACTAACTAGCCTTCAGAAGAATCTTCAGCAGGGAGTATAACCAACTGCAAGCCTCCGAATGCTTCCCTTTGGAACTAGAGCAGAGTTCATCACGTCAAGGTCATGCTAGCTCTTGTTAACAGCCAAAAAAGAAAAAAAAGAAAAAAAAAAAAAGGAGCTGGAATCAAGAATAGATGAGTCACCTGTGCCCAGCCTTTGAGACATCAGCCTGGGCAAGACCCTCTCGAAACCATTCCTCCTGCCTATCCCTTCCTTGTGGGTCTCCTCTAACAGTGCTAAGCCCTGCTTCACCTCGTTTACCTAACCCTGCTCCCTCTCATGCTGTGCAGAGATCTCCCAGTGTTTCATGCACAGATAAACCTCTCTTGGACACCTGGGCATAGAGACACACATCTTTAATCCCAGCACATGAGAGGCAGATATAGGCAGATCTCTATAAGTTCAAAACCAGCCTGGTCTACCTAGAAAGTTCTAGGATAGTAAGACTACATCTTTGAGACCCTGTTTCAAGGTTTTTTATTTTTTATTTTTTTTTTATTTTATTTTTTCCTCTGATCTTATTAGAGGTTGGAGAGAACTTGTTAAGAGCTTGTTAAGCTTGCATTGCTCTATTGTGAGGACCAAAGTTCAGAGCCCAATGCCCACAATGGATAGCTCACAAAAACCTGTAACTCCAGCTTCAAGGGATCCAACACTATCTTCCGACCTCTTTGGGTACCTGAATACATACACACAGAGAGAAAGACAGAGAGGGAGAAAGAGAGAAACTAATTAAAATTTGGGATGGGGGCTGAAGATATGACTCAGCAGTTAAGAGTATTTGCTGTTCTGCCCGAGAACCCAGGTTCAATTCTCAGCACCCACATGGTGATTCATAAGTGTCTGTAACTCTAGTTCCTGGGGATCCAACACCCTCCTCTGGCCACTCTGGATACCAGGCACGAACGTATTACACAGACATACATCAGGCAAAATACTCATATTTATATAAATTTAAAAGAACCCCTTGGCATCTGCTTCTTGTGGAAACTGAGCTAAGACAATATCCATCTACCACAAATAAGGCAGTTTTTAAATGTTATAAGAAAAAAAATGTCAAGTATAAATTACCCAAAATAACCAATATTCTCAATGTATATTCAGCATAGTCCTAATTAGTATTTTAAAGGCATAGTATAGCACAGGTATGTGTATATGCACATATACTCTTTATATATATATGTGTGTGTGTGTGTAGATATATATATCTACATATATGTATATACATTTGATCCTTCAGAAAATTAAAATATCGAGTATTTATTTCTGTGTGCATAGATTATGACTGCCTGCTTGATGATTTCTTTACCAATTTTTTATTTTCTAACACTTCAATAATTGAACATTATTACTTCTATCAGAAACAAAGATAAGAGCACACACACACACATACACATATTCACAATACACTCTCAGGTCTGACACTGTCTGATTAGATAGGGCTGATCAGACTCATCTTTGGGAGTTGATGCACAGACAACAGGAACAAGAAAGTAGCAAGAAACACAGATTATAATGTCAGAGCTTAAAATATGTGCTTGGCAGATTCCAGATGTTCTCAAAATCCAAACTACATTTAGGAATCCTGATGGGTTTTGGAAGGGAACAAACAGATGGTGTGCCAACCTACTGAGCATTGCTTGGCTTTGATTCACTGGGAAATTAAAGGAAATTTCTACCAAGTCAATGTTTACCCAACCTACTTTGTTCTTTGTTTTGTCATTCATCTGGAAAGGAAGAATACAATCTTTGTCTCCCTGACAGACATGAACTTTCCTTTAGAGTCTGTAGAAAGGATGGATTAGATGATCTAAGCCGACATGGGGCATGTCCTCTGTCCCCACATAGCCGCCCTCACCTTGCTCTACCAGAAGCTGCCTCTGTGTTTTATGCTTTCGAGGATCTCTTGGGGACCTAAATATCAGGACAGTATAATACTAACACAGTATAACAAAGTAATACAGAATAATAAATAATACGTAAAACGGTATAGTATTAATGTAATTAATTATATTACATTATTGTAATAGGAAGAGCTGATGTTCATCCGACAACTTCTCTGATGCTGCTTATGCACTTAGCAGCTCGCTGACCTTCTTAAGGAATCGGCAAGGGATGTGCCAACACCACTCATGTTATGCAGGGAGGCACAGAAGCAGGAGAGGTCAAGGAACTTGCAGACCCACAGGAACAGGGCATGGTATAGTTGGGTGTGAACACAGGAAGCTGCCAAGGAGAAATAAGAGACCCAAAGGCACATCTGCCCCCTCAGACACAGGGCCAGCTGTCCTTGACGGAAATGAAAGTCGGGCAAGCTAGATAAGCAGACGGGAAGTGAGATTCCACTGGAGAGCAATCAGTTAGAACAGACAAGAGGGTCAGAGCCTGAACTAACAAGAAAGGTGGCAAGCAGAGGCCACGAGTACAGACTGGCAGACGCACAGATTAAGTGGGGCAGGGGGCACGAGAGGGGCTCGGTAAATAAATCCAGGGAGGCACAGCGGAAGAAAAGGCCAAGAGAAGAATTGGGGGAGCACGTGGAATGTAGACATGAAGGACAGGAGGCATGCAGAAAGCCGCTGACAGGGTAGCAGGACTGTCAGCCAAGAGGAAGAGGGAGATGCCGAGGTGGGGAGGTGCCCGCTCTAGGGAAGCAAGGCAGGGGAAGTGGCTGACTTGTGAGGGAACCGCATCATTTCCTGTTCCCTGTTACTTTAACCTTGGTCTTCCTCAGTCACTCCGCCAAACCATGAGGAGATGAACTCCTCCTGCAGGGCTTAACTTTATATAGAGAGTGAAATGGGACACGCCAGCTGCTTCTGCCCAGCATACATTGTTGAGGTGGGGCAGTCAGTTCTCTGTGTTGTGAGAATGGCATGATTAACGTGAGTAGCCAAAACTCAAAATGGAGATTCTTCCCATCCAGAACAACTGCTCTGGCAGATGGTCCCGTGTGAGAGCATAGCCAAGGACTTCATGCTCTGTGCGTGCTCCCGAGGACAGCCACGGGCAGCATGCTATGCTCAAGTACCCACACATATTCGGAGGCACCCACTCTTCGCAGAACAGTCCACATAGCCTGGTTTGGCACTGAGAGCCCTCCACTGATAAGGCCGTATTCATATGTCAACAACCTTAATCCATAAGGAGATTCAGCAAATCTACATCTTGACAGCTTTAATCCTGCTCATAAATGCCAAAAAGCCAAAGAGGATTTAAGAATTAAAGGATGTGGTCTCCTTCACCTCCCAGCTTAGTCGTGGATCACAGAAGTTTATCATCACACCAAGTTCCCCAGGTCCAGAAGCTAGAAGACGAGACACACCTTCAGGCCTGCTGAGACAGACGTCAAGTTGGTGTGAGGTAACAGTGCCGGGTCCCTGGACAGCAGCAAGGGACCTGTTGACTCCAGCGTCAGGGAAACAAGAGAGGTGAGCCAGCCCACACAGTTTCCAGCACAGAGTGAAGCTGGGAGTCTGGTGGGTAAGACAGTCAGCCACGAGTAGTCGGCAATGAGACGAGGCTCAGAAAACTACAAACACAGATCTCTGGTATAACTAAGAGTCACTTGGGCCTCATACAAGGCTTCATTTTTCCAAGTACTCTGTGGGCTCAATGGGTAGTGGTTATTTCTCTTTATTGTTAGTCTTTGATGTGCAACAACTATTCACATGCCCCCTAGTGCTCAGACCACAAATCTCTCTCTCTCTCTCTCTCTCTCTCTCTCTCTCTCTCTCTCTCTCTCTCTCTCACACACACACACATGTAGAACCCACCATGCATACACACACTATGCAACACACTCAAACACACACACACACACGAACCCCACACCATAAACAATCTCTGATACATGCACATACATACACATTCACTACACACACAAGCACTACACATACCTACACCACACATATAAGCATACACATACAGACACCACACAATACATATACAACACACACCCTACCCCCACACACATACACACCACAAATATCCCACACCATACACATACCACATACATATATGTAACACACCACACAATACACCCACAGCAAACACACACACTAAACACCATGCACATACATATATAATACATACACACTACATACATACATATACACACCACACACACACACACACATATATATATATATATCAAACATTACATACATACACATACCACACATACACCACATACATACCCACACTCCCTACACTCATACACATGATTCCATTGCTGGCTTCAGAAGCAAGGATGAAACTTGGTAAGCCTGCTCCACCACAATGTACAACCTTTTGGCCAGCGGTTGGCTCCAAATTGGTTCTGTATTACACTGAATCAACAAGACGCAATAATACTTTACTGGGCAGTAGACAAAAAGGCATTTGCTTTTTCTGGTGGGATTTCCATAATCAAGATGAATGATGAGCATGGTAGCTCATACACTCAAGAGTTCTAAGCAGGGGGATTGTGTCTCAGACCCAGCTACATACATGGTAAGACCATTTCACAAAAGAAAAAAGATTACATCTCTCTGAACTGCCAAAGAAGTCAGGATTACAATGGATAGAAGGAAGAAATAAGAGAAAATGATGTCTGCCATCACTGAGACCGTGGATCACTGAGAGTAAATTCCTGCTCTTCTGAAGCCAGTATGAATTGTAATCTAGTCTCACAATTGAAGATGTTAGGACACACAGGAATGGAAGATGAAGTTAAAATAAATTCCCTTTACCATGGAAGCGGGAAGCTCAGAGATCAAGAGATGCACTGTTTTGATGGTGTTTGCCAGCACATCTTAACAACACCCAGGAGGAAGATGGAAAGAGTTGGTATTAACTCCCAGTGACTCAGCAGCTCTCATCCTATGCCTGCTGGGGGTAATGTCACCCTTGGATCAGGGATACCTCAAGTTGCCTGGAGAAGAAGGCAGCTGCAGGGACCCTTCTATCTTACATCACCAGGAACAACCCACTTATGCCCTGCTCCCCAGTTTCAACCTCTTGGATCATTGTTGTCCCTGGCCACACTAAGGCCTTCCTAAGTTAACACGCTGGCTCCTCCCCACCTCAATTCCTCCGTATACAGCTTAGCTTTCTGGTTAGAAAATTATTCATGTGACCAGTGTGTGTGTGTGTGTGTGTGTGTGTGTGTGTGTTCAACTGATTGTCTCCCCTCATGAAATGTGAACAGTTCCTGGCAGAAACCCTCCATTGGAAATTTGGGGTGGATACCCCAGCTTCCCCTTTCTGCCCCCATTCAGCACTGAAGTTTGTAAAGATGAGCGCATCAACTCCCATGTGGTACAAATGAACACATCCCCAAGGCGTCTGTGAACAGACAGGAAGCATGTTTGATTTTTTATAGCTATGTGTTTCTTCCTTCTTTAAGGGATCCCCCTGGTCTTCACTTAGCACTAGGAAAATGAAACGTCCTAAGCCAGTGAATTCGAACTGTGAGTTGCTTCTATTTGAGCGCACAGTCCCTGTTGGGTAACTATTCAAGTTCATCACTTTCGGCATGACCATCTGGTTTAACTGTTCCCTCTAACTCTAGAAGCCCCCACTTTCTCCGGTCTAACTATAAATCCCCAGGGAGGCCACTTGCCCATCACTGCAGCATTGGCTTCTAGAAGAAGACGAGAGTCTAGTTATGTGAGCACCTGGTTCCCCTCTTGACCTTCTCCCATTTCATAAGAGGCAGTGCAACCTTGCTTCCAGAAGCATCTGACCTCATAGGGGACCTCTCTTTAGACCCTAGCCTTGAGAAGGCAGCAATTGGGTTGAGAACAGGTCTGGTGGCTAAGCCCTTGACCTCTGCTCCTTCCAGGAAGCTACCATCACTTCTGTACCTTGGCCCCTGCTAGCAGAAGTTTCAGTGAGGTCAGTAGGGCAGACCGACCTACAGCTGGGACAGATGCTGTGGTCGGCCCTGCGATCTCATGTACCCTAGTCGGGAGCACACATGATTCCACTCTCATGATCCGAGGCTCTCTGATCTTAGCCGTGCGACTGATGTGGTCCCGAAGAAAGGGGAGAATCCCTGTCAGCTGCAGTCTGTCACAAGAAAAAGGCTTACTGGGCTCCCTGGAAGTCCCCACCCAGTGCTCCCCAAAGCACAAAGCTCCTCATAGCAGTAGGCAAGCAGGTGCTCAGCTCAGCCACTCAGTTAGGCTTCCTATTGCCTCGCTTGATAACATTTCGTCCTGTGACATCTGTTCCCTCCAAGCAGCAAAGGGAGGGGGCCAGAGGAGGGCACAGTAGGGAACGGAAGGACCTGCTAGATTGAAGGCAAAAAAGCATGAACGCCAGAGCTAGAAGCCTGGCTCGTGGCTGCCTAAACCCCTTGCCTGCTAAGTGACTTCTGATCGCCAGCAAACTGCTTAAACTCTCGTAATGAAATTTCTTCTCAACGACTGGGAAGATCTGGAAAAAATAAACAAGTTAATATATGGAAGTCCCTGGGGTCATCCCTGGTACCTCACAAGCATTGGCCTTCAGGTACTTGCTGGACAAAGCTCAGCACCAGAGGCCAGGTTGCCGCTTTTCACCACTGGGTTCAGTCAGCCACTGTCTTGTCCACCTTCTGCGGTGATCATTGCAGAAGGCCCTGGAAAACTCATGTGGAGCAACAGTAGCAGCCTTCTTAACAGGCAGAGGTCTGGCGATCTCAGCAGAGAATGTCTAACCTGGGTCCCAGGATATTAGCGGAGTTTCTTCTCAGAAATGGGACTTTTTCATTTTCCAGGTCTCTGTTTTGGATTTTCTGCCCGGAGAGTCCTCCTTAAGAGCATTTGTGTGCTATAAGTGCCAGCACATGATGGCTTAGAGGTTAAGGGCACTGACTGCTCTTCCGAAGGTTCTGAGTTCAATTCCCAGCAACCACATGGTGGCTCATAACCATCGGCAATGAGATCTGGTGCCCTCTTGAGGAAGAGACCTGGTCAGTCGTCCTCATCAACTTAGACCATGAAACCCAATATGGACAAGTTCAACAGAACCACCATATACGGGCTGCCCATACATGCATCAGCATTGCCAGGGCATAAAAATAAATAAATAAATGAATAAATAAAATTTTAAAAATGTGCCAGCATTTACTTCCCAAACCAGGGGCTCCTGATATGGTCAGTAAGAATTAAAACAGGGCCAGCTTGGAGGGGTCTCAGCAAGGCTGAGGCAGAGACGAGTTTATTTCAAGCAATCAGACTTTTTATACATTTATCAAAACAGAGGACAAAGGTAGCTGCCGTGATGTAATGGCGGTTGCCAGCTCGAAAGCAAATATAAGATTAATGTCTAAGACTAATTGTTCTGCCAACCATCCATATGCTTTGCCAACTTCTACGGAACACAGAGAAACACAGATGTCCCGAATGCGCCACTGCCTGAGTGAGTGCCTCGGTTTCTCAGGAACCGGAAGGCTCACGGTATCCTAGCTGTGGACTCAAACCTCAGAAACCAATGACGCTGACACACACCTCTCAAGCCAGGCCAGGCCAGCTTCATGATTCTCTGCAGGATGCCTTGGCAAAAATGCCTGCTACTTACCAGGAGGGGTTTTGTTTTGGTTTGTTTTTTGGTTTGTTTTGGTTTTTTGAGACGGTTTCTCTGTATAGCCCTGGATGCTCTGGAACTCATTCTGTAGACCAGGCTAGCCTCAGACTCAGAAACTAGTGGCTTTTTAATTTTATGTATGAACACCTGCTGGCCTGCATTAACTTGTAAAGAATACCAGGCCTGGCTATCATAAACGGGCTGCAGGGTGGCCCAAACAGGTTTTGTTGTTGTTCTTGTTGTTTTATTATCTGTTTGAGGAAACACAATTCTGCTTTCTTGTAGCCCCCAACTCCCTCGACAGTGCTAGGGGCCAAGCTAGGGGTTGTACACAGACTAGACAGCACTCTAACACTGAGCTACACGCCCAAGACAGTAGATTCCAACAGAGGCCCTTTTAGACGTTTCCCGCAACAGATCTGAGAGCCTAGAATCTCAGTGAGCAGAGGGAAGATAGCTCACGGAGCAGCGGGTAGTTAATAGTCTCGTTGTAGCTACCATGAACACACATCACTGTGCACTGGAGGCATGCGCCCTACACAAATGGTCCTCAGTGGGTAGAGTGAAACACACCTGTCCATTCACCATTTGGGGCAGGCCTTATTTGACTCCCAGAGCTCGGAGCTTTCCAAAGACTCTCACCTGTCTTCTGATAATTGCCCAGAGTGTTTGAGGCTCTCCTGTTAAAGACAACAGGAAGCTGTAAAGGCCAAGGACCAGTGTCATAGAGGAGTCTAGGGATGGCTTCTGAGTGACGCGAGGTGGTGGCGCCCCTGAAGGAAGAGGCTAAGCAAGTGTACACAAGGAAACTGAACCGGGGAACCAACAAGGGGCAGGGAGAGCATGTCTGTGCTGGTCCTTGATGTCTGTTCTTCTGTCTTTAAGAACACAATACTTGCTACTATTTATAATAGTGCGGCAGTTCTCTTTAGAGGGAAACATTAATTGAAAATTTTACAGTTCTGATTTGCATCTCATATATTGAAGAGCATCTCTATATACCGATCCCAGTGGTGCCAATCCTCTGAGCACTAGAAGTAACTGGAAACATAACAATCTAGATGTGAAAGGCCCGGACATCTATTCTGTCAGCTCTCTGACGCTGGGAAACACCTTGTCCTGTGATGGTCAGGCTTTAAGGTCCATATGGATCACTTAGGGATCTTGTTTAAAAATGGGCTCTAAATCAGTGGGTTTAAAATGAGGTTCAGCAATGTAACAAGCTCCCCAGCGAGGTTGACATGTACGCATGGCACGGAGTAGCACATGTCCTGCAACCAGCTAAGAAACTCCCCTGGGTCAAAACTGGAGACTCAAAACTGAGGGAGGCGAGTCCAGCGCCTCAGGATGGTATAGCTCATGATAGCTTGTGAAGTGGCTAATGTGGAGTTTCACGTCTCAGCTAATCCACACAAATACCCCACAGATTGATATTATCTATCGCCTGCTAGAAAAATGGGTACATTCATTTTACGTTAATTTCACAAATAATCACAAATTTTTATTTTTTAGATTTATCTTTTGTATTAGTGTTTTACCTGCACGTATATATGGATACCACATGAGTGCCTGGCCAGAAGACAGCGTAAGTGTTGGAAACAGAACCCAGGTCCTTTGTGTGAGCAGCAAGCGCTCACTGAGCCATCTCTGCAGCCCCATAAAACATCTTATGGGATTGGTGCTTTTCTTACTATGCTAACGAGGCGCCTTGAAATTTTATTTTAAAATGAATCATTTCTGCAGCTGAGAAGTTCTATAACCAAGTGTGGGCAGTCAGCTGTGTTCCTTCTGGGGTTCTGGGAGGGAATCTATTTCCCTGCTTTTCTCAGTTCTTGGGCCCCAGCATGTCCTGGCAGGTGGCTCCTTCCTCTCCATATTCAGAGCCTGACACTTGGCCCTTCATCATGTCTCACCACACTGGGGCACATTTCTTTGATTTTAAGGGCCTGTGTAATTAGATGGGCCTCTGAGTAGTGCAGGGCACTGTCCATCTCAGAATGTGATCCATCATCAGTCACGCAGTCTCTTTGGTCACGCAGCGGAATACTCATTTTCTGAGAATTAATACATTGACATCTTGGGGGGCCCTTATGCTAGCTGGCCACAGGAAAAGGAAACTAGGATTTGGGGCCTGGAATCAAACTCATATGTTTGTCCCCAGAGTCCATGCTCCTCAAGATACACAACTCCACAGAGAGCGCCGAATCAAATGTTGCTCTGGAGGGCAAACCAAGGATGGAGAGGAGTCTGGTGTGGTGGACGTGATGAGAATCCCAGCAGCCTTCTCAGCAGAGCCCCTGGTGCTGAAGTGCATTTGGCCCGTTTCACTCAGCAATCTCCTCTGACGCAGAGAAACCCAGTCCTTCTGGGCAACTTTAGCAGTTTGTGGTGACTGACACCCAAGCATGAATGTCCTGGTCAATACACAGCGTGACTTGAACATGGATAGACACCAGGGACATGACTGGAGAATAATTACACGTTCCAAGATCTACCCCGAAATGAAATAAGTGAACCTCCAACACTGAACTTCCCTGCTGAAAGGAAGCGTGGTGACCCCTGGGTGCTGTGTTCACACAGTTCAGATCCCTGCTCCCATGAGATTGTGCCTACCTGAAGATTTAATACCTAAATAGGAATAAAACTCACACATTTTCCTAAGGGCATGCAGAACCAGACTGTATTCTGGAATCAGCTCTTCCAACCCACAGTACTGGGGCTCCTAGTGTCCAGACATACCTTCCCCAAGGATGCTGACCCCGTCCACACACAGAGATTCACAAATAAGTGAACAAATAAATATCGTTGAAATCTGAAAGTGGGCTCTTTGCAGATCTGATTAAGTAAGACGGTCATACTGGTATAAGGTGCTCTCTTAATCCAAAGAGACTGCTAGCCTAATAAAGGAGAGGTCAGAGAGAAGTCCATGCTTCTGACAACGGAGGCTGACATCTGTGCAGTGTGTCTCTAGGCAACGGGATGCCAGCGAGGGTGAGCAAACTCCAGAGGGTCAGAGAAGCAAGAAGGGCCTGTGTGTGGTTTCAGGACAAGCAGTCTTGCGCCCAGCTGAATGGACCATGAGAGAGTGGTCAAAGCTGGCCTTGAACTCACACTAGCCCAGACTGGCCTCCAATTTACTGTGGTCCTCCCCATCACACTCCCACCCCTCAGCTCCACACATGCACACAGTCAGGACTCAGACTTTACACAGTGAATCTGTCTGTGCAACCCTGGTGTTCTCCCTCCACTTGCAGAAGCTCTTCCGGGACTAACATAGGCTGATCATGGTCATCAAGTCTCCCCGGCCGGAAGTCTAGCACCATGCTTCCCCTTGTTCTTCCTGTTCCTGTCACATGACCCCTCTCAGCCCCAACTGCTCACACCTTCAGCCTGCCCTGCGCTTTTTTATGTTTCATTGACTGCTCCTCCTGATGAAACCCTTAGGGTCTCCCCTCATGTCACCTCTCTACCACTCTTCTCCACTAGTCACCCCACAAATCAGCCTGCCAGCTCTGCCTCCAGGAGATGGATCTGCCCACAGCATCTCTCAGAGGTCGGGTCACCAAGCCATTATGCATTTCTTGGTACGCTTGATGGATGTCCTTCCCACAACACCAAGTTCAGAGCAAAGCAGATTTTCCTGGTTGTGCTTGTCTCTGTATCCTAGGACTCAGCTTTAGGGCCTGTCGTACACAGACACTCAGGAACACCAGTCTAGTAAGAGTTGGATGAATGAGGTTTTGATTCTTAGAACCACTTGGATAGGAAGCTATTACCCTCATTTTGTCAATAAGAAAGCTGAACCAACAGGAGGACGTTAAATGACACGAGTTGTAGGCAATTAGATTCACCACATGTCTTAGTCCTCTGTGCACCACAAGGAAGGAGAGAGACGACACTTATGGATTCCAAAGACTTTAATAAATCAGTACATAAGCAGGTTCTGATCAGTCAGGGCTGCAGGACAAGGACTCGGGAGCCTTCTTTTTCCTGACAGCCCCAAGCAGGGGCGGCAGCAGGGTTTATTAGGGTTTCTGACAAAAGTGAGAAACAGTTGTTGCCAAGTTACAGTTACAATTTTCACCAATCAGGAATGGAAGATTAGGGGCTTTCCTTGAGCGGTCCATCATTGTCAACCGACATACAATGCAAGCCTTTCAGTCCAACCAATCAGATTCATTTGTTCTTTCTATTGTTGGGAACAGCGGTAACATTTCTAGAGAACTAGAGATGCATGCATGCCTAAGGACTCTTTCTATGGTTTAGGGAAGAAGTGGGTCAGCCACTGGAAAGTTCTCAGCTCCCCTAGGGCTTAGGAACATTGTTTCATCCTACAGATAAAATGGCAGTACTTAGGACAAGGTGCTTTTGCCTGCTCCCTTCAGGGTCTCTCTCTAGAGGCACTAATGTGACTTGAAAGAATCCTGCTATGACCTAATCACCTCTCAACAGCCCCAACTCCTATTATTATCTCCATGGAGGTAAGAACTTCAGCATATTAATATGTAAATGCCACAAAATAATCTGTGCCATATTAAAGGCGATGGTGGGGAGAGGACAGGGGTGAGGGCAGAGGTGAGAGCAGGACTGAGGGCAGGGCTGGTCCCCCTCAGTGCTAACGAAGGGTAAGAAGATGAATTCTGTGGCGGCCTCTTTCCTAACATAGTAACTAGGCTATCTCCATCAAGAAAAACCTAGCAGGTGGTGTGTTCATTCGTCCTGTAATTCCAGCAATAGGGCGGCTAAAGTAGGAGGATTGCTAGCTCGAGACAAACCTGGGCTACCTATAGCAAGACCCTGTACTGGGGCTGGAGGTGCAAAGTTCTCTTACTCACACTGAGCAGTTGACCTGCATCGAGAGCATAAGAATACTAATATAGTCTTAGTATTAATAACTTTTTACCTAATAATTGTTTCTAGTAAATCCTAAGAAAACTGAAGGTATATAAAAAATGTATGCATAGGGTGATTATCATAGTCAAATAGCCAAACAGAGAATTAATAAACGCGACATACCCTTGCGATGAATTTTTATGTAGATGCCAAGTATTTTGAAGAATACTTAGGTGGCAAGGGAGTAGTTGATTGCAACATTCAGCTAATGAAAGGACCAAGCACAATAAAATGACACTAATGTGAGCCAGACCCATGATCGCCAAGCGACACAGAAAAATGGAAGAGATGTAGCAAGACTCTAGCTGCTGTCTTCGCCTGTTAACGCCAGGAGCGACTTGTATACCCCCCTCGGTACTCATTATAGTCACAAACTGCTTAACACGAGCACACCACCTTTTATAAGTACAGAGAGGCCTGCTACAAAGCAAACGGGCTTGGATGCTTTCCTCTTTTTATACTATTTCCAAATTATTAAAGAAGCTTAATAATTTTCAGTAATTTTTGAATATTCATGTTTATGTTAGGTGAGTTATATAATGGAAGACCGTATAGAGACACGTTCGCAGTTCAATAGGTTAAAGAGCTCAAAAGTCGTACTTCCTACTCACTCCATCTAGAAGAGGTTGGCCAAATTACCCAATAACTGAGTTTGCCAGGCAATTGAGAGATGAACCAATCTAGAGTCATAAACAAGATCTACTGACGAGGAGCAGAAATGCTGGATCCTTAGCCCTGTAGGTCACTGTAAGGAACACAATCTTGGTCTTAAGCGAGCTTCTTGCTTTTGCTGGCATCACCACTGGGAACCCTAGCAATTCCTAAAGGTAACCATCAGAGCAGAAGCCTTCCCGGCTATGTCAGTGGGAAGGGAGAGTGATCTCTGTGAACTGTACTCAGAGCTTTCTTGAGTGACTTCTGCTAGCTTTGGGATAGTACTAAACCCAAGAAGAAGAGAAGTCACCTCATGCCAGCCCCTTCTTCCCTCTTGTCTCATGTTGGGGGGCAGAAGAGCTGGCCAAGAAACACATATGAAGAGCAGAGGCTATAAACTCAGACTGGCTAAGAATCCTGAGATTTAACCAGAAGACAGAGAGACCTGAGTCCCCACTAGTCAGCAAGCAGGTGAGAGACCTGCCTCCAGGCTGTGCCCCTGACCCCCATTCCCTATTGGACTCTGATCCCCAGAGACCCACTCTGCCGCCCAACCCCACGCACCTGAACATTATCTCCCTGGCTAGCCCTCCCTAACAACCACAGCAGACTACATAGACACAGAGGCAAACCACACCAGTTGGGAAAACAGCAGACTACATCAGGCACAGATGCAAACCACAACAGGTGGAAGAACAGGCACAGGCATAAGCCACACCAGTTGAAAGAAAGGACGAGTAAACGCTTGTGTAAGAACACATTCAACAGCCGGGCGGTGGTGGCGCACGCCTTTAATCCCAGCACTCGGGAAGCAGAGGCAGGCGGATCTCTGTGAGTTCGAGACCAGCCTGGTCTATAAGAGCTAGTTCCAGGACAGGCTCCAAAACCACAGAGAAACCCTGTCTCGAAAAACCAAAAAAAAAAAAAAAAGAACACATTCAACAACCAAAAGAGCAACATGGCACCACCAGAACCCAGTGATCCTACAGGAGCAAAACTTGAAAATTCCAAGGCAGCTAAAACACAAGAAAACAAATTTAAAATTTACTTTATGAAGATTATAGAGGTTCTTAAAGAGGAAATGAAAAATTCCCTTAATTCCTTCCCTTAAGTCAAGGAAAAGACAAAAAATTGGAAGAAATCAATAAATCCCTTAAAGAAAGCCAAGAAAAAAAAAACAATTAAACAGGTGAAAGAAATGGTTCAAGACTTGAAAACTGAAATAAAAACAATAAAGAAAACACAAACTGAGGGAATTCTAGAAAAGGAAAAACTGGGGAAGTGAACAGGAACTACAGATGCAAGTATCACTAACAGAATACAAGAGATGGAAGAGAGAGTCTCAGGTGTTGAAGATATACAATAGAAGAAACAGATTCATCAGTCAAACAAAATGTTAAATCAAATAAATTCCTAACACAAACATCCAGGAAATCTGGGATACCATGAAAAGCCCAAACCTAAGAATAGTAGGGATAGGAGAAAAAGAGGTCCAACTGAAAGTCTCAGAAAACATATTTAACAAAATCATAGAAGAAAACTTTCCCAACCTAAAGAACACACACCTATAAATGTACAAGAAGCTTACAGAACACAAAAAAAGCAGGACCAAAAAAAAAAAAAAATCCCCCTCACCACATAATAAAAGATTAAACAAAGAGAAAAAATAAAAAAAATAAAAACTGCAAAGGAAAAAGACCAATTAACATAGAAAGGTAGACCTATCAGAATTACACCCAACTTCTCAATGTAGATACTAAAAGCCAGAAAGAAGGTCCTGGACACATGTTTTACAGACACTAAGGGATCAGACTACTATATCCAGCAAAACTTTGAATTATCATAGATGCAGAAAACAAGATATTTCATGATTTAAAAAAAAAAAACAGATTTAAACAATACCGATCCACAAATCCTGCACTACAGAAAGTACTAGAAGAAAAACTCCAATCCAAGAAACTCAGTTACATCTATAAAAACACAGGCAAATAATCTCACAGCAGCAAAACCCAAAGAAGGGAAACACACACACTACCCACCACCACCAAAACCAAAATATAACAGGAATTAACAATCACTGGTCAACAACATCTCTCAGAATCAATTCACCAATAAAAAGAAGAGCTAATACCAATACTCCTCAAATTATTTCACACAATAGAAACAGAAGGAATACTGCCAAATTATTTTTATGAGGCCACAGTTACCCTGATACCCAAACCAAACAAAGATGCAACAAAGAAAAAAAATTACAGGGCACTCTCCATGAATATTGATGCAAAATTACTCAATAAAATACTGGCAAGCCAAATACAAGAACACATAAAAAAAAATCATCCACCATGATCAAGTCGGCTTTACCCCAGAGATGTAGGGATGGTTCAACATATGAAAATCTGTCAATATAATCCACCATATAAACAAACTGGAAAAAAAACCCACATAATCATCTCATTAGATGCTAGAAAAGCCTTCGACAAAATGCAACATCCCTTCATGATAAAGGTCTTAGAGAGAGCAGGGATACAAGGAACATACTAAACATAATAAAGGCAATATACAGCAAGCCAACAGACAACATCAAAATAAACAGAGAGAAGCTCAAAACAATCTCACTAAAATCAGGGACAAGACAAGGCTGACCACTCTCTCTCTCTATCTATTCAATATAGTACTCAAGATTCTAAAAAAAAAGAAAAAAGAAAAAAAATTCTAACTTGACAATAAGACAACAAAAGGAGATCAAGGGGATACAAATTGAAAAAGAAGAAGTCAAACTTTCACTATTTGCAGATGATATGATAGTATACATAAGTGACCTCAAAAACTCTACCAGGGAACTCCTACAGCTGATAAACACCTTCGGTAATGTGGCTGGATACAAGATTTACTCAAAAAAATTAATAGGTCTTCTATATGCAAATGATAAATGGGCTTGGAAAGAAATCAGAGAAATAACATCCTTTACAATAGCCACAAATAATATAAAATATCCTGGGTTAATTCTAACCAAACAAGTAAAATACCTTTACAACAAGAATTTTAAGGTTTTGAAGGAAGAAACTGGGGAAAAGAACAGAAAATGAAAAGATCTCTCATGGTCATGGATAGGTAGGATTAACATAATAAAAATTGCAATCTTACCAAAAGCAATCCACAGATTCAATGCAATACCCATTGAAATCCCAACACAATTCTTCACAGACCTTGAAAGAACAATACTCATATGAAAAAACAAAAAACCCAGGATAGCCAAAACAATCCTGTACAATAAAGGAACTACCAGACACATCACCATCAATGACTTCAGGCTCTACTAGAGATCTATAGTAATAAGAAAACAAAACAAAACAAACAAAAAAGCTTGTTACTGGCAAAAAAAAAGACATGTGAATCAACAGAATCAAATTGAAGACCCTGACATAAATCACACACCTATGAACACCTGATTATTTACAAAGAAGTCAAAAATATACAATGGAAAAAAGAAAACATCTTCAACAAACGGTGCTGGCATAGCTGGATGGAGGCATATAGAAGAATACAAATAAATCCATATCTATTACACGGCACAAAACTCAAGTCCAAGTGGAAGCTTAAAGAAGAGAAAGTGGGAAGTAGCTTTGAATGTATTGGCACAGGAGACTACTTCCTGAATATAACACCAGTAGTAGAAAACACTGAGATTGACAAATAATATATGGAACCTCCTGAAACTAAAAAGCTTTTGTAAGGCAAAGGATACTGTCAGTAAGACAAAATGGCAGCCTACAGAATGGGAAAAGATCTTCACTGACCCCACATCAGACAGAGGGCTGATATGCAAAATACATAAAGAACTCAAGAAACTAGATATCAAAATGCTAAAAAAATCCCATCAGAAATGGGGTACAGATTTAAATAGAGAATTCCCAACAAAAGAATTGCAAATGGCCGAAAGACACTTAAGGAATTGCTCAGCATCCTTAACCACCAGGGAAATGCAAATCAAAACATTTTGAGATACCATCTTACACCAGTCATAATGGTTAAAATAAAAAACACCAATGAAAGTTTATGCTGAAAAGGATGCTGGTAGGAATGTAAACTTGTATAAGCACTCTGGAAATCAGTATGGCAGTTTCTCAAAAAACTGGGACTCAACTTCCTCCAGATCGAGCAATACCACTCTTGAGCATATACCCAAAGGATACTCAATCATACAAGGACATTGGCTCAACTCTATTCATAGCAACATTATTTGTAATAGCCAGAACCTGTAAATAACCTAGATGCCCCTCAATCAAAGAATGGATAAAGAAAATGTGGTACATTTACACAATGGAGTATTAATCAGCTGTACAGAAACAATGACATCGTGAAATTTGCAGGCAAATTGATGGAACTAGAAAACAACATCCTGAGTGAGGTAACCCAGATCCAGAAAGACAAACATGGTATGTACTCACTATAAGTGGGTATTAGATGTAAAGCAAAGGATAATCAGACTACTATCCACAGCTCCAGAGAAGCTAGGTAACAAGGAAGGCCCTAAAAGGCATGCATGGATCTCCCTGGAAATAGGAAACAGATGAGATGTCCTGGGTAAACTGGGGGGCAGAGGGATAGAGGAGAGGGGAACATGAGGGATTAGGATGGTTGAGTTGGGGGCAGGATATAGGAGGAGAATAATGAAAGAGATATCTTGATAGAGAATGCCAGGGAAACTCCCAGGACCTACAAGGATGACCCCAGCTAAGACTCCTAGCAATAGTGGAGATGGTGCCTGAAGTGGCCTTCCCCTATAATCAGATTGGTGACTACCCTAATTGTCATCATAGAGCCTTCCTCCAGTAACTTATAGAAGCAGATGCAGAGATCCACAGCCAAGTACTGGGTTGAGGTTCAGGAGTCCAGGTGAAGAGAGGGAGAAGGGATCATATGAGCAAAGGGGGAGGGGGTCAAGATCATGGTGCTAGAAAACCACATAGACAGCTGACCGGAGCTAGTGGGAGCTCACGGACTCTGGACGGACAGCTAGGGAGCTGGCATGGGACCCAGCTAGGCCCTTTGCATCTGGGTGACAGTTGTGTAGCTTCGTCTTTTGTGGAGCCCCTAGCAATGGGACCAGGACCTATCTCTGATGCATGAACTGGTTCTTTGGAACTTATTCCCTAGCCTTGATGCAAGGGGGAGGAGCTTGGTCCTGCCTCTTTGTTGACTGGCATGGAAGGCCTTATCCCTTCGGAATGGATATGGAGGAGCAGTGGATAGGAGGAGGGAACAGGAAGAGAGGAGGGAGAGGAAACTGTAGTTGGTATGTAAAACAAACAAACAAACAAATAGACCTGCATTCCCCAGGCCTCACCACCACACCAATAGAGTTCCATAGTGGAGTTGTCACCCGAACAGGCTCTCTCAGGGAAGGTGATTTAAGGGAGACCACAGTCAAGAGGGGAAACAAAACACTGGAGAATCCAAAGCCTCTGGCACTTGCTACCACAAATAATAAATACAGCCCAAGTAATCCGCCTAGCCATCCTCACACTACATGCCAACATATCTCAGTTCCTATTAACTAGTATAACCAATACCTGATATGAGTGGCAGGCACCTTTAGGGGCCCACTCCTCCACTCATGGGGGAGAGTGTAGCCACCCCCTAAAGAGTCTGCCAATACACTTCCAGAGCTGTTCTTTCCATTTCAACCAAAACTCTTTGGAGAAATTTAGAAGCGCTAGCCAAGGTCACCACGTAACTCTTAGCATTTGAAGTCTGAAGTCCCTCCGTCTCTCCTTAGCTCCCCGGCTCCTGCAATCTCCATGGAAGGAATTCCAATGAGATGCAGAGATTGGAGGAGAAAATGGGTAGAATTTCTTACAGAGTGGCCTGGAGGTCTCTCAAGGAGTGAGAGTGTATAATAGCCAAAGGGACCGTAAGCCTGATTGACATTTTAGGCAGGTATTTTACTATTTCTTAAGCTTTCCTGAGACTTCTTTCTGCCCAGGTGATGGATGAGCCCATCTGGATTGACTCTTGCAGGAAGGAAAACGGTATGTTTTCATTCTTCATTGGAAATCCTCTTCCTATACATTAATCTCCTGGAACCAGGTTTGATTGCTATCAATGAATGATATCTCGTCTCTTCCCAGGCCCCGAGCTAGGACTCTGAGCAATAATTAGGGACCTGCTGCTCCTGTTCTTGGTTTGACAAACCACTGATTATGAGAGAAGGCTCCAGAATAACGTCCTCTCCTCCAGCTGATAGCTAACTACCTAACACAGGTTAATTATTTTAGCCAACTAATGGAAGTTTGACTCGCTGTAATGCTAAACCTACCATAGCCAGAAGCTTCTTATCCAAGAGCTTCCCCTTTTGACCTTGAGCCAAGCATGGTCAGGTTTGCACCATTTTTTCTTTTTAAAAAATAGAGATCGCCTCTTGGATTTGCATGCTATCCTCCCACAGGGGCCCTGCTAATTTTCTCTGCATTGTTCCAACTTTAGCATATATGCTGCCAAGACAAGCACTCCTTCTATTTCCAGTACCTACATGGTTCTCTCCCTCTCTCTCTCTCTTTACTTAATGTTTGCGGGTGGTTTACCTGCATCCATGTCTGTGTACCATGTGCACAGGAGAAGGCATTAGATCCCCTAGTACTGGACTTAGAGATGGTTGTGAGCCACCATGTGGGTTCTGAGAATAGTACTCAGTACTCCTAATTGCTAAGCTACTTCTCCAGCCCCCTGTCCCTTTAAACATGTGATCTCTGGCCTTAAACTGAGTATGCTCTGAGATATGCCCACTCTTGCATGTATTTTTATATATATTGTAGAAACTCCCTAAATAAAATCCCACACTTACTTCATTTGAGGTTGGGGCAGGAGGACCTGAGTAGAGGCCAGGCCAGGCTGAGCTACATAGCAAGATTCTATCTTTAAAAAAAAAAAATCCTCCAAATCCATGGCCCTGGTTAGACTCAGTGAACCGCACAAGAAAACAATAGACATACATAAATGTGACAAAGGGATTGTGGGTAACAGTGAGATGGGACAGATTTGGCGCTGAGAGTGCTCAGTGTGCACTATGTGTGCATAGGATGTACACATGTGAAACTGCCACAGAGCAAATTTAACTTAAAGTGAGGAAAAATTAAAACAGCAAAATATCCCAAATCCAACCAACCAACCAGCCAAACAACAACAACAACAAACCAAATATAAAAAATGAAATAAAAATTACAAGGCAAACAAAAGAACTCTCAGGGCTGAACTGCTGGTTTCCTAGCTGCACAAACCAACCCCTAGGTTCTTTCCCAGCAAACATAAACCGGGCATGGTGATAAACACCTATAACCCCAGCATTTCTGGCGACAGAAGGATCAGAGACTCAAGCACAGGCTATGTACAAGTTTGAGGGCAGCCTGGGTCTCAACAAAACAAACCAAAACAAACAAAACGGATTTTAAAATAATCAATCCCAGGCTGGGTGGTGGTGGCACACACCTTTAATCCCAGCACTCAGGAGGCAGAGGCAGGCGGATCTCTGTGAGTTCGAGACCAGCCTGGTCTACAAGAGCTAGTTCCAGGACAGGCTCCAAAACCACAGAGAAACCCTGTCTTGAAAAACCAAAAAAAAAAAAAAAAAAATCCCAGCACTCCTTAGTTTGAGGCCAGCCTTGTCTACAGAGATAGTTCCAGGTCAGGGTTACAGTGATAGTGGGTGGGAGGAATCAACCCCTAATGTATTACAGTAAACCGTTTTGTTTTTTTTAATGTCCCAACTGCACACTGACAGTAGCAGCTTCTTCTAGCACACGTAACAAAGTATCCTGTGCTCACTGGCTTGCTTAGATCTTGGCATCCTGCCCACAGCACCCTGCTGTAACAAACAAGAAGGCTGAAACAATGTATCCTGGGATCAGCATGCTCTCTGGGTATCCCGCCTGCAGTATCCTGCCCACAGCATCTGCCTGTAGCACCCTACCTGCAGCATCCTGCTGTAGCAAACACCGAAGGATGAAAGAAAAGGTCATTTCATGGTATAGATTCCGCCGTCAGAGACATCACAAGACACGTGCCTTTCAATCAGAAGAAGAAATAAGCCACACTGCCTTCCTTGACTCAACACAGCTCATGGTCAGTGACTGCCTCCAGACCTGTCAATAGGCATCCCTTCCCTGACTAGCTGTCAATATATTTCTGGGCTCAGTGGACACTTTCCTAAACTACAATTTCTCTGTCAATCAAAAGTGTTGTTCTTCTAGATTATTGCTTAAATTGTAGCATTCATGAAATGAGAAAAGCAAACCACATTGCCGGCTGAGTGCTTTGTGGAAATGACCTGCCCCTTTGGAATGAAGAGTGGATCTGATTTCAGGTGAGAACTAAGGAGAAAAACCCCCAATGGCGCACTTGCAGCACCCCCATTACCCCCAACCTCCTCCCTAGCCTTTCTCACTCTAACCCTTGCAATACCCCTCCCCCCTCCCGGCAGTTCTAGTCCAAAGGTTTATTTTCTACTTGGAAACTACCAGCCTGGTGGCAGATAAACGGGGATGCTGTAAGCCGCCCTGCACTCACAGCTACTCCAGCGGTTCTTTCAATTCCATGTTTGCCCCACTGGGAAATTAAATGGCATAAAAATCGATGCTCCGCTTTAAAGAAAAAGAGGCTGGATGACCAGATATCAATATATTCCCTTCTGGATTAGACCCTGCTTCGGAGCCTATCTGGCAAAAGAAATTTCGACATGCCCAGAGGAGTGGAATGCAGGCATCAGCTGGAGCAAAGAGCGAAAGCTGTTTCGGATCTGCTAATGAGTAACTCTCCGCTTCCTAGGGTAGGAAAGACTTCAAGAGAAAATGTAAGCAGTGGCTCCCAGTCCTGAATCTTGTCCAAGTGCTGCAGACCACAAGCCCCTCGGGCCCATAGACGTGAAAACAGAAACTTGGCTTCAGGTGAGTGGCACGGGACTGGGCAGAACCCGATATAAGTGGCACCCAGAGCCCTGGGCTTTGGGAGATGGTTAGAACAGAGCGCGGTTTCTTCCTACAGGGGGAAAAAAAACTATAAATTTTGTGGTGCTTGGGCTAGAACCCATGGCTTTGCAGATGAGACACAAGCACTTTACCACTAAGCTACACCCAGTCCAAGGGTGATTGTTCTTTCAGCAGCTGTCACTACCCTGAGACCAGGTTCAGAGTCTCATGTAAAGAAATGGCTACCGTCTCATTGATTTGCTAGCCCGGAACGCACTGTTTCTCTGACTGAGACAGAAGACAGTGTTCTGAGGTCTGGTGAGCTCCTGCTTGCTAAACACAACCCAAACAGGATGCTCACTAAGACACCCATGAAGGTGTCACCATAAATACCAAAAAGGGCATTTGGAAAGAGGCCAGCATTTGCCTTCATCTCCAGGAGGGGGTTGAGTTCTGGTTTTACTGTATCAAAACACCTTCACAGCAGAAACACAAGGTATGTGCTGTCTCATGTGTGTAATCCCATCCATCTACCTCAAGACCCAGCAATGCCACTCTTGGGCATACACCCAAAGGGTGCTCCATCCTATCACAAGGACACGTGCTCGACCATGGTCATAGAGCCAGAAACTGGAAACAACCTAGAGGTCCCTCAACCAGAGAACGGATAAAGAAAAGGTGGTACATCTACACAACTGTTAAAAACAATGACATCATGAAATTCGCTGGCAAATGGATGGGACTAGAAAAAGCCATCCTGAGTGAGGTAACCCACACCCAAACACAGTAGGTACTCACTCACAAGTGGACATTAGCTGTAAAGTACAAGATAACCATGCTACAATCCACAGACCCAGACAAACTATGTAACAAGGAGGGCTCAGGAGATCTCCCTGGGAAGGGGAAATAGAACAGATTTTGTGGAGGGACTGGGGTTGGGTGGGAATGAGAACAGGAGGGTGAGGTGGGGGTGGGATGGAGAGAGTACTGGGGGAGCAGACTAGAATTAGAAGACATCTGCATGGTGTCCATGTGGAAACCTAGCTCAGCATCACTTTTCAGGATTCTACGAGGATCCTAGCGAGGACTCCTAGCAATGAAGAATTCAGAGCCTGAGCCAGCCATCTTCTGTAAAGAAGCAAGGTTTCCTGTGGTGGTACTGGGACACCAACCCAATCACAAAACCTTCAAATGATTGAGCAAAATTAAATTCTTAAGTTGGGCATGGTGGCGCACGCCTGTAATTCAGCACTTGGGAAGCTGAAGCAGAAGGACTGAGTTCAAAGCCAATCTGAACCGCACAGGGAGACCCCGTCTAGAAAACAAGAACAGGAACTAGGGAGATGACTCTGTTGGTGAAATACTCGCCATGCAAGCATGAGGACCTGAGTTTGGATTCCCAGCAGCAGTGTAAACACGGCTGTGGTCCCACACATTTGTAACCTCAGCACTGGGGTGTGGAGACAGGTAGTCAGGTCCCTGGAACTTACTGGTCAGTGTGAGCTCCAGGGTCAGTGAGACAACCTGTCTCAAAAAATACGGTAGACAGCTGCTGTGAAATCCACCCAGCATCAACCTCCAGCTCCACATGCGTGTGTACGCACACACACACAAAACTCATGTCTGTGTTCATACATGTATGCATTTGTACTTGGTAATCTAATTAAAAGGTGTCCTGGGATTCATTGTGCTATTTTTTTTTAAATAAAGCTTCTGTATATTATTTTTCAAAGTTGGTGGAAATGAAAATCGTTTTCAATGTATTTTTATTTATTTGGAGGGAGGGGCACAGGCTGTGCATGGAGGTTAACTGACAACTTGCTGGAGCTCTTCCACCATGTGGGTTCCAGACTTGGCAGGAAGTGCCTTTACCCACTGGGCCATCCTGCTGACCCCTCTGCTCTTTACTACCCTTGTCTTACTTTCATTAGCTTCCATTAACTTGTCCATTTCTATTAAAGTAGATTTTAAAATCTTAGACTATACACGCTGACGTTGAACTTTGTTTTAATTCACACAGTTGAGAATTGTGGGGCTACAAAGAGACAGCATTTCAAAAACTGATGGTTTTTTTGCATGTGACTAATTTTAAATGACTGGGAGTGCAGAGTCAAGGGCTGCTCACTTCCAGTACGGGGCCAGGAACTTCCAAACAGCCTCACACATTGTGCAGTGCACGAGCTGGTCTTAGCAGTCACCAACCAGCCTGGGACAGTATCAATTTATTTTGTGTCTGATCCTCATCCGCTAGCCTGCTGCTTCTAAATAAGCATTTCCGCCAGAGTCCACATTTTCTGGTCATATTTGCCACTCTGCATTCCCACTAGACAGTGTAACACCCTGAAGGTAGGTACCCTTGCTCTGCCCCAGAAGACTGCAGGCCCTATGACTTGACGAGAACAAGATGGGTAGAATAAAGACCCAAAACGAAACAAGTTTCAAGAGAGAATCACAGAAGTGCGCTAGCACTTACTAATGTGGCTTACCTAGTATTACTCAGAAGAGAGGGAAGAACGACCAATTTGAAGGGTACTTCTGGTCACATGGGCCTTGGCAGAGGGTTAGAAAAGCTCTCCAGGATATAAAATAAACTGAAAAGGAGTATGTTAGTGCAATAGAAATGACCATTCCTTCAAAAGCTATATATAGTACAATAGGAAGACTGGATGAATTGCTTCATCAAAATCTGTATGTTGCTACAATATGTCAATGGATAGAACCTTGTAAACCAATAATTACAGAAAACCTTAATTATGCATAGAAAACATTATATATATGAATACTTTTTCAGAGCTTTTTATAAAAACTATTTTAATCCACAATTTTAAAAGTGAACCACATCCTTCTCCTCGGGAAGCTTTGAAATTAAGCTGCCTTGCAAAGCAGTTGCTCGGCCTTTTCTGTGCACTGTAACACACTTCGTCCAGAACGAGAAGGCAGTCGCTTCCTATGGCTGGGGCTGGGGCTGGGGTGTTAGGGATTTCTGGTGACGTGGCTGGGAGTGCTTAAAATGAAAATAATTAAGCACAAGAAAGATATTCTCATGTCCATCTTGTAGCAGAGAAACAATGGCAAAGAAACATCACTGTCAAGGACTGCTTGGTCTTTAAATGAAGATTTGAAACCTGCAGTATTGGTACCATCTTCGGGTGAAAGACTAGAACCATAGTGTAAGAGGAACCTTCTTTATAATCTACTGGGAAGTTTTAATGAACTGTTTTATGTTTTTGTTGTGGAGGCAAGAAAAACAGACAAATGAGTCAAAGATGAGGTATCTTTGGAAAATTTAATTGGACCATATTTTCTTTCTTTGCTGAAAACATCATATATCCGTAGACATGGGTTCCATAGCTTACAAAGGGTAGTGGTTTTCCCACAGTTACATACTGTACCCAAATCTCTATAGAAAGATACGACATTTCCAATCTTGCTCTTGAGTATTTCTTAAAAGATGCTCTAAAGTTTCCTCACAATGGCAAGTAATGCAAAGTAAGGCGTCAATTCTCTCCCTTACACGTTTAGTGTAACAGGGACAGGAAGGAAGACTATGATGTCAGTGCTAGTACCCTGGGGATTGCTGCTGGGTCCTCTGAGGCGCACCCATGGCACAGAGGTGCTGACACACCCCTGCAATGAGGAACCTGAGATGGATAAATACTGAGCAGCCTGTCACAGTCAAGCATGACTGTCACAGCAGGAAGGGGACTTGGTGCTCACGGGGCTACTGGCCTTCACATGTGGCAAAGGAACAGGGCCAGAGCATGACCAGAGGTCTCATACTTGGCACTGCAGTACGACAGGGTCACTTCAGTGGGCCTTCCATGTATGCACTGAAAGTAAAGTTACAAGTGCCTTTACCAATTCCTGTATCGGATTACGAGAATGAAAGTAAAACCATCTGATTTCTCCCCCAGATGAAAACAGCTCTCTTGTAAGATACTCTGGGTAGGGGCATCTTGATTCCCTGGTGCACAAATTTAACTGTCTCATTTGCACAGCATTCTCAGTTTTCAAACTTGTTTCAATAGCTTAAAAAAAAAAAAAAGGATAAGGCAACCAAATTCAACTAATTTGGGTTGCAGAAAAAACATCTAGAACATCCACCTTCATCTTCTCAAGTGTTAAGAGCTCATGATTAAAAGGTAATCAACGAGTTTCTTCTCCTAACAGGAAGCAAAGCAGCTACTGTCAATAAATGCACCTCTAGTAAACACAGGGCCCCTCATAAATATAAAATTAAATTCTTTTGAGGAATAGCTTTCTGACTTTAATATTTGGGATTTACACTTACTCTTTATACTTTATAGTAAAAATCTATGGTCTTGGTTTCTTTATATTCCTACACAAATGACTTCATCTCAGCAGGCTCTCACATACAGATGGCAGGTTGGGCTAGTCGGCTTATTTCAGAAGGGGATGGCGGCCACATGGCTCGTGTGCTCTTAGAATCCTTGCAAAAACTCCTGCAGCTGAGTGACAATCTCTGTGTCCACTGTTTCCATAAGGGACTGGAAGCCTTGCTCCCCCAGGATCTCCTGCTGGGCCTTGAGCTTCTCATAGATGAATTGCTGCAGCGACACTGTGTGCACAGGGTCCTTCAGGGCCAGCTGTGGGACAGAGAAGCAGACAGTGTCAGAGAGACAAACACCCTACACGTGCCTCACTGTGGTCTTGTAACCTCTCCACGGCAGACAGCATTCTGGGGTCCTCCGAGTGTAAGTTCTCTGATGTGCCAGTCCTCAAGAACGGAGAACTCATCTATCTACAGTGCTAGACTCTAGTAAAAAGCATCCTACAAGGAAGAGAACCCACCTGTGGGTTTTGCTTTATCATCTTAGGACAATCAGAGATTAGAGTGCAACAGTTTGGCCATGCCCTCAGGAAGTAAGGAGATGCTATTTGCCCGAGTTTATAAAACAACACCATTTAATCTGTGCCTATGTTTTTAGGTTGGGAGGAGATCAACATTTGTTCCTCCCCAGCCCCACCACAGTAAACAAAAGAATTAAGCATGTGATTAGCATCTGCTACGCCTGTAAGTTCATAGACATATGCACATAAGTTGCACATTAGCACTCTTCTTCACCTTATACTATCACAAAATTCTTTCTGAATACATGCAGAGATTTCTAAACTGATGCCACTTGTTTTTTTTTTAACCTATTATACACATGTAACACAATCACAGTATCAACAGTTTTATCTATAACCTTGCTGAATACTCCACCACAAACACTGTTTTGTGTACTGTGTAAGTCACCTTTTTTTATACTTCAGCTTCTTTTGTTTAAAACAGGTCTCAGGCAGTCAAGGCTAGCCTCAGACTAAGTAATGTAGCTGAAGCTGGCTTTGAACTCCTGTGCCTACCTCCAAACAGTGATATTGTAGGCTTGTGCCACTATGCTCAGAACTTCACCTTGTTTTCTTAGGATACCTATCCCATCCATTTTAGAAGAATTACTAGGGCATCAAAAATCTTGACTCCTGATATATACAACCAGTTTGTTTTTCCTACGATTTGTACCAATATAAAAGAAAAAACAGTTTTTAGTACTAACACTGCTGGCACTGATATTAAATGACTTATAACTGCAATAACAAAACAATACAGTATTAGTATAAGCTGAGCATTTATTCCAGCATTAGTGATCCTGAACATCTGCATCACTTTCAGAGTGCATGAATGTCTTTGCCCAGTGTAGCTGAATTCCAGCTGTTTGAGTTGTATAAATAGATGATAAAATATGACTGAGGGATAAAAGATATAGGTGCCATGAAATTTAAATCAGGCCCCATATATTACCAAAGCCGAGTATATAACAAATCTAAGATAAGAAAGATGTCCATACTCATTCCCTGCAAGAGAGATAGGAGAGGAATAGTGAGGACACCAAGGCCTCATTCCTGAGCTGAACACGTTATTCTACAGCAGGCACAGAAGCTGAAGGTGAACATCTGAAAACTGCTGTGGAATATTACTTTAACTATGCAAAGATGTGCTACATTTGTTTAATTATGTAAAGGTGTGTTGCTGTTTCACCTTGCCTGCCTAATGTATCTGACTGATCTAATAAAAAGCAGTAGAGGATGGGCAGGGCTGGTGAGCAGAGAGAATAAGTAGGAGGAGGAATCTAAGATGGAGAAGAACAGATGAGAGAGAAAGGGAAGGAGATGCCCAGGCCAGCCAGAAATGGAGGAAAAGTAGACATACAGAATGAAAGAAAGGTAAAACTCTCCGAGGCAAGATATAGATTAAGAGAAACATATTAAATTAAATTATAAGAGCTAGTGGGACAAGTATAAGACAAGACCAAGCATTCATAACTAATAATAAGTCTCCGTGACATGATTCGGGAGTTGGTTGGCAGTCCAAAGAGAGCCAGCTACAGAAAACATTTGCAATTTGGGGGCTGGAGAGATGGCTCAGCAGTTAAGAGCACTTGCTGCTCTTGCAGAAGATCCAGGTTTGGTTCCAAGAACCAACATGGCTGCTCACCTTAATCTGAAATTCTAGCTCCACTAGGCATGCCTGTGGTACATATGCATACATGCAGGCAAAACACTCTACACATAAATAAATAAATCTAAAAACATTCTTTAAATATTTGCTTTCTTAAGTAACATATGGCAATGATCAACATTATTTTAATTACAAAAACCTATTGGGATAGAGTATATTGACTTTACAGAAATATAATGCATTATTCATAATAAAACTGACAGTTCTGAGCAAAAGCAGCTGAGCTTAAAAGTTATGCTCAAGACTCCCCAATTGTAATAGAGACTGCAGTCATAAAAGTCTCCCCAACTAGTGAACAGTAGTTGTAAGAGAGCCTGCAGTCATGAGAAGCATGAGACCTTAAGTCACTCAGAGCATTTCAAAGAACTATTATCTTCATGTAAATAAAGATATCTGATGTTTTAAACACAGAGTTTCAATATATAATTTTTGTTGATTTTTCTCCCCTATCACCATGCTCGCTACCCTTACCATCTGACCACCTTTCAGCCCTTTTTTGACTCTGCCATGTCCTTTTTCAACACCTCTTTCCCCTCTCCGGGGCTTCCCCTTCTTGTTTCATGATTTATACCCAATCACCCACACCCCACATCAAAAGCCAGATCAGGGCTAATGAGATGACTCAGTGTACAGACACACTTGCTATGCAAGTCTGGCAACCTGAGTTTGACTCCTGGAACCCACGTAATGGTGGGAAGAGAGAACCAACTTCCAAGAGTGCATGTGAACACTGCACATGTACATTATAAATACACATACAATAACAATTAAAAATTTAAAAAGCTAGGATTCACACAGGAGAACATGATATTTGTCTTTCTGATTCCTATTTACCTTACTTAACAGAATAATTTCCAGTTCCATTAATTTTCTTGTGAATTTCATTTTATGGCCTAAAGTCCCATTGTATATGTATGCCACATTTTTAATATCATTCACTAACAGTCAGTCATCTAGACTATTTCCATTTCCTGACTACTGTAAATAGACCAGCAATGAACATGGATGCTAAGTACTTTGTGGTAGGACATGGAGTCCTCTGGGTGTGACAAAGTCAGAATGCCTACTCTGTTTATCAGGTAGTGAGTTCTTGAAGAAAATAGCTTTCTAAAGTTAATTAGCAAATTCTATACCTGTTGTTGAAGAAATACACTGCACAGATTGACCTACAGCTCTTCTTGCTAAGTACAGTCATGAACCCTAGGCATGACATAGCAAACAAATGTTAAGATGCCTTAAAGAGGGCAGAGCAGGCTGCCAACAAAGTTCCAACTGGAACAGGATGTGAATTCTGTGACTTCATTCATGTCTCAAATGTTCCACAATCTGAGCTCAAGAAGTCAGCAACCTGGAAACACCAAACAGCACAGATAAAAAGACTAGCTTGTTTAAGTCAAAGGACCAAGACAAGGCAAAAGAAGAATCAATTTACAACACACAACAGTGTGACAGAAAAATTGTTACCTTACCTCACACAAGCCAGGCTACACTAAGGAATCAACCCATTCATCCCAACACTGTTGTGAAGGGAGAAGGCTTCCCAGAAAGCAGAGAGTGTTTCCTCTTATTCAACAAGGATTTGTTCAGGGCAAAGAGAACTTGGCATCTAACACCCACCTGGCAGTAGTGATGTAGCATCTCTAATTTTCTTAGACAGAGAAGCTAAAATATTTGCGTTAAGACTCAATGTCATACCCACTGATCAAATCATCCATGTTTTAGCTCAGTAGGTAGAGCACTTGCCTAGTATTTTTGAGGCTCTAAATGGCACACAACTGTAACCCTAACACTCAGGAGACAAGATGATGAAAGGGTAAAGGTCATCCTTAATTGCATGTCTAGGATTCATAATGTAATGAGCTAGAGATTCTGTCTCAAAATAAATAAAAAGACTAAGGAGATGGCTCAGTAGGTAAGTGTGCTTTGCTGTCTAAGCATGAGGATCTGAGTTCAAATCCCCAGAATTCATGGAAAAATCTGGACATGGTGCACACCCACAATCCAGTGCAAGAGGTAGGAGGGAGCTGGGTGTGGGGAAGGGCACAGAGAACGGAGAATCAGCTCCAGGCTCGGTGAGATGTCATCTCAAGGGAATAATGTGTAAAGTAAGAAAGCAGCACATGTGCCACCTTTCTCTGGTCCCTAAGCACACATGGACAAGCACACCCCACCCCATGCATAGGTGTACAGTCATGTTACAATATACAACACACAAAATAAATGATTGAACATCTTAAATGTCCACATTTTAAATAGTCTGAAATAACAACAACAGAACAATTCTATAGCAAATGCTTTTAATGGCTGAGTGATCAATTGGGTCCCTGTCAGACACAGAAATTATTGTTACTATTTCTTGATGTATTTGATGTATCTGGGATGTACTCTCTACTGCTTACCCACCCAGACACTGGTAAACCTACAGTGTCTCTTTTTCAGACTTGTTAGCATTTTTAAGAACTAGTATTTTTCCTGTTACTGTTGTTGCTGTTGTTACTGTACATGTGTGGTCTGTGTTCATGTGTGAGTGTAGGTGTGCATGTACATACGAGGGAAGAAGCTCATGTTGGATGTCTTCCCACATTACTTTCTGTAGCATGGTCTCTCTCTCTCTGTACCCAGAGCTCATCAATTCAGCTAGACTGGCTGGTCAATGGGCTCCAGGGATCCACCTGTCTCCTTTCTCCTCCTAAAAGTTTGATGTCCTTTTGATTTTTTCCCTCTTCAGAATTCCAAAAGAGTCTCCAAAACACAGGTCAAGGTCCACATATAAAAGGAACTTTTATGCAATTTGCTTCCTTTAACAAGTTTTTTGTTGGTGTATTCTAGCAACACAAATAATTATTGGCTTACTATGATGTTCAAGTCTCTTCATGGCTGATCCATCTGTTTTCTTGGAATCTTCTGGTTTAAATGAAAAGTTCAATGACTTAACAACTTTAGTCACATCTTAGTCAACACTTAAGCCTGTGGTCACTTGCATGTTCTGTCACATGGACTAGAAATTTAGTGAGAGGGGCTGATCGCTCATTACCAGCCACGTTCCCCTTCCTGAAGAGATGCTGTATTACCCAGCTGGAACGTGAGCAGAACGACTCTGCCACTGCTCCGGTGGCTCCTTAACCACTCCTATTACACTTCTCCCCTATAGGAAAGTCACGTTGAAGCGCGAGTTTCCAGTTGTCTGGGATCTCTGCTGGAGAGTTCTTTACCTAATGTCACACCGCGTGCCTTTTTTATCTCAAAGATTTTTAAGGTTTCAGAATGCCGCTTTAAACTGAGGAAAGGGGACAGCCATGGCATGCCACGGCTCACTGTGGAGGTCAGAGGACAGGAGGTAATGCTGGCTCTCTACTCCGTCCTCACCAAGTCATCTCAGCAGCCATCCCTACCATCTTACATTGCTAGCCATCTTGCTCGCCCTTGACTGCACGTACTGCGGTGTCTACTCTGCTGATGGTATCACAAGAAAATCAATTCTATCTACTCATTTGTTCCAGCATTTTCTCCCTCCTAACTCATTTTAAAGCCTACTGATGTCTTTACTTCCTTCCATTGTCCTAAGGTTAGCTTTTCTTTGTTTCACATTTTGAAGATTTGAAGTCATTTATTTTCATTCTTTCTCATTTGATAATAAATGACTAGAGGCTATGAGTAATTGAGCTATGCCCACATGCTTTCATGTCTCATTGCTTTATGTCACCTGGCTTAAAAGTGCAAGTCGTCCTTTAAAAAAAGGTTTGAAAACTTTATGTGACAGGATAAACATTTTCTTAGCCTTTAATCTCACTGCTGCCAGACAATATAACCTATTACTACTACTTTGAGAAACTAAAGGTTTTCTTCAAGCTTTATTTTTGTAATATTTCATGAATACTGACATTTTCCTGAATGGAGTGTGATTTCTTTCTTTTTTTTTTGTATACAGTCATTAAATTAAGTTTATCCAGCTCTATCACCACGAACCCATGTGATCTTCGGGGTTCCGCTACACACATGCACCATAGCCAACCACAGGATAGCCTGAGCATCAGCTCATTGAGAAAGCTGTGCGAATGAAGAGATCTCATAACAAGGAAAGGTAAGAAAATGGGATAAATTTCCCACCAAAAAAATACGTTAGAAATATGGAAATATTTTAGGATCTTATAAAAAAAATGCTACCTTTTAAGATGTCCCCTTATGTTTAGCAAAGGTATTTTTGTTTTTAATGAGACAGTTTCATTCTGTAGCCCAGGCTGGCTGTGTTCCTCCTGTTTCAACATAAAACATGTTTACTATCACCCAATTTTAGCAATAATTTCCAGCAACAAAGTTAGATGGAATAGCCCCTCTCTACATTAAAATAAAAACCAATTTCATCTTGTTAAATAACCTAATTAAATAATCAAGAGTAAATAAATTATTTAGTTTCCATTTACCATTCTTTCATAGTGTTGTTGCAAATTAACTTACAAACCTAATTAATAATGCAAGATATTGCCTCTTGCCAGTTTACCATTTAAGCAGAATGACCATGTAATAAAATGGAATATTCAAAGATGTGTTATATGGATTGATGTTATTGAATTAGAAAACAAATCTGTTAGGTATTTAAGCATGACTATTTGGCAATAGCTTTGATCCTATCATTCCTCAGAAATATAACTAGCACCATGTTTGTCAATTCTGTAAGAAAATAGAGCATAAAACCAAAGATGCACCACATTACACTGATCCTACTACGCAGGGATACCAGGCAGTGCAATCAACTGGAAGAGAAACACTGAAGGAAAGTTAGATTTCTATCTATAGCCTATGTGTTACCTTCGAAATGCTGAGTTCTCAGATTGTCCTTGACCCTGTTTCTGATCCAGAGTCTCACTGTATAGACCAAGCAGGCCTCTAAACTAAGATCTTGTTTCACACTCCCAAGTGTTGAATGTAAGTGAAGGTGCACACCAACCCGCCCATCAGAATACCATTGGTGCCTGTCATAAGCTTATTAAGGGGGTGAAGAAACTTGAACATTATAAGAACCATTCACAGGCAACACAGCTCCCTTACAGGTCCTTATTACTCCAATGGCTCCAGGAAATGACATCATGTAGCAAATCACATGAGACTCTCAAGTCTCTTGATCAATATATATTTTACAAGGCAAGCGATCAGGCAAAGAACTGAGAGGTACCAGGTGCTATGAATAGGAACTGCTGAATAGGGAGCTATATAGGAAAGAAAGATTAGCCAGTCAGTGCTTTTACAATGGAGGTCTCAGAATTGAACTCAGAACTGTGTGCTTGCCAGGCAAGTGCTTCTCCAAATAGTAAAACATTAGTTTACAAAACCGCAGAATGTGACAGGGAAATTGGAGGAGTGAAAATTTTCCTTTCTGATCATCTGCTGACATAATAAGACTGTGGAAAACTGCAGTACTTTAGGACCTGACTTAACTCTGGGAAAGGAAGACTAGTTCCATAACTATTTAGCTTGTTTGTTGGAGAGCTCAAAATGATTTCCCATAATTTACGAGCTGTGTACTTATTTTAATAGACAGGTGGCACACAACACAAGTCCACAGCAATGCCTATACTGCTAAATGATGTGAGAAACCAAAGCAGACTTAAAACAACAGCTTTAAAAATGTACAATATTGTATGAGAGAAGAATAAAGAAAAAGAAAAAAAAACTTAAAAAAAAATCAAATCTCATCTAAAAGGAAAAGAACCCTTTAAGCTACAATAGAAAAGAACACCACTTATGCATCTCGAAAAATATGCCTCACTATCTAACCTTCATCGGGGCAGTTTCTGAAAATCACAGAGAACTGAGCATACCAAGATTTAACCCACATAAAAATGGAACCACTGGATAGCTATAATGCACTCGAGATTTAAAACTATAAATAAGTTTGTACCAAATCCTCAGAGAGTCTTGCTTTTTGTTTAAGGATCAAGTTCATGTGAAATGAGACAGTTTCAAAGTCAGTCACCAAGCACTATTTGAAAGGGGCACACTGACTACCCAAGGTCAGTTTCCTAAACAAAGACTGCCAATATCCAGCTGTTACAGGGACATGAAAATTCAGGATCCAAAAAAGTGTAGAATCTTTGTGAGTTTGAGGCCAGCCAGAGACACACAGTGAGACTGTGGCTCAAAACAAACACACTCAACTGTTGAAAGTGGCTGTACTGCATAGCTGGAACTAAGGAATGTGAACTGTATGTGTTATGACAGAGGAGATATGATAGAGTTAGAGGAAGGGAGGATGGGTGTTGCTTGTAGGAGGCTGCTAGTTAGTTCCACCACTGCTCAGTCGTGAAATAATCACACAAAAACCATATTATTTGCAATACAGTTTGGCCAATAGCTTAAGTGTATTTCTGGCTAACTCTTATATCCTAATATCTTAATATCTCTATTAATCTGTGTATTGTCAGGGGCTGTGGCTTACCAGCAAAGTTTCGGCATGTCTGTCTCTGGCTGCAGCTCCACGGCTTCTGACTGCACCTTCTTTCTCCCAACATTCAGTTTAGTTATCCCTGCCTACCTCTGTTCTGCCCTGCTATAGGCTCAAGCCAGCTTTCTTTATTCATTAATGGTAATCACAGCATACAGAGGGGAATCTCACATCAGATGGGCAGGTAGAATACACAGAGAAAATAATTTCTGTGACTCGGATCCGAGGCAACCGAGCTGAACATGTGAACATAAGCCATGGCGCGGCTATGCGTTGGAAGGAACAAGTCTGTCAATAACTGAATGGTGAGCAATGGGGTGAGATCCTGGAGTTGGAAAATGCCAGGAAGCCCTCTCCTACTCTAGAGTATACATTGGCTACCTACAATCTTGAATATTTTCTTGAGAATCTTTTCCTGCTCTGACAGAAACTAATAAAGTACTCTCTAAATAATGAAAGGAAGAAAAATAAAAGTAAACAGCTGAGTGTGGTAAGTTACACATAAACCTAGGACATGGGAAATGGAGGGAGGAGGATCATTCAAGGTCATTCTTAGATACACAGCAAATTTGGGCCAATCTAGAATGGACGATACCCTCCCTGTTATTTTGGTGGGTTTTTTTTGTTTGTTTGTTTTGTTTTGTTTTGTTTTGTTTTGTTTTGTTTTGTTTTAAAGAAAAGGGCTGGGGATGTAGGTTGCACAGCATGCATGATGCTCTGTATCCAATCAGCATCACACAAAATCGGGCATGGTTCATACCCATGTAATCCTAGCAGCCAGAACACAGACACAGGAGTTCATTATTTTAGTTATCCTTGGCTACACTTGCAGATTCAAGGTCAGCCTCGGCTACAAGAGACAGAGACTCTATTAGAAGGAGGAAGAAAGAAAGCAGGGTAGAAGGAAACTTAAACCTCTTTTTTGGAACTGGGGAGTCAGTTCACTTGGTAAAGTGAATGCCTTGAAAGCAGGAAGCCCTGAGTTTGACCACTAGAGAGAAGCTGCTTAAAAAGTGCAGGTAGTCATGTGGAATGTGCATGTGGAAGCTGGAGGACAACCTCAAGTGTCGGCCTCAGGAACACCGTTCACCTTTGAGACAGGGCTCTCATTGGTCAGGAGCTCACCGGTTATGCTGGACTAGCTTGTCCTTAAGCCCCAGACCCTCCTGCCAGTATTCCCAGCACTGGGGTTAAAAGGATGGCACAATGCCCAGCATTTTCACATGGGTTCTGGAGATAAACTTGGGTCCCAGTGCTTGCAATGTAAATGATTTGCTTACTGAGTCATTCTCATAGCCCCACAAACCACCTTTGCCCAGCAGCTGAGTTTTAGGACTAATTTAAAACACACAAAAGTTAAGATTCTTTTTGTTTTTGAGACAGGATTTAGCTTACATGCAGCCCAGGCTGGGCTTGGCTCACACAGTTCCTTCCTTAAGTCTGCTGCTGGCTTATAGACCTGAACCACAGGCCTGGCAAGAATCCTGGTTATTTAAAGAAATTCTAACAGCCTGCATTCTAATTTTCTGAACATAATGTAATTTTGTTTATCAAAGTCAAAATCATTTAAGACATGCATCTATAGCTATTAAAGGATTACAACAACAGACTCAAGGAGAATTATTTTAGCTGTTAACAACTCCCTGCAATGTTCCTTCTAATAGGAAAAAATAAATCTTCACATCTATTTTTGTATTCAATCTCTTGTCCTACCAATCTGGGTTAAATTAATGGAAAAACAAACAAAAACAAACTACCAGTCCTTCTTGAATATGTAACTGAAAGAATGAACGTTTAAAAGCACTTTAGATCATTACAGGTGTATTTTTAAAAATACTATAAAACTCACAAGTAGTATTTTCTTAAAGGTCAGATAACAACAAGAAATCTCAAACCATACTATGAACTTTCTATTTTCTGTTACTTTAAAATCTATTGGTCTACTTGCCAGTTAAATAAATCTTTTACCCTTGAATGACTTTTTAAGCAATGAATTTAATACTAGTCATTTACAAAATACAGGTCTACTGAATGATGTAAATGCTAAAAATATTTCATTATCAAAATATTCTAAACTTAATATCACTGTTAAGTACATGTGAAAAATAAATAGGGAGCTATCAAACTCAGGGGGATAAAATATATATGATTTCCAAAATTCTAATTTTGCTTGATTGCTCAAATTTAGCAGTAAGCAACATACACTATTCATTGTTTTCCTTAAGGTGACAGGCTGTCCTTTCAAGAATAATGCATGCCAAACACCCAAGTCTGAATCACTATGGTTACTAATGTCAACTACTCTCTTGCATTCAAATGATGCTGAAAGAAAAAAAAGACATAAAAAATTTTAGACTAACCTGGCTGGTCCTGGAGCTCACAGGTTGACTAGCAAGCCCTAAGGAATTTCCCTAAAACTAGGTTTACTATGTCTGGCTTTTTACGTGAGTGCTTGGAATATAACTCAGGTCTTCAAGCTTTTGCAAAAACTGTCTAAAGAATAGCTGCTCAAAAAGCATGAGGGAACAAGAATGTAATTCAGTGGCAGAGAAACTGCCTAATAGATATAAGGCCCTGAATTCAATACTCAGGGTATGGGGGTGAGATGGAAATTCATTCAATAGAATTTCACTATGTGCAAGCACTAAAAGAAATGATGCAAATCCAAATTGATATTCAAGGAAATATATCTGTATATTTATACCCAACAAACACTTAACAGAATATATATATATAAATATAGAGAAACACAATATTATATATAATATATAAATACATTAATATATTTATATAAATATGTTAATATAAAATGTTTTTAACTTATGAAATACAGATAAATATGATTATATATAAAATATAAACATATATTAATATATAATATTTTATATTTAAGTATATGTTAATATAATGTAACATTTCTAACCTACAAAATACAAAAGATCATATAATTATATGTGCCAATAAAATACTGGGAAGGTACATACCACATTGATAAAAGTTTCCTTGGGGAAATAGTATTTCATATCTGTAATCATTTTATTTATGGTTTTAAGTTAATAATATAGGTCACTTATATTTTCAAAATCTCTTTAAGATAACAGTTCCCATACTGAGAGCAAAACTTTGAGCAGGATATTAACTTTTTCCCCCAGTAGAAGCCAGGAGAAAGGTGGTAGATAGGAAAGTCAGAAATGAAGACCAAAAAAGGCTATGATGGAGGTAGCCTAGTTTTCCCAGATGTGTTATCTGTGTTTAGTGAAAAGAGACTTTCCCCATGTGGGGGCCAACTCTTCACCCACAGCTCTGGGTGTTTTTATTACATCCAGTTAGTACCACACTGCCACCCAAGCGAACAGCAGTATCTGATCTCACTGATTAAGGTTTTCAGTAAGAATTCAACTAAATAAGAATGTAACAGTAAGACTGCCTGCAATAATCAAGAACAATACTGATATCAGCAGGCAATCAGTTTTAAGTTTCAACTAAAATAAAGAAAATAAAAACATGTTAGAAGCCACTGCTTTATTAAACTCCAAAGTCATGCTCAATAGCCTTTTCCTTCCCAGTATCTATGATTGCCCTTATGTAGCCTGCTGTGGGGGATCTTGACCACTACGATCTCAAACTATTTTTTGATTAACATTTTAGCTCCATCTAAGGAAAACTTGCTATCTCAGGAGGGTGTCTGGTTATCAATTTGTGTCTTTATTATATCTCAGTTGGATTACTTCAATTCATTACTTTCTATCCCATTTTAATGTCAAAGGATGAACTGCCTATTCCAAGAGTTTTTCTAGAATTTGAGTTACAAATCAGTGTTGGTTTAATAAGTGAGTGCACTGTGACGCATTAAACCCAGCTCATGCTGGACAACTGTTTTCTCACAGGACATTTGGCTGAGTAGGCATCTTACTGTGTAGTCAAGACTGGCCTGGAACTTCCAGGCTTCCTGCTTCCATGATGCACCACCATCAGAGGAGTCTTGTTTGTAAGGAAAGCAACGTTAAGCCCACAACTGTGAAGTATTTTCTATTTTTTATAAAGTTAGTCTTGGATGAAGTTATACAGTCTCAAAGGGCACTTTGCACATTTTAGTATCATCTAGATACAATGTACTAGATGACCTTTTTGTTCGTTTGTTTTTCAGTGTAGCTCTAACTGTCCTGGAACTCACTCTGTAGACCAGGCTGGCTTTGAACTCACATTGATTCACCTGACTCTGACTGGCCACAGTTGGCAAATTTTAAGAAAAAAAAAAACTTAGACACAAGACAAACCTTGAACAATGGCAATGGGTTTTTGAATCTACTGCACGTACTGGCTTGGTGGGAGCCTAGGCAGTTTGGATGCTCACATTAATAGACCTGGATGGAGGTGGGGGGTCCTTGGACTTCCCACACGGCAGGGAACCCTGATTGCTCTTCCAGCTGACGAGGGAGGGGGACTTGACTGGGGGAGGGGGAGGGAAATGGGGGGCGGTGGCGGGGAGAAGGTAGAAATCTTTAATAAATAAATAAATAAAAGGGACATTAAACATGTGAGTTTTCAGAGTAAGAAAAAAAATCAGCTTGTTGATAAGCTAATACTAGGGAGAGGCTTTTTAACACAGTATTACAGTGCTGATCAAATATGCCAGCAGACAGACTGTGGAAAGAATTCACTGCAGCAGAGGAAACACTGCTTATAAGGATGAATGCTTTGTTGCATATGCTGACTGTCTGAAGATGCAGTCATGGGATTACTAAAGAAGAAAAGTGCTGCAACTGGAAGATGCACTTGACTGCCACTGAGCGCAGGTCAAGAGAAGCAGTTACACAACTACGGCAGGTCGTTACATGCTGCTTGGCTAAGAGCAAGCACAGAATTGCAGAGTGTGAGGATTTAGATTTTTTTCAAAAACATGTTTATGTATTCTGAAGGATTCAGACTTTTAATAATTGAGCCTTAAGAGATCTGATTTAATGGTAGGTGATCATAATTACACGTGACAACACATAAGTAATGATATGTACATATGTAAGTATACAGATGTATGAAAATAACAGTAATAGTGCTATACTATTGCAGAATGAGAAACAGTAATCTGTGCTATTTTCTAAACAGTAACTTAATATTAAAATTTAAGAATTATGTTGCTGGGGCTGGAGAGATGGTTTAGCACTTCCTGCTTTTGTAGAGAATGCAAGTTCAGTTCCTAGCACCCACATCAAATGATAACAACCATCCTTAAGTGTAGTTGCAGAGGATCCTGACCTATGTAGGCAATGCAAACATGTGGCATACACTTACACAAATACACATATAGATAAAATAAAATCTTTAAAATTTCTCAAAACAAGGAATCATGTTGATGTTAGCAAATATTAAGGAAATGATGGAAAATATGGAAGTAGGTGACTAGAGAGATGGCTCAGTGATTAATAGCACTGGCTGCTCTTCCAGCAGACCTAGGTTCAATTTCCAGTACCTACATGGCAGCTCATAGCAATCTGTAACCTGTTCCAGGAGATCTAACACCTTCACAAGGATACACATGAAGGCAAAACACCAATACTAATAAAACAGAAGTTTAAAAAAAATAGAGTAAAATATTAAAAATAAAATATGGAAACAGATTTTAAGTACGAAAGTATTCGCTAAACTGTTGAAGTAAAAATTAATATCCCTATAAATGCAAGCAAGGTAATAGTTAAATACATCAACATATGCTGAAATAAAAGCTTTACAGACGGACAAGAACTGTTGACAGTTCCAGAAGGAACTACCTACTCAAAATGATTCCATATTAATTATTTATTAAAATCAGGAGACTTAAAAAAAAGTATATTCAACAAATGGTGCCAGTATAACTAAATATCAACATGTAGAAGAATGAAAATAGACCAATATCTATCGCCACGCACAAAACTCAAGTCCAAATGGACCAAAGGCCTCAACATAAAACCAACCACACTGAACCTCATAGAAGAGAAAGTGGGAAGTACACTTGAATGCACTGGTACAGGAAACCGCTTCCTAAATATAACTCTAGTAGAACAGACACTGAGAGAAACAATGAATAAATGGGACCTCTTGAAACTGAGAAACTTATGTAAAGCAAAGGACACGGTCAACAAGACAAAAACGACAGCCTACAGATTGGGAAAAGACCTTCACCAATCCCACATCAGACAGAGGGCTGACCTCCAAAATATACAAAGAACTCAAGAAATTGGTCATCAAAAGTACAAATAATCCAATAAAAAAAATGGAGTACAGACCTAAACAGAGAACTCTCAACAGAGGAATCTAAAATGGTTGAAAAACACTAAGGAAATGCTCAACATCCTTAGTCATCAGAGAAATGCAAATCAATCCATCTTATACCTGTAAGAATGGCCAAGATCAAAAACACTGATGACAGCTTGTGCTGGAGAGGTTGTGAGGTAAAGGAAACACTTCTGCATTGCTGGTGGGAGTGCAAACTGGTACAGTCGCTTTGAATAACAGTATGGTGATTTCTCAGAAAATTAGGAAACAACCTACCTTAAGATGCAGCAATAGCACTTTTGGGTTTATACCCAAAAGATGTTCACTCATACCACAAGAACATGTGCTCAACTATGTTCATAGCAGCATTGTTTGTCATAGCAAGAACCTGGAAACAACCTAAATGCCTCTCAAACAAAGAACGGATAAGGAAAATGTGGTACATTTACACAAAGGAGGACTACACAGCGGGGATAAAAACAATGACATCTTGAAATTTGTGAGCAAAAGGGTGGATCGAGAAAACATCATATTGAGTGAGGTAACGCAGAAAGACAATATGTACTTATTCATAAGTGGCTTTTAGACATAAAACACACACACACAAAAAAAAACAGCCTACAACTCACAATCCCAGAGAACCTAGACAACAAAGAGGACCCTAAGAGAGACATGGATCTAATCTACACGGAAAGTAGAAAAAGACAAGATCTTCAGAGTAAATTGGGAGCATGGGGATCATGGGATAGGATAGAAGGGGAGCATAAAAAATATATAGCTCAATAAAAACAATTTAAAAAAAAAAAAGGACACAAGAAACAGAGACCCACTGATTCACATACTCAGGAATATCCACCCACCCACAAAAATGACTTCACCCACATTCAACAAAAAGTATAGAGCCTCATTCTTATGAGCTGGGTTCTGGGGGACTTTGTTATTTGGTGGGTCATGGATGTTTGTCATATTTAGGGGGTATAGGAAAATAGGATAAAAAGACAACTATTAATCTCAGATTTTTACATTGGCATATATTTTGGTATACTGATACAAATTTAATTTGGTTACACTACATATATCTTTCTACTTTTGTTTAAAGGACTTTTGTATACTGATACAAATTAAGGTTATTTTTGTTACAACATATTGTATATATGTTTCTACTTTTGTTTAAAAGGAATTTTATATATTAATACCAATTTAAGGTTATTTTGTTACAAAATATTGTATATATGTCTCTACTCTTGTTTAAGATATTATACCTATGCAGTTCATTCAAAAATGTAAGGTAAAATTCTAGTTTTTGAAAGCTATTATTATAAACTATTTGGGAGAATTAAGAAACATAGGTTAGTAGTTAGTCACTGATAACAAACTTGTAGATATGTTAAGACATGTTCTCTAGATCATACAGAGATATATTTAGACAGATGAATAGTCTTCAAACACGTCAAGGACCTACAGAATATGGCATTTAAATGTTTTGTTAACCTAAGGTTTTTCATGACAATGAGACACATCTGCTCCTGGCAGTACCAATTTACTTCAGAGAAGATGGGCACTGAACAAATTCCTTATGGAGTTTGCTTTCATTATGGCAAGGTTAGCCACTGGGCAAACAAACTGCTTTTGCCTTTGACTGCTGACAATGTGCTGTGCAGACTGGACAGGCAGGGAACAAAGGAAAAAAGACTGTTGAACTCTGCTAAAACAAGGGAGGACAGTTCTTCAAAATTCCTGATTCAATGAAGAGTCTGCAAGATACTCTGCCATATACAGAGGAAAGCAACTGATAAACTTTCCCAATACAAAACAGAACAGTCCTTCTACTTTACTGCTTCACTGAAAAGTCTGCCAGATACTTGAGGCCTGTAGGCTGAAGATGGATGCACCAACGTTACAGAGAAACTTTAGGTGGCTGTCCAGACAATCAGACGTCTCTCTAGAGTCTTGGAATATGCTTACAATGCATTTCCTGTTTACTTAGGTACACACACACACACACACACACACACATATCTCCATTCATCCTTCTGGGGTCTTGGATGAAGTTAAGACTAGATAGTTATACTTGCAGTTTTCTTTAATTATGAAAGAAAGTAATTTAGATATAAAACCTTGGATTCACTAAGACTCGTAGTATTTTCTCTGAATATGCTAAATGCAAATATACTGAATATTGTAAATTAATTCTTATTTGATAACTGTTTTTGTTGTATATAGTTTTACTATGTTACCATTAAAACCTTTCGTTTTATTTAGACAAAAGGGGGAAATGTAGAATATTATTTTAAGGTATATTGCTTTTGTTTATGCTATGGAACATTTGTTTAATGATGTAAAGATGGGTTATTTTTGTTTATGCTACATTTGTTTAACTCTGTGAAGCTGTGTTACTTTGCCTGTCTAAAATACCTGATGGTCTGTGTGGTGGAGCACACCTTTAATCCCAGCACTAAGGAGGCAGAGGCAGGTGGATTTTTGTGAGTTCAAGGCCAGCCTGGTCTATAAGAGCTAGTTCCAGGGCAGGCCCCAAAGATACAGAGAAACCCTGTCCCGAAAAATCAAATAAATAAATAGACAGATAAAAATATCTATATCTATATCTATATCTATATGTGTGTGTATATATAGATATAGATATATGTATATATATATAAAATGCTTGATGGTCTAAAAATAGAGCTGAATGGCCAACAGTGAGGCAAGAGAAAGAACAGTCAGGGCTGGCAGAGAAAATTAATAGGAGGAAAAATCTGGGAGAAGAGAAGGAGAAGCAAGGGAACAGGAGAAGAGGATGTCAGGGGCCAACCACCCAGCACCCAGCCAGCCATGGAGTAAGAGTAAAAGATACACAGAAGAAAAGGAAAAAGCCCAGAGGCAAAGGTAGTCGGGATAAAATAAGAAAAGTTGGTAACAAACAAGACACGCTAAGGCTGGGCTTTTATAAGTAATAATAAGACTCTGTGTGTGACTTATTCGGGAGCTGGGTGGCGGGCCCCCAAGAGCAAAGAGCCCAAAGAGTAAAAGTAAAAACGAACAACTATCATTATTTTAAAGTCAAATAAATGTTGCCTTGGTAGACACTTCTGCATTATACTGCTCCCACCAACAGTGCAGCTTAATAATGTATAAAGTTACTTATACTGCCATTGTTAAGTTATGTAACTATTAAGGATATATTAAACCAGACCGTCACTTACAACAGCAGATACGCAAAATCTTACTTTTACCCTCAGAATTATCTCATCAATATGCATAAACTGCATGTTTCATTAATGATGCTTTCTTAGGGAAATCTAAAAGATGCCAGACTACATGAAGTTTAGACAGACAGGAGGAGTAAGTTTAATGTGGGGAATGTAGTAAATATATGATAAGCATTCTTAAATTAAAAAATTCTGAGCACTCACAGGATACTCCAAAATTTAATATTTTTGTTCATTTTGGGTTAGGTAAGATTTATAAGTCAATATAAATACCACAAAATTAAAAAAATAATCTGAAACCTTTTTCTGGCCCAACATTTTGGATGAGAGATATCTGATCTGTAATGTAGCATATATTTGAAAATTATGAAGGTGCTCAAAGTGGTGACACATGATACTAATAATTATAAAACTTGGGAGGTAGAGGCAGAAAGGTTAAGAGTCATCTTTGATATACATAGAGAATTCAAGACTTGTTTGGGCTACTTGAGACCCTATCTTAAAAAGAAAAAACAAAAAATGAGGAAAAGAATATGGACATTTTGAAGGGTTCAGATTTTAAGTATCTTCTGCACAATAACCAAGGGTGTGAGGTGATGGATATTCTAAGTACCTGAGTTGGTCATTTTACAGTTGATGCAAATCTTATATACTGTACATATACAGAACTTTATTTAAAAATAAAGGACAGTAGTAAGATAAGCTAGGTGTGGTAATCCATGCTCTTAATCTCAGCTCTGCCAGAAGGAAAGACAGATAGATCTTTGAATTCAAAACCAGCCTGGTCTACACAGTGAACTACAGACAAGCCCGGGCAGCAGAGTGAGACCCTGTCTGAAAATAAGAAGAAAAAAAATAATAATTTAAGAGTGGATACCAAAGAGCATACATATATTCAAAACTAGAGTTTCAAAACTTTAACTTACAACTACACAATAAATCATTTCACATATAAAAATTGCAACTTCAAACACTAACCTATTAGCATAACTCTCACTAAAAAAAAAATGCCATGAAACCTAAATTTTACTATTAAACTATAATATGTAAAGATGAAGCTTAGATTTTTAAATAAAATACTCAAATTGCACTTGATATTCCAAGAATTGTTTTCCTCAAAATGAAAAGAACAAAGAAAACTGCATTAAAAGATTAATTTCCTAAAAGGAACTCTCATTCTATCAATGACGAAAGTCTGCAGAGGGCTGAGGGTGAGATCCCGTGGAGGGGTCCTGCCCTAATGTGCCTGGAGACTTTTGATTGATCCTCAGCACCGCAAAAGTTTTAAAAATTAAAAAATACTAAATCACCTAAGGAAAATTTGACATATTAATCTCGTCCTTTTCTGAAGAAAGTCCAAAACAAAGCAACCACGGAAACATGTTGATCTTTAGGGCCTGAGGCAGAGACATTAGTCAATTGTATTTTCATTTCTGTTTTGGACCTAAGAAGTTTCAGTATTTTTCTTCCTAGTAAAAAATTTCCTTTTAAAATGTAAAAGAAAATGGGCTTGGTTTTTTTTTTAAAAAAAAAAAATCATAATTCAAAATCATCTACTATCATCCCCTTTGCCTTCAAAATAACTATGAAATCTCTAAATGGTTCTCAAAGCTTCTGATGTTAAAAATATTACTGTATAATAATATTTACTGGATAAAGTTAAACAATTTATACTTTGTCCTTAAAGAAATGAGTAAAACTAATTTTTGGTTTAAGGTTATGAGAAAATGAACACTACAGTCACAATAATATTGTTCATGGCTAAGGATGCAATCACACCTTTATTCAAAGCCAATATCTTTACCAGACGCCGCAGAGTAAGGTATTGAAAATGTTAACACAATATATATTTACTTCAAGACCACATACAAGAGCAAAGGAATTCTAAATATTATTTATAAAACCTATTATTCATTAATAATTTAGAATGTTATAAGGAAAATGCTATCACATTTTTCTGTGGCAATGCTCATAAAGTTGGGAATAAGAGGCAAGAACTGGCAATGGCCAAGAAGTTATGTCAGAGCCCTCTCACTGCAATAAGTGAAGAGAATATATGGTCCATTGTAGGTAGCAACAAAGGTCTCAATTTAAAGAAGAGATATTTCTGGAGATATACTCATAAACACTATGTATTCGGAAAAGAAAGAATGGCAATAATGGTTTTTAAAAATATATCAAAAAAGATTTTAGCTGACAAGTCCTGGCAATCTACTAACCCAATTTCCTTCTGATCTCACAGATGAGGCAAAACAAGACAAGGTAATCTATTCAAGGTCACACATAACTGCACAAAAAAGGTTCAAATTTTGGTGTTAAGAATCATTTCTAGGCTGGAGAGATGGCTCAGTCTTTAAAGACTAGCCCTCCATCCCCACCCCGAAAAGCAAGAATAATTCTTTAAGAAGACGGTTTCTAAGTGTAAAAGGAAAATGAAAGGGACTAAACTTGGGCTGGGTTTAAAAGAAGGCTATTAGAGCAATGCGGTATTAACCACAAGGTCAGGATCAAGTCCTGGAAGATGAAGGCAAGGCAACTGAAAGACTGAAAAGAATAACAAGGCAAAAATCACGATGAAAGCACATAGCGACTTCCAGGCTGCCAGTCTTCCTCCCAAATGTTATATGTTCACTCGCGTACTAATGTTGGCTAGAAAACATTGCTGCTGTCATTTTGCAAGAGAGGAAGGAAGGCACAATGAAGACAGTAGGTGCTGAAGCCAGGAGATCAGAAAATATTCCCAACGCTTACTTTGTCTATTTACATTCATGGTCCAAGTAAGTATTAAAAATTATAAATAAATTTCAAGGTAATCTATTTCAGAAGTTTCTTAGCTTCCTGTTCTTTATTCTTATCAGATTCTGATACCAAGAATTAATGGATAGCAGTTAAGGCATTTTACAATATCTTACGATGCAGATCAAAGAAGGGTCATTGTAGAGATAACAACATAATAGGGAAAAAAATCCAGTTTCCTCGAAATATTTTTGTTTTTTTTTTTAAACTTAAATATGGTTTTGGAATTTCATTTTTTTTAATTAGTAAAACTTCTGCTCTTCTTAGACAGCCATCAACTCTGTCTGAGGGGCAAAGTTTGGACAACTTGGATTCTCCAACACGGGATGAATGACTAGACAGATCTACAGGCAGACGGACACACTAAGAACGAGCAGTTAGGCTTGTAACTCACCATCTTTTTCCTCTTGTCTTGTTCTGTGGGTGGTTCTTCATCCTCTGTTACTTTTGGCACTTCATGATGACACATCAACATACAACTACAATTAAAAAACAATCACCAGACTTTAAGTAAAATTGTCTGCATGTAATGAAGCGAGCGTTCAAAATTACTGAAAACATGAATGCTTCTTTCAAGCAAATGAAGAGGAATAGATTAGATAAATAAGATTTGTTTTGGATTGGTTCTTGGTTTTATAGGCTGGGGAGCTGGCTCAGACAATAGTGTTTGCTGCACAAGCATGAAGACCTGAGTCTGATCCCTGAGTCCATGCAAAGAAGCTGGGTACAGCAGCACATCTGTGAACCCAGCACTACACAGGTGGTGAAAGAAGGATCCCTGGGCTTGCTAGCTAGAAAGGGTAGCTAAATTGGCAAGCTCTAGGTTCAGTGAGTGGCAATGTCTCAGAAACTGAGGCAGCGAGCAATTGGGAACGACACCCAACATTGACCTTTAGCTTCCACACCCACCTGTAAACACACATACAGAAAAAGTTTTCTTAATTATATATGTGTTAAAAAATGTTTAAAAATAGGCCACAGCAAAGGGAATGTGGAACATTCAACTTGGGCATTTACTACAGTAAATTATAAAGAACTTGGGAGAACAAGTCAGGAGGATCAGTATCTCAAGATTAACTCTAGCTACCTACATAAGGGGGGGGGGCAAAATAGATCCACATGATAAAATTTTAAGATTATTTGTAGGAACCTTTTGAACCAAAAATCACTAAAAAGTTAACAATTTGTATCTTTTTAAAACATAAAAAACAATATCCCAAGATTTGCACTTAAACTACTTCCCCAAACTCATGCACATCTTCAGACTATACACACAGTGACTTCAACAGAAGCATCATCAAAACACTACTGATTATGGAACAATCCACTTCATATTCCAAATGAAATTACTGTGCTATGAGAAACTTGTCCCCGGTGGCACCAATAGCTTCAGGACAGTTAGAAATCATTCTATTTTGATTATCTGCACCACTGCTCTCCACCATTAGCAGGGGTAATAGAAACACAGCTTCCTGTTCATCTAGCACTCATTATAGGAGACAAGAGATGAATAATGCTGAGTGAATCACCATCAATGGAACAAACCCCACAATTTCCCAACACTGAACAGAAGAACTCAGAAATTTATCAGAGCTATATGTTTCTAACCAATAAACTACAGCAAAAGTTTGGTTTCTCTCAGTGTTTCACCCCCAATCGAGGGGAAGGACAGTTCCAAAGTCAACTATTCAAAAGTTAATTTAGGATTTAGGCCAGCTGCTAATATCAGAAACTTAATCAGTGACATGGTGGGTGTCCTTCTGGACAATTAAAAGTAACGCCTTCTGGGAACACTGCATCTGGTTTAGTCAGTGCATACCCGTGCAGTCCCACAGCAGGAACCTTGGGCTGAAACGTCCTGAAAACAAGAAACACCTTGGCCTTCAACTCACCCGTGGCCTTAGTCTTTCTGAAGCTGCAATGCTTTTGTCTGCTGAGACGATAAAGCACACGTGGCACAGTGGCTGGCTAATGTAAGGTAAGAGACACATTATATCAACTCAAAATAAAGTGAAAGGTCTTAGAAAGTCTAGATCCCAGTTTGAGTTTTAGAACTGAGTACGGTATGCTTCCTTCCATTGGCCATCATATGCCATCTAGACTTCAATTCAACTGCAACAAATATTGGTCCCTATAGAAGCACTTTTCTTTGTCTCAAGTTCTGCACCACAAAAAAATGTTTGCTTGTTGCCTCTGCTTCTCTCTCCTGCTTCTGCTGCTTCTCCTCCTCCTCTTCTTAAAAGATTTATCTTTATATTTATGTGTGCGTATATGCCAATGAGTGCAGAGTCTGTGGAGGTCAGAAGAGGGTATCAGATTCACCTGCAGCTAGAGTTACAGGCAGTGGTGAGCTGCCTCATTTGGGTGCTTAGAACTGAACTCAGGTCCTCTGGAAGAACGTAAGTGCTCAAAACCAAAGAGCCATGTCTCCAGGCCTGTTACTTACATAGTAAAAAATGTTCAACTTTGCTTTCTTTGATGCTAAAGGACTTAGCACAATGAAGAATGTGTGTGTGCATGTGTATATATATGTATGTATGTGTGTATATATATATATATTCCCTTCCTTTAATGATCAAAACATAACTAAAGGACAGACTATGTTTACTTACATTTCTGCAAATTATACTCATTTAGGTTTGAAAAAGGTGTAAAACTTTTTTTCTGACTCACTGAGCTATATGTATCACCAGCCCAAAAAAACAACAAAAAAATCTTACCAAAAAGCACAAAGTTGAAACTCTCTTCTGAAGAAAAGCCCCAAATGAAAGTGAAATTTCATTTTGTTCATGAAGATTCAAGGAAAGCAGTTATATTTTAATTGAAACACAGAGACTAGATTTCTAATAAGCTAAAATATATGGAGGGTTTGAATCTAATAGTTATAGTAATAAAATACTATCAATAATTGTTTAAAATAACAATGACTATCTTGTGAATACATACAGCCACTCCCCCATTACACACCTGAGCAAAATTACTGAATACTTCTAGGCACTAGGGTGCTAAATCGGAATTTTTCTAAATAAAACCTCCAAAGGAGCAAACACAACTAACAAATGCTGGTAAGAAACACCAAGTCCTTCAAGTTCTTTTGTTTAGTTAAAGGTACCTGCAATAACATGCTTCAGTATATCTACAAACCCCGCCCTAAGTCACCCTGTTAATGTTCCAGTGAGAAAAGGGCAACTTTACAAACATTCACTGAATGTCCCTGAAACTTCTCCTAGCCTAAACCAACGTTTTTCCCAGAGTAGCAAATTTTGATGCTTCAAATTTAACCTAGGGGAACAGTCCAACGCGGGAACCTGAACAGGAGCTTTCTCCCCATGGCTTGTTCTGCCTGCTCAATAACTCTAGACTACCTGCCCAGAGATGGCACTACCCCTAGTGGTCTGGGCTCTTTATATCAAACATTAATTAAGACAATGCCACACAGACTTGCGTGAAGGCAATACGATGTAAACAATTTCTCAACTGAAGTTCCCGTTTCCCTGATGACCCTAGTTTGTGTCAATTTCACACACACACACACACACACACACACACACAAACCAAAAACAAAAACAAACAACCACCCTTCTATTTTCATGTAATTCTGTTGCTGCCCTAGAGTAAACTCAGAGGAGCAAGCATGCTAGGCAAGAGTTCAACCCCTGAGCACCACCCCTTCCTTCATCCTTCTTACAGAGCCTGAATCTATGCAGCCTCACTCTGCTTCCAGCCGTCATAAACTTCTGAAATGGCCAGTTTCAGGACCAGAGTCAGTGCTCAACAAAAGTCACGACAATCCTACTCCCCTAGGCAGTGATGGCTCACAGAGGGGGCATGTTTGTGGAATTCTGGTCAATTAGATGAAATCTTTGAAATGGTTTCTAGAAAAGATTTACTTCAATCTTTAAAAAAGACATGGAGAGGAGAGCATCTGCTACTTGCACTGTCGTGTAAACCCTGGAGCTGCTCTGTGCCCACGCAGAAAATAGCCTGCAAGTCAGGCTGATGTGCTTGAGGGATAGAGTAGACAGAACCTGGGTCTTTGATGCTGTTGGCAAGGTCACACTAGCTAATGCTGGAGTCACTTGCCTACAAGCATACTGTTGCCAGAGAGAGTCAAGACCTTATTGTTAAAGCTTAAGTTCTATTACAGTCCCTTATATAACTACCTTATGAAACCATTAAAAAAAAATTCCTTCTCCTAGTAAACCTATTCCCCTCTACTTAAAAACAACAGCATGCAGCTCTTAGGACTTCTTTTTGCACTGACATTTATTTAGTTCACAGCTAAGTCTTTCATCCATGTGCCACAGTCTCCACCCCTTTAAGTGTTGCTATTTCCTTACGCGCAGTCTCAAATCCTCTTACGGTCCGAATATAGGTAACTAAGTAAACATAGTATATTATTAGCAATGCAGAGAATGTGCCAGGAAGGAACACAGACCAAAGCCAAAGCCATGACACACCGAGAAGAGATTCTGAGTCGGCCCATAATTTAAAAAGCCTATCTAGGGTTTGGTGACAATCCATGGAAAAGGAGAACAAGCCATGCAAGGTATTAAGAGTCGGCACAGAATATCATTCAACAACGTGCTTCAGTTCACACCTGGGCTTTGAACTTTATGAAGCAGAAGGCATGGCTGAGTAGGGGAACACTGAGAGAGACCTCTGAGGAAGACTAAAGACAGAAGATAGCAGAGAGTGGGTTTTGTTTCTCGTTATTTTGCTGTTGATGTTATGTAGTTTCAAGTCTTTTCCCTCCTGAAGGGACTTCTGGTGAGTACAATGAATCAAATGAAGAAATAAACTCATTACAAAAGCCCAAATTTTACTTGTTTCAAATAAGACTACTTCCTTTATAGCTGTGTTTTATACTCTACAGACATAAAATAATTTATGAGTCTTTTCTAATCAACTTTACTGCCTCTTGAAAAGCTAGCTAAATTCTTTCTTCCTTTTTACTTCCCAAACTCTGTCAAGAGGTTATCAATTTCTCTTCCCAGTATTTTTGTAAATGAAATATTCATAAGAAAGGAAAAGAAAGCATGCTATACAGACCATCAGCACACACATCTCTAGTCTCACTGATGTGTTGTCCTGGGTTGATGAAGAGACTCTCACGGAAAAATAAGCAACACACAGATGGAGATTCCCCAACTCTCAAGTGAAACTCCCCTAAGGATTTATTTCCTGCAACAATCTCAAGCAACACTGCTATATTAATTATAGCCAACCACTGCATATTCATTTACCTTAGAATATGAACTTTTTAATAGATAAAATAAGAATATAGAATCATTAGACGAACAAATAAGAACTCACTGCTGTTTTCCCAAACAAAATATACTGAAAATTTTAAAAAGCCTAAACAAATGTCATTAGGCCATATTAAGACATAAAGATAAAAAGAGGCAAGAAACAGCAATTAAAAAAATAATGTGCATACTATCCAATTATAAATACCTGCTGGCCCTCCTTAGCTGCTCCTGCCACCCTTCCTCCAAGCTCACCTCAAATTCAGTTCAGCATTGATCACAACATAGTATGACCTGTAACAGCTACCTAAGTGGTTTTTCTGCCTCTGGTTCACAATTTCTACAGGTCATATGAGTCTCATTATAAACCTGATGATGTCATAACTTAAGGTATTTTTCTGTCCTTCAAGACTCTAAAGACAGAACCACAGGGCATACACTGCCACACTTGGGATGCAATCTGGCCCCTTCATGAATTACATTTACAACAGATAATTCCTTAGGTCCTTCTTTTTATAAGTTGGAAGCTTTGTTGAATGGGGTTTTGTACTAAGGGCACCACTCCTATTCTATTTTGACGAAAGGCTTTGTCTTTTGTCTCTCAACACAAGCCTTGGCTCAAACATTAAATTTCTTGGTGCTCTTTTTCTCCTTACACTTTACTTTTTTTGTTTTTTCTTTTTCTTTTGCCCTGCTTGCTCTTCTTCATTTCAGACCTGCATAAGTGTGAATAACAATAACCAAGTGACAAAGTACACTGAAAAACTCCTCTGCCAACACAAGAGTCCAAAACTTTTCAACTTAGCCTCAGGTAGAGTCTTACAAGGACAAAAAGCAACCACACTCTCTGCAGCTTAGTCTAATATTGTTCCCCTCTGAGACCTTTTTGAGCTGAGCCACTGTAGTCCACACTGTTCTTCTTACTTTGTCTTTCCAAAACCCTGTTAGTGCCAGTCTGTTAAGCGCCACTTACAAAGTCTTCCACATTCCTCCAAAAATCCAGCATGGTTAGACCTATTACAACAGTAGCCCACTCCCTGGTACCAACTTCTGTCTTAGCTACTTTTCTATTGCTGAGACAAAACACAATGACCAAGGCAACTTGGAAAAGAAAACACTGACTTTGGGATTCGCAGCTGTGAAGGGTTAGAATCTACGACCACTATGGGCAAGTAGCACGACAGCAAGCAGGCAGGCATGGTGCCAGAGCAGAGCTTGCTTACATCCTTATCTTACATCCTGATCCACAAGCACTGCACCTTCTAATCCTTCCCAAACAGCTCCACCAACTGGGTGCAAGTATTCACACATGAGTCCAGGTCGGTGTGGTGGTTTGAAAGAACACTGGTCTACAAAGGCAGTGGCACTGTTAGGAAGTATGGCCTTGCCGAGGAAGTGCGTCACTGTGGGAGCTGGCTTTGAGGTCTCTTTTCTCAGGCTTCATTCAGTGTGACAGTCCACTTCCCGATGCCTGTGAGTCAAGATGTGAACACTCTCAGCTCCAATAGCATGTGTGCCTGCGTGCAGCCATGCTCCCTGCCATGATAAACTGAACCTCTGAACTGTAAGTAAGTTACCACAATTAAATGTTTCCTTTATAAGAATTGCCATGGTCTACTTCATAACAATAGAAACCTAACTAACACACTGGCACATTCTCATTCAAACTACTATATGTCACTTCCATACTTAAAAATTACCACTGACCTCTATTGATTAAAAAAATAATAATTCCAAAACTGTTTTATGCTGGTTACTTAACTAGTTGGCTCCAATCCACTACAGACCCTCAGAAGTTTTTCTGGCTGGAGATGTAGAGTAATAAATCACTTGCCTATTTTGTGCACGGTTTAATCTCCCACTAAACAAAAAAACCCAAACAACTGCTGCTCTCAGTCTCTTGAACTCTGTCCGACCTGTTTTGGATCCTAGTGCTGCTCCACTGGTATCAGTTCCCTGAGGGAGACTGCTGCTTTCTTATGCAGCACAATGCCTGGCCTAAACAAGGGGAAGAGGAAAGCTATCAATAAAGTTTTTTTCATGTGATAGTTACATGTCAACCTAACCCAGTGTCTTAGTGAGAGTTCAACAGCTGTGAAGAGACACTATGTCCACGGCAACTCTTAAGAATGAAAACAATGGGTAGGGCGGCTCAGTTCAGAACTTTAGTCCATTAACATAACGTTGGGACATGGCGGTCTGCAGGCAGGTATGATGCTGGCGAAGTAGCTGAGAGTCCTATATCTTGATCTGCAGGCAACAGGAAGTAAACTATGTCACTGGGCATAGCTTGAACATAGGAGACCTCAAAACCTACCCCCACAGTAACACTTCCTCCAACAAAACCACACCTACTCCAACAAAGGCACATCTCATAGTGCCACTCTCTATAGGCTTAGAGGGGCCAATTACATTCAAACTACCACACCCAGCCAACAGGAGCCCAGGTATTGGTAGATATTTTAGGTTTGCAGAAAAGCTATTTTTAGATGGGACCAGTTTCTGATCATGAGCTGGATAAAGCAAATGTCCTCTCTACATGTGTTGGGACTTTGCCAACACAGCAAATATGAAGAAAAATGTTGAGTCAGAGAATTCATGCTCTATCTGCTTTTAAGTTAAAACTTGTGAAATTTTTCTGCCTTTAACCTGGATGGACAAGAAGTAAAAATTACCAGGTCTCCTAAGTCTAGTTTCCCACTGCAGACCAGAGATGCATCAGGCCCTGTGATCAGATGAGTCAATTTCTTAAAAGAAATATTTTTAGAGTTCTGTTTACCGTTTCTGCAGAGGATTCTAATATGCATACTACTTACACAGGTGAAGAAAACAACTTTCTTCCTTTGTTCTAATTCACACTCAAATGACATTATAATTAAAATGCCAACGGAACCAGAAAGATTAGCTTCCTGTCAATGAACTGTTCAATTAAACATAAAGAAAAAGCTGAAAAGTAAGTAGGCCAGTAAATGACTATTTGATGCTTTTCATTTGAACTTTTCTGGAAGTCTAAATGTGTCTTGTATCCTGTGTAAACAGAGTACAGAGTAGGAAGACTTACCACAGACCACACTAAGAAGCCTAACTCACACAAGTGGGGTAACTTGTGTCTCGATTACATTCCTCATGACAAATGCCACCCTGGGGAAAAAACAATCGCCCAGTAATTCTGGGAAGGGAAACAGCAGTGAATGATGGATTCTGGCTCCCAGGAACACAAGCTCTCATGTCTAGATTCTCTTTGTTTAGATTTCATTTTTTTATTTTATTTTGCTGTTTCATTTCTACTGTGGATTCCAGGGTTCAGCTCAGGTTGTCAAGTGTGCACAGCACATACTTTTAGCCCATTGAGCCATCTCACCAGCCATCAGTTTGTATTTCTATGACAGTTTCCTAATTAGGTCGTTTTCTTTCTAACACAAAAGTTTCTTATTTTATGCTGAAATTGGTATAAGGAAGAATTTTCTTATCTTATTACATATCATTCCGTGTGTGTGTGTGTGTGTGTGTGTGCGCACGCGCGCGTGCACATAATACTTACATAAATTGGAAAAGCACTTTCTTGTCTTATATATTATTTTTTGTTTTCATATATTTAAAGTATATTCATATAAAATAAACTGGACAAGAAATATCTGAACATATCCTGAGTACTTTACCATCACTTCCAAATTATGTTACACACTGTATATAAACATATGGTCCTGTTATATTAAAGTCTTATTGTAACAATTCCTGCTAACTTTAAATGTACATTCCCTTCATGCATGAGTAGTTACTTCTGTTTTATAGTCACAAAAAGCTGGATATTCCTGTTTCATAGTAATTCTTCAAAAGTTAAATAATATATCAGACGTTTTTATGTTTAATAAGATCCACATTTATCTCCTTACAGTGTTTTCAAGAAAACATGACTCAAATGGCAATCTTTCTCATTGGCTATAAATGGCTTTGTAAAGAGCAAAGAAATGAGGTTCTCTGTATTAATATGTCAAGCAGCCTACAATCTCATGAAATCTTGCTAAACACTATAGCTAAATATCTTTATTAATGTAATAGGAAGAAAAGGGTATAATAAATGTTACCCGCAGAACAACATACATGATCTTAGAAACTCAAGCTAATATATGTATAAATAAGAGTATCAGTATTCTTGTTTGCTTGGTTAATTTTTGTTTTGTTTTTTCGAGACAGGATTTCTCTGTAGCTTTGGAGCCTATCCTGAAACTAGCTCTTGTAGACCAGGCTGGTCTCGAACTCACAGAGATCTGCCCCTGCCTCCCAAGTGCTGGGATTAAAGGCATGTGCCACCACTGCCCGGTGATTATCAATATTCTTAAGATTTATTTATTTTCATTTTATATGTATGAGTTTGCCTGAAGGTTCATATATGCACCACATGTATGCATGATGCCCACAGAAGTCAAAGGGTTTGTTAGATTCCCCTAGAACTGGATTAAAGACAGTTGTGAACAGTTATGTGGATGCTAGAAACTGAGCCTAGGCCCTTTAGAGGAGTAGGAAGTGATCTTTAGCATTTGGAGTCGTCTTTCCAGCCCATCAGTATTCTGTTTGTTTATTTTTGTTTTTGAGACAGGGTCTCATTATGTAGACTAGGCTGGCCTGGACTCTGTAAACCAGGCTGATCTTGAACTCAGAGAACCACCTGCTGGGACTGAAGACAAGTGCTAGTAGGCCTGTCTATCCTTCAGTATTCTTAAAACAATTTTGACAAAACAAAATTTTTGACAAAACAAAACCATAATTTTTACCAGAAGAACATAATTTTAACTATTACCTTTTAGAACTAGACAATCAAAGGTATGATTTTAAGATGTTTTAACAACAAAAATACAAAGCAACTCATCCCATTGTCCTCATTATTAACTTAAAAGGGAACCTATTCAAAAAAATCCTTAAAAAGAAATTTATGCTAAACCATATTTGGAATTTATTTATTTATATTACTTTAAATTTATTCTCTGGCAATTTTATACATACATATATATGTATATGTATATATATATATAAAGTATGTTGATCACATTTATGCCCTATTCCCCTCTCCACCCCCTTTCAATTCCCTTGGAACCCTTCCTTTTTTCATGTCTTTTCAGTGGAGTTGTTTGCACATGTGTGCTAAATCATACATAGGTAACTTCCCAGTGACTACACACCTACAGAAAAATAATTCCCTCACTCCCAGCAGCCATTAACTCTTATGAGCTCAGTTTAAAAAAACAAATTATTACCAAGTCACAAAATGATGATTATTATTTTGAAAGAGCTCAATTTGGAATATCAAAATATAATGAAGCAGGGCTTTAAAAATCAAATAAATATTGTAAGCAAAAATATAATGAATAATAAATAAAACACTTTGTGTAATCCTGTTGATATAGCTCAGTTCACAGCATGCTCACCAACACATCCAACCCCAGTAACAAATAAAGCAGGTATGAGGGGGGACACAATTATAGTACTTGGGAAGTGAAAGATAGGAAAAAGAGAAGTTCAATGTCACTTCTGACTATACAAATTCATGGTCAATTTGGGACACATGACACTCTGTCTAAAAAAATTAAATAAAAACTGTATAAAAGACAAAATTATACTTTTGATATTATGAATTAAAACTTATCAGCCCCAAATCTAAGTGTGATTAATTAAGATGATCCACCTACTCTTTGTACGTTCTTGTTTCAGGGTCTTCTGTCATGACATCATGAAGGGCCTCCACAGAGATATTTATAATTGCACAGAATTTATCTTGGATAACACTAGAATAAAAGAGAAACAAAACAGAATAATCAGGGAATTTTAATAGCATATTTAAAAAATTTCAAATACTCTTGAACACATAAGTTTAGCACTGAAACAAAAAAAGCTTTCAAAATGTCTTTAAGGTAATATTTTTCCAACTGCACATATCAGCAATTTTTCTTTTGCAACATTACCATCTTTAAATATTGGATGAATGAGAGCATCAGGAAAGATAAATGAAGGCTGAGGAGATGAGTCAGTGTTAAGAGAGCTTGCCATGTCAGCATGAGGACCTGAATGTGAGTCCTCAATGTCCACGTAAAAGGGAGATGCAGCCGTGTGTGTCTGTAGCCCTAGCTTTAAGGGTTGAGACAGAAGAAGCCCTGGGGTTAAAAGCTTGTCTCATAGGAATAAAGCTGAGAGTGAAAGAGAGATACAATTTATTTTATATACATTCATATCGCGCGCTCTCTCTCATACACACACATATTTTACTTTTTTTTCTAATAGTCTTGTGTTAATTTTATAACTAAGGGCCCAAAAGTGCTGACAAAATGTCTTTCTGAAGACATTCTCAGGGGAAAAGGAAAAACATGTAGTGTCTGTTTGGGTTAAGGCTTCACCTCAGTCCCTGGCATCCATATATCCAAAGAGTCATCAGTCTTATCCCAGAATAAAAATTATTATTATTATTATTATTATTATCCCCACAGCATTGAAGTTTACACTGTTTAGATACTTTCCAGAATTTAGACTGTAAATATTTTTGTCCCCTAAATGGAAATAATCCTTTCTATATAGTAATTCTCTGCATGATCATGAGAAAGCACAGGAAAACATCTAGCTCCCCTAGGAAAAGCCAGCCAAAGAGAACCTAAACATTCATAATTCAAAGTCCATTAATTCACTCTTTTTAAAAAACAAAGATTTATTTTTATGTGTAGATATGCTTTTCTTGCATGTATGTCTGTATATCACTTGTGAACCTGGTGCCTGTGGAGGCTGGGAAAAGGGTGTTGGATCCCCTGGAACTGAAGTTACAGCCAGTTGTGACCTATCATATGGTTGCTGAAAATTGAACCCAGGTCCTCTGGAAGAGCTGCTAGTGCCTTAATTACTGAGCAACTAATCCAATCCAGCCCCACAACTCACTACCTTAAAACAAAGCTTATTTTCTTTAACTCAATGATCTTACAAAGGATTTTATATGTGTAGTATTTATCTAGGTTTTTATTTGTTTGATGTTACTGCACAGTCACATAAAATGTCTGCACCATCCTCAAGCCATCATCTCTATCATTAAAAGAAATAATTAAGACAGTGGATATGGAGCTAGTGAGACGGGTCCATGGTTAAAGGCACTTAGCAACATGACCAAAGACCTTAGCAACATGATTGAAGACCTGAGTTTGCCCTCAGCACCCATGCAGTACAAACAGAAAAATGACTCTTGCGGGTGGTACACACACACACACACAGAAAAAAGTAATACAACTTTTAAAAAGATGATCAATATTTAGTGTATTAGTTACTTTTCTTTTATTCTGTGTCTTAAGAAGGGTTTCTCTATTGCTGTGAAAGGCACATCATGACCACAGACATTCTTATAAAGGAATACATTTAATTTGGGTGGTGGCATGCAGATAGACATGGCGCTGGAGAGGTAGCAGAGAGTTCTTACATCTTGAATCACAGGCAACAGGAAGTAGTCTGGCTTGCTGGGCACAGCTTGAACATACCAGAGACCTCAAAGCCTACCTCCACAGGGCAACACACTTCTTCCAACAAGACCACACCCACTCCAACAAGGTCAAATATCCCAGTAGTGCCACTCCTCTTGGAGTCTTTCAAGCTACCCACACTGAGATAAAAAACTATGACAGTGGCAACTTATAAAAGAAGCATTTTAATTGGGCTTAGGGTACCAGAACATTATGGTACATAATGGTGAAAGAAAGGCACGGAGGCAGGAGTAGCTGTGAACACACATCTAGAACTTCAACAAGGAGGCAGAGAGTTAACTGGGAATGGCACTGAGTCATCTGCAGTCTCAGTCTTTATATCACACACCTCCTCCAGCAAGACCACACCTCCTAAACCTTCCCAAACAGGTCTACTAACTGGGGGCCAACCATTCAAATATATGAGTTATAGGTGCCATTCTCATTCGAACCACCACATGCTGTATCTTAGCCTTCTAACAGAATTTCCTGTCCTTTGAGATTCTGCGGAGAAAGATTATGCATGAAAAGAAAACAATGCCCAGCAAGGATATACTAAGTTTATGTAGGACATACTAAGAATATGCACGAAAATGAAATGACCAATGTCTAATACAAGTCACACATAACCCAAGCTGGTACCAAACTCGCTCAGTATAAAGGGAGAGACCTCAAACTTGTGATCTTCCTGCCTCCCCTACCTACACCATACCTGATTTTTGTGGTACTGAAAATCAAACCCAGGGTTTCACGCATGCTAGGTAAGTAGTCTGCTAACTGAGTTCCATCTCCAACCTTGGTTTCCTTAAAAGAGGGAATATAAAGAAACTTAACAGAGATTAGTAATCATGGAATCAGGCTAAGATCTCACCATTGTTAATGCTGAAAATTGTTTAAAGCAAAACTATATCATAAGTAATTACAAGGCAATCAAAAGATATACCCTAGAACAAATTTAAAAAGTCAGTTGCCAGTGCTGGAGAAATGGTTTGGCACTGAAAAGCCCTGACTGCTCTTCCAGAAGCTATCTACAGGGTGGCTCACAGCAGCCTATATAACTCCAGTTAGAGGGGATCCAACAGGCACAGCATATAGTGGCACACAGACAAAACACCCATACACATACAGTAATAAAATAAAAAGGCATCTGTAGTAACATTATTAAAGTTGTATGAAAAGGTACTTGTACTCAGGAATAAAGCCTGAAGAAGTCCCGTATGCCATACAGTTCAGCCAAAATGAGAATAATGTGCTCTAGAAAAGTGTTACACACACACATATGCACACACACTTAGACCGGGTCTCATTATGTATGTAGCTCTTGCTGTCCTGAAACTCACTATGTAGACCACCTGCCTCTTCCTCCCCAGCGCTGCAATTAACACCAGGTCCAGTTAGTGTTCCATAATTAAAAGGCAACTCTGACTATTAATGATGAGGGCACTGATAACAACAATTGGTAAGTAGCTACCTGCCAATAAAACAAGATAGCAGCAAAGTTCACAAAACAAAATTACACAAATGAGGCTTGATGGCAAAAAAAAGACACAGTTGGTGAGATGGAATGATAAATATGACCAAGATACATTGAAATACATTGCACCAAATTCTCAAAAAAGAAAAAAAATAAGCAAAAACTAGTAACCTTGATATTTAAAAAATTTTGCAAGAAACAAATAAAATAATAATTTGAAATAAGAGGAAAAACTATTTCTCTAAGGTATTATTTTTAAAACCTTTATGTGTATGAGTATTTTGTCTGTGTCTATGTAAGGGCATACCTGGTACCCTCAGAAATCAGAAGAAAATGTTGGATCCCCTGAAACTGGTGTTATAAATGTCTGTGAGCCACCATTTAGGTGCTAGGAACCACACTTAGGTCCCTCTACAAGAGGAGCAAGTGCTCTTGATCACCAAGTCATCTTTCTAGCCTGTATTTTTAAATTATTTAAAAATATTTATATGGCAGACAAGCAGAGTGGAGAAAGCCTTTGATTCCAGCACTTTGGAAGCAGAGGCAAGCACATCTCTGTATTCCAGTCAGCTTGGTCTACATATGGTTGGTTGCAGGGGAGCCAGGGCAAGAGAATAAGACTTTAAAAAGATTAAGTCTTTAAAAAGAAAAGAAACTATGCAATCAACTAACAACTTTATACAAACAAAAATTTGACTACTTCTTACATGTATATTCTAGCCAAAAAGGCTATCTATTATCTATGTCTGCTTACATGTATATTCTAGCCAAAAAGGCTATCTATTATCTATGTCTGCTTACATGTATATTCTAGCCAAAAAGGCTATCTATTATCTATGTCTGCTTACATGTATATTCTAGCCAAAAAGGCTATCTATTATCTATGTCTGCTGCAAGCAGACTCCCTGACAGGATTCCTCCTCCCCACTCCCAGCATGGCATCTTAACTGCATCCACATCCTCTCCCATCTGCTCTTGGCAACCTCACAGGCATCTCAGACTCGAGACATCTACACTATGGGATGCCTCCCAAAGTAAAAACAAGGGGGAAAAGTAAGAGCAGGCTCTCCTAAATTTTCCTCCATGAATAAAGACAAGGTCTATCCCAGCTGGTGAATCAGTTCTACTCTTTCTCGTCATTCACCCTTCCAAAGCTCAACTCACCATCACATTCCATAACCATCTTCTGGCCTCCAAGGGCACTCACACACTTACACAGGTGTGCATGCATGTGTGCACGTGCACATACACACACACAGAAACAGATGGTATAACCACATATTCACACCCACACAGTGGACTAATTAATAGAAATCCTGGAACTTTATACATGAGAAAACACAAAACCACCTACGAAAGAAAACCTGATAACAAAAAGCGGTCCAGACAATCTCTTCCCTGGACGCCTGTTTCACAGAATTTCTTCACTCTCTCACAATGTCTACCTAAACTGCCCGTCACTTAGCCTGTGGCTATCAAAACACTGGCAATCTTTCAGTTGTAAAAGACTAAGAGGTTCCTTGATCTTCACCCTGGTCTCTCCTCCATCTTATGGGCATTCTCTATTTCCTGGTTACTTGGTGCCAAAGTGACCAGATATCTTCTGTCTGGTATCACAGACATCCTCACTTGTAGCAAAATATCTCTATTATTACACTGCGAGAAAAGTTCTAGTGCTTTCCAGTTATTCCAAAAGGCTTTGAAATTCTACAAATCAGCAATGTTACACAACTTCATAACATATTCTGTAAATAAATGGCAGCCTAGTTACCAGAGAAAAATACTTCCATGAAATGGCCCTGGAAGTTTAACCACTGATTATACATTCAATGGAAAACTGTGTCCAGTTTTTAAAATGTCCTCCTGAAATGTAATTATTGTAAATTGGAGCCTGTCCATTCCTGAGTATTCTAATCAAGAACATTTAATAAATAGTAGAGGCAAGAACTTACAAAAAACGGTCAGAAAATACAGATATATAAAAGTGGACAAAGTAAGCTTTATTTAAAAAGCTACTCAAAACGAAGAACAAAGAAATTATTGTAAAAACTTATTTCACACATTACTTCAATTATCTCATATTTTTAAAACTAAAATGCCAAGAGAACAAAAAAGTAAGTTGAGTAATAATTTTAAAGGAAGCACCTGCTGACAAAGCACACAATGAATGCAACATCAAGCCTATGTGCTCAATTACAGCTTCATTTGTAGACTGCTAAATCACAATATAAGCTACGTAATAGATAGATATAGATAGATTTTTAAAAAAAAACAAAAAACCTGTTGCTTAAGTTTCTGTCTCATACCACTGGAGACTTTTAAGATCAAAGTAAAAGCTCCATCATACAGATTTTTCTAAACTCCAAACATACAATTATATTTCTCTCAAATGTCTTTAAGACAGACAGGGTTTCAGTTTGGGGGACATGAAGAAACTTTTACTATTTACTACACATACTGCTGCACTATTTATTTTTCCTTCCTTTAAATGTACTATTAGCTATGAAATGAAAACAATGGAAATACTAGGAATCTGGAGGACTTAACAAAAAGAGCAAGCATTAATAAAAATGCTCCAGTTCCCCCCCGCAAAAAACCCTTCATTTCAGTCACAAAGAATGTAAGAAAATAAAGAGTTTTTGTTTGTTTTTTACTATAATCATCCCCCACCCTGAAATTACAAGTTAGGCAAAAAGAACCTAACAGTGAGAACTCAGGAGTGGGTACAGAAGAAATTACTTTTATCATCTTTTATAAGTGAATGCGTGTCTTACATGCAGAGGACGAAGGACAACCTGAGTCATCCATCCTGACCATCCACCTTGTTTGAGACAGAATCTCTTAGGTTATTTTCCACTGCTTGTACCAGGCTAGCAACCCTAGAAACCTGCAGGGTTTACTGTGTCTATGCTTCCCATCTTCCACAAGAGCTCAGGGATTACTCACATTGATGCTTTTACAAGGTCTAAGGATTCAAACCCAGGCCCTTATGCTTGCAGAGCAAGCACTTTCACCCCGAGCCACCTCCCGGCTCTGTTACCACTTTCTACTCATCTTCAACTCCTCAAATATCTTTATGCAGTGGTTCTCAACACACGGTTTCCCAACCAGCAATTATGAGCAAACTTGTTAAAACTGAAAACTAGACAGGCATGTTGGCACACATCTTTAATCTCAACACTTTGCCAGCCTGGTCTACACAGTAAGACCCTGTCTCAAAACAGAACTTGAAAACTAACAACTTGTTCCACACCCACTCAATCTGAGAGAGAGTGGTAGAAACAGGGCAGGGATAAGCGGACACCTAGACGGGTCTGAGATTGAGAACCCATAGTAAGGCATTGCAAAATAATACTTCTTATAAGTATTCCCATGTTATAAAAGAAGTTAAAATTATTACTTGGTTAAACATCCAGAATGCTTTAGAATACTACCACATGGCTAATATTCATTTTTAATAAATTAATTTTAAAAATTAATTAATAAATTAATTTAAAAATTAATTAATAAATTAATTTAAAATAATTAATAATAAATTAATTTTAAAAAGGACACACATATTTTTTTAAATATTATACAGAGTGGTACAAAACTACAAATGTGTACTAATATAGAAAAGCACTGCATTACTTGATTTATTAATAAATGTCTATATTAAAGAGTCTAAAAGCTAAAGTTCTAATCTTCCTTGCTTACCTGTTTTGCAAAATTATGGCCTAAGTGCTTGTAATTTTGGTAGCAAATGTTTACTTTGAATGTGTTATATAGTAAACTGAAATGGATTTACTAAACAAACCTTATCCTGAACATCTACTTGCCAGGTATTTAAACATGGACATCAAATACACATGAATCTCAAATTCTATCAATTCAAAACTGAATCATCTTGACCCACTAACCTCCCCCTTATTCCTCAGCTTCCAGACCGTAGCACAGAATTGCCTACGGTAAAGCAGAACATTTTTTCTTATTTTTCCTTTACCTGCCACACCTCAATCAATCGCCAAAGCAGGTCCTTTGACTTCCAGAATAGTTCCTGATCCATCCTACTCACTACATTGGCACAGGCCTCCAGCATCTCCACCTGGGTTAATGGTTCTACTTCTTATCCAGTTAATTCTGCTCCCTCCATAGAGTCAACTTTTTCTACAACAGGTTTAATCCCATAGTGTCTCTCCACCACTTAAATTCCTCAAGGGCTCCTGGTGGCCCTCAGAATAAAGCAGGGACTTGATCGGGGGAGGGGGAGGGAAATGGGAGGCGGTGGCAGGGAGGCAGAAATCTTTAATAAATAAATAAATAAATAAATAAATAAATAATAGCTTTGATCCATCGATCTCTCTCTTCTACTGCAAATCTCTCACTACCTAAGCAGCTCTAAGTGTACTGAATTTTGATCATGGAAAACAGTATTCTTTCTTGCTCTACATGGTAACCTCTCTGACCGCTTTCTTCACTGGGTTAATCTCTATGTTTCATGATAAAAGGATTTTTGTTGTTGGCGTTGTTCAGTTTTGGTTTTGACACATGACCCTTACTATGCAACCCCGGCCAGCCTAGAATTCACAGAAAGCTGCCTGCTTCTGCTGCTTGAGCATCGAGAGGTGTGTGCTACTACACCCAGAATGATAGTTTTAGCGTCTCTCTTTTCTTTTTCATAAAGTTATGCTTTGTCACCACATACACACAAAAGTGCTATCGAGAACAGCACTTAGCATACTGCATAGCAATCATGCGTCTTCTTCTAGATTCAAGTTTTACTAAGAATAGGAATCATATCTAATTTTTCAAAATTATACTCCTACTGTCTAGGCAGCAACAAAGCATAAAATTAAAAACTTCAGCTCAAGTAAAAAAGACTTATAACATGTCATAAGACATGAGAATTCTGGAAAATTACTTGAACTCTCTCTTCCTATTTTTCCTCTTGTATAATTTAAATAAGACAGTACAATCTTATAAGACTTAAGAAATAAACATTATTTGTGACATATGATGCATTTAACATGATGCTCAGTACCCAGAAAGTTGGCTGCTTATTATCCTGTTACAATATCAAAGAAAATATATGCAGAATAAATACACTTTATTCAAATTACCAATAAGCATTTTAATAATTCTAACATCACATAATTTATTATGTTTCCAAGTAATGTATATAAATCTATAGGAAGGGTTGAACTTTATGTCCACATGGCACTACAGGGCTTTTTACAGTCAATATTTAGTTGAGTTATAAAGCAGAATGTTCAAAGAGAATGACCTGTGCCTCGTTATCAGGAACAATTTGTTTAAGTTCAATCTGCTGCAAGCCAGGACTTTCCAAAGAATTTGGGGAGGTATTACAAATTGAGGTAGGCACATTATACCTTGCTGACTGATAAAAGCTGTAATACTCAAGTCTGTTTTCCACTGAGTTTTCTAGAGCCTTTAACTTTTGTTTAAACTGAATAACTTTGTAGATCAAAAAAAAGATTAAAACACAAGCTAAGATGAAAAAAGCTAACAAAATGTCAAATGCCTCATTCAACTTCTCAACTTCTTGAGTACAAATTAGAGATGTTTTTCCTGACACAGAAGAGGCATCAGTTGGTAGAACACGAGTTTTTTCCAAGTTCAAATTAACAGGAGTAAGCTGTATTTGCACAGGTAAAACTGTGGTCGTCTCTAATGCATTACCAAATGTATTCTCTTGAAAAAACCTAGTGGCAGATGAAGCACGAATCCGCTCCCAGATGGTAATGCTCTCGGTCACAGTGTTTTCCAAATGATTTCCACTTGCAGTTACTTTATGCCAGGCCATCATTAGTGCAGTGGTCTCGTGATGAATATGAAGAGATTTTACAGCCCAAGCTCTGGATATATTTGTCGAAGGTAAAGTACAATTTGTAATGTCAGTCCATTTAATATAACATAATGCTGTGCCCCACATAGATAGGGGATTCTGACAACAGATGTTTACAGCAATGGCTGAAGAGGCTAGCCAGTCTCGAAGACCCAAAAGTTTGCGTTCACAAAATTGGAATTTCCCTGAAGATGAATCAATGAAGATAATGGCTTAGGGACCCTTGGATGTAATTCTGTAAGATTATTAAATGACAGATTAAGGATCTTCAAAGGTGCTCCCATATTTTAAATGTATCATTATCAATGTTTCAATTATTGTTTCTAACTTAAAATAATTACCTTAACAAGCTAAATGCATCATGTCCAAATTTTCTAAATAGTTACCAGTTAAGATCAAATGTTTAAGACTATTAATTTTACTAAATCCATTCCTACTAACAATATAATCCTTACGTGCTTTGGGGAGATACTTTACATGAATAACTCTTTTAAATACAAAGAACTATCATTTTTCAAAAGGTCAGCAAGATAAAGACAGTATCAAGATTTGTAAGTACATTTAATGGTACTTTTGTTAAATTATTACTTTCTAGATACAAATAGTCAAGAAATACAAGATACTGAAACTCTGATATCTATATTCTTAATTTTTAATGTTCAATGAATCAAGAATCTGGGAACCTCTGTATCACTGCTGAGCACAGTGAAGCAAGACCTCTATAGATGCAGATACAGAGATAAACCAGATCATTAAGCAATCTTCTTGGAACAAAAAACACACAATTAGACTATAAATACAATTCAATGAGGACCTGACAGTCCCTTAAATATTTCAGGCTCTAAGCATTTTATAAAACTGTTTAGAGACAGAACATATAAATGACCTAACAAAGCCTTTTAGATACTCTTGCACAATATTAGAGTTATCCAAATACAATATTGCAAAAGAATTAAGTACTATAAGTTCACTTTCACTTATATGAGACATTATTCCCAATTAGTTACAGAAAAACTGTACTTTCAGTAAAGTTCTAAGGAGTATGAAAAGCCTGTGTTTCTCTCTCTCTCAAGAAGAGCTGGTAAGGAAACACACACCCTAGTATTTATACAATAACAATACAAAAAAGCAGGTAACAACCAGAAAGAAATGTAGGTAAAGCAGAGAAAATGGTATACATATGTAAGCAAACCTAGTATCATTTTTCATATCAGAATTAACTCCAAAGACAAAACTTTAAATTATCAAGGTTTTAAAACAAAAGTATCAAAATACTCAAATTTCAGTAATCTATTTAAACTAGGGTTAGCTAAGAACACATGTTAACTCAGACTATGAGTCAAAGTATTCTACAAAGAACATTTGGAATAGAATGCTAGCACTGCAATGAAACTCACTCTTGAGCAAAGATAATTCAAACTCCATAAACTGAAAAATGCTTGCAATAATTAACTATTACAATCAGCTACAACAGATGATATGAAACAGAGGTTTGGAATACATGCCCCGTAATCTACATAAAACCTAACAGCAAAGACCAACTTATGAAAATATGAACACTGTATAAAAATCAAGCTATAATATTCCACAAAATTCATTTCGGCTACAAGTCTGTACTTAAATAATCTTACCAAGAAAAAGAAAATCATATCACCACTTGTCTTTCTTAAGCAAAGACTTTTGTTTTAACTTTGAAGAGCGCCGATCTTTAACTCAGTTTCTTTTTGGGCCACTGCTGACCTCCAATGCACCACCTCTTTTGAATTTTAAAGTCACAGCTTGCTCAGGAAACGCCACTCTTCACACTGGTTCCTCTACAGTCAGTGTGTAAAACGGGGTTGCCATGGATACAGGAAACTGAGAGACAGGAAGTAAGTTTATCTGTGCTTCAAAAGTATTGTTAAAAGGAAATCTCGGAACCTATTTTTTTTTCCAGAATGCATTCAGTTTTCCTAATATATATGCCTAAATAGCTCCTACAACTTGGAAGATATTTTTAAAGCCAGATGCTTGAAAACTTGAGGTATTCAAAATATAAGTAAGTCTTTAGTTATCAACAACACGTTATCAACACAACTGCATTGTGTAGGAAGGCCAGAAATTGACATCAGTACCCTCCTCTATTATTCTCCAACCTACTTTTTAAGCCAGGTTCTCACTGAGCTCCTGAGATAAACTCCACTTCTCAGAGATAGGAGGACAGGCCGCACCACCACACCTGGATTTTTAAGATGGGTGTTTGGGATCTGAACTCAGGGTCTCACACTTGCAAGGCAGCAAGCACATTACTGACAGAAATATTTCCAGCTCAACAACACAAATTACTACATAGCAAAACGTACACTGAAATAAAAGTATATAAAATAATATGATTGTCTTCTTTTTTATTTGTTTTTCAACAGGGTCTCATTATATAGCGTTGGCCAGCCTAAACTCTCTATATAGACCAGGCTTGCCTTGAACTCATAGAGAGTTGCCTGCCCCTGCCTCTGGAGCCTGGGATTAAAGGCATGCGCCACCACATCAAGAATGTTTAAATGCATTAACATTTTTATTTTCAAACACTTATTGAAGATTTATTCATTTAAAAACAGTACATAAAATCAACTAATAATTTAGAAGAATACAAAGTATTGATACATTATCTGCTGAGATTTTCTGTTAAAATTTCTAAAAAAAAAATATGTAGAAAAATTCTGACTACTATCAATTAGTACCTAAAGATATTAAGGCATAAGCCCTGGGGTTGGGGGATAATATAAAGTTCCTTACCAAATTATTAACAGAAGTTTATCTTTGCATAAACAGCTAGGGAGAAGAGACTGGGAGAAGAGTAGGTAAAATGCTCACCATGCAAGCATTATGACCTGAGTTGGGATCACTAGCACGCACGTAGAAAAGCTGAGTGTGGCTGCATTACCTACAACCCTGGTATTAGTAAGGCAGGGACAGGAGGTAATCCCTGAGGCTTGCTTGTTGCGGGAGGTCCTTCTGCTCCTTCAGCCAATAGCCACTGAGAGACCACGCCCCAGTGGCTGAAGGAGCGGAAGGACCTCCCACAACACTTGCTGGCCTCCCATCCTCCTGAATGAGTCATCTACAGGGCTAGTGAGAGACCCTACTGTGGAAAAAAACAAAAGTAGAGACTGAGAAAGAGGTCCAAAGTTGAACTCTGGTTTTCATACCTGTACACAGGTATATAAACAGGTATGCACATACAGAGGTGGGAAGAGTAAAAGAGCCTCCTGAATTTCTTTTCACACTATATAAATGTCTGATTTCATTTAAATACTTTAGTTTTAAAATGGAATCTGAATCTAATAAAATTTTTACTTAAATGAAGATTAAGGGGCCAGACAGACAACTCAGCAAATAAAAGTGCTTGGCATACTAGCCTCATAACCTGAGTTGGTTTCCGGAATCCATGAAAAAAAAAAAAAGCCAGGCACAGTGTATCCATCCCTAATCTCAGTACTTCCATAGAGAGATGGGAGGTGGAAACTAGAGAATGATCTAGAATCTTTCAAGCCAGCTAACTTGGAGTATACAGCATTTCAGGAAAAAAAAAAGACTCCAACTTAACAAAGTGAAAAGAGAGAACCAACTCTCAAAACTGTCTAGTGACCTTAATATATATGCTATATAACACACACACATGTTCCCTTATACAAGTAAATAAATAAAATAGACTTATAGAGTTGAATAAAATTTTTATATATTGTTTAGTCATTGATTTCTAGCTTTTAACCAATATTTTTTAGTATTATCAGTAAAATACAAAGTAACAGGGAGCACTATACACTCTATTTTCAATTACATCACACATATCAAATAGGAAAGAATTACAGGACAAGTCTATTAAATTCAGAATAAAGAAATAGGAGAAACACGAGATCAGAACACATTAGTTCCCCTCTCCTCTGTTACCTGTCCACTTTAGTGGTTTCTCTGTGCTGCCTTAACTATGAATTTTAGGGGTGAAGAGTGCCACTTGTTTAGTCAATTCGCTTTCAATAACTACAAATAGCCTTTATGAAATTACATAAAATTATTGAATTCTACCAAAAGAAATGTTCTTAAATTAGTACAGCATTACAATTTTTAATTTTTCTTCCAAATAGCAACATGCCTTTTATAGAACATTCCTTACAAATACAATCCCTAAGTTAAAACTTTAAACAAAATGTACACTGAAAGAAAACAACTCTATCGGTGTCTGCACAAACGGAATGAAATTCAGCTAGACAGAAGAACCAATAAACCAGGGGCAGGAAGGTGGCAGAGCAGGTAGAGGCATCTGCGACCAAAGCCAACATTCAGTTCACAAGACCCATACTTTTGAAGAAGAGAAACCAATTTCCAAGCTGCCCTCTCATATCTACACACCTGCCATGGCACACACACTGGGCCAAAAAAATAATTTATTAAAAACCTAATAGAATACATAGTGCCTTTATAAATACCAAATCCAACATTACTGTTTGCTTGCATAGGCACGGAGTACTTCAATGTCCCTTTGAAAATGACATTGCCATGTAGCAGAAAGTTTGGTGATGCAAAAATAATACTATGCACTCAATAATTTAAACAAGTTTCTTTTGGTGGAATACTTATTTTAAAAAATGAGCATTAAATATATGTATTTTCCATTCTGAACCCAAATATAGCAGCATAAACAGTAACATTAATGTAAACAAGAAATTTCCTCTAGCTCCTTACCATGAACTGCTTAACACAATTAATATACAGGAAGGATGCACCAAAGTATATATGTTTACAAATGATTTTCATGGCATTCAAAAGAGTCAATCAGTACACAACAATCAATCAACTATAAGTCAGAAGTCTTTGTATCATGTAAGCTCCTCAAGGAAGGAACAGCTCAGCAGAACCTCTTAAAACATGCTCCCACTACCAAGAGTGGAAAGGTCTCCATAAAATGATGTCTAGAGGCAGATGGCAGAATTTCTTACAAGTGGCATCTAGGGGAAGGTGATACTATAGTTTTTTTGGGACACCAATTAGCTCCCATGAGATTAAGCTGCTATAAAGAACAAGCTGAAGGAGCTGGATGCTTAGATCAGTGCAGAACACTTTATCCAGCATGTTTGAGGGCCAGAATTTCAGCCTCAAGGACAGAAAGAAGAGAGAGAGAATCTTGCCTCAAAATCTTTCTCTTACACTTAATGATTTATGAATAAAATACTACAAAAGACTCATTTTACTTCAAAAGATGAAAATGAAGCAATATCTTCAAGTACATTATATACTTGCATGAAAATGGCCTTACATTCATAGTAAAATCTAAAACAAAAATAAATGCTTTTTTTTTTTTTTTTTTGGTTTTTCGAGACAGGGTTTCTCTGTGGCTTTGGAGCCTGTCCTGGAACTAGCTCTTGTAGACCAGGCTGATCTCGAACTCACAGAGATCCGCCTGCCTCTGCCTCCCGAGTGCTGGGATTAAAGGCGTGCACCACCACCGCCCGGCTAATAAATGCATTTTTTTAAAGATGAAAATTTAAGTCTACTATGTCAATTATTCACTTAGGAACAATGAGGTCAGTCAAATCATAAGTCATAAGGCAGGAGACAGAAAGAGGAGAGTCTACAAGATTTTGAACTTCTAGCCTCCTACCCTGTGAGCCCATCAGACCCTGCTTCAAGCACCTATCCTTGTTGCCTTTTTCTTAATTAGACAACAAAACATTGCTCTTTGGAACCTACTTTTTTAACTGAAAATATTAGTCTAATGCTGTAGAATATTTTAAGGTGTATTACTTTTGTCTATGCTCTGGAACATTTGTTTAATGATGCAAAGATGTGTTTAATTAAATAAAATCCACCTGCAGTCAGAAGGCTGAGTCAGCAACTATTTGACAGAAAGTGGCAGGGAGGAAAAGATTGTTAAGGAGGGATGAGGAGAAGCACAGGGGTCTCTGGAGTGTGCATGAGGGAGAGAAGGTGAGCTAGGTGAGCTACTTGCTCTTTGGCCTCTCTGAGGAGCAGAATTTCACCTCAACATTTGAATCTTGAGTTCTTTAGAGGGACAGAGATTAAGATAAGCTCCATTAGTAGCTTCCAAAGATTCAGTGCCTAAGAGAACAGAATTCCCTCAGGCTGCGGTTACCATGGAGTTGCAGTTGCTGATAGGACAATCATGGATTAAAAGGCAGCAGCGATTTTAAAAGAAAACAACAGTCTAATGTATTAAAAAAAAAAAAATCACTCAAACATCCAGGGGTGGTGTCATACACTTGGAATTGCAGGAGTCAAGAGGAGGAAGTGGAGAATCAATGGCAGCCTAGTCCACATACTGAGTTTGAAGCCAGCCAGTGCCACACAGTCAGACATTGCCTTCAAACAAATGAATATACAAAGGGAAAAAAAAATAATAAATGCTTTAAGAAGTTTATAAAAATATATAATGACTTGGAAAATTCTTAAAATTAAATTCCCAAATAAAACACTGCATACACTATTTTTGCGAAAAGTATAGTTAAAAGTATGCCCAATCAAAGCATAGTAAATCTGATTTTTCAGAAAATCTGATTACAAAGCATTCTCTAAGAAAGCGAGACACATACGCACACATTTTGTGGCTTTACTAATACCAGTTGATATCACTCAACTACCTTACATTATTTTTTTTTTTTTTTATTTTAGACAGGGTTTGTTAGTAGTTTTTGAGCCTATCCTGAAAACTAAGTCTTGTAGACCAGGCTGGCCTCGAACCCACAGAGATCCGCTGCCTCTGCCTTCTCCTGAGTGCAGGGCTTGCACCACCACTGCCCGGTGGAAATTCAAATTCTTTTTTTTTAATGATTTATTTATTATGTATACAGTGTTCTGCCTGTATGTATGTCTGCAGGCCAGAAGAGGGCACCAGGTCTCATTATGAATGGCTATGGGCCACCATGTGGTTGCTGGAAATTGAACTCAGAGCCTCTAAGAGCAACCAGTACTCTTAACCTCTGAGCCATCTCTCCAGCCCCAAAATTCAAATTTTTAAAGCACTTCATCATCTCAAAGAACACATCTGTGTGAAGCTCTTAAAAACATATGTATTAAATGTTTCTGAAGTTCGAAAGTGGATCACCAATTTAGAAAGCAAACACCAAAAAGATGTTTATCATTTATTTCTACAAGTTATAGTTTTAGTTTATCCTATGCCTTTTAAATAAATTTATTTTTAAAGCATTAAAAGAAAGTATATGTAAATAAGCCCAGAGATTATTTTCATTAAAAAAAATCAGCTGAGAGTAATATTATTCTCTATGTGTAAATAATAAAGACTTTTAAAAAGGCAGAGAAATTCAAACTGAACATCCAGAATTTGAAAATTATTTTAGCTACGGAACTGTTAAAATAGAAGGGACACAGGAAGTTGTACTGAACAACTGCAAAAAAACAAAAACAAAACAGTGGACTCATGCCATTAATTCATTATTAGGCAATGATTCTTTAGAAATTCCCTAAACTATAAAGATCTAGGATATCAAGATTATCTTTCTCATACATTATCAAGTCTACAGAATTGCTTTTATGTCTTTAAAAATTCAAACTAAATATGGGACTGGGAGTTTCCTTGTAGAATTGCTTCAACAGTGAAGATAGCCAAAAAACAAAAACAAAACACAAACAAACAAACAAACAAAAAAACCCCGAGAACTTGCTATCTGCGCTTAACTAAACTCAACTTTGGGCCCAGGAAGCATGCATCTTGGACACTCAAAGACATCTGAATAATTATTTTATTATTTACTCTTTTTTTCCTTTATGGTATTCTTGCTACAGCCCTGGCTGCCTCAGCCTCCAGAATGCTGGGATTACAGGTATAACACACCACACCAAACTATGCTTTAAAAGAAACCAGCTTTAGGTTGGAAAGATGGCTCAGTGTTTAACAGCACTAGCTGCTCTTCCAGAGGACCTGGATTCCTAGAACCCACATCCTCTTCTGGCCTCCAAGAGTATCACACACATGATGCACAGACACATATGCAGGTAAAAATGATCATAAACATAAATATATATGTGCATATATATCCGTGTGTGTGAGAAAGAAAGAAAGAAAGAAAGAAAGAAAGAAAGAAAGAAAGAAAGAAAGAAAGAAAGAAAGAAAGAAAGAAAGAAAGAAAGAAAGAAAAGGAAAGGAGAACAGACCTGCCATTCTTTACCTGTTATCAGAAGGCAGAAGTGAGAGCAAAGCCAAGGCTGACAGCTTCTTCCTTTCAGGTTGGGTGATGTTGTCTAATCGATCAACCCACATTTCAATCACATTTCCTAAAAGCTGGTCCATCTGGAAGAAAGAAAACATCTCAATTTGAAATGTTATTTACACATGAGTAAGTGCTGCTAACATCTAAAACCTAAGACATGGTTAAAGTTCAATTACACAAACACAAAACTGATGGAATGGAATTTGAGACAAGCTTTGGTCTGGAGAATAAGAAAAACCAAAAACTGACTCCAGCTGATCACGAGAGACAAATAAGTGTATTAAAAACCTCTATGTAGCCAATGAGTAACATTATTTAATAAATCAATCAAGACCATTTTTCCTGGCACACTGGAAAAAGGACACATGTTTGTATTTAAATGATAGTTGACTTGTTTTTCAGTTGAATGATTACTGTTTAGTGTTCTATAATTTGCCAGTCTGATTTGCTAAACCTCCTCTCAAAGAACCAGACTAGCTGCAATCCCAACAGGCTGAATCTCAAAGAAAAAGAAGTAAATGATTCCCTGTAACAGCTAGAAAAACACTAAAGGTACACTAAGCACAAAGTACAGAATGGCAGGAATGACTGGGTCAGGGTGCTGCAAAGATGCTCCTGGCGTGTCCCAACACAAGGGTAGATACTGCTGAGAAAGGAGCTTGTAGAGTTAAAATTCACAGTGAGCTGCCCATTGATAGACACCCCTCTCTCTCCAGTAAAGATCAAGAAAACTGATCATGTACATTAAATGATCTATTTTATTGAGTGGTAAAAAATAATGACATCTTGAATTTGCAGGCAAGTGAATGGAACTAGAAAAATCCATCCTGAGTGAAGTAACCCAAACCCAGAGAGATAAACATGGCATGTACTTGCTCATAAGTGGATATTACACATAAAGAAAACGAGCCAGGATGCAATCCATACCCCTGAGAAGCTAGGTAACAAGGGGAGCCCTAAGAGAGACATGCATGGATGCCCCTGGGAAGGAGAAATAGATAAGATCTCCAAAGTAAACTGAAGTGTATGGGGAGGAGGTGAAGAGGAAGGAACAGAAGAACATGAAAGAACAGGATGGTTGAATTGGGTGAGGGACAGAGAGGGAGAGCAATGAAAGAGCTATCTTGATAGAGGGAGCCATTATGGGGTTAGGGAGAAATCTGGTGCTAGGAAACTCCTGGGGGGATGACCCCAGCTAAGACTCCTGGCAATAGTGGAGAGGTGCCTGAACTGCCCATTTCCTGTAATTAGGTTGGTGATCACCCTAACAGTCATCACAGAACCTTCACCCAGTACCTGATGGTAGCAGATGCAGAGATCCACAGTTAAGCACTGGGCTGAGCTCCAAGAGTTCATTTAAAGAGAGGGAGGAGGGATTATACTAGCAAAAGGGGTCAAGATCATGATGGGGAAACCCACAGAGACAGTGGACCCGAGCTAGGGGAAGCTCGCTAACTCTGGAATGAGAGCTGGGAAACCTAACCAGGACTGAACTAGGCCTTCTGAATGTGGGTGACAGTTCTGTCGCTTAGGCAATCTGTGGGTCCACTAGCAGTGGGACCAGGATTTATCCCTAGTGCATAAACTGGCTTTTTGGAGTCCATTCCTTATGGAAGGCTACCTTGCTCAGCCTTGATACAGGGGTGGGGCTTGGTCTTGTCTCAACTTGATATTGCAGACTCTGTTGATTCCCCAGAAAAGTCTCACCATTTCTGAGCAGTGGATAGGGGGAGAAAGGTGAGTGGAAAAAGGAGAAGGGGAGGCCGAGGGAACTGTGGTTAGTAGGTAAAATGAAAACAAAAACTTTTAAATAAAAAATTTAAATATGCAGAGTCTTATATAATTTTTTTTAAATTTAAGTATGCAGATTCTTACCTCCTGATTAAATTCACGGCCCATCTCATTTAGAAGTGAAGAAAAGAAACTGGCATTTTGTAGTAACACTCGACCCATAACAGCAAGATAGACGGACATCACAACTGGATACCTCTGCACAATTAAAATACCAGGCATATAAAATCGTGTTAAGAAACAGGTTATAACCAAAAAAAAAAAAAAAAAAATCAATAATATAGTACAAACAGGATTAAAAAATAACATTCTCCTTCAGGGATATAAACTGACATTCCCCTTTGTGTTGCTCTATGCAGCATCAACTATCAATATTTCTTAACTTCTTAAAAAAATTTCTAAATAATTATAGACTATATGTGTGTTATATATTTATAATGTATAATTTATTTATGAATATTTATATCACTACTGCTTATTGTTACACAGATTATTTAGGAGCTGAAATTAGGGACTGGACAGATGATTCACTGGGTAAACTGTCTGCTGTACAAGCATAAAGATGAGAGCTCGTTCACAAGCCACACACACGCATGCAAACTCATCCTACACTAAAACGGACACAAAAAAATCTATACTTTTTATACAAGAAAACAAATGGCAAATTTTGTAACTATCCTCAAATTTTAACCAACTAAATATGATCCAGTAATAAACCTTTTCTTTCACAATTATCAATGAGAAAAAGATAGTTTTTCCTATGCAAAAGGAGAATAATTAAAGCTACAACCTGGAGTACAATGTTATCCCCAGAAGCTTAAAGGAATCTTACCTCGCCTTCAATAACACCTCTGAAAACATAGGGCAGAATTGGTTGAAACATCTGTGGGCCTAATACTGGATTCACTTTAAGGGTATTTTCCAAAACCTAAAACCAGAAAGGCACATGGTAATATTCAACAGTACAATTCATTGTTTCATACCAAATACAGATTAGTAAAAGTCAATAAGTTAAGTAACAGAAGAAACTTGAAAGCACATTCATGAGATATGCAATTTTCTGACACTAGACAAACTTCCACAAAATAATTAAAAATTACAATTTGGTATAAAATAAACAGGTTTTAGGTACAGCAATACACTTTGCAATCACATTTAATCATACTCTCGTAACACAGACACATGTAGTTTAAGAAGTTCTGACCACTGCATTATAAACAAGCATCCTTAAAATGCCCCACAAACAAATGCAGCAAAAGACATCTCAATCACTCTTCTGTAGTGGTGTTGAGTTTTGTTATGTTTAGCTCTGATTGGTTTGTTTCTCTTTCTCTGGCTCTTTGAGACAGGATCTTGCTATGTAGGCTAAGTCACCTTCAAATTATTGATTTTGAATAATATCTCTGCCTCTTGAATATTAGAATTACAGACGTGTCTCATCACACCCAACCAAAAAAAAAGTTTTTATTAGTGGAAAAACTGGTTATGATACCATTACTGCTAAAAATGAATCTACCTTTAGGTTTACCAATGAGTTATCAGAAATAATGCACATATATTTTACTTTAATGACTCATCAAGCTCAGAAAAAGCTAAATACTAAGGGGCTAAGAAACGCCCAGAGGCACATCATACACCACTTCTTCACTTCTGCCATCTAAAAAGCACAGCAAAAGAGCAGAACCATACACCTTTGGAAAAGAGAAAGGCAAAGCTAAACATAAGATGAAAGACAATAAAGACTAAAAAGGAAGAAGAAAAGAATGCTGGAGGAAAGTCCAATGAAAACTCCACGTGTCCAAAGACCAATGAATATATAGAGAATATTATGTGAGACTGACTCTAGAACTAACGAGACACATTATATGTTTATCCCACATATAAAAAAAATAACTGAAGCTCAGTAAAGTTTCAGAACACAGAATAGGAGAAAGGCCACAACTCTATTAAAGGAGGGGCTGAGAGGAGTCATCAATGAGCCCTAGAAGACAGATTTTCAAGGATAGTAAAGTAACCAATAGCTGTTGCATCTAAAACATACAAAGCTGAAGCATCTGTCACAGGTTGACCAAAATCTATACTTAAAAAAGGATCTTTACTAATCTCCCAGAATTGAAAAGGTCAAGTTATATGGGAGACAATAATCACCACTAATTACACATCTCACTTTGAGCAGAAAAACATCTAAAATACTAAATACAGATCTAGCAAGAAACATGAGTTAACTTTACCTGGATGGAGGTGAAAAGGAGTCATAAATATATTCTATCATTAATAACTCATGAGGGGAAGAGGCCTTGCTCCTGTACTGAGGAGATCCATCCGGAGTGGTGAGTGAGTGGCTGCCCAGCCGGACAATCCCGGGAAACGGAGTCCAGGCCCCCTCCAATTCCCTAAACTTTTCTGGCCATCCAGCGGGGCATCTTCCCTGCTACTGGCTTTCTTTATTTACCCTATCCCAATCACCTATAAAAAGGCACAGGTTAAGAGAATGGATATGAAAACAGGATCCAACATTCTGCTGTTTACAAGAAACACATCTCAACCTCAAAGACAGACACCACCTCAGAGTAAAGGGTTGGGAAAAGGTTTAATATCTACCAAAATTTATTTCAAACTAAAATCAATCAGAAGAGATGGAGAAGGACACTTTATACATAACAGGAACAATTCATCAGGATGAAGTTTCAATCCTGAATATCTATGCCCCTAATATAAAAGCACCCACATGTGTAAAAGAAACATTACCAGAATTCAAATCACATATCAAACCCCATACACTAATAGTAGGAGATTTCAACACTCCTCTCTCACCAATGGACAGGTCAACCAGACAGAAACTTAACAGAGAAATAAGAGAACTAACAGATGTAATGAATCAAATGGACTTAACAGACATCTATAGAACATTGCACCCAAACAGGAAAGAATATACCTTCTTCTCAGCATCTCAAGGAACCTTCTTGAAAATTGATCACACACATACACGGTAACAAAGCAAGCATCCACAGATACAAAAAAATTGTAGTAACCACCTATGTCTTATCAGACCACCATTGAATAAAATTAGAATTTAACAACAATTCCACTCCCAGAAAGTCTACAAACTCATGGAAACTGAACAGTCAACTACTGAGCCTCCCCTGGGTCAAGGAAGAAATAAAGAAATTAAAGACTTCCTTGAATTCAATGAAAATAAAGACACAACATACCCAAACCTATGGGACACTATGAAAGCAGTGCTAAGAGGAAAGTTCATAGCACTAAGTGCCCACATAAAGAAAACAGAAAAAGCACACATTAGAGACTAAAAATCACACCTGAAAGCTCTAGTAAAAAAAAAAAAAGTAGACTCACCCAGGAGGAGTAGAAGACAGGAAATAATCAAACTGAGGGCTGAAATCAACAAAATAGAAACACATAAAACAATCCAAAGAATCAATGAAACCAAAGAGCTGGTTCTTTGAAAAAAAAAAAAAATCAACAAGATTGACATACCCCTATCCAAACTAATCAAAAGGCAGAGAAAGAAAACTCAAATTAACAAGATCAGAAATGAAAAGGGGGATATAACAACAGACACTGAGGAAATTCAGAGAATCATTAGGTCTTACTACAAAAGCTTGTATGCCACAAAATTGAAAAATGTAAAAGCAATGGGCATTTTTAAAGATAAGTACCAAATACCAAAATTAAATCAAGACCAGGTGAACAATTTAAATAGACCTATAAGTCGCGAGGAAATAGAAGCTGTCATCAAAAACGTCCCAACCCAAAAAAGCCCAGGACCAGATGATTTTAATGCAGAAATCTACCAGAACTTCCAAGAAGAGCTAATACCTATACTCCTTAATGTGTTTCACATAATTGAAACAGAAGAGTTATTGCCAAACTCTTTTTAAGAATCTACAGTTACCCTGATACCAAAATCACACAAAGACTCAACTGAGAAAGAGAATTACAGACTAAACTCACTCATGAACATCGATGCAAAAATTCTCAATAAAATACTAGCAAACCGAATCCAAGAACACATCAAAAAAAAAAAAAATCCATTATGATCAAGTAGGCTTCATCCCAGAGATGCAGGGCTGGTTCAACATACGCAAATCTATCAATGTAATCCACTATATAAATAAACTGAAAGAAAAAACCCATATGATCATTTCATTAGATGCCGAAAAAACATTTGACAAAATTAAACATTCACATATATTAAATACAATCTAACACTATCATTTATACATTGTCTTCATATAAATTATAGCCAATATTGAACAAAGAAGCAATAAATACTTCAGGGAAAAATCTTTGAAGTCAAGAGGTTCAGAACCACAGGTAGAGAAGTAACGGTCCTCAAGTATTTTGCAGAGGGCTGGGTATGCTGGTGCATACCTTTAATCCCAGCACTTGGGATACAGAGACAGGCAGCTCTCTGTGAATTCAATGTCGGCCTGCTCTACACAGCCAGTTCCAGGCCGGCGAGGGCTCATAGTGAGACCCTGTTGCAAAAATAAAACAACAAATACTATGTAGAAAAAATGTCACTGTCTAACTTTGAGGTAGTCACAAGAAAGGTGTAAAAGGAGAACTGGTAACATAAAAAGAAGTTGATCAAAATACACAATTCTTACATTTTTCCCAGCCCTGTGTTTGAACAGAACTGTGGTACCAAGAATAACAATGACATTGTGTTGTGTTTTGACATGTTGAATTTGAGATACAAGTGGGAAATCACACAGAACAATTCTATATTTCTTGGAATGAAAATTATAGATCTTAATAACCTTGTTTCTACCACATGTATCTACATATATGAATAGAGTCTCAAATTTTTTAATTTTAAAATAATAGCAGTATTATTAAAAGCAGTGCCATTACAAAATGTCAATTTGATTGCTCTTTTTCTTCTGGCTTTTATATTATATCCATTACACTTACTATTTATCAAGTTACTTGATATATTCTTAGGCAATTGCCACAATGTTACAATAAATACGTACACTTTCTCTTAAAAGTTTTTACTAACTTTTAAATTTTGATTATTATTTTTACTGTGTTTTCACAGTACTGAAAATTAGCCCTTTTATTACGTTAAATCATGTAAAACATTTACACTGCTCTAAACGCTAGCTTCCAACTATTCTTACTTCTGCTTGATAACTACTTTTATTAATTTGGTTCACTAATTCATTTCCAGTTTTCTTTCACCCTTTAAACAGAAAAAAAAATTCTGGACTATTTATTGACTTATATTCTCAAAAAAATAAAATCACTGTAGAGCTATGAAGGTTTTCTTCATTTGAGACTGGCAAAGTATTTCACCACATGGTTGAACATGCCTTCAATCATCTATGTTTTTAGTCAGCATTGTGCCAATACAAATAGAACTTGCTACACTTCAGTTTTTAATCTACTTATTTTCATAATATACCTTCAAGAGATTGGTTTTAAACCAAAAATGCAGGTTTTTAAATTCTTCCTAAGAAAACAGTCTTGATCTAACCCCACACTTAACGAAAAATTACTAAGAATGTGGCTCTTAATATTCATAAGAATGTCTATATTGTGACTCGAATACCTACTAGCTGTCTGACTTTAGACAAACCATTTATTTAACTCTGTTCTTTATTTTTTTGTCTGCAAAAATGAAAAAAAACAGCACTATCATCATATTTACATGAAGAATAAATGTACTCTACCTGTTATGTGCTTAGAGATATGTAGAGCATCATAAATGGTGCTGTCATCTATTATTACAGAACTAGACATTCAAAATAGTTAATTTAAAACACCAAAATAATTGAAAAAATAAAACAGTTAATTCAACATAAGCCTTATCACAATGAAGTACATGAAATTGGTTTAATAATGTATATGGGTATGGATATGAAAAACAAGATATCCAAATTCAAAATGGTACACTTGTACAAACACATCTCAAACTAGTGCTAAAAATTTCAATCTGATTATTTCTAGAATACTACTGTGCCCATAAATAATCTGTACTGAGTTAAAGAGTAAAGTCTACCTTTGCTCTAAATAACTGACTCCTAATACTGGTCCTTCTATCCAATTTTCTTAAAATTGTAATTTTCTGCTTCAAAGAACAAAGAAGCTACTTGCAAACATTATCAGAAATTAGTCTAATGGTGACATTTAGCTAAAAATATATGAAGACTGTTATATAGCATACTATAAAAAGAAATAGAATCTAGCCAGATATGGTGGCACACGCCTTTAAGTCCTGCACTTGAGAGGCAGAGGTAAGAGGATTTCTGTGAGTTCATGGCCAGATTGGCTTATACACCAAACTCCAGGACAGCCAAGTATATATAGAGACCTTTTACAACAGAGAAGAGGGGGAGAGAACACTCCAAGAGAACACTCCAGACTACAAATGCAGGTATAAAATAAACAAACCATTTTACATCAAAACTCCAAGAGATTTATTTGTGCTAAGTAGCATATTCCTAGTACTTTACATTCATTTATTAAATTAATTCATTTCTGTGACTTCAAAACAAAGGTTCAACTATAGTCATGTATTTTTTTAATAGTATTAATCACACATTATCAAGTCCTCAATACATAACTGAAGTATTTACAATGTATTAGGATCTACTGCTGGCACTGAATTGTTTTAATCTATACTTTGTATAAAATGTTATAAAATTTTACCATATTTAGATAACTATCTGCATTGATTCATTCAACCAAAAAAGTACAAAAGAAGTAGATAGATGACATTACTTTTTCCATTTTCAAGCACAATGAAAAATAAATAGATTTGTTACTACAATTATGAAGTGTTTTGTATTTATGTTTGGAGTTCTTTATAACAAATTTATTTAAAGATTGTGTTATTCCGAAAAGCAATAATCAATTAATTTTAAAGAACCAGTTAGATACACAATTGTCAATGATATATATTTTTGCTATATTACTAGCCTTACCTTAAAAGGCAAATTCACTTAGTAGATTGCTTTTTAATTTTTGCTTTTTGTTTCATCTATTATTTAGTTACTTATTGTGTGTACACACACATGCAACAACACATATGTGGAAGTGAGAGGACAATTCTGGAGAGTGGGTTCTCTTCCTCCACCATGTGGGCACTCAGGATCCAATTTAGGTCATCAGGTTTGGTATCAAGGGCTATTACCTTGATCAGCCATTTCAACCAGGCCCTCAAAGGCTTATTTTTAATAAATACTTATTTAGAAGAAATCATGTGGAAAGAACATTTGGCTTGATTTATTTTTCTACAGCCAGAGATCTAACACTAAATAAAATTAGTCTACAAGTATACTTGACTGCTTTTTTTTTTCCACAAAGACTAACTACAGAATGAGACAGCTTTGTAACTAGATAAAAACAGCTAACATTTTTATTAGCTTATCACATGCTAGGCACCATTTTAAGTGTTTTACACACACACACACACACACACACTCAAATAATCCTCTGGCCAACCCTAGAAAGTTGACAAAGCTGTCCTCGTTTTACAGACAGAAAGTATGAAGACAGTAACTTTGGTGAGGTAATGAGGCCAATATTCTTATCTAGTACTGGTCATACTACCAGTCCTCTTATTTTATAAGAGTTCAATCATAAGCAAACAATAAGAAAACAGTATTCTTAGAACTCCCCGAAATCCTTCTTACTGAAATTTTTTTCTTTTTTTTTCTTTTTTTTTTTTACTTTTTTTTATTAATTTATTTGTTTATTAAAGATTTCTGTCTCTTCCCCACCACCACCTCCCATATCCCTCCCCGTCCCCCAATCATCTCCCCCTCTCTCATCAGCCCTAAGAGCAGTCAGGGTTCCCTGCCCTGTGGGGAGTCCAAGGATCTCCCACCTCCTTCCAGGTCTATTAAGGTGAGCATCCAAACAGCCTAGGCTCCCACAAAGCCAGTATGTGCAGTAGGATCAAAACCCAGTGCCATTGTTCTTGACTTCTCAGCAGTCCTCAATGTCCACTATGTTCAGTGAGACCGGTATTATCCCATGCTTTTTCAGACCCAGTCCAGCTGGCTTTGGTGAGTTCCCGAAAGAACATCCCCATTGTCTCAGTATGTGGGTGCACCCCTCGCGGTCCTGAGTTCCTTGCTCATGCTCTCTCTCCTTCTGCTCCTGGTTTGGACCTTGGGGTTGTAGTCTGGTGCTCCAATGTGGGACTCTGTCTCTGTCTCCTTTCATCGCCTGATGAAGGTTAATATCCAGGAGAATGTCTATATGTTTTTCTTTGGGTTCACTTTCTTATTTAACTTCTCTAGGATCACGAATTATAGGCTCAATGTCCTTTATTTATGGCTAGAAACCAAATATGAGTGAGTACATCCCATGTTCCTCTTTTTGGGTCTGGCTTACCTCACTCAGGATAGTATTTTCTATTTCTGTCCATTTGCATGCAAAATCCAAGAAGTCATTGTTTTTTACTGCTGAGTAGTACTCTAATATGTATATATTCCATACTTTCTTCATCCATTCTTCCATTGAAGGGCATCTAGGTTGTTTCCAGGTTGTGGCTATTACAAACAATGCTGCTATGAACATAGTTGAGCATATACTTTTGTTGTATGATAGGGCATCTCTAGGGTATATTCCCAAGAGTGGTATTGCTTCTTACTGAAATTTTATAATGCTCATAAAAAAATAATTCATAAGTCAGCTTTCAACAGTTACTTTACTACTAATATTGCAAAAAAGTTTTACTTAGAAAATAATAACAAAAACAAAAAAATCCTTTCAATTCAGTTATGATCTGGAAAGTACTTAAATGTGAGAGAGAAGCTTTTTCTTCTTAAGCACTTAGAATATACTGAGTATAATTAACACAGTTTTGAACTTAAGTACTATATAATTACAGGCTGCTAAAATTCATTTCATGGGCTTGCAAAATGGCTTGGCAAGTAAAGGTGTTTTCAGACAAGGTCAAATGTCCTGGATCCACATGGGAGAAGACACACACCAACTCAAGCAAGTTGTCCTCTGACAAGCCTATCCCCAACACACATACAGCACACACATAAACCTATGTACATATCTACAAAGGAAAAACAACAACAACAACAATAAAAGAACCAAGCCCAGAGTATAGTAAAGAGCCTTCTAAGTAGCAGATCGGGTGAGAAGCTAAGACACAGGCAAAGTGAACTACCAGTGTGATTGATACAAAGCCTCTAAATCTTTAATGTAAAAAGCATCAATACGCTGCCTTTAAAATCAGAGTAAATAAAGCACATATTTGATATACAATGTCTTTTTCTATGCTGTGACTATGTGTTTCTCTTATTGGCTGATGAATAAAGCTGTTTTAGCCAGTGGCCAGGCAGAATATACCTAGGCGGGAAATCAAAACAAAGATAGGGAGAGAAGTCAGAGTCTGGGGGACACCATGTAGCTGCCAGGGAAGCAAGATGCCAGGGAATCATTGGTAAGCCACAATAACATGGTGATACACAGATTACTAGAAACGGGTTAATTTATAAGAGAGAGCTAGCCAGTAATAACCCTGACCCATTGGCCAAACAATTGTAACTGTTATTAAGCCTCAGAGGGCTTATTTCATAAGCGGCTGTGGGGCCCAGGTATGCAGAGAGAAACTGGTCCAGTGGGACTGGCAGGACAGAGAAAAATATCCATCTACACATAGGAATTCTGACCTGTGGGTAATGTAGAAACTTACAGACAAACAGAGGTCTAGTAAATGAAATACTTTAAACTACATAGATAGTATCAGGATACCATGACAATTTTCTCTAATTGTGATAACTCACAACCAATATCAATAATGAATACTTGAGATAACAACTAAACAGTTCACAGACAAAAGCATTTACTGTCAACTGTTTTCAGAAAATTTTTCTAATTCCTGACCCACAGGGTAAATGACAATAATACCAAATTTAAGTCAAACCAACCACATGCACGCACGCGCACACACACACACACACACACACCTAGAATTTATGTAGTCACCAAAGAAAAGATAATACACTCAAAGTGATAAATGGTTTTGTTAGATTTGTAGCATCTATGTATTAATTAATAGGAAATAAACATTTTTATAGTGAGTTCACTGGTAGAAAATCAACCTTGAAGATCTAAGAGAATGCTGTGATTTTTACACCATAAACGTAATTGTTCAGAGAGTAGAATTTAGCTAGGTGTAGTGGAACACACCTTTAATCCTAGCACTCAGGAGGCAGAGGCAGGTGGATCTCTGAATTTGAAGCCTGATCTACATAGTGAATTCCAGGACAGCCAAAACTACCTAGTGAAACCCTATTTTAAAGCTATTAAGGAAGGGAGGGAGGGAGGGAGGGAGGGAGGGAGGGAGGGAGGGAGGGAGGGAGGGAGGGAGGGAGGGAGAAGAAAAAGGAAAAAGACAGTAAGACTTTGTTTAACCAGAATTTATTCTCTTATTTGATAGAAAACACAGTTAAGAAATTAGAACTTTCTTGGGAGGCAGAGGCAGGTGGATCTCTGTAAGTTCGAGGCTATCCTGGTCTACAAGAGCAAGTTCCAGGACAGGCACCAAAGCTACAGAGAAACCTTGTCTAAAAAGGAAAAAGAAAAAGAAAAAGAAATAAAGAAAAGAAAAAAAGAAAAAAAAAAAAGAAAAGAAAATTAGAACTTGGGGCTGGAGCGGTGGCTCAAAGGTTAAGAGCACTGACTGCTCTTCCAGAGGTCCTGAGTTCAATTCCCAGCAACCACATGGTGGCTCACAATCATCGGTAATGAGATCTGGTGCCCTCTACTGGCCATAAGTAGGCAGAATACTGTATACATAATTAACAAATAAATAAATAGAAATTAGAACTTTAACAGCTATATCTTTCAAACTACATATATAAAGTATTGATACATATCATGATATATTTTAATATAGTTATATTCTTATGTTTACATAAGTTATTAAATTCATGTTATAGTATTCCCTTGATAAATTTAGTTATAAAAAGGTAATACATATAGTTTACGAGCTATTTGTTCCTAGTTAGATATAATCCCACTATATCTGCCACTCTAACTTCAAGGCTAACTAAAGTTAAAGCTATCTAATGATAACAGTGAATGCAGACTAACAAACTAAAAGGCCTGTCCTCAACAGAAGAGTGGTGATTACCCCTGCTTATCATATGGAGTCTAGGAGGCAAGCTGCTGTGGACTGGGTGTAGCTCACTAACCTATGTGTGAGGACACAAGTTCAATACCTAAAGCATTATCAAAATGACAATTAAAAAGCTAAGATGCATCACATGTTGCCAGTTTTAGGTCAAATTGTCAAAAAAAGCTTTCAATTCATTGTTATTCAATGAAAATTTAGTATGGACATTATTCCAAAGAGATGAAATTAAAACTTCATTTTAACAAAATCTCCAGGTGATTGGTGCACACATTCAAATGTGATGCCTTTGGTACAAAGAATTGAGGCACTGAATACTTTCTAGAAGTGCTTGAGTTCCTCTACTTTCCAAACACTCACACTCAGTTCAGCCCTACCAACAACACACAGCAACCAACTGAAGACGGCAGTACCTTGAGCACTTGGACTTGACCTTCTGTAGTGATCTCTGGCAGCAGCTCACAAAAGGACTGGCACAGACCTACTGCATATGTCTAAAATCCAAGCAAAGTTCAGTATGTGTGTAAGAATAGAGCTGAAATATAAATGAAAGGCTTCTACCGTCTTATGCTAACGGTCTAAGCAAACAGTTTCAATTAACACCCCTCTTAGGAAGAATGAAGAAAGATTATAGCTAATAACTTTACTGATGCATTGATTTATGAGTATATGTTTACATATATAGTGCAATTTCTGTGTTCAGTAACAGTGCAACTGGATGCTGATCAGACCCTCTCTGCAGTGGGGAATACTTATAAGGAAATAAAATTTTTACCCCCTAAAGTAACCAACAAAATCTGAACTTTGAAAAGGCACCTTCTGATACCACACAAAACCAAAAATAATATATATAATTATTAATAGTGCAAAAGCTATTCCAACATACCTGTAAAAATTCTGTTGATGATAAAAAGATATAGCCATTGATGATCTTAAAGCAGGTTCTGAGATTCTCTGAACTTAGTTCTGCCAAAACAATAATTATTTTTTAAAAGTACAAATTAACTAGCTGTTCAAAATATAAGTGAAGTGATGATGATTCATTTTAGTTCAAACAAGTTGCTATAGCAACATGAAGCACTTGAGTTTGTTTTTAAGCATGATTACTAATTTGATTCTGACTTTTTATGGTGCCTGTGGCAGCAAGCATGCAGCTTACCGTTCGCAAGGCAGCTGGATGGAAGCTCTAGGACAGAAGATCAGACAGGATTGACAATGTTTTACCATCAGAAAAATAAAAATAAAAATTTCTATACGCAAGTGAAAATGAAAAACTAAGTTTCAACAAGGATAGTGGAACAGTTTATAATTCTAGCACTCAAGAAGTTGAGGCAGGAGGACTAGTCTTAGTCCAATGCCAGCTTGAGCTAAGAAAAAAAACTAGCTTACATACTTCTCTTTATAAATGTTTCTGACTATACTCTAGTCGGTATTTATAAGTTAGTCAGTATGTAAAAACTGGAAAACCCTGTAACAATGATATGTCTTTCACTAGTAAAAACAATTGGAAAGGTATTTCTTCTCTCTTTTTTTCATTCAGAACAAAACTAGGAAACCATATGATCTGATTTTTCATTTCAAATCAAATTTATAGTCAAATACTAGGTTTCCTGGTTTACAAAGAAAAGTATATAGAGGCCAATCACGTTCAATTCTTAGTGGGGAGAGCACTATATGAAGCCGTCATATGAAAAGGCTTCATCCTGTTCAGGAGATAGTTTAGGATAACAGCATAGGGACTGGCCAGACTGGCACTACATAAGACTCCCAACTTACAGAGTCAAGCTAGAGAAGCCCTTTACCAGAGGATAAAGGAAAGTGGACAGCATACTTCCTTTCGTTCCCTACAATGACTAAAAGACAAGCTTCTTCTCAGAAATCAGGAGTAAGTAACTATTGACACTGCCTTTGGGAATGCTTGCATCTTTCAGAGAAAAATAGCACAGGGCTATTTATTGAAAAATAAACTCTTGTTTATTGATTGAGAGTTCTGAGGAGGAATGAGGTATGGGAATTAAAAAAAAGGAAAGGGAGGATTGGAGTGGGGAAAAGGAATTTGAGGAGAAATGTGAATGACAGATGGCACTCTCTAGTCATCACAGTCATCTACCCACTAAAAGTTTCTGCTTTAATTAACCAAAGCTCTGGGTCAGTTCACATCCACTAAAGTTTTCAAAGTAGCTTCTACTTTTCAGAAACAGAACTAGAACTTTTACTTCTAAAAAGATTTTTCAGTATAAGTAAATTCTCAGCGAGGGGTCCACATTTGGGTATTTTCTACCTAAATATTCTCTAAGGACAATATTAAACCAAGTTTCAATAAAGCAATTAAAGATGTTTTATGGTGACTCTTAATGGAATTTCAGAGCTGGAGAGATAGCTTAGTAAACAGATTACTGTATAAGTATGAAGACCTAAATCTGGATCCACACACCCCTATAAAAAGCTAAACATGGCAATTCTGTGTTGGGGAGGCAGAGCAGCGAGGATTGCAGAGACTTGCTGGCCAGCCAGTCTAGCTGGTCAGTGAGCTCTGAGCTGAGTAACAGTACCTTTCTCACACAAAAAATAAAAGTGCTAACAAGATGGCGTAGGTGTGTCCTACTCACTCACAAGAACCAGAGCTCAGGTCCCAGCACCCATATCATAAAGCAGAGCATCTTGCAAACACCTGTGACTCCAGACCCAAGGGATCTGACACCCTCTTCTGGCCTGCATGCACACATGGGAACATGGATCCCACACATGCATGCCAACACACACTCATTTATACACACACAAATAAATAAAGCCAAGAATGACAGAGGAAGACATCTGTTATAGCCCTCTAGCCTCCACAGGTGCATGTACAGGTGCACACATCAGTACACACAAGCACACACCACAAACATACACCAAAATAATTAAAAACTGATTTTTTAAAAATAAAGGGTCAATAAACTGCCCCGTGTATAATTAATAAATATGTATAATTAAATATGCCATGAATTTAGGTGTGCAACTGAATTGGTAAACTCCCTTACTAAGATGACTTTAAAAATCAAAGTATTATTTTTAAGAAATTTCAGGCTAGGGATGTATGTCAGTGGGAGACTGCGCCACACCGATGAGTTCAAGGCTCTGCTTCAACTTAGTATAGTACCTACTTAACAAAAAGGTACTAATTTACTATTATTAATTACTATCAAAATAAATGTTGATATTGGAGAAAGCATCTATTTATCTCTCCAAAAGACTGAAAAAGTAAGTACCTAGATTCCTCAGAGTCAAGAGTCAAATGTGATGTTTTGAAACTGTTTAGTTCTGAGGGAACGGCTCCAAGGACAGCTGTACGCAGGGGTGAGGATGTGAGAGTGAGGGACGACATGCACAGTGTGTGGGATAGTTAGCGGGTCTGTAAGCATGCGTCAGCTAACAACACATGTGACACTGACTGCAGCGCTTCCTTAGGTGAGGCGAGTACGCACAACAAACTATGAAAATGAAAGACCGAAAAATAAGTTGAGTAAGACCATAGTATAGAGAAGCAGTTTCAGAATATATTCCTCAAGCAGCATACAGAGCAGTTAGCAAACAAAATTCTTCAGGCAAAGCTCAAGCTCAACTTGTAATTAGTTTATACCTTCATTTATATTGAATTTTTTTCCATAAAGCAATGTTATTTAGCATTTTTCTTTAAATCAATGGGAATTACTTTAAATATATATGTAAATTTCTATAAAAACACTATTGCTTGTCAATATACGGAACTTTAAAAAATGAAAGGTATAACTATAAAGTCAAGAAAAATACTTCTAAGTTGTGGTCACATAAAACTCAGTTAAGAGTTTAAGACATACCAAGAAGTGGTGACATGTTCTGAAAAATGCGAAGCAGTTCTTGTGTAACACACGGGCTGTTCTCCAATGTCACTAACCTGGGGAAGAAAATAAAATTAACTCACTACTGACATCCACATATGCCATTACCACAACTCAAACCTAAAAACATTTCATATAGGGGACAATAAAAAGACTCAGAAGGTAAAGCACCCACCACCAAGACAGTCAACCATCACATGGTGCCCTCTGAACATCCCTCTTGTGTGCATGCACACCAATGTGGAGCCAGGGGGCAACCAGGGTATAAGTCCTCAGGTACTCGGCACCTCTTTTATTTTTTCAGACATATTTTCTCATTGACCAAGAACTTATCAACTACCTAAATTTGCTGGTCAGCAAGCCTACCCTGAACCCACCTATCTCTGTCTTCCTAGTGCTCAGATTACACTGATATGTCGCCAAGGCCAAGAGTGGTTTCTTCCTTTCATTCCTTCTTTCTTTTTTGTGGGTTCTTGGAACTGAATTCACATCTTCATGCTTCCAAGTCAAGTAATTTACAGGCTAACTTATTCCCTCAGCCCTGTATATAAATTTTTACATACACAGAAGGAATAACGAATGTGAGCATGGGGCAGGTGGGAGAGCTGTCCCTGACCACCACCCCCAGCTGTAACACAGGGCAAGCAAGCCCTGCACCTTGCCAGGGTGACACAATAGAGACAACCCTGTTCATGCAGGTATGGGTGAATCAGGCCCCAAGTTGGGAACGTGGGAGAGTGGCCCCAATTTCTCATCTGTCTCGTGGCAGCATGGGCAGAGGAGAGTTGCTCCCTCTACCCATCAACACCTGAGGCAGGTGGGAGAGCTGGCCCTGACCCCCATCAGCTGCGACACTCTGAGAGCAGGCCCTGTACCCCATCGGGGCAGCAAAACAGAGCCATTCCTGTTAGTGCAGTTGTGGAAACACCAGTCCCAAAATCGTGAGCATGGGACAACTGTCCCCATTCACTATCTGCCTTCTCCTGTCTATCAACACCTGAGGCAGGTAGGCGATCTGGTCCTGTAGTCTTCAGAGCTGGAGAGCTGGCCCTGACTCCCACAAACTGCAACACTTGGCAGAACAGGCCTTATATCTTGCCAAGGCAGCACAATCAAGCCAAAACTGTTAGAGCAGATGTGGGAGAGAGAGAAAGCCAGCCCCAAAACTGACCATAGGAGAGTTGTTTCCCATTACACATCTGTCTTGTGATGACAGGGTCAGAGGAGAATTACCCTCCCCCCATCCCCACCTATAACACTGGAGGAAGGTGGGAGAGCTGGCCCTGTGGTCATAAGAGCGAGAGAGTCGTTCCTGACCACCCCCACAAACAGCACAATACTCGGGAGTGGAGGCATTGTACCTTGCCAGAACAGCTCAACAGAGCCAATGCTCTTAGTTCAGGTATAGATGAACCAGCCCCAAAACTGTGACCATAGGAGAGCTGTCAACATTTCCCATCTGGCAGGCCAACCCCACAGATGCCCAGACCCAGATCCAGGGTTAGGACTTGGCCTGCTGGAGCACTAAAGGGCCTGACCCGCAGACCCAGGGTTGAAGGATTTCCACAATGCAGGCAGCAGTGGGATGTCCAGGCAGAATCCAGGAAGAGTCACAGTGGTGGCCCAGTGCAGTGGAGACCAGAGGTCTCTCCCTCTGCTCTCCGGCTCTCTGCTCTTCCCCTTCCCCTCCATAACCCACTAAATAAATATCTAACCTCACTCTGCATGGCGTGCCTGTCTCTGTTTCTCACCTGCCGAGACTCCTCATGGGACTAGGTGTCCCTTGTGGCCTGTGGACCCCTTGGGAAACCACAGTATTTTATTTTTACCATAACAGTAAGTCCATTAAGAAAAGTGTATTATCAAAAAAACTATACTCATTCTTTACCCAGAAAAAATTAACAAATTTTACATTTAAAAAAAAAACACTTGGGCATAAGGGTTCATGCCTGTAATTCTAGCACTTAGGGAGGTAAGGTAAGGGAACTGCTGTGATCAGAGGCCAATTTGGACTTTATAAAGTAATGTCTACGACAGCTTGGGCTACAGAAAATAATTATCATAATATTTTCATTTACATATAACTTGAGACAAGGAAAAACTATAATTAAAAGAACCATGCAATGTATCATTTTTTATAAAATTCATTGAAAACTTGCACATTAAAAACTCATATATACTTAACAAACATGTTAAGTATGTAACACTGAGCCATGCTTGGTGGTGGAAGCTATAATCTCAGGCACTCAGGAGAGAACTCAGTCAAGAGTTAGTACAGCGAGCTCTCGGGTACTAAAGCAAGAGTACTCTACATGCTCAGGTATTAGTTCAGGGTCACCCTGAGCTAGGCAGACTTCCCAAGAATGAGAACTTATCTCAAAAACATAAAACTAAAAGTCAAAGAAAGCTGCAAATGTATCTCTGGTAGAATACTTAATCTAGCACATGCAATGCCCTAGGTTCAATCTTTAGTGCCACAAACGAAAATGTCTATAATAGAAAAATTCTGAAGCTATGCCCTTATAATATTTTAAGTTTTTCTAATATATGTTATATAGAATCTACAAGTTTATTTTAAAAACGTTCTTGTGTAACAGAAATTAGTATTTTAATTTTTAATTATAATCTGGAGCAGGTATTGACAAGACTTCAGTAGAATACTTAATCTAGCACATGCACGGCCCTAGGTGCAATCTTTATTACCACAAACAAAAATGTCTATAATGCAAAATTCTGAAGCTATGCCCTTATAATATTTTAAGTTTTTCTAATATATGTCATATAGAATCTACAAGTTTATTTTAAAAACGTACTTGTGTAACAGAAATTAATATTTTAATTTTTAATTATAATCTGGAGCAGGTATTGGCAATTATAATCTGGAGCAGGTCGTGGGGGTAAACTCAAACTACACCCTATTTTCTATAATGACATTTATCTACTTGATTACATACTGGATGACTGCTCTGACACTGAAACATCAGAATGGAACAGCTGAAACACATCTGAAACATGTGACATATTATTATCTGCCCTTTGCAAAAAAAAAAAAAAAAAATTGCTAGTTCTGACCTGGAGAAATCCACCCTTATACAAATACAAATCCATGAACAGATTTCTATAACTTTCTGATTTAGAACCACTATCTAAAGCAGCAGTTCTCAGCCTGGGGGTGGAGCGACCCTTTCACAGGGGTCACCTGATAACATTGGAAAACACAGATATTTATATTATAATTCATAAAAATCACAAAATTAGTTATGAAGCATCAACAAAATCATTTTATGGTTAAGGTTCACACATGAGGAACTGTATCAAAGGGTAACAGCATTAAGAAGGTTGAGAATCACAGCTCTAGAGACTATTCAAATAATAATATAGAAGATGATAAAGAGTACATTCCAACCAGTAAAAGTCAACCCAGTGACATTTAAAGTCATTAACCTAATATTCTGATATAGAGCATTTATTTACAATTCAGTAATTTATACCAAAAACAATTTCTGAGAATCAAAACTCTGGATTTTTGTTTTCTATCTTTATACTATTATTGCTTATATAATGCTGAGGAATGATCACAGGACCTTGCAAGTTTGAGGCAATCATGTTACCATTGAGTTATACTCTAACACAAATGAAAAGTACTTCATTTCTAAGCAAAAACTAAAGAAAGAAATAAAGAAGTAGGGCAAAAAGGCAAGGAGCAAATGTTGGCAGCAGTGTGTGGGGCTGAACTCCAAGACCTGGGTACCCACTGGCAGGCCAGTTAAGAGGCTGAAAATTACTCAGTATCCCCCAAAATATCTTATTTCAAAAGCTCAAAAATTAAACATTAATTTTTGTTTGTGAAAGTTATCAAGACACTAGCACGGTCAAAGTCCAAATATGAAAGGAAGCATCGTTCCTGTTATAACTGCTTTTTTAAAGATTTATTTATTTATATTTTATGTGTATAGGTATTTTGCCTGCATTTATGTCTGTGTACCATGTACATGCAGTGGCTGTGGACGACAAAAAGGGTAACAGATCCCCTGGAATTGGAGTTACAGATGGTTGCAAATTGCCATGTGGATGTTAGGATCCAAACCCAGGTCCTTTGGAAGATTAGCCATTCCTCTCAACAACAGAGCCATTTCTCGTTAACCGTCTATCATGAGCCTACACTGAGCAGTAGCTAGAAAAAAAGGAAACAACTGGATAACAATTTATTGTACTTACTTTTAAATGCTGAGTATTCAAAGCCTGTTACATGACCTCTACTCTACTGGAACACAAGTAGAGAAGGCAGTAGTATGGAAATCCACAGTATTGAGTTTTCCTCTTACCATAATTCTAGACCATCTTCCAGAAGATAGACATGAGGAGGCTGGGAAACATCTGTACTCAGCTGGATAACTGGGAGCAGGAAAGGGTACAGGTTCTTGCTGTCTGCTCCTAATCCCTATAGGAAGTATAAATACAACTTATGATAAGACACTCTACGACCCTTCACACCACCAATTACTTGCCTCAGAAAAAAATTTATATAAGAAAGAGTCTTTTAAAATAGTCCTCATTATAAATACTAGCAAACAAAGTTCTATTTATTATTAAAAAGTAAAAAAATCAAAATATTATCATTCTATCTAAATGGTAACACTATATATGTATATACACATATATATACACATATATATGTATATATACACATATATATATGAGTGAACCAATGTTCTATGCATCTGTGCCTTTTAAGAAATTCTACATACAGGTTGAGTTTTCCTTATCTGAAATGCTTAAAAAGAAAAGATTAAGATTTTGGATTTCATTTTCTAGAATGTTTACAAACACCTAATAAATACCTTGGGAATGGATCCCAAATCTAAATATAAAATTCATTTATGATTCATATACACCTTGTACATATAGCCTGAAGGTAACTCAATACAGTGCTATAATGTATCTCCACTGCTCAAAAGGCAATTGAGAATTCTCTACTTGTGGTATCAAGTCAGTGCCAAACTTTACTGTTTTGGAGCATTCTGAACTAGAGTAGAAAAGTTCAACGCATGTAAAAATATTTGTTTTCCCCATGGTATGACTATGGAAAGGGTAATAATATTGCTATTTTAAACTATATAAACACTTTCAGCTAAATACCAAACACGAAATGAACCAAGCTGAGATTGGTCATTGCTATCACAATACATGCGTATCTACAATACTAAGCAGGCAAAAAAAAAAAATAAAAAATCACATAGTAAGAAATGCAGAAAATTAAGAAAAAATTTCAAAATTACAAATTGACTTAAAGAGACAAAAAAAATATATAACAATTCCAAAGCAAAGAATTGTTAAAGATACCCATGCTCCTGTATATTTAGCAGATACTTAAACATGTCTCTAGGAGAAAATTGACAGAACTGTCAGAACCAGTTAGGAGAAAAAGAAGAGGGTACTGAGGAAGAGGGCAGAAAGATTTTTTGTATGTTTTCTAAATGCAGATATTATTTTTCACAAAGAACTTATATTATATGTTTAAAGCATCTAGAACACAAAGACGGAAGAAAAAAATAGTTCAACCTAAAGTTCTAGTTTTCCTGTTGCTCTCCTGAGACAGTGATTACCTCACAATTGAAATACTTTAAAGCAAACAAAAAGGACTTTTGATGGGAAAATAAAAATCAATCTCTAAATCATAATAAATCCAGAAAGGAAATATCAAATACCATACTTGGGAAATCTTTTTAAATGTCAATACAATTTAAAGGAAATTAAAATGCCATAAACCAAACACACACACACACCTTGCTCTCAGTCCTGTTTGCTTCTGATTTTGTTTCAGGAGACTGAGCTTGACTATAAGGCTCTGAATGGCCTCATAGTTACTACGTTACTATAAAAGTTCATAAGTAAAACTCATCAGCTATTAAGTAAGCTATTGGAAGTGATAAAGAAGGGAAATCATATTGTAACATTATTATAGATAATGTAAGGGGACATAATTATCTTTGCAATTTACTGTGAAACTTCTTTTTTTCAATTTAAGAAGACAAAGCAAGGAAAGGTGATATATGTGTATAATCCGAGCACTTGAGAGGTGGAGGCAAAAGGGTCAGGAGTACAAGATCATGCTAGGTGAGTTCATGCTAGACTACAGGAGACCCTATTTAGAGGAGAGAGAATGTGAATGAATGCACCCTACTGATACTCAGTCAGCTGAGCACACTATGTGGAAATATATTTTCTCCAAACCCAATTTTGAGGTTCATGACTGAAGGATATAATAGTCTAGAAGGTATCCTGACCACTAGTGTCAAGCCAATCCATTGTATTATAAAGGAAAAGTTCCTTTTCTTTTTTTTTTATTAATTAATTTATTTAATTATTAAAGATTTCTGCCTCTTCCCCGCCACCACGTCCCATTCCTCCCCTCCCCCAATCAAGTCTTCCTCCCTCCTCAGCCCAAAGAGCAAGCAGGTTTCCCTGCCCTGTGGGAGGTCCAAGGACCACCCACCTCCATCCAGGTCTATTAAGGTGAGCATCCAAACTACCTGGGCTCCCACAAAGCCATTACGTGCAATAGGATCAAGAATCCTCCTGAATATTAACCTTCATCAGGCGATGAAAGAAGACAGAGACAGAGACCAACATTGGAGCACTGGACTGAAGTCTCACGATCCAAAGGAGGAGCAGAAGGAGCGTGAGCACGAGCAAGGAACTCAGGACCGCGAGGGGTGCACCCACACACTGAGGCAATGGGGATGATCTATCGGGAACTCACCAAGGCCAGCTGGCCGGGGTAGGAAAAGTTCCTTTTCATACATTCTCTTCCTCAGGTGACAAGAACAACTGTACACCAGTAATAAAATATATCACTGCCCCTTCTGGTTCCTCCTTGTTCCCAATCCACGTCTACACAATAATGCTTTTCAAATTGTTTGTCTTTGTGCTTTGGATCTAATTCCAGCCCAGATCATCGTTTTCATTGTTAATAGATTCTCCAAAACATTCTAAACCAGTGTTCCCGTATTGTACTGGGTTTTATTTTTTTGCCTTTTTAAAATATATGATCCTCTGAACATTGTGCTCTTTTGGCCTTCTTGATCTGTCATACATAAGCTCTGAAGTTCACTGTCCAACTATACTAGCCATGTTGTCACCATGCTGACATCTAAATAGGCTGACTAACTCACAGACTGGACAAAACAATGAAACAGTATAGGATTTTTTAAAATGATCTACAACCATAAACACAAGGAGAATGTTGAAGAGACAAAAGTGATCCAGTTTGAAGGTGACAAGTTAAGCAGCAACTGACTTAGCAACACTAGAAACCAAAGCTCAAATTAAATAGAAAAGGGGGGGGGGCAACAAGATGGCTCATTGGATAAAGATGTTGCCACCAAACCTAAAGGCCATGATCAATCCCTGGGATTCACACAGTACAAGAGGACTGATTCCCAGAAATTGTTCTCTCATCTCTACATGTATATTGTAACCCACAAACACATATACTTACTTGCAATTTTAAATAAAATAAAATACATAGAAAAGGGAAGAAGACAGAATGCAGCCTGATTTACATGACTAAACCATTTCCCTACTCCCCCGTATGACTCAGAAACTAGTAGTACCATGCATTTTTCAGAAGAAGCATGCATATGTTTAGAGGTTTAAGAAGTGAAGGAAAATATGCTAATAAGATAATTTCTGGACTTCTAAAAATAAACAAAAACTTGTTTTGTTGGAAAAATGACATAATAAAATCTAATATTGTATATGCCAATTAAAAGTGTTTAAGGTAAAATTAAAAAGGAAAGGAAGAAAGGAAGGAAAGTAGGCGGCGAGTAATGCAATAACTCATCCACATACATAAGCACATGAAGAACAGACTGTTCTCCGAGCAAGCACAAACAGGCTACAAATCAGCAAGTTCCCATATACACACACACTCCCTCCCTCCACTCAGCCTGTGGAGTGCCCACTCTCTGCATACAAACAAAACACTAATATTCCTTCAAGTTGGAAGTGCTTACAGATGCACTGTGCTTTGCGTAAGCACATAAGCAAACAGCAAAGGGTCAACAGATATGACTAAAACAGCTAACATAAAAAATACAAGTGTAACAACTAGAAAACAGTATCTTGAAGGAAACAAATCAAATAGAACAAGAGCCTGGAAAACCTATCATGTAAAACAATAATAGTAACTCTGAAATTACAAAACAAACTGAAATAACAAAAGGTTTACTCAATAAGATTTAAAAAAAAAAAAGAAAAAGAAAAGGACCATCAAGGAATGGAGAGATAGCTTAGTAAAGTGCACTGGCTGCTCTTCTGGAGAACATGTTTCAATTCCCAGACCCACATAGCAGTTTTCATCTGTAATTCAGTTACAGGGGATCCAATGTCCTCTTCTGGCCTTCCTGGACACTAGGCATGCATGTGGTACACAGATGCACACAGGCAAAACAGTCACAGACAAAATATATTATTAAAGTTCAAGGAAGAAATGTGGAGGCCCACAGAAGGGGATCCATTCCACTTTGACTAAAGGTCAGAGAGTTCACATCTATTCTTGCTCCTTCAAAGTTATGTGACAGGTGCAGGTACAGATGTCTTGCCTAGGCAAAAGGATGTTTTGACCTAGGGTATGGTTACCAGGTGTTTTGAAATGAAAGGAGGTAATTATGTTTGCTTGTTCTTTGTGTCATGAAGTCTTGTGCCCTCCCCCTCTTGACTGGGGTATAGAAGCACTTCGAGTAATAAACTTGGGGTGGATCACAGTGTTCACTGGATGCCTTCCCCACTCTATCTGTTGTCTCTTTTCTATTTCTTTACTCAATCCTCACTCTTCCCTCCAAGTACAGACAGACAAGTCTGCCAGACTGGACAAACAGCGCCCAATGTGGGGCTTGGATACAGAAGAAAGTGAAGGACACTGATAAAGGGACACTAGAGGTGTAATGTAAAAATCGAGTGCTCAGACAAAAGTAAAATGAAAGTGCAGTGAGTAACTTGGGAAAGAAATTGTAAATAAAAATTTATAAACATGGGGCAGAGAAATAGTAGTCAGGTGTTCGTAGATTTCATTCATTCATCATTTATGCCCTGGTAATGCTTACACATGCATGGGCAGCCCATTTATAGCAGTTCTCCAGCTGATTCTACCCTGGGCAGTCCTAGATGCTTGTTATTGCCATACCCAAGGTTCCACAGTCTTCCTTTATGCTGTCTGTCCAGCGTTTTTTTGTTTGTTTGTTTGTTTGTTTGGTTGGTTGGTTGGTTGGTTTTTTGGTCTTCCTCTTTACCTTATCCCATGCAGTCTTCTAAGCAGTGCTATCTTCGAATATCTGCCGTCATTCATTCTCATAACATGGCTGAAATATATCAAGCACTGTTGCTGTATCCTGTAGCTTACTTCCATCTGTAGATGGAGATGTCTCTCAATGTCATCGTTGCACAGCCTATCTTGTGTGATGCCTAGAGTCCTGAGACATGTCATCTGGAACATTCAACTGCTTTTCTGAGGAGCATTTTATTGTCTAGGTTTCGGAGTTGTAAAGAAAGCAGCTTAAGACAAGTGTCTCATATATCTGTAATTTTGTTGTTGTCGTTATGTCTCTTGCTGACCACACGTTTCCTAGTCCCTGGAATGTAGTCCTTGCTCTCCCTATCCACATCTTGACATCTGAAATAGTTACCTCCTTTGAAATGAGGTTTCCTCCCAGATAGACCAAGTTGACTGTTTACTTGAGGTTCTGATTCTTTATTACGCTGTTAAAATCCTTGTGAGCCCTTTCCAAGTATTGTATCTCAGTCTTCTTTATGTTTGTAGATGTTTGGGGTATATTTTGACAGCCAGAAGAGCTCAGGAAGAGCAGCAACAAGTAAAGAAATTTCTAGAGTCTGTAGATTTTGGGGGGGGGGGGGGGGTAATTTCAAGACAGTGTTTCTCTGTGTAATAATCCTAGCTGTTCTGGAACTAGCTCTTGTAGACCAGGCTAGCCTTGCACTGATGGAGATCTGTCTGCCTCTGCCTCCCAAATGCTAAGATTAAAGGCATGTGCCATCACCACTTGGCTGAGTTTGTAAATATTTTAAACATAGGCCATTCTATATTGGTCATCCATTACTCTTTACTAGGAGGTACTGTAGCCACAGGAGCATGTATATTGACAGGCATTAACTGCTTGCCTATGGTTATCAAGTTGCTTGTAGACTCTCGAGAAGTTGACTCAAATGTACATGGCATCAAGTTACATACTTTCCCTCTATAAACAGAGGCTAGTAGTCAATGACAGGTAAGATCTTTTGGCCTCCAGTCAACCTATTAACAGGACATACATGGTGAAATATATGTACCAATTACAGGTAAGTCTGGAAGAAGACACCTAAAACAGGCACAGTCATCAGTCCTATGACAGAAGCATAGGCATCAATAATTAAATTAAAAAAGGAGAACTATGGAGGCCCACCAAAAATGGGCAAGATCCCAAGTCCACGAATCTTGAATACTTCACACCCCACACTCCACTGAATTCCTTTCTCTTCCCCCTTATCTTCCTCTCTCCGCCCAGCCATATTGTTCCTGTCTCCCCTCCCTAGAGATGGGATTAAAGACATGTGATTCCAAGTGCTGGGATCATCTTTGTCTGAGCTCTGTTTCTCTTTTAAACAGATTCAATCTTGTGTAGCCCAGGATGGTCTTGAACTAACAGAGATCCATCTGCCTCTGTCTCCTGAGTCCTGGGATTAAGGGTGTATGCCACCACTCCCTGACTTGTATGGCTAACTAATATTGCTGCTTTGCTCTCTTATCTTTAGGCAAACTTTATCCATTAAAACACAAATAATATACCACTATAAACTAAACAACAAGCTGAATGAGTTGGGAAACAGACTCATCTCTTAAACCTTCAAGTGGAAAAACCTAGCCTGACAGACAGAAAATTCAGCTATAGTATATTAGGCTTCTGACTTAAACTTAAAAACTGTAAGTGAATCAGTGAGTGAGCTTTAAACCATCATGACTTGCCTACAGGTCAACCTCATGAACGTATAAATTTCCCTCTTCTTTGGTGACTACCAAGCTGACAAAAAAACCAACATACAGAGCAATGAAACTTGTGTACTAAAGAACAAAAATTAATATGGGTATTAATTTTTTAACAAAGGTTAATAGAACTCTGTCAACTCCACTGGGATCTAGAATCACCTAAGGCAATGGTTCTCAACCTATGGATCACAATCCCTTCATGTATTACCTAAGACAATCTGCATATCAGATATTTACCTTACAATTTATAACAGTAGCAAAATTACATTATGAAGTAAAAAAAAAGTTTATGGTTGGGGGTCACTACAACATAAACAACTATATTAAAGAGTCACAGCAATAGAAGGTTGAAAACCAATGATTTAGTTAAAGGTACTGTCAATGTACTTTTAAATTAGTATGTTTATGTTTCTGGGAGGAGGGTCACAATATAAATACATGTAAAAGGAACAAAAAAATAAATAAAGTATAGGAACTGAGGAGATGGCTCAGTTGGCAAAGTACTCGCTACACAAACATGAGGATCCAAGTTTGAATTCTAACACCAACATAAAAGCACACACTTGTAATCACAACACAGGAAAGGCAGACAGGAAAATCCTTAGGGTTTGCTGGTCAGCCAATCTAATCAGAAATATCCAAGTTCACTCAAAGACCTGTCTCAAGACGCACTAAGGAAGACACTAAGCAGAGGCCTGTGTGAATGCACGCACATGCATGCCACCCAACAGCCTTGTATAGTCATACAAACATGACCATAAATAATACGATTATGCTATAACTGTGTAATTACATTGGGAATACGCAGGAATAGGAGTAACACAAACAGGTATAAAAAGATTAAAGCTTCATTTTCTGTAAGAATGTCAGTAATGTTAAAATACATAAATAAAACACAGGCTGTTGAAGGCACATATCATTATGTCATTACTAACTTTCTTTTTCTACCTTACCTTTCCAGCTTCTATCCTTTGTCTTAGTCATTTTCTTGTTACTGTGATAAAATACTTTAACAAAGGCAACTCAAAGGAAAAGGAGATATCTACACTCAAAGTTCAAGGGTACAATCTTCCTAGCTTAGTAACATGCATATATTGCTTATTCATGAAATATTGTACTTTTAGGTACAAAATGCATTTTAAAAGTTTGTATCATTAATCATCTATTTAAAACTCTACTGAGAATGTGTAATAATAATAATCATCTATAAACATTTATAGAAAGAATAAGTTCGGCCCAAATATCAAGGCATCTTAGGTTTTTTTAAAACTAATATTAGAAACTTTTTAATTGAGAAGATAATGTAGAAAGATATCTGAATGGAAGATGTCTTAAATTTACTTTTAATAATTCAAATTAGAGCCACAGTCTAGATCTCTCTCCATGAACTTTCAGGCTCCTCTCTACCTGCTACCCATCACCACACTTTAAAGTCTGAAACATCTAAAGTCAGAATTATTCCTTTCCTCAAAAGCAGTGATTTCCTGAATCAGGAAATCAGGGGTATGAAAAGGAAAGTAAATCCATGAAAAAAGTAAAGTCCAGAGCAAGTTCACGCTGATATATACTCAGGAGACCAGAAAAACTGCACATGGGCACTCAAGTCATGCATGGGTCTGCCATCACTAGAAAATATTAGCAGAAATGTCTTTTTTAAGTAGAGAATACTTTTCAAATATCCTCAAAAATATGCTAAATAGTTGTTTTTGAGAGTGTACGTTTTAAAAGTCTAAAAGTAATGTAAAGATTTTCATGAATAGTAACATGACTCACATGAAACAGTTAAAGCTACAAGACAACGACAAAGCTGGAGAGCAACGTACCTGAACAAGATGGATAAGCGTTGTCAGAATAGCGCATCGCAACATGTTGTGCTCTTCACTCTGCTTCCAGAGGAGAGGCAAATACTGCACCAGACATCCTACATATGGTCGTATCTACCACAAGACAGACAAAAAGGGAGACAATGGGATCATTTAGTATGAAGGGCAATGTGCTGTGAGAAATCTGACAAACGCTATGAAATATTAGGCAATTACTAAATGTTAATTTACTGAATGAAAGATAAATCAGATATTTTACATAGAGACCTAAGGTTCTGTGGAAAATATTTTTAAATAATTTTAGGTAAGTATCAAAGTTATTATTGAATAAAAACTTGATGATATAAAACATCATTTAGTGGTCAATAAAAAGTAGTGTTATACCCTGAGTTTTAATAAAAAACAGCTTACATTAAAATTATACTGTATTTTAACGAGTCAGCATTTATCCACGGAGTCCAGTTTTCTGATGACATCTCCCTGAGACAATTCCTGAGAACACGGCATTGTAAAGGATGTGGTAAAGCTGTACAAGCCCTCACAAAGAAAAAGAGCAGGGGCAACAATGAGGGGGTAGTATGTAGAGGTCAGGGAGAACTCTTACAAAAGGTGAAACTGTGGGCGATGGAAATGGCTCAGTCAGTAGAGGGTTTGCTGTGAAGGGAAAAGGATCTGAATCCAATCCACGAAACACATATAAAAAAGATGGGTGCGTGCTTGTTATTCCAACTTTGAAAAGATGGTGGTGCTAAGCAGATCCTCGGGGTTTCATCGCTGTCCACACTAGCCTGACTGGTAAGCCTGGACAACCTGGAGACCCTAGCTAAAGAAAAATATGGGTGACTCCTGGAGAAGAAAAACCAAAAGCTGCCCTGGGTCTTCACTCATATGCATATACACGTGCATACACACAAACACAGAGGGGTACAACAAAACTGCTCTACCCAGTATGCTTTGATTAAGTAAATCTGTTTTTTTTAAAATATAAACTGAAATACAGAAATAGAACACAATCTCTCAGTGAATTTGAAGTTCATTGTTGGCACAGGAAGAGGACAGAATCGGTAGCACACATGTGGACGTCACAGGACAACTCTGTGGAGTCAGTTCTCTCTTTCCACCCTGATGTGGGCTCCAGGACTCAGGCTCAGTTTACCATGAGGGCTTGCACAGAAAGCTCCTTTATCCACTGAGCTTCCTCACTGGTCTAATAATGAATTTACTGAAAAGCTGGCTGGCTGGCTGATTGGAAGGATGGGCAGATGAACGTAAACGCATACAGAAACATGCAAACCAGCCGTAAGCCCCAAGTTTAGGATAATAATGGAAATTCTACAGGTAGAGCATTCTTAGTGATGAAAGAAAAAATTAAGACCATCCGACTTTCAACATTATCAAAGTCTACCCCATGTATTTAAATTCAATATTGCTCCCACAAAGGCTTTTGTTAATTCTGCTCATACAATACCAAACTCTCAAAAGGTAGCAAAGCTACAGAACTGTTAACATCTCCTGTTGCTGAGACAATAGTAATGAGCCAGATAGTTTCCGAAAAAATATTTAAGTGAGATAAAGCCGAATATTAAAAAGACTCATGTCTCACCTTACTCTCGTGTATTAACTCATTTTTATTTTCAAAATTTGAATTATAGCATTATAGTAAACAATCAACATCTATTTAATAGCTAATTCAACTTAGTTAAATGGTCTATCTCAAGATTATTCCAATTATATACAACCGGGTCAATTAATATGTTAAAAAAAAAAACTCCACAAATTTCAAAGAAAAGAGTTCATCAATATGACATTTTCTGAATGTAATGGAGATTTTAGGATGGAGGATGAGGAGCCTGTTTCTTAGAGAGAGCTAGTATGACACCTGTGATTACAATCAAGCAGTTTACAACAGTGATTACCTTGACCACTAGACAGACAAAACAAGAGCACACAGAATAAAATGGTGGTAGATGATGAAGTTAGGTGAACGATACACGGATGTTGCTCTATCTTGAAAAATTTTTTGAAATCTTCAGATTTATAAGTGAAATGAGATTAAGAAAAAAAAACACTATATATAATTCTAAAAAGAATTCTATAACATGAATTTTGGCCGGGTGGTGGTGCATGCCTTTAATCCCAGCACTACGGAGGCAGAGGCAGGTGGATCTCTGTGAGTTTGATGCCAGCTTGGTCTACAAGATCCAGGACAGGCTCCAAAGCTACAGAGAAATCCTAACTCAAAAAAAAAAAAAAACCACAAAAACATGAATTTTGAAGCAGGCCACTTATAATTACTTGCACATTATTCTTAAAAGATATCTAAAAATGTATTAGTGTCACCACATAAATGAAGTCAAAAGCACATACTCGTCAGCATGATTACTTTTTAAAACAGTAAGCGGTAAGCATGTGGAGGAGAAAAACCCTTGTACATTCTTGTTAGGGACAAACTGTACGTCTAGTAATGAAAAACAGTATGAAGTTTTCTCAAACATTCAGAACTGCAACTATTAAATATTTCAGTGATTTCATCTGAATTTTTTAAAAAGATATTTTTATATACAAGAAATAATATGTATAATGCAGTGTATCTCTGAATCCTTAAACCCAACCAATCTTGAATAGAAAATATCCAGGATGTATGGGGGGGTGCACTCTAGTTAATGTATCACAAACAGTGCAGTATGACAACTGTTTACATCATGCTGTGTATTATAGGTAATCTCAATATGACATAAGTACAGGGGAGAATGTGAAGCCATTTTATAAGTAACTGGCATCCACAAGCTTTGGTTTCCTCAAGGATACACAGGAATGATTAAAAATATTACTCAGCCTTTAAAAATAAATGAGGAAATCTGTAATATTCAACAATCCAGATGAACCTTAAAGAGTTTGCTAAATGAAAATCAGCCACAAAGAGAGAAACCCTGATTCCACTTCTAAGAAGTATCTCAAATAGTCAAACTCACTGAGAGTCAGAGGAGGGTGGTGGCTGAGAAAGAAAAATGGGTATTTACTAATCATCAAATGGGATAAAGTTCAAGTCCAAGTTACTCATCCTGACCTATAACACATGTGAATAATCAATAATATACACTTTAGGATGTACTGAAGGACCAGCCTCCTGTTAAGTGTTCTGAAAAGCCTCATGTCAAGTGTTCTGGTGGGAAGGAGAGGAATCTGAGCACTAGTCCAGATAAAAGAAGATCTTCACTTACGGTCCTAATATATTCTGAAACCGTAACATAAAATATGCAACGGTTAACAAATGCTTTAACAAGGGCCCTATCTTCGGGGTTAAAAACTCTCATAAATCCTCTCATCTTTTAGATAAAATTTCAACAATATATTTCACAGAAACCCTTTAATTTTTTTCTTTTTCTTTAGATATGTGGAAGCTCAAAGACTGCGACATAAAACTGGATTGCATGTTTATTTCAACTATATACTTGTAGGGCAATTGTGCTTTTATATTTTGCCGTGGGCTTGGAGAGATGCCTTAGCAGTTAAGAGCGCAACTGCTTTCCAAAGGACCTAGTGGGAGTCGCAGGACTCACATGGCGGGTCACAACATCTGTTGGATCCCATCAGTTCCAAGGGATCTCTGATCTCCTTGGGAGCCATGCATGTACAAGATACACAGACACACATGCAAAACATCCATACAAGTAAAAATAAATAAAATTGGGGAAAAAAGACTTTTTTCAAAAATAAGAACTAATATTCAAGTAATTGTGTCCTATGGCACAAAGAACCAAATCAGACAAAAATCAAATTCGGCCAGTGAGAGGTAGTTTGAAGGTATGCATGACAAGGAAATAAATAAGCTTGCTCAAAGGTTACCAAAAGCTAAAGAATCAAATAATTGATTGTTTAAAAGCCTTTTTCTATCTTGGTCTCAGTTTTAAAACTAAGAGTGTATAGTGGATAACTCAAGCTCTTGGTTATTGTTTCCGCCCGAACTGCCTAAGCTTTCGATCCTGAAAGACAAGTGTAAATAGAAATGCAATGGCATTTTCAGGAGATGTGTAAAGGAACTCATTTGTACAAGAAAAAAAACTTTAAGAAATTTTCACTAGCCAGATTTACACAAGTAAATGGGCAAATCTTGTTTTTATAATCAACATTTAGCAAATAATTTACTGCAAATGTACGACATTCTAAACCATATTAGATATTTGTAATAATTTCATATCATGATAAACTGTTAACTGGCTGAGGTCAAATTATAATTCCATTTTGTACTTGACACAAATTTAAATACCTTACTCAAGTTGAACACCAAGGACAGAGACTTAAGAGTTTTAAAAACACCTTCAGTTAAACATCTATATAGGCAAACTAAATGTTCAAAAACTATCACCAAATGAAATAACATAATGCTTGTAATAAAATCCTAAAGTGCCAAGAAATACTACATTAAACCAGTGCCAAGATCCGCTCTAAATAATTAATAGTGACTCAAACCTGCCTTTGCAATTAAGCACTGTTTAATTTTAAGACTAGCACTACCATCAAAATTTATGAACTTTTATATGAACACCATGGCGCATACCTGTTATCCCAACAACTGAGAGAGAGGCAGGAAGATCAGGTATTCAAAGTTATTCTTGGCTATACTGAGGTCAGACTGGGCTACATGAGTCGCTGCCTCAAGAAACTACAACGAAGTATCCACCAAAGAAGTCTGTAAGCATAAAATGAGAAATACAAGCAGAGCACTTGGCATAGAAGAGTGGTGTATGATTATCACTCAATAATTAGTAGCTATTCTCATCAATAGCTCTGGGACTATTGCACGGTGTCTGAATTCACCAATAAGTAGATCCAAAAGTAGTCTCAGTCTGTGAACGCCAAAACCAACTATCCCAGAAATATTTCTCTGCTTTCCAAAAATATATAAAGTGGTGAACTAAAATATAAAAGCCAGAGACATAAACAAATTATATCATTGTTTTTTGGATGATTCGTTTTTCATGAAGATCAGGGTGGGGTGACAAGGAAGAGGAGGAATCAGGTGGGGGAGGGAAGGACAGAGAGAGACCAACTGGAATGGGGGGGGGCATTTAGAGGGTGATGTGGAAATCTAGTACAGCAGAAACTTCCTGGAACCTATGAGGGTGACTATTGCGAGGACTCCTAGTGATGGAGGATACAGAGCCTGAACTGGCCTTCTTCTGTAACCAGGCAATACTCCCAGTAATGGAACACCAACCCAGCCACAAAACCTTGCTATCCGCAAGATGAGCTGGGGGTATAGTGGCTAAAGCTGTGAGAATGGCCAAGGAATGACTGAGCTAACTTGAGACTTGAGACCCTGGCCACAAGAGGGAGCTCATGCCTGACATTGCCTAATTGACCAGAAACCAGAAGCAGAACAGACCGGAGACTTCAGAGATGCTTTCTCCAGCAGCTGATGGAAACAGATGCAAAGATCTATAGACAAACAGTAGGTGGAGCTTGAAAAAAACCCATGGAAGAGGAGGAGGAAGGATCGTAAAAGCCAAAGAAGAGGGGCTGAAAATATCACAGGAACACGACTCACAAAAATCAACTAATAAGGGCTCATAGGAACTCAGAGATGAAGCAGCAATCACAGAACATGCACGGGTCTCCACTAGGTCCTCTGCATAAATGTTATTGTCATTGGCTTAGTGTTCTTGTGGGACTCCTGACAGTGGGACTGAGGGTGTCTCTGACTCTTTTGCCTGCTCTTGGAACCCATTTCCTCCTAGTGGGTTCCCTTGTCCAGTCCTGATGTCAGGGTCTGTGTCTAGTCTTACTGTAACTTATAATGCCATGTTCAGTGGCTATCTCTTGGGAGGCTTACTCTTTTCTGAAGAAAACATAGGAGCAGTGGATGAGAAACAGGGAAGAGAAGGCAGAGGAGACTGGAAGGAGTACAGCCTTATATATGGTCAGTATGTGTTATATAAGAGAAGAATAAATAAAAAGATTAAAAAAATTTTAAACATCATTTTTATACTAAGCAATGGATAAATATGAGCAAAAAATACCAAATACATGTATGTTTGGTATTTTATTTTTGTATTATACTATATACAGTATATTATTTTTGTACTATACTTTTGTATACTTTTTTTGTGATTTTTAAGTAAGAAAACATTTTAAGTAAAATTAGGGCCAGAAAGATGGCTCAGTTGATAAAAAGCACTTGCTGAGCAAAACTGACCTGATTGCTCTTATTACCAGAATACTGTAAAAAGCTGGCTGCCATGTGAGCACCTGCAATCCAAGAACTTCAGCAAACTGTTGAGGCTGAAACAAGACAATCGGCTAGACGCTCACAAAGGCAGATCTATTGGGGAATTCCTATTGGGGAATATTATTTTAAGGTGTGTGGCTTTTGTTTATTCTGTGTCTAAAACACCCAACAGTCTAACAAAGAGCTGAATGATCAATAACAAGGCAGGAGCAAGGACAGGCAAGGCTGGCAGGCAGAGAGTGTAAATAGGAGAGCCGAGGACGAGGAGGAGCAAGGGAACAAGGAGAGGAGAACATCAGGGGCCAGCCACCCAGCCACAGAGAAAGAAGGAAAGTAAAAAAGAAAAAAGTCCAAAGGGAAAACATAGACAGGATAATTTAAGTTAAGAAGAGCTGACAAGAAATAGGCAAGCTAAGGCCAGGCATTTATAACTAACAATAAGACTGTGTGTGACTTATTTGGGAGCTGAGTAGGGGGCCCCTCAAAAAGCCAAAAAAGTAAAACATCACACAACAGAAATCCTGCCTGAATACAAGGCGCAAGAAGAGAACCTACTGCCCAGAGCTGTCCTCTCACCAATGCGCCATACATGTGCACATATACACAAATATAATAAATCTTTAGAAGAATCTATGGACATACTAAAGAAAAAAAACACAGTAAAAACAAATTCCTAACAAAACTTGCATTTGCTAAAATACATATTGCTGAGACATTAAATACTCTGAACTCGAAGATTGTCAAGCACAGACTAGATCTTTAAAACTTAAAAAAATTTCCTTTCTCAATACCTCCACACCATAGATATAATGCTAATATTTAAATATTCTTGAGTCTTTCATTTTTGGTCTTTAGAGACAGGATCTTGCCTAATCATCTCCCTGCCTCAGCCTCCCAGTCACTGGGTTAACAAGCACTAGCCAACACAACTGGCTTTTCTTAGTCACTTTTAACAAATTCAAATATAACTGTCAATTCTGAGAAACACATAAATGAAATGATTATTTTATACGCACTGTAAGAATACTTTATATTTTCCACAATAAAGATAAAGCAAAGATATTAAATTCTACATATATTTTCACCTGACACTTGTTTTTGTGTTACACAAATTACCTGTACATTGACTCTTTCAATCACACAGGAGAGGACGTGCAAAACATGCATCTTTGTGTCACACTCGGTAACCTGCTGCAGCAGCTGAAAAAGCAGTGTGAACATGGTCTCCAAATACTGCAGTAGAAGAAAGAACAGAGGTTCTGAAATGGAGAATTCACCATATACAAATATACAAATACAAACACAAATAAATATAAATATGTCAAAGCAATAAGGAAAAATATAAAACTTCATCAATACTTAAGCTGCCAGTATGTAAGACTATTTTTTTCCTTATTACTGCTAAAGGTGTATACGTCAAAGCATGCTCATGCTCACACATACACTCTCACAATAAATAAATAAAGGTATGTTTTTAAAATATTAAAAATACATATAAATTCAGTTATAAAAGCAATATATATATATATTTTTTTTTCAAAGACATAAGTAGAAATTGTTACAAAACCTTGAAACCAATATTCTTACCGGTAAAAATTGATCTGTTCTAAATTCAAAATCATCAACAGGTAAATAGAGTTAAGGAATACTGAAAATGAATGAAATTTATCAAGATAAAAATACATCTACAGCAAATTATTAAAATAACAAATATATGTTTATAATATATACATTTTGGGAAAAATACATTTTAACTATCCTACCAAGAAATTTCACAAAGAAACCAATTCTGAACCGTTAAAGTCGAGGCTGAGTGTGGCGGTGCAGACCTGCAATCCCGACAGTAGGAGGCAGAAGCAGGAAGACCAGAAGTTGAAGGCTAGTCATGACTGGGCAGAGTTCCACCAAAACAAGAAAAAAAAACTGAACTTCTTTACAGTTGAGTCCTTTAGAAAGTTTTTTTCAAGTTTCACTTTTAAAAAAAAAAATTAAATTAATCTAATTAAAACTACTGTCAGGTTAGAGAGACGAGTCAGTAGTTAAGAGCTCTGGCTGCTCTTCCAGGAGTCCTAAGTTCAATTTGCAGCAATCACATGGTGCCCTCTTCTGATGTGCATAATAAATAAATAAACCTTTTTTAAAAAAATTTTTTGAAGGATATTTAACTTCAGAGTTGTTGCTGTTTCAATTCGAACCTAAAAAAAAAAGTACAATAAGAGTTTTTAATCATTCTTAGAACTACTGAAAATCATTAGTACTAGATGACAGAAAAATTCTTTCAAACCACTTTCCTGTTTCTGTTTATATCCAATCACAGGGCATATGCCGTGTGGAACTAAAAGGATTACAAACCTGAGTTTGTAACAGGTGACCAAAGGAACAAGTACCATCATTTCTGACCTTCCCAGCTTTTCTATAATTGCTTAAGAAGCCTTTATGGCAGGAGGCTTTCCAAAAGAGAAGAATTTGCCATTAGGTGAATGGAGAGCATGAGATGAAGGAAAATAGCATGCAGAAGATGCCAGAGGCAAAAGAAAACAGAGCGGCATGAAAAGAAGGAACCTGGCAAGCTGGAAGTCACACAAGTAAAGGGGGTAAGGAGAGAGGGAGGGAGAAAGGAAGGGACAGACAGAGAGAGGCAGGAAGGAGGAGTTTAAGCTTCCACCTTTAATCTAACCTCAGTTACAGGAAAGATTCCAAACTCCCAAATGATCTGAGCTTTTCTAAATCCACAGACAAGCTTTAGACTCTGAGACTCACATTTCAATGCACAGAGTATGTTATCTGAGAGTTCATAAGAGCAACACCTTATTATTCTGACTTTAGTTCCCAGACCGAGTAACATGACTAAACTCTACCTTCTAGTCTTTAAAATCGTATCTAAAACCTTTCTTTTCTGGCTAAGAACCCTGTAATAGTAATTAGCGTATTCTCTAGAACCATGGTTTTTTCCTCTAGAGATGGCACTATTGAGGAGGTTTTGGGTCTAAAGATGCTGATTCATCAGGCTGACATACCACTAAATCCTGATCTTGAAGTAAGTTACAGATTGCTTCATACAGCATGGGTCTCAAGTCAGACTTGAATTTCACAGAAATCCACTGACCAATGAGCCAAATTACCCTGCGTCGCAATGGTTTATACCTAGGTGGAAGAGAAAAAAAATCAGTGAAATATTTAGTATTTAAGGAGGTCTACTTCACTTAGAGTAAATTCCATTTAAATCTAAACTGTAGTAAAAAAAATGTAATTTGCATTTACATAAAAATCAACTTCTAAATATCAATACAAAAGAAACAGTAATGTCCTGATCTAAGGAAATTCAAGTTCTTAGATACAGGTACGGTATTCTCTGACGCTTCTGTGTTGATGAACTGTAATAGTCCGTAGTCCCAGTTTCCAGGAAAAGGAGACAGGAATGCAAGGACTGCCTGAGTGAGGAGGTGACACTAGAGTGACGACATTTGGTAAAGTGCTTGTCTCACATGAAGATGATCCTTGGTGGATCCCCAGTATCACACGCAAAAGCAATTTGAACCACAGATAGGTATATAAATTTCTCTTCCTCAAGCAACTGCAAACAATGCTAACACCATAAATCCTGTAGCTGGCAGCTCTCTGTACCTCGCAGCTCTCTTTACTAAAATAATAATAATAATAATAATAATAATAATAATAATAATAATAATAATAGCCTATATCCATATTTCTATTTCCATCAGTCAATCTCATAAATATTATTTTCATTCATTGTAAAAAGGCCTTTATGTTTATCTAAATAATATCTGCATAAGCTTGCTGATTCTAGCTACATGATTTGGAAAGAGGTATGCAATTATCAAACATGACTCAGAATAAATATGCAGACTTAAATCATTAAAATTGCAGAGAATTAGCAGTAACAATAATGTATTTCTGATAGTTTTAACTAAAGTGATTTTTATTAGAGAAAAAGAAAAGTGATAAATTCAAAATATTTCTATCTTAGAATTCCACTAAAAATATCTTGTCATAAACCTTTAGTGACAAAATTCTATTTATTTCTGAGTAAAAACAAAACATTTAAGTGATATTTATCCTTAAAGGTTCTCTCAAATCCGTTCCATTTACTGTGTTTTAATTCTTATTGCTGGGCCTTCTAAAATAACTGTATACTCATCAGTTTGTTTTGTTTTTCTGGGGTAGGAGTTGTTTAAATAGTCATAGAATCAAAAATAACAAGGTGTGTAGTGTAAAGTAACGAAACTATCAGTTTTTAGACTGAAACCTCAGAGATCTCCATGTTTAGTTCTACTCTAAATAAAGAAAATAAAACTCAGAAATTCCAAGGGGACAGTCATATCCAGCCAGCTTAGGCTTACAGCAGCCAGAAATGACTTATGAAAACCACAAAAAAACCTTTTCCTCTTACATTTGATCTATTACAGATTAAAATACACAATGCAAAGTGAAGGAAATGGGCCAAAATGCTAACTGCCATATGGATCTGGTAACAATAAATTAAGCACCTCTGTAGGAACATCAAGTACATTCAAATTCTGTACATGCAAGGCATCTCCATCTCCTCTACTTTCTCTCAAAGACCAACTGTATTACTGTGTCCCCACAACACTCACTCTTCGTGGCTATCACTTCAGCTGAGCTACTTACGACCTTAGACCTCGTTGAGGCCAAAAGTCTTATTTTGTACATAGCTTCTTCCAGAAACTCAGAGAACTTTCATCTGCTTTCATCTCTACAAAAAGTTCTATTTCTTTTCGCCTACAAACTATTTCTTTTTTTTCTTTAGTTCCCCTCCCTCCAGTACAGGGTTTCTCTGTGTAGCTTTGGAGCCTGACCTAGATAGAAATAGCTCTTGTAGACCAACTGGTCTTGAACTCACAGAGATTCGCCTGCCTTTGCCTTCAGAGTGCTGGGATTAAAGGCGTGCACCACCAACGCCAGGCTCTACAAACTATTTCATATTACATCAAATACTTCGTTCAGGATTTACACTTAAGATAAAGTAACATAAAAGATAAATCTTCTGCTTATATTTGATAATATTCGTTAAGTCTTATATTTTTTTCTGTGTGCGAAATACAAGTAAAATCATACCTTATAGTACGAATAATAAAATCCCAGAGACAATTATTGGGGTTCAACCTGAGGACCAGAAAAGGCAAAGCCACTGGCTTGTACCTCTACCTCAGACCAAAAATAGGCAAGATCCTATCGCCACAAATCTTGGAGACTACACACTCCAGTGAGTTCCTTTCTCTTCCCCCTTATATTTCCCTCTCTGCCTAGCCCTATCACTCCTGTCTCCACCTTCCTAGTGCTGGGATGATTCCCAATGCCGGGATCGCCTTTGTGTGAGCTCTGTTTCTTTTAGACAAATTCAATCTTGTGTAGCCCAGGATGGCCTTGAACTCACGAAGATGTCGTCTGCCTCTGTCTCCTGAGTCCTGGGATTAAAAGTGTGTGCTACTGCTCCCTGGCCTGTATAGCTGACTAGTGTGGTTGCTTTCCCTCTGATCTTCAGGCAAGCTTTATTTATTTAAAACACAAATAATATACTACTATAATACTTTTTTATTTCAAAAATCAAGAAAGTAAAATAGGTGTTTACTTGCCTATTATGAGAAACTTGTAATTCTGGAAGAAGTTGGTTTTTAAACCACTGATCAAAATCAACACTGTCAAACAGCTCAAAAGCAGCTAATCCCACAGCATTATACACTGTGAAGAAAAAAGAAAGAAATTAAAGATTTTAGATAATTGGTCTTATATAAAAATCTGAACCTACTTTGAAACATGAAATATGCTAAGGATTATATATATATATACACACACACACATACACACACAAACAATAAGATTATTGTATATATACAATATGAACACTGAGATTACTAAAAACATTTTAGAGACATTGCTTAAATTATTTTATTCCAGGTTTTTCCCACTCTTTAGTATTTTCAAACAGAAAACTAAATCCACTGTAACATGAGTCAAATTTCAAATATTATAAAATAATATATGATTCTAAATGAAAGCTGTATTTTATTATCTGGCCCCGGTTTATTTTTCCCTAGCTATCTTGCACAATAATCCCTTAACTGCTTGTTACTGTGCGGTTAAAGCAATGAGCAGTCAGATGTACAACTCTACTGCACCAGCTCATCTTACCTTCAGTCACCCTAATGTTGCAGCCCTCCTGGGGCCCTCCTCTGGCAGCCTCACCTTACAATCTGCTGTGACAGCTCTTTATCCATAACTCCCTTTGTTTTCCACACATGCTTTAGCATTAATCATTTCATACAAGAGCAGAATTAACTGTATACTTAGTTATCCCCTTCAACTGACGATTCCTACATTTTAGCTATTTTTACATCCCAATTCTCATAACACAAAATCTACCACAAAAGAGATTCTCTATGTACTGGACAATACACCTTTCTAGATCGCTTAAGTATAACATACCAGCATCTTTGATTAACAGTGCATTCATATCTTCTACATTGGTTGGACCTGAAAAAAAAAAGGAAGAAATTATCAGTAAAAATTTAAAAAACCCTAATTCAAACTTTTAAACTAATTTTAACTCATAAAAATTATATATGAACAAACAAGTTTAATATATCTATACACTGTTCTAATCAAGTTAAACATATCTACGAAACACTTATCACAGCCTTACGGTAAAAACATTCAAAGCCTGTCTTTCTAAGTTTCTGAAATATAAACAAATTATTATTCAATAGTTACTTTCTTGTACAACAGCACATGAGAACTTAGCTGCCTATTTAGCTTTCTCCTCCCATCCACTCCAACTTCTCTCCAGCCTCTGAAGTCACCATTCTTCTCTCAACTTCTGAGACCAATATTCACTTATTTCCTGCGAGTAAGACATGTAGTGCTTGTCTGCTAGGGCAAAACTTACTTTTAAAGCGCAGTACTTTAAATCTGTATTTTAAATATATGATTCATAGACATGTATGATGTATAAAAAGATTATAATTTGTGCAAACAATGTAGAGTAATTAAGCCAAGCTAGTTAATACCCCATCACCTCAAATACTTACCCTACCTCCTTAAATACTGATTTTTTTTTTCCCCCGCAAGACAGAATTTCTCTGTCCTAGAACACACTTGGTAGACCAGGCTGTCCTCAAACTCAGAGATCCACCTGTCTCTGCCTCCCAAGTGCTGGGAGTAAAGGTGTGTGCCATTACCACCCAGCTTAATGTTTTTTGTTTTGCTTTGTTTTGTTTTTTGGTTTTTTCGAGACAGGGTTTCTCTGTGGTTTTGGAGCCTGTCCTGGAACTAGTTCTTGTAGATCAGGCTGATCTCGAACTCACAGAGATCCGCCTGCCTCTGCCTCCCGAGTGCTGGGATTAAAGGCGTGCGCCACCACTGCCCGGCCTGTTGACTATCTTTTGCCACCATTTATAAAACAGCCTTAAGTTATCCCAACTGATGTTCTGTGCTTTGACCATTATCTCACTTCCCCACCAGTAACCTTTCTCAACACTATCTACTCTTGGCTTCTATGAACCTGATTTTTTATATTTATGTGCAGGTGAAAACATGTGAAATAGTACACTTGCATAGTATTTTCCAAGTCCATTCATGTTGCCATAAATGATATTGACTCTATCTTTATTAATGCTAAGTAGTAGTCCACTGTATACACATCGCATAGAAATGACTTCACTATGAAATTTAAAGACTTTAGAATGAAGTGTTGGCAGATCGTGAAGTACTGTTCATGAAGGACGACCCCACAGTTGGAAAACACAATTAGCCTAAATGTATCTTCTTAAAAAAATATAGATAGATAGATAGATAGATAGATAGATAGATAGATAGATAGATAGATAGATAGATAGAATGTTTTTCAAAGTACTTTGTTACTGGTAAGTATGAATTGTTAAGCTTAACGTTCCAATCAGCTAGAGTAAGTACAGCCAAAATAAGAAAACTGATACAGAACCAGAAAGAAAACTCAACTGTGAAGTCATTGAAAAACTTAATAGCAGAGAGTAACCAAGGAGAATATATCCCAAATAGAGTTTCTATCACTATGATAAAACACCAAGTCAAAAGTGACTTGGGAGAAGTGAAAGATTATTTCACCTTACAACTCTCAAGTTACACTTCATCACTGAGGGAAATCAGGGTGGGAAATGAAAACTTGAATCTGGAGGCAGGAACTGAACCAGAGGCCACAGAGAAATGCTGCTCACTGCCTTGCTCATCATGACTTTCTCAGCCTGTATGCTTACAGCACCCATGACCAGTAGCCCAGCAGTGGCACTGTCCACAGTAAGCTACGTCCTCCCACATCAATCATCAGTCAAAAAAATGTACCACACACTTGCCCACAGGCCAGTCTGGTGGGGGCATTCTCTCAATTGAGGTTCCCTCTTTCTAAATGACTCTAGCTTATGTCAAACAGACATAAAACTAGCCAACACATCTGGCTTTTCCTAAAGTAGTTAAAAAAATTAAGCTAAGAATAGACTAGAAAGTGTGCAAAATCAAAACAGAGTAACAAAAGAAGTATAGGCATCATCAAGTTTAGTAATTTCTAACTGTCCTTAAAGAAATTAACTATATATTGTAAGTAAACCACATGAAAATAAACAAAGCTCAAACTACTTTTAACGATTACTACAATCAATGGGCATCTTATTTTTCCCTTTGGCATATAATTTAAAGAGACAAACTCTAATAGGATTCAGAGAAAACAAGAAGGTTAAGAATCTCCTTCTCTCCAAGAGATTCTCATGTTCAGGTTTCTTCACATATCTACTCAGGTCTTGACCCAACTAACTGGGTAATGTACTCTCCGTCTGCCTTCTAGGCGTTTCTGCAGCATCTACCAGCATGTTCTTCTGGATACACTCCTATAGTCCTCCATCCCTCCAGCCAAAAGCCTTGCCTGGCTTGTTTGAGGGGTCTTCAACTCCTCCAGCCTTTGAAGCCTTTTCTCTCTGAAGGTTTTTTTCTAATTTAAAAATACTCCAAAAATGCATGCCACTGTATATGAAGCAACAACTTAGAAGTTTAGGAGCACTTTTGATCACTTTCTTGTTCCCAGCACATCAATTAGTTGTTCAAGGTAATCAATCAACATATAATAATAAAGTACGCCAAGCACTGAGGTAAAGAATGAACAAAGCCGGCATGAACACAGTATCCGGAAGCTTCAGTCTAACCAAAGTTACTTAGCAATTAACTACTACAATAATCAAATAACCAAAGTTTGCTTTATCACCTGACAGACTAATCAAAGTTACTTAGTATATAAAGTACTACTTGTGTATAAAGTACAATAATCAAATATACAAAATTTGCTTTGTCATTTCTTAAATCTATCTCCTTTCAATTTGCTACAGCTATAAGGCTAACAAACTACTTGAGCCTTTCTAACTTTCTACAACACGCTCTAGAGAGTTTCCCACACCTGTCATTTGGTGCTATGTGTTTACAACAGCAAAATGTGTCCTATTCAAAACTGTAATTCCAGCTGACTTCAACACCACCTTTGCAGGAAAGAACACACTCAGTCTTTCTCAGATTTGTATGCAGTGTATGACCAGGACACAGAGCAGTGACCGCAGGAAACATTTAGGGACTCTTGACTCAACATTAAATGGCAAACCATTACAAAGAGCTTACCTTGAAGAGTTTGCATCATTTCTAGTAGTACTGGAGTAAGAGTCTGATTATATTCATGGAATATATCTATAAATAATACTTCAGTGCAAGGCTAGAGAGGGAGAAAAAAAAAAACAGATTCCTAGTTTTTAAAAAATGTCATATTACATTGGCTACTGCAATAAAGTAAAGGGACACTCATTCTTCAAATTCTAAAACAAATGTTTCCAACTGTTGATTTATTAAAAAACAAAACTATAGGGGCTGGGACTCAGTGCTTGAACAGATTCCTAGTAAGACATACATGAGGCCCTGGCTTCTATCTCTAGCACCATTTCTAAAAAAAATAAAACAAAGGAATGCAAGATAAAGCCAATTCACACAGGAAACTTCTTTCATTGCTTCAACCACTTGGTGTTATAGATACAAAGTTTGTGGGTCTTTGGGTGTTTTTCAAGGCTGGGTTTCCTGTGTAGCCCTGGTTGTCCTGGAACTCCTGTATATCTGTAGACCAGTCTGGCCTCAAACTCATAGATCTGCCTGTCTCTCTCCTCGGTGCTGGAATTAAAGGTATATGCCACCAATACCCAGCTCAAAGAATCTTTAATTCACTGTACTTTAAAAATCATTCTACAGCCATACTCACTTACATGCAAGCAAAATGACTGAGTATCTAGGACAGAGTTAATATATTTAATAATGTGTTTTCATTGACATAGTCACCCACTGTAGTTCATAAATTCAATTTACCATGAAAAACAGCATTTCTTTTAAGAAATACAAACAGTAACAAAACTATTAAGCTACAAAAAGAATGCTTTATTTGGATTCTTTTTGCTTAAATATTTATTTTAAGTGTATGGGTTTTTGCCTGCATGTATGTAAGTGAACCACATGTATGTCTGGTGTCCAAGGAGCCAGAAGGCAATGGATCCCCGGAACTGGAGTTAAGGATGGTTGTGAGTTATCATGGAGGCCTCTTCAATAGGGACAAATGCTCCTAATCACTGAGTCAGTTCTCCAGACATAACTGGACTCTTAGAAGCACTGAGGCATGGGCTGGAGACATAGCTCAGGGATTAATGGTACTTGTTGCAGACCCAGGTTCAGTTCCCAGCACCCAACAAACTATAATGCCAGTTCCTGGGGATACAATGCCCATAAAACTACTGGAAAGAAAAACATACACACATAGTTCACATTGTAAACACAAGCAAAACACTCATATACATAAAATAAAATAAATAAATCTTTTAGAAATAAAAAATAAAAAGCCAGGTAATAGTGGCGCATGCCATTAATCCCAGCACTCCAGAGGCATAGGCAGGTGGATGTCTGTTGAGCTTGAGTCCAGCATGGTCTACAGAATGAGTTCCAGGACAGGTTCCAAAGCTACAGATAAATGTCTCGAAAAAAAAAAATCAAAATTAATAAATGAATTGCTAACTAAATAAAGCCATAAGAAAATAAATAAATAGCAGAAACAACAACAAAGAAGCACCGAGTCATGGGGCTGAGGAGACGGCTCAGCACTTAAGAGCACTACCTGCTCTTCCAGAGGACTCAGGTCTGATTCCCAGTGCCAATACAGATAACACCCTCTGTAACACAAGTTCCACAGGATCTAGTACCGTCTTCTGGCCTCATTAGGTACCAGATACACATGGGGTGCACAGAATATATGGAGGCAAAATGTGCAGATACATTTTTAAAATTTGCTTAAAAAGTCATTCATGCCAAGTAGGTCACAACTGCCTATATCTTCAATCACATGGGACCGACATCTACTTCTGCACTCATGGGCACTACACTAATGTGCACAAACCTACACACAGTCACATACATTTATACATTCATATAATTTAAAATAAAAATAAAATCTTGCCAAGCATGTCGCATTTGGAAAGCAGAGGCAGGCAGTTCTCTGAACTAAGCCAGTCTAGTCTAGATGGTGAATTCCAGTCCCGCCAGAACTATATAGTGAGATTTAGTCTCTAAATAAAAGAATAAAATATTTAAAGTAGAAACAAAAACAATCAAAACCAGTCTTGTATGTGGTGGCACATATCTTTAATCCTAGCAGGTGGGAGGCAGAAAGAGGGATATCTCTTTGAGTTCAAGGTTAGTCTGGTCTATACTGTGAAACCCCCATCCTCCCGAAAAAACACAACACAGAAAAAATTAGTAAGTTATATAAAAATAATTAACAAAGAACAGCTTAATATGCATTTTTACAAATATTCATAAAGACAATAATTTTATCTTACTAATAAATGTGTTTTAAAAGCATCCTATAACAGAGAGCTGGAGAGATGGCTCAGAGGTTAAGAGCATTGTCTGCTCTTCCAAAGGTCCTGAGTTCAATTCCCAGCAACCACATGGTGGCTCACAACCATCTGTAATGGGGTCTGGTGCCCTCTTCTGGCCTGCAGGCATACATACAGACAGAATATTGTATACATAATAAATAAATATTTAAAAAATAAATAAAAGCATCCTATAACAAAAGCAATAGGATGATCTCTGAGACTCATACTAAGCGATAAGGGTAATATAGCACATCATTATATCAGTGTATAAAACTGTAAAGCAAGTCCTTTCCATTCCGTTTCTCTCTCCTGAAGAGGCAGCTTCTGCCTCTCTCCCTCCTCCCCTTCCCCCTGATGTGGGAGAATTGTCTGTATTCTATCGATCATATTTTAAATAAACGCTGATTGGCCAGGCAGGAAGTATAGGTGGGACAATCAGACAGGAAGTAAAGGTGGGGCAATGAGAACAGGAGAATGCTGGGAAGGAGGAAGCCCATTTCTCCCCAGTCCTGCCAAGACTACGGAAGAAGCAAGATGTGACCTACCCTGCCAAAAAAGGTACCGAGCCATGTGGCTAACACAGATAAGAATAATGGACTATTTAAGTTATAAGAGCTAATACGAAGCCTGAGCTAATGGGCCAATCAGTTTTTCATTGATATGTATTCATTTCATTGATATTCATTTCATATAGACTTCTGTGTAATTTCTTTGGGGCTTGCCGGCTGTGTCAATGAACAGTAGGGCTTTCCCATCAAAGTTTCTTTCCATTAATACTCACCCTCAAACTGTATTTCCAAGAGTCTCCTCCTGTTTCTTCCACTGCTGCAATTAAAAACATGAAAAGTAATGCTCTCCAGAAACCTAAAGTGATGCTGCCAAAGCATAGCACTCATGCGACTGTCTGAACCCTAACACTAGATGCCCATCCTTGAGAAACTTTCCTCCGGCTACAAATCACATTTTTGTACTTTACAGTCTCCATGAACCACTCATTTAAATACCTTTTAAGCACTTTTGCTTTCTCGGAAAAAAAAAAATTGTTGGGGAAAAAAAAGCTCAAACTTCCCGCATTTCCCCAACAGATGAAAATACACAATGTGGCATTACAACTCTGAGAATCATTTTAATGCTGCAGTCATGATTCTCAAGTTAAAACTTGTCACACTTCCCACAAATGTTCTGTATGTTTAAAGTTCAAGTAAAAATACTTTAGGACAAAAAAAAAAAAACCTAAGGATTTAATATTCAAAATTCATTTACGCATTATAAAATTATATACACTACATTAAAAAAAGTAATATTGCAGAGCGGACCAAAAATGAGTGACCAGCTAGTTCCTCAGCTAGACAACACAGTCTCTAGGCCATAGACCCAGAGACAAAACCCCAGGCCCCACCCACACAGGCACCAGCCAGCCAGCAAGCAACCCTCCTGCGGACAGGCTGCTCCAACATCCCCCATCAATCCCTGTAATCAACAAGTCTCACCCTGCTACTGAACCTACCCATCCCCGTGACCTCAATGGTATACTGAGATACACACTGCATCTGCACAGAGCAGACCAAGAGTGGGGCTCCTAAGACATAGACAGCAACTACATGATCCATCCAAGAGTAGATCCCTGAGACACAGACACCGACAGTAAGGATTGGACCAAGAGACAAAGACACTGACTGAACCAACTGGAGGAAGAGAGGGGTAAGCGCTAATGCAAGAACACATTCAACAACCTAAAGAGCAATATGATAACACCAGAACCTAGTGATCCTGCAACATGAAGACCTAAATATCCTAACTCAGAAGAGGAAGAAAATAACCTTAAACATAACTTCATGAAGATGAAAAAGACCCTTAAAGATGAAATGAAAATTTCCCTTAAAGAGATGGAGGAAAAGAAAACAACTGGAAGAAACCAGTAAATCTTTTAAAGAGAGCCAAGAAAACCAAGAAAAAGCACAAACAGGTGAAGCAAACAATTCACAAAGTTCAAGACTTGAAAATTGAAATAGAGGCAATAAGGAAAAGACAAACCATTTCTGAAATGGAAAATATGGGTAAACAAATATGAACAACAGATGTAAGGATAACCAACAGAATATAAGAGAAGGAAGAGAGAATCTCAGGAGCTGAAGATACGATTGAGGAAATAGATTCATTGGTCAAAAAAAATGTTAAATTCAACAAATTCTTAACACAGAACATCCAGGTAATTGGACACCATGAAAAGACCAAACCTAAGAACAGGGAAAGGAGAATGCCAACTCAATGGCACAGAAAATATATTTAACAAAATATAAAAAACTTTTCCTACAGAAGGATATGCCTATGGAAAATCTAAAAAGCTTAAAGAACACAGAAAAGACTGAACAACAACAACAAAAACTATTCCCTTGTCATAATAATCAAAACACTAAACATACCAAATAAAGAAAGAATATTAAGAGTTGCAAAGAAAAAAAGGTCAAGAAACAAATAAAGGCAGACCTATCACAATTACACCCAATATCTCAATGGAAACTCTGACAGCCAGCAGGTCCTGGACAGATGTGCTGCAGACACTAAAGAACAAGAAAACTAGCACACACTATACCCAGCAAAGCTTTCAATTACCACAGACAGAGAAAACAAGACATTCTATAACAAAATCAGATTTAAACAATACGTATGCACAAATCCAGTCTTACAGAAATTACTAGAAGGAAAACTCCAACCCAAGGAAGTTAGATACACCCACGAAAACACAGGCAACAGATAACCTTACACCAGCAAACCGCAAAGATGGGAAATACATAAACACTACCACCAAAAAGTAACAGGAATTAACAATCACTGGTCATTAATATCTCTTAATATCAATGGACTCAATTCACCTTTAAAAAGACAAAAGCTCAAAGAATGGATAGGAAAACAGGATCCATCCTTCTGTTGCATACATGAAAACACACCTCATCCACAAAGACAAACCATTATCTCAGAGTAAAGAGTTGGGAAAAGATTTTCTAATCAAATGGACCTGAGAAACAAGTGAGTGTACATATCCTAATATCTAACAAAACAGATTTCAAACTAAAATCGAACAAAAGAGATGAAGAGGGACACTTCACACTAATCACAGGAGAAATCCATCAAGATGAAGTCTCAATTCTGAACATCTATGCCCCTAATACAAGAGCACCAACATATGTAAAAGAAACATTACTAAAGCTTAAGTTGCACATCAAACCACACACACTAATAGTAGGAGACTTCAACACCTGAATCTCACCAATGAATAAGTCTGTCATTAGCAGAGAATTAAGATAAAACTAACAGATGTCATGACTCAAATGGATTTAACAGACATCTATAGAACATTTCACCCAAACACACACACAAAATACCTTCCTCTCAACACCTCATGGAACTTTCTCTAAAATTGAACACATACTCAGTTAACACAGCAAACCTCAACAGATACAAAAAAACTGGAATAACCCCTATATCTTTTTGGATCACAATGGTTTAAAGTTAGAATTCGAGGCCGGAGAGATGGCCAGAGGTTAAGAGCACTGACTGTTTTTCCAGAGGTTCTGAGTTCAAATCCCAACAACCACATGGTGGCTCCCAACCATCTGTAATAAGATCTGGTGCCCTCTTCTGACCTGCAGGCACACATGCAAGCAGAATGCTGTATACATAATTAATAATTAAAAAAAAAGATAAAGTTAGAATTCAACAACCACACTAACTGCAGAAAGACTACAAACTGATGGAAACTGAACAATGCTCAAGTGAATCACCCCTGGTGGCAAGGAAGAAAGAAAGAGAGAAATTAAAGACTTCCTAGAATTCAACGAAAATGAAGGCACAACATAACCAAACCTATGGGACACTATGAAAGCAGAGCTAATAGGAAAGTTCATAGCATGAAATGCCTACATAAAGAACCTGGAGAAATCTCACACTAGCTACTCAACAGCACACTTGAAAGGTCTAGAACAAAAAGAAGCAGAGTTGGAGGAATAGATAAGAGGAAATAATCAAATTGAGGACTGAAATCAATAAAATAGAAAGAAAGAAAACAGTACAAAGAATCAATAAAACAAAGAGCTGGTTTTTTGAAAAAAATGAACAAGATAGACAAACCCTTATCCAAACTAACCAAAAGGTAGAGAGAGAACATCCAAATTAATAAAATCAGAAATGAAAAGGGGGGAAGAACAACAGACACTGAGGAAATCCAGAGAATCATTTGGTCATACTTGAAAAACCTGTACTCCGCAAAATTGGAAAATTAAAAAAAAAAAAAAAAAGACATTTTTCTGGATAGGTACAACATACCAAAATTAAATCAAGACTAATAAGTAAACAATTTAAATAGACCTATAACTCCTAAGGAAATAAAAGCAGTTATCAAAAGTCTCCCAATCAAAAAAAAATTCTGGGAACAGATGGTTTCAGCGCAAAAATTCTACCAGAACTTCAAAAAAGAGCTAATACCTATACTCCTCAAATTGCTTCACACAATAGAAATGGAAGGACATTGCCAAACTCTTTTTATAAGGCTACAGTTACCCTGATACCCAAATGACACAAGAACTCAAAAAAGAAAGGGATAATCAGCCTATAGTACATGACCCCAGAGAAGCTAGGTAATAAGGAGGCCCGTAAAAGAGACATACATGGATCCCCCTGTGAAGGGGAAACACAAGATATGAGAAAATCAGGAACATGGTGTTGGGGGGGGGGGGGGACACGAGGGAACAGGATGGCTGAGATGGGGGAAGAACAGAGAGGGAGAGCAAGGAAGGGGCTGTCTTGATTGAGAAAGTCATTACAGGGTTAGTGAGAAACCTGGCACTAGAGAAACTCCCAGGAATCCACAAGGATGACCCCAGCTAAGACCCTAAACAATAGTGGAGAGGTCTCTAAACTGGCCTTCCCACGTAACTGTCATCATAGAGCCTTCACCAAGCATCTGATGGAAGTAGATGTAGAGGTTCACAGAAAAGCACTGGGCATGGAGCCAAGTTGAAGAGATGGAGGAGCAATATGAACAAAGGGGTCAAGACCATGATGGGGATACCCACAGAAACAGCTGACCTGAGCTAATGGAAGCTCACTGACTCTGGACTCACAGGAGGCGACCTGCATAGGACCAAACTAGGCCCTCTGAATACGGATACAGTTATGATGCTTGGGCAGTCTGTAGGACCACTGGCAGTAGGACAGGCTTTATCTCTAGTGCTTGAACTGGCTTGTTGAAGCACATTCTCTTAGAGGGATACCTTGCACAGACTAGATATAAAGAGGAAGGCCTTGGTCTGCCTCAAAGTGATATGCCAGACTTTGTTGACTCCCCATGGGAAGTGTTACCCCCTCTGAAGACTGGAAGGAGAGGGGGAAGTTGGAAAGAGCAGAAGGAAGGGAGTGAACGGGAACTGGGATTGATATGCAAAATGAGAAAAGATTGTTTTAAAAAAACAAATTTAAAAAAAGGAAAAAATAAAATTCTAGTTAGGAAAAAAAGGACACACTGTGCAATGAAATAATCCATTTTCCAAATAGCTTAAAATAATTTCTGAATAAAAGCAGAGAGGATAAGTGTTCCCAAAAGTTTAAAGCCATCTTAAAATGTTGAAGAAACATGTACAACTTTGGGCATCTAGTCAAAGTTACAGAAAGAGGGTAAAATCGCCTATGTCCTGGTGCAGCCAAAGGGCTTCACACAGAGGTATTCTATACGTGTATTCACACATGTGAATGTGAGTGTTATATGTGTGTCCAATTGAGTCGGGGTGCATAAGTGCATATAAGTGGTGTTTTCTTCAATGACTGCCCACCTGCTACAGTGGCACAGGTCTCTCACTGGTCCCAGACTCTCCACTTAGGCAAATCTAGTTAATACGTTTGCTCAGGAATTCTTTGTCCCCACATCCTGCACCCTGGGATGAGAGGGGCACCACTATGCTGTGTGGCTTTGACGAGGGTTCTAGGGATTCAAGTTCTGATCCTCACACTCCCAGAGGTAAACACTGTACTCAAGCATCTATGCAGCCCAACAAAGACGCTTCACAGACACAGGATTCTTCTCTTTTCTATAACAACCTTGGCAGACTTATGCAACTCATCTATCAACTACTGAAACTCACAACTGTTAAGGAATATGAAGATGAAAGAAAAGAGCATTTTTAACAATTAAAAAAAATTTCCCAGGTGGGGCTGAAGAGAGGGCTCAGCAGTTAAAAGCACTGCTTGCTCTTCCAAAGGTCCTGAGTTCAATTCCCAGCAACCACATAGTGGCTCACAACCCTCTTCTGGTCTGCAGGCATAACACAGACAGAACATTGTATACTAAATAAATATTTTTTAAAAAAATTCCCAGGTGCATGAAAGATGGTTCATAGGGTAACAGTGCTTACTGCCAAGCTTGACAACCAAAGCTTTTTCCCTGTGGCCTAAAGAATAGAGGGAAAAAAATTGTGCAGGTATGTGTATTTACTCACTAATAAGTGAAATGTAATTTTAAATTAAAAAATTTAAAAAAAAAAAAACAAGTTTTGGGTAGAAGATACACTTTTCCTGTCCTATAAAAATTAATACACAAGCCAGGTGGTAGTGTATAACTTTAATCCCAGCACTTGGGAGGCAGAGGCAGGCAGATCTCTGTGAGTTCGAGGCCAGCCTAGTCTACCAAGAGCTATTTCCAGTATAGGCTCAATATGGAGTCACAAAACAGAAACTAACCTATAAGAGATTAGTAGTTAATTCTATGTTTTCATTCTAAACTACATAACACAAGCTATTTTCTTTTTCTTTTCTTTCTTCTCCTTGGTTTCTTTTTGTAGCTTTAGCTATCCTGGAACTTGCTCTGTAAACCAGTCTGGCCTCAAACTCTGAGATCTGCCTGCCTGCCTCTGCCACTGGAGTGCTGGGACTAAATGTGTGTACCACCATGTCCAGGTAAGGACAGCTAAAAATGTTACCCATCTCTTTCCAGAACAAAACTGTGTAATGCATCTGAGTAAGTAACTTATTTTCTACTTCTGACTTTGCCTGAAAGGGTAAGAGAGGGTAAGTTAATTGTGTAGCAGCATACACACATTAAGCAACTACGCCACTGGAGGTCCAAATTTCATTTTAAAAAGGCAAAGGTGTACTGGTACACGCCTTTAATCACAGCACTTGGTTCAAGGCCAGCCTGGTCTATATGGTGAGTTTCAGGACAATCAGTCAGAGCTACAGAGAAAGACCCTTAACAAAAGCAAGGGAGGAGAGGAGGGGAGAGGAGGGGAGGGGAGGGGAGAGGAGGAGAGGGGAGGGGAGGAAAGAAAAGGAAAGGAAAAGACAGGACAGGACAGGACAGGACAGGACAGGACAGGACAGGACAGGACAGGACAGGACAGGACAGGACAGGACAGGACAGGACAGGACAGGACAGGACAGGACAGGACAGGACAGGACAGGACAGGACAGGACAGGACAGGACAGGACAGGACAGGACAGGACAGGAAAGGAAAGGAAAGGAAAGGAAAGGAAAGGAAAGGAAAGGAAAGGAAAGGAAAGGAAAGGAAAGGAAAGGAAAGGAAAGGGAGCCAAAATCAGAAGTGCTATATTAAAATGCAATGTTTTTGCCCCTATCATTCAAACACATACTTGTTTATGAAAGAGAGAGATAAGTCATATGAAAACTGAAAAGTTAATTCTTACTAAAGCCTTCTGGATCTTCCTCCCACATTGTCAGTTCTTCTTCAGTTAATAAAAAATAATGAGAGACTAATCTTCGACATATCTCTGTCAACGTGGGATATGTGAAGAATGCCATCTTAATCTTATGGGCTTCAATTGTTTCAGGGCTGCTATCTAGAAAAATAAAATTTCCAGTTAATAGATTAGTCATTCTCTCTAAGCCGGATCTTTTAAGTAAAATAAAAAATGTACTTTCAGAAGAAAAGATATACTTGAGTATGAATCTCTTCGTACACAGTATGAACCTATTTTTAAGGTACTCTTCCCATTATTTGTAATGCATCAGTCCATCAGTCCAGCTGCATCCTAACCACGATAATTTATACACAACTGCTATGTTGTCCCAACATACAAAATGATCTCCCTCCCAATCCATCTCTTCCATTCTTCCTACCTTGCTACAAGACTTCCTTATTCACCTTCACACCTATACAAAAAGCATTCCAGATAACACAGCATATAATTCAGCCTTGTCTACAAACAACTCAACTTTGTAAGAAGTCAGAGAAAAGTTTTATTCTATAAAGAATAAGAACAAATAGTAATAAGGAGCTGCAAAGGCTATTGTGGGATAATTCCTAAATTGTATAAGTTTCAAATCATCTACTGTGTTACAAAACAGGTCAGGAAATATAAACAATTTGACTTTAAAAGCCAATATTCACAAATTAAATTGTAAAGTGTTTCTCATAACAATAGAATTTTCATATTAAAATGAATTTCACAAAAACTGTATTAAGATAGTAATTACATCACACTTGGATTAAAATTTTTCTAAAAAAAAATCAGTGGAGTATTACCTTCAAAATTTTTGGATGGCTTATAAGCATAATTTTTGACAATCATCTTAATAAGATTCATGCACTGGACAATGAATCGCTCAAACGTAACACCTTCACCAACTTCAGTAAAAACATAGCTTACAGAAAATTCCAGTGACCTCTGAATTAGGGGAGTAAATGAAATGGGGTGCTGATCCAAGAAGTCCAAGAGCTATAAAGAAAAGAAAAGCTTGAATGGTATTTTGTACAAAATCTTTATAAAATATATTACTCCGATTTTCTAATAACTACTTAACTAGTTTTAACCTTCATGGGAATTCCGGGCATAACAGATTCACATACACTATGACCCTTCTTGGAATATATCACAAATCATAGATTTTTTTTCCAAGCTTTACCCTCATAAAGAACTTTCTAGAATTTCTAATGCAGAGACCAAAAAGATACTATTAACTTTGTAACAATGAGTAAATGCGATATAAAAAACATTCGGTATATATTACAGGCTTTTTAAAAGAACAATAGTAAGAAGACATTAAAAATAAGACTGCCTTCTTTATGAACCATATTTGAGTTCTAAGACTGCCAGAGCTACACAGAGATGAGTCTGTCTCAAACTATATAAATAAATAGAAAAGAAAGCAAGTAAACAAACACACACATCAGCTTTATATTTGGTTTTTAAAGGTTAAATTGATTTGATTTTGATTGATACTACCTAGAATGTAAGAAATGAAGATACTGACATTCAAATCTAACCGTAACAATAAAGCATCGATTAAAAAAAAACAGATATTCTGATCATCTTCAAGTACCCATTTTGTGTGCAGTCTCCAATCAGGCCTTCCTAAGTGATAGAACACAGTTCTTTTTTTTATTTCTTCCAATTCTCCAAGCCCCAATTTTCATAAAGTATTATATAAAACTGACTTTATCAGACATTGGGCAGTACAACCATAAATTCCATTCAAAAGATGTGGTAATTGGGATAATACTCTGATATTCATTCTGAATATACCCTGTGATATTATAGTTACCAGCTGCATCTGATCTACTTCTGGCTGAACTGCTTTTTCCTTTTTTCTCCTTAGATCTCTAGTAGATCTAAGAATAATGAACTTTAGAAAAATCAAGCTTATAGTCATTATAGTTGATTTTATTTTCCCAGTGGTGCTAACAAAACGGAAGGCTTAGTGCATGCTAGGCAATCCATCAACCACTACATAACCAACTAGAATTGATTCTTTTACATCCAATTAACTTACACATTATACGACATTTTACAGGCAAATTTAATTACTATACATGTTCTTAAAGTTTAAAGATAACAAAGGTGATTTCAGTTTTCCAAAGACTTAAAACATGTTTTCTTTCATTAAAGTAAAAACTATACAATATACAAATATATTTTCCTTTCTAAATATGAGGTGTGTTTTATTTGAAAAAAACATATATAACAAAAAAGAACACTTACCACTTTAGTGAAAAGAATGATGGTCTTTTCCAGCCTATCTCGACATACATTATCTGTACCTATACTTCTACCTATTAAGAATATAATTCAAGTTTTTAATAGTCTGTAAAATTACAAAAAGCATTAAAACTTTAACAAAAAAGAGATATTTCACATAAGAAATTCATGATTAAAAAAGCTGTAACAAGATTTGTATCTAATAAACAGAGTAACCATCAATGTTACAATAAACAAGATTAATTCTAAAATATAAAGTGAACACATTTTTAAAAAAAATGATAATTTTAGCAACAAATCACAAATCACATTTTTAAGGACTAATCAGTTGTATTTGAAGCATTTTTCAAACACAAAGCACCTAAAGAATAATGTATTCGTTATCATTTTGTCATACATTTATTCTGAAAACTCTCCCTCCTAATTTGCACATTCTGGATACTGTCAGTCTCTCTGTTCTTTTGCTCTCTCATCACTCTCTATAATCCGCTTTGACATACACCTCATTCAGCTAACTTTGGTACCGTCTTGGTGATGACCAGGGCAAAGGGACCTGGGTTTTGTTTTGTTTTAATTTAACTACACAATACAAAATGCCTGGCAACAGGTTCAATAAAGTATTTGCTATACTAAAAATGACAGGCATAAAATAATCAACAACCCCTACAAATGAGATTAAGATTCAGATAGCAAGTGTCTAAACACACTCACTGTACACACACACACACACACACATACATGAGTACAAATGCATTCCAAGCAAAGGTGTTCACAATCACATATATGGAAGAGACAGGATAACAAGTCACCAGTACAACACAAACATAAATGCTAAACTTTCTTTATGGAGCTTTGGATTACAAAAGATTACATAAAGTATCATTTAAGGAAGGACATTTATATCAGTGAAATATAAACTATACTAAAAGAGATAATCTAAACAGGACTGGGCATATCCTATACATATTACTTCTTAAACAAAATTGCCATGCCTAGGGCAGCAGTATTAGTTAAAGGGAGTGCACAGACAACACAGAATTTTAGGAAAGGGTTTCCTCTAGTCTTGGGACAAGTATATGGAGGCAAAACTAAGCTTCTGATTCAGCCTCAATAGTGAGTTACCAACTTCTAAGACACTCATTCTAGTCACATACAGGATCTGTTCTACTCCCAAGACATCACTCAGACGGTCCAAATGTGACACTGAGACAAATCGCTATCTACAGATTTGCATGTACAGAGTAGAAGCTGCTGATGAGTTAGCAATAATTCATTAATCTATATTAACCCTCATTAATCCCAGCTGTTAATGAATAATAAACAGTACTGAATGTCAGTTCTAAAGTCAACATGTAATGGAAGGACTTACTGCACTCCAGAAATTGTTTGAGACGTTCAAATATTCCATGTAAAAAACCCTAGAAAAGAATACATTTTAAAATGTCTCAATGTATTCTGTTATAAACATAACCTTACACTTTTTGTCAAGGATTCCAAACATAATTTTTATACAAGTACCTGAGAGAGCTAGAGTTGGTCAAATATGCCTAGAAGCCCAATAGGCTAGAGACTGAAGGAAAAGGATCATGAACACAACAACCTCAAGGCCTACACATGCTAGGCAAGTCCTATATCACTAAGGTATATTCCCACCCCTTTTTATTTTGAGATATGGTCTTGCTTAAGTTATCCAATCTGTCCTCAAACTTGCAGTCTTCCTGTCACAACATGCCAAGATATGATATTACAGGTGTGTATCATGCTCAACAGCAATGCATCATCAAATGCAAGCCAACAGGAAGAGTTAACCTCTTCAGTATCTTTTAGGAGGCCCTAACTAAATGTACTACTTCCCTCAACTTCATGCAGCCCAAAATATCCCCACAGAACACGTAAACTGGGCTAAACTCATCATGTATTTAAGAAGAAATTATAGAGCTATAAGTTTGTGCACAGAAGAAAAAAAGATATATATCAACAGTGAATATATAGTACAACTGTAGCAGGCTGAATAAAAATGGCCCCAACAGTCTCACTGAATGTTTGGTTTCCAGTTAGTGGAGTGTATGGAAAGGATTAGGAAATGTGGCCTTGCTGGAAGAGCTGTGTCACTACGGGGTGGGCTTTGGAGGTTTCAAAAGCCCATGCTATGCCTGACATGGGATGCCCTTCTATATGCGTCAATATGTTTTATTACCATTGGTTAATGAAGAATCTGATTTGACCAATAGCCAGGAAGAACAGAACCAGATGAGAAATCCAAGGAAAGATATAGGGAAGAAGAAGACAGAGTCAGGGAGATGCCAGCAGTTGCCAGAGAAACAAGATGTGAGGTAACAAGTCAAGAGCCTCGTGGTAAAATATAGAATAATAGAAATGGGTTAATTTTAGTTGTAAGAGTTAGTTTATAATAAGCTTGAGATAATAAGCCAAACAGTTTGTTATTAATATTAAGCCTCAGAGTGGTTATTCGGGAACTGGCAGGCAGGAGAAAAACCTTCATTTATAAAGGCCCAGTCAACTGTTGCCTACAATTCTGGATGTAAGTTCTCAGCTACTGTTGCTTCAGCGCCGTGGCTGCCTGCCTGCCTACCTCGATATTTCCTGCTGCAATAATCATGGACTACCCCTCAGACACTGTAAGTGAGCCCCCAAATTAATGCTTTTTTTTATAAGCTGCCTTGATCATGTTGTCTCTTCACAGCAATAGAACTGTAACTAAGCTAACAACCTATATGGGCTAGTATAAGGTTGTTTACACACATACTGTTTACACACACCCTTAGTTTGTAGGTTGTAGTGTTTTGAATGAGAATAGCCCCCATAGATTATATGTTTAAATACTTGATCCCCAATTAGTGGAACTGTGTGGGAAGAGGTGTGCTCTTGTTAGAAGAGGTGTGTCACTAGTGAACAGATTTCAAATTTCAAAAGACTTATGCCATTACCAGTGTCCTCTCTGCCTCCTGCTTGCAGATCTAGATGTGAACTCTCAGCTGCTCCTGTCAAAAAAGCTTTGCTACACCATGGACTCTAACCTTCTAAAACCATAAGCCCCATCAAATACCTTCTCCATGGCTATGGTCATGGTGTTTGACCTCCTGTCAACATGCCTTTGCTGTAACCTTCTGAAACCATAAACCCAATTAAATGCTTTCTTTTATGAGTTGCTTTGACCATGGAGCTTGATCATAGCAAAGAATGTTGTTTTTATTTGCGGTGCTAGGGGTCTAACACAGGCCTCTCATTATGAGAAGGCAAGCATGTTATAACTAACTATATCTAAGGCTCGTGTATTTATTCATCAAACTTCTTGTAAAGATCATGTATCACTATTAAGAAGAAAAAATATTTCATTTTTAAATATAAAAAATATCGAAGACTTAATTGACAATTTAGAATTCACCTAATAATGTTAAAACAGCATTAAAAATCTTAGGGATTCACTTCGACTTAAATTCAAATTAACGCTGTCAGTGTATCCTACAAGTTGAAAAGCTATCCTAGGCCATTTCCCCTCCTTTATGTAACAGCCACTTTGATATGGTGAAAGCAGACAACTATAAAATTCACTATAACATAGAGAGAATGATAAAAAAAAAAAACCAAGACCTAGATGGCCACTTAATTAAAAACTATTCCAAATCAATACCAGATAAAAAGACAGTCAGAAAAAACACCAAACACTTTCCCAAGGTCACTTGTCATAAATCCTTTCTGTTTCTTACCATCACCTCCAAATTCTTATGAGGTTCCACAAATCCATTCACAGTTAACTTACGTAGCACTGAAAAGCAAAGAAAGTTTCATTTGAACTGTATTTCTTCATATTTATTCTATTACAATCATAATTATAATGAATCTGAATAACAAACTCAACCAACTCAAACACACTTCCCACTTAGCAGATCCAGATACGTAATCATCTGAGTGAGTACAAAATCTGGTTCTTCTGAACAACATGAACAATGGTTGTTCTCACATGTCGCTATACTAGATATATAACTGTAGTAAGATTTTGACATTAAGGGTAATTTATTCTTAGAAATTTTAAGATACAACTAAAAACTTCAACTTTAGCTTATCTGAAAATAAAGTATGTCTCCTAAAACCAATATAAAACTAAATTGTTCTCATATCTGGAATAGAGTGCTTAATTATGAATATTACATCTTATGGTAACTAAAATCCTTACGCACAGGGGCAATTAAGGAATGGATCTTGAGTCTGAGACAGGCTGAAGTCCCTTTTTCAGTACTCTATTACTTAGGGCAATTTTTCTATATCCACTTTCCTGAGGGAAAATGTGGTTATTACATCTGATTTCATAGTTACTAAAGGATTCAACAGTGCAATTTATGTAAAACAGCACAATTCCACAACAAGGATGACAGTATGAGACAATCTGGAAGAATAGGGGAGAAAACAGAGCCTCTTGAATACCAAGGGAAGACACTAATGTTGAGGCTCATCCCAGCCTAAGACAAAATTAAAGTCACTTTATTAAAAAAGAATTGCTATCTATATTACTATATAATTATCTATTCGATAGTGTTCATGAGCCCAAAGACCATATATTAAAATTAAATTTAGGCTGGATGTAGTAGTAGTGTTGTAAATCTTTAATCCCAGAACTCAAGACGCAGAGGAAGATAGAGCTCTGAGTTCAAGACCAGCCTAGGTTTCCTATATACTGAGTTCCAGATCAGCCTGTGTTGAAAACAAACAAACAAATTAAGCTAGGCATATGATTGTCTACAGTCCAATTTCTTAAGATGTGGACAGTACTTTAAAACCATTCACACATTTGTTCAGAGAACTCAGCTTAGGAGTTGTGAAGACACTGTCTAGTAAGTTCACGTAAAGGATGCCCTAGACAGTGCCAAGAGTGCACAGTGAGATTCCAAGGTAAAGGGCTGAGTTGTTAGATCTTATAAACAAAACTGTTTTAAAAATGCAAAACAGGGCTCATTTCAGGAAGAGAAAAACAAGTTCTATGAGGAAAAACAAATAGAACAAAGAAACCACAGTGCTAGCCACCAGACTGGTTTGGGGAGGAGAAAGGGTGGGTCAGAGGTACAGGAAGCACGGGCTCTAGTAAGTAACACAGGGAACTTGGTCCATGGAAGGCAAGATGGAAATGATACTACAAGAATGCTCACAAACACGGTAAAGAAAGCACAGTCCAAAACAGCTTCCCTACCGCCATCTCCTATAGTCCAGGCAAGCCTAAGGCACAAAAACGTCAAAGGTCAAGTTTAAGGAAAAAAGACTTGAGAGACACCATTCAACCAAGCGAGTTAGAACTAAAACTGTAAGGACAATGGTAAAAGTAGGAACCAGACAGAGAAATGTAAAGGAAAATAGAAGCACATGAAAAAAAAAAAAAAAACATTCAGAGGACTGAGACCAAAGTAACATACAATTCATACATTTGAAATGACTTGGTATTTTGATAAGTTTCTTAGAAAAGAAAAAAAGCTCCCTAGTTCTTATCTTACAGAGAAATCAACACATTTTTCCTAAGGACAACAGAGAAAGAAATCTGTCCCGAGCAACTACTTGGCAACTTAAACAGTACCTTTTAAGGACAGTAGTGTTCGCTCTAGTGAACTCAGAACTGCAGTTTCACTGCCAGAAGAAATCTGCTGCAGGAATGTGTCTGTATGATGGTTCCACAGAGAACAGGCAAAGTTATAAATTCCAGAAGCTAACTGCAAGAAAAAGCATCAAATTTGCACATCACTTGTTTTAATAATAAATTACAAATACAAGCAATTACATGTGGTCTTACAACAAAAAAACACACATTCAGTGAGATTTGAAATAGTTAAAAAGTATTTATGGTGATGCTTCAAAGATTTTAACTACAATATAGTGATTAGTGTTCATAGACTACTGCTTTAAACACACACACAGAGACACAAACCTAAAAAATTAGTCTCTTAAAACAATGTTTACCCTAATAATATCTATATTTACAGACTGGTGATTATTTTTGGCTTACTTTTTTGCACTCACTAATGGATTGAAAGCTCAGATTTCAAAACAACCATGTATGGACCATCACTCAGTAAGTCACACATGTTGATACATGATGGTAAATGATAAAGTTAGTCTGACCTTCTGTGTTCCTCCTGTAGTTCTCTCCACGGTGTTTAAGTATTTAAAGCTAAAGACATACAAACCACATGACTTTCAGACTATGTTCCTGACCAGTACCAATGTTTAAAAACTGATCAATGGGCTGGGAAATGGCTCATTTATACAGCACTTGTCTGGCATGCTTCAGATCCTGATGCCTGTCCTTGGCATAAAAAGGAAGGGAAGGACAGAAGCATACAGCAGATTCCTTTACCGAGTATACAGTAAGTCTCCTCCTGCCAGTGTGACACTCTGAAGCACAAACCAGCGGTATCGTCAACGTTTCCCATGTACACAGTGCACAGATACAGCAGTGACACACGACTATAATCTCGACCCTTGGAAGGTTGAGGCAAGAGGACTGCCAAGAAGGTAAGGTCAGCCTGAGATAGCCTTGTAAAACAAGTAATGTGCAAATGTAATTTGGAACAAGTTCAAATAGCCACAGGATCTTTTTCTCAACACTCTCCAATACCACCATATGCTAAATTCACTAGAAAATGAAAAATTGATGGTGATAAGCATTCTTTAGTGCCTCAAAGTAAAAGAAGATTAAAATCTAGCCTGGTAGGTTGGCATTAACCTATAAAATCAGGAGGCTGAGGTAGGAGAATCACAGGCGAGCCCGTCATATACACTGAGACCCCACCACAAAAAAACAAGCAAAAGAAGCCTAATTTAAAACAAGATTAAACTAGGCAAATTGGTGCACACTTGTAACTTCAGGACTCATGAGACTAAGGAAAGAGAATCTCACATTTGAAGCCAAGCTGAGCTACACACTGTGACGGTGTCATTAATAAATAAACTAATGTAAGATTAAGCTTGAGAAGAGAGTCAACCACATAGAAACTGGCATTTGCTCAAGAAGGCAAATATTAAGGAAAAATCGGACACCCTGAATGAACCAGTACATTTCAAAATCATGCCAGATTTATATTAAGTGTTTTAAGTAACGACAACAAATGAACAAAATGATCTTAATTATTATAATTTTTAAGCATTAACTCCTGGTACCAGGATGTGAAGGTTTGAATAGAAATGGCTCAGGACTACATGGAGAAATCCTGTCTTGAAAAAAATCAAAAACAAAACAGGCAGTGGTGGTGCACACATTTAATCCCAGCACTTAAGAGGCAGAGGCAGATAGATCTCTATGAGTTTGAGGCCAGTCTGGTCTAAAGTGTGAGTTCCAAGACAGGCTCCAAAGTTACAGAAAAACCCTATCTCGAAAAACCAAAAGGCGGGGGAATAAAACAATAGAAATGGCTCCCCTAGGCTCATAGATTTGAAAATGCTTAGTTACTAGGGAGTGGCACATTTAGGAGTTGAGACTTTGTAGGAGGAAGAGTGTCACTTGGGGTGTGGGCTTTGAGGTTCCAAATGATCAAGCCAGGACCAGTGTTTATCTCTCTTCCTTGATGCCTGCCAATCGATATGTATAACCTCAGCTCCTTCTTTAGCACCCTTATTTTCTGACCTCTGAACCTGTAAGCCAGTCCCAATTCCTTTATTAAGAGTTGCTATGGTTGTGACATCTTTTCATAGTAATAAAAACCTTAACTAAGACACAGGAGAAAATTATTTTACCAAAATACACCATCTGCACACAGAGTGCAAATTACACTATATATAAGAGCCTCTCACCGGGCGGTGGTGGCGCACGCCTTTAATCCCTGCACTCGGGAGGCAGAGGCAGGTGGATCTCTGTGAGTTCGAAGCCTGCCTGGTCTATAAGAGCTAGTTCCAGGACAGGAACTAAAAGCTACAGAAAAACCCTGTCTCGAAAAAAAAAAAAAAAGAAAGAAAAAAAAAAAAAGAGCCTCTCCATTCAATCCCCAAAGTCTAAATAAGATATCCTCATCAAAAGATTAGAATAAAAGGGACATTTTCCTCATGGTTGAATCAAATTCATTAAAATAAATTTTGCTTGTTCCACAAAATCCATTACATTTAAAATCTGACTCCAAACACCTATGTAAGAAAATTTGGTAATTCAGATAATCAAATAAAACAGTTAACTTGGAAGAAGGAGGGATGAAGATCAGGAGTTCAAGTCCAATCTCAGCTACACAATAAGTCTGAGGGAAGCCTGGGTACCTGAGACCCTGTCTCAAAAAACAAAAGAGGGTTTGTGAGAAGGCCCAGGAAGCTGGATTCCCAGAACCCACATAAAGTGAAAGAAGAGAAAAAACAACACCACAATGTTGTCCTCTGATCTCTATATGAACACTGTGGCACAATCATGTCTGCACACAACACACACACATGCATAATAATAAAAACGCTGTAAGAGTTATAGATATGGAGCAGGCGTAGTGGTGCACACCTTTAATGCCAGCACTCTGGAGAAAGAGGAAGGCAGATCTCTATGAGTTTGAGGCCAGCTTGGTCTACAGAGTGAGTTCCAGAGCAGTCAGGGCTAGAGACATGTCTAAAAAGAAAAAGAAAAGAAAAGGAAAAAAAAAAAAAAAACAGTTACAGATATTAAGATAAGTTGGGTAACACACCTGTATATTTGAGAGGTAGAGGCAGGACAATCAGTTGTTCAAGACCACCATAGGTTACATAAAATCATGTCTCAAGAGAACAAGAATTTTATATATATATATTAGTAACAGTGGGCAAAGTTGAGCATACACATAATCCCAGGGAACTGGGAGGCTGAGTTCCAAGACAGCCTAAGCAACACAGGGAGGCACTATTTCAATAAAAAATTTTTAGTTTTGTTGGGTTGGTTGGTCAGTTTTGTTTCATTTTTTGTTTGTTTGTTTGTTTTTGAGACAGTGTTTTCTGTATATCCCTGGCTGTCCTGGAACTCACTCTGTAGACCAAGCTGGCCTCAAATTCAGAGATCTGCCTGCCTCTGCCTCCAGTGTGCTGAGATTAAAGGTGTGCGCCACCACCGCCTAGCAATGATAAAGATCTTAATCTATTAATTCTTCTCTCTCCTTTTTTCCTTGATTTTTCTTTTTTGTATTCTTCCTTTTTGCTAATCCTAAACATATTATTATTGTAATAAAAATTATTATTTCAATTTAAAACTATGTAAGTAATATGTTTGACATACAGCAACTATTTCTTAGTGGAGGCAATATACAACTTTGAATAAAAATAAATGAACAGTATAAAAATGTTTTCTTTACTATTCCTTGTTTCCTCATTCAGATCTGGAGCACAGTACCTGAGTAAGGACATCAGACATGCACTAAGGCTCCAATGTAAGAGTTTTAGGCTAATCTAAAGCACAACAGAAACAGATGATTACAGTGCAGAAGTAATCATCTCTCTCTTTGACAAACAGCTTTTCCTTGATTAAACTTCAGTCAGATTCTCCTAACCCCTTTGGCAGTGAGGTATGAACTACGGCCAGTCAAAGCCCTCTCCCATCCACATCTCAGTCACTCTGGGTACCTGGTTAGGCGTCTCACCTCTACAATCCCAATGGTATCTCATCATTCTAGCTTGCCTACAGAAGCAGAATCCTGTTAGGTCAGTTTAAACAGAAACTGCCCCTTACCCTGGCCATCTCCTCCTAGTAACCTGCCAGCCACTCCCACCTTCCCCACCCCTCCTGATTCTTTGACTATAAACTCCCATTTTCTTACATTCAGTGTTGTGCCGACCAACCTCTCTTCCCAACTGCAAGCCCTCCTCTAGTAGCTCCTTCTGGATAAAGTCAGTTTTACGATGACTGTCTTTGACAAGCATTTCAGACATTTTCCACAATTTTTCAGTCCTACTGTAAAACAAGGGAAGACTTAAAGAAAGGAAGCACTGCCCACTCTCATATCCACAAGCTATTCATAACCTTCATTTGCACCAGAGCCATCAACTGATGTCTGCTTATAAAGGCTCAGATGGAAAAGAAAAGGCAATGAAGTAAACCAAGTAGGAGGAATAAAAGTAGTTCTTCCCCATTTTTTTCTAAAAAATGCAGCAAGGAAAGAATGTTCAGTAAAACACTACACAAAGAAATTATATAATAAAACACTCTTGAGAACCGATTGGCCCAAACTCCAACTGGTTAGGTTTTCTTTCTAAACAGAAGACAGAGTGCCACCCACTGACAATTTGGTGAATTTAGCTGAGATGCACACACTTAACTCCTTTCAATATGAAAGTGAGCCATTATAGTAAGCTTAACTCATTTTTGCATTTCAAGTATTTTCTTAAATACTCAGATCCACTGTCCTCAGAATTCCTATTAGGAAAAGTTAGCAATAAAGTATTAAAGCCATGGAACTCATAACTAATAGCAATGCAACAGATTGTAAAACCCAAGACACTATCACCTGAAACTAATCAGCAAAAAGCAAGTCAACAAGCACAGAAGGTAGGACACAAACAGGACAACAAGTTCCTTCGAGCAACAGCATGAAAAAGAGAAAGAAAGACAGGAGTGAATGCTACTCTTCTAAACTAATTAAAAGATTCTGAGACAGTGCACTTCAGGCTTAAAGTAATCTTATAAAAATATCTTTGAGAAGAGAATAATTAAATAAGACAGGAGTATTATTTTTTTTACTTTCCTTAGATGTGATACATTAAATGATCAAAGAACAGTTTTTATAATAAGCAAATAGGAAGATAGAAACCAAGTATGATGGTACATGCCTGTAATAATCCCAGCACTTGGAGAGTAGAGACAGGAAGATCAAGAGTTGGTCATGAGCTGGAGACATCACTCTGCAATAAAGAACACTTGCTGCTCTTTCAGAGGACCCATTTTTGGCACCTAGCACACACATGGTGACTCATAACCATTTATAACTCAGTTTCCAGGGGATCCAACACCCTCTTCTTATCTCCTTGGACACCAGAAACACAAGCCATATACACACATACATGTAGTCAAACACTCATATGGATAAAATAAAAATAAAAATTTTAGGGGGAGTTGGGACAATCTGACTATTGCAGTCTTGGCTGTTCTGGAACTTGATATGTAGACCAGGCTGCCCTAGAACTAATAGATCACCCTGACTCTGTTTGGCTAAATAAATCTTAAAAGAAAACAAGAGTCAGCTATGGGACTGGGTCTTTAATCCCCACACTCAAAGATAGAAACAGATGGATCTTTTTTGTTTGTTTGTTTCAGTATTTTATGATTTTTTTTTCTTCGTGGCACATGGATAAAACTTTCCAAATTTTTACAATCATTTGCGTTTAGAAAGAAGGCTCCTTGTTAGCACAAGACTAGCCTGGTCTACCCAGTGAGTTCCAAGACAGCTATATTGGGTGTGTATGGGGGGAGGGGGATGATCATCCTATACTACATACCAAGTTTAGGGCCAGCCAAAGCTACATGAGACCCTGTCTCAAAAGAGAAAAGGTGGCATTAAAACATGCCAAGAGCTGGTTGCCTCCATAGGTTAAAGGCAAGTTCCTAATACAGAAGACAATATGCACTTCAAACATAAAACCCAGAGGACCTGAGCAGGATCTGACTCTAAAGCCTCCTCCTTGAAGACTAGTTTTCATAGGTGGCGCACGCCTTTAATCCCAGTACTCAGGAAGCGGAGGCAGGTGGATCTCTGTTGAGTTTGAAGCCAACATGATCTACAAACAAGTTTCAGGACTGCCAGGGCTGCTGTTTGTTATCCAGACAAACCCTATCTCAGGAGATAGATAGATAGATAGATAGATAGATAGATAGATAGATAGATAGATAGATAGATAGATAGATAGACAGACAGACAGACAGACAGACAGACAGACAGACAGACAGACAGACCGACCGACCGACCGACCGACCGACCGACCGGAAGGAAGGAAGGAAGGAAGGAAGGAAGGAAGGAAGGAAGGAAGGAAGGAAGGAAGGAAGGAAGGAAACTAAAGTGCTCCTTGAAGGCTATCTTGTTGTTCTAGTAAGCATTATCAGAGGAAGAGTTTCTGTAGGTTACCAAAATAAGATGAGGAGTGCTAACTAGCAAAACCACTCTTAACTGTTGTCTTCCTAGTGAGCTGCAACAGCTATCTTATCCCTCAATGCCACAAAGCTGGATCCTTTCCTGCCACCTACTACTTACAGACAGTCTGTGTCTGTAGATTCAGCTAATCTAGTACACAATGAGAGGTGCTAGTTAACTTTCTCCAAAATATTTCTAGCTCTAGGCATTCTTCAAAAATAAAAAAACTTTCCATAAAATTTTTGTTTTATACTTTGTTTTATACTTTTATTTAATTTTGTTTTGTAGACACAGTCTTATTACATGGCCTAGCTGGCTAGGAACTCACAAGGAAGCCAGGCTGACCTCAAACTTACAGAGATCCACTAGCCTCTGTCTCTCTCAGGTGCTGGGATTAAAAGCATATGCCACCATGCCCATCTTAAATATGGTAATTTCTAAGCATGACTCTTCTTCTATTATTTTTGGGACGCTCTGTTTTTGTAATGCTGGGAACAGAATCCAGATCCTTGTACTTGCTAGTAAGCACTCGATTGCTGTGCTATATCCTCAGCCTAATTGTTCAGTTAACAGTTACTGAGCACCAACCACCATGTCCAGTTTTCTAGGCTAATTAGCACAACTACAACAAAAGTAACACTGCAGTGATCTGAACATTCACCACAATGTGATAAATAGTCCAGCAGGTTTAGCATCAGAGGCTAGGTAGACACCTGCATTTCAGACAATAAAGAAAGGAATTAAAACCACACTAGATGAAGATCAACCAAAACACTTAAGAGGCTGCGTTGACTAAAAACAAGTATCTGAAAATCAAAGCAACATATAAGGAGAAACTATAGTTTTAAAAAGCCAAAACAATTCATACTTTTATTGATGGGTAATATTTAATAAAGGTCAGCTGTAGCCCTAAATGTTCTACACATCTGACTCTGAGAAAATTTTTCATAGAAAAGCAAGTCAAAGTTTAAAACGTTAGAAGTGGGAATAAAGGTAAGGAAATTCAAAGAAAGATTTGAGTAGATAAACTGTCCATTACTTTAATTCTGAATACTAGAAATAAAGCAAGAACAACTGGGAGTTGCAGTGCACGCCTTTAATCCCAGCACTCGGGAGGCAGAGACAGGTGGTTCTCTGTGAGTCTGAGGCCAGCTCTACCTACATAGTGAGTTCCAGACCAACCAAAGCTACAAAATGAAGCTCTGTAGGCCAGATGACTCAGTAGTTAAGAGAATTTGTTCTTGGAGAGAACCCAGGCTCGATTTCCATAGCTCATGTGGTAGTTCACAACCATCTGTTAACTATAGTTCCAATGGATTTGGTGTCCAATTCTGACTTCCAAGAACATCGGGCAAACATATGATGCACATACATACATGTAGGCAAAACACTCATACATGTACAATAAAAATAAATCTATAAAATAGTTTTAAAATAAAATAACAGAAATCAAGCTAACATGAAAAAGAACAGCAAAGTAACCAATCCTATGATTATCAAAAAGAATTTCTTTTATACAACATTCTTAGAATAACACGATAGGGTATTTAAAGCAAATAGCTGGTAATAAAGATAATAAAACGGAATCCTAGCTTAAACTTTCTAAGAATTACTATCTAGGAAGACCAGCATGGTGCAACATGCACATAACCCTAGCATTTAGGAGGTAGAGACAAGAACAGGAGTTAAAATCACCTTTGGCTGTTTAACATGTCTAAAGCCAGGCTGAGCTGGGGAAGAAGGGAAAGTAGAAACAGAAGAGAAGGGGGAGAGCAAGAAGAGAAGGAAAATGTCATAACCCAAGATTTGCACGCCACAACCTCAAGAGTAAGAATCCCAAAAGTGCTGTTCTAAAACCTCATCTGTTAGTGAAAGACTGAAAATTAATGTGGATCTGTTGTAGCAGCAGCTGCTGTTTCATCTTTATTACGTTGCTGTGTTGTCTACAACTCCTAGTCTCAAGCAGATCTTGGCCCTTAGCCGGTATGTAACTGAAACTATCTATACATACCACTGCACCTGTCAAAAACGAAATGTATTGAACAAGGATTTGAAACAGCCCCAAAATACCCGCTTCACTCTTCCTCATTTCCCTAAACTATCCTCAAAAAAGAGGTACTCCCCTGGGCACCAACAACAAAACAAAGTCTTCAGGGACAAAAGATTAGCTAGCTTTCTGTGGAAGGATAAGGCTTCACAAAGATTCTCTTCTGAAACTCTCTTCTCTGGACTCCCTCCATTAAACGGCCTCCTATTTTCCACAAGCTGCCAGCTCTTCAATTATCCCTTCCCATGTACAGCTAGGTATCTCCTTTAGGAATAAATAAAGCACCTCAACTTTACAACTCTTAGAATCAGTCAGGTGTTCTGGTTTAGAGCTCTGCCAAAACATCCTTTATTTTAAACCCACAGAGGAAGAGGAACAAAAGCATGGATGCAAGTGCATCTATACCCTAGAGCTTAAGCAGGAGGAAAAGGAGCTGTCAGAAGGCCTGGGAAAGGAGCTTAAGACCACACACTAAATAAAGAAGTGGAAGAAACCCTCTATCTGTTCAGGGAAAGCCTGTGCAATACAATACACCAAGACAAGAAAAAGGAATGGCTCAAAACAACAACTCCCTAAAAGTTCTCTAGCTTTATGGGTCCTATCATAAATTTTTTTAATTATGTGCTATTTTTCATAACTACCAAAGGTAAGCAAGAACACCAAAACAAATACCTGAAAATTCAGTGATATCATAATGTCACCATGAACAATATGAAATTGTTATTTTGAAAGGTCAAAAAACAGTCAGATCCAAAACCATACCAAGAACAGTAGAGAAAGTAATACTTGGTAAAGACTAACAAACCTGATACAGTCTGAATGCACTGTGCCCTATGGACTGGCTCAACTATGGGATAAACCAGCTGGGTGTGGTGTGCACATCTGTAACCCCAGCACTTGGGAGATGGATGCATGATGATCAGGAATTCGGTCTTCCTCAACTACACAAAAAGTTTGAGGCCAGCCTGGACTACAAGAGACCATATCTAAAACAAAAATTAAAAAATAAAAAATAAAAATGAAAAGATGAATACTTGATCTATAGCTAATGGTACTATACAAAGTTTTGGAACCTTTGGAACTGTGGACAGGCTAGCAGAGTCAGTAGGGTGGGGACTAGCCTGAGCTCCACTTCCTGACCCATCAAGGTCTGAAGAGCCTGAATAAACTACATATGCCTGCCAACATCCACTCTGGTGCCTTCCCTACCATGATGGACTGAAACCAAGAGCCAAAAGAACTCCTCCCTTGAGTTGTTTCTGTCGAGCATTTCATCACTACGACAAGAAAAGTAACCAATACAATAATCCTTCAGTTACATCTCTACTTCCCATCACCAACGGTTGGAACATGCCAATCCTAATTCCTGAATTTCAACTCTGTAGCTGTTCCCTTTACCACTGCTTTCCTGAAGAGATTTATTATCACATCTGAACCACACTGACAATCTGAAACCAATTTCTTTGCTTTCAAACTGTTTCCTATCTAGCGAATCTCCTCACTGACACCTAAGTCATCTTTCCAATCATACCACTGCAGTTTAAGATGAGAAAGAATTCATGATCTTTCCAAAAACAGCAATACATGTAAAATGACAGTCATCTTTATACAAGTAGCATTATTTTCATAATCAAATGTAATTATAACTTACATCATAAAACAGTTTTCTGTCAGCAGCCAGGCGTTTCGATGCCAGTGTCTTGGTAACGTGGTAGAAAGTAAGTAGTGCTCTGTGCTGTCGAAGATCATCCTGGACCTTCACAGACTCTACCAGAGTGGGGATCAGCTCAGGCCATTGTCTAGGACAATCTAATCGAGCAACTTTGGCAATCAGTACTGCAATCTGAGTTGCAATCTAAAGGAAAAAAAAGTAATGATCAGAAATAATTATAAAGTCAAGGCAAGGGATAAAAATACACTCATGTTTTAAAAGTACCTCTTAGGAATTAACTATGTTTAACAAATATGATTAAAATCACACTAAACTACTTAGGACAATGGTCTTCAAAGAACAGTTCACAGACTCCAAGATCTATGAAACATTTCTAATTACACATTGGTAAGTCTTCCTTTTTTTTTTTTTTAATCTCTCTTGAGTTTTGTAGGTGGAGTGACATGTAACTCAAAATGGCCTCAAACTTACAACCTGCCTCAGTCTGTAAAGTATTGAGATTACAGGTGAGTGTCACCATCCCCAGAAAGGTAGATTTTGTTTGTGTAACTTTTGCAAAAATAACATATCAAATTAAGTACATGAAAAAGCGTATGTGGAAATTTAAGTTCTCGTTTCAATACTAGACACTCAAGAGAAAAAAGTTACTCTTCTCACTAAATGTTTCTTGTTCTGAGAATAGCTATTGTTCATTTCCAAAAATTATTATTTATACTAAGTATAGTTTATTTTTAAATTCATTAATTCTTTTAAAGTCCTGGTTTTAATTTCGAATACAATCACTATCAACAGATACGCTCCTCTGAGTTCTTAAACTGTAGCAGTATAAGCCCGTTCTTTGTCCACACATTTAAGCAGCACTGCCTGAAGAACAGAAAGGAGCATCATCAGCTACTAGATACTTGAGGACAAAGATCCGTGTTTTATCCTCAGTCACTCAAACCCTTCCACAGCCCCCAGTAAACAGCACCACTCTCCCTTATCCTCATGTTCTTTGAAAGGAATCATAAAATAGATGCCACTTACTGCAGTGGTTCTCAACCTTTCTGGTGCTCTGACCCTTGAATATAGTTCCTCATGTTGTGGTGACCTCCAAACATTAAATTATTTTCATTGCTACTTCATAACTGTAACCTTGCTACTGTTATGAATCACAAAATAAATATCAATGTTTTCCGATGGTCTTAGGTGACCCCCGTGAAAGGGATATTCTAACCCCAAGGGGTCACAACCCACAGGTTAAAAACTGCTAACTTAACAGGCCATAATAAAACTACATTAGAAATACAGCTAGATACAGTATTCAAAATTTTCACATCAAATATAATACTTTAGAAATACTTAAGAACTTTAAACCTGTACACAAAATTTAATTTACTCTTAGAAGAAAGTTTAACACTGGGAGAAACCAAAAAAATAAAATAAAACCAAAGTAAAACCATATGATCTATGATTTATCTGCTATTGGGTACTGGGAATTAAAAATGTGATGGATACAGAAATCTAAAGTCAATCCTGTGGTCTTCAAAATAAAGAAGTAGGTTAATTGAATTATTAAAATTAATTGTTGGTGTCTAATAACCCCATGTTAAAGGCATGTAACAAACCATGTATTAAATCAAATTTATAGAGAGTAAAACCACAATAAGCAGGTGTGGTGGCACATGCCTGTAATCCCAGCACCTGGAAATCTGAGGCAGGATGACTTCAAGCAGAAGCCAGCCTGGGATCCATATGAGAACCTATCTCAAACATTCCTTCCCTAAGACAAAACAAAACAAAACAAAAACAAAAAATCTTTTAAGAAACAGAGAAAGGGCAATTATTTTAAGATTTCCATTAAATACTGTCTTAAAAACTAAGGAAGTTGCCAGGCAATGGTGGTACAAGCCTTTAATCCTGGCACTCGGGAGGTAGAGGCAGGAGGATCTCTGTGAGTTCGAGTCAGCCTGGTCTACAATTCAAGTTCCATAACAGCCAGGATTGTTTTACAGAGAAATCCTGTCTCAAAAAAAAACAAAAACAAAAACAAAAATCAAGCAAACAAAAAAGCCCTAAGGAAGTTAAAAAGTATGAACTATATACTGCAAAGTAACATGAATTTTGTCATTAACTGTCAAATCTAGCCATAATCTTAACAGCTCAAAGTCTAAGTCAGCAGAGAAGCTGTGACTTAGCATTACAAACGTAAGCACTACAAACAGACGCAATGAGTTAAGGGACTCTTAAACTTCTTGGCAGGAGGGAGAGGCATGAAAACATAATCTTATGTAGCTCAGGATGGTCTCCAATTTGCCATGTGACTAAAGATGAGTTTCTGATCCCCCTGCCTTTACCTCCTGTATACTAGCAATCTAGGTGTGCACCACCATATGCAGCTAGGATTTTACTTTTAATCCGAAAACAAAATTTGTTTGGTGATACACTCCTTTAATTCCAGAACTCCAGGAGACAGAAGGCAAGTGGATCTCTGTGAGTTCTATGCCAGCCTGGTCTAAGTATTGAGTTCTAGGACAGCCAGGAATTCACAGAGAGACCCTATGTCCAAAAAAAAAAAAAAAAGAAGAAAGAAAGAAAAAAAAAGGAAGGGGAGGACATTCCCAGCTTTCATTTCTTCATTTTCTCACTGACCTGGTTTATTGGTTCATTAAAGTTGGTGATGAGTCCTGCACGCAATGTTGACTTCTCCTCTTCTGAGAGAGCACTGTAAAAAAGTAAATTTATTATCAAGAAAATGTCACCCAGTAGTGAATGAGAAAAGAACTGCTATTAATTTTTTATCAATAAAACACCTTTAAATACATGGCTCCCATTATTTAAATGCTGGCACACATCAAGCGAAAAGCCTAAACCTTCTTCAGAAGTGAATAAACAAAAAGTACAATACAGTAACAAATCCATAATAATAATGAAATATGTTTATGTTCATCTTTACTAATATAAAAAGAGCTATCTACAAAAAAGAATTAACAGTTACACACTTCTGGCTTCTGTCATAAATTCTTTCTATAAAATTTTACAAATAGGAACTGGAGAGATGGCTCATTGTTTAAAAGCACTGCCTACTTCTCCAAAGGACCAGGTTCAATTTCCAGAACCTACACAACAGCTCCTTGGCATCTATATCCAATTCCATTAGATCTGATACTTTCTTCTGGTCTCTGTAGGCACTAAAAACATACATGGTACACAAAAATACATGCAAGCAGGAAAAATACCCAGACATATAAAATAAGAAATAAAAGTTTAAATTTGCAGGTAAAGAGATTCAAAATCAAAGAATATTTGTTAGAAGACTCTTCTAAAACTCAATATAAGCTTGGCGGTGGTGGTGCACGCCTTTAATCCCAGCACTCGGGAGGCAGAGACAGGCGGATCTCTGTGAGTTCGAGACCAGCCTGGTCTACAAGAGCTAGTTCCAGGACAGGCACCAAAGCTACAGAGAAACCCTGTCTCGAAACAAACAAACAAACAAACAAACAAACAAAAAACTCAATTTAAATAGCTGGTGCGACCCGTCAACAGGAAAAGACACTTGCTACAAGCTTGACAACACAGACTCACATCATAAAAGGAAAAAACTATTACAAATTGTCCTCCATCTCCACATGTGCACCACGGCATTCAAAAAGCGAAGCATAAGTGTACACACATACACAAATAAATAAATGGTTTTTAAAAAAACTAGAAAAGCAAGTTGGATGTGCATCCTAGTGAGCACCCTTAATCCTAGCACTGTAGAGAGAGATGCAAGACAATTTCTGAATTTGATACTAGCCTGATCTATGTAATGAGTTCCAGGCCGGCCAGCCAACCAGCCAGAAAGATAGATTGGATAGATGAGATAGATGAGATGAGATGAGATAGATAATAGATCAACTTAGTCTTCTATTTTACATCTTTGCAAAGGATAAACATAACACTAAAAAAAATTAACTACATACAAAGAAACTATAGAGCTAAATAGAGAAGTTACTATAGAACTTATATATTACCAAATTTTAAATTGTTTCAGTATTTTGACTTTTTTATTTTTATTTTTGCTCATCTGGTTTTGAGACTGGGTCTTATTACATTGCCCAAACTGTCCTCAGGCTCAAAATCCTCCTGCTTCAAGTTTTATAACAAATGTGTAATATCACCATTACACATGTCCGGCTTTTATGCTATCTTTTCCCCCCCTTTGGTATTTTGAGACAGGGGTTTCTCTGTAGCTTTGGAGCCAGTCCTGGAACTAGCTCTGTACACCAGGCTAGCCTCAAGCTCACAGAGATCCACCTGTCTCTGACTCCCAAGCGCTGGAATTAAAAGTGTGCAACACCACCACTCAAACCTATATTACCTACTTTTAAATTAAAATTTAATCTTCATTTTACTGGTTCCCATTCTACCTATGACAGTGTGTCTATTATGAGACAAATGACTTCAGAAAGATTAACCACAAATATTTATACAACTTTTAAAAACTTTTAGGACCAACAAGATGCCTTGGTGGGTAAACACCACTCAAGTCTGACAAGTCTGATTTCTCGAAACCCAGAAAAAGGAAGGAGGAGAGAACAGCTCCACAATGCTATCCTCTGATCTCCACAAGCAGAGAATGGAATGCACACAACCACAGATCAGGCAGGCAGGCACACATTAATAAATACACTTTAAATAAATTTTAAGCAAAGCATATATTATGAGCTAAATTATATCCCACAAAATAAAATATTCAAGTTCTCTAAGTCAACTATCTTTGAGTACAACTTTATTTGGAAATACTATAGTCTTTGTAAATTTAATCACATTAAGACAAAAATCATTTTGCATTGATAAGCTCTATTCTGATACTGGTATTTTTCTTTTTGTTGTTTTGGTTTTTAATATTTATTTATTTACTTATTATGTATACAATATTCTGTCTGCATGTATGCCTGCAGGCCAGAAGAGGGCACCAGACCTCATTACAGATGGCTGTGAGCCACCATGTGGTTGCTGGGAATTGAACTCAGGACCTTTGGAAGAGCAGGCAATGCTCTTAACCGCTGAGCCATCTCTCTAGACCCCTGTTGTTTTGACACAGGGTCTTAATATATAGGCTATGCTGACCTGAAACTTACTATGAAGTCCAGAAGGCCTTGAACTTAAATCCTATGTCAACCTCCCAAGTGCTAGGATTATAAGCCTGCACCTCCATGTCTGGTCTAGTGTTCTTAGAAGAAGAAAATGTAGACACAGAATCAGGAGATTTGGCAAAGGTATGTGACAATAGAGGAAAAGATTAGAGTCATTCAACCTCATAGCCAGAAACACCTAAAATCACTGGCCACAATCAGAAACTAGAAAGTATCAAAGACTAATCCTGTGGGTCTTCAAAAAGAGCAAACTTGTTGATTTTGTATTTCTTGCTACCTATTCCGTAAGAGAATAAAATTCTGTCATCTTAAAGCACTCAGTTTCTGGTAAGACAGCCTGAAGAAACTAACAACCACAAAACAAAACAGCCATTCATGTCAGAGGAATTAGGTCTCAGAAGAAAGGATTGAACTGTGATGAACCAATATAGCCTCTCCTCCCTTTGGTACCCAACCAGAAAGTAAAAAAAACTGAGAGTTGTAGCCAAGAGACTGAGGTGAGAGAGATTTGAACAGGCCTGGCAGCATTAGAGAGACATAAACAAAATTCAGTTGACAGAAAGCAGTATCTCAGTAGACAAATATACAAAGCTTGTAGTTAAAATCCCAGGAAAACCTGAGACACATAAAAGCCAAAAACCAAAATAACAATAAAAACGCCCTCAGTTGTTATACCAAGGGTAAGGTCATATTCTGTCTGCTTATCTAAATTCTTTCTGGAGAAAGATAACAGAGCTTAGAGCCTCTCCGATTGTAACCATACTATGTTCATCATCCAACCAAAGCTTATCAATAAATAAATAAAGTGACTAAACCCAAAACACAGACAGACACTATAGCCACCAAAATCACACTTAAAATAATTGTGTTTTTAAAATATGTACAAGATGGAGAATCTCACTGAACAACTAGAATCTGTTTTGTTGTTTTTGTTTTTGTTTTAGTATCAAAGAGAAATTTTAAAACTTAGAAACAGTAAGTCAAGCCGGGCGGTGGTGGCGCACGCCTTTAATCCCAGCACTTAGGAGGCAGAGGCAAGCGGATCTCTGTGAGTTCGAGGCCAGCCTGGTCTACAAGAGCTAGTTCCAGGACAGGCTCCAAAACCACAGAGAAACCCTGTCTCGAAAAACCAAAAAAAAAAAAAGAAACAGTAAGTCAGTGGAAATATACAGATTGAAACATGAGAAAAGCAGGTACTTCTGATTGAGCATCCACTGGTAACAATGCAAGAATCAGAAGCAGGAGGATAGGGAGTTCAAGACCAGTCTGGCTTATACAGTGAGACCCCGTCTCAAGTAGATACGCAAACAAATAAACAAATGAATAACTAAAAGTAGTTACTTCAAGCAGATGGAAAAGTGGACACTAAAGGGAAGAAAAACTCAAAGTTAAATTCAAATGAATACTGTTGATTAATATATCACTCTAAAATATAAATAAATAAAACTATGGGCCGGTGGAATAGCTCAATTCCTGGAACTCATATAGTAGAGAAGAGCACCACCTCCAAACTGTCATCTGACCTCCAGACTTGTGCCATGGCACATGCTCAACCACACACACACACAGAAGTCTTAAAAGAAAAAAAGTTATTTACTTACAAAAAATAACTGTAAATGAAACAAAGTAACAATGAAAAGAACATAATATATACAAATACCAAGCACAGATATAACATGCAAACACTAACCATACAGTAGCTGCTGTGGCTCTACCAGAATCAGACAAACTAGAGTTTAAGTCCAAACTCATAGTAAAGGGGAAGTTTTCACAATAGAACAACCTTGAATTTCCAGGAATCTATGACAGCCTAATATACAGAAAGAAAAAGTCTGTAAGAAAAGACTAGGCAAGTGCATGATATTTGGAGATTGGCAAATCTTTCAGAAAATTGTGGAAAAGGTTATAGAGATCAATAAAAAGAGAAGTCTTAAACAGGACAATTCACAAATCTTAGACATATACAAAACACTAGAATCTCCAATTGCAAAACACACAGTTTTCAAATGCTTCTCAAGTCATTAACGGTTCGACTTGCAGTATTTTAGCAAAACAAGAAAACATTTTTCAAAACAATAAAAACTAATTCAAGATCTTCATGTTTCAAAGATAAAATACTGTTAACTAACCCACCCGTCTGAAGAGCGGTCCCAGCTGCAGTCCTGGTATTGCCATGCCTGCTGTGTTCCCTGTAGTATACTAAATAAGTTTCTTATAAAAAGACAGAATTCAAAGAAAATTTTAAACATTTGATTTTTGTTTGTTTTGTGGCAGGGTCTCATTCTATAGACCTGGATAACCTAGACCTCATTATGTGACCCAGGCTGACCTCAAACTCCTAACAATCCTGTCTCCGTCTTGGTGTTGGAAATATAAGCATTAGCCACCATACACCATACCATGTTTTAAATGTTTACAAGGAGACAGGCAATGGCACAGGCCTTTAATCCCAGAACTGGGGAGGCAGAGGCAGGTGGGTCTCTGTGAGCTCAAGGTCAGCCTGGTCTACAGAGTGAGTTCCACAGGACACACAGGACAGTCAAGGCTACACAGATAAACCCTGTCATGAGAAAACAAGACAAAACAACAAAAAAATATGTACTGTATTTCAAGGTTTGTGCAACTGAACTGAAGTCATGATTACAAGAAATCTTAGTGTTCTAAATGTCCACACAGGTTAAGTATAATGTCCAAAATGCCTTAGAAAAAGTGTTTCAGATTATTTTTTCTGACTTTTAGATATATGCATATTCATAATATTATCTTGGAGTTAGAACCCAAGTCTAACATGAAATACATTCATGTTTCATGCATACCTAATACACAGAACCTAAAAGGTAACTTTAGACAACATTCTTAGTGCACTTACATAATTACTGAAATTTGTAACAAGGGGTCAGTTTGTAGAATATCCTTCTTGTGGTATCATAGCAGCAATCAAAAGTTTCAGATTTAGCAGCATCTTGGATTTTAGATACTTAGATTAAGAAAATTCTCACCAGGCGGTGGTGGCACATGCCTTTAATCCCAGCACTCGTGAGGCAGAGACAGGCGAATCTCTGTAAGTTTGAGGCCAGCCTGGTCTACAGAGCTAGTTTTTGAGAAACCCTGTCTCAAAAAACCAAAAACAAAATAGTTCTATTAACTTTTTAGAAACTGAATATCAATTTATCTAAGTTTTCATTTCAACAAGCTAGTAAGAGAACATTAAATCAGATCCAAAAATAGGAAACACATCAAATATTACTTTAAAAAAAAAAAAGGAGTAATTAAAAGAAAGACAAAAAGCCTGGTGGCACCAAACAGGAATTCCAAAGCAGATCCACATAAAAAGTCCATGATACAACTACGGTGGCAAATGTCTACAATCCTAGCACTTAGAAGAGGAATTTGACAGTAGCCTGCAGTTTGATAGACTTTAAAATAATAATAATGTGAATTTGAAAAAAAATTTAAACTAGGAAGAGGGAAAAGTGTTTGATGTGTAAAAAGTTACCAGTGTACTACAGTGGAAAAGGGTGTATGGTACTATACCTACTTCACATATGCACTGTGAACCACAACCAAGTCTTATTAGCAAACTTGTAAAGCACTCCAGTTAAAATTAATTCAGACTACATCCCAAATTGAACCTAATAGCATCTACCTATGACCCATTTAAACTGAATGATATATGAAAATAATATATAAGCTTAAGTCAGGTGATTTTCATCCTATGAAGATAATGGTCAGAATAAAAATTTTACCAAGTTAACAGTAAAAGTACAAACTTTGAAGTGCTTCAAATCTGCAGATAAAATCAATTACTAATCTGCCATTCTTGTTTGCTTTATAAGTGTATTCCTCTTCATGCCTACTTTTACCTCAATACACTAAAAGGCAATTTAACTATTTAATACTATAATTCCTTCTTTAACTAATTCAAGCTAGCTTAAGGCAAAATTTAGCCAGGCATAGTAGCACATGCCTGTAGTCTAAGAACTAAGAGGCACAAGCAAGAGCTTAGCTGTTAAGCTCCAGGCCAGCCTGGTCTATGCAGGCTACATATCTAACTGCAGATATATAGCAAAACCCAAACAAACAAGCACACAAGTTCTCACCATTAACTGCTTCTTTTTCTCACCGAATCATCAATTACTCCAGAAATAAAAAGGGTTAGCTTCACATAATAGTCTAAAAACACTGCAGTTCCTTCTCATATCATTCTTGGGTAGGTTTTACAGACAGGCACTTTGAAGCACTCAGAATAAAACAAACTAAATTACTTATAAAAATGAAAACCTAAAGAGCTTTAGTGCCATCTACTGGAGACCACAGCTTATGTAATTTTTCACCAAAATTTATTTTCTAACTAAATTCCAAAGACATATTTATACTTCTTAGCCATAAATTACATAATGTGTTAATCAATTCTTAAGATGAATCTGCTCACTTTACCCCTGTATTACAGTTAAAACATCATCTAATGAAACTGCAAATGTATGCTATCCAACAATTCTTCCCAGAGAAAACACAAAACACAGAAATGAAGATTCAGCAAATAAGAACATAATAGAAGATTTCCTTTTCAAAATCAAAACATTTTACTTTTTTCTTTCTTTTTTTTTTTTTTGGTTTTTTGAGACAAGGTTTCTCTGTAGTTTTGAAACCTCTCCTGGAACTAGCTCTTGTAGACCAGGCTGGCGTCGAGCTCACAGAGATCCACCTGCTTCTGCCTCCTGAGTGCTGGGATTAAAGGCGTGCACCATGACTACTCAGCACGTTTTACTTCTTTAAGATGATTTAGCAACATAGCTTGATCTTCAGATCCTCAGAAGCTGAAAATCAAGACAGGAAGGAAGGTAGAACACACATATATGCATGCATGCATACATACGTACATACGTACGTACACACCTGTGGAATAGGAAGATACAAATCTATGAAAGATAGCAGTAACATTTCTTCGGGAGTTAGAACACTTTTTGGACTTTTTTCTTTTATGTATCAAATGTTTTGCAAATTTCCATTTCATCCTTGCAAAAATCACACTAACATCTCTGTTGTCCCAGTTAAAAACTTGACACATTATTCTGATTACACAGGTAGAGTATTATTTTTCTTAAATTTGGAATGCATTACAATTGGGACTGAGGGAACTTACTGAGGTGCTACACGTCTCCAGTAACGATCAATTCCATGTTTAAAATACAGCACAGCAAGCCACCTGACATTTATATCAAGGGTGTGGTTCGTAAAAATATTCTGTGAATGAAAAAACAAATAATGTTAGAAGGAACATGTAATCTTTTAGAAGTACCAAAATAAAGCATGGATTTCTCTAACCGCTTTATTTTTTTAATGTGGGTATGTACTCAAGCATGTGTATGCGCATTCATTTTGTGGATGGTTTCATATGGAAGCCAGAGGACAACTCCAGGTGTCTCAGAAATGTCACTGCCTCCTTTGAGACAGGGCTTCTCATTGGCCTAGAGCTCACCAATTAGGCCAGACTAGGATCATCCTGTCTCCAGCCCTACCACACCTGGCTTTTTTTTTTTTTTTAAGTTTTTTGAGACAGGGTTTCTCTGTAGCTTTGGTGCCTGTCCTGGAACTAAATCTTGTAGACCAGGCTGGCCTCGAAATCACAGAGATCCACCTGTCTCTGCCATCCGTGTGCTGGGATTAAAGGTGAGCGCCACCACCACCCGGCCACACCTGACATTTTTACACTGAGTTCTGGGAATAAAATTCAGGTCCTCTGTAGTGATATTTTATTTGTATTTTAGTAAGTAAAGCTTGCCTGAAGATCAGAGTGCAAAGCTAAGCCATTAGAGGTTAGGGAGTGGTGGCTCACACCTTTAATCCCAGCATTAGGGAAGTGGGGAGAGGAATATAAAGGGAACAGGAACTCACGGAAGCATGGTGTCTTAGGTTTGGTAGAAACTCCTATATCTGTCTCTCACGGGAGCATGGTGTCTTAGGTTTGGTAGAAACTCCTATATCTGTCTCTCACGGGAGCATGGTGTCTTAGGTTTGGTAGAAATTCCTATATCTGTCTCTGGGTTTTTATTATTCATGCTACAGGTATCCAACAACACTTCACCAACTTTACCAAACAGCCCTATGTGTTTCATTTTTGAGAAAATATCTCATATATTTCATACTGGTCTCAAACTTGTTATATAGCCAATAATGACTCTGAACTTTGTGCCTCTACTTCCAGATGCTGGGATCACAGAAATGTGCCACCATGCCCAGTTTATGAGATGCTGAGGACAGAACCCAAGGCTCCATGCATGCTAGGCCAGTACTCTAGCAATTGATCTATGACCTCAGCCCAGATTTTTTACTGATTTTAAATTTAATCACTACATATGTCATATGTACATATTCTTAAAATATATATTCTACAGTCTAGACTAAGAAAGCAGGCCTACTTAGCCAGATATTACCTAAAACCTCAGCATCAAGAATACTAAGGCAGGTACATCTCAAGTTTCAGGTCAGCCTAAGATATATAGTGAGACCTGGCCAACCCCATCAAAGAAGATAGCATACCTATTCAATAGCATTTAACTAAGTTTAATCAACAGATGAACATGTAAAGATTCATAATATTCTTTCAAGTACGTTGGAAAATTTCCTTGATAAAAAATCAGAAGTAACAATATATATGAACAGAGAGAAGAGATAAAAAATGAGAGAGAGCCCACTGAAATAAATATGTTCTAAATTTAAAAAGAAAACGTAGTTAGGCATGATGCCACACACATATAATCCCAGCATTTAAAAGGCAGAGGCAAGATAATGGCAGCAAAGTTAAAGTGTTCAAGTCTAACCAAGGATACACAACAAGATCTTGTCTCAAAAATAAATGGATAAATAAATAATAGGTGCCTCCACAGCACAGATTCAAAGACCCTAAGGAGTCTAAGTCCCTGGGTTGTTAATACATGTTTGACATTGTAATGGGTAATCTTGACAGGATCCAAAATCACCTGGGACACAAGCCTCCAGGCATGCACATGAGGGATTATCTTGTTTAGAAAGGCCACGAGTCCTGCCTGTGATGTCTTATTTTGATTCGGTTAATTGAGATAAAACCTACTCGAAAAGTAGAGACACCATCTCTGGGTAAATGTCCTGGGCTGTAGAAACAGGAGAAAAGGTAGCTCAGCCTAACCATTCATTGCATTCTGCTTCCTGACCATGGATTCAATGTGAACAAGTACTTCAAGTTCCTGCTAGAATGTCTGCCCATCCACGATGGACCGTATTCTTAAACTGTGACTGAACCTTAATCAACTTTTCCTTCCATAAATTGCTTTTGTTAGTGCATTTTAATCACAACAATAGGAAACACAATATAAGAAAACGCAGTGAAATTGTGCTTTAATAAATAAAGCTTGCCTGAAGATAAGAGTGCAAAGCTATCCACACAAGTCAGCCACACAGGGCAGGCAGTGGTGGTACACGCCTTTAATCCCAGCAGCCACACTAGTTTGCCACAGAGGCCGGACAGTTGTGGTATATGCCTTTAATCCCAGCACTAGGGAAATAAAAGGTGGGGTGAGACAGAAACTGTCTCTTTTCAGTCTAAAGGTTTCATAAAGGTAAGAGCTCTCCAGTGGTTGGCTGCTTTGCTTCTCTGATCTTTCAGCTTGATTCCCAATATCTGTCTCTGGGTTTTTATTATTCGTGCAATATCTGGCGCCCTATTTCACAGTAACAAGACTACTTACCAAAGCAATCATGCTTCTGGGGCAAGAGAAATGGTTCAACAGTTAATTAAGAACACTTGTTGCTCTTCCAGAGCACCTGGGTTTAGTACCCAGAATCCAAATGGAGGCTCACAACACTTTGTAACTCCAGTTCCAGAAGGATATGATGCAGTCGTCTGGCCTCCATGGGCACTGCATGCATGTGTACATATGTATACATGCCGGCACACACACTCAAAAAATTTAAAAAACAGAAACCAATCATACTTACAAATGAGTCTGACAGCACTTTTTGTTTGAATATTTGACAGGGTCTCACTATGTAGCTTGGCCTAGAACTCACTATATAGACCAGGATGACTTCAAACTCACAGAGATCCACATGCTTCTATGCCCTGAGTGTTGGGATTAAAAGTGTGTGCCACCATGCCTAACACGATAGCACTTTTAGTGATATAGTGAGATGTAATGTGAATAATTTATGTTAATTTACCCAATAATCCACACTGACACTGTCTTGTATGCAAGCTAAAGCAAGCAAGCTCATCTTAGTAACCAATGGGGAAATCTCTATTCCCCCTTAGACTTTAAAAATATCAGTTCAGGGGGCTGGAGAGATGGTTTGGAGGTTAAGAATACTTGTTAATCTTGCAGAGGGCATGGATTTAGTTTCTAACACCCATATTAGGTGGCTCAAAACTGTCAATAATTTCAGGAAGACAAAACGCCCTCTTCTGGGCTGGGTGATGGTGGCACAAGACCAGGTGGTAGTGGCACATGCCTTCAATCCCAGCACTCAGGAAGGCAGAGGCAGGTGGATCTCTATGAGTTCGAGGTCAAGCCAGGCGGTGGTGGTGCACGCCTTTAATCCCAGCACTTGGGAGGCAGAGGCAGGCGGATCTCTGAGTTCGAGGCCAGCCTGGTCTACAGAGCTAGTTCCAGGACAGGAACCAAAAGCTACAGAGAAACCCTGTCTCGAGATCGAGGTCAGCCTGGTCTACAGAATGAGTTCCAAGATTGGCTCCATACATAGCTACTGAGACTAAACAAAAACATCTTGGTCCAAGCCAGGCATGGTGGTACTTGTCTGTAGTTGTAGTACTTAGGAGGCAAAGACAGGTGGATCTCTATAAATTCCAGGCTACCCTAATCTACATAACAAGTTCCAGGCTCTTTCACAGTGGTTGCCTAAGACCATTAAAAAACACAAATATTTACATTACAATCCATAATATAGCAAATTACAGTTATAAAGTAGAAATGAAAATAATTTTATGGTTAGGGTCACCACATAAGGAACTGTATTAAAGGGTCATAGCATTAGGAAGGTTGAGAACCACTTCTCTAGAATGACAACCAAAGCAGCAGAAGACGTGCATACAACATTTTATACAAATGTCTATACATACAGGCTAGGTATGATGGCATATGACTGTAATCCCAACATTGTGGAGCTAAGACAGGAGGATTACTGAGTTTGAAGTCAACACCTGCCATACAACAAGAAATTGTCTCAATCCCCTCCCGCAAAGAGTCTGCACACATATACACAAATAAAACTACTTTTGAAAATGTAGCAATATAGCAATTAATGTATAAATAACACAAAGCAATACACGAAAATAGAAACACAGGAAAAATTAATTTAAGCAGTTATTAATAAGTCATATATTCACTCAGGAAGTAAGAGCAGGGAATAAGGAGTTCAAGACCACATTAAGGTACATAAGACCCATGCCTCAAAAACAAAAGAAAAAAAAAGCAAAGTAAAAAATATAAAAGATCCTGTCTAACAAAAATTTAAATTTCTAGATGGAAAAAAAACTACAGTATTCTGCCAGTCATGGGGGTGCATGCCAGGAGGCAGAGACACGAAGATATTCCTGTACTGGTGGTCGGTCTGGTCAACAAAACAAGTTCCAGGAAAACCAGGGTTACATAGTGAGAGCATGTCTTGACAAAAACAAAAACAATGTTTTAAAGTGAAATACACGATACAAGGGGAATCAGTTCAATGGTGAATACTTGCCTAGCATGCACCAGACCCTAGGTTTGCTGCCCATTACTGAGAAAAAAAAGAAAGCACCAAAACAGTACAAGGCAAGGCAGTTATGGAGCTCGCCTTTAATCCTAGCACTGGGAAGGCAGAGGCAGGCAGATCTCTGTGAGTTCAAGGCCAGCCTGGTCTACTGGGCTAATTCCAGGACAGCTAACACTGTTACACAGAGAACCCTGTTGCAAAATAACAAATGAAACAAAACAAAAATAGTAAGAGGCAGAGGCAGGCAGATCTCTGTGAGTTCCAGACCAGCCCAGTCTATACAGTGAGTTCCAGGGCAGCCAGAGCTGTTACATAGAGAAACCCTGCCTCGTAAAAAACACAAACAAACAAAACAGAAAAGGTTTTAATTAAATTACAGTAAGAACAATAAAAAGAAAATACCTAAAATGCTGATTCATCAATAACTGTAAAACATTCTCATGAGCCAACATTACCATGAGGACAGTGACAATGGCAGCCAATGTCCGCAGCAGTTTCACTAAACTAGCAGTCCATCTCCATACTTAAAGAACTAGTAAAATAACGGCACCCCCACTTTACTAAAGACAAACTATTTCAAGAACTACTCACCAACAACACTGAGTAGAAGCCTGGCTGTGTCTCCCACTGCTTCAGCTGCTCCTCAGCGGGCTTTAAAACAGCAGTATCCTGGCTGGTGGCCTGGGTTAAGACCTGGAGAACTACAGAACTAGCACTATTGAGATCCATGGAAGCCTGCAAAGGTAAGTCAGCACATCTGAGTACACAGTATATGTATTACAAACGGACAGTCACATAAACACTTTCTCCCCACCTGACCTCTACGTTTTCTATACTAGCTACATCACTACTTAAAACTCCCACAATTCCAATTACTTTTACTTAAATTATATTTCTAAAGGACATTGCTTTTATTGTTTCATAAATAAAAGTAAAGTGAGATTGGAGAACCGACATACACAAAACTACAAATTTCCAAATTCTGTTTTTTTGTTTGTTTGTTTGTTTGTTTTTTGGTTTTTCGAGAAAGGGTTTCTCTGTGGTTTTGGAGCCTGTCCTGGAACTAGCTCTTGTAGACCAGGCTGGTCTCGAACTCACAGAGATCCACCTGCCTCTGCCTCCCAAGTGCTGGGATTAAAGGCGTGCGCCACCACCGCCCAGCCCAAATTCTGATTAAATACCATTTCCTACCTCAACATCTGTTATCAAAATCATTTTAAAGATAAAATGCAAATGTAAAACATTACACAGAGAGAGAAACGCATACTCACTAATATTTGAAAAAAAAACTAAATTAACTACAATCCTTGCATATATCAAGACTCTGTCTCAGAAAAGAGAGAGAGGTAGGAAGATACTATTACATAGTAAACACTGTAAACCTTCCCCAAGGCATATGCTAAAATCTAATGCCTAATATCTTGGTATCTGGAGCTGAGAAGTTATTAAATCATCAGTACAGATCCCTCATGCATAGTCCAAATGCGCCTATAAGAGGACATTAGAGAGCCACCTTGTTCTTTCAGCCATATAAGGCTGCAATAAAAAGTCTGCAACCAGCAGATGGTCCTCATCAGTATCTAACTATGTCAGCACCCTGAGTTCAAGGCCAATATGGGCTGTGTAGTAAGGCCCTGTCTCAAACTATAAACAAGGCCAGTAGGATGGTAACACCAAGCCTGATGTGACCTGCACTCAACTCCCAGGACCAACTCCCACAAAGTAAGTATCTTATCTAACAAACCAAGAGCTACATAAAGTTAAGAAATGTGTATTCTTCGTCCATATATGCCATCGTAGATCATCACAGTACAAAGCGAGCAGATATGCTCACCTGCACAGAGATAGCACTGCTACACTGAGTTGAGCCCACCTACATCAATTACTAAGCAAGAAAATTCCCCCACAGACATGGCGATAGGGCAGCATGATGAAGGCCAATTCCTCAAATGAGGTTCCCTCTTCCCAAGAGACCAGTTTGTGTCACGGTAACAACTGAGCGAAGCATAACAACCCCTCAACTCAGATTTTCTTTTTTTTTTTTTTTTTTTTTTTTGGTTTTTCGAGACAGGGTTTCTCTGTGGTTTTGGAGCCTGTCCTGGAACTAGCTCTGTAGACCAGGCTGGTCTCGAACTCACAGAGATCCGCCTGCCTCTGCCTCCCAAGTGCTGGGATTTTCTAACGTCTGACAGCCTTAATATCTCAAGTGTGACACACCATATTTGGCCAAAGATTTCATTCATTAACAGCTATTTTTCATTACTCTTTGCCAGGTACTATTCTAGTTTCTAGGATACACTTGGAACAAAATTAAGTCCTTATTCTCTGGTCATTAAATTCAAATCAACAGGCTGTACTATAATGGTCTATATATCCTAACCTCTGCTGTGGGATGATGGTCTTTCTGGACGCTGTGAATAGGTGTTGCTCTCATTGGTTGACAAATAAAGCTGTTTTGGATAGAGCCAGGTGGAAAATCCAAGCAGAGATACAGGAGAAGAGTAGAGTCTGGGAGACACCAGCCAGCTGCCAAGGAAGCAAGACGTAGAAAATGACATAATGCTATAGCCACATGGCAAAACATAGATTAATAGAAATGTGTTAATTTAAATGTAAGAGCTATTAAGCCTTAGACATTGGTCGAGCATTTATAAGTAATATTAAGCCTCTGAGTGGTTATTCAGGAACTGCAAGGCGGGCGAGAAACAGATACATATGATCTTATAGCATTACTATATCTAAACTTACTTCTTTGATCAAATGAAACAGAACAACAAAACACTTCTGTTAAGTTAGTGAAATCTTTCTATCCAAATATGATGTGCCACACTTGAAATCCCGGCGTTCCGAAGACACAGAAGACCACTTCTAGTTTGAGACTGTCGCAGTCTACGTAGTATGTTCCAGACTACCGAGTAAAACACAATCTCAAAACACAGACAACAATGAAAAGTAACCAATCAATTTTTAATAAATCCTGATCTCTACATATAGTTGTGTAAATCAACAAAAAGCAGTCACTTCTCCCTTTTCAAGCCTCCTCAGTCTAACCTTCACAGAACATAACATTACTGGTATCAATCCCTGATAATTCCACTTACATTCACAGTCTTTAACAATGAAACAGCCTATATGAGCCGTGCACCACTCCAAAGAAATACAGTAAAGGAATCTTTGCATTCAATTCTACAAAGGGAAAAAGACAAGCTAAAATATACCATACAGATATGGTAAGCGTTATGAAGGAAAAACTCACAAGTTTACACTTTAGCAGGCATAGCAGAGCCTTCCCCTCACAGAGGACTGAACGAGATCCCTAGATCAGTGCATGCTGTGGCTGTCAGACAGGTGAAGGTTACATTCCCTACATAACATAATCCAAACTTATTTTAATCCAATTATTTTTGAAGAATTACAGTTTAGCATGAAACAGGGAAAGGGACTGTGGTGGTCTGAATGAAAATGGCCCCCATAGGCCCACAGGGACAGGCACTATTAGGAGGTGGGGTCTTGTGGCCTTGTGGGAGGAAACACGTCACTGAGGGTGGGCTTTGAGATTTTAGAAGCTCAAGCTGGGGGGGGAGGGGTCTTACTTTCTCTTTCTGCTGCTGCTGCTGCTGACCCAAATGGAGGACTCGCAGCTCCTTCTGCCTGCGTTCTGCCATACTTCCTACCATAATAAACAATGGACTTAAATTTCTGAATTCTAAGTCAACCCCAATGAAATGTTTTCCTTTGTAAGTCATGGTGTCTCTTCACAGCACTAAAACCCTAAAGCAGGGGTTTATAGAAAATTAAATTTATCTGCACTTTAAAATGAGAACTACCGACCTCCAGAACTATTAGAAAATAAATTTCTAGTGTAATATACCTCATCTGTAGGTAACACAGCAACAACACCTTTAAGGAGAAAGAAGAGAAAGTCAAAAGTTAATAGTCTCTGCAAGAAACAGAAAAGCATTATTGGGAACATACAGAATTACTAGGTTCCATAGCTACTATTTAAGAAACGTTCATTGTTGGGAGTGATGTGTGAGTAAGATATATCAGTGGACAGTCACAAAGATTATGAGAGTGACCAATCACTTTTTGATGGATCCAAGGTCACTCCGTGAGATGGAACCCACACCTGACACTGCTACAGGGACCAAAAGTTTGAGACTAGAGAGGTCATGGGCCTAGAGGAAAACTTACTGCTATCATTCTGTTACAGGAATAACAATAAAATGACTCCTAATAACATTCCACTATAATCACAGACCAATGTCTCGCTCAGCCCCCATCAGAGAAGCTTATTCTTGCAGGAGACAAAAATTAACACAGAGATCCACAACTGGACAATGTTCAGAAAGTGAGAGTCTGTCCAAAATAGGATGTCTTCATTAAACCTCTCACCTCAACACTTAGGAATCTATGGAGAACAGGAGGCAGAAAGACTGGGAAAGCCAGAGCTGATGGATGACTCTATGCAAACAGTGTCTCCCAGATATCAGAACCTATGCACATATCAACTCCTATGTAGTATGAGAGTCTGGGGTAGCATAAATAAGAAATGCACAGCTTCAAGCCAGAACAGGTCCTAGCACTGAGGGGGGAAATGGACATGGGATCCCATCCCTAACAAAGATGCTATCTATAACTGACACCTTCTTGGCAAAGGAAAAATCTGCTATCTCTAATGAAGTACCACTGAGTATATCAACCATACTTCAGGGCAGGCCCAACACAAAACAAAACCAATAGCATTTTTATGAACTTTTAGCTTCATTTTTCGTTTTGGGGTTTTTGTTTTGTTTTTGTCTTACAGGTATTTTGCCTATTTGTTTGATTTTTTTTTTTTTTTTTTTTTTTGCTTTTTGAGGAGGTGTTTCGTGTGTGTGTGTGTGTATGTGTAAGAGAGCAAAAATACATAAAGATGGGTAGATAGGGAGGTGGGGAGGATATGGGATGAGTTGGAGGAAGGTAAAAAACATAAAATATATTGCATGAAAAATTTAATTAAAAAATGTCTGTTGTTGGGCTGGAGAGATATAGCTCATCAGCTAAGAGTACTGGCTGCTCTTGCAGAGGACCTGAGTCTCTCCCAGGATCCTAACAATAGCTCATAACTATCTGTAACTCCAGTTCAGGCCCTTTCAGGCCTTGTCACCAGGCACACACATGGGGCACAGAAATATATGCGGGCAAAACATTCAAACAAATAAAAGTAAATAACTTCCTCTCAAAAAAATGCTCACTGTTGAATTCCTATCTGTCATTCACAAATGTTTTGGGACAGCTGATACAATAAAGCCTGACAGTGACCAGGAAATCGAACCAGGAAAAGCAATAGGATGAATCAGAGTCAGAGTTACAAGTACAGATACGTATGATCTTATAGCATTACTATATCTAAACCTACTTCTTTGATCAAATGAAACAGAATAACAAAACACTTCAAATTAAATGATGAGCTTTTACACATACACTCTCTCTCTCTCCAACTTCCACTGACAAAAGCAGTACATCTCAAAACTTTACTGAACATTCCTCTAATCTGGATTTCTTATTAAATGCAGAATCTGTATAAGTTATTAAACAGGGCCCTCACTGTTAGAAATAGAAAACATCCCTATGGTCAGGGAGGCCCAAGACTTCCAACACAACACAGGCAAACTGCCACTCCCCAGAATGAGAATGTAAGGCCGTAATGCTAAATAAAATAAAATGCCACATGCGTCACTCACAAGATATAGAGAAATCAAGCTAGAACTGGATTGGAAGCTCCCTCTCTGCTGGCAAGTTGTCATAGTGTTAGAAAGAGCTATGCTGGCTGCAGGGGAAGAATTGTCATCAACAGTCTTACACAGTTATATGAGCCCTGTGCTCAACAATACTAACAACTGAGGCAAGATGAGGCCACCGGTACAATAGTGGTAAGTCTGTTACTGGGTTAACCAACTGCAGTCTGATTGAATTTGATGCCCACTGACAGGAGGGTCTTCACATCTGGTACTGTAAACCCAGTCAAACACCCATGGCTGGACAGGTTAGAGGCCCTAGAAGCGAAGCTACTTCTGTTTTCCAAAATGGACATGATGTACTTATCAAAACTGCCTTCTAAATAACTGTTGTTATTATTATTACAGATCTGTGCTGCTATCTGCTTTGGTCACAGAAGCTTTCTGCAATGGTCAGCAGTGACTACAATGGTCAAAGTACTGAGACTAAATTATTGTTGAATGCCCATGCAAGTGTAAACAAATCTTCACCAAAGTTCCTATAAACAATCCTAATTAATATCATAACAAAGAGATAGAGACATAGACAGAAACAAGAGAGAGACAGACATGAAGATAGAAAGGGGCTAGTTAGAACAGGAAGTGTATTAATGGAAGGGGCACAGCAGGGTAATGGGGTGGATATGATCAAAAAATATTATAACATGTACAAAAATGCCAGAATGACACCTATTATCATATATAACATAAACTAATAAAAAACAAGTTTTAAAAACACCTTGGTGCCGGGCGGTGGTGGCGCACGCCTTTAATCCCAGCACTTGGGAGGCAGAGGCAGGCGGATCTCTGTGAGTTCGAGACCAGCCTGGTCTACAAGAGCTAGTTCCAGGACAGGCTCCAAAACCACAGAGAAACCCTGTCTCGAAAAACCAAAAAAAAAAAGAGAAGAAAAACACCTTGGTATGTAGCTTCTATTTCAGTAACTTTTTGTAGGGACATAGCCCCACCCATTGGGGGCGTGTTCGCCTCGGGCTAATGTTTACGGATAAATCTGCCGGGCGTGAGCCCAGCAGCCCTTCTTTTTCTTTTGCTCCGCTTTTCCGGTACACCGCGGGAACCTGTGGTCCTGTAAGTTTATTTCCTTATTAAAGCTGTATATATCTATATAATCTGTCTACATTCATTTGCGCCACCACAACTTTTCAATTGAGCTGGAAGTGTATACTTTACAAAATTCCCAAATTTTGAGGAGCAGAGATGTAAAACACTAATTGAACTTATGCTCAACAAAACTTATAATTGTAGGCTTAGTGGTGCTCAGTCTCATAATTAGAAAAGCAAAGCCGGGCGTTGGTGGCACACGCCTTTAATCCCAGCACTCGGGAGGCAGAGGCAGGCGAATCTCTGTGAGTTCGAGACCAGCCTGGTCTACAAGAGCTAGTTCCAGGACAGGCACCAAAACCACAGAGAAACCCTGTCTTGAAAAACCAAAAAAAAAAAAGAAAGAAAGAAAATCAAACAAAAGACACTCTAGAAGCACACCTGCAAAAGATGCGATTAGCCATTCTGTAAAACACCCCGGGATTAGCTGACGATACCCATCATACGCACACAGTCCAAGAAAGAACCAAGGCTAGGGGACAGCAGTGCAGGGGGCGACTGTTTGCACAGCATGCATAAGTCCCTGGGTTCTACCACTAACACCACAAAAAAGAAAATCAAAGACAAAAACGAAGATACAGAAATAGCTTAGTAGTAAGACATGTGCAAGGCTCTGGGTTCAGCCTCAACACTGCAAAAAAAAAAAAAGATTAAAAAAACCTTAAAGTTACCAACGGTAATGCTACATTAAGCCTGATGTGGTAGCACACACCAGCAGTGGGGGAGTGAAAGGTAGGCAGATCTCCATGAGCTTAAGGCCAACCTGGTCAACATGGAGCTCCACACCAACCAAAGCTACAAAGTGAGAGCCTGTCTCAAAATTAATAATGATAATAATAACAAATTAGAAGGAAGATTAAATATACACACATGCAAAACAAACATCAAGAACCAACTAATCAGGACTGGAGAAATGGCTTGGTAGTCAAATGGCTTGCTACTGTCAAAGAGGACGGACCCAAGTTCTGTTCCCAGCATGTATGTGTCAGGTGGCTCACAACTGCCTGTAATTCCACTACAAGATGGACAACTTCATCCATCCAACACAACTTCTGCCTATGCCAGCACCAGCACACACATGACATACACATACATGCATGGACAAGAACATAAATTCAGAGTAAAAATAAAACCAAACATTGTCTTTCCCTAAATATGGATAATTTCATTCTGGAGAAACATTTTCAGTATATTTTAAGTTCAAATGCTGCAAGCATTTTTTTTTGGCCTTCTAGTTTGGTTCTGAATGCAAATACACTCATAACATCACAAAATCTAAATACTTGTTTAATTACCAAGCAATTTTTGCACACTTCTTTAAAACCTCCAATCATATTGCTACATCCAAATATCTCTGAGAATCCTCTTTTCGCTTTGAGAAGTGTAATCAGGACAGAGTACACCCTTCTGCCTTACAGCTATAACACACATCCACAAACCACTGCTATAATTAAACTGTTTGCACCAGTCTCTGTGCTAGATACCGTCAGAAAACAGAAAAAAAGGAAAACCTACAATCTTATCGCAATCAACATAGAGAAATTTTCTAATTTCACAAAATTTGTTCTCAGTGTGGAACAACGATGTAGGGAAAGCTATGGAGCCTTGAGTAGTCCATTTAATGAAGTCATTCTGCCCTCAACCAAAGCAGAGAAATTTGAAACAATGTAGAAAAGGAAGAGAGAAATCCCTATCCATGAGAGGTGAAAAAACATGGTTGCAAACTGTTCTTCCTTGCTTCCTTCTAAAGAATAAGCAAATCTTAAAGGCGCTAACGCATACAACGGATGTTGTATGCGTTTGTTTAATGTGTGATGAGGAGGTATGCCGATTACAACCTTGGCACCAGGTGCCAAATGACCAGGTTTTGCGATTGACGCAAATCACTTTGCTGTACGATTCTCTCGTTCGCCACGTACTAAGGATTAAGGGGAAATGCCAAATGCTATGGCCCTCGACATAATTTTTGCTGAATCACAAATATTCCCAAATGTAAAGCTGCAGGAGTCGCCGAGTCTGAGCACCGGCGGCCATACCTCAGAAAGAATCTCCACTCCGAAAAACGTCCAAGTCTTTTTTCCCTTAAAAGAGAAGGACTAATGTTTAAAGCTTTCACAGCACTGCTTCCACAGCAAGGTCGCCTGTACAGCTAACAGCATACACTGGTTTTGGTGGCAGAAGCACGTCTTCCTGCACTGTGCAACCCCAAGCCTCCAAGGACAAATACAATCCCCCGCCCCAGCCGGCGACAGGGGACACAATGGGTACCCTCAGTCTTGCTCAGCCTGTCACTCAGACCCTGCCACCGCGCACCGTGGACCCAGCGATGTCAGGCTTCCCGCAGCCCGGGAGCCTGTGCTCCTCCCCGGGCTATTCCAGGGCCGCGAGGGCCCGCGGCGTCCAGCTCAGGTGGACCCACGTTCCGCCCCGGCTCGCGGGGTCCCGCTAGCCAGTCCACTCGTCCCATCCAACCGCGCGGCTCGCGGTCCGGCCTCACCGTGTGCCTCGGTCCGGAACAGCCCAGCCCGCCCCTTTCTTCCACTCGTCCACACGAAGCGGCGTTGGTTGCTTCCGCGCCCCCCACGCTGCTAGTCCGCACGCCGCCGCCTACTGATGCCGAAAACGGCTTCTAGGAACGCGCCATGTTCCCTGTCGCCACTCCAGACGACGCGGGCGCGCTAAAATGACGTCACAGAATCGCGGCGCGCAGGGGCGAGGCCGAGGATGAAGGCGATAGGCTAGCGGAGGGGAGGGGAGGGAGGAGCCGTGTTCGAACCCAGAGGCGCGCGGTAGCCAACACAGTCCTGTGCGCTTGCGTAGTACACGGAGCCGTGCGCAGGCGTGGGTACCCGTTACTATGGAAACCGTAAGTCCCGGGAAAATCGGTTGTTTCCTGGGCTGGTTGAAGTATAAGTCAAAACCATTTCATCTTCGCTCTTCTAGATTATCAACTACTTGTTTCATGGGTCTGTCACAGTACAGGAGCGTTATCGAAAGAATCTCATTCATGAACCCTGCCACCATAGAAATTTGTTCAAGTTTGGACGGACTTTGTTTTGCGGTTTTGTTTTTTTGTTTGTGTGGGTTTTGAGGTTTTGTTTGTTTGTTTGTTTTATTTTGTCTTGTTTTAGTGTTGTGTTGTTTTGTGGGGGGAGGGGGGAATTGAGAGGGTCTCACGAACCAAGGCTGGGAGTACAGCCTTTTTTGTAGCTGACCATCAAATCGTGACTCCTCCACATCCCAGATGTTCAGACTACGTGCATGTCTCTCAAGATCTACATTTTTTATTTCCTGAACTTGAGTTTTCTACTCCACAGCAATACCGCGGGTGAAAAGATTTCAAAGGACCAGTGCTATCTAGCCCTGCAAGCTAGTTTACGCTTTTTTTGTTTTTAAAAAGAGAACTTGTGAGGAATATTAACTGTATTCATAAAGTCCGATAGAATTGGTTGTTAGCTTAGGATGTGCACAATACAGTCTCAAGATCTTTAGGTTGAATGACCCATTTTAATCCCCAAGACAATCCTGTGAGGGAGATCCATTATTATGTCCATTTTACAAAAGAAGAAACTGGAACACAGATAAGTCAACATGCTAAAGTTCAATAGCTAGTAAATACAAGCATTGAAGTTTGTACTAAAAACAACAGTAAGCTCTTCTTTATAAGAATGTCTCCCATACAAAGACTTTTTAAAATCAATACAAAAATAAAAATTCCCCCAATACAAATACATGATGTTGTCATTGAAGGTTTGGTTGACACAGGTGCAGATGGAGCAATAATTTCATCATAATCTTGGCATTTAAATTGGCCTCTTCAGAACGTAATGTTCAGTTTTTAGGGATCAGAACGTTATCTCAGGTAAAGTAGAGGGCAAGATGAATTTAATGTATAGGACCAGAATGACAGAGAGGAATATTAAAACCATATGTGACTACCATAGCAATGAATATGTAGGGATGTGATTTGTTACAGCAATGGAATACTCAATAATATTCCCCCAATCTTAGAAATAAACCATAAATTAACATATTTCTAGGGAAAAGGTTTTTATTTTTATTATTTGCGCTAGAATAAACTTTAAAAATCAGTGCAACAATTCCAGAACCTGGGAGACAGACTCAGGAGGACTGGCACACTTTTGAGAGCAGGCTTCATGGTGTGCTCCAGGTGAGCCAGAACTACAAAATGCAACTGTGACTCCAAAAGCAAACAAACCACCCATGAAACTTCAAAAAGAATGAAATAAAAAAGTTATACATATCTAAAGAGGCTGGAATAGGCTGAGAAAGCTCAGTGGTAGAGTGCTCGCCTGTTATGCACATGACAAAAATGACTAATTCTGTGAAGCAATTTTCATTTTCCATATTCTACTAGAATTATCTAAGATACTCAAGCTGATCAGATTAAGAGCCGTCTCCAGGAGCAGGCCCTGCTCAATAGAGTCAACTCTGCTAACAGAGGGGTAGGTGAGCCAGCCCCAAACCTGTGACCATGGGAGGGCTGTCCTCATTTCTCATATGACAGACCAACCTTATGTCTGCTCAACCCAGACACAGGCATATGACTTGGCCTGCCCCAACATGCCGCTCTATGTCCTGCTGGAGCACCTGAAGGGACCTGACCTGCAGACCTGAAGCTGCAGGATTTCCACAGCACAAGGTCACATCAGCATACCCAGGAAGAATCCTGTTGAGGACACAGCATCAATAGTGTAGTAGAAGCCTCAAACCAGACCAATGACACTTTGCAACAAAAACATGGAAGCAAAGATTGTGGACAGAAGGGTTTACAGTGTGACTTACTGTGTCACACTACAGCTTCCATGACGAGATTTCTACATTTTCCTCTTTTTCCTCTTAAATATTTTTTTTATTTGGCGGGAGTACAGGGGCAGAGGGTGAATGCGAAGTGACTGGGAAATGAATGGGATCAAGATAAATGATGTAAGCTGGGCAGTGGCGGAGCACGCCTTTCATCGCAGCACTTGGGAGGCAGAGGCAGGCAGATCTCTGTGAGATCGAGGCCAGCCTGATCTAGAGTATGTTCTAGGACAGGCTCCAAAGCTACACAGAGAAACCCTGCCTTGGAAAAGAAAAAAAAAAATTACATGTTGAATAGAGGCCGTTTGTTCATTCCCAGCAGCTCCGACCCAAAATAATCACTCAGAAACTATATTATTTGCAATACTGCTTGGCCAATAGCTTAAGTGTATTGCTAGCTAGCTCTTATATCCTAAACTAACACATCTCCATTAGTCTGTGCGTCACCATGAGGTCATGGCCTATGAGCAAAGTTTTCTTGAGCTCCAGCAGAAGAATCAGTCTCAGTGGCAGCTACATGGCTTCTCCTGATTCTGCTTAGTCTCTCTATATCTCTTTCAGCCTGACTTTACTCTGTTAAGCCATTGGCTGAAAGCAGCTTCGTTATTAACCAATGGCAATAAGACATAATCACAGCATACTTGTACAGATTGGTACACCAATGTGTGCCATCTAAGTACACATAAAAACTGAGAGAGCTTGGAAAGAAATTTTAGACACACACACACACAAGTTTAGCTGCATTTTTTGGGATGGGCTCTGTTTGCTGGCAGTGAACAGGGGCACTTGAGGTCCTTTAAGAGAGGTCTTCCTTGTGGTTTCAAAATGACCGCTAACTGGTCGGTGCTGCACCACATGACTACCTCTCGGCCTATTACTTTTTTAATAACTTAAAAAGTGTGTGAGAGGGGCTGGAGAGATGGCTCAGTGGTTAAGAGCACTGCCTGCTCTTCGAAAGGTCCTGAGTTCAATTCCCAGCAACCACATGGTGGCTCACAACCATCTGTAATGAGGTCTGGTGCCCTCTTCTGGCCTGCAGGCATGCAGACAGAACAATGTATACATAATAAATAAATAAATATTTTTTTAAAAAAGTGTGTGAGAGTCCATCTGCATCCATGCCAACGGCACATGTGTGGAGGTCAGAGGTCACCCCTTCCATTTCCATGAGGCAGGTTTCTACCATAGTGCAGGGTACTCTGGAATAACTGGCCTTCAAGCTCCCAAGCTATCTCTACCTATAGGAGTACTACACAACAAATCCAGCTTTGGGGGGGGGGGGGGGATGTGGGTTCCAAGGATATAACTCAAGTTCATTGGGCTTCAATCACTAGCAATCTCGAAGAGGATGAAGACCTAACAAAACACCAAAAGAAAAAGTTATTTTAGATCTATTTATATCACAATTCTACGTGTATGAGTGTTTTCCCTTCATGTTTGTGTTCCGTGCTTATCTGGTACCCAGAGGTCAAAGCAGCTATTAGATCTCCTGGGACTGGAGTTACAAACAGTTGTGAGCTGTTGTGTGAGTGCTGGGAATCGAACCTGGGCCTTCTGCAGGAACAACATATACTCTTAAACACTGAGTCGTCTTAAACCCTTTTTATCTGTGAAAAAGCTAAATCTGCCATGCAGTACACTGAGCAGCCTGGAAATATCTCTGTTTATGGTAGCGGGAATCCTTCCTCCTTCCAGTCCCGTGTCCCCCCCCCCCCCCCCCCCCCCCCCGCCTGCCCAGGCAGGGAGTGCTGAACCATGGCCATGGTCTCAGCTACTTTCCTCCTAAACCAGAGTGGGCATATAATCACCCAGGCCCACAAACCCAGTTCAAGTGCTCTGTAGACAGACCTCCGGAAAGAGTTGGAGCTGTTTGTGCTGGTGAGCCAGGAAGTCACCACCACACATTTTTTGCTGCTAATGATGAATCTCTAGGAAGACCTCTCTTTAAAAAGCCATAGCGCCCCTGCTCGCTGCCACAAAACAGAGCCCATCCAAAAAAAAAGAAAAAAATTGCTGGCTACCAAGTCTCTAACCCTCAAACAATTTTTTTTTTTTTTTGGTTTTTCGAGACAGGGTTTCCCTGTGGTTTTGGAGCCTGTCCTGGAACTAGCTCTTGTAGACCAGGCTGATCTCGAACTCACAGAGATCCGCCTGCCTCTGCCTCCCGAGTGCTGGGATTAAAGGCGTGCGCCACCAACGCCCGGCTCCTCAAACAAAATTTGTATACCTTCCAGGCAGGCAAAAATTAAAAAAAAAAAAAAAATTGTTTTGAAGAACTAGTGAGAGGAGTTGCACCCTTCTTTTTAGGGGCAGTAAACTGTGGGAATCACTAAGATTCCCACGTAATATTTATGTTATGTACTTCCCTGGCTATTCCATGTCTGTATCTTCCTCCAAATTTTTGGTTAGTGTGGTGGTTTGAAAGAAAATGGCCCCTAAAAGGAATGGCACTATTAGGTGGTGTGGCCTGTTGGAGGAGGTGTGGCCTTGTTGGAGGAAGTGTGTCACTGTGGAGGCGGGCTTTGGGGGCCTCATCTATATATTCAAGCCAGGCCCAGTGAGACAGATCACTTCCTGTTGCCAGCATATGACACTCAATTCCTTTTCCAGCACCATGTCTACCTGCATGCCACCATGTACATCATGATGATAATGGACTAAACCTCAGAAATTGTAAGCCACCCCAATTAAGTGTTTTTCTTTATAAGAGTTGCCATGGTCATGGTGTCCCTTTACAGCAATAGAGTCCCTAAGACAGTTAGCTTTATGGGTATGGTTTTTCTCTGCATTTTCTTATTTCTCGGTGTTGTAGCTGGACTTTTTCATCTGACTTTCTTTGGACCACCAGTCCCCAAATTATGACTTATTATTAATTATGAAAGCTTGGTCTTTATCTTAGGCTTGTTCTCAACTAGCTTTTATACCTTAAATTAATGTTTTTATTAATCTATGTTCTGCCATGTGGTTGTTTATCTCTCCTCCATTCTGTATGTCCAACTCTTTCCATAACTTTCTGGCATCTCTTGCCATGCCAGATTCTAAACCTTAGTTCCTCTCTCACTGCTAATTCTCTCCTGCCTAGTTGTGGGCCATTCAGCTCTTTATTTACCTAATCAGTTGCCTTAGACAGGTGAGTCAAAATATAGACACGTCGCCGGGCGGTGGTGGCGCACGCCTTTAATCCTAGCACTTGGGAGGCAGAGGCAGGCGGATCTCTGTGAGTTCGAGACCAGCCTGGTCTACAAGAGCTAGTTCCAGGACAGGCTCCAAAACCACAGAGAAACCCTGTCTCGAATAAACAAACAAACAAACAAAAATATATATATATATATATATATATATAGACACGTCTTCACTCAGTGTACAAAAAAAATCCACTACAACAGGTTGGAAAGGTTAATAAAGTAATACTGTACTCTTATAGTGCCTGCAATGTAAATTGTAGCGCTGTTGTTATACCTGTCATGCTTTCAACCTTCCCACCCCTTTCAATGTTTGTTGTATGTGTGGTGACGGTGTGGGGGACAGGACCTTGTATGTGTGGTGACAGGGTGTTGGGAGCAGGACCCTTGTATGTGTGGTGACGGGGTGCGGGGGAACAGGGGTATGGCCCTTATATGTGTGGTGACAGGGTATGGGGGATAGGGGTACGGATCTTGTATGTGTGGTGACGGGGTGCGGGGGACAGGGTCATGGCCCTTGTACATGTGGAAATGAGAGGCTGAGTTCCAGGAGCAGGTTCTTTCCATCCTCAGTGCTCCAGCTAGTGGTTTTACTTGCTCAACTGTCCCTTGGGTACTTCATTATTTTTCGCAGTTTTATGTGAAGCCGTGTTAATTAAATTTTTATTGCAGCTTTCTTATAAGCTCTACATTTTAATATCTAAGTCAATCTCAGAAGGGGGGGACACCTTCAAGAATTTCTCACCACCTGGGTGATGGTGACACATGCCTTTCATTCTAGCATTCAGGAGGCAGAGGCAGGCAGATCTCTATGAATGAGTTCCAGGATAGCCAAGGCTACACAGAGAAACCCTGTCTCAGCAAAAAAAAAAGAAAAAACCAAAAAAAGGACTTCTCTCCAGAACAAATAATTTTTTTTCCTCCCAATATCCAAATCAAATGTCTCCTGAAACCAAAAATTAACCTCCCCAAAAGGGTCCCACACAGATAAAAAGCAATAAAAAAAATCATATTCTAAATGGGCAATAAATTTCACCTTTTTCTTTGCTTTCTTTTGATCTTCAAAAACTTGACCATCATAGTAGCTTATGAAAATATAAACTACAAGCTGGGCAGTGGTGGCTCACGCCTTTAATCCTAGCACTCGGGATGCAGGGGTAGATGGATCTCTGTGAGTTCAAGGCCAACCTGTACTACAAGAGGTAGTTCCAAGACAAGCTCTAAAGCTACAGAGAAACCCTGTCTCCCCACCCCCCAAAAAAAAATAAGAAAGAAAAAAAAAAGGAAAAGAAAGGAAAATGTAAGCTGCATTCCATTGGTTCTTTAAACATTAGAGATAATTTTAAAAGAAAATACTTGGACAGACTCACGATCAGTGTCCTGACTCATTTGATGACATATGTGGCACACAGAGGTCAAGAAAGTGACGCGCAGCACTTGTCATCAGGGGATGCTCATCTTCAAGACTTAATGTTATTTCAAACAGCATAAATACAACTCCAGGTATGAAAGGGTATCAAAGTCTACGAGACAACACAGATGTCTCAGTTGTTCTTCATGGAGACGAGCATTGCCAGACTGGCACAGTTCCCCATGTTTGAAGTATTTCCCGCCATATTTCAGCACTTCATTGAAATGTCGACAATCAGTCAGAAATTCTCACGCACGGATGTAGAGATTAGGACAGCTATCAAATCATTAATCACATAATTGAACTCTCTTCCTTCTTCAGTATATTTACTCAGTAATGGAATACATTATTCTGAGAACCTGATAACAGTCTCCTTTAAGATGACTTCAGATGACCCCACATGTTTTTCCCATCCATTTCTTACATCTGTCAATCACCAGCCCATCAGTCTCCACCCATATATGCCCCCATCCCCACCTCCCCAAATCAGTATATCTTTGCCAGTATATGCTAAGTCACCTTTTGACAAATCAACATCCCCACTAAGAGTGAGATATTTCCAAACTTCAGGTGCAGAATTTCAACATTTTGGTAAGTCAAAACTTCACCATACACCACTTCATCCACGTCTTCCTCAACTGGACACTTATCCGCAGTTGGCCAGTATCTGTTGATGACCTCACCTTGAGTCACGGGTGGTAAATTCTTCATCTGTCAAATACAGTCCTGCTTCATGTCTTTTATTTTTTTTCTTCTATTTTGTTTAAAAAAAAGCTGTCAGCTTCTTGTTTGTCTTGTTCGTCACTGTCCTAGCTCTGAAGCTTCAGCAACACCAATACATGTGGGTAATTCTCAAATTGGCAAGTCTGCCGTGTGGTGTGTGTGTGTGTGTGTGTGTGTGTGTGTGTGTAAACTGCTAAATAGCTGTGGTCCTGTCAGGTGTGCAGTGACCCTGCAATCTCCTGTTCTTGGAAAATCTTTTCCCGTTCTTGTTCCTGTTCCTGAAAAAGGAAAGGTCTTTTTCAGAATTGTCTCATCATTAGCTTTGGCATCGAGTATGAAGTTCAGAATGTGCGGTGCTGTTGCCACAGTGTGGTTGTTTGAATAGGAACGGGTCCCATAGACTCATATGTTTGAATGCTTGTCCCATAGGGAGTACTATGAGGAGGTACCACCTTGAAGTGTGTCACTGTGGTCTCATAAACTCAAGTTACACTCAGTGTGGCACACAGTCTCTTCTTGCTGCCTGCTGAACAAGATGGAAAACTCTCAGTTCCTTCTGAGCATCATGTCTACCTGCACACAGCCGTGCTTCTCGACGTGATGGTCATGGGCTAAACCTCTTTAAGCCAGCCCCAGTTAAATATTTTCCTTGTAAGAGTTGCCTTGGTCATGGTGTCTCTTCACAGCAATAGAAAACAGAAACCAAGACACATAGTCAGAAGGCTTGTGCCATGCCCCAGAGAGGCAGCCTGGCAGTCTTGGGTGTCAACAGGTGTATCAGACTGCACCCCTCCCCTTAAAATAATGAACTATTTTAATAAGCAGGGATAATGTCATGTCCGTCCTTTCCCTCCTACCATACTGTAGACGCTCTGGTATTGTGCATATTAACAGTGACTAAAATGAAGTGACAAGGGCTTTAAGTTGACTGTAGTGACTCCATTTTTGTACCTCAGATGAATTTTGTTTTGCAGAATATGTTGCTAGTAACTGTAAGGGTGGAGCTTAAGAAAAACAACTCCTTATTTTTACTAATCGCATATTCTGGCTTTTGTAACTATCTACTTAGCTTACAACTGTGGGATGGGAACCTTGAGGACTTTACAGTCAGGATATGGACCACAAGAAAGGCTCAGGGCTGCACTTTGGTACTGAATACTCAGTTGTCGTCAGCAGTCTGGAATGAAGACTTGCAACCGGCTCAGAGACAGTGTCCCCGTGGTCTTCTTTGGTGAGAGCCCCCTAGCAGTAAAACTTAGAAGAATCTATTACAATAGCTATAAATTTTTCTAGAATTCGAATTACAGCAAAGGAAGGGCTAAAACTAAGGCTTGGGAACAGTTTCTTTCCTTTTTTTGGCTTTTATTTTTCTCCGAGACAGGGTTTCTTTGTGTAACAGCCCTGTCACCTTATCCATCAAGCCTAGGCTTCTCACCCCACAACCTCCTGGGAAACAGGAGACACGTGGGAGAACGGTGGGGCGGGGAAAGGGGGGTAAAGGAGGGGGAGAAACGGCGCGCGGGGGAGGGGGGGGACGGCGCGAGGTGGGAGGGGCAGAGGTCGCAGGGACTGGCCAACCCGGACCCAGCCAATCCGAACTGCGTGGCTCAACAGCGCGGTGGCTTCTGGGAACCCTGGCTTCTGGGGAAGGCGTTGCTGCAGCCGAGACTCCAATTCCCGGCGGCCATCGGGCTCAAACCGGGTCCTCTTGTGGCGACTCAGCAGAGACTACAATTCCCAGAGATCACTGGGCTCCAGCCTGCCCCTGATAGGGAGGGTCCCTGATCTCAGTGGGCGGGGAAGTGGACCTCTCCGGCGCCTTGGTCGTGTCGGTGCTGACGGCGACTAACACGCGGTGTGCTGGGCTGTTTTCGCTTGCCCTGAGACTCCCGAGAAGATGCCGAAGGCTAAGTCCGCGGCGAGTGGCCGCCGGCGCGAGCGGCTGGAGCAGAAGCGGGAGCTGAGGCGGGCCGGAGGTGCGGCGTGGAGGAAGCTGGGGGCGGATCGCGCCTGTCGGTGCGGGCTGACCCGCGGCGGGGGAGGCTCACTGTGGCCTGCGCTCCAGGCCGCTCCGAGGAGGGTGCGAGCTCAGCGCCAGCCCTTCCCCGCGCCTAGTCTTCCCTGCTAGCAGGAGGGATGGATGGACTTAAAGCTGCACCCCAACCCCAGCCGTAAAGCGGGACGCTTGTGGCATCATTGGTGCAGAAATGCCCCTGCTGCGTCTCTGGGACGGCCTGGGATCGATTCTTCAAAAGTTGGAAAATTAAGGCTGCTTCGTGTTTTATTCCAGGACTCATGTTCAACACAGGGATTGGACAGCACATTTTGAAAAATCCTCTAATTGTCAACAGCATTATCGATAAGGTGGGTGTAGACGAGGAAACGCATCCCGTGTGCGTGTCATCTTTTCCGGAGTACTTACCTGGTATAACATTGTGTCGTGTGCCCTCATCCCAGCACTTGGGGAAACTGAGACAGGGTGATGTTTTGTTCAAAGCCAGCCTGTGCTATACAGGGAGACTCTAAGAAAATAAAATGAGATAGGATGCCTGACAAAAAATAGGTGCTGTGTTTATGTGTTGAATGAGTTGAGTGGCCCAAGATTCATTCACATGCCGTCTGTTGCATGCTTCGTTCTGAGTTCGTTTCTGCTGCCGACCTTCAAGTCCTTCAGCTTTCTGTGAATTATCTACCTCGTAGGTGGACTTTTCTTTGTTCTTGTCATTAATTTCAAGATGATTTCATCACTTTTTGGAGGTCTTTTGCTTGTTTTTGAGACTGGATCTCATGAAACTCAGACTGACTTAAAATACGGTATGTAGACAGAGCCTGCCTTGAACTTCCAAACGTCTGTAATTCTGATCACGTTCTAAGCACCATATCACTTACTCTTTATTCTAGAGTTTAAAGGTGTCGATCTCACACAGTTTTTGCCTCTGAAAAATATCTGGAATGGTACTGCATATAAATTATTTGGAGGATTATTCTGTATCTGTTACTATGTTGTGGTTATGAATGGTTGAGTGCCAGGAGGTAGATACAGAGGGTACAAATTCTGTGCTTAAAGGGTGACATCCTGGAGCTGTAGAAAGACTTTAGTAATCCAGTCTTACAGAATATGCTAGTTGCATGTATATGCACACACAGTTTGTGAGGTTGCTATATTCTTACTACACAGTGGTTAAGAATTGAGAGATCTTGCAGCCACATGCTGACCCTAGGCAAGCTCATCATGCTCTTTCCCATTTGAACTTGTTGATAGGAGCAGACTTAGTTACAGGTTGCTGTAGGTCTCCAGTGTAGAAAGCAGGAAGCCATGCATAGAACTGCTTGTTTTTACTTTTTTTTTCTGACTCCAGAAGTTGAATATATTCCCGTACGTTAGGAAATGGAGATTTATACCTAATGCCTTTGAGGTACTATTATTGTTAACAAGAAAAATGAAGCTAGAGTAAAACCTCTTTAACTGTGTGTTATAAGCTATGTGTTCAGGTGGGCCAGAAGCATAAGGACTTGTGCTTGCTTTTAGGCTGCGTTAAGACCTACTGATGTGGTGCTAGAAGTTGGGCCTGGGACTGGAAACATGACCGTCAAGCTGTTAGAAAAGGCCAAAAAGGTAAAAAAAAAAAAAAGGGGGGGGGGTGTCATGAGTTACTACCAAATTAGTTCAGCTGGTTTAAAAATATAAATGTTTTAATTGTTATTGTTTCAATAGTAATTATTGAGCTCTTCCAAATTTTAACTGAAAATAAAATGTATTTATCAAGAACACAAAATCTACCCTGGTGTATTGACGGAGGATAGGTACGAATTGATAGGAATGGTTACTCCTGTTAAAGGAGTAACAATAAAATAGGAATCCTGAGCTAACCCAAAACTAAATTGCAAAGTACAGGTGAACTGTCGTGAAGCCTGAAACAAAACAATGAAGTTGAAAGTTATTAGGAACAAGCTCAACAACAGAAGACCTGTATAGGGTACCTACAGGGTACAAGAGATAAAGGATGGATCTGGGAGTCAAACAGAAGAACACAGTGTCTGCCCTGTCATGGAATTCAGTGAAACCTCTGCTGAAATATAATTATTTATTATAATAAAATAATTTCAGCCCCATCCACTTTGATTCACTTGCGACCTTATGCCTTCTATTCTGGATATCAGATGATGAGAGCTTCTGGGAGCAGGTCTCGTGCTGTCTGAAAACACTGGTTACACAAAGTGTATGCTTTTCATCATCTTCAGTTAAAAGCATGGGGACAGAGCAAGCAGGATGGTGTTTGAAGTGATAAAAGACAGCAGAGTGGGTGTTGATATTAAGATGTAGCTCATAGAAGTTATTATTTGGGTGGTAAAAGATTTATACTCAACAATGAAGTTTTTTTCTTATTGTTAATGTAGGTAGTTGCCTGTGAACTTGATCCAAGGCTAGTAGCTGAACTTCACAAAAGAGTTCAGGGCACGTGAGTATATATAATAATTAAAGTATATTTCAATCCTATGAAACAACATTCTCTTAAAATTTCTTTCCTTATTATCAGGCCTCTGGCCAGCAAACTCCAGGTCCTGGTGGGAGATGTATTGAAATCGGATTTGCCGTTCTTTGATGCTTGTGTGGCAAACTTGCCGTATCAGGTATTACTCAGACTATCAGAAGCACCCTGTTTCTGCGGTACACCATTCCTCAAAGCTAACTCCTCCCCCTTTTTCAGATCTCCTCTCCGTTTGTCTTCAAGCTGCTGCTCCATCGACCATTCTTCAGGTTTGTGAAAACAACGATTAGTGCTAAATTTCAGACTGATATTTTAAGTCAGGAACACAGCCAAAAATTAATACAACTGAAAAAAACACTAGAGAATATTTTTGTAGAACCCCAATATCTGTCTCTGGGTTTTTATTATTTGTGCTACGATACTGTTTCAGAAACATGTGCGTATGTGCACACACACATAACACACAAGAATACTGACTTCTAGGGAGGTCTTTTAGTTTTTTTTTTGTCTTTTACTTGGCCTTCGGCATCTTTTCGGGAGTCTCGGCAAGCGAAAAGAGCCCAGCACACTGTGTAACTGTGTGTGCATGCTGTTTCCTCTACTTTGTAATACTCTTAATAAACATTGATAAAAATTTTCCTTACATTATGTCTAGGTACTTGTAGTAACTTCTTAACTAGTTAAAATAATGTTTTAACATTGGTTAACATTGTTTAAAACCGCCGGGCGGTGGTGGCGCACGCCTTTAATCCCAGCACTCGGGAGGCAGAGGCAGGCGGATCTCTGTGAGTTCGAGACCAGCCTGGTCTACAAGAGCTAGTTCCAGGACAGGCTCCACAACCACAGAGAAACCCTGTCTCGAAAAACCAAAAAAAAAAATTGTTTAAAACCAGTGGCTTTGAAACTGAGTCACATACCTCCTCAAGTGTTTAAAAAATGAACTCATAAATTGTGGGAGCCATAACCATCCTTTTAAAAAAATTGTGCCTGCCTGCCTGTGTGCTTCCAGAGGTCACAGGACAGCTTACAGGACCTCAGGGATCAAAGTCAGGCCCTCAGGCTTGGAAACATGCCTCACCCTACTCCCGCCCCCATTCCCTTTTAAATGACAAGGAATAGATTACATCAGAACACAACTACATATACTGTCAGAAAAGTTTTGTTTGGGATATGTAGACATATATGGATATACTTTGGAGGCCAAGGTAGGAGGATTGTGAGTTCAAGACCTGTTTGGGCAACTTTGTGAGACCTGGTCTCAAAATAAAAAGCAGACGAAAGGGCTGGAGGTATATATTGCTCAGTTGTAGAGAATTTCCCTTTGTGCGTGAGGCCTTTGCTTCAGTTCTAAGTATACCACGTGAAAATCTCAAATAGTTTTGAAGATGTCTTCTCTTCACTAACCTTGAAACATTTCCCCATTGCTTACTGAAGAAGTTCACATTTATTATTATTTATTTATTTATTTATTTATTTTTACTGATTTTTCAAGACAGGGTTTCTCTGTGTAACAGTCCTAGCTCTCCTGGAACTCACTTGTAGACCAGGCTGGCTTCCAACTCAGAGATCGCCTGCCTCTGCTTCCTGAGTGCTAAAGGCGTGCACCAACACAGCCTGGCATATTTTAAATTGTTAAACCAAGGAAACACTGGACATTGTAACCTACCAGGCCAAACCTGAGATATAATTTCCAACTATACCACAAATACAGTTGTCCTGTGGAGTCAACTTTACTATTTTTGTTTGCTTTTCAGAAGGCATCATAGACTAATACTTAATACTGATACTAATACATAACAACAGATAAAAATGGTTGTTCATCTAATCCATGAGGAAAAGCCATCTTCCTTGTGGTTAGGAGTACAGCTGTCTGTAGCAATAACACTTAAGGCTGAAAGTGTTCTACCTTTTGATCATACTGTCATTAACCAAAGATCCTCCCAGAGCAATTCACTGTTGTTCAGTGGTTAAAAGCATAAGTTGTTCTTGCAGAGACAGGGGTTCCATTCCCAGCACCCACATGGCAGCTAACATCTGCTGTAACTCCTGTTCTAAGGATCCAGTGACCACTTCTGACCTCCATGGGCACCAATTCCACACACAGTGCAAATATATACACGCAGGCAAAACACTCAGAAACATAAAATTAAAAAAAATTAAAAAATATAGCTGTAATTGAAGATGGGCGGTTTTTTCTTGTTCCTTTCTGCTTCCTTTTCAGATGTGCTATACTTATGTTTCAAAGAGAATTTGCTCTTCGTTTGGTTGCAAAACCTGGGGATAAATTATACTGCAGACTCTCCATTAATACACAGCTTTTAGCACGTGTGGACCATCTAATGAAGGTATGTGAGGTTTTTGTTTGAGACAGGGTTTCTCTGTAGCTTTGGAGCTTGTCTGTGTACTAGCTTTTGTAGACCAGGCTGGCCTCGAACTCACAAGAAATCTGCCTGCCTCTGCCTTCCAAGTGTTGGAATTAAAGGTGTGCACCACCACTGCCTGGCTGGTTTGCTTTTTTTTTTATCATTAAATAATCTAGTTTAATTCATCCTGGAGCACTTGGCCTTGCCCTACAGGATTTTGTTCTCTAACTCTTACTAGCCATGTGCTGGATCCACAGTCCTAAACCAACAGAACATCGTTGGTTACCAATTTAAAGTTACCCTTACCAGGTATGGTGGCACACATTTTTAATCCCATTAGGCAGAGGGGTGAAGGACCATGCCAGCCAGACCTACATGGTGAGACCCTGTCTCAAAACAAAATGTCAATAAAGTTGCTTCTGAGAGGACTAAACATTTTCTGATTAACAGGTGGGGAAGAATAACTTCAGACCGCCCCCCAAGGTAGAGTCCAGCGTTGTAAGGATAGAACCTAAGAATCCACCACCACCTATCAATTTTCAGGTGAGGTCAAAATACTAGGTCATTAAAGGCAAAAAATCCATGTTGAAAAATGTCATTCTAAAGCAGCGGAACAATATTGACTCAACCTAAATATCCAGAGAAGATAGGAATTACGGTGTAGCCTTAGGATGGAATCGTTTGACGGAAAGTAGTTATGTATGCATACCAAACAAAAACATGGAAAATTTTTGCAGAATGAAAAATGATTAGAATACAAGAATACAGTTGCATTTCAAAACTTATGATTACAGGTGTCGGAAACACCGAATAAAACTTGGAAAACAATGTAAAATTAAAATAGTCATGTTTGAATAGTACTATGATAACACTTTCTTTTTGGTGGTTCTGAGGATAAAAACCCAAGGACTTATGTATGCATGCTGAAGCAAGTGTGCTACCACTGAACCACATCCTCAGCCCCTGTGGCAAACATTTTTCCAATTAAAATTACTGGTTTTGTGACCAGAAAAAAAATGATTTGGGATAAAATTCAACTAATTACATTAGAGAAAACTTGATGCACAAACTATATCCTGAATCGTGTCTGTGCTTTGAATGTGATATCTTGGTTTTTATGAGGTAGGGTCTCTTGTGGCTCAAGAGTAGGCTCAAGCTCTCTAGGTACTGTATGTATCACTTTAAACTCCTAATCACTGATAGGCCTGTGCCACTGTCTTTAGCTTGAATCTATTTTGAAAGTGATCCTATGCCATGTTATGTATGGGGACTTTTTTCCAGTTGAATTCAGTGATTCACACAAATGCAGAAGTATACATCTTTTTGCGTATGTGCCAGCTAGATCAAGATGTAGGCCATTTTCATTCCCTCTGGCTTTATATATTAAAAATGATCACAGCTAGCAGGCATAGATAAGCAGTATTTGAAGAAAATAATTCATCTTATATTTCAGGAATGGGATGGCCTAGTAAGGATCACTTTTGTTCGGAAAAACAAGACACTGTCTGCTGCATTCAAGTAAGTATTCTACTACTTTGTAATGGTGAGGGACCAGTTTTCCGGTCATAGCATTTGGTCCTTTACCCACAAAGAGCTGTTCTAAGTAGATTACTCATGTCAAACAGACTTCACCTTTTAAAATAAGTACTAGGTACTGAGAGACAGAAGGTAATAAAGAAAAATGGAATTGGGAGTCAAGTCAGGTTTCTCTTTGTAAAATGGAAAGACAATAATTTAACCACACATTTCCAAGTCTTTGCTTTTGGGTTTTCTCCTTCTCCTCCTTTTATTGTGGGTGGGGACTTGTTGGGGTGCACATGTGAAGGTCAGAGAACAACTCTGAGCAGTTGTTTCTTTCCCACTTTGATGTGTTCAGGGCACGGAACTCAGGTTATTAGGTTTACTACCTGACCCACCTTCTGGTCTTTCTGCTGTTTGACTAACTTGAAAGACTTAACAGAACCTGGGAATCCTAGGGTAAAGGAGGTAAGGTGTGATTTAGAGAGCGTGGACATTTTTTCCTGGCCACGCCAAAGACTGGGTCTATGATTTTAAGCATGCAAGCTGAGCGTTCTATCACTCTGACTCACTCAGACCCAGCTCCATTTTTGAGTTCCAGGCTGACCTTGAGCTTCCAATTCCCCCTACCTCAGTCTTTCTAATAGCTAGTACTATTATAGACCATCGCTACCAAACCCAAGCAAGTTGTTTTGGTTGGGGATGTTTTGTGGAGTATCTAAGATCTCATCTGTAGCTCAGCTTCGGAAAGTTAAAATGGTAGGTATATAACTAGAGCACTGGAATTTTGAGGCCAGCTTGGGAAGCATAATGCAAACTAGTCTTTTCTTTTTTAAAGCACTGTGTGAAATTTGATTGACTCTTAAAGAACAAGACTTAGAGATGTTTATTAGGACTCGTCTTTTTTTTTTTTTTTTTTTTTTTAATATATGTTAGCTTTGAGTTTAAATAGTTGGTACCCTTTTTAAATTCCCGAATTTCATCAGGTCATAAATTCCTTTATACAAGGTTTCTCTGTGTAACAGTCCTAGCTGTTCTGGAACTCACTTTGTAAACCTGGCTGGCCTCCAACTCAGAGATCCACCTGCCTCCCAAGTGCTGGGCTTAAAGGTGTGCACCATCCCACCTTTTACATTTTTAAAAATTACATGTGGTGTGTGTGTGGTGTCAGAAAACAACTCACACGACTGGTCCGCTTCTTCCTTCATGTAGGTTCTAGGGCTTGATTTCAGGTTGGGCAAGGCAGCAAGTGCCTTTACCACTGAGCCACCTTATAGGCCTGGAACATATATTTCATTTTGTCTAAATTTATGTATAATCTGATTTTGTGATTGTCACTTAATTTCCAGATCAAGTGCAGTACAACAGCTGTTGGAAAGAAACTACAGAATTCACTGTTCAGTACATAATACTGTGAGTTGAGTAAACGTTACCATTTCAGTGACTTTTCTTCACTTGAGACAGGGTCTATGTTGTCCTGGCTGTCCTGGAACTAGCTCTTGTAGACCAGGCTGGCCTCAAACTCAGAGATCCTCTTGCCTCTGACTCCCAAGTGCTGTGATTGAAGGCATGCACCACCTGGCTCTTTCACTGACGTTCACTTATAAAAATGTTCTTTTTGCCAATGTCTTACAGAGCACAGCCATGCTGCTTCCTACATCTGCTTGCCTTTCTGGATTATTCACAAAAGCATAACCCTTTTTACTTCTATCTGTCCTAAGCATGCTTTTCCTAACACTTTGTGTTTCTTTATTCTTTCTTTAAGAACCCCTGCCCCCTTGTGGCTGATCTCAATGCAGACGTATTTCAGGCAGCATAGCTCTTTTCCTTCCCTCCTCCATTCTTCTCTTCAGGGTAGCCGCCAAGATTTACAGCCTGCCTGCTCTATTTTTTTAATTCTCATAGATTCCTATATATTCTCGTATCTTCCTATATATTCCGTAGGACCCTTAAAGTCAATACACACTGTGTAACTAGTATATCTCTCGATGGTTTTAGAAATGCTCTTGCTATATAGCCTAGGCTAGGTTGGAGGTGAAGCACAGAGTAATCTTCCTGCCTCAGCAGTATGGACCACCATGCCTAGCTAACCTGGACTTTTAACAGGTTAATTTTGCTATGAATTCCACGAACCAGGCCTTCTTTAACGTTTGTATTTAACCCTACTAAGAGTTGGATTCAACTGTTTTACAGTTCTTCAAATACATAGATTAGTAATTTAGTAATTACTTAAATATGTATAATGTGCTAACCCAAACTGTGATTATCCTGTTTGACGCTCAGATAGTGTCCCAGGCTATAGCTGAGAATGTCTTTAAATCCCTGATGCACCTCTATTTCCCAAGTGCTGGGATTAAGGGCATATGTTAGTTACCACATCAGGTTAGTAATCATTAATTTAAAGTTACTAGTTTATGACATCTAGAAATTTTAAATAATAAGAAAAAAGAGTGCGTTGAGTAGCTAGTTTATGGTCATGTGCCTCATGCCTCTTAAAAGTCTGACTTGAATTTAACTATGGGAGTCCTCATATATACACATTGCATGTGTAAAGGCTAAGTTTGTTGGCTTTTCAGCATTTTTTAAGTTTGACAGAGAAGACATATTATGACTATTCATATTTTTTATGCCCAGATTCTCCTATCATTTCTCAGAAAAATTACCAGGTTGGGTGAGCTGTTTTTAAAAGATCAGTAATTGCTTTAAAGTTTTATTCACTTTATTTGTAAAGTCCGAAGCCTATTGTTTTAGCATTTTAAGATTGAAAAAGGGCAGTATGTGCATGATAACTCAAAGTATTTCAAGTATTGTGTCACAAAATCAGCCTGTAGAAATCCACGTCTTACCAAACTGTCAGGTGTTCCATCATTTACAAGTCTACATTAAAAGTGACTGTAATTACTGAACTTTAAAAAAAGAGTCATGGTATCTTAATTAAAGATATGTTGTTCATTTATTCTGAATCTTATATTGATAGGTAATACCAGAAGATTTCAGTATAGCAGATAAAATACAGCAAATCCTAACCAGCACAGGTTTTAGTGACAAACGGGCCCGTTCCATGGACATAGATGACTTTATCAGGTAATTACATTTGTTGTTGCTTACATTTCTTTGCTGTGGTATCTTAAGATTAGAGACTTAAAGGCTTTTAAGCGGCATAAGGTGCTCCTGGGAGAGTTATTGCATAGCATTTCAATAGTGTGGAACAGTATTTGGTGTAGAGCAGTGGTTCTCAACTTTCCTAATGCTATGACCCTTTAATACAGTTCCTCGTGTTGTGGTGACCCCCAACCATACAATTAGTTTCCATCTCTACTTCATAACTATAATCTTGCGACTGTTTAGAATCATAATGTAAATGTCTGTTTCCGATGGTCTTAAGCAACCCCTGCGAAAAGGTCATTTGACCCGCCTGAAGGGGTCGTGGCCCACAGGTTGAGAACCACTGGTGTGAAGGATGGCAGCTTGTTAGCTGCAGAATGAATGTGTTAAGATCAGTAGTAAAGAACAGTCTGTGCCATAGTTCATGTGTGCTGTGTATTTCTTTTCTCCTGCTCCAACCCCAAACTCATTCATGGTCTTACTACCTTATGCTTACCTCTTACAAGTAGCCTGTAAGGTAGAAAAATCATCATAACATATGTAACTGGATCTGATGATACATTATTTCTTTATTTTAGAATAGCTACTGTTCTAATCAGATGGTAACCATGAAATGCCAGTTAGAACCATATCTGATTATCCATTTAATAGCAGTTGGTACCTGGCCTGAGGCAAATTCTACACCTGTTAAGATATATGGGCAATTGGGACCAAAATTTGTATTGCTAAGGACTGCATTCAGAGGTCTGCACATGCTAGACAAGTGCAGGTTCTAGGATGTGCCCCCACTTCTAGCCAGTTTCCTTTCTTCAGTGCTCTTTAACTGCTGAGCCATCCTCCAGCCCCTAGCCAGTTTACTTTTAAAGCATTAGTGTTCTAGAGACCGAATTTTAAAAAATGAGAGTAGAGTGCTGTAAGACACGCTTGCTTTTTCAGTAGAATAGTCTAGAACTAAGACTTAAGGAAATACTGTTTTATTGTCTGGCTAGAAGGAATACTGAGTCTTCACTGGCTGTTATTCCTTCTATTTGAATGATATTAATAAGCACCTACACACAGCTTTTCTAGACATTTTAATCCATATGTACCTCTTCGTGTGGGCCATCCTGAAAAATAACCTCAAGTTCAAATACATTGTATTTTACACTTCATCCTTCCTCAGGGCACTGCTTTTTAACAAAAGTCAGAGAAGCACACATTATCCACAAAGAAAAGGGAAGTGAAAAAATGAGTAAAAGTTCAGAGAATAGGCAGAGATGATTCATCTCATTTTCTCAAATTCCAGGCGAAATAGAGTGAGTGCTGATGAGCCGAAGCCAGGGACAGCAATCACTTTAAGGTGATTCCAGTCAGAACTAATGTAACTGAAAGCAGCAGCTTACAACAAGACATGGCTTTAACTAAGAATACTTTGCCAATTTATTTGGAGAGTCAAGTTTCTTTAGTAACTCGTGATAGGAATAGGTGTGTAAGTATGTTGATGTGTTTTATGTATTAATGGATCAAAAGTTGGGCTTTTGGTAACACCATTTTCCATTTCTTTCCCTTCAGGTTGCTACATGGATTCAATGCAGAAGGCATCCACTTTTCCTAGCCATTTGAAAACAGGCTTTTTCCAAGACCAAGAAAAAAATGAAATTATAAATCCCTATTATTATTATCCATGGTCAAAGTGGTTAATTCTGCATATTCTTATTTTTGTTTTAAATATACTACAAAGAGCAGGGTTCAATAGACATAACCATTTTCAAGTTTAAAAGCCGCAGATACGCACAACCATACACTTAAACTTTCTAACAATTTATTGTATAAAGATGTTACTGTGTTATGGACTGTGAGGCCTACTTTAGGCCTGCAGCTCGGTCACCCAGTCACAAATCCTCCTCATTCACATGTACAGTACGTTACTTAACACGACTTTCCTTTAAACACCCTCTTCATCCTAGACAGTTTTCATGTATTAATGCCATCTTTGTTAGATGACCTGTTGCAACACAGACAACAGTACAATTCTGGATAAGCCAGAGGCTGCTGCAGTCACATAGTGCAGGCATGTCCTGTATGACTCTACCTGTGAAATGCAGACGCGTAGAAAGAAGCTAACTATAAAGTCATGTTAAGTCTGTTTTCTTGGGGGAGACAAGATCTATAGATTTCAGATTTAGAAAAATCCCAGAGTTTATAAGTGAAATGGGTTTTATTAAATTGGTTGATTTTCTTTCTTTCATGAGAGGATCTTTTTCTTTTTTTTAACATCAACTTTAACCTCAGAATCTTGCCTCAGCCTTCTAAATGCTGGGATTACAGTTGTGTACCACTGTATGTGGTTTCAGTTTTCAGCTTTTTAAAAGAAAAGCCGTTTACCCACAACTACAAGCTCCTGGTTATTCCTTAATTCTGGATAATTAAAATTCTAGTACCTGGTGTTTCTTTTTATGCTATTTAAAATTTGTCAGATTGAAGATTTTATGCTGCTTATATATTTTAATAAATTAGCTGTTTTATTTATATAAGGAAACTATCTTCATTGGATATCTGGCTCTCTTTGTGCCCAAAACTTAAAATGAATGCTTCTACACTTAAGAATATAAATTGTTTGCCTACCTAGATATTTTTTTCCCCCAAAATCTGGCTTAAGAGTCATATAGTAAATGCTATAATGATATGAATAACTTAGCTATGAATAGGTAAAATGTGTAGCAGCCTTTAAATTCAGAAAGGTCTAAAGAATATTTAAAACAAAACAAAAAGACTTTGCTGCAAAAGCTACTTTTGCCACACGAATAGTAACTATTCTTAAGGGTTAATTTTCTTTAATGTGACAGAACTATTTTGTTGAGTTCACCATCTCTACCTCGAGGGAAACAATCCCACCTAACTAGGCTTTTTTAGCTTGTTTCCCTCGACTCTCAACTGCTGCGCTTTAGTCCCCTTTACTGGTTGGTCTCAGTTTTCCCTCTGTAAAATTGAATCGTATTTTACCTCCAAAGATATTTGCTAGTACTAATTTTCAAGTACACTGACTACGGATTAAGATGAAGCTAGCATAAGGCAGCATCTATACATATAAAAAGACCCTCCAAAGATAGTACCTATCCAGTGCCAGTAACATTAAACCTAAAAATAGATCTATAAAAGACCTTCCGAAGATAGTTCCTGTCCAGTGCCAATAACATAACATTAAAGCTTTGTGCTTAATGAGCAAGTTCGTGTCTTTATTGCCCATTACCTATGAGGTGTTCTCAAAATTTACCCTTTTATTGGAGATAAGGTCTTTCTACAAAGGTCTGGCTATCCTGGAACTCACTAAGTGGAACAGGCTGGCCTTGAACTCATACCCACCTGCCTCTGAGTACTGGGATTAAAGGTGTGTGGCCTCTGCAAGGTCAACAGAAACAAGTTAGTTCTTCATTCTTCCTCTTTGAAACAGACACAAAGAATACATCTTACAACTGCAAAAAACCTGAGTTCCTTCCAAAACAAAGGTGAATATATTGAAGTACATTATTTCTAAATTTGTTTTTATAGATTTCATTTATTAATAATGATATTGTGAAAAAAATCTACATTTGATTTAGATTTCATGTTTACAGAGCTTTACCCCATGGTGTTAGGATTCCTCACAGCTACCCTCTCACTTATGATCAGTGAAGTAAAGGATCTGGCTTGCTGACTCTATTCATAGATTTCCCCTTGGCTCACTGAGTGAATCAGTATGTTCCCTAGAGTTAATCAAGAGAAACATGGGAGGTTCTTTGGTTAACTTAATGGACTATATACTGGGAACCAAGGGAAAACTAGAGATATATAATGTGTATATATATATCTATAAATCTTTAAATAATATTTACATTAAAGTTGGCCAGTTTTTCTCTTTTAGAGTAGCAGCTGTAAAAGTGAGTCCTGCCATTTATGGAGTAGTCTTCCTTACTATTGTTCTATCCGTGAGATGTGATTCTCACCAAATGGCAAATCATCACATACTAGATATTGATGGAGCTTGCTATGAACTGCCTCATAAGGCATCGACACTTCTGGGGTTACATACTGTCTACGCTTGGCTATCTAACTTGTATTATGAACTACTTTCAATGTACATACAAATGTTCATGCATCAGAAGCCAATTTCCTTTAACAGTACGTTAAATTTGGGGCGCTAATAAACACTTCAACTTAAATAATGGCATTGTTAAAGATCAAATTACACTATTAGTCTTGTTAACACCACTGGCACACACACTGCATATATAGGTATTATCCTAAGATAAAACTCTTCTCAGAATTTCGTTACTTTTTATTATACACCAACTAGTTTATATTTTAGTTTTTTACAAAGAAAATGCTAAGAAAATTATAATCACATATCAATGGTATTAAAATCATAATTCCAGATTTCTTTACATGTAAGATGGAATGATCCAGCAGCTATGTCCACTGTCACAGACTTTAGTTCCGTTCAATTGGTATGGCACATCCTGCAAAATTAACTAGTCACACACAAAAAAAGTCTCAAATACAGTAAAAATGTACACACAATAAAGGTAATTTACAGTTACAAATAAGGAATGTACGTTATCTTGGCTGTGCTTCAGAAATCTAGGGTCAATAGCCTTAGTCAAGGCACAGAGGAGGAGCAAGCACAGCTGTTTCTAGCAGTGTGTACAATCACTGATGAGGTATGCATGCACGCAAAGTATTCAAAATTGCTCAGTCTTGCTACGAAAATGGATCTGAGTTAAAGGAAATTTTGTGGCTTCCCCCACTCTCCACTTCTGGATTACTTCCACAATCTTTAAATAAAAGTGGCAAGGATTTCCAAAAGCAATCACTATTTGGGTAAATGAAACAAAATACTTCACTAATCCCAATTATTTGTGCCTCTTGGACTAGAAGCATTTTGTAGACAAAGGAGTGTTTCATAAAATTGAAATGTCATTCAGGTGAAGGACAAGATATTTTCCACACACTTAAGATTTCAAAAACATTCAAGTGGCCTTTACATCTGGACCACCATTTGTTAGAGTACTGGGGATTCTGGGGATCCTTTAGTAGCAAATACCAACTTTAGAGGGCTCGGGGCCTCTTGGGGTTAATTTGCTTGCTGGCCTGTTCTTCTTCTTGTAGCGCTGCACGAAAAGATTTCACTTTATCTTTGGAAAAGAAGAAAACAAGGGAGTAAGTATTGTACAACAAGCAATATGGTGCACAACTTTGACAGCATATCAAGCTAGCACTTAACAAAACTCAGTATTTCTCTTGCTCTGTCATCTAGTCCCTCAGAACTATGTGTACCTATAACAAGTCTCATGGATGCCTAGTAAAAGCCTGTTTGTTTTTCAACCAGTTTCTCTAACACACATTTTAAAGTGTTAAGTTAAAATTGTTTTATTTTTTTTTTGGGGGGGGGGATATAGGCAAGCTTTTAATGTTGAAATATGCAGTCCTATCTAAAAGGGAAATGATAAGGATTACTCAGATGTAATACTTCTTTCAATATTATGAGATTTCTACTAAGCCCCACTCCACCTTTTTTAAACTAAGAAAATTTAAAAGCTGAATTAAAGAAAAATAAATGACATTTGTTGTCTCCCAGGTAAACAGAAAAACATTTAATTGCTCTTATATATTCTGTCTATTCCCATGCATTGACCTACAGTCATAGGACTACCAATTTGTCAATAAACTGTCAGGGAAATTACAAGCATGGAAATGAGACATCTTTCTATAGCAGTGGTGCTCAGATGGAAGTGGTTTTTGCTCCAGGAACATTTAGTAATGTCTAGAGGTTTATCACAACTGATACGGTTTTGTCCTTTAGTGGATAAATGCTTGTAAGCAAGGACGCCCAAACATTTTACTCTGTATAGGACAACAGTCTTCAACAAACAATGGCCTCTCAAGCTCTAAATGGTGTCAATAATTATTAACAATCTTCCCCTTGTATGTTTTCATCATATAAAATCTGTTCACTACTAACATCTTAATATTGTGCAAATTTCATACCAAACACTAAGATGAAAGACAGATTACCTCGTAGCTCAGTTAAAATGTCTATTTTCTGCTCAAGAATAGCTTCAAGTTGTGTAGCATATGAGTCAACGTCATAGTCGACTTCTTCAGTCATCTCTAAGAGAGCTTTTTCATCTTCTATCCAGCGAATGGATTCCTAATAATAATAATACAACACAAAATGACTTGTAAACTGGTATGCTTTACAAATATTTATCAGGAGACTGGCCTACAAATCATGAGTTCTGAGTCAAACAATGGAAGCAGATATTCTCAAAAAAAAAAAAAAATCAGCAGTAGACATGACATCTCTAAGTCACTGTAAAATCAATTTTTGGGAGGTGGGGGGCGGACCAGGAATGTACCCTGGCATTCTGTGTGAATGGTAAGCAAGCATTCTACCACTGAACTACATCCTTAGACCTGTTCATTAAATAAAAAAGAAAATACTATGGGGAGATTATTTGCTATCGTGTATCCTAACATACATGACTAAGACATTTTAAAAGAACTGTGTTCTATTCAAAGGATTCTTAAAATTTTCATTAATTTAAGGCCCGTTTGCAAGAAGGCCTTTCCTTACATACCTGAAACACTGCCCTGTGATCTTCTACAACCTGTTCTTCCATTTCTACCATCTGGGAGACAGCTTCATGGAAAGTAAACAGTTGTGGAGAAACTTCTTCTTCCTTAAAACACAAAGTCCAAAACTATCATCTAAAGCTTATATTTTTAAATGTCACTGAAGTTTTGTTTTTATTTTCTTTTCTTCCTTGGGAGCCCACTGAGGAATTTTATGTGTTTTTTTAAAACAGGCAACGTTCTACCACTTAGCTATAGTCTAGTCTCAAAAGCAATTTTGTAAAGTCTTTTTAAGTAATGCCATTTTAATGAAAGTCTAAGTAATAAAAGTCCAACTCACAAGCAAGAAGTCATTTTCACTTAGGAATTTACTAATATTACATGTAGACTTACCCTAAAATGCACCATCTTTCAGAACAATCCAACTTTTCAGTTAACGTAAGCTTATTTCAGGTTTTCCTAGTTAGGACTTGTGATACATGAAAGCAACCGCACAGAGAATATACTTTGATTGAGGCATGGTCTAGCTCTGTACTCCTGGATGACCTGATACTATGGAAGCCAGGCTGCCTGCAGTCTCCCAAGTATTGAGAATACAGGTGTGTAAACTGTACCCAGCTTAAGTTTCTTCTCTTGAAAAGAAATATGTAAGGACACAATCTTTGACTGGTACTATGTATTTCAAAGTGACTATCAAGATTAGTATTCTCATGGGCTAAACTTTTTAAAAAAATCATTTACTATTTTTTTACAGTTAAAAAAAGAAAGATCTCGTTCTCTTCCGTAGAATGGCCTCATATTGGTAGACTTAACCATCCTTTCTGCCTTAGCCTCCTAAATAGGTGGAACTACAGGTGTGTCTGGATGTGTATTTTGATTTGTCTGCATTCCTGGCTGATCTGGTCCTGGATAGGTAGTCCAGGTTAGCATCAAATTCTCAGCAATCTTCCTGCTTCAGCTTCTCTAGTATTGGAATTATAGGTGTGTGCCACCATGGCAAGGAAGCCAGATAGTTTTTTTTTTTAATTATTTATTTATTATGTAAACAACATTCCACCTCCATGTATGCCCGCATGCCAGAGGAGGGCACCAGATCTCATTACAGATGGTTGTGAGCCACCATGTGGTTGCTGGGAATTGAACTCATGACCTCTGGAAGAGCAGCCAGTGCTCTTAACCACTGAACCATCTCTCCAACCCCGCCAGATAGTTTTTAATAGGAATCTCAAATAACAAATAATAATTGTACTTCAACAACAAAAACAAACATGGCAACACAACATGTTTTGGTTGTTAAATTAACTTAAAATTGATCTGGTTTAGCTTTACTTTTTCAGTCTCCTAAGTCAGTTCTATTAATCTGTTTTCTCAAACTATGACTTCAGTAACAGACAACTATGTAGAAGTCTACTTAAAAACTGTTCTAACATTCTGAGTAGAAATGAGAGATGGCTCAGTGGGTTAAGAGCACTGGCAGTTCTTCCAGAGGACCCGTGTTCAATTCCCAGCACCTACATGGCAGCTCACAACTGTCTGTAATTCCTGTTCTAGGGGATATGATACCTTCATACTAATGCACATAAAACAAAGTTAAATAAATTATTTTTTTAAAAAAGAAAGAAATGGCATTTAAGCCGGGCAATGGTAATACACACCTTTAATCCCAGTACTCAAGAGGCAGAGGCAGGCAGATTTCTGAGTTTGAGGCTACCCTGGTCTACAGAGAGAGTTCCAGAACAGCTTGGGCTACACAAAGAAACCCTGTCTCAAAAAATGAAGAAAAAACACCCCAAAAAACAATACCAGCCGGGCGGTGGTGGCGCACGCCTTTAATCCCAGCACTCGGGAGGCAGAGGCAGGTGGATCTCTGTGAGTTCGAGACCAGCCTGGTCTACAAGAGTTAGTTCCAGGACAGGCTCCAAAACCACAGAGAAACCCTGTCTTGAAAAAACCAAAAAAATAAATAAATAAAAAAAAAAAATAAAAAAAATAAAAAAAAACAATACCAAACCAAACAAAACAAAGTCATTCGCTGGGCAGTGGTGGGGCACGTCTTTAATCCCAGCACTCAGGAGGGCAGAGGCAGGCGATTTGCTATAGGGTGTGCATATCTTACTCTGGTTCTCTGTATCTTTGGGAGACAATCATATCTAGGCATAGTTCAATATCTGCTTTGAGAGCTTATGGTTGAACAACCATAGTATCTTTCAAAACTTTGGGAGGAAAGACTGAAGCTAGGATCTCATTTTTAGTTCTCTGTCTTCTATGGTCCTCCCACTTGGACAGCAAGCTCTTTACCCACAGAGTCATCTGCTGAACTTCTCCACCTTACATGACAAGCTATTGCACTGCAACCCTTGCTAGCCTGCAACTTAATATATAGCCTCAAATTTGCTGCAATCATCCTGCCTGAGCCTCCCAAGTCAGGGGATTATAGGTCTGTGCTACATGCCCAGATCACATGCATTTCTTTATATTTGCCTATTTTCCCAGAATATATATTTTAAAAGTAACTGTTGAAATTTGAAATTATAAAATTTTTAAGAAACTTCAAATATAGAAAACCAACCAAATTTAATGGATGTTGGCATTTTAACTGGGGATTTGTTTGCTTCTCTTTTTGTTTTGGGGTAGTTCTGGGGCTGTAATTTTTAGTACAGTTCCTTTATCTCTTTAATCCACATAATTATGACAGGTTGTTTTGTTTGTTTGTTTTGAGACAGGGTTTCTTTGTGTAGCCTTGACTGTCTTGGAACTCACAGATCTGCCCTGAGTGCTGAGATTAAAGGTATGTACCACCAGAGCTGTTCACAGTTTAAAAAATAAATATATATTTATATATGATGCACTTAATATGTAATCTTAAACTCTTTAGTTTTTGTTTTTCAAGATAGGGATTCTTTGTGTAGCCCAGGCTGTCCTCAAACTCACAAAGATTCACTTGCTTCTTCTCCTAAGGGCTGGGATTGAAGGCCCCACTGCATGGTGCTAAAATTTTAATGTAGGCATAAAAATCTGAAAAATAAATAGGCTATTATGAGAGTGCTAGCAAGCCAAGAAATTAGTTTGGATTCTCTGAGCCATACATTCTGTCATTGCTACCATGGTAAAGACAGCAGCTAGACAAACATGGCTATATTCCAGTAAAGCTGTACTTATCTGAACAGATGGTTAGTCCATGGGGTGGATTTGCTGATCCCTGCTTTAGATTACAGTGTTCAGTTAAATTCTGCTATTGATGAAACAAACTAAGGATCAGTAACAATTATGACACTCACATTTTGTTCACAAAGAAGTTTTAGATCATCTCTCTGAGGGGAACTCCCCACACCCCACTGTGTCTCTAAGTCATCAATCTGGCTTGGTGGATGGTGCATTATTGGACGGACATCACCAGCAGCAGTTGGATCTACAGTCAGTTCTTTTACCCTATAAATATATAAGTTATTTAAAATTATGAAAGGATCATGCAGAGATACACAAAAACACCAACCTATTCAATACAAAAGCAATTGAACACAGAAGATTGATGATGTCACTCTGTAGGTCAAATTTATCTGAACTCCGTATTTGTTTATTTATTTAACTTTATACTTACTTCGAGTGTAATTATTACATATAATCGGAGAAATATAACAAAGTATACAGATTAAATATTTCAAAGAAATAAACTATAACTGCAATTAAATTTTATGATAGAAATCAGAGAAGTTTATAGCCTATGAAGATTTTGCAGCCATACTACTCAGCTAGCTAAGTAGGAAATGATTTTATTTTACTTATTGAGAGAAGGTCTCACTATGTATCCCTGAATGGTCTGGAACTCAATGCACAGATCAGGATGATCTGCTTGCTTCTACCTCCCAAGTGCTGGGATTAAAGGCTTGTGCACCAAGACCAGCCAGTCATTTTTATCTCTAATGCCTAAAGATTCTAAGAATCTTACCTTCTGTCATGTTTAAAAACTATAAATCTTAAGTTCACACATTTTAAGAAAGGACATACTTTTTGAACCACAAGGATCATTATTTTTTTCAGACAAGTACCTTTTAATCACACAATGATAAATATGCAAAAGTGACATCATCTTTTACAAAATAAAGGGAAATATGGAGCTTAAATTCTAAATAAATCTTTTAAAGCAAATTAATAAACGACATAAAAATGCAGATCATGCAGTACAACCACCTGCTAAATGAAGTGAAAATGAAAAATGGCTCAGAACAAAGGAAATAAATGAATATCTATGCGCAGCACAATTCAAAACAAGCTAGTCAAAGAAACGAAGCAAGACCTGGTAATCGAAGGAGAAAAGTCGTCATAATCGTAAGAAGGAGAGAGATCAGGGCGACTGCCACTACCCTGGGAGAAGGGAATGTCTGAAGGACTAATTCCAAACTCTTTTACTCTGTAGTACCAAAACAGTGAAAATTAAAAGAGCTCTTGGTAAAGACAGCAATGCACAGTTAAACTTTTGTTTAGAAGATAGTATCAGCATAGTGGAGTATATTTTAGAACATTACTTCATAAATAGGTTTCCAAACACATTTTATTGATCCTTAGCTCGAAAAACCCCTAAATCTTTCTAGTTTTCATCACCCCTTTCTCACAAACTTCCTAGAAACTTCAAGGTCCCATGCTTTAACTATATGACTCACTCAATCAAATCATTAAAACCATCAATGGAAGGAACATGTCAGACCTTATAGGGAGGCTGCTTCCTAGACTCCTTTGATTCACTGAAGAGATTTCTAAATGATGGTAAACATTACAAGAATTAAATGCTTACTTGTTTTTGATTGATTTATTTATTTTGTTTACAGTGTTCTGTCTGCATGTGTGCCTGCAGGCCAGAAGAGGGCACCAGATCTCATTACAGATGGTTGTGAGCCACCATGTGGTTGCTGGGAATTGAACTCTGGAAGAACCAATCAGTGCTCTTAACCTCTGAGCCATCTCTCCAGCCTGGGACTTGAATTTTTAAAAATTGTATTATTATTGTGTGTATTGTGTATATATGCCCCAGTACATGTGGAGATCAAGAGGACAATTTGCAGAATGGGTTTTGTCCTTCCACCATGGGACGTGGAGGTTGAACTCTGGTCATCAGGCTTCTGTGGTATGTGCCTTTACCCATTAGCCATTCCACCTAGCTTGTTTTTTAGATACTTTTCTACACAGAGGAAGTTCTTATTTTTAAAAATATGGGAAAGTCTCCATTTTGATTGAAACAAGAAATAATGGGTTTTTAAAGAAAATTAAGACAATCTCCACTCTAGAAGTAGGTTATGAAGAATAATCTATAGGTTAAAATCATAAATGTAACATGATAAAACATTTAAAACTTCAAGGGGAGAGATCCAGTGAGTTAAAGGGAAGAGTGTAAATTTCATCAAAATACTAACATACATGCATCACATTCTCAAATACAAATATCTTTTTAAACTACGTAAATAATCAAATTCAAAACAAGAAGTGTGTGTGTGTGTGGTGGGGGCAATCTACAAAGCAAACCTGCCATCCTAATCCAAGAGTTCTAAGGACATCTGAAACTATTCATGACTATAAGGTCTCAGTGCATTTTGTCTGTATGTAACAACATTATTGATGTGAATAACAACATATAATCCATACACAGTACCAGAAAGAATTGTTATCACTGAAATGATATATGCATATGTGCCTGTATAAATATAGTACATCAGCAGGAATATTTCCAGCATAGAGCACAATTTAAGAAATTAACTCCCTAATTTTCACTCTAGCCTTAATAATATGAGAATTTCCATCACTGAAACATAGAATAATATTATGAATCATAATTTGTTGAAATGGAAAAATAAATATTCTAGGATAAAAAGTTCAATTTTAATAAAGATGTCAGTCTTACCTAATTATACAACATATTTCTACTCTTTTGTCTTTTTAACAAAACAATTCTAAATAATGTCCCTTTAACAAACATATAAAATTTTACTTTGAAAATTTAAGGAGCAAGTGTGATAAATCTGTCTACATTTTCTGTTTGCTGTGATATAGGATCTCATGTTTGAGGTCAGAATACCTTAGAACTCGTGTCCTGCTTTAGTATCACCATATGCTACAACTACAGGCATGTTTCCCCCAGCATACAGCAAATCACACTATATACTGCTCGAATACATTAGATTTCAAATTTTAAAATGTAGGAATAACTTTCATACCTATTTGCATATCTTAACGTATTAAGAGTATTTTCACAGGATGCCATTCCTGGAGAGATTGTGGCAATCTATAAAAGGGTGGGGGGAAGCAAAGATAAAACCATAAATGCTCAAGATAATAATCCTGACAAATAGCTCAATAAGGTCTAATCTTACAATCCACTTTAAAATATCTGTACTAGTATCTGACCTCTAAGATCTACCTACCTAGTACATGCAATCATAAAATCCAGTTAAAAACATAAAAGATTTTCTGAAGATACCAGAAAGTCATTAAAAATTCAGCAGAAAATGAAGGGAAACACTTAGTAAAAGGAACAGACTGACCCTCCACCTACTTTTACTACTACTAATGGAATAGTATTCTGCCAGAGACAACACCCTACAAATGTCCCACAGGACCACTGAAGTCTCTCTAGGAGCTTGAGGTCCTGGTTAAGAAACTGAAAGGCAGTTTGGGAGTGAAGAAGGTAAACTGTCCTATTAGAAAGAGAGGAAGACTGAGGGAAAAACTCAAAGTTTATGCAGTTGCACAAATCTTTGGCTGACCATCTAGCCTGCCGTAAACATAACAAATTATAAGTAACGCAGTGAAGTGCATGAAGAGATATTTGAAAGAACCTTGGAATAAGCTAAGATCTGCTCCAATGATGTCAGAGTAAGAAAATCCAAGTTTCTATATTCAGATGTTAGAATTAAAAAGCATTACAGCTGCATTATAATATTTCCCACCAAAATAGCAGGGACCACGTCTTAAATAACATAATCTCTCACAACAGAAGGGTAATTATAATTAGCAAACATCTAAAAATTTTCAAAGAATTTTCTATTCATTACTTCAGGATAAAAACAAAACAAACAAACAAAAAACCCAACTTACCATGCAAGTACGAGAATTTTCACCGATGAATGAATCTCTCAACACCTGAGTGAGTTTACTTGCTCGGAAAGGAGTATGGGGTTTATTTCTACCTAAGGCTCTGATGCACTCCTAAAAATTAAGAAAATGTTTCTTACTAATTAGGCTTTATTACAGAGTCATTTTAAGCAACATTTTAAAGGTTTCTTACTTATTAACTTCTAAGGAGTCTGAAAATTCTTTGATAGAACTTAATGATGGTTTTATAAATATGAATTCAAGAAAATGAGTAACAACAAAAACAAACTTTAATTATTCTAAAACAAAAACGAAAACCTGAAAATATAGCCAGTGTCTGAGAGTTTAGGCAACAGGAAAGTTTTAAGAAGTTGAGATTTTAAAATGGAATCCCAAAAGCTACAGCTGCTGTACTGCAGTCCTTCCAACTCCTAATTTTCTAGTAAAGGGAAAATATAATAATCCTTTAAAATGAATTATTTTGGTCCAACATTCCTCTCTCCACGAATGCTATTCTGTATTTGTAAGACATCATTTCCACTCTCTCCTGTTCCTTAAGGTCACCTTGGTGCTTTCAGAGGCTAAGAGCTGCTGAGCAGTGGTGGCACCTGCCTTTAATCCCAGCACTCGGCAAGTAGAGGCAGGTGGATCTCTGAGTTCTGAGCAAGCCTGGTCTACAGAAGCTAGTGAGGCCAAAGTTAATAGCAGGGTCAAAGAACTCTCCATCAGACCCAGGGAGGAGACTGTCTAGAGTCACAGACAAGAAAAAACTAAACATTTCTTAGCGCATTTCCATGGTTGTTTGACCCCCTAAAGAATGCCTGGATGATTATAGTCCTTTAGAATCTAACTAAGCAGCCTCAGAATTGGTCTATCAATTCATTTCCTTTGTTTTCAAACAAGAAAATGTATGATAAAACCTCTAACTTCAAATATAACAACTGAAGTTTGTAAACCTTTGCTTTTACTAGCTTTACAACTGAGTAAACAGAATTAAAAGACTTTCACAAATACATTTACCTACCTTGAGTGCTAAAAGGCTTTTATTAATTTCAGCACCTTCAAGCCTTGTTTGCCTGTCTGCACTTGAGGTATCAGCTCCTCTTTCATTCCCAGCCAAATCAATGAGAGAAAATTTGCCATGTAGTTTTCCCTTCCTTCTAAGAATGATCTGAAACACTGCGTGACTCCGAGATGAATGTGCATTTGCAGATGTTTGACCAGATGTTCTGTAATGTGATTAAGGACACATTGATACACCAAAACTTTTATGTGTATGTTAATCAAAATATTTCCACTTAAAATCTTTCCTTTGCTAGTATGCCACACACACAAAATCTGAAAGAGAAGTATCCCTTTAAGACTTACCTGCAACTGTTGCCTATGTCAATGAGTTTCAGTACATCTTCCACACATTTGACCTCCCGTTCCTGTAATCCTACCACTTGCACCTGCTGTTTTCCATCTTCTAGTACTCTTAATTTTGTTTTCCTATTTAATAGGTCAAATACCTACAGAAAACCATATTCAAATTAGAAAACTAGCTTTAAAAAAAATCAGCTCTAAAAGAGTGAGTCTAAAAATAATAAAACTATTATTTCCAGAACAATGTTCAACACTGAAAGTTTGAAAAGATTTAAAATTCTAAAGACTTCAACTGCTGTATTTACAAGCATATAAATCTTGTGGGTGAGGAGGTCATAAAACAAAGCAAATATATTGAATGCCACCAAATTATACACTTAAAAATTGACAACTGTATATACAGACCCACACAAATTTTACCACATTTCTTTTTTAAAAAGTCTGGGGATTGGAAGACAACTCAGTTGTAAAGTGCTTGGCAAGCAAGTACAAGGACGTGAGCTTGAGCTCAAATAATCACAGCATTGGGGAAGTGGAGACCCTGGGGTCTATACTAACTGACCACCTGCAGGTCACAATGAAAGTCTGTCTCAAAAATACAAGATGGAGCCGGGCGGTGGTGGCGCACGCCTTTAATCCCAGCACTCGGGAGGCAGAGGCAGACGGATCTCTGTGAGTTCGAGGCCAGCCTGGTCTACAAAAGCTAGTTCCAGGACAGGAACCAAAAGCTACAGAGAAACCCTGTCTCGAAAAATAAAATAAAACAAAACAAAAAATACAAGATGGATAGCTCCTAAGAAATAACACATGAGGTTGACTGCTGGCCTCTACATGTATGTATGGTGTAGATGTAGACACCCACCTACACATATGTACCCATAAACATGCACTCACATAGCACCCCCATAAACAAAAGAAAAATAAAAATTTTCACATACCTTTCCACTATAAATTTCAAAAAATGTTGCATACACTTGAAGTTCTAGTTTCTTATAGTTTGGCTTCTTCAGCATTAAAAAGACATCCCGAGCTGTCAAAAAAAATTTCACACATGAAGTTCATTAAAATGCAACAATTCTTTTCTATTTTTAGAATTAGTTAATATTAAGTTAATATCAATAAAAATAAAATTAAAACATTAATTTGAAAAATAAAGTTGTAAAAGAAGCTACTGTCTTTCACATTCAATGAAAGGATGTTAATAGTTATCCTTAGAAGGGGCTCAACATGTAGCTCAATTGACAATGGTTGATTAGCATGCACAAAGCCCATGGTTCAGTCAGCAGCACTCCATGAACCAGGCATACAACAACCTACAATCCAGCATTTAGGTGTGAGAGGCAGGAGGACTAGAAATTCAAGGCTATCTTCAGCTACATAGCAAGATTGTGGTCAGCTTGCTGTACATGAGGTGAGCCCCTATCTCAAAACTTGGGAGGGGGGAGTAGGGGTATGATCCAGTAACAATTAGCCACTGCATAATTTATAGTAATCTAATAGTTTGCCACATTTACAATGACCCAATATATATCAAGATTTTTTTTTGTCCCCAAGAGCTCAATCTCATACTTCTTTTATGACTTTTTTTCTTTTTTTTGAGATAGGATCTCAAATAGCCAAGGTTGGCCTTAAACTTGCTATATAGTTGACGATAATTGTGAACCCAATGATTCTGTCTCCACCTACTAAGTACTAGGATTACAGGTGTGTGCTACCATGACTGACCATGACCTCACATTTCTTTTCAACTAATCTGAAAACGTTCAGTTGACCTAATATGCTGTGTGTATAGCTGGACAATAAAGTCTTATTCAAACACACCTGAATAATATTCAAGAATGTCATCACCTGTGCACATAAAGGACACTTACCTGCTAATGCATAAATTCCCTTCGAACAATCCTGGTTCTTTCCTGAAAAGTCACCACCCATCGTCTACATTTGGAAACAAAGAATAATAGAGATTATTCACATTTTTTTTAAGAATTTAGGTCTTGGGTTTGGGGTGATGACCCGAGCCATAAAATACTTGCCACAAAAATATGAGGCCCTGAGTTCTATCTCCAGGAACTCATGTAAAATAACCCAAGCACAGCAGTCACCCTAGCTTACATGGTAGTTCCCAGCCAACGAGAAACTGTCTCAAAAACAAACAAACAAACAAACAAACAAACAAACAAACAAACAGAGATGGCATCCAAAGAGTGACAGCTGAGGTTGTACTCTGGCCTCCACACGCACATACCCAGAAGAAATTAAGCCTTTTAATTAAGGTGTAGGAGGGAGACTATATCACCATAGCAGGATACAACTTAAACAATTACTTACATGAGTTTTTCCACTTCCAGTCTGCCCATAAGCAAAGCACGTAGCCATTCCCCTTTCAAATATCGTCTCTACTAGTGGTCTAGCCGTAAACCTTAAAAGGAAAATAAAAAAGTATGTCACAGATATCGAAGTTAAACAAGTAACCAAAGTAACCAAAGTAATATAAACTGTATTTCATTAACAAAGTACAGCAGGAGTTTAAACAAATCTTTAGTTTCAAAATTTAAAATAGTAAGTTGGTGAAAAAGAACTGTTGCTTTGGATCATGAATTTTAAATCCAAACATTTTTTTTTAATCAAGAAAAGTAGGAACCATTACAATCAACACGTCTATCCCTACATCATTAATCTCTGCTTGGGGATTATATAAATTCTGCACTCTGCTGGCTATGGAAGTCTTTTCCTTCCAGTAATTTGTCAGGATGCTTGAAAAGGTAGTAGCTGTTGGCAAAAGGTCAGGTGAATATGCTGAATGAGGTAAAACTTTGTAGCTCAATTTGTTCAAGTACTCAGTGTTCCTGAGTAACAGGTGTCAGGTGTAACAAGAAATGGAGACCCTTCCCTTGACCTCTGCTAGCTGCAGACAGTGCAGCTTTTGGTGTATCATCTCATCAGCTTCCTGAGCAGCTTCTCAGATGCCAGGTTTTGCTAGGATCCAGAAAGTAGTAGTAGATCACGTTAACATCAGACCAACAAACTGTGACCCAAGCTTTTCTGGGTCTGAGTTTGGATTTGGATAGTGCAGTGAAGTTTGTTCTTGGATTAACCACTGTGCTGGGTCTTTACACACGATCCACTTGTCACACAACACAGTCAATCAGCTGTGTTGGAAAAGGTCCATTGTTGCATAGGGGGAGAAAGGTCAAAAGCTCAAAATAACAATCCTTTTCTCTTGTTGTTACTTCATGAGTTTATAATCCCATCAAGCTTTGTCACCTTTCCAATTTGCTTCAAATGCTGGACATGAACAACTGACTTATATGTGAGGAAGATGTAAATTAACTACAGGACACTGAACTTTTGAGTTGATAGTCTTAAAAAAATGGCAAAAAAGTATGACTTGTTTTACTTTTTCAAATATATTAATAAAATTCACTGATATAATTAAAATAAAAAAGTGGGAAGAGATAAGAAATAATAAGAAATAAATAATAAGAAGAAATAATGTTCTTTACTGAGAACATTAAATAGTATGCAAAAAAAAAAAAACAACAATTAGGCCAAGCGTTGGTGGTGCACACCTTTAACCCAAGCACATGGGAAGCAGAGGCAGGTAATCTCTTGTGAGTTAGAGGCTGACTGCTCTACAGAGTTAGTCCCAGGACAGCCAGGGCTATACAAAGAAACTCTGTCTTGAAAAACAAAACAAAACAGAACAAAACAAAACCAATTAGAACAGTTCATACACTGTTGCGAGATTTTTCAACTCAAACTGAAGAAAGCATAGAATAACAAGGGCAGGGAAAAGTTCTAGTCTAATGAAACTCTGAATAATAAATCAGAAGAATGACCAGTTCAAAAAGTATGTCTTAGTCCATACAAGTAAAACAATTTAAGAGTTCTGTATTAGTGAAGTATAAATATGCCAGGTGAGTTTGAGGCCAGCCTGGTCTACAGAATGAGTTAAAAGAGAACCAGAGCCATTACACAGAGAAATCCTGTCTTGAAAACAAAAACAACAACAAAATACTAAAAAAAAGTATAAATATAGATTGAAGCTCAGAATGTTTATTAAATTTACCATAGATAATACTTGAATAAGTACTTAAAAACTACCACAAAAATCAGATTTACACATTATGAAAGGGGAGGGGAAGAAAGAATTGTTTGAAAAAAGCTAAAAGAAATTACCGGTTATTATTACAATTCCCATTTAAACAGATATTTCATAACATACCTATTTAATATTCCAATGTTCAATTCGTAAGATTCTTATTGCTCTAAATTTCTGGAGAATTTTTATAAAATGAAATTAGAAAATAAAACACAGCATGCAAATAAATGCAAAGGTATATCTATGTGAAATATAAAGGCAATGCTGCAAAAATCTGCTATAATTATTAGAAATGCGTTTATAAAATATGTCAAAAATCTTACATGATATAAAAATTTTGTAAAGCCGGGTGGTGGTGGTGCACGCCTTTAATCCCAGAACTTGGGAGGCAGAGGCAGGCGGATCTCTGTGAGTTCGAGACCAGCCTGGTCTACAAGAGCTAGTTCCAGGACAGGCTCCAAAACCACAGAGAAACCCTGTCTCGAAAAAACAAAACAAAACAAAAAAAAATTTTGTAAAAATATGCCCATCAACCTTAAAAGATGTTTAAAAAAATTTAACAAGACTAGTAGTAGTTAATGCCTAGCAGGTATTTCAAATTTATTAGTACAGGGGTTAAAACAGAAAGCCTAGTGTCTGTGGAGGACAGAGGTGTATGTCGGATACCCTGAGACAGAAGGCTGTGAGCCTCCATATGGATGCTGGAAAATGAACCTAGGTCTTCTAGAGGAGCAGGTAGTGTTCTTGAGGTCGAACCATCTCTCCAATCCTTCCTAGAAACTTACCCATACATATGTCTATGACATGTGTAAGCTAAGTATCAACTAGATTAGAAACAAATATTTGGTTTTTTTTTTAAGAGACAGGCTCTCTCTATGTAGTCCTGGAGCTCACTATGTAAACCAGGTTACCCTCCAACTCACAGATAGCCTCCCGCCTCCACCCCAAGTAGCACCATGCCCAGGAAAAAACCAAACCAAACCAAACCAAAACCAAAACCCCTAACTGAGGTTTTAAAAAGATTACATGATAAAACTAAACTCATTGAGTTTATTACATTTTCTTCAGTTTCCCCTAGAAAGCTGCACGAAGAACAACATTAAATCATCAAGGAACTTCCAAGAGTCTAAGAAGAGAATTTTAATTTAAAACAAATTCACTCACCTGTAAACCATTTCATTAGGAGCTGAGTCATCAAAGGCATAATCAAAACGAAACGTCTGATTTTCTAAGTACCTTGTTAAGTCTACTTTTTGTTTGGGCTCATGTACCATCACAACATCTTTACTAGGGATTGTGATTACGTCAAGATCTTTCATTTGGGTTTCTAAAAAAATAAACGAAAAATCAATATTCAGTAATTTAATCAAATGAAAAAAATTTTTAAAAAGATTTGAAATCTTTAAAAAATGATTTTAATATTGTGTGTGTGAGAAAGCATGCACACACTATGGCATGGTATGAATGTGCAAGTCAGAGGAAAATTCTAGGAGTCAGTTCTCTCCCTCCACCATGTACATCCCAGGGATCAAACTCAGGTCATTAAGATTGGCAATAGGCACCTTTACTAAATCATCTCAATATGTTTCTTTTTTGCGATAAAGTCTCACAACATAGTCCAGGCTGCCCTGGATCTCAATCTTCCTTTTTCAGGCTCTTGAATGTTGGGATTACAGGAATTATGCTACCACGCGTGATTTCTAAATTCTACTCTCTACAAAGCTCATTAAGCATCATACCTTTTTTATTGAGGGGTCGTTTTCTTACACAAACACATATCCTATGTTCATCAATCTAGGAATAAAAACCACATTATTTCATTGATTATAAATGCCATGTAAAACAATAGAAAGTAAACTATGGTTTTTAGAAATTTCTTAACATATATATATCAGTTAAGAATTAAAAAGCAAACTAGTATTTAATAAATTTTAATGGTTGTCAGAAACAATTACTACTAAAATTCTGAGCACTGTGGAAACTTATTTTGCTTTTGATAAGCCATTACTTAGTAATTAAGGTTTTTAGAAAGTACCACAATCCTTAACATTAAGTTCTTATTAATAAGAACCTTCCACGGAACACTCCTGCATTGCTGGTGGGAGTGCAAGCTGGTACAGCTGGATATCAGTATGGTGATTTCTCAGAAAATTAGGAAACAACCTTCCTCAAGACCCAGTAATACCACTTTTTGGTATATATCCAAAGAATGCTCAATCGTGCCACAAGGACATGTGCTCAACTATGTTCATAGCAGCATTGTTTGTCGTAGCCAGAACCTGGAAATAACCTAAAAGGCCCTCGACTGAAGAATGGATAAAGAAAATGTGGTACATTTACACAATGGAGTACTACACAGCAGAAAAAATACATCTTGAATTTTGCAGGCAGATGGATGAAGCTAGAAAACATCATTTTGAGTGAGGTAACCCAGACCCAGAAAGACAATTATCATATGTACTAACAAGTGGTTTTTAAACATAAAGCAAAGAAAACCAGCATACAAATCATAATCCCAGAGAAACTAGACAACAATGAAACCCTAAGAGAGACATACATAGATCTAATCTACATGGGAAGTAGAAAAAGACAAGATCTCCTGAATAAATTGGGAGCATGGGGACCATGGGAGAGGGTTGGGGTGGGGAGAAGGCAAGGAGAGGGGCAGAGAAAAATGTAGAGCTCAATTAAAAAAAAAAAAAAAAAGAAAAAAGAAGTACCTTCCACTCATTTCAAGATGTGTTATATACAACAAAAGTAAAAATTGCAATTCTACAAATTGGCATCTTTTCATGTTGATTGTAGATAGTTGTTGGAAGATCACCAACAGGCAAAAAACCAGGATTCTCACATTCCTTAACAAAATAACTGGACAATTTTATGAATGACAGTTCTTCTTTAATTATATGCACATGTAAGTGCTGGATTTCTCCCAGAGCTGGAGGTATAGGTTCACTGGCCTGATGTGTTGCTGAAAACTTTGAGAACCCAAACTGGGTCTCTCCCAAGAACAGATGGGCTTTTAAGCATCAAGCCATCTCTTATATCCCCATTACTGACAAATCTTTGTATACAATTTTAAAGATAAAGCTTACATTCAATACATACTTTCTTGGAATAAATCATTTTCTGTGATCAGACCTATTTTAGAGTTCTCTAATTTGCCTAGTTTAATTAAAACATGAGCTCAGATGCAACAGGTGAAATGCCTGGCAGTGTAGCAAGGCCTAAAATATATAGGAATATAAGCTTATGAATAAGACATTTATCTGGACCTGTAACATTCTTCCTAACACAAATACTTTTGGTAGCCAAACATTCTAAATATGTTAGGTCAGATGTATTATTTTTCATTCCTCAGCAGGTAATAAAACTAGAGAATACTTTTCAGCTCTGGAATTCTGGTCTGTTGTAGCCCCTAAGAACCATTATTACTGCTACAGCCAGAATAATGTGCACTTAAAAAGAACAAATTAGTTACAGTAAGTTAGAATGGTGGTGGAATATACAGCCCAAACCAAAGTTAAAGTAAGCCTGGAACTGAGATCAAAGCCTTTGTGAAGGGCGCCTTATGTGAGCCACTGATACAAGCCGTCAGAAGACAGGGAGGCTTCGCTTGCGAAGAGCAGCTGTGCCGGACCTCTAGCATTAAAACTATGGAGGGGGAACAAAAGAGGAGCTGAGTTGTGATTTATCACACAACACGGGAACTGAACCTCATCAGGAAAGACAAAACCATACAGGTAAATACAACATGCAATTAGTCAGTATGAAAATTTTTATTTATAATACCACATTTTCAGAGTAATAATTAACAAAGGATCTTACAGGATCAGCTGTTGTTAGGGGTCTGTAATCCAAGCTTCCTCTGAAGTCTCTGATCATACACATAATTTCATAATTTGGATTTGTAGCATCAACATCCTATTAGGAAACAAGATTTGGCACCTATTATACTTAATTACACTGTATGTGTTGCATATAGTTTGGAAACTGCAGTTCAGGCACTGTCATTTGTTAACCCAACCCAAAGTAAAACTATGATGTAATTTCCAAGTTCAGGTTAGTATGTTCTGAATCACTTTCACATAAATAACATGATTCTGTTAATCTGCATGTATCCTTGTGCACTCCAAAGTTTCCTCATTAAAACTATCCTTTAATTACTTAAAAAAAAAACACTTATATAACACATCTGCTCTAATTATGTCAGAAAATATATCAAGGGGAACAGCACTCTAGAACACTGGCGAACAACTCTAGGAAGGTTGAAACTGGGAAAATGCATCCCACACCCTAACTCAGAACTACTTCATCTAGTGTTTCAATATTAAATATCAACTTTGCACAAGTCACCATGAGGGCGTTGTTCTTGGCAGTCGCACACACGGGGCTCCTTCTTTACCTCCCTGTCCATTGTTACTGCTCTTCCCAAAGCACTACTCTGCCTATGCCAGTTCTACTGTCCAAACATTGAAGGATTCTTTGAAAAATCTGGTCTGCAGGTGTAAGAATGCTGTTTAGTTACAAATATCTGTCCTATTTTTAAATACAGCCTTAAATTAAAATATGGATTCATTTCTATTCATCTCCTCTGTCTTTGTTAACTCTAAAATAACCAAGATGTTTTTTTTTTAAAAAAAAGCAATACAACAAAACCTAAAACACAAAGAAAGATAATTTGCTTGCTTTTTTGTTGTTTGGACCCAGCGTTTCTTGTAGCTGATCTTTAGCTCTTGTCCTCCTGCCTCTACCTCCAAAGTGATGACAGATATGTCACTACAAGCAGCTCAAAACCAAGATATTTAAAAAGTTAAAAAATTCAAAGTATTGAATTCTGACAGAAATTTATTCCAAATTCAATACTGACTAAGTTTTGTTTAAATTATAACTAGCAATGGTCAATAGCCTCCCTGTAATGAATAATAAATCACTAATACTCAAGATTTTTCCATTCATTTTCAGACTTATACTGAAGAACAGTCACTGAAACGGTCACCAAAATTTATCTTCTACTTACCTTTAAAAAAGACACCACCTTGTCAGCTCAGAAGCAGAATGTGAAACAAGAACTGAAAGCTCCCTGGGACAGTTACTATCATCAAGTACACCCGGGGAACACCAGGGGGCATGTCTGGCAAGCATGAGTAAATGCAAATGCAATCTGTGTATTCTCTCTGTTTCCCTGGAGTCAGAGGCTCAGGTAGTCCAGACTGCTTTTCTGAACCTTATTTTAAAATCAGCTATTTTCACTGATATAATCTATTCCTTTCTCAGAAACAAACAAATGAACATTTGCGTTTATGTTACAAACCTGGGCTCTTTTTTCTCTAAGTTCTTGCTGTTGTAATCTCCTTTTCTCTCGTTTTTCTTGCAATTTTTCTACTTCTTTGACACAATTAGATTTTCTACGTGCTAAAAGGAAAAGGATAAACTGAAGAAACACAGTTTTTTTTTGTATAGAAAAATTTTACAGAAATTTTATGACTAATTCAGCACACACACACACGAGTCCACAGTAATGAAGCATGCCAATTATACCTAGGTGAACTTGACTTATGAGCTGCTTTGATAGTAGGAACAGGACACTATACAGATGAGTCAAGAGAAATGACTCAGACACACTGATACATGTCATCTCTTGGTTTAGAATTACAGGCCTTTAAATTAAAAGGATCAATAAGTGTAACTTTTTTCTAGAACCTAAAAAAAAAACTAGCTAGAATTTTAAATTCAAAGCAATTGGGCCATTGTTATAACCTCAAACAAAATGTTATTCTCCAGTATATATATATATACACACTCCAATTAACAGACGAAAGTACTAAATACAAATTATAATTGGTTGGCAAAAAGAAATCTTTAGCCAAGTTTGTCTTAGATTGCTTACTACTTAAGAACTTGTAATGATGACCAAGAGAGACTACATGTACGCCTAAGATGACTGAATCCTTGATACGTTATTTACATACAAGGAGGTCCAAATTCCTTTTTTGCAGCTTGAACTGGAGATATATCTGAAACACTACCATTCTGTTGTGCAGAAGACGACTGTTCGGGAAGCTGACTAGGCCGTGCGCGTGCTGAACCAACCACTACAAAACAAATTTAATTCAGAACAGTATTAAAAGCTAACCACGGTAAGAGGAAAAGACATCGCCATGTCAAATATGATACACAAATATTGAATTCATGTCAGGCACAATAGCTCGTAACCTATAAGCCCAGAACTTGGTAGGTTGAAGCAGGACAATCAATACATATCTGAGGCAAGCCTGGCGTGAGACCATGCCTCAAAAGTCGATAAATACTGAGTGGTGGGGTGGTGGTGCATGCCTTTAATCCCAGCACTCATGAGGCAAAGGCAAGTGGATCTCTGAGTTTGAGGCCTGCCTGGCCTCTAGAGTGAGTTCTAGGACAATAAAGGATGCTACATAAAGAAACCCTGTCTTGAAAATACCAAAACCAATAATTTAAATTTAGCAAACTGACAAACTTTTCAATAAATGGTGTATAAACTACTAAAAGCAAGCAACTCTATTCAGTAAACTGATACAATTAAAAGACATTTTCAAAGCAATAGTTACACCAGGAGAGAGGTAGGCAGGCAGATCTGAGTGTGAGACCAGTATGGCTTCTATAGCAAGTTACAAATAATGGAGAAACCGAGTCAAAAAGGTACAGATTTAACATCCACCAGTGTGATTTTAGCTAGAAAACTAAATACCAAACTTAAACGACTTTTTTTTTTTTTTTTTTGGTTTTTCGAGACAGGGTTTCTCTGTGGTTTTGGAGCCTGTCCTGCAACTAGCTCTTGTAGACCAGGCTGGTCTCGAACTCACAGAGATCCGCCTGCCTCTGCCTCCCAAGTGCTGGGATTAAAGGCGTGCGCCACCACCGCCCGGCTTAAACGACTTTTAATAATCATTTTTTTTAAAGGTGGCTGGAGAGGCAACCATGGGTGATGGGAACCGAACTCTTCTATTTTTTGGTTGTAAGTCTAGCCTTTAACGGCTAAGCCATCTCTCCAGTCCTAATAATCATTTTTTAAAAATGCACATGAAACCCATGTCTTAAAATTCCAGAATGCAAAGGTATTTCCCAGAGTATATGTACATTATATATAAATAACATATAAATTATATTATATATTATATGTGCAATATAAAGGCATTCTCATTTTTAAGAAAATGTACATGATTCAAACACATAGAAAACAAATGTAAAAGTCCTTCCAACCTTTCTTACATTCCAGATTTCTATTTTTGCTCCCCAACATGCAAATCTTCAGTAGAGTAGTTCCCCATTGTAGATGCCATAAAAATGCAAAAAGGAACTTAAAATTAAATACAAACAGAAAGCTGGATGTGGTGGTGCATGTGTAATGCCAGCACTGGAGGGAGTCAAGAAGATCAGGAGCTCAAGATCATTCTTGGCTGCCTATCACATTCAAGACAAACCTGGGCTACAGAGACCCTGTTTCAAACACCCACACACGCATGCACCCATGCATATAGGCTCAGAAAAATTTACCAAAAAATACAAGGTCTACAAAGATTTGGAGGGTGGTAAGGAAAGGACTTTCTCCCCTCTACTTCTAATGTCCTCTCTGGCCCATATTGTACTACATCCGTGCTCACGGAGACATAGAACTGTACAGTAGTTCTGAACTGCTGAGCAGCAAAAACAAGTTAGTTTTGTCTCTGTGTCCTGACTCAGAATATATAAAACTTGAAGCCAACTGTAATTTATGTCCATTCAAATTTTCTCTTCCCAACTCTGAAGTTAACCTTTAAACTTTTTGGAATCCTCTTAGTCAGAAAATTATGACCAATCCAATGATAAGGAAATCCATCCTTGTGACATCATCATCATCCATCGGACCCCTTCCTCATTTCTTCTTTCTCTAATGTCCTCCTCAAATGTTAAAAACTGAGTGAGATGGACAAAAACTACATGTTTTGTGGAGTTTCTACTTACCACATACATTTCTGAATTTTTTGTTTTGTCTTATTTAGAGTTTTTCTTTGTAGCCCTGCTGGCCTAGAATTCCCTATATAGAATAGACTGGCTTCCAACTTTCAGGGTCTTCCTGCTTCTACCTCCCGGGCGCTCTCACCATGACTATCTCCTATTTTTTTAAACTAAAGAGAAATTATTAATGCAATTGGGATATTAAGAAACTAGGAATACTAATCTTCAAATTAACCATGTATGGTTAAAACAAAACACTAAGGGTAACATTTACTTTTGATATACCTCATCAAGGCCATGCTAAATGTCAGTAGGGAAGATTAAAGGATAACATTTTACTTCACCTCTATTATCTCTTGGGGGAGGGTCATTCTTAACAGATGCCACAGTTCGTCGGTTCTATAAAAAAAAAAATATTAATTTTTTTCTCTTCATTCCTCACAGCAATCAGTGCCCCAGCTTCATTTAATTAAACAGAAAGACAATAGTAACATAAAACCAAATGTAGAAAAACTATAAATTATCAAACAACTTTCTTATTTATCAATAGTCAAGTTCCTGCAGGAGGCATGTATCGAAATCCCCCATATATTCAGGAATGAGAAAGGTACGTTCTCAAAGATAACTTGCTCTAAGGACCTTATTCATATCAGTTTTACACAATTCTGTAGAGTCATTATTTTCTTAATTCTGAGCTCAAGTAAAGTATAGAAATCTTCACATTTTTAAAGTTGAGTTTTAAGAATGATATTCTGTAATAATGTTTTCATCATTATTCAGAGAGGAACACATCAACACAGAGGAAAGGGAGAAATAGAAAAGGGAGGGGTGGGAGAAGGGAAAAGTTTGTAGTTTGCTCTCAGAACTATGGAGATCATACATCAAGCAGACTGGAAGGCCCTTTGATGCTCAGGTTTGACTATTTCCATCATTAATCCATTACAATTCAGCAGATCTCAGAAAGCGTTTTATGTTTACTTCCATTTGATATGAGATATGAAGTAAAATGAGGTTAAGTAACTACATTATAATGCTATCTTGCCAAGATTGTGTAGGCTGGGTATGTATTATCTGAAAAGCCTCAGTCCAGAAATGTTAGAAATGTTTTATGTTGCCGGGCTGTGGTGGCGCACACCTTTAATCCCAGCACTCGGGAGGCAGAGGCAGGCGGATCTCTGTGAGTTTGAGGCCAGCCTGGTCTACAAGAGCTAGTACCAGGACAGGAACCAAAAAGCTACGGAGAAACCCTGTCTCGAAAAATCCAAAAAAAAAAGAAATGTTTTATGTTTTTTTCATGTCTTGGAATATTTGTATATGTGCACTCATGTGTGTAAAATCAGACATCTTGGAAATATGACTTAATTTTAAATGAAAATTCATTTATATATACACATAGCCTGAAGACTGTGTGTCTGTATATGAAACCCAGTGGATGACATCTGGTACCTGCTGTCATGTTCCACCTTATTCCCATGAGATAGGGTTACTCAGAACCTGGAACTGGGCTGGCAGCCAGCAAAGCCCCAGCAATCCTTCAGTCTCTACCCCACAGAGGTGTGGTTCCAGGTGTGTAGAGCACCAGTCACATCTGCTTTTTAGTTACACGTGTGCTAGTTAGGTAGACTCGAATCCTCACGACTGTGGGCAAGTGCTCTTAACCAGGGACTCCAAACCTCAGTGAAGATAATTGGCGTAGCTTCATCTAGACTGAAACTCATCACATAAGGCTTCAGGTGTAATTTCTCTCGTGTGGTCTGATGTTTGTTCTCAAAATAAATGAATGAATGAATGAATGAATGAATGAATAAATAAATAATAAATAAATGCATTTGGGGGGAGGCAAGAAAGTTCAGTGGGTCACTTGCTTCACAAGTCTACCCTGAATAGATCCTAGGTCACCCCTCCCCAAATAGCCAGGTGTTATTGTGTGCTCCTGTATTCCCAACACTCCTGCAGCAAGACAGGGGCCTGGAGTACACAGTACAGCAGAGACAAGAGAGCCCAGTCCAACAAGGAGGTGGAAGGGGGGGCAGGTGAGAACCAACTCCTGAAAGCTGTCCTGTGATCTCCACATGAATGACATGGCATGCACACAGCCACTATCACACACAAACAAGAATAAAATATTAATAAATAAAAATGTTAAATTGGATTTTGGAGTAATTTTGATCTTGGATTGAGGAATTAGTAGTAATCTTTGGATCTAAGGAGGTAATACAGTATTGACTCCTTTATTAAACTGAAATATCAAAGTACTATGAAACACTGATAGCCAGTTATCCTAAAAAGGTTTCAGTACAGGTTTGAAAGGTTTGGCTACAGCATAGATTAAGGCAACTAACTTCTGATCCCATTTATATAGCTACTAGAGTGAATTTACTTAAAAACAAACCCACAGCAAATGATTTAGTTATACTCAATCCTGGCTGCACATTCCAATCACATTAGGTAGTAGTTGGACAGTGGTATTATCTCCCAAAGTGGGGGCCCGGAAATCAGTACTTTTAAAAATGCATCAAGTGATTTTAATGGGAAGCAACTGTTAACAATAACACATCAAGGTTAAGGTGAATAGAGCTCAGTGGTAGAATGCCAAGGCAAAGGGGAAAAACTGGGCTTGATTTCAACAAGGGAATGGGAAGGGTAGATAAAAATATGCCAATCTATTAAGGCATTGAAAGATGTATATTAAAGACCTTTAAGCAGTGACTTTTGCTATGCTTAAATTAAAAGAACTCAAACTGATTTATGTTCATGTATGTAGTTTAAAAAGCAGAATATTTTAGCGCCAGGCGGTGGTAGCGCACGCCTTTAATCCCAGCACTCGGGAGGCAGAGGCAGGCGGATCTCTGTGAGTTTGAGGCCAGCCTGGTCTACAAGAGCTAGTTCCGGAACGGGCACCAGAGAAACCCTGTCTCGAAAAACCAAAAAAAAAAAAAAAAAAAAGCAGAATATTTTGAGGATGGTTAAGTCTCTATAATACGTTTGCATGTTTATAAATGTTTTCCTTGCAAAATATGGAGTTCCTATAGGCTTGAAAGTCATGTCACATTCATCTGTGAATTAACACAGTACCTGGACAAAGTAGAAAAATCAACAGATGTCACTGAATCAAACACTAAGAAGTAGAGGTTCAACAACATAGCAGGACTGTCTGGTTTTAAAGGCATTGTATTTTCATGGAATTTACTAATAGTAAAGAATTTCAAGAGCATGGAAGAACTACTTTTAAAGGATTTTTCACTTTTGCTGAGCTACGGTACATGGAGGTGGCAGCACTGCCCTTGCAACACCTTCTTTTTTTTTATAATTTTATTTTTATTTTTTTAATTAAAATTTCCACTTGATCCTCGTTTCCCATTTCCCTCCCCTCCTCCCAAATATTGCCCCCTCACCCCACACCATTCCCCCTCCCTCTCAATACTGAAGAGCAGTCCAAATTCCCTGCCCTGCGGGAAGACGAAGGTCTTCTATCTACGTCCAGGAAGGTGAGCGTCTATAAACAGGCTAAGCTCCCACAAAGCCAGTTCATGTATTAGGATCAAAACCTAGTGCCATTGTCCTTGGCTTCTCATCAGCCTTCATTGTCCGCCATGCTCAGAGAGTCCAGTTTCAACCCATGCTTATTCAGTCCCAGACCAGCTGGCCTTGGTGGGCTCCCAATAAATCAGTTCCACTGTCACAGTGGGTGGGTGCACCCCTCATGGTCCTGACTTCCTTGCTCATATTCTCCCTCCTTCTGCTCCTCATTTGGACCTTAAGAGCTCAGACCGTTGCTCCAAATTGAGTCTCTGTCTCTACCTCGATCCATCGCCAGATGAAGGTTCTAAGGTGATATGCAAGATATTCATCAGTATAGGATAGGGTCATTTCAGGTTCCCTCTCCTCAATTGCCCAAGGTACCAGCTGGGGACATCTCCCTGGACACCTGCGAACCCCTCTAGAGTCAAGTCTCTTGCCAACTCTAAGATGGCGCCCTCAGTTAGGATATATACTTCGCTGCTCCCGTATCCACCCTTCCTATATCCCAACCATCCCAATCCCCCAAGCTCCTCCCATTCTCCCCTTCTCACGTTTCTCATCCCATTTCCCCTTAGCCCCATGCCACCTCACCCGCAAGTTCCCAGTTTTTGCCCTGCAATCTTGTCTACTTCCCCTATCCAGGCGGCTGACTATAGGATTTTCTTTGGGTTCACCTTCTTATTTAGCTTCTCTAGGATCACAAATTATATGCTCAATGTCCTTTATTTATGGCTAGAAACCGATTATGAGTGAGTACATCCCATGTTCCTCTTTTTGGGTCTGGGATACCTCACTCAGGATAGTGTTTTCTATTTCCATCCATTTGCACGCAAAATTCGAGAAGTCACTGTTTTTTACCACTGAATAGTACTCTAATATGTATATATTCCACACTTTCTTCACCCATTCCTCCATTGAAGGGCATCTAGGTTGTTTCCAGGTTCTGGCTATTACAAACAATGCTGCTATGAACATAGTTGAACAGATACTTTTGTCATATGATAGGGCATCTCTTGGGTATATTCCCAAGAGTGGTATTACTGGATCTTGGGGTAGGTTGATCCCAAATTTCCTGAGAAATCGCCACACTGATTTCCAAAGTGGTCTTGCAACACCTTCTTACTAACAACACATGGCTAGTTACAATACCCTTACCACTTCTCATCACTTCAGAGTACCAGAATAGTTATTACTCTTAACAAACAGGTATTTTGTCATTCAACACTGACAAAAAAGCAACTTTAACTCAACTCTTCTGAGAAGCTATTAGTCCTCCAAAAATCCTAATTAGGCAAGAAATTATAATATGATCTAAAGACTGTCATGAACTGTGAACTAGACAACCCTAACTCAGGAAGGCATATATGTACAACATGGATACAGAAGGTAGAAAGAATTGTTTTAAAATGTAAATCAAACAATACTTAACACATACATACTCTTCAAAGTCTACCAGTCTCAAGTCAGCGAGAGCAAGAGCCCATGTATGCGTGCACAAGCACCATATACACACACACACACCCCTAAATTTATCACTTACCTTTACAATTTTGTTCACTTTTGAGGATGATGATGGTGGAGGTATTTCCGGACTGGGTTCAATCTCTTCATCGGGTACAAGATCAGGGTTAAGCGAAAAGATGCTTTCCAGATCAATCTGTGTAAACAAGAACATGGGAGTTATAGAGCAGATGACTCTTAAATGACTTCAACTTAAAGATGACACGACACCACTTTGCAAATTACAGTGCTCAGAATAATAACCCACATATACTTTACACTTATTTTTTAATAATGTTACTTACATACAGCAATTGTCAAATCTTGTGCACTGAGCTAAAGAACAGGTGATACAAGGAGAGACTCTCCTTCTCTGGGTTAACTTTTAAAACTCACTTTCCAGTGAGGATTTTCTTCATGTGTATAGGGGTTTTATTGGCATGAATATCTGTGTACTGTGTGCATGTTTGGTGCTCCCGGAAACCAGAAAAGTGCTGGATTCTCTGGGACTATTACACATGGCTGTGAACAATCATGCTGGGGTAGAAAATTGAACCAGGGTCCCCTGGAAAAGCAGCCATTTATCTTAAACCACTGAATCATCTCTACAGCCACTATTTGAAAAGTTCTTAAAGGAATGACACAGAATGTCTACATCATATAAAATTATATGGCTTTCTGTTTTATTTTGTATTCAGAATCTTGACTAGAAATGATGATTAGCTCAGAAACCGTACCTCCTTGCCCTTTGTGTCTCCATTTTCTATCCACTCAACTGTTACACTTTCATTATCTTCATTTAAAGATGTTACCATTGCTTGGTGTATTCGGCCTAAGTGGGAATAAAACACACATTTTAAAAGCAATGAATGACAGCATTCTTAAATATGGTTAATAATAATTATTAACTTAATTTGCATACACAATGCTCACACATCCACATATGTATGATGTGACAATTTTTACAAGGAATTTTCACAAAAGAACTTTGTCCATTAGTTTCATTAAAACAAGTACAGAAACTCAGGGTATAAGATAAGAACAAAAGTCTATGTGATCAATGGCCACAGTGACACAGGTGATTAAAATTTTATGCCATCAAACAGTCTAGTGATTAGGAAGCAAAATTGCTATGAATCCAAACTGAACCTGTGGTATACAAAAAAAAAAAATCACAAGATTAACTGTTATACTATATAAGCAAAAAGATTACTTATGTGAAAAATCACTTTAAATCATATTTGATGCAAACAAAAGACAGAGAAAAAGAATGAGTCCCTGAAGGCTGGGAAATAGTAATCTGCATGTGCTCTTCCACATGTTACCTGAGCAAATCTACTAAGCATACTTTCTCTGATGACTGTAATCTTGCCATCAATAGACAGACTAGGATACAGAGTGCTTTGGATTTGTTTCCTTCCCCTTTCAATGGACTATGGACTTTACCAGTCAGTGACTGTAGAGCTTGTCATTAATTTAAGTCACTATATAGTATTCTGTTTACTTGAGTTCATAGTAGTTTGAGGTTACATTTCCAGTATTATGAACAGAATATCAATATTTATATGTCACTATACACTTGCCGCTTATTTCCTTAGAACAAATTCATAGAATCAGACCAATAGATTCTCAGATTATGTATCCACCAAATATTTATTGCTTATTTCATGTCTTACTTCCACTGGACTAGTCAAGTGTAACTAGAGACTGCTCATTCACTTCCTGCCTGCCCAGACCCGAATAATCACACAGAAACTATATTAATTACAACACTGCTTGGCCAATGTCTAAGGTGTATTTCTAGCTAGCTCTTACATCTTAAAGTAACCAATTTTTATCAATCTATGTATTACCACAAAGCTATGGCCTAACAGAAGGCATCTTTTTCCTTTGGCAGCTACATGGCATCTCCTGACTACACCTATTCTCTCTCTCTATCTCTTCCAGCCTGGCTATATTCTGCTCTCTTATAAGCCAAAGCAGCTTTACTCATCAACCAATAAAAGCAACACATATACAGGACATCCCACATTATCTCCCCTCTTCTGTATAAATAAAAAGAAAGGTTTTAACAAAATAAAATTACATATACGAAACAGTTATCAAGCAAGAATTATTTTTAGGTTTCACAGAGACTTTTTGGGGATCTTGTTTCATCAAACCACATTATCCTGGAGGAAATCCACAGGTTCTCATCTTCTGTGGAACAAAAGCAGAACCTCTTTTCGAAAGCAATACATCCTCATACTCAAATTTTGAAGTCAAGATACCTCTAAAATACATATGTTGGTTTAATTTAGCAGCCCCCAGAATCAAATATCTCTGCAGTCAAAAAATTCAAACAAAACACAATAATGTACATAATCCAGACTCACTGTGTATGTACTATCTTTACATGGCTTAATTTTCTCTACTTCTTTAATCTATAACTGTCTGTATTCTGTCTCTTTAAAGACTTTTTATTTTTTAAGACCATTTACTTCTTTTTCTAACTGTTTATATTCTTTTCCCCCTCTCCTCCAAGCCTACATATATCTTTTTAAACACACTATAATCCATTCAAAGGTTTATTTCTGTCTGAATCTGTCTTTATTGTGTATCTGTAATCACTTTCTGTCTAGGAGCACTGCTGTTTCTTTTTTAAATGCTAAGTTGGCATGACTTGGATCAACTCCATGGCCCTGCCTGTTTGCTCTGCCCAGTTCGACATGGCAGAGGCATGATCACTGCCTCTGTGAGCCATGCTCAATGCCCCAGCTTCAGGGACACAGGCAGTCTATGTTGCCATTAAGCGAGTTGTAGCATGCTGCTCATAAATCCCTTTTAAGTGCAGGACCTCATGAAAGAGCCAGAGTTCATGCTACTAGCACGAACCAGGAAGCCACGCAGTTTTACTGCTAATGCTGAGTCAAGAAGCCTTCTCTCAGAGGAACAGCACCACTGCTCACTGAGAACAAACAGCCTATCTGAAAAAAAAATGGCTACCAAGAAGCTGTGCTTAACTCTGTTCTTTTGTGTTTAGAATCCTTCCCAAGCTCTTTCAGTTTTTATGTAGATATAGTGGCCCCACTTTGAAACACCGTTTTGTATATGGAGACTGCTCATTCGTTTCCAGCTGCCCAGACCCAAATAATCACACAGAAACTATATTAATTACAACACTGCTTGGCCAATAACTTAGGCATATTCCTGGTTAACTCTTATATCTTAAATTAACCCATTTCTATTAATCTATGTACTGCCCCGAGGCTGTAGCCTACCAGTAAGGTTTCCCGGTGTCTTTCTTCTTCGGCAGCTACATGGCATCTCTTTGAGTTTTCCTACTCTCTATATATCTATGTTCAGGTTTCTCACCTGGTTTTACTCTGCTAAGCCACTGGCCCAACCAGCTTTATTAACCAACGGTAATAAAACATATTCATAGCATAAAGAGGGGAATCCCACATCAGCCAAGAACAGAAACTACGTTATACATCTATGTATTATCAAATAAAATGCTGACAAAAGAAATTTGCACATGTTAAAAAGAGGGTTAAGTTAAACCCTCTTTTTTGTTTGTGTGTTTGAGACAGAGTTTCAGTGTAACCCCAGCTGTCCTCAAACTCAGAGATCCATCTGTCCTGCCTCCCAAGAGCTAGGATTAAAATCATGCATACCATCACCTGTAGATGAAACCCTTAGAGCATTTATAACTTACTTTAAAATGTACATTATTTACAAAATTTTAAGTACTTAAAACAAAAACTGCACATTAAAGACTATAATGCTAATATTGTATTAATGATAAAAGTAGCATTAATTTAAAGCATTATATATATTACTGTCAATCACTATATATATTAAATCATGCACATAATATATACACACATATATATGCACGACATAAAAATTTGCAGAAGTCTTATAAAAATTCAAATTTTAGCTGAACACAACAGTACAAACCTATAATCTCAGAATTTGGGAGGTAGAAGCTAGAAGTCAAGTGTTCAAGGCCATTCTCAACTACATACTGAGTTCATGTTAGGCCTGGGCTACATAAAACCATGTCTCTAAAGCAATCAAACAATAAACAAATACTTAAAGTGTATTAAGTACTAGCAACTGATATACTGATTTAAACGGGGTATTTGAACCTTTGAACATATGATCTCTCAGCTGTACCTCCTAAAAGGTGGGAATTTTTTGAAACACACACACACACATTGCTGCTTCCATGACACTATATATATTAATTTAATTAAGCTATTAATTTTAATAGTTCCACTGACAGCATGGATTTAGATACTCCTTTATTAAGGGTATAGAAGGTCTAGCAGTTAAGAGCACTAGCACCCATACTAGGTGGCTCAAATCTGTAATCACAGCTCCAGGGAATCCAACAACCATTATAAACATGTGTACACGCACATGCATGTGCACACACACACACAGTCCATGCAAATAATAAAAAGAGATTGTCTTCCATTTACTTTCCCAACAGCCATACTTTATTCTTCCCTGTCCCTAACACTGAACATTAATTTTAATGTTTTTATTAAACTGTTTCACAGCCAGATCCTTCTTTCTTTACACTAACTCTATTGCTTTGCATATCTGTCTTGTCACACCTCTAATTAACTCGGTGAGTCATACACACACACAAAGACATGGAAACAAGGGGGTGGAGACTGTTGGGAAGAACAATTTAAACAGTAGAGGGGGATGAGAGGAAAGTAGGATGGGCATATGAGAATGACCAAAATTCACTGCACAGATGTATGAAGTTGCCAAAGGAAAAAACAAAGACAGATTAGTATTGTATGATAGTATGCATTGCTCTCTCAACTAGTCTCCATTTCCAATCATTTTGCCCTTCTTGCTGCTCTTGATGCTAACACATCAACCAACTGATTCTGGCTTAAAACTAAATTACAGCTGAGTATGGTAGCGCACGCTTGTAACATCAGCACTAAAGAGACTAAAGCAGGAGAACTACTGCAAGGGTAAGAACAGCCTGGGCTACACTGTAAGTCTCAAGACAGCCAGGAACTTATTTCAAAAGTGGATCAGAGTTCACTTCTCAACACCCACATGGTGGTTTACAACCATCTATAACTCCAGTTCAGGGTAGCTAATGCCCTCATTTGGCCTTCACAGGCACCAGGCATGCAAGGTGTACACATATAAACATGCAGGCAAAGCACACACTGAAAAAATTAAATGCATAAATGTAATTAAAAAACAACAACCAGAGGCACCAGTTAACACTAAACTCTAGAGGAAGCAAAATGAAGTCATATTTGCATTTTGCCACTTGACTAAATAACTAGACACTGTACTAACAATGCAACCTGAGGATTTCATTTTCACCAACACACATATCCAAGGCAAACATATTTATGATTATGTCTTTCTGTATAAAATTCTTCCCAAACTGAGAAAACTTAAGACAGTTTCTCATATTTTCTTCAAAAATATAACACAGCCTTTTCATATTCATGTCCTTAATGCCTTGGCATTTAGTTACTGTGTAGGTAACACACCTTCCTTCCTTCCTGAAAACCAACTTGCTCATTTCCTGAAACACATTTGCTTTCTCTATCTGCAATAGAACTTGTCATAGTTGAAGTGCATATGAATGAGGCTACTTCCTCATCTCTGAATCCAAGGTATACTGTCAGAGAGCTTGGCTGAAGCAGTCTCTCACACCTTACTCTTCTTAATGAGTTTGTTTTATAATCTTAGCCTTCTACTTACTTGCATAAATTGTAAAATCAGTTTTCTCATTCAAAAAAAATCAATAGTATCAAACTGTTATTTGGCTGTAAATGTACTGAGTATTCTTTTGGATACAAGTCAACAATTTTCCTTTCTCAGAAGCTTTATTAAAATTTGGTATCACAAATGATTTCTTTTTATTTAAAAATGTTCTATTATATTTTATTTGTGTTTATGTGTATGGATACACACATGCTACAACACACATATGGAGCTAAGAGGACAACTTGCAGGAACTAGTTCTCTGCTTCTCAGATCAAATTCAATTGTTAGGCTTGGCAGTAGGCATCTTTTGCCCACTGAGCCACCTCATTAGCCTCTGACTTTTAGTGGCGTATTTCTCCTTCCTATATTTTGGGAAAAAAATGGGCAGAGTGGCTCACTCTTGAGATCCCAGCACTTGTTAGGTAATGGAGGCATCCAAGAGGTTCAAGGTCATCTTCGGCTATATAGCCAAGTTAGGAGTCAGACTGAGCTACATGAGACCTAGTCTTATAAAGTGGCTACCCTGAAACTTGCTTTGTAGACCAGGCTGGCCTCAAAATCACCGAGACCCCACCTGCCTCTGCCTCCCAAGTTCAGGGATTAAAGGAATGCATCATCATACCTGGGCTTGCAATTTACATTTGAAACCAAAGTATATGAGAAAAACTTCTATCAAGGTATTCTGCAGGTTGTCAGTCCTGTAGGCACACACCACCAGTAGTGGAATTACCTGAAGGCTTTCATGCTTACACAGCAACTACTTTACTACTGAGCCATCTTGTCAGACTCCCTCTTTTATCCAGCCCCAATCCCACCCTTATTATATATCCACTGGAAAGAACCTGAATGTACATCATCACAGTGACAAACTAATTTCTAAGTCAAATACCAAAGGTACTATATAATCACACTGTTAATTGGTGCAGGAGAATTGTCTATATTCTGTCAATTATGTTTTAAATAAACACTGACTGGCCAGTAGCCAGGCAGGAAGTATAGGTGGAACAACCAGACAGGAAGTAGAGATGGGGCAATGAGAACAGGAGAATTCTGGGAAGAAGGAAGTCTTTTCCCAGTCCTGTCCAGACTACGGAAGAAGCAAGATGTGACCTACCTCACAAAAAAAGGTACCGAGCCATGTGTCTAACATATACTAGAATAATGGGCTAATAATATAAGTTATAAGAGCTAATACGAAGCCTGAGCTAATGGGGCAATCAGTTTATCATTAATATAGACTTTCTGTGTGATTTCTTTGGGACCTTACTGGCTGTAGGAACTGGGCAGGACAGAAACCCCAACAAGCAGGCCCCCACGAGAGCAAGGGGAACGTTAAACAAAAAAACAAAAACAAAACAAAACAAAAAAGAATAAAAACTCAAAAAATTTGCAGTTTATTCATGTGAAGCATGTAAGAATATTGTTGAACTAAACAAATTAGCTCCAAAAAAGAAGGAAGCTAAATGCTAATCATCAGAACAAGTTATTTTAGTCTGAATATAAATTGTCCCCCCACCTCCAAGGTGATGACACTATTTAACAGGGACCTTTCACCTTATCTTCTCCACCTGGTCCCCCACCTGCCTTTGGTGGAGAAGTGTTGCCCCACAATACCCTCACCCTCCCTGTCATAATGGTCTATTTTTATCATACATTGCTTCAGAAGCAAAAGAGATAAGTGATCATGGACTGAAACTTTCAAACAGTGAACCAAAAAAAAAAAAAAAAAAAAAAAAAAAAAACCCTTCCTTCATCATCTCATTTTGTCAGTGACAAAAAGCTAGCTGACACAATAAAAGAAAATATTCCAAAGATGGACTTGGTTGCCAACCTTTCCATAACAGGGTTCACGTAGGGGTCCTGAGAGCTGTCTTCACCATGCAATCCCAGAACCAGGATTTCAGCAAAGGTCTAAAGCACCCAAGTGCAATTCAGGACACAACTCCACAGAGCACAGGCCATAATCCTTGGTGGTGCAAGTTCTGCAGGTGTGCAGAATGTAAGCACTGAGATTGCGTCTACTTAAATTCAAAGAAAAACGACTTGAGAGCCCAGGCTGGACAGGATTACTACAGAGAATCTGCATGGGGGCAACACCTATTAGACCTATGGAAGAGGGATCAGTTCTAGGACCCCAGAACAAGAAGGGAAACCAGCAGCACCCAACAACTGAGAAAACTGCAGGCAACAGCAAGCACCAGCAGTCTAACGTCTGGAGGTAGGGTTGTCTGAGGCCTTGGGCTGAGGCCCTTACCCTTGGCTTCTATTAATTCTATTGACTAGTGAGGAACTTTTACATGGCTGCCCTGCTAACTTATTTGTATCTTCCTTACAATGAGAATTTTGCCTTATGACTTACCCAGCATTCTATCTTGCATGTGAAAACTTGTCTTATCTGGCTCTGAGTTGTAGGAGTTAAGGCTTTGGGACTATGGAGACGGGACGACTGTACTTGTATGTGTAAGGGGTAAAAATGAGTGTAGAATGCTATGATCTGAGTATGGTTTGTCTTCTCATCTCCCAAAGCTCATGTTGAGGCTTAATTCCTTAAAGCAGAGCAATCAGGCCGGGCGGTGGTGGCGCACGCCTTTAATCCCAGCACTTGGGAGGCAGAGGCAGGCGGATCTCTGTGAGTTCGAGACCAGCCTGGTCTACAAGAGCTAGTTCCAGGACAGGCTCCACAACCACAGAGAAACCCTGTCTCGAAAAACCAAAAAAAAAAAAAAAAAAAAAAAAAAAAAGCAGAACAATCAGAGGTAGGGGCCTAATGGGAAGTGTCTGGGCTCCAAGGAGGGGACTAGAGTGCTAATAAATAATTTAGTACCATCTGCAGGAGCTCACATTCTCACTTAACGAGATTAGTTATTACTGGAACTGTTTACTATGAAACAAGTTCAGCTTCCTTGGCCATTCCCTTTTCTTTTTCCTCCATGCATAAAGTAGTCTGACAGCCTAAGGGAACCTGGGCATATGAATTTATGAAATCTTGGCCTTTCAAGCCTCCAGAAGTGAGAATTAAATACACCTCCTTTTCAATCAATTCTGGAGTCTTGGGCATTGTTATAGTAAGAATGAGCTAAAACAATGCTTTAATCATAGTCAAGTGGAAGCTTTTTCTAGCAGGATATATGGGTCCTCAATGCTGGCCAGTGGGCTCAGGGGTTTCCCATCTCTGCCTTCCCCAATGCTAGGATGACAATGCCCAGGTTTTTTGAGCTCGAGGGCTAGAAATCAGGTCCTCGTGATTATATCAACTCAGCTGTCTATCTCCTAGACCAAAATTCAAGTATTAGACAAATGGCAGGGAGGCAGGCAAGCTCATGATTTAACCTAAGGGAAAAGCAAATTCCACAAGTTTAAATACTAAGATAATTATAAAAATATGGGTGGCTAAATAAATATATAATATTTTGAACTCAGAATCTTTATTTCAATGATTTACGTTAAAAATCTCTACAATAAGGTTCAACTTTTTGTCATAGTAAAAATAAACAGTTTAGAGTTCAACTTTCAAATATCTGTCACGAAGAGCAAGCATTACAGCACATGCCTTTATTTCCAGCACTCAGGAGACAAAGCCTGGTCTACAAAGCAAGCTCTCAGTCAACCAGGAATATGTAGTAAGATCTTATCTCAAAAATCAAAACCAAAACCAACCAACTAAACAAACAAGTCTGTTTTTTAAAAAATTACAAATGGAGAGAGGGCCTGAGGAAACAAGCTCCAGTGGGAACAGAAGCCAAGAGCAAATCCAGTCCTGGGAGCCAAACCAGTCTCAGGACACTGGCGGATCAGGACTGAGCCAGAGACCAGATCCAGAGTCAGTGATCTCCACCGGAACAGGTCCAACTTCTGCAGGAGGGGATCCAGACCAGGATTTACAGAAACAGGGCAAAGCCGGCAACCTAGGCCAAAGTAGGCCTGAGACAGTAAACTGCAAGGTAGCATAGCAAAGCACAGGAGCCCTGAGCTATCTCCAGGAACAGTAACTAACCAACAGGGTAACTAGAACTGTGACACCGACTGTACCACGAGGAACAACCATCTGAGCTTTGGATTCACTGGTACCTAGAAGATTATTCAACAGAATCTCAGACTGCCCGAACCACACCTAATAGAGGCAAACATGAGTAGAAAAGGTAAGATCACATGCTACACCACAAAGAGCAACACAGCACCAGTAAAACCTAAAGACCATACAACAGCAAGACCTGAACAACCAAATATGGATGAAGCAGAAGAAAATGATCTAAAAAATAACTTCAAGAGAATGTTTGAAATTCTTAAAGATGAAATAAGAAATTCCCTTAAAGACAATGAGGAAAAGACAAGCAAAAAATTGGAAGACATCAGGAAATCACTTAAAGAAAACCAAGAAAAAGAAATCAAACATATGAAAGAAACTATTCAGGACTTGAAAACTGAAATAGAAACAATAAAACACAAGCCGAAGGAATTATAGAAACAGAAATCATGGAAAAAGATCAGGAACCACAAACGCAAACATCAACAGCAGAATACAAAAGATGGAAGAGAGAATCTCAAGAGCTGAAGATACAATAGAGAAAATAGACTCATCAGTTAAAGAAAACATTAAATCTAACAAAAGCTTAACCCAAAATATCCAGGAAATATCCAAAATATCCATGAAAATGCCAAAGCTTAGAATAACAGGTACAGAAGAAGTTCAACTCAAAGGCATAGAAAAAAATCTTAGAAAAAAATCTTTCCCTACCTAAAGAAAGATATGCCTATGAAGAAACAAGCAGCTTACAGAACAGCAAATAGACTGGACCCAAAATAAATAAATAAATAAATCTTCTCGCCACATAATAATCAAAACACTAAACATACAGAGTAAAGAAAGAATATTGAGAGCTGCAAAGGAACAGATTCAATGCAATGCAATGCCCAGCAAAATTCTTCAAAGACCTCGAAAAAATAGTACTCAACTTCATATGGAAAAGCAAAAAACCCAGGATAGCCAAAAGAACTTCTGGAGGTATCACAATCCCTGACTTCAAACTCTACTACAGAGCTACAGTACTGAAAACAGTCTGGTATTGGCATAAGAACAGACAGGAGTTCTGGAACCAAATAGAAGACCCGGATATCAATCCACACATCTTTGAACACCTGATCTTTGATAAAGAAGCAAAAAATATCAAATGGAAAAAAGAAAGCACATTTAACAAGTGGTGCTGGCATAATTGGATATCAACATGTAGAAGAATGAAAATAGACCCATATCTATCACCATGCACAAAACTGAAGTCCAAAACTCAAAGACCTCAACATAAAGCCGGCCACACTGAACCTTTATAGAAGAAAAAGTGAGAAGTACACTTGACCACATTGGCACAGGGAACCACTTCCTAAATATAACCCCAGCAGCACAGACACTGAGAGAAACAATGAATAAATGGTACCTCCTGAAACTGAAAAGCTTCTGTAAAGCAAAGGACATGGTCAACAAGACAAAACAACAGCCTACAGAATGGGAAAAGATCGTCACTAACCCCACATCAGACAGAGGTCTGATCTCCAAAATATACAAAGAACTCAAGAAATTGGACACCAAAAGATCACATAATCCAATAAAGAAAAAAAAAATGGAGTACAGACCTAAACAGAGAACTCTCGACAGAGGAATCTAAAATGGATGAAGACACTTAAGGAAATGTTCAACATCCTTAGTCATCAGAGAAATGCAAATCAAAACAACTCTGAGATTCCATCTTACACCTGTAAGAATGGCCAAGCTCAAAAACACTGAGGACAACTTATGCTGGAGAGGTTGTGGGGAAAAGGGAACACTGCTGCATTGATGGTGGGAATGCAAGCTGGTATAGCCCCTTTGGATGTCAGTGTGGCGATTTCTCAGAAAATTAGGAAACAACCTTCCTCAAGACCCAGGAATACCACTTTTGGGTATATATCCAAAGGATGCTGAATCGTGCCACAAGGACATGTGCTCAACTATGTTTATATTAGCTTTGTTTGTCGAAGCCAGAACCTGGAAACAACCTAAATGCCCCTCGACCGAAGAATGGAGAAGGAAAATGTGGTGCATAACGACAGCTTGAATTTTGCAGGAAAGTGGATGGAGCTAGAAAACATTATTTTGAGTGAGGTAAACCAGACACAGAAAGACAATTATTACATGTTCTCACTCATAGGTGGTTTTTAAACATAAAGCAAAGAAAGCCAGCCTACAAACCACAATCCCAGAGAACTTAAGACAACAATGAGGACACTAAGAGAGACTTACATAGACCTAATCTACATGGGAAGTAGAAAGTAGAAAAAGACAAGATCTCCTGAGTAAATCAAGAGCATGGGGACCTTGGGAAAGGGTTGAAGGGGGGAGGGGAGAGGCAGGAAGGGGAGCAAAGAAAAATGTAGAGCTCAATAAATATAAAAAAAAGAAAATAAAATTACAAATGAACAGTTAAGAGTATATGCTCCAATTCAAGTCACTTTTGATGCAGTGAATAAAAATAAATACATGAATTTAAGGCTTTCTAATCTTAAAAAATTAATATGGCTACTTCAGAGAGGATTAGTGATTCTTAATTTGTAAAAGTTCATATATTTACTGAACTGCCAAAAACAAGTTTTGAATGTTGACAATTGCCTTTTGGTCTCTTAGAACAGGACCCTATTATATGTTTTCTGGTTTACAGCTGAATTCATAGCAGCTGTGAGGCTAAGAAATGCCAGCAACCAATTAGGCAAGCACAAACCTTGTCTTGCATGTAAAGTATAATTGGTTGCAAATGCAGGAGACAAGAGCCAAAATAAATCAGTCAAAAGTACTGACAAAATTTTACTACAATCATTCAAAAAAGCAGAATACTTACTATATAGCAGATATATTTATTTTAAAAAGGACAAACATGGAAAAACTAAATTCCTTTCATATTCAAGCAGCTTTTAAGAAGGCTGCAGCTGTTTACCACAGACCTAGGAATACAAACTCAGTGTTCTGTGGGTAATTATTCAAATTACAGGTTTGAGGTATGCTCGAGTATACAAATGACAAATATTCCCCGAAAGTGAATAATATTTTATCAGTAATTCTTAAAGTTTCTACAAAACTTTCTCTTTTCTTATTTAACATCTTAATATCTAAATAATACATAAAATTTGTACAAAATACACTCAAAATGTAAAAATTAATAAGTAATTAGTAAAATAAAACTTGAATTATAAAACTGTTTATAATGTTGACTTTCAAACATTTTAGAGTTGTTAAATTCTAGGGTTTGTACTTGTGGTATGATAAGTTTAAAAATAAGAAAAAGTTATTTATAATTAAAATATACTTAAACAAATCATGGGAGATACACACATGTATAGTTATATAATAAACAACACAAAATATATCTTGTGTTACAATAAATTTGAATATAAGATTCTTGGACCAACAGGCATGGAGAAAACCAGAGTGCAAGCCCCAGGCCCCAAACAGTGTGAATAACTCCTCCAAGTTGTCCTCTGATCTCCATACATGCGGCACGCACACACGTGCACACAAAATAAATGTAATTTAAAAAATTTAACTTCTCTAGTTTGTCTATTCTTAAGCAATCTCCTCAAACTTTCAGTAAGAATATGGCTACATAATTTAAAGTTTCAGTGTTTTACTGCACAGACTTTTAAAACTAAGCTACATTATTGCCTTCTGTGTCTCAGGCAGGAGAGAAGAAAAGCATGCATAAATACCCATTCTCAGAACAAAGAAGTAACTTTTATTACAAAACTTTAATTCTATAAAATTCTATACATATTAGGAATACATGCCTGGCTCTTTCCAGAGGGAATGTTAATCAGCAGTTGGTAAACAGATATCTGAAAGAGCTTTCTTCAAGGTGGAGTCCCTGCCAGAGAATCTTGACGAATTATCCTAGAGCCCACAGACCGCACTCTGTGCCATTTGTAATGTGTGACTTGTTAAACTGTCTTAACTCTTCCTTTTTCTTCCCTTACTATTTTTTTGCTCTAGTTAAGGCTGATTGGGCATGAAATCTTCCTGCCAGAGCCTCCTGAGTGTTGGGATGACAAGTACTTACTATCATGTCTGTCTTCTCATGTTACATGTGTTGATTCTAGTCAAGTTTATACTTAGTTATAGAACAACTGCCAGTGTTCTATATAATTGAATATAATTCAAATGTCTGAATACATCTTTTTGAGTCATAACAAAATATTTTATGCTGATTAGCCTCCCCCCCATATTTTGGTCTAAGGAGATCTGTCTCAAGACCTTTTTTAAAAAAGAGATAATTCCATTCTTCAAATGATTCAAAAAGCATGTTCTTTGGGAAACATAATAACAACCCATTGCTAGGAAAGTTCAATACAATGATATTCTATAATTAACAACATAATAGGAGAGGGCTAGAGGAAGATTAGTAAATATCTTAGAACACAAAGACTAAAAGCACTAAAGATGCTACAAAAGCATCACCTAGAAAGTGAAAGACAAAGTACACAGTAACAGTCAGCCCTGATTCATTAACTGCCTAATGGCTGTTTAGCTCTAACAGTAAATACAGGTTTGTTCCTGAAGGGTGAAAGGCCAGAAAGGAATCAGCTGAATTTTCAGAGATTATAAAGGCACAGATGAGTAGGCAGGTCCAGCAGAAGTCAAGTTCTCAAGCTGATATCTAGGTTTCACTAACTAATCTAAGCAGTGAAGAGAATCCTTACATTATACCATCAACAGCTTTGCTGGAGCAAGGTGTCATTAGAGAAGAGCAAATACCGCGCCAGCTGACACTCGTAACTAACTGTACTGTTGCTATTTAATAAATCCCTAGGGAATGCGACTTTGCCCAACATAGTTCTTTCTATTTTGGTTCATCACACTTATGTTACTCTTATTACCAAATTTAAAAGCTCTAGCATGGTCTTTCTTAGACTTTATACATAAACCTGACATTTTGATGGGGGTGGAGAGAGACACAATATAGCTTAGACTTTTCATCAAGAAAAGGTAACTTCAAAACAAGATACACTTTCACCCATACTGCATACAAATTATTTTCTCCCAATGAAAAAAGTTTCATCGGCAGTCCACTATTTTGAGAAGGGATATAAAAACTAACTGCTCAGTTCCTTTGGGGTGACCCGGAAGGGTTTCCTCTTTGTTATTCTGGGATAACTGAGCTACACTATACAACAGAACAATTATTTGAAAGAGTTCACTGTAAAGCCCTTTGCAAGATTAAATCACTGTGATTCCCTAATGTCTTCCATATTTGGAGTTGGTAAGTGAAGATTTAAAAGTACCAACATTGAACTGTAACTAGAATATAAAAGCTCAAATTCTAAAATGATTATGATTACAGCTGAACCAATAAAAAAACTTTGTTTTCTTTTTTTTTTTTTTTTTTTTTTTGGTTTTTCGAGACAGGGTTTCTCTGTGGCAAAAACTTTGTTTTAAGGCCCTAAAATATCCACTTAATGTGGTGACAAGAAATGACACTGCAGTTCCACTTGCAGAGGTTCCTAACTGTGGAAGGAGAGAACCTACTCCACAAAGTTGTTCTCTGACCTCCACATGTGTGCTGCAAACATTCAACCACACAACCAACACATAAAAATTTTAAATCCCTAAGTAGGGGTTATTAACTAAGTAAATTTAAACACTTGGGAACTTTAAAGGACATCTTCACATGTCCCCCTGTGATAAAATATCCAAAATAGATCTGGGCTAAGAAAAATGCCTTGTTCTCTAGAATACTGCAATTTTATGCACCAATGTTGCTAAAACAACACATTCTGCTGAATCTACCGAGCAATCTTACCTAAAGACTAATTCTTACTCGAAGGAAATTCCACTCAAGAACTGGCTATAGAGGTATCTTCTCTTGTGCCCGAACACACCCTTACATGAGAATAACACTATAACGTTACTACATCCTCAATTTCTCATCACAATCTCTTCTACACCACCAATGGAATTCTGTGATAGTAGTGGCTAAACAACTTTCTCAAATTTCTGTTTTCAATGTCTGGTCAAATAGACAAGAGCCATTCCTTCAAGTTCTTAAATAGTTAAGGTTAAATAGAGAATACAAAATTACATAGTCTAAAGTAAAAGATATACAAAGAGTGGAGTTATAGGAGCTCAGTGCGGACAGTGTGGCTAAAGTCAAGCTACTGAGTTTCATTTTATACACATCAAGTTTGGGGCTATCTACCTAGTAGTGCTATCAAGTAAGCTGGCTGGTTCTGGGGTAGTCCAGCTGAAGAGAAAAGCTTCAGCACACCAGTTTCTCACCAACAAAGATAATGTCCTAAAGAGGATGAAAAAAAAATGGCTCTCAAGGAGAACATATATCAGATATTACAACAGTTCAGGGCATTCCCAAGGGCCACACACATGAAGAGATGCACAAACAACAGATATCTGTGGTATTAAAATTTCATTGTGAGGGAGTGACAAGGGAAAAATGTAAAAAAGGCTCTTTGGGTGGAATAAAAATAATAATGACGATGATGATGATAATACAACACTTGTAGAAACACTGATTCACATAGCATTTAAAGGCTAAATGTGATCACAGAGAACAAGCACAGAAATCCTAGGTTTCCATTTGTCTACGCAAGGCAACTAATGGTAGCAGTACAGGTGATCCAGATGTTGTCAGAGACAAGGAAAATCCAGCAGAGTATTAGAACACAACTGAAGAAGGTATTTCAAAAGGAAAGAGAAGCAACCATCAAATTCTGCTCCCGATCCAAGCTGGAGTAAGAACAATGCCTAATGTTGTAAAGGCAAAATGAGGGTCTGACCACTAGGCACTTTGCAGGCAGAAAGGTAAATTCTCGCTTTGTGGAAGGCAAATAGTCAAGTTCCAGCAAACTAAAAAGAATCAATTCTTTGACCACTGATCTACTTCAAGGATTTTAATCCCTACTAATTTTTTCTCACTAGAAAAAGGGCCAACAAGATGGATAAAGTGAATAAAAGAAAAGCACTTGCCACCAAGCCTGGCAACTTGAGTTGGAATGGCAGGACCTACCCAGTAGAAGGACAGAATTAACTTCCCAAATTTGTCTTCTGACTTACACATGCATACACTCCTTTCATACAGAATCTACAAATGATGCACAAGCATGCATATCAATAAAAGACAAGTAAATAAAATGCTGATATATTCAGCTACTAATAAAATGTAATCATGAGAAAGAATGAGACTATTGTGCTCAAATACTCTACAGGAGGGGGAAGGGAAGGCCCACACATACATTCCCAGCACTGGGTGAAGCTGAGGCAAAGGACCATCACAAGTTCTAGGCCAGACTGAGCTACACAGTTAAATTAAATTATAAATCATTTTATACAGTTATTGTGTAGGGAAGTACATAATGAAACATATCTATACTACATATAGGTATCTAGATATACACAGGCACACTTGCTGAAAGACAAAAGAGCTCTCACTTAAGAAGTCGGTAACACTGGAAGGACAAATGGTTGTGGGCAAAAAGGATGGAGACTTTTCAATACATGTACATGCTATCTGGAACTTAATGGTTAACCATGGGGCTATACTGCTAATCAAAATCGGTAATTACACTTAAGAAAATTTAAAGTATACATTAAGAGCAATAGTGCACATCACTTTGTCATGTCATGCATTTTATGCCTGGAGATGAGCAACACAAATTATATATATATATATAAAAAAAAAAGAATGTCAAAGCTTGTGTAGAAAGAGTAGCATGGCTACTCCACTTAAACACTGACTCAGCAAACTGTCAATCTTGTATAGAGACCATCTGCTAGGTAGTGGGGACAAAGCAGACCTGGAGTCTGACCAGACAAAATTAAGCAGTTAATACACTCTCATGAGCATTCTGACCAAATAAACAGATGGGATGCAGAACATAAAACTTGGATTCATCTTAGGAATAAAAAGGGTGGGATGTTTAACAATAGCTAAAAAGAAAAAGGAGTTACCAGCATGTCTGGAGTAGCCTATGTTTCAAACTAAGTGACAAGAATGATGCTATCAAGTGGGGCAGACTGCTCAGGCTTGCTAAGAAACAGCAGGTAATCAAAGGTGAGAGATCTTCCAGAAACTGTTGCAGCAACATAGACAAGTTTCCAGCCTGACCAAAGTCATGGTGCAGGGATGAATTAGAAGGGTGAAAGAGTACTTGAGCATTTCATTAAGACAACTGAAGATAGAACATGAGGTCCAGAGCAAAGAGCTAAGGAAGACAACTTGGTTTCAGAGTTAGGCAAAAGAAAAAGTAAAGTGATGACATACATCGACACTTAAGGACTAGTTCAATTATGGGCTCGCTGAATAAGAAGTTTATGAAACATTCAAGAGGAGATATGTAGTAATACATTAAATAACATTGTGTTTCTAGAACCATTCCGCCTAGGCTAAAAAGAATTCAGTTTACCTATATAGCGAGAACTATGTGAGAAGTGCTTCAGGTTTAGGACCAATACCCGAGGTACTTGATCTCTCGGAGAATAGATAAAGCACCCTTAAATAGGGAAGGAAAGATATGGGGTATAGCAGGAAGACAGAAAATTCTACTGTATACTTTAAATAACGGCTTTTAATAAAGACATAAGAATTGGTAAGATTAAAAGCAATGTATCACTCAAAATAAAACTGCAACTGAAAGAACAGAGAGAATACCTACTGTTCTGGGGGATTGTGTATGGGGAAAAGAGCATCAACAATCCAAATGTAACTGTAAAACAACAGGTTTATAAAACTGAAGACCTTGGGAGCTGACAGGGCCCCGAACTGATCAATTATATCAGCACTCTTACCAAGTTGTAATTGAACACATTTTTGTGACAATACCCACTGCCCATCTAGCAAGCATCTGCTAGAGCATCTTCCTGTCTAGACCTCTGAATCTCATCAACAGGGAGGTCAATATGTTTGTTATACATACATTCAGATTAATTAGATTCTTTAGATACACAGAGATTGTATTCTGCCTAGATAATCTTCAACCACTTCAAGGATCTGTAGAAGATGGCATTTAAATAACTTAGAGTTACGTTGACATGAGACATGATTGCTCCTGACAGAACCAATCTATTTCCAAGAGAATGTTGAGCACCGAAGACACTTCACTTGGAGTTTTGTTTTCTTCTTGGCACAATTGGCCTTTGGGCAAGGAACTGTCCCTGCCTTGTCCACTGACAAGTAAGTACATGGTATCTGGACTGGATAAGCAGGACACAAGGAAAAGGATGGCCAAACCTTGCCAAGACAGGGTAAGACGGTTCTGAAAAAATCTCCTGCCTCTGAAAATGGTCTGTCAGTTACGCTAGGCCTTAGCCAAAGTTGGTTGCTTCAACATTGCAAATGAGACTTTGGGTGATTGCTCAGGTAGCTAATTGTCTCTGTCATATTCTACTGGCTTTGGAAGCTGTTTGACTGCACTTCCTGGCCACTCCAGTAATACTACCTTCCTTCTCAGGCCTTTGATGGGGTTGAAGATTAGATAGTCGTAGTTACCTTCCTCTCATGATTTAGCCAAGCTTATTTCCAATGCAAGATTTATACTCTTTTGTCATGTGTTTCTTGCTTAATATTGCTTATGTTCTTTGTAATTTTATACTTGATATCTATTCCTATTGTATATAGTTTTGTATTGGGTTTAGATAGCTCTTGTTTAGACAAAAGGGGGAGATTATGGGGAACCTTGTTAGCCAATCATTTTTAAGAGGTGGGTCTTTTTTTTTTTAAGATTGTTTATTTATTTATTATGTATACAATGTTCTGTGTGTGTACATGTCTGCAGGCCAGAAGAGGGCACCAGACCTCATTACAAATGGTTGTGAGCCACCATGTGGTTGCTGGGAATTGAACTCAGGACCTTTGGAAGAGCAGGCAATGCTCTTAACCGCTGAGCCATCTCTCCAGCCCCCAAGAGGTGGGTCTTAGTTAAGGCATAGCTTCGCTGGGATCCAGGGTAGGTACTCTCTCTTTGTGCCTTTTCCTGTGGGACATTGCTATGCTTGGATTTCTTGTTTCCTGTTTCATGAGTTTTCCCCTTATAATAAATAAAATATAATTGTTTCATCCTTAGCTAACCGGGTTATTTCAACACAGTATTTTACCAAATATCTGCCTGTGACTAAATTCCAAGATTTATCTCTAGTGAATTAGAAGTCTCTAATTTTTCTCATTTGCCAAATCCTTACATCCACTTCTCTTTAGTGTCCCACAGTAAATTACAGTTGTTACCTATAAAATTATTGCCTCCCAAACCAAACTAAGACTCCACATACATTTAAAGCTGTTTGCACCCCAAAGTCAAACAGAAAATAAATTTCATGTGCTTACATCTTAGAGCAGAGATATGCTATTGTTAAATCATTTTATAGTCAATATTGGCCAATCTCAAGGATGACGCATCAAGAAGCAATGCTTGAATTGGACATTCATCATAATATCCAACTATAAACTTACTATGTCCATAGGCTGAAATAAAGAAATTATTTATTCCAGTTGTCAAATATATCTGAATCTTTCTCACTGCACTACATAGTCAATATACTAAGTATGATTTTAAAAAAAAAAAATTCTGGTGCTGGAGTATAGCTCAGTTGAATAAGTAACTGCCTAGCATGTAGAAAACTCAGAAAAGTAATGGCCTAACATGTGCAAAGCCTTGAGTTCAGTCCTTAGAACTGAATAGGGTGTAGTAATTCCAGTGCTGGGGACGGGGAGGCAGGAGGATCTTAAATTCAGGGTCATCCTCCATTACATAGTGAGTTAAGTACAGCCAGCCTAGCACACACGCGATTCTGTCTTAAAAATAAAGAAGCAAGAGGCTGAAGAGATAACTCGGTGGTTAAGGGCACTAGCTGCTTCTAGAGGTCCTGAGTTCAATTTCCAGCAGCCACATGGTGGCTCACTTCTGGTATAAAGTCATACACGCAGATGGAATACCCATACATTAAATAAATAAATCTTAAAAATAAATAGAAACAAACATGAATTCCATGGTTTAATTCATCTTTATTCTTAAAGTATTATATATTACCATTAATTGGCCCATTATTTTCAAAGGAGATCTAGACAAAGTTTGCACATCCCTTTCCCCTTTTTAAGTTCACAGAGATTTCCCGTATGCTTCTGACAGAATAAACAGGAGAAATCTGGGAGGAGGAGAAAAGGAGGATGCTGGGGCCAGTCACACAGTCCCACGGTGTAAGAAAAGAAAAAAGCCCAGAGTCAAAAGGTACATCGGATAATTTAAGTTAAGGAAAGCTGGCTAGAAATAAGCCAAGCAGGGCATTTATAAGAAAGAATAAGCTTCCATTTGTGTGATTATTTGGAAGCTGGGTGACGGGTAAAGAAAAAAAAAAGGGTAAAACACACAACAGCAACAATTAGCACAAGCGATGCCACCACATAACAATCATTTAAGGTCTATATTCCAAAATACTTCACACTCTAGTGTGTGAATGTGCAAGTTTTATTATAACGGGTAAAGAGAAAAATATTATCAAAAAATAAGAAAGGTCTAGACAAACTAAACCCACGGCCCTGCAATCGTTCTACCACTGAGCGACACTCTTAGCCCTGGAAATATGAACTTTACTTTAAACAAATCAACAGTGCTTAGAATTGAACCCAGAATCTACCACTAAGCTACATGTCCAGATGACGTGTGACTTTTGAGAAAGACATTTGTTTTCTCACTGTACTCTTTGAATACAACAAAAAGCTGACACAATTAGTTGACAATGAGTTGATATGGTATTTCACTGTGTTTTCATTAGACAAGACCCCACTGCCCATGCATCTGAACTTACTTTGCTCTCTATGTTATCTATGTGGCACAGCATCCACAGCTTCTATGAATCCCTAAGTACTTGAATGTTTAGTATGAGAAAACACTATTGTCTATTTTTTAAAGAGTTTTATCTTTTTAAAATTTACCTTTGTGTGTAAAGTACAAGGGTGTTTTCCCTGTATGTATATCAATGTCCACATGCATTCCTAGTACCCTTGGAAGCCAGAAGAAGGAATTGGACTATAGCCTGTTATGAGCTACCATGTGGGTGCTAGGAGTTGAACCCAAGTCCTTCAGAAAAGCAGCCAATGCTCGTCCCTTCTTACATCTACTTCAGCTTTGCACCAAACGTGCTCAGCGTGTCTCAACTGCACACATGTAATGATATATTGAGGAAAAGACCCTATTATCAAATTCATTTGGTGTGTGTGTGTATCTTACAAACGTAAACTGGGGTTAATTTTATTGATTTCTTAAAAAGTGTGCCTGTGTTTTGACTGCAGTTCTTCATATATGACCAGGCATCAATTTTCAGTTTGTGGTATCATATCAAGGAATCAACGTTTCAGATCTGCAGTTTCAGACCGTAGATTTTCATATTAGAGGTAGCTTTTAAAAAGTTGGTGGGTGACATAAAGAAAATCAACTTTGCTCCAAAAGTAGACCAGAAGAATAAAGCTTAGTTTTATCTAGAGTTTAAAGTATATATTTTTTTTCTTTTCTGGTTTTTCTGTGACTTTGGAGCCTGTCCTGGAACTAGTTCTTGTAGACCAGGCTGGCCCCGAACTCACAGAGATCCGCCTGTTTAAAGTGTATTTAAAGTGTATGTCTATCCTTTAAGCTAAGAATGTTTAAACAAATACTTGCAAAACAAACAAGTATCTTAAGCAATTACTTTAGGTTACAGAGCAGAGGATATTAAACCAGAAACTGGCTGAATTCAAGAATTGAGCTTTGCAAAGAGTAATGTAATTTTGTTGCTGCGGTTCTGTGTTTTACCACATAGCCTAGACTGGCCTCAAACTTGTGGAGATCCTCCTGCCTCAGCTTCCCTCTGGTGTGCTGCATTCTAGAGATTCTACAAGTAGCTGGTCGATATACTATTATCCAATCAAACTGTGGCTAGAAAGAGTAGATCTCGAGTGCTTGTCCTTGGGTTTCCACCCTGGTTTGTTTTAATGCGTTTCAGCAAGCGCAAGCTTAACTGGTTCTTCTCTGCTTCCTCCAAAATTAAGAAGTATATATAGACATGTGGCAGTGAAAGTTAACACACAATCTTTCCTACACATCTGCCACAGGATGGAGTGGATAGATAAATAGATTCCTAGCTTTTTGTGATAGTGGTGGAAGCAAAAATGACTTCCAGAAGCCTTCAATTGCTAACTCGTTACCTTTATAAATGATAAAATGTTCAAATTTGATCTCACCAATTTGACAAATGTAAGCTTTGTTACAAATTGATCGTTTTCTAAGCTCCTTTCATAGTAATGGAGGGAATTCTATTACAGGGTCTTGTGTTTCTCAAAAAGAAAATTAATATTCACAAAGTATAAAACATCCTATCATCAAAACAACATTTGCTAGCATTTAGTAGTCACTAATTAGCATCTGACCAGGCTATGTCCTTTTTGAACCATGTGAACTTGGCAAATTCTGATTCTGCACCCATAAAATGATGCATCTGCTGTCTTTCTACTCTGCTTATTACTTCATATGGTCCCTGTAAGAACCCAATTAGATAATATGTTTAGAAGCAACTGGAAAACTATGCCTAATAAATATAACACCAAAGCAATACCATCTTAATCACCTGCAAGAGGAAATTACCAATCTACAAAAATACCCAATCTATCCTGGTCCCACAACAGTCACATAATTACTATTGTAGTCTTACACTGCCCATTTTTAATTATTTGTTGTAACTCTATTCATCAGAAGCCTATAAAATGGCATGTAAGGATGAACTAGTAGAATAATAAATGGCAAAGCATACCTCTCTACCCTAAGCTCCAACGTTCCTGACGGCTCTCTGAAATTCCCATCTCCTCTGCTTTTCAGATACCTTAATGAAGACACTGTTTTCTCAATGTTTAATTAAGAAACAGGAACACTCTACCTCCTTTTGTGCAATCATTCTTGGTAGTCAGGTTTCTATGCCATACAAAGCGGGTTAACTAACACTGACAAGCTATGTGATCTACACAGGTTACTCATGTTGATCCATGACTCAGTTTCCAAGCCCATTAGACAACAAATCAACTAAGAGACCAATGCCACCTCAGCTGCACTTTTCAAATATTTACTATTTTTCAGCAGTGCCCCAGTTCCGTAAAGGGTAACCAGTCACTGTTACTACAGATTTTTTTAGTTTAATAGGGGAGTTTAAAAAATATTTTTCCCAATACAGGCTATCTGTGTAACTGTAGTTTTTAAGAGTCACTGAATTCTAAAATGGACCTGAATCAAGTAAAATTAAGGCATAAGCAAGAGAATGTGTCTATTTTAAGAAATCATTCCAATTTCATACCCGTTTACCTATGAATGAAAACAATCTCTAGACTCTAAGCCAAATTCTTGCCATATCTAACCTTATAATATTGGAGGGGGGGAGCAAAATAATACAAAATTCAAATAACCAGAAAACCTTAGATCATTCTGCTTCAATCACCCCTGAGGATCCTGGATTAAGAGGCCACCAGGGAAGGGGACTCACAGTGGGAAGATGGTAGTTCAGAAATCAGCACAGATAGAGGATTTTATTTCCTGATAAAATTCCAGTTGACTGACTAATTAAAATAATGCAAGGATTGATTCTCTCCTCCCATAACAAACATCCTGGAGACTGAACTCAGGTCATCAGGCTGAACCTTTTCACCAGCCCTAACACAATGTTTGAAAACAAACTCTAAAAATGAGCAATGCACTCACTCAACTGGGACCCACATGGGCGTGTGGGGTGAGGCACAGATGTACTCAAGCAAGCAAAGTATTTTAATCCTGTGAGCGATGACATCTTCACATGCCTCCACTGCACTCTCTATATGAAAACCTACTTTAGCCATGCAGTCTAAAAACATTAGGCAGTACGGTTCTAAGTAACAAAGCTTAAGCAAATATGCTATCTCATGAATGAGATGACTTAGGATGACTTAGGAATTCAGAAGCTCACTGGTAATCTGGTTTTAACCATCAGTGAGGACTTCCTGGAATTAGAATTTTTGCAAGATCTTCAAAGACACAAATGGGTCCATTTTGGTTTACGATTTGGCCTTTGGAATTCTTTAATATATGACCATCATTGATAGGAACAAAAACCATGCATGCAGTGCAGTGTTGCCCAGTAAACAGAAGGCTGAAGTGGCTCTTCTTTACTCCTGTGATTTCAGGTCTCAGGAATCAGTGTTTATTTAACCACAAGGTTGGTTTATTTATTACAAAAAACATTGATATTTTATCCAATCACTGATCTGCTGCAGAAGGAAGAAAGCAAAAACAGACCCTTAAAGTGAATAGAGAGAAAGTTTGGGGGAAATCGTCCAAACATGAAATTCAACTGTGAAACACTTTGAATGCTATTTCCTTTAGAGGTTACCCACTTTTTCAGGGCTGAAGATGTAGTTCAACTGCTGAGTGCTTGATCCCCAGGACCATATAAATTGGCACTCAGAAGGTGGAGGCAGGAGGCAGTCAAGGTTCTCAGCAACAAAACAAGTTCAAGGCCAGATTGAGATTACAAGGTCTCCAAAAATAAGATGTGAAACGTTTTGAAAGAGCTACCCACCTTTACCCTTCTGCATCCAAGACACTTAAGCATTTACAACCAATAGTTAGCACAGTACACACTGTACTGACATTACACTGTACTTCTTGTGAGAAGCCACTTCTTAAAATGTTGTCTAGGTTACTATAACCTGGAATATAAAGCTCTCATGTGTCAGAATTTCTGCTATAGGTTGAAGTTGAAGGCAGAAGGAACATTATTATAAGCCCATATCCTAAAATTACCATAGTTAAGACTTGCAAGACTGTAAGAACTTACATTTTTATTATACTTCCAAGTTTTGAATTAACACGTAAATCCTGCATTTGTTGATATACAGCTAATCCGCATTCACCAAAAACTAGAATGTCATGAAACAGCATTAACAATTACAAGAAAGCAATCTGCAGAGAAATAATAAAGTAAACTCCAATCGAAGTAAAGGAAACAACTCTTTCCCATTTGGTAACTTCTAAAGCTCTACAAGTTATCATTTATTTCCTTATACACAAATTATGATGCTTCCAGTTACCACAAATTACTTCAGAAGCAAAGAGGAAGGAAAAAATCATCAGCCGTATAGGGTCTTCCCAAACATCATAAATAACAGGAAAACCAATCTACTCATATCTATTGACATAACTTGGTCGAATTTGGTAGAAATCAAAAAGTGGGTGTCATATCCACGCCCTTATTAACTAGGGTAAAGGATGGTGAATAGGCCAAAAGTAAGTAAAAAGAATTGGTTATGGGGGAGATGCAGTCAAAAATCAACTCATAATTCAAGCTAACCAGCTTTTCAATATTCGAACTAAGGAATATAACTTCATTCATCCCCTTTTTCTCATTATTTCCTTTACAATATAAACGATTTCCATTTTACACTTCGAAATCAGTGAAATAAAACATTTTCCCCCAAGAGGAATCCGCAAAAACAACTATAAGACTACGGGTCTTGAAAAAAAAAATGAATTAAACATGTGTCTTCACCTCGCCTTACACTTTTCTCAGTTACCTCCCGAGGGTGTGAAAAATATCAACATCCGGTCTCCCACCCCCACCTCTCAGTAGTGCCTCGAGTGGACTGCGTCCACATCTCTCGTCCTCTCCATCCCTTCCTTTCACGACCATCACCTTGGCAAAGCGTATCGAGCATTTCTTTCCGTTGCTCCCCCCACCCCTTTTCATGGCCGAGTGCAGCATTCTCTGCATCCTTCTCCCAGGAAAGGGACGAGCAAAAAGGAAAGCAGAGCGTGCTTGGAGAGAACAGGCAAAGGGGCCTGACAACCGGAGAGCAGTTAAAAACAACCGGATGGTTGCCCATCGGCGTCTGCCTGGCAGTCGGCTCTCTCGGTGCTGAAACCCCCCGATCTTCACGCTCCCACCCTCGCCACGCCACGGCTGCAGAGACCGGTAAAAGGCAGAGACGGGAGAGCGCGAGGCACGGTCAGCCCTAACGGAGTCCCCGGGGAGGGCCGTCAAGCCGGGAGCGGCCCCCGCCCGGCCAGCCCTGCGGCCGGGGCCCCCGCACTGCAGCGGCGCCCGGGCGGACCCCACGCCCGCCTCATCCGCACAACGCCGCACACAAAAGCGCCCGGGCCGCCGCCTTCCCGCCCCCACAACCCCGCGGAGCAATCAAAGGGCCGGCTGGCCCGGCGCGGCTCACCATCGCTACGCTTGATTTCCACGTAAATCCCGATCTGGATCTTGCCGAAGTTGGCCGTTGCCATCACCTCATCCGGAGCGGCGGCTGGCGGGCGGAACAGGCGGGGAGGGGGCGGGGTGGCGGCGGGAGGGGCAGCGGTGGCCCGCGGCCGCGCCGGCCCGGGAGGCAGCGTGGACGCGAGCGGGGCCGCGGCGAGCGGCGGCGGACGAGCGGGCGGAGGCCCCGGGCCTGCGGGAGGGCGAACTGGCGGGCGGGCTGGCGAACGCGCACGCCGGGCGTCGGGGGTGAAGCGAGGGCCGCAGTCGTGAGGCGGCGCGGGGGAGAGTGGGAGGGCTCGCGCCGCCCGCCCGGACCGACGCTGGGGGGGGGGGGGGGGGGGGAGGCGGGGCGCCGCGCGCCTGCGCACTTACGGCCGCCCGCGTCTTCCTGCCCGGCGCCCGCGCGCTCTGGCTGCAGGCGGCCCCGCCCAGCTCCTCTGCGGCCCGGAGGCCGCCGGCTCTAACCGTCGCTGGCACCGGAGCGCGCGCAGCCCGGCTCAGGTACGAGCCCGCGCCGCGTTCAGCGCGCGGCCTAGAAGGCGCGGGAAAGCAATGAGCCATACCTCCCAGAGGTCCGGCTTCGTCTTGACGCTGCAGCGGGAATGGTTTGAGGGCCACGTGCTGTCGAGGCTTTTGGAGCGAGGGGCTGAAGGGACCGATGACAGGACACCCGGTGTGTGTCTGTGGGGACTTAGAACCGGGTGCCACTTCGAGGTGGCCGGCCCAAGTACCCTTCCTAAGGCCAAGGCATGTCTGGTTCAGGCTTCCTAGTTATGGAGGGAAAAAAAAGGATTCCTCCACCCTAAGTGGAATTAAAGACCTTTGCCCCCAACTTCCCTGTTTATTGTCATTCAAAAGGAAGTCCCTCTGTGTAGCCTTCTTGATCCAGCCGGCTGGATGCTGTAGCATCAAGAGTCATTTGCCCTGGTCTATAAGGCCAACATCTCTGACTCAAAAGCAGAGCAGAGACTTGAATACGATTGAATAATGAGTCTCTTCTGCAGTCATCTGACTGGGCTGACTACATCTGCAATGTGGAGAGTGCCAACGCCTACCCCTGCCAAGCAGAGGGGACAAGAGACCATTGGAAAATGTTCAAGACCATTTTGAAAAGCAACAAACCTGAGACTGACTAGTAGTATTGGGACTTCACACGGAAGGAGTACATTTTCATGGTCTATTTTCCCTGGTTGTTGTTAAACTGCCTATAATGATTGAAAATACAGTCTTAAGATTCAGAATTTGGAAGTTGGATATTTATGTGTGAATGCATTTATTTGTGCCTAGAGTTTCCTACCTAATACAAGAAGCAGTTTGCTCAAGTAACTCCTTTAAAAAAGATGGTTTCTGAGCCTTTAGACACCGTGCCAAAGGAAAAAAAAGATAAACAATGTAGAAAAGACTTCTGCTTTTCTGCTCCAGAAATGACATCATAGGTCAGGACTTCTGTTTCAAAACAAGGTTGGACCAAATGAAGGTTCTGCTTCTGTCTTGTTTTTCTTTCTCTGTAGTAAGAGTTTTATATAGCTCTGGGCTGCTGGACAGCGGGGTTATTCTCTGATGTTTCTGTGCTGAGGTATGAAGTACCTGGTTATTTGCTTGCAAATTCTTTCAGGAAGGCAAAGAAATCCAATGATACAGCTGCTAAATTTAAAGTTGCTTTATAGGATGCTGTCTTATTATGATTGCTGACACATACCTTGCATCCTGTTGGTTATGTAATCAAGTCTTAACCTTTAATCCATATTACAAAGGTAGTCTAAAAATATGCACATCATCTTGTTGCATAAAAATGCCTGAGACACTTGACTAACCAAACACAAAGATCTTTCTGGATAAATCATACCCAACAGGCTGGTTTCAGGTATGGTTGATCTAGCATATGTTATATAGTAAACCAATATTTGCATTGTGAGCTTTGTAGCCACATGTCTTTCAGAAGAGTAGCCATAAAAATATGCAGTACCATATGTTTCCGTCAACATCCCGGAGAAAGGATACTGATTCTGATTCCATCACTATCAAAAACTATGACCCTGACTAGAAGTACTAAACAACTAATAACAAATCTCTGAGATGCATAATGCCATAAAAATATTGCTGGGAGTGTTGATGCACACACGCCTTTAAACCAGCCCTTGGGAAGCAGAGGTAGATAGACCTCTGTGAGGCTAGCCTGGTCTGACTGTAATGCAAGCAAGTCAGTTACCTTAATAGTCATAGATGTAAAATAATATATTGCTTTTAGGGTTGTTTGTAAATAAACCTTAGGATTCACCGAAGGAAAATGTTGCTAAGCTAATGAGTGAAATTTCAAGCCAAAGGTGACACTTTAACCAGTTACCTACTTGTGGTAGTTTAAATGAAAATGTCTTTCATAGGGTCACAAATTTGAGTGTTTGGTCCTTAGTTGGTGGAACTGTTTTTCAGAAGAAATAGGTGGCATGGCCTTGTTGGAGGAGGTATGTCACTAGAGGATGGGCTCTGAGGTTTCAGAAGCCCATGCCCTTCCCAATCTCTCTCTCTCTCTCTCCCTCCCTCCCTCCCTCCCTCCCTCCCTCCCTCCCTCCCTCCCTCCCTCCCTCCCTCCCTCCCTCCAAATTGTGAATAAAATATACGACCTCAGCTACTGCTTCAATGTCATGCCTGCCTGCCTGTTCCAAGTCCCTGCCCTGCTGGTAATGGACTCACATTGGGAACTGTAAGCCAGCCCCCAGTTACATGCTTTCTTTCATAAGTTGCTTTGGTCATGATATATCTTCACAACAACAAAACAATTACTACTAAGGCACTACTTCTTTATGAAGGCACAAATAGACTATGTATCTTTAGTTCTAGCCCAATTTTTGTGTGTGTGTGTGTGTGTGTGTGTGTGTGTGTGTTTATCCTGTGATTTGAAACTTTCCATTTGGTTTATCTATTCTGAATAACTTTGACAAAGCTTGTAGATCAAGAGATCAAGTGGAGAAGTCCAGTAGACAGGGTTGGCAGAAACTTTATTTGCTTTTATGGTCTGCTGTTTACCCTACTCTGTTTGGGGGAGTCAGTGATTCCAATCCCATCACATTGTAAACTAGCGTAATCTCACTGTAGTTTACTTCTTAGATGTTTTTAAAACACTTGGGAGATACAAATCCAAATTTCACCCTCTAGAACATTCCCTCTCCTCTGTTGGATTCCTATCTACTCCTGTAAGCATTGACCCTCCCTGTTTTAGAAAAGAAAATCCTTTGATCTTCCTATTTTAATTCCACTCTTCCCCCACCATAACTGTCCTCTCCCTGCCAAATTATCAAATGGGTCTGTTTGTGTTACTATAACAGAATACCTAAAAGTGGGTAATTTATTTTTTTAAGTCTTTTAAAAATAGTTCTGGAGGGCAAGAAGTCCAGGATATGGTGCTAGTGTCTAACAGAACCTCAGTGCTGCTTGCTACCATGACAGAGGGACAGGTGAACACATGGGGACACAGAGAAAAGAAACGGCTAAATTCTTCTAGAGTGGTATATTATTTATGTTTTAATAAATAAAGCTTGCCTGAAGATCAGAACACAAAGCAGCCACACTAGTCAGCCATACAGGCCAGGGAGTGGTGGCACACAGGGACAGAGGCAGAGGGATCTCTGTGAGTTTAAGGCTACCCTGTGCTACATAAGATTGAATCTGTTTAAAAAAGAAACAGAGCCCACACAAAGGTGATCTCAGCAGCCTTTACTCCCAGCACTAGGGAGGTGGAGACAGGAGCAAAGCCGCTGGGCAGAGAGAGTGGAATATAAAGATGAGAGAAGAGACAGGAACTCACTGGAGTGTGGAGTCTGAGGATTCCTGGAGACAGAATCTCATCCTTTTGATCTGTAGCTCCCTAGTAACTGGCTGCTTTGCTTTTCTGATCTTCAGGTTGTACCCCAATATCTATCTCTGGGTTTTTATTATTTGTGCTGCATTCATGTTGGTGTTTTGCCTGCATGCATGCCTACGTGAGAGTGTCAGATCTTGGAATTACCACAGTTGAGCTGCCATGTGGGTGCTGAGAATTGAACCTGGGTCCCCCAGAAGAGCAGTCAGGGCTCTTAACCACTGAGTCATCTCTCCAGCCCCATTCCTGTCTCTATTTATTTATTTATTTATTTATTTATTTAAGATTTCTGCCTCCTCCCCGCCACCGCCTCCCATTTCCCTCCTCTCCCCCAATCAACTCCCCCTCCCTCAGCAGTCTGAAGAATATTGAGACAGTGGCAATTAAACTTTAACTTGAGCTTTAGAAGAGACATTCAACCACAGTAGGATACCCGCTGCCTTTCCCACACCCATGCGTTTCCTAACCACTAATTTTGAATTGATTCCTCTACTGAACCATTTTTTTGAAAGCCAAAAGGCAGAAATTGCTGTACAGTGAACAGCTGCAGGGTAAACTTTTCCAGCTTTGTTTGTTGTAAATTCTTTCTAAAATGATTTACCTACTACGCTCTTGTCAGTGCTTCCTTGCTTGCCCTTTCCTGCTGCATCTTGGTTTGTATGTGTACATAGTGTAACATGGTTTTTAAGGTAGTGTAACTATGTCTAAAGTGTTGTAGATGTAGTTCTCTGTTGTGAGTTTTTTATTGACTTTCATCAAATCAGTTTCTATTAAATGTTTTGTATAATCATCATATTTATTTGATATCATTAAAAACAATTTATTATAAAATAAAATGAAAAATAAACTTTTACAAGGCAACCTCCTGTCACCACCACTATGTGAAGAAATTGATACTTTTTGTTTTTTATTTTTGGATTTCGGTTTTGTTTAATTTTTATTCATCCCAAGGACTTAACGGCTTTTTATATGGGATCTCATACAGCCCAAGCTGGCCTCACTATGTAGATAAGAACAACCTGGAATTCCTAATTCTCCTACATACTGTCATTACAACCATGTGCCACTGTGGTCGACTTATTTTTGATGTCCCACACAGAATGTTTCAATGATATTTGAACTAAGCACTGTATGGTTTTGTTGTTGTTTAGCTTGATTTTTCTATCATAGCCTCTGTATCTCTGCTGTGGTTTGAATGTGTTTTTCCCCCATAAAGATTCATGTGATTGGAGGTTGGTCCCAAAACAACAGGCATTTCAGTGGTTGAAATTCTGAGTTGGGACCTGGTGGGAGATGATTGGATCTTGAGAATACCATCCTCAAAAAGATTAACAACCCTCTCCAGAGAATGGGTTCGGTTTTATGTGACTGGATTAGTTGTGTTGAGAGCAGACCATTACAAATCAAAACCATCCTTATAAATAACCCCTACTACATGTATGTCTCTTTCCTCCTTGCTATGATGCATATAGACTCTAGATTATAGAGGATTCCTCACCAAATGCCAGAACTACGCTATTTGGACTTTCCACCCAGCAGAATTACAGGCCGGTGATGTTAGTTCATTTCCTCCCTGCTGTCACAAGGTACCTGACAAGGACGAGTCTATTGTGGCTCACAGTTTGAGGAATACATCCATCATGGTGGAGAACCTGTGACAGCAGAAATGTATGGCTGCTGGTCACATTGAATCTGCGCTCAGGAAAAGGCAGGGAACAGGAAGTGATGCCAGGCTACACAATCTCAAAACCTGTCTCCAGTAACCCACTCTCTCCAGGAAGGTTCTGTCTCCTAAAGGTTCTACAACCTTCCCAAACAGCATCATCAACTAGGGAACACATATTTAAACATGGGAGCCTATGGGACAAATTCCACATCCAAACCAGGCTACTTGTTTTTAAAGAAGCACACAACCACAACCATTCTGTTTAGCCATAGAAAACAGACCGAGACTTTTTAAAACTGAACACTTGACCTTCAGATACTACTTTGCTTTGGCTTAAAGCTGATGTATAAATACTGTCTCCAGATTTCCTATTAGACCTATGCTCTAAGTTCCAATACCACCTTCTATAATTTCTCAGACAGCTGTTTCCCTTGCTGTCCTTGTACTCACCAACTCTATCTGTACCCGGTCCCAGATCCCCATAATCCAGTTCCACCCACATCCTTGTCACCTACTCTAGTATATGGAACAAACAATGCAAACACTATAATTAAATGCTGATTGTGTGGTTCCAGCTTTAAGTATATACTAAAAGAAAGCCAGTGAGAATCCGAACAGTTGGGCAAGCTTTCTTAGTGCTCAAGCCTTTAAATGCCTTTTATGTTCTTTTGTTTTATGAGTAATGAGGAAGCACAATTTTAAAAAAGGAGTCAGTACTCCTGTGGCTTTTGCCAGGCTCCAAGGATGACTGGAATCTAAATGGGCAGTTGGCAGAAATGAAAAGAAAGAAATCCAAAAGAGGATATTTTTACATGATCACTCCAATGTGTCCGTTCTGAAGCCAGCCTGGGATACCTAATCAAAGTGTAAAAAGTCATTTTCCTTCTAACTAAAAAACATATACAGCCAGACACCCACAGTTAGATGCTTAGCCTAAAGTTTAGTCCAAATATGGACTACTTTCCCACTGTAGCTACTTTTATGTTCATTGACCTTTATGTTAATATAGATTATTAAAAATCATATTTTTCTGACAAGTACAGTATAATGAAAGTGATCTGGTTTCTAGGAGGGACACGTCCAGTGAGAACTATAGACCTTGAGTAGTTCAAGAAATCATTGACGAGGGTATAATTATGACAGGCCTTGGAAGCCAGAGAGAGATGCTTGCTCTCGATAAGGGCACCAGCAGGGAACTCCTTGAAGGCCAGACACAACATGAAGTCATAGTACCATGATATGATAAAAAGAGCACAGACTTCGAAGTGGCACTGACCTGGTTTCCAATACCAGTTTTGCGGCTTCTTAGGTGTGTGGCCTTGGGCAAGTCACTGGTTTCTCTGAGTCTCAGGTTTTTTCATCTATAAAACGGGAGTTATAGGTGCTGGGGTGATATTTCCGTTGGTGAAGCACTTGCCTTGTGAGCATGAGAACTTGAATTCATGCCACAGATTCTACATAAAAAAAAGCCAAGTGTGCTTGAATTCCAGGTTCCGGAGGCTCTGGGAGATGGGCGGGTCCTTGAGGTTCGCTGACAGCCAGTCTAGCCTATCTAATGAGCTCCAGGCCAAGTAAGAGATGAAACAAGGTGGATAATGTCTGAGGAACAATGTCTGAAGTTGTCCTTTGGCCTCCACACATATCTGACACGGGTATATTCACTCTCTCACTCTCACACACACGCATACACGAACGTGCACGTGCACATACATACACAACACCCCAAAGGGAAAAGAATTAGACCCATGTCAAAATTATTGAGCATTTGACGTGGAGCAAGTCCTTGAAGCATTGTTGGCATAATTGACATTAGTAGGGAAGTATTTTTGCCAAGTAAAGTCAATAGAGGAGAGCTTTGCTTCAGGATGGTAGCAATACATACACAACACCCCAAAGGGAAAAGAATTAGACCCATGTCAAAATTATTGAGCATTTGACATGGAGCAAGTCCTTGAAGCATTGTTGGCATAATTGACATTAGTAGGGAAGTATTTTTGCCAAGTAAAGTCAATAGAGGAGAGCTTTGCTTCAGGATGGTAGCAATGAGGGGATGCCTGAGAAGTCAGCCAGGAAATGATTTGAATTAGACGGTACAGTGGATAATAGAAAGCACCAAAACCACGTGAGATGTGGAGGAATGGAAACTGTCTGTGTGTGGACGAGGAGGGTAAAGGATAACCAAGGGTGATGCGTCCAGTTCTCCAGTTACTAAAGACTGAAGAGCATCGTTAGCAAATGTTGGGAGGTTTTGGTATACACACTGCTAGCTACATTAAAAAGTTATCAATTCTATTAAATATAATAAAGTTCTTTTGTTCATTTTCTTTAAAAAAAAAAGAGTCAAAGATACAGAGAACTCTACAACAGTAAACAAAAGAAATCTCAAATCCCCCTGGAGAAATGTACTGAAGGCAGAGAGATCACGACTCTTAAATCTTTGATAAAGATGGAATTTTTAAATCTTGCAAATTGGAGGATGGTAGAAAATGCACTGTGTCATATGTTCTGGGTAATGAGATATTTTTAAAAAAATCTCAAAACTTTATACACACAAAGCAGAGGCTGAGGGCATTCTTCAGTCTTGCTTGATTTAGAATGCCTTTGTCACTGAGTCCTTCCTCCCGGTGGACAGTCAACAGACAGTCAATAGAGTCCATGTATACAGTCTTCCAAGCCCTTCAGCCTCCCAGAGATTTTTTTTTTCTATTTTCTTTTCTGGTCTGTCAGAAGGACAGTCTCTTGGAAAAGGGCAGATCTTGAATGACAGGAGTCAAGCCTCTCCCAGTGGCCTGAAGTGTTCTGTGAGATGATGAGGAAGCTACATTTTATTGGGAAGAGTCACTAACCTTCTAGAGTGTTGATTACAGAGGTCGATCCACCCTGAGTAATACACAAGTGACTACGAACATTGTAGATTCCTAAGATGAGATTTTAGATCACTCAAGTCGTGGTTTGATTAAGACCAAAGACTTTCTCATGCTGAATAGTCCTAGGAAGAAAACTCCGAAGTGAAGATTTTAACGCAGGAGAGTTATGAGGAAGTGGCTTTTGGATCGATATCTATAGGACAGTGAAAGCAGCAGGAGCAGGCCTGGGCTGAAGTCAAACTGTGACTCAGTGATGACAGAGGTCTCTGCCAATTCAAAAGGGAGCATAGAGCTAGGACATTCTCTCAGACGTGTCTCAAGCTGAGATGTGAGGTCACTGTGCTGCACGCGGGCCAGGTTTTGGATATAGGCACTCGTGGGAGAAATGCTGCATGGTAATCCAGCTCTAAGGCCTAAACTGCTCTGGCTAGGGAAATCAGTGCTTCGGTCTTAAAGTGGATGGGTGCAGTGTTATGTCCGTCCATTTCAGGAGTATTACAGATGCTGTGTTTTCAGTGGTAAAATAGCTTTAACTTAAATTTTTTAGTTACTTATTTTGTGACTCTGTATTGGAGGGTGTGTATATATGTTCCACAGTCATGTGTGTGGAGGCCAGAAGACAGTTTATGGGAGCTGGTTCTCTTCTTTTGCCAGGTGAATCCCAGGGATCAAACTCAGGTCTTTGGGCTTGTCAATACATGCCCTTACCCACTGAGCTATCTCATTGGCCTATAAAATACTTTTATAAACAGAGCAGCAATCTGTTTATGTTCATAAGAGATTACTTGGGCCAACGAGTCTGAAAAAAAATGGTAGTATCAAGACACCAGAAGATAATAGATGAAGAAAGCAAGAGAATTTTGTTTGAGATAAGGAAGAACGATTCCATGGGAAAGAATGGTCATGACAGCAGCGTAAATAAAACGGTCCTTTGGTCTGCCATCAAATGGTTACTTATTTGGTGATAATCAAGTTCCACTAAAAATCAGTTTGGAGGCAAATAAAAAGCCACATGATCAAAATGTACACAGTGGGGTTTTCTTTTCTTTTTTTCCCTTTTTTCCCCCCCTAGAGACAGAGTTTCTCTGTGTATCTCTGGCTGTCCTGGAACTTACCCTTGTAGACCATGCTGGCCTCAAACTCACAGGGGTTTGCATGCCTCTGCCTCCCTGCGTGGGTTTTTCAAAAACTTGATTCATATTATTACATTTTAAAGGAAGACAATATTTTTCTTAATGAATCTTTATTATTTGAACAATATCTTGAGAGAATAAAAAAAATGGTCCAAAGATAAATTCCATTTGAAATTTAAGTTTAATGTTTTAAAATTACATTCAGAAATCTGCTTCACCGAACCCAAGAAGTAAAGAGCAGATTAACTAAGGGCAACATTGTTCCTGATAGGGAGAGAACAAAACTTCATTTATGAATTGTCTGTCTTTTATCCTTGAATTCACTAACATATCAATAGAGTATTCAAAGTCAGGTCTGGTAGTGCATGCTTATAATTTTACAACCCAGGAAGCAGAGGCAAGAGGGTCATGAGTCAGAGGCCAGGTATGGCTTCAAATCTCAAAGCAATCAAACCAAGACAAAGTATTAAAAATAATGCCACTAACGTCTTTATTCCCACCATCTCTTACTAGCAATTACTTATTAGTTAATAATGATAAAACTGTATTATAGTTAGGCCAATATTTTAAAATAATGTTTATAATATTATGTTTATAAATAATGTTAGAATTCTTTTGTTTTAATACAACTGATTAGCTTGAATGATACTCTGTTTAATATTATAATTGACTTTCTAATTCAGATAGTGACATTTACATAACCTTTACTAATAAATAGTAAAAGGACTTCCCCTGGATTGGAAGGAGAGGAGGATTCAAAACTACAAAAATAAAATCCCCAGGCCAACGCCATGGGTGCTCAGTTGAGCTAGCTGGTGTTTATTGACTGCTGACTTCAAAGGACACCTCTTGAAACCTCACCCATCCTGACCTCTTTCACAAGCTGGTAACATGAAGCAAAACAAAGTTCCAGCAACTTAGTTGCAATGAATTGTGCTTGAGAACAGAAAGATCCTGTTAGAAGAAGTAACTGTACCCTATAACCTCACCCAGAAAGTTGTCCTGGGTCACCACACTTGAGAACTTAAGTTTGCCTTTTTTGAATTTCTAATTCTAAGGAAAATTACTTTTTTCAATGGATGTCACATCAGGACATAAATCACAGCCTCCTTGTGAAATAAGGTATGTTAGCACTGAGAGGTGTGTGTTTGTGTGTGTGTGTGTGTGTATACGTGTGTGTGTGTGTATAAATATATACTATATAGAGAGATTCCAAATATCCTATACACAAAAATGAATTTTATGTTTTGTTTTGGATACTACAAAATTTATAACATTTTGTGATTCTACTGCCAGAGTCCATGTCAGCTGTTTTTGGAATAGAGGGTCTTGATAAAGGAATATCTACAAAATTCCCCTCAGAGAATTACTCACTTCTTCACTAATTCGCTATTCACTGAACTCACATGCCAGTCACTATCAGAAGCGTTTGGGTGCGTGAGTACATGAAACAAACACCCCTTATGGGCCTTACACCCTACAGGAGGAGAAAGTAAATAAAACCACAGTCAATCATAATTGTACTTCGGGGTATTGTGGAGGGGGGAGAAGACAGAGCATGATGCATAAGGTCAAGGGCACTGCTGGGACGTATGGTCTACTGCCTCAAGATGGCCCCGGGAAAGGGGGTTTAGGACAGATACTGGGAAGATATGGTGAAGTGTGTCTCTCTGACATCTGAGCAGAGTGCTGTTGCCTAAAGGAACAGCCATACAACAGTTTCTCTGGTGGCTCCCGGGAGAAGTAGGAAAAGGTGGAGGGAGAGTTGGGCTGTACACAGGCTTAATAATAGCCATAGTCAGTCCCACAGGACACTGGAGCTAACATGACCCTTTGGAGTTGTCCCGAACTGTCTTTAATATAAATGACCAGACCTTTGTGTTACCACATTGCTATGTCATGAGATACAGGCCACCCTCAAATAGGTGAGACTTTGAACAACCTTGCTAAAGAGAAGGCAATTGCAGGACACCTATGTCATCTCATCCCAAAGCTTTCATCTGGAGGAGAGTGGAGAAGGACATTTTAGTGTCCATCCTTGTGGCCTCTCCATTGCCAGGTTTACTTATAGCCTAAGATAACTACCGAAACATCAGCATCATATTCCAACTGGCTACATGAAAGGAAAGAATAGAGGTTATTCTGGTAGTTGCTTGAAGTACCAGTATCTATTGCTAGCCTTATGTGACTTCAAGCAAACCTATGTTATGTACCAGGTATGATGATGAAATCCTGGAATCCCAGCATTCGGGAGGCTGAGGCAAGGAGATAGTGAACTATGAGCAACATAGTTCAAAACCAGCCTAGAGTGAGAAAAGAAAGAAAGACAGAGAGAGAGAGAGAGAGAGAGAGAGAGAGAGAGAGAGAGAGAGAGAGAGAGAGAGAGAGAGGAAGGAAAGAGGGAGAGGGGTGAGGGAGGGAAGGAGGAAGGATGCAGCTTTATTTTTGGTGGCCTGTGACCACTAAACAGAAATAGATATTGAAGGATAGCTAGTTGTCTCTGTTACTATGACAGTGTACATGTAAACAGAGAAGAGAGTAGATCAAAGCGTTGGAGAATAAATGGACTGCAGTCTTTTCAGCTCATTCAGGATTTGGGGGCTTTAGGACAGTGGGACATATAAAGACAACAAAGAAATGCCATTTTCTTGAAAGGTTTATAGTGGGGATGATTGGAAAGGTGGCAGTACCCTTACAGATGTAGGCTGAGCATGTAAAATTAGATATTTGTGTAATCAGCCTGTCCAGAGTCTGGTAGTGCTTGGGACCAGTCAGGTGTCCTTTATGTGGCATAAATCACTGCTTTTCTCTCTACCTTGCTGTGCCCTTTGGCAGGACTCCTTTTTTTGTTCGTCTTCCTTACTGGTTCTTTTTCCTGTTCTTGACTCTTTGATGCTGGTGTCCTTCTGGGATCCGTGTTTCGTCATCTCACAATGCATTATTTACCTTTGTCAGCCTACATAACTCTTTAAAAAAATGTCTATTTGAACATTGCCAATTGACTGAACAGAATGAACCTGTTGGGGGCATAGACATTAAAGATACTATTTTCTTACCATCCCTGTACTCAGTTGTGCTTTATCAGTTCTACTTTACTGGACAGCTTCTTTCCGGGTCAGTCATAGAGGGCAAGAAGTCCTTTTGCACACGGATAAGCACTGGAGAAGTCAGGAAAGCTAAACACACAGGCTTCCTTCAGTGGAAGGAGATATTTACCTGTCCTCCTCCTGGAATGCTGGGAAATAATGTAGTTTACAACCTGGTGATCGTTCGCTACCTGTCGAGCCATTTTCCGCTCACATCCCCCAGAATTTATGTTTTACTTACCCCAGATCCTTTTCACCTAAATCTTGAACATTGCTTCTGTGCCATAGACCTTGTCCTTATGCGTAATGTCACTTGTATTCTACAACACCTTCAGTGACTTCTATGTTATATTAGGCCCAGACCAAAGTTGACACCCACAGGCATTATGTTGATCTCAGTCACACTCCCCAGACCCTAAATCTTGGGCACTATCTCTGAGTCATCATTGCCTAGCTTTGTAAAAGAAGCTAGGTGTAAACAATTTGTAAATTGTAAAGCATTTCAATGTAAATGTGTCTTAAGCTCTGCTATACTCATGGGACTGAGTTAATTGCTATCAGAAAACTTCCCCCTCCCCACCCCACCAAACTGTGCTGTGTTTATGACTAAAATAAACCAACTGGTGTCAGACTCTGGAAGTCTGGCCCAACTCCAGTGCCTAAATTGGGCTGAACTGAGTTTCATTCTTCCCTCAGCTGGATCATTTCCCTGCCAGCTGTAAACCCTGCAGGGACACCCCCACCCCCCCACCCCCCCACCCCCCCACCCCCCCACCCCCACCCCCACACAATCAGATCCCACAGTTTGGCCAACTCTGTACTGTTCTATCATCTAAGCGGTTGAGTTAGACATCAGGTGCCTTTGAAGTCAACTCTTCCACTGGTCCTCTCCCTCTTCTGGCTCACTGGGTTGAGAATCATCTCTACTAGAATGGACGGCAGGGATTGCCTTTTGTATTTTGCCTCCTTCTGGCTCTGTCTAGTGATACTCTCAGAAGCTGGTTGATTAAAGCGGTCACCTCTACTTTATAGACACTGGTAGAGGCTTCTCAGTCCACCTTCCCCCTCTGTGTAAGGACTGGTTTTCCTTTCACTCTCAACACTTTCTCTGAAAGGATCTTGTCCTTTTTAGATGGTGGCTACCTGGACAGCTTGCCAGTCTCTGCCTTGCCCTCGAACCTCCTTCAGTATTCTGGTCTGGCATTCACTCACAACATTTACATTCTCGCCGGGCGGTGGTGGCGCACGCCTTTAATCCCAGCACTTGGGAGGCAGAGGCAGGCGGATCTCTGTGAGTTCGAGACCAGCCTGGTCTACAGAGCTAGTTCCAGGACAGGCTCCAAAACCACAGAGAAACCCTGTCTCGAAAAACCAAAAAAAAAAAAAAAAAAAAAAAAAAAACCATGTACATTCTCTGGGTTAACAGATGTCAAAGGAAGAGGAAATAATGGGATGAGTTACCCAGACTTCAATGTATTCCCCCGTATCTGCCCATCAGATGCCTCTCTGTGGTGAGAAATTCTCTCTGATAGATCATTAAAATAGTTGGGAGAGGGTTGGTGAGGTGGCTCAGCAGGCAAAAGCACTTCTGCCAAGCCCTACAAACTCAATTAGATCCTCTCTGAACCCATATGGTTGGAAGAGGGAACTGACTCCCAAGAATTGTCTTCTGACCTCTGTTTGTGTCATGCCCCACACAATAAGTAAAAGGTAATTAATAGGAGGCTCTGGGTATAGTGCCACACGCCTGTAATGTCAGCATGTAGGAGGCAAAGGCAGGAGGATCAGGAGTTCATGAACCTGCATTTACCTTTTAAGTGTTACCTCTCTGTATCATTTGTTCAGCCTTCATCAACACTGCCACTACCCCTCATTTACATTATTATTTTTTTTTAAATATTTATTTATTATGTATATAATATTCTGTCTGCATGTATGCCTGCAGGCCAGAAGAGGGCACCAGACCTCATTACAGATGGTTGTGAGCCACCATGTGGTTGCTGGGAATTGAACTCGAGACCTTTGGAAGAGCAGGCAATGCTCTTAACCACTGAGCCATCTCTCCAGCCCTCATTTACATTATTATACTGACATCCTAATAAGTCTGTGTCCAGGTTTCCTTTCCTCCTGACTATCTTTTTAAAAAAGATTTTATTTATTATGCATGCAGTGTTCTGCCTGCATGTTTGCCTGCATGCCAGAAGAAGGCACTAGATCTCATTTTAGATGGTTATGAGCCACCATGTGGTTGCTGGGAATTGAACTCATGGCTTCTAGAAGAGCAGCCAGCCCTCTTAACCTCTGAGCCATCTATCTTTCCAGGCCCCTTTCTGACTATCTTCATGCACTGCATGTAGAGTGATATTTCAGAGAGTCAGGTCTCATCAAAGGGCCCGCATGCTTATACGCCTCTGCTGGCTTCCATCCTACTACATGTTCAGCAGAGGGCAGTTCTGAAATCACCTTTGACCAAAATCGTTTGGATGGTATATTACACTTGCAAATTTGTCTGCCCCGTCACAGACTTCAAATGGGCTGGGACTTTGGAGTCTACATTTTTAATTTGTCTTTTTGGAAGAGAATTTCACAATTCGATTTGTGTGTATGTGTCTGTGTGTATGCTTGCTTTTAAGATTAAAGCCTAAGCTTCTTTTGGGGGAGTGTATAAAACCTTTCAGTATTTGGTTTCTAATATCATTTTAAGTTTTCATCCCACAGTTATCTCTGCAGTTTGTGTTCTAAGAAAAACAAATTTTCTAATGGATCATACATACTCTTTTGGCTTTGAATGTTTCTTAGCTTAGAGCATTTTCCTCCCCCAACTTACTTCCATCTAATAAAAAAAAAAGCTATTTGTCAACACTATGTTGGAATCTCATATATACTATATATTATATATACACACATTTGTATCTTAAGAATGTTTGTGTGTGTGTGTGTGTGTGTGTGTGATGTGGGATTCCCCTTTGTATGCTGTGAATAGCCTTGGTTAATAAAGAAACTGTCTTGGGCCTGTGCAGAGCAGAATTAGGTAGGTGGAAGAAACTAAACTGAATGCTGGGAGAAAGGAGGCGGAGTCAGAGAGAATCCATGTAGCCCCGCCTGAGACAGTCGCCAGAACTTTAGCCAGTAAGCCACAGCTCTGTGGTGATACAGATTAATGGAGATGGATTATAAGTAAGAGTTAGCCAATAGGAAGCTAGAGCTAATGGGGCATGCAGTGATTTAAATAATACAGTTTCTGTGTCATTATTTTGGGGCTGAGCAAAATAATAATAAGCAGCCTCCATCAACATGTGTGCATGCTCCTGTAAGAACAGCTGAAAACCCATGTTCATGCTGCCAGGGGACTTTGTGGTGAGACACATAAAGTAGACAAGGATGGCAGGAGGGGAAGGGAGACCCAGGGGAGGGTAAAGCAGTTGTTGGCCAGCTGCTGCTGCTGAGCTGCTGAGCAAAGTTATCAGGTCAGTAGCTATATACATATGAACTGTACACTGGCTATTACTGCCTGTGGTGGTTTGAAGAAAATGGCCCCAAACACAGTGACACTATTAGGCCTTGTTGGAGTAGGTGTGGTCTTGTTGGAGGAAGTGTGTCATTGTGGAAGCCAGCTTTCAGGTCTCATATATGCTCAAGCCATGCCTAGTGAGACAGTTCACTTCCTGTTTCCTGAGCAAGATGTACAACTTTCAACTGCCTCTCCAGCACCAGGTCTGCCTGCAGGCCATCATGTCCCGCTGTGGTAATTGACTAATTGAACTGTAAGCTACCCGATTACATGTTTTTCTTTATAAGGGTTGCTGTGGTCATGGTGTCTCTTCACAGCAATAGAAGCCCTAACTAAGACACTGCCCTACCTCCTTATAAATCTCACAAGAAGCCTTCTTGTAGTCCACTCTAATGAAATATATAAGAAAGTAAATTCCTCCTAGCCAAGTTGATACATTGCACAATTATCAGATGCTAAATGCTTTGTGTTAAGGAGGGAGAGCAATCTCATTGGTGAGATGACATTTGCAGTGTTTTCATGAGATGGTATCTGATTTCCCATAGAAGGTTGAAACCTTTCTAATACTTTGACCCTTAATACGGTTCTTTATGTTGTGGTGACCCCCAATCATAAAATATTTTCATTGCTACTTCATAAGTGTAATTTTGCTGCTCTTATGAATTATAATGTAAATATCTATATTTTCCAATGGTTTTAGGCAACCCCTGTGGGAGGGTCATTCAATCCCTAAAGTAGTCAAGACGCACAGGTTGAGAGCCACTGCAGGGGAGGAAACAATCTAAAGGGCAAGGTAGACATTGTAGTGTCTGTGATAATCAAGTGATGGTTGTCATATTCTGTTTTCCCTTAATGTCTTAACTGTTACAAGACTTAGCACTCTAGGGCTGGAGACATGGCTTAGCCATTAGCAGCTAGGCTCTCACCCAAAAACATGTCAACCCATTTAGTGTGAATTTAGTGTGAAGAAATTTAAATGTTTTATTCACATATATTAAAGGATAGGACAAGAGTCATTGGAGGTTGTTTCAGGGTCTACATACTAAGGGACTGTAATTTGCACAGATTACTTTAGATTTTTTTGTTACAGGTTTTTTTTTTTTCCTCATGGACAAAGTAAAGGTGGAACCCAAGATCATATGAGAATGTTCAACTCTATTGGGTGAAGAAAAAGAAAACACATAACTATATATAGGACAAGCTGAAGAAGAAATTTTTAGAAAAATTAAGGATATATATATATATATATATATATATATATATATATATATATATAGCCAAGAAGGGTAAATAACTACTTCATTTATACCTCTTGGCACACTAAATCTTAATCTTAATTAGTGATTTTCACGTTTTTCTTCTACTGTATTATCAGATTCCTTCTCTCATATCTGAGTCCATATCATCAAATTCATTGTCTGACTCTGGTGTAGGAAGTCCTTTTGTATACGTGTTGCTTTTTATTGGTCTGTGATAGGGAAGTAGACCTAGATGGGGAAAACTAAGCTAAATCCTGGGAGAAAGAAGGCAGAGTCAGGAGACGCCATGTAGCCCTCCAGAGACAGACCCTGGATGGAACCTTGCCAGGAAGCCACAACCACGTGGTGATACACAGATGAATAGAACTGGGTTAAATTAAGATGTAAGAGCTACTAATAAGAATCTAGGGCTAATAGGCCAAGCAATGATTTAATTAATACAGTTTCAGTGTGGTTATTTTGGGGCTGAGCAGCCAGGAACAAACAAGCAGCCTCCTATAACACGACTTAAAGTGGACATTTTAAACATGTGAATTGAAACATCCTTGGTGAACTAAGACTTTGGAGGATATGAACAAAGATCTTAAATAACTAAAAATGTGCTCTTGTGAACAGAACGTTGACATCAAACCTCTAAAGGCATTTTTGACACTGAAAAGATGTGTTTTAGAAGAAATAGATTAAAAGTTTATAAAATTTACATCTGAAATAGAAACAGTTAATATGTAAATAATATATACATTAACTATTACACAAACAAAATTTCATTAAATAAATCAATATAAATTATGAGGTTGTTCTTTGTCATTGTTGCTTTCTTTTGTTTTTCAAGACAGAGTTTCTCTGTGTAGCTTTGGAGCTTGTCTTTGTGAGTTCGAGGCCAGTCTGGTCTACAAGAGCTAGTTCCAGGACAGGCTCCAAAGCTACAGAGAAACCCTGTCTTGAAAAACCAACCAACCAAACAAACAAACAAACAAAAAAAAACCAACAAAAAACCCCCCAAAAACCCAAACAACAACAAAAACCAACCAACCAACCAACCAAACGAACAAAAAAACCCATGAGGAAGGGAACAGTAGACTCTGATAAGGTCAAGTATTTACCCTCAAACAGATTAACCACGGCTGGGCAGTCTCGCATAGGAACATTGCGAATCCTCTGTAGCCGGGCAAATTAGGCAATGAGGTGAGGCAATCTGGAAAACAGTTGCTAGGTAGACAAAACAATGGGTTTGATGAAGGGATGACATATTCGTCATAAAAATACGTTGGTTGTTCAAGGCCCAGCAGTAATCTCTGGATTTTCACATGGGATTATGGGTATTCCAGGTGCCACTGTAAGAAATGATTGATTGGCATTTTTGGATTGCGACGGGTGCTGTTTCCTGTGTCGCAGTTATTTTATTACATTATTCTGGTTAGTACTGTCTTCATTGCTACATCTAATGGAAAGGGCTTAATTAAGATTTTAATTTCCTTAGCTGACACATTAGGGGAGGTTTCATAGAGATGAATGGCTTACAGCCTCAACTACTTTATGTAGCGCTAAAGAGGATTCAGATAGCTTTCATAACACCTACCCCTTAAGGGCTTGGTGACAGCCGTAGTAGATTTGCTGATAACTGACTTCAACGTGGGAGTTGATGCTGATGATTATATTTTAGGGTAGCCTACACAGTAATGGGTTTCATCGTGATAGCTTCATTATAAACATCATTACTCTTGTATTTCATTTGTCCCCTTACCCACTGACCTCCTCTTCACCAGTGCCCCTCTCCAGCAGGCTGAGTCCTCCCCCAGTTTCCCTTCTGTTTCCTTCGTGCATGTCTTCCATCTCTGACTATCTTCTCTATGCCCTTGGGATCTGTTCCTCCCATCTCATGACCCCCTTTCTAGTTTCATGATTCCACTCCCGCACACACACACACACACACCTAAGTCTAATTTTAGTTTCTTTATATAACTGAAAACACACAGTGTTGTTTTTTTCTGAGTCTGTCTTATTTCATGTAACAAAATGATTTCCAGTTCCATACATTTTCGTGCAAATGTCATCATACTTTTCTTCATGGCTGCATCAAGTGCTATTGTGTATCTGTATCACATGTTCTTTCTCGGTTGCTCTGTAGGTGGACATCTAGGCTGGTTCCATTTTCTGGGTGTTTATAAAATAATACATCAATAAACAAAGATGAATGCCTGTTTAAACATTCTCTCTCTCTCTGTCTCTCTCTCTCTGTCTCTGTCTCTGTCTCTCTGTCTCTCTCTCTCTCAATTTAAGGAAAGATCGTATGTAGCCCAAGAAGGCCTGGTACTCACCATGAGGAGTTTGATCTCCTGATCCTTCTTCACGTCCCCAGGATTACACACATATGTCACCATGTCCATCTTATGTGGTTCTGTGGACTCGAGAGACCACACTTTACAGACTGAGCTACACCTCCAACCATAAACTTGGTTATTAAATGCTCCCTATAGCTTTTTTTTTCGGGGGGGGGTAGCAGAGGTTGGAGGGAAAAGACATTGCTTCTTTTCCTTTCTTTCTTTCTTTCTTTCTTTCTTTCTTTCTTTCTTTCTTTCTTTCTTTCTTTCTTTTTTTCATGGTTTTTTCATGTCAAGCAGAAAAGAAAATTTCTCTTCAGAAGGTATATAGACTGAGATTTTAAATGTTTGTATGATACTACCAAGTGTCAAAGCATGGAAGGATATGTTCTTGATCTAATTTTTGGAAGGAAGAAAAATGATGGTCAGAACAGTATTATCACTGTAAGTGTTGCTGTTGGGTGAATGGCCAGTAATCAGGGCGGATAGTATAGTGTGTGGCTGGGGAGAGATCATAAAGAATGGAGCCTTGGTCTTCACCACCCTCAGATCCAAACCTTGCATTTCATTGTTCCTAATGTACTGTGCCACGTGTTTCACACCAGTCTGGAGAAGCCAGGGTTAGAAATGGGGGAAATAAGACCTCACCTGCTGCAATGCTTTCTCCCCACTCGCGTCTTCACGTTGGTCTGCAGAGAGGGGAATCACACCAGTTTCTCCTGTTGCAGGTTGGGTCAGCTCCCCGACTTACATATGGCGCTTTCCTGTTCCCTGACTCCAGACCAGTGGTATTCATCCCATGGGATGAGCACCCTTCAGGGATGTCACATATCAGATATCCACATTACAATTCATAACAGTAGCAACATTACAGATGATGTAGCAATGAAATAATTTTATGGTTGGAAGTCACCACAACATGAGGAGCTATGTTAAAGGATCATAGCATTACGAAGGTTGAGAGCCACTGTTCTAGGCTTCTTTTCTCTGAGACGATGGTCTTGTAAAGATTTGTCACTTGTATTGGTTTAATAAAATGCTGATTGGCCAGTAGCCAGGCCGGAAATATAGGCGGGGTAACCTGAACAGGAGAAATCTGGGGAAGAGGAAAGGCTCAGTCTGCAGTCATCACCCGGATGCAGAGGAAGCAAGATGAGAATGCTTCACTGATAAAAAGTACCAAGCCACACGGCTAACACAGACAAGAATTATGGGTTAATTTAAGATGTAAGAGTTAGTAAATAAGAAGCCTAAGCTATTGACCAAGCAGTGTTGTAATTAATATATCTTCTGTGTAATTATTTTGGGTCTGGGCAGCCAGGAAACAAACGAACAGTTTCCGCTAACAGCTTTTCACATTGGTGGAAGTGAAATTTGTGCTGCTAGCTGTCTATAACGGACGGGTCTTCATCTGAAGTCTTATTATTCATTTGCTTCATTTTCACTTTGAGGTTCAAAGTGAGATATAATCTCATACAGAAGGGTAAGTTCTACAAATTTTGGTAGACTTAAATTTTTTTCTATCTCCTCTTTTGCTTCAGGTATTTTGTTATCAAAACCATACATTTATAAATCACCATGCTTGTGATGATTGTGAAGACAGTTGTATATATATATATATATATATATATATATATATATATATATATATATAAATGAATGATAGTTGAATAAACGTTCTCTAAGCTTCTGGGTAATTTACTATACCCAGTCTCTGTAGTTTAGATGAGAAAAATTACCAAGCTTCTGCCAGTTGTATAAAGGGATAGATAGATGGCCTAAGGGGTGGCAGGGCCATTAAAATTCCATAAGACTCTGCACAAAGAGGAGGAGCAAGATTTCTAAAGTAAAACAGAATTCACTTGTTTGGATCTGCCCTGTACTAGTCATTTGTCAGCCTGATTATAGAGCAATCAGCATAGTAACAGTAAGAAATTACACAGCACGGGGAAACCTTCCCAACAGTCTGCTTCCCGAGCTCGCAGCTTGCTTTTCATCAGTATTTCTGTGGCCTGTCTGTTGTGATTCAAATTAATACCTTAATCTGTTCCACATCTCCTTCCCCTCAATTACTCTCAAGTACTTTTAAAGTTAGGCATTTGCGGCTTGAACAAAGTAAACTCTAATAAACATTTTGACTACCTCTTAGAACAATGGTTCAAGGAATCAAACAAAGTATATAGGATTGCAAAAAAAAAAAAAAAGGATGTACTGAAAAACATCAAAATGTGCTTGAAAATGAAGACAAAGTAATACATAGACTATCACAAATAAAATAACCCACCAAGCCTCCAAATTATCATAACTTTGAAGTAGTGACGTAGCATTCTGAGGCATCTGTAACAACTGAGATGCCGTGAAAATACTTGAAGTTTCTCCTCGGTGACAACGTTTATGCTGAGGTTGCTATGTTGCCTTCATATTGGCAGCATCTATCTATAATTCTGGACCTGGGCTATAAAGCAACTCTATTTGTGCCCAGAGTCTTTCAAAGTTTCACACAAAAGTTGGCTAATCCTTCAACACTGGGGAGATGGTTTAGTTGGTTAAATGAGGACCTGAGCCCATGTGCAGTGCCCATGTGAAAAAGCCCAGTGTGGAGGTGGTACATGCTTGCAGTCTCAGCACTGAGATGGTGGAGACAGGCTGACTCCCTGGGGCTTGGTGGCCAGCTTAGCCTAAACTGAAAGTCCCATGTGCCAGTGAGAGACCCTGTCTCAAAAACCGAGATGAATAGACCCTGAGGAACAACAGCCATAATTGACCTCTGTTCTCTATAGTTGTGTATGTGCACACACACACACACACACACACACACCTTACAGACTTTTACTCTTCACTTTTTTGTTCCTGCTGGCAATTCTCAAAAGTCCCTCTATTTTCATCCTCTCCAGAAGGGTGGGTGCTACCTTAGATCAGGTAAGGAGTGTGTCTTCACCATTCTTCTACCTTACCCCCCAAAACAAAGGCTTAAAGATAGAGTTGTGGTTTTGCTTGCACCCTGGGATCCTGTGTTTATTTGGGATTCATTTCTCATCACCCTGGTTTTGCAATCAGCATTGATCCTGCTTCTGTATGCTTCCTGGTGTCCTCATGGCTCAGATGTTACACTGGCAGGTACCCGTCAACTGTCTATGGGTCTCATCAGCTTCCTATCCCTTACCAAGCTGGAATTGGAACTCACCAGGACACCACATTCATCTTAATGTCAAATACAGAGGGGATCTGTGGGTTAAAACGACAATTTACAGAGCAGATTCATTCCAGAGTTCATTCCTCAGCAGCCTCCATCTTTGGGTGGAGGGAGAGAAAGTGTCTCACTCTGCAGCCCCCCAGGCTGGTGTCTCACACGCATCATAGCCCAGGTTGGCTACAAATCCTTGTGCCTTCCAGGTCTCCCAGGCACTGGAACTGCAGCTGTGAGCCACCACATCAGCTTTCTCTGTTCTCTCTGCCAACCCTCAGCTCAGTTGCACTGCATCTTTCACTCCTGTCTTTTTTGCTCTGGAGAACTCGGTCCTATACTGCCTGTGTTCCTTCAGTTGGAGTCCTAACTTGAACAGATACTAAGGTGGCTAACTTTATGTCAGTTTGACAGATGGGTCCTGAACATTCAGTGTATTCACCGGCTGGCTTCAGCTCATATCTGAGCAGTCTCCTCTGGTGAATACTCCATATAAGGAGGAAGGAAAGCTGTCTGCCCACTGTTTTCACAGGTTTCAAAACTGCTGGCCTAGCTGGTGGTGGTGATGTACAGCTTTAAACCTGACACTTGGGAGGCAGAAGCAGGTAGATTTCTGTGAGTTCGAGACCAGTCTGGTCTATAGAACTGGTTCCAGGACAGCTAGGACTGTTACACAGAGAAACACAGAGAAAAGCAGAAAAAACAAACAAACAAACAAAACCAAAATACTGCTGACCTGTCCCCTACCTAGGTCTTAGACTTGCCTACTGCCACAATCATATGAATTAATCCCTTTAATCAGAATTCCTCCCGTCCCTTCCTTTCTTCCTTTCCTCCCTCTCTCCATCTCCTTCCTTCCCTTCCTCCCTCCCTCCCATCCTTCCTTCTTTATTTCCTTGTTTGTCTCTTTTAGCTAGTGAATGCTTTTTGGCATTGCTTGACTTTCTTGGTCTATGAGCCCATCACTCCAATCTTTGTCCTTGTCTCCGTATTGCCTCCTCAGTGAGTCTTTGCAAATATCTCTCTGCAGGTCTCTTATAAGGACACTCATCTGGACAAATCAAGATAATCTCATTGTCTGAAAACAAGGGCTACATGTTCAGGGGCATATTTTAGGGGAATATCTTCAGCCTACCACATTAGCTTCTTGTAATAGCCAGCAATTTTTGACCTCTCTGTCTCTGTATCTCTCTCTATCTCTCTTTGTGTCTCAGTATGTGTCTTTCTCACTCTCTGTGTCTTTCTCATTCTCTCTCTGTTATATGATTGCAGGTAAGGGGAGACGAGGATCTCACTGTGTGGCCCAGACTGGTCCAACCTCATGTTTTCCCTACTTCCACCTCTCAGTTACTGGGGTTACAGGTGTGAACCACCACTCCAAGCTCCTCTTTGACTTCCCTTAATCACACTGACAATTTCTAGTATAGTACAATTCTATATTTTTTTTTAAAAAGAGTTATTTGAAATGGTTCATAAAATAGAACATGAATACTCCACAGAATGAGGACTGGAAAATATGTCAAATCAAGAGGGTGTTATACCCACATTCTTAGAAGCATTCTCATGCTGAGACTCTATATGAAATGGATCTTAAACACCATGTATAATGTATCAAAACAATCCCTGGGTCTGCCAATGCAGTTCTGATGGTGGAGTGCTTACCTAGCAAGCACAAAGTCCTGATTTGATTCTCTGCACTTCATTGAAAAATGTGTCTTTATGCACACCTATAATTTCAATATGCAGAAGTTTAAGATCATCCATGCTACATAGTCAGTTTGGGGGCAAGCGTGGTATACATGAGATGGTGCCCCCCCCATGAACAAAAATAAAATCAAGACTAATCAAAAAAACACAGAAAAGAGTACTTATCATTTAACTTCTGGTGGCCAGGAGCATGGCTGAGATATTGAAATGTATAATTCCAAGTCCTTGTGAGATAAATTCCCTAGTAGAATAGATATTGGCAATGTTATTAGCACATTGGCTGTAAGTACAAGGTAGAAATCATAGCCTTTGTAAACTATCAAGGGTTGGAAGATTTTCTACAACATTTTAAAAACAATAAAAATTCAATTGCTTGATATTTGCTGAATGAATGAATGGGTTCCACAATGTTATAACAGGGTTGCAATCTATGAGGTACAGTTTTGCACTTAGTATAGTTTACCTTAGAATTACAGGGAAGGCAAACTTGTTTTTATTTTTATTTTTGGATTTTTTTTAAAAAATGAATTTAATTCTTTTGTACAGACTCTTGCTTTTTTTTTCTTTTTTCTTCTTCTTCTTCTTCTTCTTTTTTTTTTTTTTTTTTTTTTTTTGAGAGGGTCTCCCCGTGTAACCTTTACTATCCTGGAACTCATTTTTTAGACCAGGCTGGCCTTGAACTCACAGAGATCTGCCTGCCTCTGCCTCCTAAGTGTTGTGATTAAAGGCGTGAGATAGCACACAAAGAACTATTTTCGAATTTTTTGAGATGGGCTCCCTCGTCGCCTAAATTGGCTTAGAAATTTGCTATGTATCTAAGGATAACTTTGACTGGCTAATCCTTTTACCCCCACCTTCTGAGTATTGGGTTTACAGCCACAAGCTGCCATGCCCAATTTTGCAAATGTATTTTGGGGAGAGGCAGGTACTACCACACCCAATTTTGCAAATGTATTTTTGGAAGGCATTTTTCTCTGTATCAAGGATATATGTTAGGAAATGTGATGTAATTCATAGTTAAATTTATTTTCCCTAGGACAAATAATCTATAAGGAAGATCTGCCATCCTTTTTGGAGTCAACCTTCACATCAGTATCCTTAAAACTGAGAAGTAAAGGGGCAGGGGAGAGGGTTCAGTCAGTAATGTGTCTACTACACAAGCTTGAGGACTTGGGTTGGGATCCCTAACATCTGCATTAAAAAAGAAAGAAAGAAACAGAACAGAAAAAACAATAAGCACACTTGTAATCTTAGAGCAGGGGACTAGAGAGACAGACAATAGAATTCCTGGGGCCTGTCAGCCAGCTGATCTAGTTAATTCATGAGCTCTAGATTCAGCGAGAGACCCTGTCTCAAAACAGAAGTTAGAGGAATGATTTAAGAAGACATTTGAGGTTGACCTCTGATTTACACACACACGCACACACACACACACACACACGTATGCACATACAGAGTAAGGGGAGAGAAACAAGTTTTCTTCTTGGGAGTAATAATTAATTTGAATATAATTATGTCACACTTACATGTGGCATTTACCTATTGAAAAATGCCAGTTGATAGGTGCAGTATGGTAGAGTGCTTACTTAGCACATGAAAATCTCGTGTTTGACCCCCTCAGCATCACATACACACACACACAAATACTAGATGATTAGCACATACAAATTATATTTCTTTTTATTTTTTATTAAACGTGTATGAGTGTTTTGTCTGTGTTGCACTTGTGTGCCTGCTGCCCATAGAGTCCGGAAAAGCATGTCAGATCCCTTGGTATTGAAGTTACAGATGGTTGTAGACTGCCACATGGATGCTGGGAATAAAACCCAGGTCTCTAGTGTCTTAGTATTCTATTGCTGGGAAGAGACACCATGACCAACACAACTCTTATAAAAGAATTTTAATTTAATGGGGGCTTGCTTACAGTTTCAGAGGTTTAGTCCATTGTCATCTTGGTGGGGAGCATGGCAGCACAAAGGCAGAGATGGTGTTGGAGAAGGAGCTGAGAGTTCCACACACAGATCCATTGGCCGTAGGAGGAGAGACACACACTGGGTCTGGCTTGGACTTTTGAAACCTTAAAGCCCCTCCCCAGTGACACACTTCCTCCAACAAGGCTGCACCTACCATTCAAATACATGAGCCTGTGGGGGCCATTCTTATTCCAACCACCATAAGCAGCCAGTAGTCTTAACTGCAGAGCCATCTCTCCAGTCCTTCTCATTTTTATTCACTGATACCTGTGTATTAGTTAGTTTCCATGACTGAGAAAATAACTCAGAAAAGGAACTGAAATCAGGAGAGCGGTTTTTTGTTTGTTTTTTTGTTGTTGTTTTAATAATGTGGCTAAGGAGTTTCAATCCATCATCAGTTGGCTTGGTCACTTTCAAGTCCATGGCAAGGCAGAAATGTCATGATGGCAGAGGAAAGTATTCACCTTGTGATAACCTGGAAATAGAAAGTCAGATAGAAAGGTGTGGGCTCACAGATGTGAGTCCTGTTCCACCTTGACTAAAGGTCAGAGAGTTTGCTCTTTCAGTGTGTTGACAACAGGTATGACAGGCGTGGCTACAAACAGGAGGTCCTGACCTAGGGTGTGGTTACTTGGTGTTTTGGGCATTAAAATGGCCCAGGGAGGTGGATACACTCCACCCTGACCAAAGGTCAGAGAATTAAAGCATACTTCTGCTCCTTCTTTTAAAATAGGAGGTTTGACATAGGGAGTGGTTGCCTACAAGATACTCAGTCTAGGGTGCATTTGCTGCATAGCCTGCCCAAAACATCAAAATGTTTAACTCAGACCAGGCAGTGGTGGTGCATGTCATTAATCCCAGCACACAGGAGATTAAGGCAGGTAGAGCTCTGTGAGTTCAAGGTCAGTCTGATCTACAGAACGAGTCCCAGTACTGGCTCCATAGCTACTGAGAAACCCTGTCTCAATCCCACCCCCCCACCAAAAAAAGCTTAACCCAGGAAATAATAGTGACTTATCATTTGTATCATGTTAAAGCAGTTTTTTGCCTTCTTCCCCCCTTTTAGTACTGGGGTATAAAAGCATATGGAAAATAAACGTGGGCAGATTCAGTATTCAGTATTTACTGAATTGCCCTTCCGGTACTATCCTATGTCTCTGTATTTCTTTTGTATCTCTGTCTATTCTGCCTAATATTTCTAAGCCACACGCCCCTCCCCTCGAACATACAAACCCATTGTGACTAGACTGTGATAGATGTCACCCCAACGTGTATCACCCCAACGCTTATGACAGAAAGGCGTCAGAGACAAGGCACACCTTTCAAAGGCATACCTCTGGGAACGTGCTGCCTCCACCCAAAGCCTCCACTCTCAATAATGCCATCGAATTATGAATCCCTCAGTGAACAACCCTGTTAATTAGGTCAGAGATCACGTGATCCAACAACTGTCAGTGATAGGATTCACCAGCTGGGGACCTTCGTCACACGAAACTCCTGGGAGATATGTGCATGTCCAAACCATAAAACACGTCTACACTGGTGGATTTCATGTCCTTTGTTGTCTCAGCTCCCGCTTCAACTGAAGAAAGCTGATTTTCAGGACATACTGTTTTCCTTGAGGACTGTTTAGGTAATAGAGGATGCCGGTCAGACCACCAAAGAAACAAGGAAAATGTTTCTCAAAGAAAATACAGAGACAGGCAAGTATTACTAGGGAATGTGCTCTGCCTAAGCCTTCACAGAAGTTTGCCTGCGCTGGTTGCTATTTTGGGTTGAAGCTATCAGCAGGAAGCAGAAGTGTGATTCTTTCTTGACTCTCAATTTTAGCAGAAAGTGTACACTGGAAGAAGCTTATGTACGGGGGGAGGGGGAGAGAGGATTAGAAAATACCAGCTGTCACAAATAATCAACGTGCTTAACTAAAGATGTTCCACTACTTTGAAGTATCCCGAACCTTTATTTTAATCCTACAATAAAATTGCACTTTAAACATTTTTTTCCATCATTGTATTTTGAAGACACAAATGCTAGAGCATGTTGCATAGGCATTCTTCAGAACTCAAACATAAACTCCGTGTGTCGTAGTGCGCATTTAACATTACTATGTCAAGTAACTTGCCTACTAACCAAGTTTTTTTAAAGAATGAAAATAATTATATTTCCCCTTCTTGGACTCAGCAAATTAAATTTTACTGCTAAGAAGGCTGATTGTTTTTAAACACACAGTGCGTATTTTTAATATTTTATTTTGTCACCTGACTTTGTATTCAGGGTAAGAATTTTTCTTACAATGTAAATCATATATTTCCTTTTTGAGACAGGGTTTCTCTTTAGCTTTGAAGCCTGTCCTGGAACTAGTTCTGTAGACAAGGCTGGTCTCAAACTCACAGAGATCCACCTGCCTCTGCCTCCCAAGTGCTGGGATTAAAGGTGTGTGCCACCACCACCCGGCTAAATCGTATTTTTTTTTTATAAGTCTGGAGCATCAGAAATCCTTAAAAGGATTCAAGTAGAGGAACACCTGGGAGAAGGTAAGAGAGTATCAGGTGTGGTGACAACGGCGGAAATATATTACATGATGTGTGACAAGGTCGCAGCGAAACCCATTGCTTTGTATAATTAGTATAAGCTAATAAAATCACTAAAGAATAAAGAAATACTTTGTTCTTTTATTTAAATATTATGCATCAATTGGATTTGTTTAAATTTTAACAACGAATCATCTGAATGCAATATGTGCATCAAATACTAAAGACAGTATCGCAAATGTGGTCCCGTTTGCAGTTCCAATGGAAAGAAAGAAACCTGTGAAAAAGATTACAGAGTTCTAAGTCTGATTATAAAGAACATTTTGTAATAAATTTCATGTTTAAATGAATTAGCTCTTACAAATGTCCTGTGCAGCTGTATGTTTTGTGAGTCTCTCTGTCTACCCACCTACCTATCTAATCACTTATCATCATGTATCTAATAAATATTTGATCTGTTAACATGCTCCTTTATAATATCAGCAATTCAGATTTGTTCTTATAGTTTAGCTACCTAAGTGCCAGATAATGGCCTATGTCCTTTATTTCATGTTTCAGGGGGAAGCAACATCTTCAGATTCACTGCAAAAATAACTCATAGAAGTTAGTACAGTGGGTTAAAGCATATGTGTAAAAGATTGTATCATTCTTGCTGTTTTGTTCTTTCTTTCTGATATAAGAATATCAGAAATCAGGAGACTGAATCACATAATAGACTCTGGATAGTAGAGTCAGGTATGCTTGGATTATATGCCTCAGATCTGTTGCATTTTCTCCCTACCTTGTTAATGTTTATGACTTCCTCTTCTCCAACTTTAAACAGAGGGAAGTGGAGCAGGGAGGCACATACCTATATTCTAAACATTCAAGGGAGACAGAGAAGGGGACAAAGAGCATTTAAACCCAGCTTGGACTAGATAAGATCCTGTCTAAAACCTTACTGAAGGGTCAGGTACAGCGGCACACACCTTCAGTCCCAGCACTCTCTAGATAGAGGCAGGTGGATCTCTGTGTGGTCTTCGAGCCACCCAGAACTACATAGTGAGACCTTCTCTCAAAAAGTCAAAACCAAACAACCAAACAACAACAACAAAAACTAAAAGGGGCCAGAGAAGTGACTCTCTGGCCAAAGGCTCCTTCCAGGACTAAAGAGCAGAGTTTGATCCCTAGAGCCCACAGGAAAGGGGAGAACAGACTCCCTTGGTTGTCCTCTGAGCTCCACAAGTTTGCACATGCACACTCATGATATTAAAAATATGACGTAAAACAACAAAATAAAAGAAACCCTAATGCAGTGATACAAGGTTTAAATTATAGCACTTGGGAAGCAGAACCCAGCAGATCTCTGTAGTTTGAGGCCAGCCTAGTCTACATAGTGAATTCCAGGCCAGCTAGAGTGACATAGTGACACCCTTTCTCAAAAACAAACAACAATTACCTCCCAAACCCAAAGCAATTATCTTTGTAAATTAAATAAGAAAATGTACATAAAATATGTAGACACATATATTAAATACCTGTTATGGCAGCTACACTACAAACATTAGTGTTTTCCTACCTTTTAAACATATGAACAGTGTTGTAGGGTATCTACTAGAGAAGACTGTTCCGACACAGATTTAAGCCAATAGAAAGTCTTTATTAGGGCTGGAAAGATGGCTCCATGGTCAAGAGCACTGGCTGGCTGCTCTTGCAGAGGACCTATGTTCAACTCCCATCACCCACGTGGCAGCTCACAATTGTCTGTAACTCCAGTTCCAGGGATTCTGGCAGCATCTTCACATAGACATATGCCAAAAAACAATGCACATAAAATACAAGTAAATTTTAAAAGATTTGAAAAGAAAATCTTTATTAGCTGGTGAGCTTTTCAGTCAAAAATCATATTCTGAGATAATGTACTTCAGTTAGCAAGAACAATTAGCCAGAAACAACTACAGAAGACAAAAAACAAGGTTAGTGCAATTTAGAGACTTTCTCAGAGCTATGGACTTTGATGGATTAGGTCTTTATTTTCATTTTGGCAGGTGGTGCTGTCTACATGCTGAGTTTTATAGCCTGAATGGTACTTCTATCATGGAGTCAATTGTGCTAAGGTTTGGTTGCCTACTAAGGTCTGGGGCCCTGTTACAAACAGGAGCTGGAGAAAGGGCTCAGCAATTAAGAGACTTTGCTACTCAATCATGAGGACCAGAGTTTGGATTCCAGCATCCGTGTAGGGTGACTCACAAACACTTGTAATTTCATTGTAAGGAACCTTCTGGCTTCCTCAGATATTTGAGCACACATGTATGAATACAATCATAGACACATACACACACACACACACACACAGAGGAGAGAGAGAGAGAGAGAGAGAGAGAGATAGAGAGAGAGAGAGATAGAGAGAGAGAGAGAGAGAGAGAGAGAGAGAGAGAGAGAGAGAGAGATTTCCTACTGTTTGGTTAGAGGACTAAGGAGAGAGGAGACAAGGCAAGGGAGAATGTCATCAAGATTCTAGCTAGAACAGTTTAGCTGCAAGTAACAAACAGCAACAATGACAAAACACCTTCTGAGTCAACTCAAGCCTTACCAAAGGAATTTATTGCAAGTCTCAGGGATGAACCATGGAACTGACAGCCAGAAACTCAGCTGCTGCTGGAAGACAGGAAACATTTCCTGTCTTCTCTGAACATCTGTTCACTTATCTGTGTGAAGATGGGTTTCCTTGGCTTCCAACCCACGTGGAATTCATGGCTGATCACAATTCCAAACTTATTTCAAGTTCAGCTACACAGAGAAACATATTTTGCCTTCTAATTCCAGAATCCCAGTGCAGCCGACCCAGTTGGAGCCAGGTGTTTCCAGTAGAAGTAACTGTTGCCAAGGATGCAAAGTTATAAAACAGAATCTTGGTTTCTAGGAAACACTCCAAGGTGAAAGAATAATCCACAGAGGGCAGGGTGTGGATTGAAAAACCTGATACATGGCCCTCTTGTGACATTTTCTAAGAGGCAATGTCCAGAGGCAAGGTAGAGGGTTATCAAGGAAACAGTGAAACAGGCCTTCACTGTGGAAATCCTCATCCTATATGTAGGGAGATTTTTGAGAGCATTAATAATGAATTAGAAGTATTACATAGTACAAGATTTCTATCATCCTTTAGTGTCCAGCTTGATATCTGCCCTGAGCATCAATAATACCCAAGCTTCATATCACCAAAAATAGTTACTGTCTATTATGCGTTTCCTCCTTTTAAAAGATACTTGCCTAGAGAAAATTTAAGTTCAGGGAATGGGGTGCTGTTACCCACAATTCAGGGTTTTGTTTTGTTTTTTTTTCTTTTTTTTTTTTGGTTTTTCGAGACAGGGTTTCTCTGTGGTTTTGGAGCCTGTCCTGGAACTAGCTCTTGTAGACCAGGCTGGTCTCGAACTCACAGAGATCCGCCTGCCTCTGCCTCCCAAGTGCTGGGATTAAAGGCGTGCGCCACCACTGCCCGGCTCAGGGTTTTGTTTTTTAACTTTGGTGGATGTACTATTTTATCACTGTAAGCTTACCTCTGGGACAGATGATTCTTTTGTTTTGGGTAAAGCGCAACTGCACAGCAAATTGAGTTTTTTCTCGTTGTTCTTGGTGTGGGGAGGGAGACCTCGTAATGCAGAGGAGTGACACAGGGATAGATGCTTGTCATAGAGCAACTCTGTGACATAATTTTGTAGGAAATCCATATATTCTATAAAATAGGACTTGGGCCTCTCTTCTGGCCCTCTTCCAGGTTCTTATAGTCCATAATGTCTGCAAGCCCCAGGAACAAATCTACCTGAAGCCTGATTTCCCACTTCCTTACTTTCTGGGTATCAAGACCTTTAATTTCCATCCCCAAACCCAGGAGCCTTCTTGGAGGATCTATGCAGGCCTCTTTACTGCGTCTGACTTGTGGAGAGGACTCCTAGGATTAGAACCAATGTGCAGTGTCCACCAGTGGGCCCCTTGGGACACAGGATGATGGAGTTGGAGTAGAGATATCTCGCCCTCGGTACCACAAATGTTACGTTGGAGCTGCCCTCAGAGAGGTACAGAAGAATTATTGGAACGCCTTGTTTAAAGGGTGACTCATTCGAGCCCTGATAGCAGAAATTCTCAAACAACGGAGTCTGAGAGAGTGAGTTCAAGCAACATTTAATAAACACTATCAGCACCATACTCTAGAAAGCAATTCTTTTGAAATTTTCATTTTCTTCTATTTGACCTAAGAAATCCAGTATAAATTCTTTTTCCCCCTTGTTCTTGTGGAGATGGAATGTGTAGTTATTTGTCTCGCTACTGTGGCAAAATAGCTGACCAAAACCACTTATGGCATGAAGGGTTTATTTTGACTTACTGTTCACAGCTATACGATCCATCATAGCAATGAAAGCATGATGGCAGGGGTGGGTACCAGATTGCCATGTTGCAACTGCAGTCAGGAAGTAGCCAGAAAGGAGATGGAGCAGGGTTATAAACCTTAAAGCCTTCTCCCAGTGCCTCGCTTCCTCCAGCAAGGCTCTACCCGCTAAGTTCCAATAACCTTTCAAAACAGTGCCACCCCCTGAGGTCAACTGTTCAGAAATGTGAGCGCATGGAGGAGGGGGGATGGGCATTTCACATTTGAAGAGCTACAGTATGCATATGTTTCTTCTTTGATAATTTTTCCTCTGGACTACCAGATGTAGGCTCCCTACCCCCAACCATCACTGCCACAAAAATCATAGTATATATACTTAAAGTTGGCATGTTACATTTTTGTTGGGGAAGCTCTTTGGGGAACTTAAATGTGGTACAGCCCTGACATCATGGTGTTAAGACTGTCCTAGGTCATGTTGAACACGCTGATAGTGGATAGGATGGTATTTGGTATCAATCTCAAGAGGTCACGTGGTGGAAACAGAAAGAAGACAAATGGCCTGACTCTATTTAGTCACAAGCAGGAGTTGGGGGTATTTGGGTCACGTTCATGACACCAGGAACAGGGGAAATGTAACCATAAAATGGTGTTTGATGATGAAGACAAAAAAATATGCAGAGGAAATTGAAGCCTGGATGCAGTAATAGATTCAGAATGCCAGTATTACCCAGGAGAAATGAAACAGTCTACCGTTTGAAGGGGAATCAGAACCTGTTGTCCTGGAAAGTCCCCAACATTTTTTTAAAAAGTGAGGTATTGTGGAAATTCACAGGGTTATGAGGAATAGAAACTCATGTACTCATTTCTCAGGAAAGTTAAAGGCTTAGGAAATGTCGATGTGGAGATAAAATCTGACCCAGCTTAGTGTTTTCTTCCTAGTCTTGGTAGATGAACTGCGCTCCATCAAGTGGCCTGGGCCATTCTCTCAAGGGGTGACTGTGGTCTCTCAGTCTGTATAAACATATTTATGACCATAGAAAGACATGAAAACAATGAACCAATAAATCACAACCTGTACTTTAGTATTCTCTAAAATGTTTTTTAGGGGTCTAGAGTCTTATACATCCCAGACTGACTTTGAACTTGTTATGGAGGAGGACAACATTGAACTGCGGACCTTCCTCCTCTACATTCCAGTCTCGGAGATTACAGACATGCACTAGCATACCTGGTTTTATGCAGAGCTGGCGATCAAACAAGGCTTCATACACGCTAGTCCAACACTCTACCACCCAAGCTACATGCCAGCCCTGCAATTTAATATAACGTTATATTTAAGAACAAGTTCAATAACTAAATATGCAATCAACTCACTTTGATAAATTGTTTGCATCCTGGGCTTAAATGGATTTAAATATCCCAATTTAAATATCTAATTTATTAAATTGCTTAAGAGAAAGCTTTTTTTTTTCACTTTTGGAAATCGTTCATTTATTGAATTTGTTTAATATCTTTTTTATAATATTGTTGACAACTTAATGCATGTATACTTGATCATACCTCCTCCATTCCCCTGTATCACCCCTGGTTACCCACAGCATGTCCTCCTCCCATTTTCATGTCCTCTCTAATTTTTTCTCATAGCCTATTGAGTATAGTTAGTAATGTATGCTGCAGTACTAAGACCTTGTTACCTGATCTTGAGCAGGTAACCGTAGCTGTAGTGAGTTCATGCCTGCATGGGGCTCCTCCCATCCTCTGGCCCTTGGCATCTTTCTGCCCTCTCTTCTACAATGCTCCCTGAGTCTTGGCAGGGAGGAGGGTGATAGTGATGCAACTGCCTCACATATGTTGAGCTGAAACATCCTTATTCTCATTTTTGACAAGTTGTGGGTCACTGTCACTCCATTAACTGCTGCAGAAACATGCTTATCTGGCTGAGGCTGGGAGCAACAAGGGTCAAAACTCAAAGCCACCAGGTACAAATCCTAGATCTAGTACTCCCTTCCTGGTGGCTTTGAGTAAGTCACTCAATCTCTCTGTTCATTTTTCCTTCTTGTACTATGTAGATAACAGTACCAGTATCTTAGAGTGTTGTCATGAGACTTAAATGAGACAATATAAGCAAAGCACATAAATATTGTTAGCATAAATTCAGTGCTTAATAAGTGCACATTATATTACTCTGAGCCTTAAATTAAAATCTTTAGTCTGCAGTAAATAAAATTGTATCTGTTGCATCACTGGACAGAGGTCTTGTTAAGGGGCCAGTGAAGGAGATAAAGAGGCTTCACTTGGTTTGTCTCAGCAGTTGCTAAGTGGAAAACTTGAGTTGTTTGAATCTTCTATTAACTACACCCTATTAATCTAGAACTTTTAATAAACTTCTCAAGAGAAGCGTGATGTGTGTTCTCCATGGATATTTGCTCATGTCCTGACGGGTTTGCCATTAGCACATTTGCAGAACCTAGAAATGAAAAAGGATCCGGACTTGCAGGTTAGCAGGAGGACCGCTGCCGCGTTCACTGGTTGACAGAGCTGGTTGAAGTTTGAAATCACTATAGTCCATTGTGTGGAGAAACCAAGTGTGGAAGCCGATTGTGTTGGTGCCAAAGCTGAACTCTATTTTCTCCTAATGAGAGACTTAGGCAACATGTATTCATTGCTCATCCTCTTTCTATACAAGAGGATTAGAGGGAGTGAGCAGAGGCGAACTTGAGCAATAAAAAAACCACATCCCACAGTCTACCCACATCAGAAAACCTTCATGTGATTCCAAATAATAGAACTACATGGGAGGAGGAAGGCAGTGTATTCTGATAGTGAGTAGAAATTGCAACATGCTGCAAGTGTCGTAGTGAAAACAGAGCCCAAACTCAGCTGAACAAGAAAGCGAGGGTGTAGTTTCTATAAATTCACAGTTAAGAGACCTGTGGAATTTGGGAATCACCAACTCTGTTGTTAATTGGATGTTGCTTCTTATTTTAAATTAATATCCCATCTGCTGCTATAAACTAATTGAATTATATGACACCTCACCCCTATCCAGTCTCCGATGTACTCCTGTTACTTTTCAACAAGACTCATTTGACTTTGCTTTTCATAAAGACTCCCAAGGAATGGATTTGATGACGTCCCTTGTTAGCTTCCATAGCTGTCAGCCCACATCACCAGGAAATCTTTCCTTGCATCTCTTAGGAGCTCCCCTCAAAATTAATGAGTAACTAAATCTTGCTCCTGCGTGGGAAAGGAAGACAATGGATTATGAGTGTGCTGAAGCAAAGACAAATGGAACCTCAGTTCACCACCTGACACTGGAGTTTCTAGAAGGCCGTGATGCAGTATCTGCAGCTGAATCATAGGTCGGAAGGAGATGTGATTGGTCCCTGGCTTCTCTTCTTTGGTTTAGGAACAATGAAGTTGAACTGAGGCAGAATACTACTGCAAAACAAAGCAAAACCCCAGTTCATTTGTGAAAATTTTTAGGAATTTGGAGATAGTCATGGATACAGGATTTATATTGTAAGCAAGGAGAACTTAAGTCTCCCTCCTCTTATTTTTAAAGGCTATATATCATCTTTCTTTGTATATATTTATACAAAAGCTTAATGACAACCTAAAAATTTTAACATATATGATTCAAAATAGAATGATTTACTGGAAAATTTGGCATAGAATCAAAGTTGAGGGCTGGTGGAAAATATATGTCTTAGAAATGGCTAGGGTGATCTGGTGATACTACATATCATGACTGTTATAGGAAAGAAAAATCCAATATATTTCCAGATGAAATCAGAAGAAGAAGAAGAAGAAGAAGAAGAAGAAGAAGAAGAAGAAGAAGAAGAAGAAGAAGAAAAGGAAAAAGAAGAAGGAAAAAGAAGAAGGAAAAGTAGAAGGAGAAAAGAGGTTGAAAATCAAGTCCAATTTAGAGGCCAGAAATTTGAGCTAGTGAAGAACGCTAGAACAGGGATGACAGGTTGGGAGGTTGAGCAACATCAGTCCAGGCAGTTTTTGAGGTGAAAAAGACGGCTGGGGTCCAAAGATCATCAGCATGTCCCCAACTGAGGCCTCAGATGCAATGTTCTGTGCTCAGAGCATCTGCAAGGATGGAACAGTTGATAGCACAACTGACAGAAAGTGAAATCCAGATAAAGGAGAGCAAGTGACAACACTGTTCCTAGCGTATTTCAGGATTCTGTGGTAGGTGTGAAGAGTTGAATGGGCTGCAGGACAATGTCAATGCTTGATAGATTGTGAGCCATTTCCTCTGAGATTGAAGCATTCCATCTCTCAGAGAAGCTCCTGAGAACAGAAAACAAATAAATCAGAAAGAGCTTCAGGAAGTCCCTAAAACTTAGATCAGGAAAGTGGAAGGACCAGAAATTCCTCAACAACCAAGTGTTAGGTTCTACTGTTGACTTTGCAGGATCTAGAATCACAAGGAGGCAGATCTCTGGAGACAGCTGTGAAGGATTTTCTCAGTGAGATTGACCTGTGAGCATTCCTTTGAGTACATTAACTAAAGTGGGAAGGCCCACACTGAATTTGGGCAGAGCCTTTTTCATGACCCCAAATATAAGGAGATCTTTAGCCTGCTTGCCTTGGCATCTCACTCACTGCCAAGTTCATCTATTCTGTCTCTATCATTGCTGCTGCCGCCTCTGCTATTCTTCACCGACATCAGAACTCAACTTCTTTGGTCCTCCAGTGTGGACTGAAGACTAGTGTGGCTTTTCAGGAATCCTTCAGGTTTTTGGTACCAGATTGGAACTTCTGAGGCATCCAGCCTCATGGACCAAGCCCTTACTGGTGCTCAGCTACTCCAGTGTGAAGAGAACCACTGATGTATCATGGCTGTATCATGTTTGTTGATATAATAAATCCCTTTTTAAAAATCCTTTTTAAAATATATATTAATTCTATTGGCTCTATTCATTGAGAGAATCCTGACAAAATACACAAGGTATTCACGAGTTCTAATGGGTCCATGTATCCTGTGTTGGCTGTTTCATTTACTCCAGATTAAAATCTATCAGCTCTGTTTCTCCTTACCTAGCACCTTATGTCCTTAACTATAGTCAGACTAGTAGCTTGGGAGACAGATTCGAGCGTCAACTGTTAACCCCCGCCCACTTTGGTTTTTCAGGAAAACAAAACCAAAGCCAAACATAGTGCTTGTCTTAGGGATTCTATTGCCGTGAAGAGACACCATGACCACAGCAACTCTTATAAGGAAAACATTTTATTGGGGTAGCTTGCTTACAGTTTTAGAGATTCAGTCCATTATCATCATGGTAGGAAGCATGGCAGCCTGCAGGCAGACATGATGCTGGCTACATCTTGGTCAGAAGGCAACAGAAAGTGGACACTGGGCATTATCTTGAGCATAGGAAACCTCAAAGCCCACCCCCACAGTGGCACACTTCCTCCAACAAGGCCACACCTACTCCAACAAAGCCACACCTCCAAATAGTGCCAGTCCCTAAGAGCTTATGGGGACCAATTATAGTCAAACTACCACAGTCCTGTACTTGGATCTGTATGTTGGCAAGCTCTTAATTAGTGTCACTTTCTCTCCTGTGTTAAAAAGAGTGTGTTTTGAGCCGGATGGTACCAGTACAAGTCTTAATCCCAGCACTTGGGTTGAGGCAGCTGGATCTCTGAGTTCGTTTATTTTGTTATTTATAAACACATTTTTAAAATAGATATCGGTGCAGTAGTTTTTGAAATTCGTTGGAGAAAACCAAGCTTTCAGCTTTCAGTTTAAAAAAAAAAGTAGCTGTGTTTAACTCCACAGATGCCGTGGGTGAGCATGTTGCATGTTCCCCTTAGAATGTGAAAGAGCAGCCTTCCCGCTGAGCCATCCGCCACACCACAGTGCTGTGTGCTTCTCTAAGCCCCTTGTGGTTCTGCTTTCACTGCGATTGACTGGCTCACGCATGCTGATTCTGCTCCGGATACTGGTTCTTGAGAAAACACAGGCTGGTGGGCTTCTTCGGCAGGTGTCGTCTGAGCAGTGGAGGACACACATGACTCGTCCCAACACCTCATGGTCTGGAGCCCAAGGCGCCAGGCAGTCGGTCACCATCAGACCAAGCCTGTGGTGTCTGGGCCCAGCCCCATGAGAAATGAAAAGTAGTATTTCCACACCAGGGCTCACAGCCGGGTGGGGCAGAACTCAACCAAGTGCCCCCTGCTACTCAACCAGGAACTCGTCAAGTGTCAAGGGACCATTATGGTGAGCAAGTGCAGGGTGGAGAGGTCAAGAGTCTCAGAGCTGTTCCTGGGCTGAGGAGAGAGACATATCTGAAGAGAAGAGGGAGGAAGGCTGACGTGAATGGCCTGCTTGCCACCCGAGTTCAGAGTGATGTCTAGGCCTGGGCTGTTGCCAAAGGTCAAGTCTTTTGGGGTGGGGGCTCCGAAGTAGCCAAGGGGCCTGTGTTGATGTCTGAGTCTCCTAGCGCCACTGTGGGCCATGCAGAGACTTGTGGTCTGAGACGCCACTTGGGGCCATGTTGGTGTCCAAGGATTGCAATGCGGCGGGGCCATGACGATCCAGGTGGTCTGCACTGCGCTGCCACCTGGGATCATGGTGACATCCGAGTCCGGGTTGCTGCCTAGGACCTTGTCTGAGTCCATGGTCCTACCACATCCAGGATCTGTGTTAATGTCTGTGGTCAATGAGGTCGCCAAAGACCACAGGGATCCCTGGGGTCTGGGCTGCAACTTGTGGCAGGGTGGGTGTGAGGGTCACGCCGCTGCCAGGACCATGTTGTTTGGAGTGGCCTGTGCTCTCACCCAGGGCCATGGTGTCATGCAGGCCAGGGCTGCTGCTAAGGGCCAGGTCTGGGTTCATGACTCTTGTTACCACTGAAAGTCATGAGGATGACTGGGGTCTGACCAGTGACTTGGAACCACCTTTTGTCCAATGGCCATGCACGCTGATTTGGATGACCTGTGCTGCTAGCTGGGGTCTTGGAGATGTCCTGGCCCAGGCAGCTGTGTAGGGCCATGTCCGGGTCTGTGGCTCTGCAGAGGCCAGGGTCTGAGGTGATATTCATGACTCCTATTACCACCGAGGACTCTGCAAATGTCCGGGGCCTAGTCAGCCACCTGGAACTTAGCTGGTGTCTGAGGGTCATGTTGCCGCTGGGGCGGTACTACTCTGAGTGACCTGAGCTGCCACAGCGGCCATGGTGATGTCTGTCCCAGCTGCTGCCAAGGGCCTTGTCTGGGTCCGTGGTCCTACTGCACCGAAGGTCAGTGATGATGTCCATGGTTCGCATTAGCACAGGGGAGCGGGTCATAGGAACCACACATGTGGAAATCTGAGAGCTGCGCTGAGCCAGCCCCGCCCTTTGCTGGCCCTGCTATGAATGACCCTCCCCCTTGCTGGATACTGCTGTAGGAGAGCTGGTCCTGCCTCTCAGGGGAGAGCTGCCTCCCAGTCCCCGCTAACCCCACCCCCCTACACACCCTCGGGAAAGATGATCCTATCCCTCACCATGAACGTGCACCTCACCAGGGCGGCACACTAGAGCTGAACCTATTGTTGGGGACACAGGTGAGCCAACCCTGAGGGCATGAGAGCAGACCCCACCCCTTCATCTGCCATGTGGTGGTAGCATGGGTGAGAGAAAGATGCCCTCTCCTGCTCACCCACTGCCACCTGCAGCAAGGGTCATGAGAGTGAGAGGGCTAGCTCTGCCCCTCACCAGCTGCAGTGCACAGGAGAGCAGGCCCTGCCTGGACAGCACACTAGAGCTGACCCTGTTGTCAGGGGTGCAGGTGAGCCTGCCCAGAGGGTGTGAGAGCAGGAGAGCTGCCCCCTGCCCCCTCACTTACCCCCATGTATCTCATCTGGGCAGAACAGTAGAGATAATAAATGTCTGCTATTCAAGGCAATCTGATGGAGCTTCCTGTGACCTACAGATAAAGGTCAAACACCTGGTGCTTTCTGATGAGTTCCTGTAAGTTCCTGTTAGTGTGACTCAATAGTGAGCACGTGGTTTTAAGAAGGACATCAAGGTTTAAACTCTGTCACAGAATTGTAAACAGCAGGACAAAGGATTATAATTCTTTGCTTTATCAGTAAATGAATCTTTTGTTTTGTTTTGGTTTTTTGAGAGCATTTCTTTGTGTAGCCCTGACTGTCTTGGAACTCACTCTTTAGACCAGGCTGACCTTGAATTCAGAGATCTGCCTGTCTACAACTCTTGAGTGCTGGGATTAAAGGCATTCACCACCATCACATGGCATGAATGAAAAATATTTTATGAGGTAGACTATTGCAGTTTGACCCCAGTTCACTGAAAATGAGCTTCTTTTTAAAGTTTATTATTAGCTGTGTGTGTGTGTGTTGTGTGTATGAGTGTAAGAGAATGTGTGAATGTGTATGAGTGTGAGGGTGTGTGATCATGTGTGAGTGTGTGTGTGAGTGGGTATATGTGAGCATGTGTGCGTTCATATGTGTGCGTATATGTTCATGCTCACAGAATCCAGTGTTGAACGGCTTGCTCTATCACTTCCCACCATATTCCCTGAAGACAGGGTCTTTCCCAAACCTGTAGCTCTCTGTTTCTATTAAGGTAGCTGACCAGCAACCCCTTGGAATCTACCTATCTCTGTCCCTGACCCCAGTGCCGGAGTTACAGGCACACCTGACTTCTTACACGGGTGCCCTTGGGTATGGACTCACTCACATCCTTAAGCTTATGTATTCAGCCCCCTTACCTACTGAACCAACTTCCCTGCTCAACTTTGAGCTTCTGACCCCCCTGCATCCATCTCCCAAATGGTGGGAATATAGAAACGCACCACTACGCCTAGACATGTGAAGTACTGGGAACTGAAGCCCAGGCTTCATGAATCCTGGACAAGGTACTCTAGCAGCTGAGCTACATAGCCCAATAAATGAATGTTCTAAATACATTGCAATTAGTAACTCAGAAAAGGGCACTAGAGGAAGCTCTAAAGATGGCTAATATTGGGCTGGAGAGATGGCTCAGAGGTTAAGAGCACTGCCTGCTCTTCCAGAGGTCCTGAGTTCAATTCCCAGCAACCACATGGTGGCTTACAGCCATCTAGAATGAGATCTGGTGCCCTCTTCTGGCATGCAAGCATACATGGAAGGAATGTTGTATACATAATAAATAAATAAATCTAAAAAAAAAAACAACTTAAAAAAAAAAGATGGCTAATATTTAATGAGTGTTGTCTAGGTCCTGAGCACATATTAGGTGCTTTACAAACTTGATCTTACTTGTTCTTTAAACAACAAAACTCTATGGAGGACCAAGATTTGGCTTATCATTTGCAGTGTGTTACTGAGTACAAAGGGCCCGGGTTTGGTCCCAGGAAAAAAGAGAAAAACACAATGAAACAAATATTATTTTCCCCCAACTTTGAGAATTTAAATAACTTTCTCAAAGTTCCAAGCAGTAAAAATCAAGGACTGAGTCTCAAGTCATTGAGACTCCACCCTCACACATGTAGATTTATGGTAGACAGTGCATTGTAGTCACCGTCCAAGGTCTTCTTTTCGTGACAAGATAGTTGGGCTTAGCAATGTATTCAGGTTCCCTTGTAACTTATGCAAATAGCAAAGCTGGCTGCGCAATAGCAGAGAGAGGGCCAACTCTGGCACTAATTTTAGGGCAAACCACAGATGTCTTTGATGTTTCCATTGTCCGTGAGAACAGAGCCAGTGATCCGACAGCTGCTGGCAGGGCCTCATCAAACATGCAGAAGCTGAGGCAGCTTTATCTCAGCACCTAATTACAACTGGCACGGGGAAATTTGTTTTGCAAAGGAGGTGTCAAATGGCATAAATGCAATGTATAACCAAATATAATTGACTGCCTCATTCGATTTTTTTCAAGGCTGTTCAATCATAGAATTCTTTTGAAATGGGAAAGTGATATTAAGTAGTGGCCCATCTAAACCTAGGTGACTAATTTTGTTTTAGATAATATGGGACACATCAACCACTTTACTATCTATACTGTCAACATCTTTTCTTCAAATGTGAAATATACCTTAATTCTTTAATTCCGAAAGCAAATGCTACTATATTGTATTATAAGATTCTTATCTAGTCCATGCTTTTTTTAATGACATAAAGAACATGAAAGTATTATTACATAGTAATGTCTACTGCTGAAAGTTGTTTCATATTTATGATGACAGAAATGCTGATATAGTTGCTACTTCAACAACCAGTGACCACAGCTGGATGAGGCTCTGCCATATCAGCAGCATGTAGCTCATTGTTTTTGACAATGGCTGCCAGCCCTGGGCAGTTGAAACAATATACGCTGCACAGGTCTCCTTCAAGGAAGAACTTGTTGCCCAGATGTGGGCTGTCGCTCCAGCTGTCTGCCCCGTACGGTCTGTCTCGGCTACCATGAGATGCCGTGCCTTTGACACATAGTCACAGTCAATGACTGAGACGGTAGAATAGACATAGCAGATGTTTTAGCCATGTAGCCTAGTATGAGAAACAGCTCTCACTCGAGAATTCTCTGCTTCTTCTTCCTTGTACGGATCTCTGAACACCTCACACCTCTCATTCCATCTTGGCATTTCTTGGCATCTGCTTCTACAATACCCAACCTTTGACACCCATAAAGCAAATCACTTTTAAAGCGGTTCTACCTTTGTGAAAGGATAGCCTTTTACCTGTCATTTTAGGGGTAGAATATATATATATATATATATATATATATATATATATATATATGTATAATTTATATAAGCCTAACTATTATATATAATTTACTTATTACAGAGATAGACAGATTACATTGTTGTTTAATAGTAAAATGTTACATTAAAATGTATCAATTAGTTACATACCAGAAGCAGGTTATTTCTCATTAAAGTATGTTATGAAAACAAAAAGGTCACCTCTCCTGTTTTTATTTAATTTTTCTTGGATTTCAAGTCTTTCACGTGCTTGGTTAGACTTACCGCTAGGTATTTTATATTATTTGTGGCTATTGTTAAGGGTTTTGTTTCCATCATTTCTTTTTCAGTGAATTTGCCATTTGTATATAAGAAAGCTTCTGAATTTTGTGAGTTAATTTTGTATCGAGCTACTTTGCTGAAAGTGTTTATCAACTGCAGAGGTTTCTTAGTGGAATTTTTCTATGTATCACGGTACATCATATTGTCTAAAAATGAAGATACATTAACTTCTTCCTTTCCAATTTATATCCCTTGATCTCCTTCAGTTGTCTTCTTGCTATGGCTAAGACTTCAAATACTGTATTTAATAGGGATGAAGAGAGCGGATAATCTTGTCTTGTTCCTGATTTTAGTGAAATTTCTTTGAGTTTCTCTCCATTTAAGCTGATATTCACTATGGGTTTATTGTAGCTGCCTTTTTTATGTTGAGGTATTTCCCTTGTTTCCCTAATCTCTCCAGGACTTTTTATAATGACGGAATACTGGATTTTGTCAAAGGCCTTTCTGCATCTAATGAGATGATCATGTGTTTTCATCTTTCTGTTTGTTTATATTGTGGATTACATTTATTTTATTTTATTTATTCTTTTGATGTTAATAATGTTTAATTTTCCACAGTGAACAAACAATTTTCCTAACAACAGTCTCTAAAGTCTCCAGAAAGAAGATGGGGCCTGAAAGCAAATATTCTACCTGGTTCATATGATGCCATTGAGCCAATAAACACCACTGAAAGATTGGCTTTGAGCTATAAACTGCTCAAGATGATTCCAGTTTGCCGAGCTGAGATGCTCCATCTTCTTACAACACTCTCGCCAGAATTTCAGAGATACCCTACCCACTGCACAGAGACTGTCTACAATTGTTACAGACAGTACTCTTGAGACTTAACCATTGTTTTAGGTTTTTTTTACAGGCTCCCATAGAGATACCATCACCTCCAAGACAGGTGGAAGCAATTCTAGAAAAATAGCTCCCCCTCTCCCAACAGATTTGTTTTCTCAAGGTTATGGATAATTGTCATATGTTAGGGGTTGGTTATAAGTTGTAATAAGGTTGGGGATGAAATAATAAAGGTTAGGCTCAGGAACTTCTTTTGGAAAAGAAAAAGAGGAAATAGATGGAATGGGATAATAGGTAGATTAGTGTATTTTAGCAATATTTGTGAACTATTTTAGCCAACTGTTAGTTATGGGCAATTTACATTGGTATATATTCTTCTATAGATAAAATTATTTTTGTATTCCCATCTAAGATAATTTGTATATTGAAACAAATTCAGAATTGTATCTACCCTAGCCAAAGTTGTTTGTCCCAATGTTACAGTGAGACTCTGGGTGACTGTCCAGGTAGCCAACTATTTCTGTCTTTTCTTGCATCTTTTGGAAGTCACTTGCTTGCACTTCCTGCTTACTCAGGTAACACTTTTTTCCCTCTCAGGTCTTTGATGGGGTTGGAAACTAGATAGTCACAGTTACTAACCTCTCATATTTTAGCAATACCACTCTTGGGAATATACCCAAGAAATGCCCTCTCATACAACAAAAGTATATGCTCAACTATGTTCATAGCCGCATTGTTTGTAATAGCCACAACCTGGAAACAACCTAGATACCCTTCAATGGAAGAATGGATGAAGAAAGTATGGAATATATACATATTAGAGTACTACTTAGCAGTAAAAAACAATGACTTCTTGAATTTTGCATACAAATGGACAGAAATAGAAAACACTATCTTGAGTGAGGTAAGCCAGACCCCAAAAGAGGAACATGGGATGTACTCACTCATAATTGGTTTCTAGCCATAAATAAAGGACACTGAGCCTATAATTCGTGATCCTAGAGATGCTAAATAAGAAGGGGAACCCAAAGAAAAACATATAAGCATCCTCCTGAATATTAACCTTCATCAGGCGATGAAAGGAGACAGAGACAGAGACCCACATTGGAGCACCGGACTGAAATCTCAAGGTCCAAATCAGGAGCAGAAAGAGAGAGAGCACAAGCAAGGAACTCAGGACCGTGAGGGGTGCACTCACACACTGAGACAATGGGGATGTACTATTGGGAACTCACCAAGGCCAGCTGGTCCGGGTCGCAAAAAGCATGAGATAAAACCGGACTCGCTGAACATAGCGGACAATGAGGACTACTGAGAACTCAAGAACAATGGCAATGGGTTTTTGATCCTACTGCACGTACTGGCTTTGTGGGAGCCTAGGCAGTTTGGATGCTCACCTTACTAGACCTGGATGGAGGTGGGGGGTCCTTGGACTTCCCACAGGGGAGGGAACCCTGATTGATCTTTGGGCTGATGAGGGAGGGGGACTTGATGGGGGAGGGGGAGGGAAATGGGAGGCGGTGGCGGGGAAGAGGCAGAAATCTTTAATAAATAAATAAATTAAATTAAATTAAAAAAAGAAAAAAATGTGGATTACATGTATTGATTTATATATGTTGAACCATCCCTGCATCTCTGGGATGAGGTCTACTTGATTATGGCAGATGATCTTTTTGATGTGTTTTTTGATTGGGTTTGCAAGTATCTTATGGAGAATTTTTGCATCTATGTTCGAAAGGAAAATTGGTCTATAATTCCTTCTTTGTTGGATCTTTATGTGGTTTGGGTATTGGGATAACTGTGGCCTCATGAAATGATTTTGGTAATGGTCCCTCTTTCTATTTTGTGGAATAATTTCAAGAATATTGTCATTAACTCTTCTTTGAAAATCTGGTATAATCTTCCCCAAAGCCATCTGGTTTTTACCGTTTTTGGTTGGGAGACTTTTCATGACTTTTTCTATTTCACTAGGGAATATAGGTCTGTTTAAATTGCTTATCTGATCTTGATTTAACCTTGTTAGGTTGTATGCATCAAGAAGAAAATTATCCATTTCTTTTAGATTTTCCAATTCACTGCAATATGGATTTTTAAATTATGTCATTATGAATCTCTGATTTTGTCAATGTCTGTAGTTATATCCTCCAGTTCATTTCTAATTTTGTTAATTTTGATATATTCTCTCTACCTTTTAGTTAACTGGAAAGGGTTTGTCAATCTTACTGATTTTCTCAAAGAACCAACTCTTTTATTGATTCTTTGCATTGCTTTTGTTTGTTTCTATTTTATTAATTTCAGCCCCAAGTTTATTTCTTGACCTCTACTCCTTTTGGGCATGATTTCTTCTTTTTTGTTTTAGAGTTTCAAATGTATGGTTCAGTTACTAGTATAAGATCTTTCCATTTTCTTTCAAATGTAGGCACTTAATGCTATAACCTGGCCTCTTAGAGCCGCTTTTATTGTGTCCCATGAGTTTGTGTAATGTTGTGTACTCATTTTCATTCAATTCTAGAAAGTCTTCCATTTCTTTCTTGACCCATTTTTCAATCAGTAGTAGCGAGTTGCTAGATTTTCACAAGTTTGTTAGCTCTCAGTTGTTTCTACTGTTACTGATAGCCAGTTTTAATCCGTGGTGGTTTGATAGGATGCAGAGAATTTTTTCAATTTTCCTGTATCTGTGGAGACTTGCTTTGTGCCTGAGTAGGCAACTAATTTTGGAGAAAGTTCCATGAGGTACTGGGACGTTTTTGTTTGGGTGAAGTGTTCTATACATATCTATAATGTCTACTTGGTTTATATTGTCAGTTAGCTCCCAAATTTCTGTTTAGTTTTTGTCTGAATGATCTGTCTATTATAGTGAGAGTGGGGTATTGAAGTCTCCCACTATCAGTGTGTGAGGGTCCATGTGCTTTAAGCTTTAAGTATTTCTTTTATAGTCATGGATGCCCATGTATTTGGTGCATAGATGTCAAGAATTGCAATACCCTCATGGTGGATTTTTCCTTTGAGTGTGCAGTGTCTTTTCTGATTAGTTTTTGTTTGAACTCAATTTTTCACATCTTAACATGACTATGCCAGCTTGCCTCTTATGTCTATTTTCTTTGAATACCTTTTTTCATCCTTTCACGCCAAGGTGATGCCTATTCTTGATGCTAAAAGTGTGTTCCCGCAGAAGGAAGGGTCCTGTTTTTGCATTCATTCTATTAATCTGTGTCTTTTTATTGGGGAATTGAAACCATTGATGTTGAGAGATATCAAGGAACTTTGTTGAGCAGTGTCTGCTGATTCTTGTTTGTTGTTGTTGTTAGGGGTAGTGGTGGTGGTGGTGGTGGTGTGTGTGTGTGTTTCCTTTTTTTTTATTTGCTAGTCTGGGATTATTTATTACCTGTCTTTTTTTTGAGTGTATTTAACCTCTTTAGATTGGAGTTTTTCTTCTAGTGCTACTGTGGGACAATAGTCTTGTACCCTGTAAAGATTTATCACTTGTATTGATTTAATAAAACACTGATTGGCCAGTAGCCAGGCAGGAAGTATAGGTGGGCCAACCAGAATAGGAGAATTCTAGGAAGAGGAAAGGCTGAGTTTGCAGTCGTCACCCAGATGCAGAGGAAGCAAAATAAGAATGCCTCACTGATAAAAGGTACCAAGCCATGTGGCTAACACAGACAAGAGTTATGGGTTAATTTAATATGTAAGAGTTAGTTAATAAGAAGCTTGAGCTAATAGAGCAACCAGTTTATAATTAATGTAGGCCTCTGTGTGCTTCTTTGGAACTGAACAAGTGAGGGACCAGGCAGGACAGAAATCTTTGTCAATATAACACTTTTGGTAGGGCTGGATTTATAAATAGATATTGTTTAAATTTAATTTTATCATGGTATATCTTATTTTCTCCATCTATTGTGATAGAAAGTTTTGCTGGGTATGGTAGTCTGACCTGGCATCTGTGGTCTCTTAAGGTCTGTAGCCACATCTGTCCAGGCCCTTCTGGCTATAAGAGTCTCCATTGAGTAGTCAGGTGTAATTCTGATAGGACTGTCTTTATATATTACTTGGTTGCCTTATAGCTTTTAATGTTGTGTTTTTGTTCTCTATATTAACGCTTTGATTATTATGTGCTAAGGGGAATTTCTTTTCTGGTCCAGTCTATTTGGTATTCTGTATGCTTCTTGTACATGGATAGGCATATTCTTCAGGTTAGGAAAATCTTCCACACTTTTGTTGAAAATATTTCTATGCTTTTGACCTAAATGTTATATATGACATAAAATTATATAAATACAATATAATATAATCAACATCATATATTATATAATAATCATATTATATATGATATAATATCATATATAACATTATGTAATATATAATAAATTTATATACAATTATATATAACATTTATGGTGCTTAATATTATAATATAGCATAATATATAATATAATATTTATATATGTTATAATATATAATTCCATGTAGTTATACAATCATATAATAACATATAATAATATAATATGGTATGTAATTTATAATATTTTATGTAATTATTATAACATTGGTATTAATTATAATTCTTATATTATATATAAAATCAGTTTTATATGGTTTTATGATATGTAGTATTTGTTATGTATAATATATAATTATATAAACTATGCAACATAAAATGTATAATGTACTCTATCAATATTTTAGATATAAATTTCTATAACTACATAAATTATAGGTTCTATAAAAGTAATGATATTTAAATTATAGATAGTATAACATTTTATATGTAATAAAAGTATTTAATGCAATTTGTAAGAGGGAAAGCCAATGGTGTTGCTGGCGGGGACTTTTGAGTACGGAGAATGTTTGTTCTTCGTGGAGACCTGACAGAGTTTCCACCTCTGCAAACTGATTGTCAACATATGGGTAAATAACAATCTGCTGAGTTTGAAAAATTAGTTATAATCCATTTCACATAATGCATGCAAAGCACAGCAGGCGGCGGCCCATAATGGAAGGATTAGTTTGGGGCCTTAGGGTAGTTTTTAAAATTCACAAGCTGATAGAATGTTACGCCCCATATGGGCCCAGCTTATTCTCATCAGGGAGTTTCCAGTCCTCCCTTCCCTCCTACAGAACCCTGTGTGTTCCTATTACTGGAGAGACCGCTTCCACCATCCATCAGGGCAGCAGCTGGAGATATCTCCCGGTGATAGGTAGGCAGGAGGCTAAAAGTGCCTTTTAGGAATGTGAATAGATTTGTAAAAACCTCTCAGGTCATTTCTAATTCTTCTGCTTTCTAAGCTACAGTGCGGCTTTCCCTTCCTAGGCCTATGACTGGCATCCTGCTAAAATCACCCTGTACGCACTGCTCCTTGCAGATTTTAATGGCTTGCCAGCACAGAATAAGAGGCTGCCCACATGACCATCATCACTTCTATTTCTTCACTGTTTTTTGTCTCTTTGCTCCCACCTGTCTACTTCAATTTGAACCATTCCCTGCATCCAGATTGTATGTCTGCCCCTGCTATTATCTTGTTACTGCCCTCCTCTCCAGTCTGCTTGTCCTTGTAGGGATCTTTTTGACGTTCCTAAGAGGGACCTTTCAGCCTCCAACTCCGCCGCTCTAATCCTGGCTTGCGAAGGAGGAGAGCAGCAACTCCGGCTGCCCCTACGTACAGTGTCTGCTCCTGAGCTGGGGTGTGGGCGTTTTTGTTTTCGTGAACTATTCTCCTGAGTATGAAATGCCTGAACAAAGCGATGATTTAGCAGGCTGAGCTCTTAGCAACCTGCTCCTACTAGCAACCAGAGATTAGAAACACTTCCCTGCCAAGTGGCTTTGAGTCAGGTGGAAATCAGAGAGCAGTGGGTCTCGGTTCACTTTGCTGGGAACGACAGGCTTGGTATCTTCGAGGATGTGTGGCCCTCGCATGTCATCAAGGATAGCTACGCATGCAGCCTGACATAAAGTCACACACTTACTTCAAATGTGAGAAATCTCTTTTGGCATTCATGTTGGTAAAGTCCTCGGCTATGAAAACTTTGTAGGTGACAATGTCATGTTGCAGTGTCCAAAGGTTGGACACACCTGCTTTAGAGTAGTGTGTCAGTCAATCCCTTCAGGAGGCAAAGCAAACAGGTTTCTAGGTACTTACTAGGCTTTACGTTATTGTTAATGCTAGCGTTGGAGTTTGCAAGTAAAGCTCGTAAATCACCTCCTCCATGGCTTTGTAAAACAAAACTAAAACAAACTTTAAGGAATCAGAAAGAGCTGAGAGTGGTGGCTAATGTCTGTAATCCCAGAATGCAGGTGAACAAGGCAACGTAACTGCTAAGGGTTTGGGGCAATCTTGAGTCATATGGTGAGTTCAAGGGAGCCTGGACTACATAGCAAGAAACTGTCTTGTTAGAAAAAGTAACGGGGGGGGGGGGGCAGATACCTATAATGATAGCCAAGTCGGAAGTGCATTAAATACATGTTTGAACAGAATGATGGATTGACTGAGATTTAACTTACTTTGATTGCCGCTAGAAGTTAAGTAATGTTAGAGGTGAGTGATTGAAAGAAATGATAAACATTTCTGCTGGGGGATAAAGAGTGGAAGAGGAGGTCAGATCAGGAATGACATCCCTTGGAGAAAATTTACAAACTAGGCCAAAAGCACACGTGGACTGTGTGACTTCATTTAGCTGGAAAAGGAATTCGGAGCAACTCAGTGCTCTCTGATGTCTTCTCTCAGGAGGAATGAGCTCTTTTCTGGGAATGGTATAGCACAGAAAGCTGACTCCACCCTGAGGCTCTTATCTACACCCATCTTGTAATATTATCTCTTTGAGACATCTTTTTTATGTGTTATGACAATTATCTTTTTATGTCTCTCTCTTACCTTGGATGTCCATTCATTCTAGATTGCATGGGACAGTTCTTGTTTTTATGCCTGTTGGGATGGTTTAACCAGGCAGAGTTCACATTTTTACTCTTAGAAATGCCTGGGTTTGAATGATGATAAGTGACAAGGTTGCTCTAGTCTTAATCCAGTGGAAGTGAAAAAAACACTTGTGTCAGTCAGGATGCCAAGCGAGGGCTCAGTCTACTAGAAATCTAAAGCGTCTCTAAGGAAGGGATGTTTTTGCAGATGTGTGGGTTCAGTCAAGGGCATCAAAACCGATGTTAAGATATGAAGCCTGAAAAGGGGAAAGAAGAAAGAAATTAGGGGAGCCCAGTAGAGAGGTGAAACCAGAGAAGAGGGGGCTCTAGAGATGCCATGGTCTTGGAAGGTTTAGATTACTGTGAACTGACCATGTTACCAACCACTCTCTCCCTACCTGTTTACCTCCTGTTTTGCTTACTGTTTGATAAACCAAAGTGTATATCAGAGGGCAACAGTGTCCTGGCAATGAGGTTGGGAGGTAATGATGACCCGGGGAGAAAGCACAGAAAAGCTCAGAGCAGAGCATAGATTGAGGTGCTTGGCTATGTGTGCTATATGGCTATACAAACAAAACACCACAGGATAGGAATAAAGCCAGGCGTGGAAGCAACTGAAGGATTACCCTCACTATTCATAAGAAAGTGAATCCCAAGACTGAAGACAGATAGCAGCTGAGCACATGTTAGAGCGATTGCCTAATGGTACACAGTTGGGGTCAGGTTAGTGGAGCAGATTCGAGTGCTAAAGGAGTTTGGGAGCAAACAGGCTGCTATGGGCTTGGGCAATGTGAAGGATTGCAGAGGAGTAGAGGTTTAGCACGGCGTTGAAAATGGTGCAACTTCTGCGGGTAAGGAGATGTTGGGCTTTTTGGAAAACAGCATGAATGAGAACACAGGTGCCTGCCAAGAATCCTGGCTTCCTCTTAGCTTGGTTTTTGTTTTTAAATATTTATTTATTTTAATTTTATGTGTTTCGCCTGCGTGTCTGTCCGTGTACCATATGAGTGCAGTGCCCATGGGGACTAGAAGAGGATGTTGGATCCTGGAGTTAGAGAGAGTTGTGAGCTTCTCTGTGTGTGTGCTGGGAACCAAACCTGGGTCATCTGCAAGAGCAGCAAGTGCTCTTAATTGATGAGCCATCTACCCAGTCCTCCCCAACCCCAACCCCCATGCTTAGGCTTTAAAACTCTATGGGGGCGTCTAACTCTGGAGTGTCCAACCTGGGGTCCATTGCTTGTGGCCTCATGAGGTGAGGCATGCTGTAGATGTGGTAGGACACAAGCTATAAATTTAAACGTGAGGTTTTAGAGATTTATTTTGGGACGTGGGTAATGTGGTTGTGTGATTTTCAAGTGTGTACTTTGTAGATGATGGCATTGTGTAGCCATCTCAAAAGGTTAGACAACCCGAAAGGAAGTGACACGTGCGCTCTAAGAGACCCGGGTTGTCAGCATTCCTCCAGTAGCTGCTTGTTGAGAACACTGTCCTGAGATCCATTGATGCCCATGAAAGAAGACATGGTCCATTACCTTGAGGCAAAGAATGGGAAACGCAGCCAAGGAAGCGAACAATTATTTTGCCAGGTGAAGACTGGGGTGTGCAAGCTGAGGCGCAAGCCCACCAGCTCTCGTCTGTATGACACTCAGGCAGAGTGGGGTCACGGGGAACTTTTGTGGAGGTGGCAACAAACCCTGGGTCCCAAAGGGGGGATAGGAGCTTCGTAATCACGTTTCTGTTCATTTGTGCCTCTCATGCTGCATTCTAAAGAAAGGAGCAAGAGGTGGTTGACTTAAACTCAGAGCAAAATAAAGAGAAAATTAGATAAAGCATGAGGGTGGGGAGAGTCCCATATAAACATGTATATGTATATGTATGTATACATATACATGCATACTTGACATCTTTTGATTTCAGAGCAGCCTTGTGAGGTTGCAATTTTGTTCCCATTTTATCCAGAAGGAAGCTAAGGTCTTGGGAATAAAGTCCTTTGTCCAGAGCCCACAATTCTGACAGTACAGTGGAACAGTTCCACTCTGGTTTCACTCCAGTCTGTTGTTTCTCCCAGCCTGCTCTGGTACAAGAGATGTACTGTGCCTTAGGCCCAGTGTATTGATTTTGGACTCTTGAAGGTGTTTCATGGTCAAAGGTGTTTTCCAGGGCCCTAGGAAATAGTGTACATTTGAAACAACTGAAGGGTCAGGCAAGTGACTGGAAAGGCGTTTGGGGGCAGAAGAAATTATGTCCAAGGGGAGAGGTTGTATGAGAGAGCAGAGTTTTGGAAGGGTGGGAATTAGCTCTGCGTGACTGACAGTTCTGAGAGGAACGGTGAGGGGTGGGGCTGGAAGCCACAAGCAAGAGCCAAACTGGAAGCTTCAAATGTTCCTTCACTTGTGGGTTGCTGAGGGATCAGGAAGGAGTTTAAGCAGAGCGTGACATAGCAGCTGAGAATTTTAGGAACCTTGTTAGGACAGCAGTGTGAGTTACTTGAGTTTTTTTATTATAGAACTTTTTTTTATGTCTTATTTCACCTGTTTCCTAATTTATTTTAAATTTACATTTAAAAACACTCCTGAAGTTTTATTTAATTGCTGGTTTGTGTCTTTATCTCATTTAAATATATGCTGTTTCATTACCAAGTTTACAACATGCTTTATATTAATTAATTAAATTTGTTCTTTCATCACTTCTTATACATATATAATATGTTCTAATTGTCCTCACCCCTCCCCTATCTGCCTCCTACTCCTATCAACTCCCAGGTCTTTTTTCCCCACACTCATGTCTTCTTGCTTTGTTTTGTGACCCACTGAATTTAACCAGGCCCATTTACATGACCATGAATTTGCAGCTATCGGTTGGCGTCTGGCGGATTCACCCAATGGGCATGCAACAGAAGAAATGACTCCCTGATGCCCAGAGTCTATCAGTAGCTAATAGTTCAGCAGAAAGGGTAAGGTCTCATAAGCCCTCCCCTCACCCATGACTGACTGTTGGCAGGGCCAGTCTTGTGCAGTCCAGGGCAGGTGACTTTAGCTGATATAAGTTGAGCTCGTGATTGCAAAGGCTGTCCCAGCCCTTCTTCCTATCTTCCAACGTTTCTGAGCTATTCCCTCAGCCATATTTAGAGCTGAACTCTTTTATTCTTAGCATCTTGAGCAGCCTGATTTTTGTTGATTTAACAGATTTTTGTCTCTGAGGTTGAGAGTGATCTCTTGATTTTTAAAGATATTTCTAAAATTGTACTGTTAAGTATTTACATAATAAAGTTTCCAGTTCTAACTATTTTTAAGTGTACATTTGAGCAGCATTAAACATTCATATTGTTGTGAAATGGTACCGGCATCTGTGTCCAGAACTCTTTCATCTTTGAAATCATATAGTCTGTTTTATTTGGGGTTTTGCTGGGTCTTCTCAGTGGCAGCTATCTTGGGTATTGACTTGTCTCTTGACTCTAATTAGTTCATGTTTGTGGCTTAATTTTTCTCATTTTTGATCAAGCTGGCTCTGATGTCTGTCTGTGCTGGCTGTTACTCTCTCCCTAGCCATGTGATCCCCATAACTACCGCTGCAGCAGGCCTGACCTGCCTTGGCTTTGCCTCTGTGGTTGGGCTGAGTGACTCATTGCCATTCGGCTTTCTGGAAAATTCATTTTTTTCCTGAATACATCACTTCACATTCATTTCAGCCTTTTCGATCTTCTCACCTACCAGCTTCCGTTTCTGCTTTACCTGTTTTCCTCTGCCCATCTGAAATCCTCCGTAGTCAGGCTGCATATTGGCTAGAGGAGGCAACTTGGCAAGGCATCGAGGGCACTGGCCATAGTATAAGGGAATGTTGAGAATAATTCTCTCCTATACTGTGTGACGGAATGTGTCAGCTGTCACCGCTTTGGGTTCCATTGCCTCGTTTACACAGTGAGAGAGCTGGAGGAGACAATCATCACCTAAAAACATACAAACTTGAGGGGACAGGAGGAAGTCCTGAATGAATGTGTTGTGTAGACATGAGCACGATTTTGTCAAGGATCCATGAGGCTAGCCAGGCCTTCCCCTGGTCTAGGTATGGATGCTGACAAAATCTGCAGAAAGTATCACCCACAGGTTCCCCTCTGGGATGACTGCATCTGAGACTGGTCCCCTACAGACAGCCTCTCCTCAGGGTAGTCACCAGCATCATTCGGCTGTATTTAATAGAAGAGCTAAGTGTCGGGGCGGCTGGGACATTTCCACCAGAGCGCACCACACCCTCGATCTCAGTTCATCTGTTCTTCCTTTATTACTTGTTACCCCAGTCAAGTTGATCCCAAAGCCACGTGGGTCAGAGGACACATTTGTGGACTGTGGATGGGGCTCAGCTCAGAGCACTTGTAGAGTGTGCAGGAAGCCTTACCACCTATCCCCAGCCACCAGTATTGCATTAAACTTGGCTGAGTGGTCAAAACACTTTGCTGCACAAACTTGATGACCTGGGCTTAATCCCTAGATCCCAAGTTGGAAGGAGAGAACAGATTCCTAAAAATTGTCCTCTGACCTTCACAAATGTGTCAAGGCACTCATGTCCCCACACACTCACACAGATCATCATCACACATAATAATAATAAATACAATAAAAATAACAAAAATAAAACAAAACAAAACAAAACTGATCATGGTGGTCCAGAGCTGTAGTCCCAGCACTTGGGAAGTGGAGGCAGGGGGACCAGAAATTCAAGGTCATTCATAGCTACGTAAAGACTAGCAGGCCAGCCTGTACTCCATGAGACCCTTTCTCACCAACAGCAAAATAAGCCTCCTGCCAAGTCTGTAAATTAATTTTTATAAGAGAGAGCATCTATTTGTAGAACTTTGCAAAGTGTCCAATGTAAGTAAAAAAATCACAAAAGTATAAGGTATTACTGCAGTACAAGTTGCTTCTTATATAAATATACACCATTAATTGGTATTCTGATGCTATGAGGCTGGTTAACATAACTTCAAACACAGGATGGTTTGCTTACTCAGTAGAGATACGGTGTTCCATGGTGTTTGCTGAATGGATGTTGTCAAAAATTTATGCAAACGTGCACATCTCAAGTATTCAGGGCAGAGCAACTCTCAGAAAGTAGACTATGATTTGGAAGGCCATCCTGAAGTCCTAGGGCATCCGCTGAGGTGTGGAGTAGATTTATCATGGGTGCTGTGAGAATATAAGTTTGCTTTATAGTCCGTCAGGGACATTATCTGCAAAAGTCAGCCTGACAGTGAAACTTTCTTATGAAAAGAGAGACAGCACCCAAAGGAGCTGCAATAGGAACCCTGAGGAGTCAGATATTATCAGATATCAGATGCTCCCCTGTCATTCACCCAACCCTTCAAATGTATCAGGCTAGGGGTCAGAGGTCATGGCTGAGCCAGTGCTGTGCTAAGCCATTTCAGAGTCAGCATGAAAGGCAGAAGGTGTGCTGTGTACTGGGTAAATGCACTGTATGGTTTTATGTGTTTAAGAATGGCTACTGACTTTAATATCATTAAGTTTGATTCTATTAAAGCCATGTAAGTAAATTCTTAATTAATTGTATTCGGGGTACAAATTAAATATTTAAACTAGACATGATGCAAGTTTTAGCATGACTAATTTAAAATTCTTAGTGTTTTTAGTTTGATTTAGAAAAGAAAAATCCTAAGTGTGTAAGTTTTAATAATTAAACATTTTGAAAACCTGAAAAGAGATGTATGTAGGGTGGATGCTCTTTACTTTTCTAACCCGAGGTTCTACCAAGGCTTGGCATAGCGCCAGCAGATCTTGACCTTATTTAAAACATTGTTATTCTACACTAAGACAAAAGTCCCCATGGTGGTGGCACCTCTGCTAGATTGTCACATGCCCAGTGACAACCCTGCCATATTCACCCTGTGAGTGAAGCAGATATTACACCAACAATGTGTAAATGCTTTTATAAACGAGAGGAAAAAACAAAACAAAACAAAACAAAGCTTTCACAGTGCCCACCTTCCCTACCTCTGGCTCTGCCTGTCTGCCACTGCGTATCCAACTGGGTTTCCCCCAGGATTTGCTTGCAGCCTTTGAAGGGACCCTAGCCAGCCTGGGCCTGGCAAGCATGGCTCTGGCAGGTCTTGTCCTTCTCCCCCACTCCCTCCACCTTGCTAAAGCTTTAGATTCCATTCCTAAAGCTAGCCACCAAGGTTTAGTCCCTTATTTGGTCTCCTCCTCCTCCTGACACTGACTACCAAAATCCAGTTATCAAGGTATTGAAGTCCAGTAATCAAAAATCCCCTTTTGCTCACCTAATCACTCTGCCCAATTAAAACTTAACACCTCATCCTAACATGGGTTTTCCCCTTTTACCTTTGAAGTGTCATTTTCCTGTGGGTCACATCTGTCTCCTTTCTCTTCAGAGGCAGTTCTTTGTCCTCCCCCAGGGACAAATATCCTTGCCTCCTCTCCCTTGTTCCTTTCCCCCCTTCTCCCTCATCCTCTGTCTCCTGTATCTGTCTCTTATTCCATCCCCTTTGTCCCCCTGGGGCAAATAAGTCTCCTTTGGACTGAGAACTTGGTCTTGGGGTCCTGAGCTGATGCCTGGTCCCCACAGCTTCTGCTCTAGTCCCAAGCAAAGATCAGCTGATGTGCTTGAGGCAAATGCATGCTGAGAGTTGTGGAGAGGATGCTGACACTCCAGGTGGAGGAAGAACTTAGACTCCAGTTGTGGGCCTGAAGTACACGAGATCAACCGTGGGACAAGTATTAGTATTTAAAATCCCAGTCAGCAGCTGGAAGATCTTTCTAACTTCAGTTCCCTTCTGATCAATTTCCTGGCCTTTTTTTTTTTAAGTGTTTTTTCTCTCCCTTCGCTTCCTCCTTCATTTATGTATGGTTTGTGTATGCATGTGTGTACAGGCACACACATGCCACAGTGAATGGATGAAGAAGGTCAACAGACAATTTTGAATGTTGGTCCTCACCTTCCATCTTGGCTGAAACGGGGTCTCTTATTTACTGCTGTCTATCAGTACAGCTGGTCCCCAAATGTCTGGGGAGTCTCATATTTCCACCTTTCACCTTGCCGTAAGATCCCTGGGCTTATAGATGTGTGGTTGGGCCTTCAGCTTTTCCTAGGTTCCGGTGATTTAAAATGTTCTCTCCACTGATCCATCTCCCCAGCCCCTGGCCTTGTTTTTAAAAACAGAACCCATGGGCTGAGAGATGGCTCAGCCATTAAGACTAGGCTCAAGACCAAAAATTACTGCAGTGGCCCAATTGCTTTTCGAGAAAGGATAGAATTAACATTTAGCAGAAGAATGAGTTCTTGTTTGGAAGTGCCGCTCTCTGCTTCAGAGACTTCAGAGCCACGGCTAATTCCTGCCCTCCTCAGAGTGAGAGCTCAGCCGACCTGGCACCTCTTCTCTTTTTGGAGAAAATGTCAGCAGCTATTGTCTAAATGTAGGTCACACACTGATGCTTAGTACCAACTCCTAACACTTTGGGTCATACAAATAGATGTCATTTTTGCGCGGTTTCCCTAAAGTCAGTAGGAAAGTGTCATGGTGTTGAGGTGAGCATGTGGCTAAACTAGCAAAGATACAAGGCCTATGGCAAATATGTCCATTCAGTGACCAGATGAGACTTGCTGGAGTGCCTTGGTGTTTTGTGCCACCCATGTCCCATTTACTATAGTCTAGGATTCCAAATCCTTTTATGTCTTACTCTACCCATAGCCTGCTTTGATCAAAAATAGCAGTTTCCCCTTCTGAACAATGCAGGCGACTTCCTCTTTTGTCCTGCCCTCCATAGCTGACACTACTCTGTATATACAAATTAACAAACACCCTGAGGATATGTTTTGTGTTCTGTTAGCAGATTTTTATGGGACCCTTTCAACAAATGGCTGGTGTAAGCCAGTCTTCACTCCTTTTCAAACAAACAAATAGAGAAACAACAGATCCTATCTAAAGGTTATTCGCACAAACTGTACAGGATGCCAGCATTTTGCAAATAGCACATAGAAAGTATATGTGTAGGAGTCACGGGTCCATCTGTCTCACATGGGCAGAGAGAGGCCTTTGCTGTAATAGGAGTCTGAGCTGGAGCTACAGATTTGGCCTTGGTTTGAGCCATTGGCAAAGCTTGTGACCCTTGGCCGCCTAGCAACATCTGATTCACAAGCTTGGTGTGGGCAAAAGCAAGTCAGTGGAACTTGCGGTTGGGCTCCTTTGGCAACTTGGGTTGAACTTCCTTAGGCTTTTTGAGGGCCTTGATGGCCTCAGCGTGTGTGTCTCTGCCTTCACACTATTTACCTGCATTTTCAGCCCCTCTTGGGCTTCCAGGCAAAATGCATGCTCCTGGGGGACTTGGGGTTGACCCTCTCGAGAGACTCATGTATTTGTGATCAAGGTTTCTTGTGACATTTCTATGCCACTTTCAGGACTAGTGTGTAGTGCAGTTCTTGGACTTGGCTATGTCTCCATGGCAACCCTAAGCTCCCCAGTGCCTGGGACAGAAAAGAAAGTAAGAGCCCCTCACTCTCTTAAACCGTGGAAACACCCTCTTTAAGGCCATCAGACTATATCCACTCTATTCTCTTAGAAACTGAGACCTCACAGGGTCATTGGCAGTGTTTATTTTCCTAGAAATAATGTATTAGTTAAAGATTATATTCTTTGATTGGGGCATTTGGTCAAATACTAAACAATAGAATTTGAGAGCAGACATGGCAATATGGGGTTTTAATAAAATAATAAAAATGATAAAATCTGTCCCCTCCTTTCTATAAAATTAGCTTACTGTGCTGTTACTTTAGTTCTGGGATTCTAATGGCTGATAAATGTACTCAGATGCTACACAGAATGCAACTCCACTGTGGTGTAGATTTGTTCTGAAATGAATATATTGGTGATAATGGTCATTAAGCATTTAATTAAGAACAATTTTGCTGTTTTTTTTTTAAACTTAGAAAAGCATTTTAGAAGGCTTGGATTTCTTTAAAACATCTGTCTGGGGAAATTTGGGCTAATTTCTCTTATTTCTTTCATGTAAAAAAATCCCATTAGCAAGCAAGTGCATTCAAAACTGTTCCATTGATCTTATAACTGTGTTTTATAAAAATATTCTGGAGTGTTTCCCTTTTGTCTCCCAGGCTGAATGCAGCTGTGTGTGTGTCATTGGCACACCAGCATGAGGAAATCTGGGAAATTAGGGAGAGCCATGCCTGCAGAGGGATCCCTCATCAGTGTTTCCAGAAGCACAGGAGACCAGGGGCAAGGGTCTGGCTTTGTCTGCTTTGCTCTGATCCTGTGCCTAAGGCATGTTATGAGAAGTGCAGACAGCCAGAAACCCTCATAAAATGGTAGCGGAAGTTAGCAGTCATAAAATGCTCATTTGATGACAAAAATCACAGTTGGCCACTGTCTTTAAAAGGCTATGGTAATAATCCCTGTAAAGAGTAAAGATACACACTCTAAATTTCACTTTGCTTTGTCTTTATATTGAGGACTGATGTGAGATTTCCCCTCTGTATGCTGTGATTACCATTAATGAATAAAGAAATGCCTTGGCCTGTTGATAGGGCGGAACTTAGATAGGCAGGGAAAACTAAACTGAATGCTGGGAGAAAGGAGGCAGAGTCAGAGAGAAGCCATGTAGCCCAGCTGGAGACAGACGCTGGGAATTTTACCTGGTAAGCCACTGCCACATGGCAATACATAGATTAATAAAAATGTGTTAAATTAATATGTAAGAGCTAACCAATAAGAAGCTAGAACTAATAGGCCAAGCAGTTTCTGTGTGGTTATTTCGGATCTGAGCCGCCGAGTGGCCGGAACAATCAAGCAGCCTCCTTACAACAGAGGACCTTCTGGTCACACCAGTTCAGTGCTATGATAAAGACACAAGTACACAGTGACATTTTGGGCAGGAGAATAGCTCAAGTTTCCTGATAAAATTATTTTTTCCTTAGCAGTTTTTGAGGTTTAGGGAAACTGCCGGAGATGGAATCAAGGGCCTCATTCTTGTAGTGCAAGCGCTGGACCTCCCAGCTATGCCCCAATGCTCTACAGACAATTTATCAACCCCCAGACAGTTTGACACGGCCTCCTTCCTCCTCACTTCCCCTATCAGGTTGCCAGTTTGCCTCTTACCTCTTCACTCAGTCTCGGAGAGAAACTTGACTCTTAAAATTATAGCAGTATGTTGAGTATTTAGCGCGTGCCAGGTGCTATGCTCACTGTATTCAATACGTCATTGTGTTAAGTCCCTAAGTGATTATAAGAGTCTCAGTCTCGCCTTCCAGTGAAGCAAGCTAGGGTGCAGGAAGGCTGGTTACACTTAGCAAACTGTAGATATTAAATGGTGAGCTGAGGTTCTAACCCAAGTCTGTCTCATGTGCTGTTCATGTTCCTAATCGCTGCATGGGATGGTTTTGTCCTTGTCTGACCTTAGACATAATCTTTGTTTATGGTGTTCTATGAGGCAGCTCTAGCTTCTGATGTGTGTCACTTGTGAAATTTATGCTTGTGATCTAGTGCAATATTCTCTACATCCAAACAATACTCTTAAAACCAAATACATTTAAAAACATTTATTGTTTAATTTTATGTACATGGGTATTTTGCCTGAATGTATGTATGTGCACCATGTGCGTGCCTGGTACCAGTGAATGTCAAAGACGTGTCCCCTAGGATGTGGAGTTACAGATGATTGTGAGCAGCTGTGTGGACACTGGTGCAAGAGCTAGTGTTTGTAACCACTGAGCCATCTCTCCAACTTCACAACCAATTTTTTCTTTTTAAAATTGTTTTTATTGAGCTATATATTTTTCACTGCTCCCCTCTCTTCCTCTCCTTTCCCCTTCTGCCCTCTCTCATGATCCCCATGCTCTCAATTTACTCAGGAGATCTTGTCCTTTTCTACTTCCCATGTAGATTAGATCCGTGTATGTCTCTCTTAGGGTCATTTTTGTTGTCTATGTTCTCTGGGATTGTGAATTGTAGGCTAGTTTTTCTTTGCTTTATGTCTAAAAGCCACTTATAAGTGAATACATATTATATTTGTCTTTCTGGGTCTGGGTTACTTCACTCAATATGATGTTTTCTAGATCCATCCATTTGTCTGCAAATTTCAAGATGCCATTATTTTTTCCTGATGTGTAGTACTCCATTGCATAAATGTACAACATCTTCTTTATCCATTTTTTGGTTGAGGGGCATTTAGGTTGTTTCCAGATTCTGGCTATGACAAATAATGCTGCTATGAACATAGTTGAGCACATGTCCTTGTGGTATAATTGAGCATCCTTTGTGTATATACCCAAAAGTGGTATTGATGGATCTTGAGGAAGGTTGTTTCCTAATTTTCTGAGAAATTACCATACTGATTTCCAAAGTGACTACTATACAAGTTTGCACCCCCATCAGCAGTGCAGGAGTGTTCCCTTTACTCCACAACCTCTCCAGCATAAGTTGTCATCAGTGTTTTTGATCTTGGCCATTCTGACAGGCATAAAATGGATTCTCAGAGTTGTTTTGATTTGCATTTCTCTGATGGCTAAGGATGTTGAGCATTTCCTTAAGTGTCTTTCAGCCATTTTAGATTCATCTGTTGAGAGTTCTCTGTTTAGGTCTGTGCCCCGTTTTTTATTGGATTATTTGTTCTTTTAATGACCAATTTTTTGAGTTCTTTGTGTATTTTGGATATCAACCCTATGTCTGATATAGGGTTGGTAAAGATCTTTTTCCATTTTGTAGGCTGCCGTTTTGTCTTGTTGACTGTGTCCTTTGCTTTACAGAAGCTTCTCAGTTTCAGGAGTTTGTTTTTTTTTTTTTTTTTTGCTTTAGTTAGAACCTCAAGTACTATAATGAATAGTTATGGAAAGAGCGGACAACTTTGTCTTGTACTTGACTTCAAAGGGATCGCTTAGTTTCACAGTCGATTATTTCTTTGCACAGGTATGTCTGCTTGAAACCAGGGTTTCCCAGGGAGATAAAAGCCTTGAGAACAATGATCTGTCATGAATTGCTATTGAAGTGTGAAAAGTTCTGGTTCTATTATCAGTTGGGTGCCTCAGGAATTCTTCATCCCCCATTTAGACTCCAAGGGAGTGGCAGCCCAGCCTCATTCTGCTCATAGTAGTCTCCCTCATGGTGATCCGCGGCCAGCACCAAGAGTGGACAGCTGTGGGGCCCCTCTGCAGAGGGACTTGCACGTCCCCAGACAGAGCTTACTCTCATTCTATGTGGCAAGCCTAATGTCTGCATTCCTTAGCTAGACTTTGGCGAGCAGTGGCTCGGGTACTCTGTACCCTGAAATGGGGGGTGGTTTTGAAAGGTGACCTCAGCTATCAGAGTAAAGATCCAAACTTCCATATTCACCCTCAGTTTTATAGTAGAGATGACTTTCTTCTCTCCACACATTGTTCATCTTATTAGTATCCAAAGTGGTTTAACTTTCCAGTATCATTCCTTAAAGATCTTCGTGCCGAAATGCACAGATGCTTCTGCCTGCAAAGCCAGAGAGTAAGTGGGGCTGAGGCAAGAGATGTCAACCCTGTTTGTTTTCAGCATCTCCTTGTATCAGGTTCTGTTCTCTGTTATGAGCTCCTGTCTACCTCTCTTTATTTCCCACAGCAGAATTAGCACTATGCCATGTATAGCTTCGACTGGGAGCCCTTGTAAAATGTAGCTAGTGATAAGAGGATCTAATGCCCATCCCCTGGGACCACTGTGGGCACAGGATATGGACAGACACCTTCCCTGTCCTCACATGGAGCGCATGTGCTACTCACCGGTGGAGTATAGGGGAAGCAGAGGTGAGGTCATTTCCCCAAGTGAACTTTCCAGAATCATGTCTCGGCAGCTATAATCTCCACCACTACTTCCTTCATTTATTGGAGTCAAAATTTCCCATGCCAGTCGTCAAAGAAATGTTACTAAGTATATGCTATAAAGTGCTTAATACTCAAATAAGTCTGGGTAATGGCGGAGTTAAACGAAGCTAAGCGGTTCTTTTGTTTCTTTCTTTTTTTTTTGTGACAGCTGTTCAGAGCATTTAACATGGAGTGTCTATTATAACACCTCACAAAGGGGTCCGTCATGTGCAGCATTTCGTAGTTATTTGACCACAGACTGCATTTTTTTTTTGTCATAGTAAGTCTATTAATAACTGCTAGTACAGAGTTCCGACAATTGCAGTGCAGGAACACGGAAAGTCTTTGTCAGATGCTTTGAAGCTTCTTGTCAAAAATATATGTATCACCCAGGAAGGAATGCAATTGACCACCATTATCCGAGAATAAGCTGGCTGCAGTCAGATACCTAATCTCACTTGGCAAGACCTGAGGACAGCTTAAAGCTCCTTCTGCTTTCAGTGTGAACCCCTGTCCTGTTAGTACTATGTTCCTGTGGCTGATTCTGACCCCACTATTTCTCTCTCTCTGTCCCTTGTAACTTGTGTGCCTCACAGGGTTACGGTGGCCTCAGAGATGACACAGCCATAGCCACCCTTCCGCTGCTAAACCCTGCTAGCTAGACACTGTAAGAAGCCCTGTCTATTGCAGATATTTAAAAGGAAGAAAGTTTCCTTCCAACCTAATGGACACTAGTCCTGACCTAGATCTTCACATAGCTTTGTCACCGCTGAAAAATGTGACCTTAATCAAATACAACTCAAAATACAGGGCAGGGTGTGAGGTGGTAATGGGGACTGGAAAGAGGCAATGTTTAAGGCTATTGTAAGATAGCATTTTCTGGGCAGTTTGTGTATGTGTGTGTGTGTGTATTTGTGTGTGTATGCACACACATATGGATGTATCTGTGTATCTCTCTCTCTCTCTCGTGTACCTGTGTGTGTGCACGTGCATGTGGAGGACAGAGGTCAATGTCCCATGTCATCTTTCCTTGCTCTCTACCTTATCTTTTGAGGTAGAATTTCTCAGTGAACTCAGCACTCACAGACTGATGGGCAGCTCTGGAGACCAACAGCCACCTCCCCTGTGCGAGGACCACACAGTCATAGAACCACGCCTCTGCATTATGATGTGGACACCGGATCAGTGTCTTCACACTTTAGCAGCAGGCCCTGTATGAACTGAGCCATCGGCTCCCCACTTCCCAGCCCTTCTGGGCAGTGCTAAAGAGGCAGCATCTTGGTGGCATTGGCTTGGTTTCTGTGGAAATCTTTTCAGTTGTCGGTGAAGGTGGGAAGCCTCAACAGATCTTGGGTTACAGTGACAGGTCACCAGGATGTAACTTGGGGCTCTTTGTGGTGTGGTCTCTGTGATCATAAACTTTTTGATGCAAATTTAACAAATGTCTAAATGAACAGTTTCAATTGAGTTTGTTTGTTTTGGTTTTTGTTTTATTGAGGCAGGTTTCTCTGTTCTGAAACTCATTCTGTAGATTAGGCTGGCCTTGAACTCGCAGAGATCCACCTGCCTCTGCCTCCTGAGTGCTGGGATTAAAGGCATGCGCCACCACCGCCCAGCTGGAATTGACTTCTTTAAACTCATTTGAGTGTTGGACTTCCTGTGTACGTAGCTCTTTGGGTTGGAAAGCCACTGTCACACATCTTATCCAAACTTGCCCTCTCCCCTAAGCCTTTGTTCCCTAGTGCACTGTTGAGTTTCTATAAAGCACACAGGGACTTCCTCACGCCTGGCCTTTATTCGCCCTGGGTCATTCCATTGCCATCTCCCATAAGTGTGGGATACTTGATCCGATTGATGAGCCAAGGTAGATGCATTTAGATAAAACCCATAGTATAGCACTGAGAAGGGAAGGTGGATTCATGGAATGGGAAAAGAGAAGGTAACGGTGGGGAAAATATAATCAAAATCAATTATATATGTGTATGAAAATATAATGAAATCTACTATAATGTTTAATTAATATATGCTAGTAAAATACTTAAGCTATAGTTTAGGTTGGGGTTTTCTCTCCTGCCTCGTTCTGTGTGCCTTGGCAGATGTGAATGTTGGTGTCAACCATTGTAGCATCATTTAGAACACTTTCCTTGGCCGCAAATACTCAGTGCTTCACCTGTTCATCCCGCACCGGGATCTACTGGTCCGTCTTTCTATCGCTGTAGTTTTCCTTTTACACAGAACCACAAAATGGGCCAAGTTGATTTTGATCCTTTTGACAGCCCTATAGCTAGACAAGTTTCATTGACCTCGTGACAGTGGGGCTAAATGCAGTGAGCTGAAGTGATATGTCTGTCCCACAGAAGAGAGTGCCTCGAGCCAGGATCCAGGTAGATGCTGGGTGACATTGTGAACACCTGCCAATCTCAGAAAGGGGCTAATTGGTGAGGACACCAGTGGTGAGCTTACAGCATACCCCTGGCCTTGGCACTGCCCTTGCTGAGAGCGGCTGGAAGACTGCACATCTTCAAAGGAAACGAGATGTGAGATATCGGGCAGCTGAGGTCCAGAGGCGGCTGCAGAGACAGTGGGTCTGGTACCCGGTAGTTAAGTCCCTGCCCGACTCCCAGGGCTTCCCTGAGTCATCCTATTCGTCCGCTCCACTGCTATTTATGGACTTCCCAGTTGCTGACATTTTGGTCACACAACCAGCCTGGCCTGAAGCAGTGTCTCTCTCATGGGGAACTGAGAATAAACAGGGTGGCAGGTGTTATGGGAGAGTCATTTTAAAGAATATTCAGTAGCTGATTCTTTTTTAAACAACTACATGCTTAAAATACAAATACCCTGAAAGAAACGCCTCGATCCTTTTAGCAGGGCACTTGGGAATGTTAAGACTTCCGGGGAGTGCTGGCCAGGCCGAGGCAGTGGTCAGCATTGTTGAAGTTGCTGAGGAAAGTTCTGGAAAGGAGGGGAAGGCCAACTGGAGTCATATATAACAATAACTCCCTCAGAAACAATGTTTCTCTGAATTTATCACTAGAAAACAATAGCAGCAAACTTCCCTGAAAGGGAAGGAGTACATATCGCCCATGCAAAAGGCACAATTCAAGAAAGATGAATGAAGGTCTACACCTTCATTCTGAGAAACATCCCAGAGCTAGCTCAGGCCTGCAGAGGTGAGGAAATGGGTCGCCGCTAGAACCTGGAGAGAACTGGTTAGCCAAAGGCTGCTTGGCTCAGAAGGGTCCTCAGGTGGGGGAAAGCAGCCAGTGGGTACCCACGAGGGAGTGGGGGGACAATAACACCCCACTTTCTGCTTTCCTTCATCTCTCATCATGGCTGATGTCTCTGCTGGATCAAACTCCAAATAGGACAGAGATGAAGAAAACACATATGGCGTGGTTCAGGGATCAGTGTCTTAGACAGTAGGATCGGCAGGGTGGCGAGGGCTTACTGAGGCCACGCAGTGAATAGCTTCCATGTTTGGGACACGGATTGTGTCAATGCATTAGGCATTTTGTCCGACTCTTTCTTAACCTATATTACCATTAAAATGATTATTCATGTAGTTAACTATTGTGAGGAAATAATTGGAGTATGCAGCTTTAAATTCACACATCTGCAAACATTTAGAAGTGCCTGTTTAGGGGATGCCTTGCCTCAGTCTCCGGTTGAAAATTATTCCCAGGAGGTGAGACAAGGGTGGCCCCTGTGAAAGCTGAGCGCACGTCACACAGCTTAACGACAGGGACACATCCTTAGATCTCATTATTGTGTAAATATCAAAGGTACACTTACGCACACTAAGGCAGCTTCCATGGTAGCAGGCAATGTGGTCTTACGAGACCACTGGGGTGAGTGGGGTCTGTTACTGATTGAAACCATGATGAAGTGTGTGACTAAATCCAAGGGAAAATCTGAGTAAACCTTCGGGTGCGGCTTGGTTTCATTTCGATGGCTTTCATTTCAATTTTGGAGTCCATACAGGCGAGCTGTATGTGTCTCTCAAACTAGCTTTGGCATAGCTGACCCCTCTGGCACGTAGGTAGCCATAATTACAGTTCGTCCAGGTAACTTTTCAGGACTCGAAGGTTGCTTTCGTTGAAACCTCCGACTTCCTTAGGGTTTGCGCAGGTGTCTGATGGGCGACCATTTGTTGGTAGAGGATCCCAAACTATCCTCACAGCGTGCTCAAACTGTTAGGAAGTCTCATTTGTGTGCTCGGGTTGTGAATTACTTTACCTTTTCCAATCACCTTTTCCATGTGAGGAAGTAGTCACCCTCATTCATTCCAGAAATACCTTAAGTGCTACCCCTAGGGAGACGGAGCACTCGGTTCCCCGGGAATGAACTTCATCTTTTGTGTTGTGAAGCTTGTGGTTTTGGCGATTGGCATACTACATGCAGACAAAACTGTACTGGTCTGGTAAAAACTGACTGTGAAAAGCATGCATTGAATATGGGGAGAGGTGGCTGTGGACATGAAGGTGATCTGGCTGCGGCAGCTGTCACCCCATTGATTTCCAGGGTTGATTCAGCTGATCTGGCTGCTTACGTGGGTGTCCCCTTCCTCCCTCACTGCTCCATGTGTATACCTCCCCAAGATGCGTGCCCAGTAGAAGAGGATGGCCTCCGCGCCCCAAAGAGGAGGACACGTCTTCTGTCAAGGACACACGAGTAGCTGCAGTCCCCTGCTAGAACCTCTACATAAGCTCTCAAGAACACGAGCTGCTCTTTCAGAGGACCTAGATTTCGTTCTTAGCACCCACATGGTACCTCACAAGCGTCTGTAATTCCAGATCCTGGAGTTCCAGCACCCTCTTCTGGCCCCCGTGGGCACTGCATGCACAAGCTGCCCAAGCGAACATGCAGGCAAAACCATACAAACAAAATAAAAAGAGATATTTGGAAAACCATCAATTAATTGAACTAATTAAGAAAGGGTTGCACCAATCACTTAGATTTAGCTTATGTGTGTACATTAATTCATTCAACGAACACACTTGCTTGGTGAATATAATGACTACAATACAAAAACAGGTGCAATAACTCTCTTTTTCTAGGAACGCGTGCCTTCTTTCTACCAGCTGCCACAGACAGGACTGACTGACAGGTGGGGGTTAAGGTGTCTCTGGAGAGGCGATAGGTGAGCACACTTGTAAAGCAGTGAGGGAACCATGGGGGTGGGGGAGGGGATGAGAAATGACTTGCGCCAAAACCTCAAGGTTTCTTTGAGGAACAGCAGAGGAAGATCCTCGTGAGTGTTAGGAGATCTGATTAAATCTTACTCTCATAGAGACTTGAGGCCGACTGCAAGAAACGTGGATTTCGTTTTGATGGTAATTTCTTCTGTAGAGAGAGATCAGGGCAGTTACACCAGTTAAAAAGAGTTTAATTAATGGTATCCAACAGCCTGCTTCAAATTCATTCAGGAGATTTATTCAAAAGGTGGATTTCACAATCTACTCAGAAAATTCTGGGTCTGTAAGGCCTGGGAATCTACATTTTGCAATTGAACCCAAGAATGGCCATTTTAATAGTTAGCACCACCCCCTAGTGGTGCATATTTGAAATTGCAGATGAAGCAAATTCGCGGCAAATATTTTGTTGAATTTTTCATATATATGTATATGTTAGGTGTAAAATGGCAACATTTCTTTCACCTATATAAGAATGCTGGCTAAGTAAAGCTAGCTGTAAGGGACGGCGCCTCCTTCTCCAGTGATTATGTGGAGACAGCTCTCAGAAATATTAACATGAAAATGTGAGCTTGGTAAACAGTAATTAATCGGCTATCATGATGTTAGAGAGTAGTATGAGCTTTGAAACCGCGGCCCAGGTGATTATTAGGGTGCTGAGAGATTACTGTAATTGCAACTGTGCAGGCAAGATCAAAAGATATGGACTTTTCCTAAATATCATACAAGGTTCACACCGACTTCTACAGCTGAACTCAAACCAGCCATGACCAAAGGGCAGCTTGGTTCCCGGGGGCGTATAGTTCCCTAACGAGGCTTGAGCAAATTCTTGATAGAATTCTAGTAGTTTCTCAGTTAGGGCTGACAATGTCTCCTCCAGAGCTTCAACCGGAAGCAGCTCTCCTGCACCACCCCCACGGTTCTGTGTTTCCTTGGGTTCAAACCCCTTCCTTTCCTGGACTTGCCATACTGCAGCTGGGGTCAGCCCAGTGTTTGAATGCCCTGACCGGCCAAGGCGAAGGTAGGGGCTGGAGCTCCACCTGGGAGTATATACAGTTTCTACAACCAGCCCCCGCACATTCACCCCATGCTTTCCCTCATTCAACACGGTCCACTTTTGAATTAGAAGATTATCTAGTCCAAATCGCTTTCATTCCAGATGAGAAAGCAGCTGTCTCAGGAAAATTGCTGAGGTTCCAACCACCGGACAGCTGTCTGTCTAGGGCTAATGCCAGGACCACCTGGAACGAGCCAATAGGACCCTCAGACCAACTTCTTTTCGGAGACTGTCGTTCAGCATGTATGTTCTCCTCCCTCCCTTCATACGAACCCCCAACTCCTTCCCACCCCTGTTTTTTTTATTATTATTATTTATTTGTTTGTTTCTTCTAATCTGTCTCCATTCTCGTCTTGGGTAGCTGTTTAATACAAGAAAAATTGAGAAAAATCGGGCATATTATTTTAAGATAAACCCTAATGAAACCTCAGTGGTTAAACTGTCACTAACTAAATTGTGCAGTTTTTATTTGTGTTACCTCTTCTTGATTTGTTTTTGTGGGTTAAACTTCTGACGGGGGTGGCGGGGGAGGAGGCTTATTTGTTGCAATCAGAAGGAGACTGGGAAGGAGGAAATAGAAAACCAAAGGAAAGGTGAGCCGAAGGATCGGTCACTAATGAGGGGAATACAAAAAGCGAATCTGGACATGCCCGCATGTATTTTTCCATTTGGAAACAAATCCAGGCCACGGCTGGGGCAGGAGCACTGGCCCAAGTGCTCCGCCAGAGACGCTAGCCTGCCCTCTGGTGGTGGCTGAGGACACGCACTCGAATCCCAGTGCCCGGTGTGGCACTTGGCTGTCCAGGGAGAGATGCTCAGAAAACTCATTCGGAGGGAAAACCTGTGAGCAACTCTCCTGTAAATGCAGTAGATGGAGACACACACTGAAAAACTGGATCCTACTGAACCTCGCTTTCGTTTGCGCTGAGAAACTGATGGACGCTTAGACTTAACTGAAGACAGATTTGAATTTAATGTATGTGTGATGCTTCATGTGTTCTACCTTGTCTCTAATTTGTAAAAAAAGAATACTAACATATGACGATTTTTAAGTAACAACGATAGCTAAATCTGTTGACTTTTTACACTATTAATATGTGTAGAGCTTTTTAGCATAGGAAGACCCAGCGGTAAGAGACCCAGCTCCCATTTGAAACTGCCGTCTGATGGGAAGGAGTGCATGCGTATTTGCACAGTTAAAATACAGGGCAGAGGTACAACAAGAGGGGTAAGTGTATACCTACATCTCATTTAAGGTTTATCCCAGCGGTCTTTATACTGTAAACTAGTCATTGCATTCATATTCTGTTATCTGGGTAGGATTCTGTAACACAATGGTCTCCCGTGGCTAGCAACAAAGACCTTTCTACCAAGAGTTCAGAAAGGCTAAGTGATTTGTCATTAAGCATCAACGAAATGTCAATGCTAGATGGATTCAAATTCAGCTTTCTGGTTTTCCTGTCATTTCAGTTAGCTTTGTGTCAATTGACAGGCGTTGAGGGTCTACTAGGTACCAGCTCTGAGATGCCAAGACGAGGCTGCCATTACTGGCTGTAAGGTCAGGGTCCTACAGGGGACGAGACTGTGAAGAAATGATAGCACTGTATCGTGATAGACACCGTAGTGGACATATGAAGACTTTACCTCTGCAGCTGAGCAGCAGAGCCTGCTACACCTAAGTACCAGGCTTCTAGTCACAGATCCTGATGTTGACTGTGATTGAACTGATTAGGAATTTGTAACTTGAAGGCAATCGTATTTAAATGGATAGATCTAAGATCTATCTGCCTGGGGAGGGAAGGCCACTCCTGGATCCAGATGTTTCACACAGCTGACAACAGGAGAAGCTCAGGGAACTGAAGTGGAAAGAAAGAAAGCTGGTATGAAGATTCAAGTTTGGAAGAGATGGGAGTTCAAGGTCATCCTCAGTTACCTCAAACACCGGCGTCAGCCAGGGCTACAAGAGACCCTATATCAAAAGACAAAAGCAAAACGAAACAAAAGAATTAGGAATAAAAGTGGAGGATTCAGCTCTAGGTGAACCCGAGGGACCGTGGAGCAGCTCCAAGGAGCCTGAGAGAGCCGTGGAGCATGGGGACTGAGGAGGAGTCTACGGAGCCCACAGTATTTCCGGAACAACCAAAAACCAAACCAAAACAAAAAAGGCAGGTCTTAAAGGAGGACGCTTTAAAAAAAAGTGGCCTCATGAAACTGGAAGCATAGGAGAGGCGAAGGGTGTGGGAATAGTATGGGATCAGACAAAGGGACGAGTCATAGCTGAGTTAGTTCTCAGCCTGATGGGAGGGGAGGGCCAGGAGCTGGGCCTTTGCCCTGCTGCAGAGGCCAGGGCTGGTGGGGGGCGTGGCCCAGTGCTGCAAGCCCAAGATGGTCACCTCCAGTGGTGCAGCGGGCACTGGGGTGTGCAGAGCCTGGAGCTGCTCTGGATCCTGCCCCTGGACTCACTGCCCAGCCTTAAGATCATCCTGACTCTGGGCAACAAGCAAGATAGCTGAGACCAGTCTCGGGAATAATCCAGTACTTACGGTACTTCAGAGCCAGAAACCTTGAATCAGACCAATGACTTGTTGCAATGTGTTAAGCTGTTAGGGCCACATATATATACAGTGTGACAGTGTAGTTTGCAATGCTACTGTGAGAGCCAAAGTTACATTGTAAGTTTTAATTACTCTGCCTAAGAGCTCCGTGAAACAAAGAAGCCTGTGCTCCACAAGCCCAAGGACAGAGAGTTCCTGAACCGCTGGAGGCTGTTGTTTATGGGAGATAACAAGCACTGTGTTTTCACTCCCCTAAACAAGTTTGTTTGACCAGTCTGCACTGAAGTACTTGTTCACAACTGGGCAGGAGGTTCACAGGCTGGAGGTATTTCAAGATGTATGTTTGCTCCTGACTGGACTTGATGGGAAATGCAATGTTTTTCCTTCTTAAGCCCTTGTACTTGATTCTGGGCCCGTTTCCAGGAATCTGGGCACGGACCTGGCCAGAGCCCATTCACCTGGCCAGTATTTAATGAAAGCTTGCTTTAAATTTGCTTTAAACTGTGGCAATGGTCTTATTCTCTCTGCTGGGATTAATACCATTTCAATGAATAAACATGCCGATGGAGAGATGGGAAAGTGGGGAGCGTGGCTGGGGATAAGTGGGGGAGCATGTGTTGTCAAGTAGGGCTGGCGGGGTGGTGTGCAGCAGCCTAGAGTCTAGCCGGCTCTGGCCCCAGACTCGATGCTTAGCCGCTCCGTTGAACAATGGCAGGAAGTCTAAGATGGAGAATGGGTCTGTTTTCTGTATTGAGCATCTTCAAAAGACCTCTGTGGTTGGTGCCACCGGAGGCCATGTGGGTATCTGTGGTCCATGCTGTCGAAGCAGGCTGTGTTGATGACTGTGGTTTGTTTCCACTGGAGGCCATGTAGAGGTCTGTGCTGCTGCCCAGAGGCCTTGCTGGTGTCTGTGACCCGTGCTTCTGCCAGAGGCCGTGTGGATGTCCATGGCCAATCTGTGCTGCTGTCTGAGGCCGTGTATTACTGCTGGAGGACATATGGATGTTTGTGGTCCTTACTGTCACCTAAGGCTTTGCTGTCTATGGTCTGTGCTGCCTCTGGAAATGTTGTGAAAGTTCATGATTCATGCTGCCTATGGCCGTTATGGGCAAAGAAGCTTCTTTGGCAATGGTATGAATGACTGCAGACTCATAGTTGAGAATGAGAAACACTGAAATATTCTGTGACAACCTTGTTCCCCTCACCCTCCCTCCAAAAGGCAGGAGGAGGGGGAAACATGACATAACTATCACACACACACACACACCCCGACAGTCCAGACAGGAAGAGAGTCCTTAGAAGCTGTGATAAATATGCTGAAGTGTAGCTCTTCATTGTTGATGACTTATAGTGGGGGTGGGGCAGGGATGGGGAAGCGCTCAATTATCTTTAAGGGGCTGGCTACCAGGAGTTTGACCATGCTCCTGTGAGTATATGGGGAACACAAATTGGACTTGGTATATTCTTTTTCTCCAATTTTGTGGGTGGGCACAAGGGTGGGAGGGCGGACCTGGGAGGAATGGGAAGCAAGCGTGTTGGGTACATTGTGTGAAATTCCCAAATAATCCATAAAAATATTATGTTGGAATTTAACAACAACAAAAAAAAAAGAGCAGGGAGCTGCTGAGCTGGTAGGGCAGAGGTGAAGGAGTGTGGATTGGGTGTGACACTCAGACTCCAAGCTGCTGTCACTTCCTTATGATGTTACAGGGTGCCATGGAGCAAGAGGGACCTTGTACTTTCTTATCGATGCTCACCCTCAGCCTCCTACCTCATCTGAGACATGAGAGCCTGGACCTACACTAAGAAAGCCTTACTAAAGGTGGATGTAATGAAGCCTGCACAGGAGTAGAAGCCCAGCAGAGTCAGAGGTGTCCTTGGGAGTCAAACTCACTGAAGAGGCCGCAGTATTTCCATGGTTCTTCCAGTTCTGAATGTGCACAGTGACCAAACTTTAATACCAGGTTCTCCTCCCAGAAGAGTGACCCCGGAAATTCTGTCTTCAGGAACTGGCTAAGAGGAATGGGAGAGGGGCACTTCCCCTTCCTTGGAGGTTTTTCTAGTGCTGAAGCTTGGTGGTTCAGAGTATCTGGTGTGGCCTTTGTTAATGGCGTATCCATAACCCCTGGGGTGTCCATAGCTTTAGATAGTTCGGGGATAGTCCAAAACTACAGGATACATGCATAAACCTTGGTGGGCTGTCCTTATCATTGATGGTGTGGGGAGGGGAGAACATTTACAAATAAAAAATTGTTATTTTTTAAATATTTATTTGATTTTATTAGCATTTTGTTTGCATGTGTGCATGTGTACTACTTTCATGCCTGGTACACAAGGAGGCCAGAAGAGGGCATCTGATTGCCTAGAACTGGAGTTACAGGGGGTTGTGAACCACCATGTGGGTGCCAGGTACTAGACCAGAGTGGGAAGAGCAGGAAGTGTTCTTAATTGCTGAGCCACCTCTCCAGGCCTGAGAGTTAGAGAATTTTTTTTGGTGGGGGAGAGGAGAGGGGTGCTGCTGAGATACATTTATGAATACTGCATTGTAAAAGGTGGTAAGTATACAGCAGTGATCCGTGTTACCATCTAACACAGCTTGCTCAAGTTTAGCCGACACAATTCACCTTGAGTGGACTCTGGGAGCGGCTGGTGATGGCCATGATGTGGGAGGACTGGAGCCTTCCCAAGCTTTCTTTCTTTTTTTCTTTCTTTCTTTCTTTCTTTCTTTCTTTCTTTCTTTCTTTCTTTCTTTCTTTTTCTTTCTTTCTATCAACACTCCCGATTTTATAAATGGTGAGAGTCATTAACCCCATTCCTACCCACATTTCTTGGTAAACTTGGGTAGAGTAGGGTTTCATGGGGACCCAGATATTTTTATTTTTTATTTTTTTATTTATTATTTTTTTAAAAATATTTATTTATTAATTATGTATACAATATTCTGTCTGTGTGTATGCCTGCAGGCCAGAAGAGGGCACCAGACCTCATTACAGATGGTTGTGAGCCACCATGTGGTTGCTGGGAATTGAACTCAGGACTTTTGGAAGAGCAGGCAATGCTCTTAACCTCTGAGCCATCTCTCCAGCCCCAGATATTTTTAATAAGGCTTTGAAGCACTCAGTAGGACCAAGGCCACAGGCAACACCACACAGCAAAGGTCACTGAGCCCTGACACTTAGATTTTCATAATCCCTCAGTGTTTTGCTTATATGATTTAATTCAAGCCTGCCTTTCCTGAGTTGAATTATTGAATCAGTTTCTTTGCAGTCACACTCGTAAACACCTAGCAGCCCCGTGATTCTACTATGATACCGTACTCAGAGGAATACACATTTTTCCCTTTAATGACAATTACGAAAATAAGCATTGATCTAATGGAAGTGTTATCCAAAATCTGCATGAAATTTGTTAACAAAACACAAGCTTTCCCTCCTAGCTATGGGCACCAGACCAGCTGGATTGACTTTTCTCTGCCCTAAAGGGAATATCAGGACAAGTTGGAGGAGCACATTTTCAGTTGGTAATTTTTGCCATTGTCTGTTTTATTTTGTTATCAATGCAAAGCATAGTAATGAAAGGGCTATATTGTGAGTTTATTTTGTTTATTTATTATGATTTTTCAGTACTAAGGATTGAACCCAGGACATCATATATGTTCAGCAAGTGCTTTATCCTGAGCCTACCGCCAGCCCCCTTTTTACCTTTTATTTTGAGATGGGGGTCTCACTAAACTCTTCAGGCTAGATTTGGTCTCTAAATCCATCTGCTTTCCTCTTCGTGGTAGCTGGGATTACAGGCCTACACTGCCAGGCCACTACAGGCCTATACCGTTGGGCTCAACTTACAATGTGGCTTCTAAGATTCACGAATAAGCGACTTCAGTCTCTTTTTTGCTTTCCTGATAATATCAAGCTTACCATATCATTCCAGTGAATTAAGCCATATACATCCCCTTCCCCCTGCTCCAGTGGCTTGTACTTGTCGCCAAAATGCCAACACCTTAGTATCTGTTTTTCAAATGAAAAATAGCCTTAGCCTATCCTCAGGGGGGGCATGGGTTTGTAGGGGTGAGTCATTGGTCTGCAAGTGAGACATTCCCAGTGTGTTTGTCCTGGGTATATCACCCAGTAACCTATGTCTGCAGTTCAGTAATGCTTTCCTAAAGCTGATGTCACCGAACACCTGCGTTCTCTGGAGGTCTGCATCAAAATTCCTATCCAAGAGGATGGTTTATTTGATCATGGCTTTGCTCCGTGATTCATTGCCTTGCGCCTCTCACCCATCCCTAGTCATCCTGGACCTCTTCATCATCAGCCCACCTACTTGTGCTGGTGCTTCTGTGACAGAAGCCACTAAGTGTTCCTACCTGACTCTGAGCTTTGTTCCTGCTCAGGTTGCTCTTGTCTTACTCCAAACCTCCTCTCTTCTTAGGATTTTGGAGCTCAACACATTCCCGATCTGACTTATATCTGTCAGCTAGGGCTTGAGCTCAAACATACACACACACACACACACACACCCCATCAAGACTAGGGCTTCAGTGGTTTTACTTTTCTTCATCCATACTCCCACATCAACCTTACTCTTAATGCTTCTCTTATTGGTTCAGATATGCTGAAGAATATTGTATTGTGGGGAGCAGTAAGATGGACCCCAAGGCCATCCTAGATAGGAAGTAGAGACAGAGCAGCTCGAATGACTTCAGGGCTTTCATATCAGAATAGTCACAGGAATTTTATGAACCTTTCAGGTCAGAATAATTGAAGGGAAGCGTATGAAATGGGTTGTTTACAAAGGTGTGGCTGTATGGAAGGGACTCACTCATATAGCACAGTGCTGAACAACTGGGTACAGTTATAACCCCTGGGCTGCAGAATATGTGGGGAGGGGTTTATTACTGGAAGCTGGATGAAGACAATCCTACCAAGATGATGTAAGACAGCCCATTGAGGAAGAACAGAGGATCTTCCCGAGCCACTACCTCTGCCCTCCCCCAGCTGTCGGGGATCCCTAAGGGGCAGAATCCAGCTGGCAGTTCAGGAACAAGGGAGTCCATTGAATGAATCCATCCAGGTCAGTGTCCTCTGGCAGAGAGTAGAGTAGGAAGTGTGGCAAATACGACAGCATGGGCAGCTGAGTCCCCCTGCTCATGGGTAGCTTGGCAAAATCAGGTTGAGGGGAAAGTGCAGAGCAGGGTTGAGGGAAGGAACACCACTTCCTGGAGGAACACACACTGGAGGAGAATGGATTGGACGCCTCCGCCTTTGCCAGTTCTAGCTGTTGTCAGCGTGGAAGTCACACCCCCTCAATACTGCCAGTTCCAGCTGTTGTTAGTGTGGAAGTCACACCCCCTCAATACTTGCAAGTTTTCTGAGCCAAAACTCTGGTTCCACTGTAGTTTTGGATCCATGGAGTTCTGGGTTGGGTTATTGATCCACTTTGCTGGTCTCTGGGAAGTCTTTTAGGGCTTAATTCCAGTGGGAACTTGGAAAGGTAATACCAAAGTCTTGGGAATAATTAGGGTGGGGACAGGAGGTTTTAAGAACAGATAGGACAGGACAGGACAGAAGAGGACAAGAGAAGGACAGGAGGGGAGAGACTGTGGCATGGACCATCGACTTGTCTCCCTGAGGGACAGATGCAGGCAATGTATGAGGGTTTATAGATAATGGAATGTGCTTTATCTGGAGAGATCCCACCTCCACTGTCTGGAAAGCACCCACAGACTGAGAAGCTGCTGGGAACTTGGGTGAAGACCCAAAGTACAGGACGGCGGCCACCTTCAGAGTCTTGCAGCACAGTGTGACTACAGGTCATCAGTATTCTCTTTTGAATGCTATTACAATACAGATGTCCAGCTTTTGCTTTAGTGGAGAGGGACATGGACACACACACATACATGCACACATACAGGCAGAAGGCAGACAGGCAGACAGGTGTAACAGGAGGAGCAAGCCGCTTGTTGTCCCGGCTGCCTGGTTATCTTACACCCGAAATAACCACACAGAAATTGTATTAATTAAATCACTGCCTGGCCCATTATCTCTAGCCTTTTATTGGCTAATTCTTACATCTTGATTTAACCCATTTCTAATAATCTGTATGTCACCATGAGGTTGTGGCTTACTGGGAAAGATTCAGCATGTCTGACCTGGCGGCTCCATGGTGGCTCTTTGATTCTGCTTTCTTCCTCCCAGAACTCAGTTCTGTCTTCTCCATTTACCTAAGTTCTGCCCTATCAGACCAAGCAGTTTCTTTATTGATTAACCAAGGAAAGCAACACATAAACCGAAGGACCTCCTACACCAGCCGGGCATGGGGAGAGAATACTTGATGGTGTGACTTGCTTGCTGGCAGTGAGTTGGTCCTTGGTGGCCCCTTCAGACTAAGCCAGGGTTTTGTGTTTGTGGGTGGGGAGGGAGCCAATAGATTGAAGGGACAGAGTGGCCTGTGAGCGGAGCAAGAATTTAGAAACAGTTGTTAGGATGATGCTTTGCTCTCTGTCAGTGGCACAAAACTATGTACTTAACATATTCTAGAAATATTAAAATTGTAGCTGCCGGGTACCACCCAAAGGGTGGGTGTAGACTGGTCGTTGCTTCTGAGTGTCCCATCCGAAGAAGAAAGAAGGAGGGAAAAAGAAAAGAGAATAAAAATAACCAATAAAAGCAAATGCTTCTAGAATGGGTTTTATTGGCGGATAATTCCCTGAGGGAAAAAGTCTTCTAGTACAAAGCCCACATTTCCCCCGTTTCTTCTTCTTTTCCCCCCATTTATTCACTATAAAAATCTGTTAATTTTATATTGAAAACAAAATACATTTGCTCTCCTTGAGTGCTCTATAGGAATATGTATCATTTCCTCCACATAATTTTGAGAATGTTTTTGAGGATGGTGACATAGCCTGACTCTTTAAGAACAAAACAATTCAATTTAGAAGTCGCTGAGTGACAGCGCTCTGAGTTCTGAAGCGATGCTGTTCGCCTCAGCACTTGTTGGAAATGTCATTAGGAAACCAACATATAGGGGGTTGCTATGGCAACCCGAACAGCAGAGTTTATACCATCACTGTAATTAATGTTATCCAAACGTTATTAATCGTTCAGCATCACTCATACTCTTGGAAGGAGCGGAAAACCTGGTTCTCCACGGAGTTTTCAACAGCGCAATCCAGCGCAGCTGCCCTTCTTGTATTATTTTTAAATGAACCCCTTTTTTCTGACTCTGCCATAGTAAAATTAGCTATTGTTTCTACTCCTGTACTCATTCATTTTCGCTTTATTTTTTTTTAAATAGAACTTGAAGGAGAATGAGAAAAGTGGGATTACAGCTAAGACACAGAATGCCGTCCAAAGGGGGAAGGATTTATATATTTAAATGTGGAAACCCTGAGAAAAATATTAGAACATTTTGTGCACAGACTTTAGTATGAGCTCACATTTGCATAACACGTGTAATTTTAAAGCAGCCTCATATATATGGCTATTAGCATAGCATTATTTAACACATGAGCCCGAGAAGCCAAGAGTGAGTGTTTTGTGGAGGATAATGTGATCTGTAGTCATGATTTTTTTCTTTGTTGTCACAACCACTTATAGGATAGATGTTATGACAAAATATACTTCAATAACACAACACCACCAACAGAAACAATCAGGTTTTGAAAAAAAGACAAAGGACTTGAGCAGACATTTTACAGAGATGTGCAGATGGCTGTCAAGCACGAAAAGATGCTGAACATCATTCATCGCTGGAGAAATGCAAATTCAAATCGCAACGAGACATTATATCACATCCCTTAGGGCAGCTACTGTTTAAAAACCAGAAGGAACAAGTGTTGGCAGGGATGGGGAGAAATGGTGTGGTCCTAGAAAACAGGATGGAGGTTTCACCTGGACCAGCAATGCCACGGGTGGGTGTAGATCCAAAATAACCCAAAGCAGTATTTCAGAGAGATATTTCTACACCCGTGTTCATTCAGTGCTAGTCACAACAACCGAGAGGTGGAAGAGACCCAAATGTCCATCAACAGATGAATGCATAAGCGGAATGTGGCACGCATGCATCAGGATGGCATTCGGCGCAATAAGAATAATCCTGCCTCGTGCTACAAATTGGAATCACGGGGACATTGTGTTACGTAAAATGCCATTTGCAAAGGACAAGTGCTGTACTGTGTGATAGTGTACACATATTCTTAGTACTATTGGATTGTACACTTAAACATAACTAAAATGGTAAACTTTATGTCTCTTCCCCAACTTGATACTCTTTCCTTTAAAAAGTGAACCAAATCATCCCCCTTTGAGTGTGGGTTGAATTTAGCAGTCAGCTTCTAAACAGAGTAGTCAATAACTAAAAGACGATGTGCAAACTATCGCTGCTTTGCTCTGGTCTGTTGTCACTGGTGGAGGATCGGGTGGGAAGTGGATGATCCAGCCCCAGCTAAGACTTCTTGGTTCACAACTTCATTGCAATCTCCTGCGACACTCAGAGCAGAGGCTACCCAGGTGACCTAACCCACAGAAACGGAGAATGAGAAAGGTTTACCACTGTTTAAAACCACTAGGCTTGGGATAATTTAGCCCACAGGACTAGATCACCAAGAGAAGCACTTCCTCATGGGAAGGTTCAGCGGTCCCTGGAGAACTGAGAGAGCTCCCCATATTCCCTTGCTGCTCAGAGGTTTCGGTGGTGTGACCATGGTCCGTTCCAAACACTGACTCCAGCTCAGAATGAGATCTGTCTGTAGATTACCTGCATGTCTCGCCTGGCCTCACGGACTGTTTGGAAGGTGGCTGCTTTGCATCCGTGGGCTGCTGGGTTTCTTTGAATTCCTTTATCATCTCTCTTCTTGTGGTGCCAAGACTATGAATGCCCACGGGGTGTTCTCATTGAAAATCCGATCACATACAAAACCAGCGCATTCAGATCACGAAGGTCAGATCCCAGTACCACGCTACATTCGGAGAAAGTTTTTCTCACCTTGCGAGGAAAGTGAGGGGGCACAATAGCAGTGCATCTGGGAAGCAGCCAAAGGCGAGCAAGAAGGGAAAACTCAGCATCATCCGGATTAGAAGGCGTGCGGATCCATTCAGGAGTCTCATTTGGGAGTAGCCTGGTTGGACTACATAAAATCTATTTTTCTCTGAAGTGTAGAATTTAAACTACACATTCTGAGCAGTGACAATTTCACTAACCAAACTGAGGAAAACCTATAAGTATAATTTATTTTATTTTATTTTATTTTATTTTTTAGAGTCCCCCTTAGGCCTTGCACTTGTCAAGCAACTGCACCACCACCAGGCCATATCCTCGGCCCTCCATAGGATCTGTTGCTGTTTAAAAATGCTCATTCGTTCTCATGAAGTGAATTAACTACCTTATATTTATAAATTGTTTTGGTGGAAAAAGAAATTTCCTATATATGTATAAAATTAGGATTTATATTTTGAAAAATTTGCAAATTGCATCATTAGAAAAAGGAAGCTGAAGTCTAAATTTGTCAAGGTCACGAGAGCTTAGGCTACAAACCTAGACTTTTTCCCCTCCTAACCCCCACACTGATTTTCTACAACCCTGGAGAATTAGAAACCTCATTCTGGGGATGCATACACTTCTGGTCCAGGATTTCAGGTCCCGAGTCTTAACCCAATGTTCTTGTACATGCCTTTATGTATGTTTGTTGCTTTCCTATGTACACAAGGCATTTTGTGAAGCTCTTGTGATAAGAATCTGAATAAGGTCCTCATAGAGAATACATCTTGCTCTCGAGGAAACATGTTAAGTCATGAGTCAAGTAAGGTCCCTAGGTTTTGAGACGACAGCCTCAAGGTTTTTCTGTTCATTATTTTTACTTACGTGTATATGTGTACATCTGTGTGAGTGTATGCCACACATACAGGAGTGCCCACAGAGGCCAGAAGAGCATCTTGGGACTTCCCTATAACAAGCCAGCCAGTGTGGGTGCTGGGGACCAAACTCTGGTCTTCTGCAAGAGCCATATATATCTCCAGCCCTAGGCTTCAAGCTTAAAAAAATTTCCCCAGTAGATTATCAATTTATTGAGGAAATAAGGCTGTACAATAGCTGTACAGAAGAATGTCTCACCTTCACTTATGCATGAAGTTTTCTGAGCGCATTCAAACACAACAGCCCAGCGAACCCCTTTGTCCTGATGCTACTCATTTATTCTGGGCTGGTTGGGAATGAATCTGCTACTTCTCCCCAGACAGCATCAGTGTGCTACAGCCAGCATGCTGCAAGTGTCTGGACAGATAACTGAGCGACAAAGGGGAGGGCACAGGGGTTCTCACTCCAGGGACTCAAAGGCACCCTGCAAACTAGATGGCTTTTCTCAGCGAGTGTCCCTCCAACCTCCTGGAGTCCCTGTTGTAGGTCTCAGGGGAATAGCTCTTCTGTTATCCCTGGGTCGCATAGGATTCCTGAGATCTTCTCTAAAGTAGATCTTCTCTAGCCCAAACTGTCTTTCCATTGCTCTGAAAATAGGAAGCTATGCGTTTTTTTTTTTTTTTTGTCTTTTTAAGGAAAAGTATGGTTTATTTCCAGTTGATGAAGGGAATCTGCTTACTACCAAAGAATGCCAGCTGGGAGAGAAGGAAAGACTGAATTAGAAAATGCCCATTTTGTACCCCCCGGTGACGAGTTGGAGCCGTAAACAGTTGCTGGGGAACAGTACTTTCTTAACCTGTCAATGCAATAGGAAACCTTGGCTTTCACAGTTGGCTATGGGGGCCCCTGCTACTTCATCTGTGAAAGTGTTTTATACTTTAATAGTGGGGAAGCAGGACTTGGGAGATGGCCCAGTTGGTAAATGCTCACTATGTAAGTTTAAGGAATTGACTATGTCCCTGGCACATATGTTAAAAGCTAAGCATGGTGGTTCAATCATGCAATCCAAACACTGGGAAGATGGAGACAGGGGGATACTTGGACCTTTCTGGCCATCCAGTTTATTGTTCCCAGGTTTGATGAGAGACCTTGTCTCAAAATTGATAACGTGGGGGCTGGAGAGATGAACCAACAGTGAAGAGCATTTGCTTTTGTAGAGGACCTGAGATCAGTTCCCAGCACTTATGATGAATAGTTCACAACATCTTCAGACTTCAATTCCAGGGGAGCTGATGTCCTCTTCTGGCCTCTATGGAAACCTACATGCACCTGGCACACATACATTCATCCAGGCACACACATGGAAAGTTACATACACACGGTGCACATATATTCATCCAGCGCACACATAGAAACTTGCATGCGCACGGTGCACATACATTCATCCAGCCATACACAAAAAGTGAAAAAGTGGATAGTGATGGATAAAGAAAACCAACATGACCTCTGGCTTACACACACATGTGCTCACAAGCATATACATAAACACATTCTCTCTCACACAGAAATATTAGGAATCCAACATTGTGTCCATAATGAGGTACGACATAAGGAGCTGTGACACACTTGGGGTGTTCTTGTTAAAACACTGGACTCTGATCACACCTGTAGATCCAATTCCCAATTTACAAGGGATTCAGGGCTCAGAAACAAAAATTAAATGACACCAGTAAGAGATAGGCAAATCTACAAGATGGCCCAATCTGTAGAGCAAATGGCTGAATTTCTTCTAAGGTGAAAGTCATTAAAGTAAAAACCCTGGAGCTGCGTGTGGTAACACACACCTGTAAGCCCAATACTTGGCAGGTTGAAGTCGGAGGATCAGGAGTTCAAAGTTATCCTTGACTGTGTTTGAAATTTAAGACCAGGCTGGGATACATGAGACCACAGTCTCAAATGAAACAAACACACCCCTCCCCGCCAAAAAACAAAACAACAACAACAAAAAAACCCAAAGAACCAAAAATGGGAAACAAAAACCCTCTCCTTTCCCAACACCATTTGGAAGGTTACCCTTTATCAAATGACCTTAGAACTGATTGGCTTCTGTTTTTTTTTAAGTTCCATAAAACGGTACTTATGTATTTGAGACAAATTAAGAAACTAAAAAATAGAGTGGATTGGCCACTTTCACGGACTTATTTTGTTTTGTTGCTTCAATTCACTGCAACAGTGGATGGCACAAGCAATTTTCTCCTTGCAGTGCTAAACTTTGTCAATAGAGGGCACAAGAGGGACATCAAGGAGGCACAGGCTTGTGGTTTTAGAGGTCTGGCTCCCTTTTGCCATAGCCGTCTGATCGGTGGGGTGCCTGTGGCTCTGGGGATGTCTAGTGGTGCACTGCCTCAGCTTCCCGTCCAGAAGGCACACACATGTGCTGTCTTTGTCGTCCACACCTCACGACCACTGTTGTGTGACTCCTCCAACAGCGAAGCTGCTTGCTCTGTTCCTGGTACCTGCATTCCTCTTCTCAGGTCGTGGCTCTGGGGGCTCCAGGAGGGTTCGCTGATGCGCCTCAGCATCTGTAACCTTGGCCCTAGAAACAGTTAAGTTCAACCCCCATTGGCTGCAGCTTTCCATACATTCCCTTGTAGGGTTGAACCCAGTGCGTTTGATCCTCTTTCCCAAGTCTATGGTTCCTCGGGCTGCCCCCACCCCGCCCCCCTCCCCACCCCTGGTGTACTCATTAAAGCTCTCTTTACATTCTCTTAGTTGACCTCCTTTTGTATTGAATTTGCTTTAGACGATGGTGTGCTTTCTGCCTGTCGATTGCATGAAGACAGACGTAGTCTGACATTGGTGCTGTGGTTATCTGAGAGATCCTCAGTTTTAGAAGATTTATGCTGAAAATCACCGACCTGTCTGGGTCCCCAGTGGGTGATATGAGTGGCTGAGAACTGGAGCTGAACTGCTCCCAGCAAACTTCGCTGGTTGTTCATCCTAATGTGCACCTAGGAGTAAGACTCAACGGACCCTGCATCAGTGAGTCCAACCATATCCTACAGCAAAGATACAGAGGGAACACTGAGCTCAGTGTGGCCTCACAGATCAGCCGTGTAAGGACCGGCTCATGCTGTCAAGCTGAGGCTTCGCAGAATCACCCTCCGTTTGAAAGCCTCCGCTACCCAAATTACAAATGTTTTACTCAGAAAAAAGGTGGCTTAAGGAAAACACAGCATCAAAGCCCAACCTTGTTCCTTCCTTGCCTCTCCTCCGTATTGAACCCTAGCCCCCATTTATTCTAGGACTGAAGGCCTGACTTCCTTCTGGCCTTCCCCAGTCTCAGAGAACCTTTGTTAACGTAAACCGATTGTCTGATGTTCCAAACCTTTCATTCACTCTTTTCAATCCTGCAGTAGATGACATTTCTTTGCCTCTTGGCTGCTCTCCACCATAGAAATGAAAAGGCTGCACGGCCCCTCCAGCATCCTTGAATTCAAGGCATGGGTTCTGCCAGCCAAATGCATCTGTACAGGACTTGGTCTTGGAATGTGAAGCTGTATTCTATACAGCCACCAGGAAGACATTGGTGGTGGCAGTGATGGCAGAAGCGTGGTTTGAGGAGCAGGTGGTGTTGCTGCTGATGCCCATGGCAGTTCCAGCAATCTGGTCTCTGGTGTTCGGTGTTGGCGGTGTATAGTACAATGTCCCCAGCTGAGACACTGATTTCTTTTCCTGCCTTTCTCTCTCCCCTTCTTGCTTCCCTCCTCCTCCCACTTCTCCCTCTCTTCCATCACTTGCTTCCCTTCTCCTGCTCTTCCTTCTCCTCCTTTCTTTCTTTTCTTCCCCTCTTCTTCATCCCCCACTCCTCTCCCTCCCCTTCCCACTTGCCTTCCTCTTTCCCCACTTCCTTCTTTTCTCTCCTTCCCCTCCAGATCCATTTCTTGCTATCTCCCGTTCCTCCCCTTTCACCTCCACCATTTCCCCTCCTCTTTTTCCTCTCCCAGAGCATACCTCCGTCTTCTCTCCCCTTTCTTCCTTCTCCTTTTTGGTCTCATTGTGCAGCCAGGCTGAACTAGAACTCATGATTCTCCTCATCTATCTTTAAGTGCTGGGATGACAGGCATGTCCCATCATGCCTGGCTAATATGTGAGATTGGAAACACTGTTCTGGCAGTGTGACTTCCAAGTCAGATTTTCTGGACCTGCTGGAAAGTATGTGGCTCACCAATTACCTTTCAACAAATTTCTATATTAATTGCTCAGTTGATTGGCAGCTATTGCAACTAAGTCCTTGTTGAGAGGAGCACTAGGTCTCCACTTTGTGATATCACGTCCCACAAAGTCTCCTCTCTTGAGGTTCTTTCCTCTTGTACTCTAGTGGTGGAGAGAGGTATTTCTTTATCACATGCTGTATTAGTCAGGGAACAGACTAGAGGAACAGAACTGATCAAATGAAATCTATAAATGGGATTTATTAGTGTAGTTTACAGGCGGTGGTCCAGCTAGTTCAACAATAGCTGTCTACCAAAGGAAAGCCCGAGAATCCAGTAGTTGTTCAGCCCATAAGGCTGGTTATCTCAGCTTCTCTTTAGTATACATCAGAATCCCCATGAAGCAGGCTCCAATGTCAGTGGAGGAATGAACTTGCCAGCGAGAATGAGGGCAAGCAGGCAAAGAGAGCGAGAGCGTCCTTCTTCCATGTTCTTTATATAGGCTGCCAATAGAAGGGGTAGCCCACATTAGAGTTGCATCTCTCCACTCAAAAGATCTAGATTAAAAGTGGGTCTTCTCGTTTCAAATGAATTAAAAATTCCTCACAGGTGTACCCAGCCCCTATGGTTTTCGTTAATTCCAGATGTAGTCAAGTTGACAACCAAGAACAGCCATCACTTACGGAGACCACAGCCGGTTCCCACAATTCCTTAGAGTTAGCTCTTTTGGCAGTATCCCCTTAAACTCATCCCTGCTCCTGCTGACTTGCAGAATCCCATCTGTATCCAGCTCTTGTTTTTATTCTCTGAAGTCTCTGTACTCACACAGACAACTTGCTGTTTTTCCCTCAGTTTCAATGACCTTAGTTATGAAATGGTTTGGAGGTGAATTAAGAAGACATTGAGATGGGCTGAGCAGGGCTGCAGCTTGCTCGGAACCATAATGAGTCTATCTATAAGCTAATACTCCCCATTGGTGATGACATCATAACTCAAACCAAAGGAGCTAAACTGGAGAGAGATGGCTGGAAGGGGAATTTAGAAAACTGATCGGCTATAAAAGATGGACAGGTTGGCATTTAGTGGCTGGGTTCATAATCAAGATCTAAGAGAGATGTGTTAATACATGCAACAACACTACACTGTAAAGGTGAAATAGATGCATTCTATTGCCTAACAATAGCATTTATTATTTGTTATACTTTGCAATTTTATTTTTAGCAACAAAATCCCTTTGAAACCTTCAAATGAAACTATATTATCTGGGGCAGAGGCAATTTCAAGAGCGCATTGCCTAGGAGTGAAGGAGAGTAGATAGACCAGCTGGTGGAAATAGAATGGATGTTGGTAGGGTAAATGGGGAAGCGGCTTAGGCTCAAAGGCATAGTCTGTAGTGTGCATTCCTGGCAGGAGCAGCCACCCTCAGAAACACAGCACTACAATACTCCTCCTTGGACTCTTCCGTTGTTCAGATCTACCCAGTTCTTTAGCAAATCCAGAGCTTCCTGCTTCTCTAACACAATGTCCTTGCTACCGTTATTTCCCAGAGAGCCAGGATGCATATTCTTTATCTTGATAATGACTTTGAGTGTTTGATGACTCTTCTTTCTTTTTCATTCTTCTTTCTTTCCTTCTTTTCTTTCTTCTTTCTCTTATTCTTTTCCTTTCTTTCTTTCATCTTTTTCCCTTCCTTCCTTCCTTCCTTCCTTCCTTCCTTCCTTCCTTCCTTCCTTCCTTCCTTCCTTCCTCCCTCCCTCCCTCCCTCCCTCCCTCCCTCCCTCCCTCCCTTCCTTTCTTTTTTTCCAAGACAGGCAGTAGTCCTGGCAGGCATTCCTGGAATTCACTCTGTAGACCAGGCTATCCTCAAACTTAGAGAGTTGCTACCTGTACCACCCTACTGTTGCTTTCTTACTTTCTATTTGGTGCGGTGTGTGTGTGTGTGTGTGTGTGCGTGTGTGTATGGGGGATGGAGGTAGGGACTAAGGAGTGGTTTATTTGCTTTCAATGTCAGAACTTGTCTAGAAATTGTTGATGGGAGCTTCTTTACATCTGCAGTTTTCTATCCCTTGTCTCCCGTACTGACTCTCAGTCTTTTTGAGTAACTTCTATTGTCTGTTAAAATTCAGTTAGTATCAATAATAGCAATTGAAAAAGTACTGTGTCCATGTTATGTTTGATTCTTCTCTTTAAGGCTTTTCCCTCCCTCTATGCACACAGTAGCACTCATATGTAGCACTGATAACTTATATTTTGATCTTTTAAAATAAAATAGTATCATATTGTACAGTTTCTAATCTTAAGAATATCTTCCCAGTGAGCATCTTTCCACACCATTCCGTGGAATGTTTATTGTATACATATATAATTTACTTTTCTAATTTTGTATTTAGGCCGATTCTAATATTTTGCTACCTCAAACAATGCTCCGATAAGTAATACTGTGCGTACGTCTTTTTGCACCTGTGTTTCTCTGTAGGAAAGCTTCCTAGTAGTGGAATTGCTGCTATAGAGGATCTGCATATTTTAAATACTGATAGATGTTGCTAAATTGCCCTCCAAAACCAAGTTACTGCGGCTTACACTGTTACCAGGTTTGAATGAGAATGGATTCTACTCACCTGGGTTAGCAGTCCACCTCGGGGATTCCTAGCACTGGATTTTCATTGGTTCTCTGTTTTACTGCCTCATTAACACTACCAGGCATTCCCTACTCCTGAGTTCCCTATTTTATCCTGGGTTTATAGTCTCAGGGAGTGATTGTACCTGCTTTCTGTCTTTCCCCGTGTGCTGACTTCCCTTCCTTACATTTGCTGCTTCCTGAGAGTGGTGGTTCTCAAACTTCCTAATGCTGCGACCCTTTAGCACAGTTCCTAATATTGTGGTTGCGATTTCACGACTGTAATTTTGCTATTATTAGAAATTGTAATGTAAATAAGTATCTGTGTTTTCTGATGGTTGTAGGTCACGCCTGTGAAAGGGTCATTCAACCACAAAAGGGTTCATGACCCACAGGTTGAAAACCACTGATTTAGAGATTGTTGCTACAGCTCCATCAGTGATGTTCACATCAGAGAAAAAAAAATAAAAATGAAAGAGGTTGATGCTTCCTACATCTCTCTCTTGTACCAGGAAAGCAAAGCCTTCTTCAACACTTCCCAATAAACTTCTACATTTATCTTTTCAGTGATAACTGGATCCCGTAGTAGGGTTTTCTTGAGTCAATATCTCTGTATGGAACTGGAGGAGGAGGAGAGCTGGGACTTGCTCTACTGCCCGGGGTATCTTTGATATCATAATCCTCCAGCCTCAGCTTCCTGGATTTTGAGATCACAGGTGTGTACCACCATTCAAGGCCATAGTCTCCCCTAGCTGCAAAAGGAAGATTAGAATATTCAGTGTCTAGCAAAGTGGAAAACAAAATGGATATGCACACTCGCATTGACTTATTGTTTGAGCCTAGGCACATTGCCACTCAGAATAAATAAAGGTTCTGTTATTATGGAATGAAGAATAGACACAGAGTAAGAACTCACAGTATTTGCCAACGGTAGATGTTTGCTCAATAGACATTTGTTGAATAGCGTTAGAATAAGGCCAGCACCCTGCCAGTAAGTACACTCTTCAGTGAGCGTAAACACTGATTTATGAGTTAATTATTCCAAGTCACAGTTTGTTTCTAAGTTACACATGCTGAGAGTATCTGCATCCACAATTCTGCTTTGTCCTGGCTGGGGCCAAACTGTGGCTGAGTAAAATTTTGTTCTCATTTGAATTCAAATTAATTTAGTCATCTCTCAGGGGCAGATGTTATGCATCAAATAAGTGACAGATTGCAGCATTAATTTAAAAAGTAAGTAAGATTTAGATTAGAATATCATTACTTTGATTGAAGAAAAAATCTAGCGTTGTTGGCCACTTATTTTCTGGATAAGTGAAAAAATAAGTGTCTACATGTGGTGTGTGTGTGTGTAGTATAGTATAGTGTATGTGTTTAGAGAAGAGATCAAATGCTTTCCTCTATAATTCTCTATTTTTTGAGACAGGGTCTCTCACTGAATCTAGAGCTCATCATTTGGCAAGGCTGACTCGCTTGCAAGCCACAGGGCCCCAACTCTGCTCTTCAGTGTTGAGAATACCGGCCTGAGTTTCAAGAGCATGCACCCATTTTTATATGGGTACTGTGGTAAGGTGTTTAACAACTGAGCCATCTCCCCAGTCAACCCCTTACCCCATATATAAAAAAAACTTCATTTATTTATTTGTGTGTACACGAATGTCATGTGTGCCATGTATGTGTGTATACACAAATGCCATGTGTGTTTGTGTACGTGTACAAATGCCATGGTGCACGTGTGGGGGTCAGAGGGTGGTTTTCAGGAATTGGTTCTCTCCTCTCACCATGTGGGTCTTTGGGAATCAAACTCAAGTGACTGAAGTTGTCAGGAGGAGTCTTTACCAGCAGAGCCATCTCATTGGCTCATAACTTATTTTCACACCATACATTGCCAAAGGTGCTAAGAAAAAAGACCATGGCAGTCACATAAATGTGCTTTACCATCCTTTACAGACAGAGCTAACCCAAGGTCTGATGAAGGTCACCCTGCTTCCAGTCTATGACCCAACATAACAGCAGTAATAAGACAGGCCAGCACCCAAGGGCCACGAGGCTTCTGTGATGGCTGACTTATACTGCAGGGGCCCTGTTCCTTGCTAAGTCTTCCTCTGGTTGCCAGGAGACATCTCCTCCCCCTTCAGCTGGCGTTAGACTGTTAGTGGGGCAGCGATCCCCACTTTCTGTTCTTCTTCTATCTCCTCTCATGAGGACTCTTCTCCTCATAGAGCACCTGTGTGCTCAGCCCAGTTCTGGCCTCTGTGTCTCTGAAGATCCACACAGATGCAGTTGTGTTTGCTGGTCCTTCCTACCACAGTTTCCACCCGGGAGTGATGTGAACGAGGACTTGACACTGTCTTGTCAGCATTCGGTGGTTCGACACTATCAGCTACTTTGGAAGAGTTAGACCAACTTTTTAATAATGCAGTTTACATCTGTGAATTGCCCTTGAGGAGTTCATGGGCACTCAACTTTCTTTCTTTCTTTCTTTTTTTTTTTTTTTGAGACCAGGGTCTCACTTCATAGCTCTGGTCAGCCTGTATGTAGACCAAGCTGGCCTCAAACTCAAACTCAAACTCAAAGAAGGCTGCCTGTCATTTTAAATCTATTTTTTGACAGTCTCACACATGTACACAACATTGTTTATTGGGGGCAGGGAGCATCCTTTAGCAGGTCTGCTTTCCAGAGCAATTGGTGGCCTTCAGCAGCAGGCTGAAGAGAGGTGTATGCTGCAGTTGTTCAGGAGAGGGTCCTGTAGTGCCCACTCTGGGCTTCCTAACACTTCCTCTTCTTGGTCAAGTAGGAAGAATGGGCCATGTGATCTGCATACACACAGTCTGTGGGAATCAGGGAGGCCATTATTGCAGATATGCCTTGGGGTACCAGGTACCCTCTTCTTGCATGTAAGCTCAAATAAGTTACCATGGTCAAGGTTTTCCCAGTGAGAAGAGTTTCAGAAGTTGTTCCTGTTGCATTTAAGGTTGAAAGTCATGTGAATCAAAGCATGAGGTTTGTCCATTTTACTTAGTTTGGTAAAGTAAGGCTCAGGCTCCTTAGGCCTTTAGCACAGTCGGTGTTCCCATGCTCATTATGCGTTCTGCATTGTGTTGTGCCAGTATTTGATTGCCCAGATATGTAAACAATTGATGATGTGAATGTTGACTTAGTCTGGTTTTCTGGAATTTACATTGACCAGAAGAATAGACTGTGTTTTCCTCAGACACCCGGGTTCTTCTCAAAACTGAAGATGTGAAGCACCCTTCACCATTCACTGAATTTAAAGACACCCTGCAGTTATTTCAATTTTATTTCTGCTTGTGTGTTTGTATGTGTATGGTACACACAGGTATGTGTGTGACATGTGTGTGTGTGGGGCAGGCAGTCAAAGGACAACTTGGCAGAGTCAGGTCTCTGCTTCCAACTTTATATTCATTCCACGATCGAACTTAGATTGTTGGGCTTTTGCAGCAAACTCTCTTCCCTGCTGAACCGTCTCTGTGACCCCTAAAGCATTTTTTAAAAGGGCTTTTAAAGCAAGAAATGAAGCCCTACTTCCAACAGGAAACAAAGCAAAGCAGGACAAATCCAAACCCCAAACAACTAATCAGCTCATGAGCAAGGACACACACATAAACCTCAGGAGAAAATCTTTGCACCAAAGACCTTTGTGTGTGAAATATTACACAATTCACTCTGAAGTCAAATGGTCCTTCCCTCCTGCTCCCTGAACTTCATTTAGTTTCAGGGTCATGAAAAGACACAGTTACTTGGCCTTGACTCTTCCCAATTTGGATATCCAAGCATCCTAAATCTCCATACCCAGCCCTAGTATTGTGCGATGAGTTAATAAGAAGAAAATACACCTGCTTTCTCAGCCTTCACGTTGCTAATAAAGCCCATATTTTAAAGCAGTTATGGAACTCTGCACAGAATCCAGGTTTAAAGGCAAATTGAATACATAAAGAACTAAGTCAGACAGCAAAGTTTAGTTACCTGAGAAACAACTACTAAATTTATCTCTTCCATCAGGAACTGAAGATAAATACTTCGCAAGGCACACACTACTTTCGCTTTCAATTTTACTTTAGGCCTTATTAAATAACACCATCAGCAGGAAATGTACATGTGTAAATTTAAAGCTATTCTGATCAGAGTACACTATGATAACTTGGCTATGCACAAAAAAAAATTCTCTTTTTTTTTTGCTACAGAAAATGAAGCTTATCTTCCTGTCAGTTTCAGGAAGGTGATTCAGGTCATGGGGCTTTGCTGTTTTCTGTCTTGAGTAGAGGTAATGACAGTTGGCTGTGAGCGCCTTCACGACATGGCCTCCTGTGTGTCCTCCCCACACACTGGAGTCTTCCTCCAGTGAAGGCAAGGTGACAGGTGGTCTGTGGAATCCTTTATTTCACCCTGACCCCTTCTCTTCCTTCTGCTTCCAGGCTAGCTGTCATCCCCCTTGGTCTTCTCTCTGTTTCTCTCAGTGTGCCTGTTTCAGTCAGGGCTGCTATGGCTGTGATGAAATGCCATGGCTGAAAGCCACTTGGGCAGGAAAGGGTTTCTTTGGCTTATACCTCCACACCACAGCCCGTCATCTGAAGGACACCAGGGCAGGGACCTGGAGGCAGACGCTGAAGCAGAAGCCGTGGAGGAATGCTGCTTGCTGGCTTGATTGCCATGGCTTTCTCAGCCTGCTTTCTGACACCACCCGGAAGCACCTGTCCAGGGTTGGCACTGCTCATGGTCCGCTGGGCCCTCCCACGTCAATCATTCATTGAGAAAATGCCCCACAGGTCAGTCTGGCGAGGACGTTTTCTCAGTTGAGGTTCCTTCTCAACCGACTCTAGCTCATGTCAAGTTGACAAGACACTAAACAGGACACTGCCCAACTACCTAGCCCTGCCACTGTCTGGGGACCAAGTTGCTGGACTCAGTCTTCAGCTTGTACTTTTCTCTGAGGGTCTCAGATGTCATGATGCACAGCTTCTGTGATGAGAGAATAAAAGAAATCAAGAAACCTGATGTCCTTTTGAACTTGGGTGCATTTAACTTTCTCTTCCATATAAGCATACTGTGTCTCACGCACAGCCTCAATGCGCCTTCACGCTGGTTTTTGTTAGGGAAAATGAATATAAACGCACAATGAAGGCTCAAGGCCCCTCCCTCTGCTCCTGGTCTAAGTGCTGTTCTCTGCGTCTGACCAAGTTCCTGCTCCTCACCACATGGGTGGCATTTTCTTCTTTGGGGAATCATCCAAAAGCAAAAGCAGTCATCTCAATCACTTGTCATTTGCACAGGCTGGGATCTGAGGCTGGTTGTTCAGAGATACACCAGCTGGGCCAGCAACTGTGGCTGGCAGCCTGCACGAGCAGGATGTGTGGACTTGCCATCATAACACGGCTCACTTTTTCCCTTGTGCTGCTTCCTTAAACTTGGTTCAGTGTGGAATAATCCTCCCGCTTCCTGTGGCTGCAGATCCCTAACCCAAGGTGCTTCCGTTCACCCTGAAATGGAACTTAGTCCCAGTGTGAATCCACAGCAGCAGAACTGCTTCACAATGGGGGTGTTTAGGTTAGTGTTGTGAAAACTCCAGCCTGTCCCATATTTTTATGGTAGAGGCGGGGAATGGGTGGTCTTTTCACCCTGCGCATTGGTCCTAGCTCCCAATTCTCACTCAGGAAGTGAACTTCAGGAAGACCAGGCATAGCAAGCTTCTTCCTTGGGAGCTGGCTCTTCGTGTGTGTGTGTGTTTATATGTGTGTGTTGTGTTTGTGTGTGTTGTGTATGTGGTGTGTGTGTGTCTGTGTATGGTTTCATTGGTGTATTTGATACAGCTAGGGTTTCCCCATCATAATAGAACATGTGTCTATCACACATACATGCACACATGTGTGGACAGGGAGGAGGAGAGGAAGGAGAAGGAGGATTATTTTGAGGATTTGACCCATGACAATTGTGGAGAGACTTTGTAGCTCCAAAATATTATAGGTTAGGTAGTCAGACTGAGACCTGCTTGGGGGATTGATCTTCTGGACTTGTTCCTTTTTGTTGTAGGAAGGACAGATTTTTCAAGTTGCAGATTCTTCTTGGTTCAGCTCTTGAGCATGTGAACTTTTGTCTCTGGGCTTGACTTGAGTATTGACTAGAAGGAAAACCAAAGTGCTCCTGTGAGTTACCATTAGAACCTGGTTATTCTGATCCATTTCTTCTGTGGTTCCTCAGAACCGAGGACAGGTTTGAAGTGGTAGGTACTGAATTTGTGTGTGGGCCTATGAACCCTCCCACAGACCTGTGACCTCCTCAAAGGAGGAAGAAACACCATTCTTATTTCATCTCCATTACTAGCTGTTATAGATCGAACAGCGTCCTGCCCAAGTGTTGGGAACCAGCTTCAACAAGTTCCATTGCTAAAGAATTATCCACCCCTACCCAGAATGAGTCGGAGCACATAAAGAGGTGTTAAGTTCAAACGGAGCAATTAAGGTAGATTCTAAATTTATCTGACTGATGTCTTTATAATGAAGAGGACACATGGACAAACTAAGGGACAGTAGGGAAAGACCATGTGAACACACAACAAGAGGGAGCCATCTCTGTGTGTGTGTGTGTGTGTGTGTGAGAGAGAGAGAGAGAGAGAGAGAGAGAGAGAGAGGAGAGAGAGAGAGAGAGGCAAACCACCTTAGGCTTCTAGCAGTCTGCAATGGTAGCCAGGGCAAACTAATACCCCGTATCTCAAAAGCCTCAGAAAATGATGAAAGGAACAAGTAAGGAAAGCAGGGCCTCCCCTCCAGGAGGCTGGGTAGAGGAGATGCTGTGATCAGGAACGATGCCCAGGGAAAGCCGAGGGGAGTGTGTGGGTCTGTTTCTGGGGCAGGTGGGAAGACTGCACTAACTCCCTTGTAGAGTTAATCTGGGGAGGGACAAGCTACAGACACTGAACTAATCCCTGACAAGGAGGCCAAGGACACACAGAAGGGAATGGATAGACTCATAATAAATACATGAATGAATTATTAGTATGATTTGTGGTGGAAGCTGGATACCCAGGAAAAAAAGAGTGAACTTGAACCCTTATCTTACGCCATACACAAATGGCTCAAATGGAGCAAAGGCTTCAACAGAAGATCTGTAGTTGTGAAGCTCTTACAGAACAACACAGAGGACAAACTACTTGACATTGATCTTGGCCACGTTCTTTTTTTTTTTTTTTTTTTTTTTTTTTTTTTTTTTTTTTTTTTTTTAAAGAGATGATGCCAAAAGCATTGGCATTCGAAATAAAAATTTTAAAGTGATTCTATCCCATCTGAAGGTCTCAGGACCAGTGAGCCATGGTGTAATTCTCAGTTCGAGACTGAAAGCCTGGGAGAGAGGACGGGGCAAGTGGAGGTGTGGGTCCTGGGACCCACAGGTTGTAGAACAGAAGGGTGTTCCAGCTCAGAGGTGTGTGTGTGTGTGTGTGTGTGCACACACAAGTGTGTGCTTAGCATACACACACATATACAAATACACACAGACACAGAGAGATACACACATGCATAAGGGGAAAGGGTTGCTCTCTTCCCCTCGGGTGTGGTGAGAGTCTCTAGCTGATTGGGTGGTATTCACTGTCATTGAAGAGAGATCTTTGCAGTTCAGTCATCTTATATGTCAGTCTTTTCTAGAAATAGTGTTTATTTGCTAGACTCATTAATCCAATCAACCTTGTACCTGAGTTAGTGATAACACTGCAGTATCTCTGAGAAAGGGGTAACCTTAAAAATATAAAGAATTAATGCAAATGAATAGAAGAAAACCAAATAACATTAACAGTTAAGTAACTGGTAAAGGTGTCACTGGCCAGTCTTCTAAAGGAGACATACAGGTGGCCATCAGTTTATGAAAGGGCTCTCAGTGTCACCAGCTATCAGGCAATTAAGAGTAACAACTGCCATGAGCTACCATATCACACCTGTATCCGTGTCAATTATCAGAAAGGAAAGAAAGAACCTACTGATGAAGAAGTAGACAAAAGGGAGCCTGTGCTCACGGTTGATTGGAATGTATAGTGAGACAGCCATTACACAAAAACAGTATGGAGATTTCTCAAAAAATTCAAAAAGGGCTGCTATGGATTCAGCTTTGTCACTTCTGAGTATGTGTCTGAGGAGGAAGTTTACTCAACATTTCAGAGAGATGTTTGTACTCCATGATCATTGCAGAATTAGCCACAGTTCCCAAGGCATGGAGAAAAAGGGTCCATGTACAGATAAAAAGAGAGGAGATGGCTCAGTTAGTAAACTCCTTGTCTTGAAAGCATGAGGGCACCAAGTGGTGGAGACACCGGTGCGCAGACGTGGCAGATGCGGGATACTCCAAGCATGAAACAGTGAAGCCCACACTGAGAGCAGATCCACCCACTACAATTAAATCAGAGTGGTAGGCCTTTTGTTGGCGAGGTCCCTGGCGAATGGGGAGCCTGGTCCTGGTCCTGAAGACCCTTCTGAGTGGTGAGAGAGATCTTGGCTCTTGGCGGGAGCCAGGAAACGGATCAAGGGCATTTTGTAAGTGGGACCCCTGGCCAGCAAGGAAACCTGATGCTGTTTTAAAAGACCCATTAGATAGCATCGATAGGAGGAGATGGGCAGACACCAACGCAAGAATTTACCCAACAATCTGAAAAACAACATGAAAACACCAGAACCCAATGATCTTACAACACAAGGACTTGAACACCCTAACACAGAAGAAGAGGAAAAAATTGACTTTATGAAAGCAATAGAGTCCCTTAAACAACATGTAAAAAACGCCCTCATAGAAATGGATGAGAAGTATAACAAAAAGTTTGAAGAAATGAGTAAATACGTAAATGATACCCTGGGAAACCAAGAAAAAATGATCAAACAGGTAATGGAAACAGTTCAAGAATTGAAAACTGAAATGGAAGCAAGGAAGAAAACACAAACTGAGGACCAGCTGGATATGGAAAATCTAGGTCAACGAGCAGAGACTACAGAAACAAGCATAATCAATAGAATACAAGAGATAGAAGAAAGAATCTCAGATTCTGAGGACACCATAGAGAAAATAAACACACTGATCAAAGAAAACAGCAAAACCAACAAATTCTCATCACAAATCATTAAGGAAATATGGGACACAATAAAAAGACCAAACCTAAGAATAATAGGGATAGAAGAAGGAGAAGAGTCACAGCTCAAAAGCCCAGAAAGTATTTTTAACAAAATTATGGAAGAAAACTTTCCCAACATTAAGAAGGATATTCCTTTGAGTATTCAAGAAGCATACAGAACATCAAACAGACTGGATCAAAAAAAAAAATCCCCTCGCCATATAATAATCAAAACACAAAATATACAGATTAAAGAAAAAGTATTAAGAGCTGCAAAGGAAAAAGGGCAAGTAACTTATAAAGGTAAACCGATCAGACTTACACCTGACTTCTCTATGGAAACCATGAAAGCCAGAAGGTCCTGGATAGAGGTACTGCAGAAACTAAGAGACCATGGATGCAAACCCAAACTACTATACCCAGCCAAGCTATCGTTCACTATCAATGGAGAAAACAAGACATTCCAGGATAAGAACAAATTTAAACAATATGTAGCCACAAATCCAGCCCTACAGAAAGTAATAGAAGGAAAATCACAGCCCAAGGAATCCAACATTGCCAACACTGCCTACAATAACCCAGGCATCTAGTGACCCTTCAACAGCACAACTGAAAGAAGGGAGACACACAAAGTCTACTACCAAAAACAATAAGAATAACCAGAGTAAACAACCACTGGTCATTAATATCACGTAATATTAATGGTCTCAATTCACCTATAAAAAGGCACAGGCTAAGAGATTGGATACGAAAACAGGATCCAACATTCTGCTGTTTGCAAGAAACACATCTCAACCACAAAGACAGGCATCTACTCAGAGTAAAGGGTTGGGAAGCAGGTGTGGCCATACTAATTTCTAACAAAACTGACTTCAAACTAAAATCACTCAGAAGAGATCGAGATGGACACTTTATTCTCATAACAGGAACAATCCATCAGGATGAAGTCTCAATCCTGAATATCTACACCCCTAATATAAAAGCACCCACTTATGTAAAAGAAATATTACTAAAACTCAAAGCAGACATCAAACCACACACACTAGTAGTAGGAGACTTCAACACACCTCTCTTACCAATGGACAGGTCAATCAGACAGAAACCTAGTAGAGAATTAAGAGAATTGTTGGAGGTAATGAAGCAAATGGACTTAACAGACATCTATAGAACACTCCACCCAAATAGGAAAGAATATACCTTCTTCTCTGCAGCTCATGGAACCTTCTCGAAAATTGACCACATACTTGGAAACAAAGGAAACCTCCACAGATACAAAAAAATATCAGTGTCCACCTGTGTCTTATCAGATCACCATGGATTAAAGTTAGAAGGCAACAACAATGCTACCCCCAGAAAGCCGACAAACTCATGGAAACTGAACAGTCAACTACTGAACCACACCTGGGTCAAGGAAGAAATTAAGAAAGAAATTAAAGTCTTCCTTGAATTTAATGAAAATAAAGAGACAACATACTCAAACTTATGGGACACGATGAAAGCAGTGCTAAGAGGAAAGTTCATAGCACTAAGTGCCCATTTAAAGAAAATGGAGAAAGCATACATTGGGGACTTAACAGCACACCTGAAAGCTCTAGAAAAAAAAGAAGCAGATGCGCCCAGGAGGAGTAGAAGACTGGAAATAATCAAACAGAGGGCAGAAATCAACAAAATAGAAACACAGAAAACAGTCCAAAGAATCAATGAAACAAAAGTTGGTTCTTGGAGAAAATCAACAAGTTCGACAAACCCCTATCCAAACTAATTAAACGACAGAGAGAGAACACGCAAATAAATAAGATCAGAAATGAAAAGGGGGACATAACCACAGACACAGGAAATTCAGAGAATCATTAGGTCTTACTACAAAAGCCTGTATGCCACAAAACTGGAAAATGCAAAAGAAATGGACTTTTTTTTTAGATAAGTACCATATACCAAAGCTAAACCAAGACCAGGTGAACGATCTAAATAGACCTGTTAGTCGCGAAGAATTAGAAACTGTTATCAAAAATCTCCCTTCCAAAAAAAGCCCAGGACCAGATGGTTTCAATGCAGAATTCTACCAGAACTTCCAAGAAGACCTAATACCTATACTCCTTAATGTATTTCACAATATAGAAACAGAAGAGTCATTGCCAAATTCCTTTTATGAAGCTACAGTTACCCTGATACCAAAACCACACAAAGATCCAACCAAGAAAGAGAATTATAGGCCTATATCACTCATGAACATCGACGCAAAAATTCTCAATAAAATACTGGCAACCCGAATCCATGAACACATTAGAAAAATTATCCATTATGATCAAGTAGGCTTCATCCTAGAGATGCAGGGCTGGTTCAACATACGCAAATCTATCAATGTAATCCGCCATATAAATAAACTGAAAGAAAAAACCATATGATCATTTCATTAGATGCTGAAAAATCATTTGACAAAATTCAACACCCCTTTATGATAAAGGTCTTGGAGAGATTAGGGATACAAGGGTCATACCTAAATATAATAGAAGCTATTTACAGCAAGCTGACAGCTAATATTAAATTAAACGGAGAAAAACTCAAAGCCATCCCACTAAAATCAGGAACACGACAAGGATGTCCACTCTCTCCATACCTCTTCAATATTGTGCTTGAAGTTCTAGCAAGAGCAATAAGACAACATAAGAGGATCAAAGGGATTCGTATTGGAAAGGAAGAAGTTAAGCTTTCGTTATTTGCAGATGATATGATAGTATACGTAAGCGACCCCAAAAACTCTACCAAAGAGCCAGGCGGTGGTGGAGCACGCCTTTAATCCCAGCACTTGGGAGGCAGAGGCAGGCGGATCTCTGATCTCTGTGAGTTCGAGACCAGCCTGGTCTATAAGAGCTAGTTCCAGGACAGGCTCCAAAACCACAGAGAAACCCTGTCTCGAAAAACCAAAAAAAAAAAAAAAAAAAAAAAAAACCTCTACCAAAGAACTCCTACAGCTGATAAACAGCTTGGGTAATGTGGCAGGATACAAGATCATCTCTAAAAAATCAGTTGCCTTCCTATACACTAAGGATAAGGAAGCAGAGAGGGAAATCAGAGAAGCATCACCTTTCACGATAGCCACAAATAGCATAAAATATCTTGGGGTAACTCTGACCAAGGAAGTGAAAGATCTATTTGACAAGAACTTTAAGTCTTTGAAGAAAGAAATTGAAGAGGACACCAGAAAATGGAAGGATCTCCCTTGCTCTTGGATTGGGAGGATCAACATAGTAAAAATGGCAATTCTACCAAAAGCAATCTATAGATTCAATGCAATCCCCATCAATATCCCATCAAAATTCTTCACAGATCTGGAGAAGAAAATAACTAACTTTATATGGAAAAACAAAAAACCCAGGATAGCCAAAACAATCTTATACAATAAAGGACTGTCTGGAGGCGTTACCATCCCTGACTTCAAACTCTATTACAGAGCTACAGTATTAAAAACAGCTTGGTACTGGCATAAAAACAGAGAAGTCGACCAATGGAATCGAATAGAAGACCCTGACTTTACCCCAAACCTATGAACACCTGATTTTCGATAAAGGAGCTAAAAGTATACAATGGAAAAAAGAGAGCATTTTCAACAAATTGTGCTGGCAAAACTGGATGTCAATCTGTGGAAGAATGAAAATAGATCCATATCTATCACCATGCACAAAACTCAAGTCCAAATGGATTAAAGACCTCAATATTAGTCCGAACACACTGAACCTGATAAAAGAGAAAGTGGGAAGTACTCTACAACACATGGGCACAGGAGACCACTTCCTACATATAACCCCAGCAGCACAGACACTAAGGGCATCATTGAATAAATGGGACCTCTTGAGATTGAGAAGCTTCTGTAAAGCAAAGGACACTGTCACCAAGACAAAAAGGCATCCCACTGACTGGGAGAAGATCTTCACCAATCCTGCAACTGACAAAGGTCTGATCTCCAAAATATATAAAGAACTCAAGAAACTAGACCGTAAAAGTCTTATCAACCCAATTATAAAATGGGGCACTGAGCTGAACAGAGAATTCTCAAAAGAAAAAGTTCAAATGGCCAAAAGACACTTAAGATCGTGCTCAACTTCCTTAGCAATCAGGGAAATGCAAATCAAGACAACATTAAGATACCATCTTACACCCGTCAGAATGGCTGAAATAAAAAACACCAATGATAGCCTCTGCTGGAGAGGTTGTGGAGAAAGGGGTACACTCATCCATTGCTGGTGGGAATGCAAACTTGTGCAACCACTTTGGAAAGCAGTGTGGCGGTTTCTCAGGAAAGTTGGGATCAACCTACCCCTGGACCCAGCAATACCACTCTTGGGAATATAGCCAAGAGATCCCCTATCATACAACAAAAGTATATGCTCAACTATGTTCATAGCAGCATTGTTTGTAATAGCCACAACCTGGAAACAACCTAGATGCCCTTCAATGGAAGAATGGATGAAGAAAGTATGGAGTATATACATATTAGACTACTACTCAGCAGTAAAAAACAACGACTTCTTGAATTTTGCATACAAATGGACAGAAATAGAAAACACTATCTTGAGTGAGGTAAGCCAGACCCAAAAAGAGGAACATGGGATGTACTCACTCATAATTGGTTTCTAGCCATAAATAAAGGACATTGAGCCTTTAATTTGTGATCCTAGAGAAGCTAAATAAGAAGGTGAACCCAAAGAAAAACATATAAGCATCCTCCTGAATATTAACCTTCATCAGGCGATGAAAGGAGATAGAGACAGAGACCCACATTGGAGCACTGGACTGGAATCTCAAGGTCCAAATCAGGAGCAGAAGGAAAGAGAGCATGAGCAAGGAACTCAGGACCGCGAGGAGTGCACCCACGCACTGAGACAATGGGGATGTTCTATCGGGAACTCACCAAGGCCAGCTGGCCTGGGTCTGAAAAAGCATGGGATAAAACCGGACTCACTGAACATAGCGGACAATGAGGACTACTGAGAATTCAAGAACAATGGCAATGGATTTTTGATCCTACTGCACGTACTGGCTTTGTGGGAGCCTAGGCAGTTTGCTCACCTTAATAGACCTGGATGGAGGTGGGTGGTCCTTGGTCTTCGCACAGGGCAGGGAACCCTGATTAATCTTTGGGTTGACGAGGGAGGGGGACTTGATTAGGGGAGGGGGAGGGAAATGGGAGGCGGTGGTGGGGAGGAGGCAGAAATCTTTAATAAATAAATAAAAAAAAGGGCTGGAGAGATGGCTCAGAGATTAAGAGCACTGATTGCTCTTCCAGAGGTCCTGAGTTCAATTTCCAGCAACCACATGGTGGCTCACAGCTATCTATGATGAGATCTGGTGCCCTCTTCTGGCATGCAAGCATACATGGAAGGAATGTTGTATACATAATAAATAAATCTAAAAAAAAAAAATAAATAAAAAAATAAAAAAATAAAAAAAAGAAAGATAAAAAAAAGAAAGCATGAGGGCTTGATTTCAATCCCCAGCAACTCTGTATAAATTTAGGTGTGTGCTTGTGACCCCAATTCTAGAGAGGAGGACACAGGAGGATCCCTTGGTGTCACTGGTCAGTCAGCCTAACCTAACTGATGAGCCCCAGGTCTGTATTTCAATAAACAAAGGGCATGACTCTCAGAGAGCAATACCCAGTGTTGACCTCTGGCCTCCATAGGCATAGACATGTACACAAGAGCATTTGGGCATGCTCATTCCTCCCTCCCAACAAACTGCTGAAGAAGGAGACTTTAACGCACACAAACACACACACACACACACACACACACAGAGAGAGAGAGAGAGAGAGAGAGAGAGAGAGAATATCATTCAATCCTTACATAGGGACATCACAAATTAACTTAGAGGATAGGTTATTACATGGAGTGAAATTATTGGTGATAAAGGTGGTGTCGATTTTGCCTGCTCAGTGCTGCTCTAATTTAGACACTGAGACCTTTTTTGGTCTGTAGTCCAGACTCAGAATCAAGGAGAGCTGACAAGATTTTTTTTTTTCCTTCGCCAGCATCACAGGTGGAATCAGGATGCATTTCGGACTTTGGTGGGACAAGTGTCTCCTCTGGCTGTATTCTTCTTGCTAGATGCCCAAACCTGCCCCAGGTCTGGTTGGTATTCTGCACCATTCCCTGATTGTTATGCTAATTTTCTACCGAAGCCAGAGCCCTATTGATTGCCTGTCCAGAGAGGCCTTTCAAACCTTGATTATCCTTTCTTCACAGGTGACAAAAACCCCCCTTCTAGCTGATGAACACCCTCCTGCCTCTTTCCAGAGTAACATTGTCCTGACCGCCCAGGAGCCAGACTTCTGTGGCTACATTCTAACTTGTGAGAATGACTTTTAAGTATCAACTATCCCTGGGACACCGCCATGTGAGCTCCTGGACATGTAGCCCATAATCAAGTTAGGTCTCCCACTCTGGCCTGTATCGGTTGTTTTATCTTCCTGAACGAGGTTATTCTTTAAGAATGTCACAGTGCCATAGTACTCCATTTCTGATATGTTCATGGTCAGATGGAGACCCAAAAGCCAGCTTCATTTGCACTGGTGTAAAATGGGTATGCCTTTGTACAGTTTATACATGTGTGTATGTATACTTCCTAGCTAAAATCCTTTTACTTTTCTAAGACAAGGATAATGCCAAAAAGTCAGAGAATGAGAATGTTTTGTCTTCCACAAGTCACTGTTATGATGGTTGTGTTGACTGACTGTAGTAATGTGTTTCTCTCAGAGCTTTTCAGTGGGATGACCACACACACACACACACACACACACACACACACACATGTTTAAAAGAAAAAGTGGATTACACTTTTTGTATCCTGCATTTCACTTGGGGATTTAGTACTGGACATCACCGGCCCTCATTTTAAACCTGGAGTCTCCTTGTTGACTTGGCTTCAGAGTGGTCTATGATTTAAGTATGAAAGAATAATTCTTCCTCTTTTTATAAGCTTTTGGGGGGAGTATGTTGCTTAAATTATTTATAGTGATAGGTTCTACAGAAATAGATGTTCTTTATTGAGGCCATCAAAGCCCTCAGTGCTTTAATGATTCTGCTGATTAAGTGGAAAACTCATGCAGGCACGTCAACCTGTCAAGCCAAGGAACACACTCTCTCTCCCTGATGTAAATGGATCACACCAAGGCCTGATCGCTCATTGCATTAAGCTATGGTCTCTCATGCTCTAAAGACCAGGTAGGTATTACTTTGTGCAGTTCTTATAGATTGTTGAACTTTAAGACGAAGAACCAAATTTTAAAACTGTCATAAATCTGAGTCTGGCTTTCAGGAGGCAAGAATGCTATTTTTAGTGTGTCTGGATTGCGGGCTTTCCCTTTGGTGGCTGCTGATGACTGCACAGTAAGAATGAAAAATGAAACTTGTGGAGATTGGATAGCCAAGGAGATTGAAAATAACACCCAGATAGTGGAGCCTTTGGGTCACCAATTTGAATTCAGCTCAGATCAGTGATGACTACAAATCGTTCTGTCTGGTGGCGGTGAGGCTCGTGGAAGACCCATTCTTCATCATTAGCTGTGTTAATTACACTGCTGGCTCGCCAAAGCCCAATTTGCCAGCTTTGGACTGTAATCCCCCCGAGGGCAAGGGCTGTGTCTGTGCCATAAATTTTTTTTGCTGTCTCAGTTAAACAAGTGTGGATTAGATACGTTTGGTTAGGGAGACAAAGGAGCGCTCTTTCCCGGGTGTGAACTTGTCACTGGCGAGCATGTCTGTGAAATATGAAAGTAACGTTGCTTCCAGTTTGTTCTGGGTGGCCTTGGAAATGGTTTAATCCCACACAGTGACAAACAGCTTTCTTCCATGGTCCTGTCAGCAAACACAGTGAAAGACAAGTCCCACATTTCTTGTATTCTGACTTGCACATGTAGCTGATGTCTAGCTCATTTATGATGATTTTCTCAATCCCTCCAGTTCCCTTTGATTATAATGTACTATTAAAGATTTTCATTTACTTTGTTGGTGTTAAACATTATTTTCCACAGATATGTGTTGCTTTTCTGAATGTGCCCTGTCTTTCCACGTGGAGGTAATTCTTTTCAAGGTTACAGATTTACACTTAGATTTTTTGTTGTTGTAAAATTTCCATCTACTTGATAGGCGTCACGGGACGTCCTTTAGTTCCAACACTTGGGGTGCAGATGCAAGCAGATCTCTGTGAGTTCAAGGCCAGCCTAGTCTACTTAATGAGTTCCAGTCCAATCAAGGCTACACATTGTGAGACCTGTCTCAAAAACAACAACAACAAAAAAATTGTCCTCTCCTGTGACGGTGTTGCAACCATAAGACCAATATTAATGGATTGTCTTAATGATATTTTTGAAAAAATTAAATAAAACATCTTATGTACAATTTTGCATAGTTTTTCCTCAACAGCTATTAGGTGGGCCACGATTCTTTTTTGAGTCTAAATTTCATGTTATTAGAGCCAAGAAGATTGTGCCATAATGATTTTTCAGCTTGAACACTGAACAACTCCACAGGGTTTATTCACATCTATGACAGCTACCGTGAGTGCTCCTGATGGCTCTGACATATGGAGGCCGAAGAATAGGAGCATTGATGCTGAAAGACAAGATGTTTGTTAGTAATTGCAAGAGGCTAGATGGGGAGAAGCCACTAGGACGTCAATCTCAATACATTGTGTTGGGATCAAACCAAACATGATAGGCAGAATATTTTCATCAATTTTCATCATTTCTTCTGCCCCATTCTGCCCAACAGCTTTGGTGCTGTTACTATTGGGTTTTTCTCCTTGAAGACTCAGTTTACTCCATGCTTAAATAAATGGAAAATCCTTAAATTTCCATCAAACTAAGTAGAGTTTGACTTTTGTCGGTGCAGCTCTTGGGGACCTTGCAATACAGAACCAGGAGGATGTGTTGAGAACAGGGAGGACAAGGCAAGACAAAGTAATTTGGAGTCCTGATGACTGGGCTTGACAGGATCTTGGGAGGTTGAAGCTGTGGAGCAGGGAAGGCTGGGACAAAATTTAAAGGGGGAGCAGATCGAGGCGTTCATGGAGTTCTGTGGAGAGTACACGTTAGATTCCCTCTGACCCTTGTGGGTCAGGACAGGACCGTTCTGCTTAGACTGCAACTGCGAGCAACTCCTAGATACCTGCGGTCCCGTAACCCAAATTCACATCTTGTTTATGGTCTAGTGTGAGGCCCTGGTGAATTCCTGAGGGCACTGACTTGGTGGCCCCAGCTGCTTTGATCGTAGGTTTTTCTTTTAGAAGAATGGCAGGGGAGGATGTTAGGAGAGTATTTTTCTTGCTACCCATTGCATGGAGCTGCCTCACAGGCTTCCTGCTTTGGAGCCTGTCCTGGAACCTGCTCTTGTAGACCAAGCTGACCTCGAACTCACAGAGATCCTCCTGCCTCTGCCTCAAAAGTATTGGGATTAAAGGTGTGAGCTACCACCACCCGGCCCTGGAAAGTCTCTTATAGGTGATACCTGTATGTCACTGGGCCATAAAGTATGCTAGGATTTATTTTCCTTCCACAGAAAAGAACATAATGTAATTGTTTGCAGCAAAGCTGCCGTAGAAGTGTGCGAGAAACACAGTAAAGTAGCTGTAGTATTGTTTGATATTATGAGAGCTTTTGAAACTTTACCCCTTTGCTCTCCCTGCCTCTCTTTCCTTTCAGTGAGAAAATATTCATAAATGCTCTTATTCCCATGACTTATTCAGAGGAAGTTTTAAATTTGGTTTTATTTCCTTTGCTTCCTTGATATTCACTTTATTAGGCATCTTAAGATGGCGAAAAGGTTACAAATTCCCTTTAGAGTTATTAAAAGGAAGCCTGTCTAGGATGACATAAACGTGATGGTCATTCATGATCCCTTGGAGCTTTATGGCTCTTCCAAGAAAATAAAACGACTATGTCACAGGCCTATTGGAGAAATGGAGCTGGAAAGATGTGTCCAATTGATATCTTAGCAAGCATAGAGGACAAAGGAATAGAAATACATCTTCTGGTGGTACGGTTGCTTGATCCAGGGTCTTCAATATGCAAGGCAAGTGTCCTTACTACTGAGATATGTCCCCAGTTATACACTTTAAAAATAAAAGTACGGTAGGTTAGGAAATGATTTTATGCCTTTCTGCAGTTTTCTCAACAGGAGCAGCTATATATTCAGGAGACTCATCTGATTACTTGTATCTTGACAAAATCTCACCAGCTTCAACAGGTGCATACACCACCACAACAACAGAATTCCAAAAAGCCCACAACCTTTGGCTGGCATGAATAAGATGCAATGGAATACTTCAGTGTGCAATTACATTTTCTGCATAATTAGTCATAAATTGAGCATCCAAACATAGATGCATGTTTAATTAATTATGACTTATTTAAAAGCACTTGGGTGGTGACACTTTGTTCTTCATTTCCTGCAAATCAAATTACTGAAGTTTTCAGTTTAATCTAAAGCAATCTTCCTTGCATTATTTTTAAAATTCCACCCAAGACACAGGCTTGATTACACATAAGTAACTGAGGCAGCACAGTAAATACCATGTCAGGGAGGGTGGGTAGGGGTATAGCGGAAGGCAGAAGATGGAGAGAATTAGTAGAACTCATTTTGAACCTGTAGAGGTAAGTTGAAACCTGGGTTGTCTGAGCTAGGGAATGGAAGACTCTACATGGTGATTTTGGTTGAACGGTCTTAACAGAGCACAACACAGAAATAGTGTAGATAAAAAGATCTAATACTTAATGATTAGGAATAGGAGATGAGTCTAGCAGTGTCCTCTAGAACATTCTCCTTTGAAACATACTGTCAACTAATGGGTGTTTGTTTTAGTGGGGTTAGAAGGTATGGATTCCAGACTGTTCCCTTTCTAGCAGATCTTTTGTTATTACTGAAGTGGAAACATTTACCTGCTCAAGTGTCCCTACTTCTTCATTTTCTGAAATGCTAGTCAACACTTTTAAGTAGCTACCTCTGCTGAAGGGGTTTTAGTTGCTGGTGCTGACTCTCCTTGTATGAATAGTCACAAAAGCTGAGATATTAGTATCTCCTATATTCTTCTTTCTGAGACTCCAGACTGGTGATCCTTTCCTAGTTAGTATTCCCTAGTAGCATGGACATTAATTGATATCTCTAGATATCTGAGGCCATATTCCAGTTTTGTTCTCCTAAAGACAGCGATTCCTTATTTGTTACATCACAAATTCAAGTGAATTTTAATTCTAGAATATATCTTTTTCTGCCCTGCTATAAAAATATAAATGATAAACTATGGGGAAATATGCATTATTTCTACCTGATTCATCACTTAATGAATAAGATTATTCAGTAAGATGAGTGATAGACATCTATCCCCACACATCTGTTTAGTGTCTTACAACTCACCATACCCTTTCTCTCTCCTCTCTCCCTCCCTCCTCTCTCTTCATCTCCCCCACATTCTCTATCTTAGACTTTTAAGTTTTCTGGGTTGTGGCAAGGCAGAGGAGGAGGCTCAGAGAATTTTCAGGCAACTATTAGTGAAATTTCAGTAGTTCTAGCTTCTGACTAAAAGATGGTCAAGTCCCTCTGGTGACAGGGCCGGGACAAATGTCTTCTCCATTTTCCCCAGCTCATTGAACACAGTGAGAAGATAAGGAGCAGATGTTATGCATCAAGGCATCCTGGGAGGACACAATGGCTACTGTTTTCACCAGACTGTGTAATGCTTTTGGTCCATTCCTGAAATATTGCTCATCATAGATTTGATGCTGCCCATACATATGTCCATGTACACCCCTGTTTCCCCCTTAGTTGTTAAAAAAAAACCAGGCAGAATGATAGACTACCATTAAGCACTTTGGATACTAGCGCAGGACTTCTTTATTATAAATACAGGGAATAAAAACAATTACAGCAAATGTTCCTTTATTTCCACTTGCTCTTGAACTGTGGTCAAAGGAATTGGATTAATCTTAGGTACTTGGCTAGTTAGGTATCAAGTATATGCATGAATCAGGCTCACCTAGCCGTTTCTTTGGGCTTAGAGTCATCCGATTTGTCCTATGAGGGGCTTAAGTGCAGCCTGGCAATGTGTCCTCCTCTACCCTGGCTCCAAGGAAAGAAACATGCAAAATGATTCTGTTTTGTCGTCACCTAGGTTGGGGGCAAATTTCTCATTCTCAACCACACTGTTCTGTTAATGGCCAAGTTTCCCCCCTTCAGTCCTGGGAAACTTCACGGCGCTCAGGATTCTTGGATGATTATCTCCCACAGCTGCGTCAATTCCTGCTGGCCGCATCCACTGCCATTTCCATTCTTCAAGATGGAAAGTCCTCTGATCTTTTCCAGTTGGGGGGCTTGCACGAATCCGCCGTCCTTTGCAGTTTTCCTTCCTCCCGCATACTACTCTCCCCTACCCGTCTTCTGTCTTCTCCGAAGTGGAAAGTGTTTTTATTGAACTTTTTCACTTCTTGGGCTGTCGTCTTCGAATTCCCTTTCCCTTTCTATTTTGGCTAGAAAACGAAAACAAATGCCCCCGAGGATTGTTAAGAAAGCAGTGGCAAACAGAGAAACCGTGGACAGATTAAGATTCGAAAGTAGAATCCTGTCACGCTGACACAATTTTGTTCAATTTTCTCTTGTCATTTTAAGGTGACCTAGAAGTAAGCTACCAATGCTTCTTGCTTTAAATGCCTTCCGGGCTGCTGCGACACCTCAGTGGATAAAGGTACACGCCGCCATGCATGGCAGCCTCGAATTGATCCTTGGAACCCACATAGTGGAAGGAGAGAGGTGCCTCTGCCATTGGTTCTCTGGATCGACTTCCACATGTATGCTGTGGTACACACAGACCCTCTACATGTACAGAATAAATAAAAGCACATAAATGCCTTTCATGGCCACACAGTAGGGTTAGCACTTTCCTCAACTTCGCCTCTTCCAGTTTAGAAACTTCTGGAGAAAGTCTTTAGCCCTCTTGGTGGGTTGGAAACAGTCTTTCTTTCTTCTTTTGGGCTAGAAAGGACACTGCTCTTCGTTGCCCTTGGTTATCTGGAAGAATGGATGGATGATTATTCCACATGTTGCAGCTTATTGATTTTCCTGGGTCAAGTGTGAAAATATAGTCCACCTCTTTGCTCTAGGCAGAACTCCCATAATACGAGAGAATTTTCAAACTTCCGATGGGTAGAACCATTTCCAGGAGAAGAATGACAGGAGGAAGACTTCTGAGCCAGCTTCTCAGTACTGACCTCAGACTTGCTCACTAGCCTCCCAGCGGGGTGCATCTCAGCCCCAGACTTGTGCATCTCCAAAGCTGGGATGGTGGATGCCTGGATTTGGACAAGGGCAGACTGGCACTGAGGTTTTCCTGTGATAATAAGAGTCCTTCACACACTGTTGATTCAAATCAAAGGGACCCACATCAGTTTTCACATCTCACTGGTTATTTTGTATATGGCCCTGCATGTTCATTTAGGCTCAAAATTGCACCCATATATTTCCTGCTTTCTGTGATCTCCCTTGCTTCATTTGTTCTTCTGAAATATTTCCAATTGTTTGGGTGCCCAATTGTTCGTGAAGTGGTCGTTCAGTTTGTGCTGAAAGGCCATTTTTTTTAAATGAAAAAAAAGATTTATCATCATAATTATTATCATCATGTTATATGTTGATTTCAAAAAGATCCAACCATTGAGGTCCATTGAGACAGTAAATGGTTTCCCTATTCCCAAATCTTGAAATGATCCCCTTTTCAAGCCTATTATTTTGTGGTTGATGAGTTCTTAGACAGTAAGTCGCAGCAAGAGGGCTTTGTGTCAGATCAGCCTGGACCTGGGTAGCTTAGAGAGCACCTGTACTCAGAGAAAACCATTTCTCTAGTTCATACAACAAGCGGTAGAGTATGTACTCTTTGCTAATGGTGGCGTCAATCAAAATTGAGGAAGCCATTCTGGGCTCGGGGTCTGACGACAAATCTTTTTCAGACTCCTTCTATGTTTTCCTGACACCCTGCATTTCCTTTAACAGCAAACTGGGCTACTTCAGCCCCCTCCCTATCAGAGAGAAACTGGTCAGATTCTCCCTGTTGATATGTAGGGTCTACGCCACCTCACTATTTGTCAGATCAATGGATGCTGAGCATGAGGGGAGGACCCAAGTGATGGTATTGACCTCAAACTGTCTAGCAGAATGCTGTTCTGGCAATGCTAGCAAACACCGCCTGTCTACATAGCATTCTTGCAAATGGCAAGAAAATGAGTTCCCTGGGAAGATGAATTACAAACTCACCTTCTCTTCAGGGTAAATTCAGAGTCTCTGAGCAGCTAGGCTGAATTTTAACCATTTCGATTTCCCTCTATTAGGTTTCTTTGTTCAGTGTTCAAATGCACCTTTCATGGCTTCTGGCAAGATGGATATAAGAACCTAAGATGCAATAAGCCGATAGGAGCCCAGAGATCAGGGGAGGAAGAAAGTACTATTCCTTTTGGAACACTACTGGGTGCTGACAGGTGGAAACTACAAGAATCTCACAAATATGTCAAACAATGGGCAGAGATGTTTTCTTGTTTCATAAAACTGGCTTAGAATGTCAGTTTTGGAGCTGAAAAGAGGCATCCGTTTCTTTCTCCTCAAGATATGTGTGACTGTCCTTCTAATTTTGTCCAGGCGTGAAAGATCATGGCTGTTGAACACAATTATATTCTTTATATAAAATTATTTAAAATAAATTTAAAAATTTAAAATATTTGCATGTATCATGTATTTTCTGTGTATGAGTGTTTTGCCTGCATGTATATCTATGCACCATGTGTGTGCCTGGTGCCCACAGAGGCCAGAAGAGTACTGGATCCTCTGGGACTGGAGTTATAGATGATTGTGAGTCTCCAGGTGGGTGATGAGAGTTGAACCCAGGTCCTCTAAAAGTACAGCAGTACTCTTAACCACTGAGTTCTCCAGCTGTTATAATTACATTCTTTTTTAATAGCAAATGGCTTTTATGTTTAACATAACTATGTGTGTGCAAAATCCTAAATAGATTTGAGATTTTTTTCCCCCCATGTACTTGTGTTGACTAAATTTGGTTGTCAGCTTGATGACATCTGGAATCAACTAACACCCAAGCTGCTAGCCATCCCTGCAAGGTTTTATTAATCAGAAGAAGGAAGACCTTATGGTGACAAACCCACAAGAAAGCACATGGGAGAAGGAAGGGTTTTGCTTTTGTCTGCTTACCTTCACTCTCAATGGCAAGTTTGCCTGTCTTGTTGCTGTGGCCAGTATAATTCAACTTCTTCAGGATTTCAGGCAATCTCTGAGAATCCTCCCAGACTCCAGCACCAGATGGGGAGACACATTCAGCCTCATAGATTGAACAAATACCAGACTCTCTGCCTTTCCGTCATGAGACAGCCATTGTTAGATTACCAGACTCTATCCCGTAAGTCAGTTAAGTAAATCCCGTATATGCATTTATTCTCTCAGTTCTGTTCCTTTAGAAAGCTTTAATAACACAATACTTAACACCGATAATACTTGATCTCTGTTTTCTCCTTTCTGTATTTTCTGTACCTTTTGCACCCAGCTCAATTGTACCATCTCCTAAATCTTCCTCTGATTTCTCCAGTTCCCCACAGATTTCTGGTCCACTCACCACATACCCACTGCTCTCAAACCTTCCACATGTCAGGTTCCCAGTTTCCTAGGGACAGCCCATCCTCAGAGGTACATCTCTGTACCTCTCTGGTCTTGCAGATACAAAGTAGCCGTAGAAATCTTGACTAGTTCTGGAATTAAAATCCTGAATCTGCAAGTTCTGATTACCCACAACAATCAAGAAAGCAACATGTTGTGGAAAAACCAAACTCACACCCAACACTAACGTTCTCTCAGTCAGATGCATCCCTGTGATGCTTACAGGGAGAGCTTCTGATATAAGTAGCAGGCTCAGCTGCATTCACAGGCAGCCTAAGTGGGGTTGTAATAGATAGATAGCGGAAGAACCACATGAAGATAGCAGGATGGTGAAGGAGGGAACGTCTGAGACCTGGATCATTTGTCCAGCAGGGTGTAGCCAAATAGAAGAGTGATATGTCTGTTAGCATTTCAGAATTTGCATAGTAGAAGTCTAGTTAGAAATTTAGGAAATGATTTGTTAAGGGCGGCTAAACTTTCTCCATGATGGAAAGATTTGCTTTTAAATAAGAGGCTTATCTGTTTTTGCTATTTGAGGTAGAAGTATTTGTGAGTGCATTGCAGACTTTTAGGGGATGTATTTTAGATGATCCACTGACCCCACAAAAAACTCACTTTCCCATGGGAAAATTTACTTTGAGAAACAAATTATCTTAAAATTTTAAGATTTAAAAATAGCATTTATTATCTGTCTCTTTCTGAGTTGGGGATCTAGGCACGACTTAGTTGGGTGTTTCTAGGTCAAGGTCCTTCCTAAGATTGCAACCAAGTTGTTGGTAGGGTGGTGGTGAGATTATAGCTGAAGTTTCACTTGGGCAGTGGGTGGAGATCCATGGACCAAACCACTCACTCAGCAGCTGATAGTCTCAGAGGCAGAAATTTTAGGGAGCATGTTGCTTCAGGTGGAAGTCAAAGTTTTTACAATCTAATCTCAGAAGTGACACCCTCTTACTTCTTTTCGTTTGGCTAATTAGAAGTGACTTCTGAAGTCTAGCTTACATTCAAAAGGCATTTTTACACAAGGACAAGATTTTGCCCCCCATAGACTCTCGGTGGCCACGCCTACTCTGCTTGTCTCATGATTGGCTGACTGAAAAGAGTGGAGAAAATCTCCCTACTAGAAATTCCAGGAAAGCTGGGAGAGACTTATCCAGCCTCTGCACATTTCTCGTCCTGAAATAGAAAACTTTTGCTCTCCCTATTCCCTGGAAAGGAAGCTAATCTTTGTAGAGAATGAAGCTGTGCAGACAGGAACAGATGATACAAGCAGAAAGCCTTCTTTGGCTTCTCACCTGCCCTTCTGCCTTTAGGTTTTAAGAGTTCTCTCTGTTGCCTTTTTAGAAATTCTCTCGCAACTTGCCCGTTCTCAGCTAAGCTCATGCTGGTTCAGATTCTTGCATGGAATTCTTCCGTAGTATTGAAATTTCAACACTGCAGACATTAGCTTCATATTCATTTGGTGAATGTGTGTCCTGTGTAAAGCGATGTCCTAGACAATGGAAAGATTAAGAGGGAAGAGAGAGCTTATTATCATACATTCTAGCTCAGTCATTCATCAAAAAAGATTTTTAAAATTATGTATATGTGTGTGCCTATGTGGGGGTTTGTGCACTTGAGAGCAGGCACTCACAGAAGCCAGAAGTCTTGGAGCTGGAGTTACAGGTAACTGTGAATCCCCTTATATACATGATTTTTCTTGTGAATTTAGGTATGAAACAACCACTATGTGTATAAAGTATGAATTTGAAAGTTCAAACAGTAGATGGCTTGGGCCTTTCATTTATGTGTTATGAGTGTTTGCTTGCATTTATGCATGATCACCATAGGAATACCTGGTGCCAGAGGGGGTGGGAAGAGGGTGTTAGTTTCCTTGGGATAGACTTATAGGTGGTTATTAGCTGGTAGAATATTTTTCTAGCCCCTCTTTGATGTTTGAAACATAGTCTCAAGACTCAGATCTTACCTCAGATCCCTGAGTTGTAGAATTAGAGGTGTAAGCCACTGTGACCAGCTCTAAAGATTTCTTTTATGTGAGGACTGCAGTACACCCTAGTTTATATACTTTAGTGATGTTTGGTAACATTTTTGGCTACTTCTGTATTTATCTATCACCTAGATATCTGGAAGGCATGCCAATGTTCATTACATTGAGATAACTCTCCTTCTCAGTCAGAAGCTTTGAACTTATCAAAGTCCTTGTCAAAGTTCAAAATACTCAAAAGTCAGAGTCAGTGAGGAGGTTCGAGCTGGCTGATATCAAGCCTAGTGAATAGGAAGCTGAATTGCTGTTCATCACACAGCTACTGTACTTTCTTCTTCTTCTTTGGGATGTAGTACACTTCCCTATCTCATTAACTTTTGATTTGACTGAAGAATTCGGTCAGCAAAATTTGAGTAAAAATGGAAGCAGAGGATTTGTCTTAGGATTGTCATTGCTGTGGTAAAAACCATGACCAAAGGTAACTTGGGGGAAGAAATGACTTATTTGACTTACATATCCTGAATCATAGTGCATTGACGGACCCCCAAGGCAGTAACTCAAGGTAGGAACTGAAACAAAGACTTTGTTTGGTTTTCTATTGCTGTGACAAAACACCATGACTAAAGCAACTTTGGGAGGAAAGGGTTTATTTGGCTCACACTTCCACAGTGCTGTTCATCACTGAAGGAAGTCAGGACAGGACCTCAAACAGGGCAGGAACCTGGAGGTAAGAACTGATGCACAGTCCATGATGGGGTGCACCTTACTGGTCACTCCTCATGGCTTGCTCAGCCTATTTTCTTATAGAACTCAGAACGACCAGCCCAGAGATGGCACTACCCATAGTGGTCTGGGCCATCTCTCATTAATCACCAGTTAAGAAAAATTCCCTACAGGTCTGCTAACAGCCCAATCCCATGGAGACATTTTCTTAATTAAGGTTCCATCCTCTCAAATGACTTTAGTTTGTGTTAAGTTGACATAAAACCAACAGAAGCCACGGAGGAATGCTGCTTACCTCATTCTGTTCACTCTGTTTTCTTTTTTTATGGCTTATTTTAGCTCAGTTTTCTTTCTTTCTTTCCTTTTTTTTTGGTTTTAAAGATTCATTCATTTATTGATTGATTGATTGATTGATTGATTGATTGATTATGTATACAGTGTTCTGCTTGCTCATCAGAAGAGGGCATCAGATCTCATTTCAGATGTCTGTGAGCCACCATGTCGTTGCTAGGAATTGAACTCAGGACCTCTGGAAGAACATTCAATGCTCTTACCCTCTGAGCCATCTCTCCAGTCCCCAGTCTGTTTTCTCATACAACTCAGGACCACCTGTTCAGTGGTGGTACCACTCCCATCGTGCTGGGCCCTTCCACATCAACCATTAAGAAAACCTTTCAGTCTTGCCCACAGACCAATCTGGTGGGAGTATTTTCTTGATCGAGAATCTCTCTTCTCAAATGATTCTGTTTGGGTTGGTTGGTAAAATGCTAACCAGGACAGACTTTAACTGAGTTTGTAAGGATTAGGGAGTGGGGAGACCAAACTTTTCACTGTTTCTCAGCCTGGACTCCAGTTTGAAAGATGTAGAGTAGGCTTAAAAGCAGTCTTAATCTTGGTGCTCAACCATTCAACTCTCAGCCCAAAGCAGAGTTTCTGTAGACAACCTGTAACTCACAAGTGAGAAAAAAAAATACAAGCTTGCTGCCACGAGCTGTCAATTTTGTTATTATACATTATTGTAGCAATAGCTGTCTAGTACATTCAATTTATGGGTGCCAAATAATGGAGTATTGTAGAAGACAGGACTAATGTACCCCTCAAAAATGTCCATACCCAATTCTTGGAACCTACAGAATGTTACTTTACATGATGAATGTGTCTTTGCAGAGATGACTAAGGATCTGGATGCAGAGCTACTCTGAATTATCAGTCTGAGCCCAGTGTTCTTATGCTGGGGATGCAGGTGAGGAAAGGAAGGAGATGTGACAATGGAAATTCTCGTCTGGTACTTCCTGGCAGACTCTTCACCCCAGTAGTGAGAGTACTTACAATCCAAAGACAGGATTCCATCCATCCAAGCTTGGTGTACACACGAGTTTATTGGGGTTATTCATAGGAGCATGCATGACTCCCAGGGACTTTACCACTGAAGGATTCTACTAGGAGGGTGGATGCCTCATGAGGAATTACACTCTTGAAGAGTCTCTTGTGCAGTTAACAGGCAGCTGAACTATTGAGGAATCCCATCCCTATCAGTTATCTCTTTTATCATGTTGGGGAGGAGAGGGCACTTGTAAGGATCTCATAGAACCTTAGAACCCTGTGAGCCCCATGACCCTATGATCCAGTGAACCCCCATGTTTCCTCTAGGAGGGAATGCAAATAGGTTAAGTCATTTACAGCTGATCACAGCTGCTGTGATCCAAGACAGCAGCAATGATGTCTAACTTGGAGGAAATAGCTATGGAAAAATCAGAGCCTGGCGTCATGGGGTCAAGAGATCAAGGACAGTGGACAGCCGTAGAAGTTGGAAAAGGGGAGCCCCTAGGAGATCAACATTGCTAACACCTTTACACCAGTCCTATAAGATTTGCACTTCTGACCTCTCGAAATAAAGGACAATAAGTTCGCACTATAAGTCAGTAAGTTGTAATCTATTATAACAGCAATAGGAAATTAATACAAATTTATTATGATTAAACAGGTAATTACTATCTTTTCTCTTTGCTATAGAAAAAATATTTATATTTGCAATAATAATTATGACATTGCCCTACTAATATATTCAGAAAATGTATTTTTCAAAAGTACACAAACTCATTTATTACGGTGGGAAAATCAAGATGGTAGCATTACTTGAATATAAATTACTAAGGAAAAATAAACATGCATTACAAAATACATTCTTTTAAACTAGGGCTAACAGAACATGGATGAGGGTGGTAAAGGTCCAAGTGAATGAGATATCCAGGCACAACAGGCTTGAAGCACATAGATCTCCAGACTGCAGCAGAATGCATAGGGTCAGCACAGGCTTAGGCCAGATGTGGTCTTAGCACTGGAAGGGGGAAGTAGACATGGACTCCCATTCCGAAGCAACAAGCAATATTCAATTGACAATCATCTGCAAAGGAAAAACTAATTTTCTTCAATAGTGTCTCACTGTGCATATTAATCACACTTACATGTAGGTCCCATCCCATGCCTAGCAGTAGATGGATGTATCAAAACAAACTCAGTGGTATTTTTGTAGGCTTTTTGTCTCATATGGTTTTGTATGGGCATTTTTTTTTGTTGTACTGGACTTTGCTTTCATATTATGGTTTCCAGTTTGTGTTTTTATGCCTTGTATGTATTTGTTCCTTGTATTTTTTTTCTTAAATTTTTTTTTGTATGCTTGCCTCTTTTTTTTTTTTTTTTTCTAAAGAAAGAAAAGAAAGGGCATGGAGTTGGGTGGGTAGAGAAGTGGAGAGGATCTGGGTTTGGGGGAGGGGTAACCAAAATCAAAATACATTGTATGGCAAAAATATTTTCATAGAGTTGGTGGCTAGCTCCTTTCTTGAGGTCTTAGTAGTTTATATATTTCTGCACGCGCACGCACACACACACACACACACACACACACAGTTTGGGTTTGGGTCCAGGAAAAACAAGCAAAATTTGGGGTTAGTAAATTTTTACTAAAAAACCTGAAATGTTAATTTGTAATTTTTGAACACACATATAACTATGGAACAATTTCTCATCTTTGGGAGATTAAATAGTCCCACCTAGCTTTAACGCTGATCGCTGTTTCTCTACAGTTATGTATTTTAGATACACTTTATTACTAAAAGTTCATGCATAAAAAGCAGTGAATACAGTACCATCAATTCCTACGTCCCATCGCCCAGCTCCAACTCATCCGTATGTCTATTACAAGGACTGTTACTCAGTTTCCTCACAATAGGGATTATTTAAAAGCAAATGCCAAACACTGTCCTTTAAACACAGACTTCAGTCTGGGCTGTGAAATGACAGAGGATAAAGGAGTCTTTTACAAAGCCTAACCATGCTGAGAGCATCACACCTAATAACTCTAACAATGATTTTAAATATGTTCCAAGAACCGGTTCAGACTCTTTATAATCTGTATTTTTAATGAAACCCCACAGGAGGTTCCTGTCTTTTCTGCGAATCCCTGCTTTCAACATTGTTTTATAATGTCCTATTATGGAAGTACAAGAGAAGCTTTTTAAGGTTTGAAGCTGCTCAAACTCAGCTTATTCTTTGAGCTGTTTGAACATCCACACGGAGTGCTTATAGACATTCCTTGAATCAGTTGTTTATTGAACATTTAGCACATCTTATTGGAGGGTAGAGAGAAAGTGAGAGGCATAGTGTTTGACTTCCAGAACATTACAAAAGAGAACAAAGAGAAGAGAATTAAAATGGAAGGAAGAATAGCTTGATCTGGCAGGTGACTATGGGAACATCTTGGGTGGGGATCATGATTCTGAATGGATACAGTGCCAAAGATTTGAACAGCTCTGCCTTCTGGATTAGTGGATCCAGCTAGAAGGATCTGGAAGCCAGATGAAGGAAAGACAGTGTGTTAGAAATATAGCCTGAAAAGGGGATAGGAGATGTTTCAGTGAAGGAACAGGGCGCAGGATAGCAAGGACCAGCAGCATGCCTTCACAAAAGTGGGGGAGTATGTGCAAATTCACACTAAACAGAGACACAATGCGCAGATACTTGTGTATACTAGGTGTACATCTCTCTACTAAAGCAGAGAGTGACCTTAGCTTGGGTTGGAAGCCTGGGTCCCTCTAGGGTCCTTGACTAGAGACAGCACTATGGACGTAGGCGGCATTTCCTAATTCCAGATCTTACTAGATTTGATGACAAGGTCCACCTCCTTCTTACACGGTATTTCTGATCTATTCCTGATGTGATTTCCAGGTTTGACAGAGGTAACTCTAGTGGAGGACTCCTGCTTTATCTGTTCTCTCTGGTCACATGACTTCTAAGTCAAAGGAGCTGCTCGAGAACAGAATGGGTAGGGCAGTGACACCCACGGGGAAATGCTTTTGATGTGGGGCAGTCTCCCGACAAGTTCCTGGCCGCTGAATCAAACGTGGGGGTCATTTGGAGAAAAACATGATCAGAATCCAGGACCTCGAAATTAAAGACCTCATGGGACCCCCTGTGCATTCTTTCCTAAATATCAAATGGAAATAATTACCAATCAAGCACACCGCCGAGATGAATAATGAAAAGCTAATAATTGTTTTCCTTTCCTTTTAAAGAAACACGCCACACTCAGACGCCCATTTACAGATATTTTCAGTTAAAATGTCACATAATATTTGTTATATCAACAGGAGAATGGAAATTGAGTTGGCAGTGAAGCATTTGCAGTGACAACTGTTGCCTTGGAAACTGTAGTAAGCCATCATAATTACAATTAGCAAGTCTCCCACAAAGTGTACATAAATACTCTCATGCCAGAGATGAGTGCCACCCATCAGACAGCAGAGCTTGCCGTGGGGCCGGCCTCTCTCGTTGACACATCCTAGTAGACATTAAAGTTCTAGCGAGAGACACTGCAGCGTCTATGAATGTAGGGGAATATATTTTCTTTATTTGCTCGTTTGGGGCACACGGCATAATGACATTTGACATACAGCAGATTACATGGATGGTTCGAGTGACCCTTAGATGAAGTACAGCTGGTCTTGAATGGACTTTTAAACAAAGCCTGGTCTCAGACGAAAATGAGGCAATTGTACATAAAAAAATGATGCCGCGGTGCAATTACGCGGCTGCTCTGGGGAAAAGCATGGTGACAGAGAAGGAACAGGGGTAGCGGGCGACTCAATCACTCACTGCTCCTTGACTCCAGCTTCTTCATTCTTACCTCGGAAGTCTTCCTTTGGATTTGGCCTGCACTGTCAAAGGGAAAGAAGTCACCAAATGAGTGAGGGATGGGCCTGCTCCTGTCTCGACACCTCAGAAGTGTTCTGTTCTCTGAATTCTTTCACAAGCAAGGGAGAAAAGACAGTTAAGTCAGGTGTGGGTTTGTGTTTCTTTATTTCCTTTAAGATTTATTTATTATGTATACAGGGTTCTGCCTGCAGGCCAGAAGAAGGTATACAGATGTACAGAGCTCATTCCAGATGGTTGTGAGCTACCATGTGGTTGCTGGGAATTGAACTCAGGACTTCTAGAAGAGCAGCCAGTGCTCTTAACCTCTGAACCATCTCTCCAACCCCATGTGTTTGTGTTTCAAACAACGCTTTGAAGGTGACGTTATCATCCTACAAAAACCATTGCTATTTCTAGGACTGTAGGGTATGCCCCAAGCTGCATTCTCTTACACACAGTAGAATTTCTTCTGTTCGGCTTGTCTGAGCATGCCGGCTGCCTGGTGCTCTCCAGATGAACACGTGGGCGGGCTGCCATGATGTGAGGGGCAGCGCGGGGAGAAATGCTGACGCGCCTCCTTTGAGAGCAGAGGCCTTGACCCGAGCTTGCACGAAGTCTGCGAAAATAAGGAAAACAAATAGCCTTGGTGTAGACATAAAAATAATTGGAAGAAATCATACAATAGACTCGGTACGGAGAGAGGAATGAACCAGGAGCAGTGGATACCAGCACACTGCCCTCCCTTCTCTAGACAATGTCAAGTGCTGTGGGGTGCTTCCCCTGGAACCAGGCTTGCTCTGCAATAGACGCCATGTCAGATCACGTGAGACCTGAGGGGTATCGGGTCAGACCTGCTGCTATATGAATGATCTACACTTTAGATGGGAGTGGGGTATCACCTGGAACAAAAGGCAGCAGCTACACTACTTCTTCAGTTCCCTACCCCTGGCTCCTGCCCCAGAAACTAAAAGCGCCTGGAATCCTATAAGGTCTCAGTGGCCACAACCATGTCACAAAATGGATAGGCAGAGTGTCTTAGGTTTCTCTCCTGATAATTTGATCGAGGTAGGAAGATAAACTTGTTTTAGTCAAAACTAAGATTTCGTCTTTTTGCTGGTTTATTTTATTTGAGGCAAAGTCTCATGCTGTATCCCAGCTAGCCTGGAACTGTGTACTTCAGTTGGTCTTGAAATTGTGATACCCTCTTGCCTCAGCCTTTTGAGTGTTGCGATTACTGGTGCGAGCCATCTCAGCTGGTCATTACTTTTAGCGGCTCTGAAAGTGTAATTCCTTATTGGAAGGCCAGCCCTGTGTAGACCTTCTTGAGAGAGGAAAGAGGGATGTCAGGGCTTCAAACTAAAAAAAGAAAGAAAAAGACCTGATGGTATGGTTGGGTAGAAGGACTTAGGACATGTGCTAGGGAAACATACGGTGCTATTGTGCTTCTTATGTGTTTAGTTTGTTTGTTTTGTTTTTCTTGATTTGACACAATCCAGGGTCACCTGGGAAGAGGGAACTTCAGTTGAGAAAATACCTTCCTAATTTTGGTCTGTAGGTGAGGCTGTGGGCTTGATTAATGATTGATGTGGGAAGACTCAGCCCATTATAGTGGTTCCACCACCTAACTGGGCAGGTGGTCCCCAGTTGTTTAGGAAAGCAAACTGAGCAATCCATGGTAAGCAAACCAGTAAGCAGAACTCCTCCACTGTTTTTTTTTTTTTTGCTTGTTTTTAATTTTTAAGTCTTTATTTAATAGTTTTTTTTCATTTTACATATCAGGCACAGTTCCCCCCACTTATGAATGAGTACATACTGTGTTTGTCTTTCTGGGTCTGTGTTACCTCACTCAGGATTATTTTTTTTTCTAGTTCCATCCACTTGCCTGCAAATTTCAAGATGTTATTTTTTTTTTTAAAAAAAAAACCATTTTGTAAATGTACCACATTTTTAAAAAATCCATTCTTTGGGCAAGGGACATCTAGGATGTTTCTAGGTTCTGATTATTACAAATAATGCTGCTATGAATATAGTTGAGCAAATGTCCTTGAGGTATGAGTGTGCATCCTTTGGGTATATACCCAAGAGTGATATTGCTCTGTCTTGAGGTAGATTGTTTCCTAATTTTTTTAGAAACCACCATGCTGATTTCCAAAATGGCTGTACAAGTTTGCACTCCTACCAGCAGTGGAAGAGTGTTCCCCTTACTCCACATCCTCTCCAGAATAAGTTGTTATCAGTGGTTTTGATTTTTAGCCATTCTGGTATCTCATAGTTGTTTTAATTTGCATTTCCCTGGTGGCTAAGGATGTTGAGCAATTCCTCAAATATTTTTTCGGCCATTTGAGTTCCTTCTGTTGAGAAATCTCTGTTCAGATGTGTACTCCATTTTTCAGTTGGATTACATGGTATTTTGATGCCTAGTTTCTTGAGTTCTATATGTTTTGGAGATCATTCCTCTTTTGGATGTCCTCCACTGTTTTTGCTTCAGTCTCTGCATCTAGCAGAGACTTGAAGTTCTTACCTTGAGCCCTTGCACTGACACTTTATGTAATGGTGGACTCTGATCTGTAAGATGCAATAAATTCTTTTCTCCCCCAAGTTGCTTATGGTCATGGTCATTACTATAGCAATAGAAAGTGAACTAGAATGGCTATGGTTGTCAAGTGTGAAAACACTGAGCTCCACCTACTGCAGACAAGGCTGAGGTGCTGGAAGAGGGCTTAAGGGGCTGGCATTGGGAAATGCCTTCTTTATTGCCAAGCTTGAAGAGACAGACATTGTACATGTGTGCAGCGGGAATGAGGATAGGGCTGGAAAGTACCAGGAGAAGCCTGTTTACCAGAAGTCTATATACCAGGAGAAGCCTGTTTACCAGGAGAAGCCTGTTTTGCAAGGAGTCTAAGGACCAGTGCAGAGCTCATGACTTTCGTCATTTTAGGAGTTTATTCCTCTATGTGACTGCAGCTTCACACAGCATCTCTGAACTGGTCCCAAAGCTCTACCTCCTGTTGGGAACCCTCCTGCAGGATGCAGAAACTGTTTTCTCATATGGCATCAGCCAATTTGACTCTCTACTTAGAGTTCCCTCTTGTAGTAGGAGGCTGCTTGTTTGTTTCTGGTTGCTCAGACCCAAAATAACCACACAGAAACTATATTATTTGCAATATTGTTTGGCCAATAGCTTAAGCATATTTCTGGATAACTCATGTCTTAAACTAACCCATCTCTATTAATTTGTGCATTGCCACGTGGCTATGGATTATCGGCAAAGTTTCGGGATGTCTGTCTCTGGCGGAGGCTCCATGACTTCTCTTTGATTCTGCCTTTTTTCTCCCAGCATTCAGTTTAGTTTTCCACACCTAGCTCTACTCTGCCCTACTAAAGTATTTCTTTATTAACCAATGGTATTCACAGCATACAGAGGGGGATCCCACATCACCCTCTAGTCTTTGTCACTCCATTCATTCCATATTTCCTTTATTAATGGAAGGATACAGTGATTGGCTACTAGGTCCACCAAACATCCTAGGGTATCACCATGATTAGACCTTAAGAAACGGTTCTAAGGTAATATGTGATACTGAAAAACAGCACCATCTAAAAACCAGCATCAGACTGCTAGTTGTTCAGGACCTTCTAAGTCCCTTAGACTCTGTGACTCTTACATCTTACACTCACTGCAGAAATGTGTGCATGTGGTAACAGTAGAGGAACGCAGACACAGAAGGGCTAATTTGGAAAGTGTCAATTTTCTACCCGTTACCATCCCAGCCCCATTTTCCAGGGCAGCTTCATCTATGTTAGAGTTTCTAATTATTGTCTTCACAGGGCACACTAGAAGAACAGAATGAATAGAATGACCATAAATTACAAATGGTGATTTAATGGATTGTGTAGTATAATCTGCACTCCAGAGAGGCCAAGAATCGGACGGTTGCTTAGTCCATGAAGTTGGACATCTCAGCAGTCCCATTCTGGCACTTAAGACCTGGAAGGCTCTTGGAGAGGGCTTTGGTCCACATTGAGGTTAAAGAAGCTGGGTTCTGATGTCAGTGGAGGATAACGGCAGTGGTAGCAGAAGCAGCCATGGCAGTGGCCACAGCATCTATATAGATGCTCTCATCAGCAAGATGCAAAGGCAGGCAAGGAGCACTGCTGTTTTCTTTGACCTTCTTGTATCTGTTGTGATGCCCAAAGATGCCACCAACCCCAGGGGAGGGTTTTCTTTCCTCAGTTAATTCTTCCTGAAAGTGTCCTCATGGACCTCGTTCTTTAGAGGCTTGGCTCTTAGTTGATTCTAGATGCAAATCAATTTGACGATAAATACATTGAGGGCCTAGGTCAGTCCCATGCAGGCTCCCTGATTGTCGGTTCAGTCTCTGTGAGCCCCTGTGAGCCCAGGTTAGCTGATTTTGTGGGTTTTCTTGTGATGTTCTTGACACTTGTGATTCTCAACACAAGTTGTTTTGGTTGTTGTTTCTGTTGTGTCTCCCCTCTGTGTCCTAACACACTAACCATAATTAATCTGATAATAATAATTGTTCAGTCATATTTAAAAACAGGCAGCGAGTGATTGGAAAGGTGGTTCAGCAATTAAGGGCACTGACAACTCTTCTAGAGATCCCAGATCCCATCTCTAGTATCCATACAGTGGTTTTAAACATCTGTAATTACTTGCAGAGTATCTGATGTCTTCTTTTGGCATCCTAGGGTACCAGGCATTTATGTGGAGTATAGACATATATAATGGTAAAACACCGTACACATAAATAAAATAGAAAGTTTAAAAGCAAATGTTCTGCACTTCCTCTGTCTTATCAAGAAGGTCTTCTGCTTGGTTATGAACAGGAAGGTTGGGGTACACTCCTAGTTGCCTAGCTTTGGGGTGAGTAGGTTTGAGCTCCTCCTTAGGTGGAGCTCATATCTATGGGCAAGAGTATCTAACCCAGAGTCTTTGCTTGTTACAAACCAAACTCTGTTCAGCTTCTGTAAAGAGAAACTCTCTGGAGTTTTTGATGGGGGTTAATGCTAGGCTGTATACAGCAGGAGGGAAGAAGTGAGGGTTATGGTATGCCTTAACACGCTGGTGTCGTGCGTAGATGTGCCAAGAATCCTCCAGACAACACAGCATTTTGACAATTTCTCCTTTTCTTGGAGCTAGCAAGCCAACGTTCCACATTCTGCAATCCCCTCAACAGTGCTTTGGGTTGTGGTCCCATGTCTTTGCTTCAACTACCATGATTCCCATCCATGCTCCATTTGGCAGAAATGTTTTGAAACCTCTCATGCATCAGTGCAATAGATTGGATGTTCGTATCTACCTCTCCTCTATTTTGAACATGTCTTGGCGCCACGTTTTGGCTTACCACAGTGTCTTTTCATGTTACCTCATAAGTCCAATCACTAAGTCTCATGGATTGACTGGCTCAGACGTTCTCAACACCAGATGCATAGTAGAATAACTTAGGCAGCTTTTAAAATGCCATGGTCTTGGCTCCATTTTGAAGGTAAAAGAATTATCATTTCTAAGAAGTTTGTTCTGGGCATTATTATTTAAAAACCTTAATTATTTTGGCAAAATTTAAAACTTATGGAAATGTTGCAAGAGAGATACAAATATTCACTGATACCTGTAGAGGGCTGGTCAGGGCTTTCTCCATTCATTCCACCATTCTCTTTTCCCCACTGAATACTTGAGGGTAGAGCCTTACCTCAGGATGTTCTTCAGTATCTACATCTAAGAATAAGAGTTTGTAAACACAGTACCGTTGCCAAAATCAGGAATGTAAGGTGGATACAACACAGTTTACTTCTCATCTTGGGATGATGCTGGGTTGCAATCCCACACACAAACACAACACCCCCACACAATGCATACATGCACATACACACACAAGCATCTACACACATATACATGTGAACACAATACAGGCATACATACATATATACACACATGCATGCACACATCCACACATATGTATGCACACATTCACATATACATACACATACATTCAGACATCACACAACATATATTCACACACATACAAATGCACACGCACATGCATACACACACACGTACTTACATACACACACCCCTATTTGTCTGGAAAATCTTTGCTAATTCTTCTATGTTCATCTCGCACTTTTTTACCCCCCAGATGAGTTTCACTGTGTAAAACGGCCCTGGCTGTCCTGGAACACACTCTGTAGACCAGGCTGACCTCAAACTCAGTGATCTGCCTGCCTCTCCCTCTGAGTGCCAGGATTAAAGGGGGTGTGCCTGACTCTGTTTACTCTTTTCGAATTACTTTGTTTTGCATGTGTGTTTAGAATAGAACACACAGTTGGATCTTTTCTGTGTGTGTGGGTAAAATGGAAAATCTTTCAGCAGGTGAGTTAATTTTGTATGTTTCTACTGACAAAAGTAACATGTCAGACTTACCTTATTTTATTTTTATGCCTATGCTATGTTTGCTGTGTTTTATCACATATTTTCTCCTATTTCACTTTGAAATTATTTTCATATTTAAGATAATTTATATTTTTGTTTTAGAGGTTATCTTCGTAGCTAAACTCTTAAAATGCTCTTATTCATATCTATTTCAATGGCTCCTATTAAAGCAAAACAGGTGCTAACAGGCAAGTTGACTATAAAGTTGGAGCCCTTGTGCCCCGCTTGGTGTAACCACACCAGCTCAGCTGTCTCTGCAGTCCTCTTTAAATCCTGGAACCTCATAATGTTGCAGAGGCTCCACTGTGCATCACATTTCCCACACCAAGGGACTTTTCCTGTTGTTTGAACAGGTGAATGGATCTGAGTCACAGCTTGGTCATTCACCACTTATCTGGCCTCTGCTAAGTAAGTTATGACCAGTGCCAGACCACGGCAGATGTTCAATAACCATCCCCCAGCCCTCTTTATTTGTGTGTGTGTGGGGGGCTCTGGCATCCTTTTGCTTCTATCTGTCCATGCTCCTTCAGGAGGGACCCACCATCCTGATCTCCCCTACCAATCCTCACAGCCCTCTTGAGGTTTTAAAATCTGACATGTGTCTCTCTCTCTCTGTGTGTGTGGTCATTTGTTTGTGTTTTGAGACAAAGTTTCACTAGGTAGCCATGACTGGCCTCAAACTCATAGAGATCTGCTTGCTTCTTACTACCTCGGCACTGGGGTCAAGTCATGTACACTGGTAAAAGCTTATCTTATTTTTAAATATAAAAGGAACAAATTCTGCTATACCTCTTGTCTCAACACTCCCAGGTTGCAGGAGGGCTGCAAAAGGAAGGCCTCCAAGTTACTGGGCCCAGAAACACTATGCAGAGAAGCTGCTACAAGACGTAGGGTCAGAAGGAAACAGATACCTGCAGAGAGGCTCCCACAAACCTGAAGATGTCCTCTTTGATTTTCCCTTCTGATCTTCACCGTGTAATAGAAAGGCAGTGAGGGTGCCTGGGAAATGTGACTTGGAGGTCCCCTGGGCTAGTAGCACATGGCCAAAAAGGAGGGTGGATGCCTGACTGAGAGAAACAGGAAAGTAATGGGCCCTCTTGTAAATTCACTAACTTCCCTCTGGATGTTCAGGGAGAGCCATGAACTGGCTCCAAGGTCACCAGTAAGAAATGACTGCCACCCCCTTTTTTTTCCTGAACATACATGATACTCTCTAATGCTTTTTACTGATGGTTTACTTGGGGTTTTTTCCTCTTTGCTGAAGCATAAATAAAATTAACTACGTGGAAACAGAAACCCAAGGACAAGGGAAAGACAGCGAGCAGAGAAGCTGTCACGGAGGATTAAGCCATCGCTTCCTTTCCTTTGATAACACGTGGCTTTACTTTAACATCCCCAGCCCTGGATTCCATCACCTATCCCCACTATGACCTGGCAAATTACAGTTTGACAAGCCTGTTATACTGAAAAGTATGGATTGTGTCTCAGGCATCTCTGGACTTTGTATCACGGTATTGTCATGCAGTGAGTATTTCCTGTCTCATAGGATCTAACAATGATGCTTATTGAAGGCTTATTAGTCACTTGGTTCTTCTGTACGTGCCCACGGTAACTCCTCAGAGTAACCATATAAAGTAATCAGTCTTCTTGTTGGCTCCGTTTTACTACCTAGGATCTGAAACTGATATTCAGAGGACAGAAATAGCTAGCCTAATGCCACCCAGCAAGTAGGTGGCAGGCAGGGGCTGGCGGAGGAATGGATGTGAGCAGTCTGACCAAAATTTATACTGCCTTGCCTGCTATTGCCTCTTGTCCATGGACTAACAACACGTGGTCATTAACCGTCTGCCTACAAATTATAAGTGTTCTTCTTCGCAGATGGATGACATCGGTGTTTCCAGTTTCCATGCATTTCTAAGCAAATGAATGTCAGCGATCTCCTTGGTGTTGACCAGGTGGATTGGGATGCCCCTTGGGGGTCAGCTATTCTGCATTTCAGAGTTGACCCTGCCACCTACTTGATGTGTGGTCTTGAAGAAGTCACTTAACCTTTCCTGCTTCTCATCTCCAACTCCCATCATTGGGCATTTACATAAGATTTGTTGCCATAGTAATAGAAAATAATACTGACCTATCTCTCAGGAGTGCGCGCCATGGGGATTGACTAATTTACAGCTGTGAAGAGCTTTCAGCGTTGGAACTGCTAAACAACAGCGCAGTCGTAAAGAGAATTTAAAACTCCATCAGCTTGTGGAGCAGGCCGGCGTTTGATACCACATTATATGTATTACTATTAGTATTACTATTCATAATAAACCTTTATGAGGTACTTTAGGAGGTTGAAGTGTTTTTATGAGAGATAATTAGTTGCTCCAACCAGCTCTATGAGGTAGGTCAGTATTTTTATCATCCCTATTTTAGAAATCATATTAAATTGGCACATGCATCATTAAGAAAGCCTTAAACTTCCTGATATTTGGAAACAACCTGTGAGCGGAGACAGTTCTCATATAGCCGTTCCGCCGAACATGCAGATCTTGGTAGGGCCACAGGGGAGGGAATTATGCTTCCAGTTCTCAGCTTACAACACTCGGCAGTTCTTTAATTATTTTGATATTTATATACTATGTGGAGTTTCTTGTGATATTCTTTTTGTGTATCAGTCTGGGCAACTAGGGAAAAAAATTCACTCTAGATATTTCAAACAGCAGTGTTTGATGGGCTGGGTGTGGTGGTGCACACCTTTAACCCAGAACTCAGGAGGCAGAAGCTGGAGAATCTGTGAGCTCAAGATCGGTCTGGTTTATGTAGCAAGTTCTAAGACAGCTAGGACTACATAAAGTGACCCCATCTCAACAAAAATAAAGCAAAACAGAAGTGTTTGTTGGGCTCACTGTAAGAGCCAGTGGGGAAAACGTGTTGGAGGAATTCTGAGAAAGGAGAGGTCTGTCTGACATTGGTCCTTAGGGTCAGTCTCAATTCCAGGTAGGCTGTCAGGTTATAGGGCCCAGGAACACTGCGCAGAGAAGCTGAGCTAGCGTCAAGAGGAGGCAGACACCTGTAGAGTCGCTCCCACAAATCTAAAGTTGTCTCCCCTGCTCTCCCGCTCTGATCTTCACTGTGTAATAGAAAGTGAGCAGCGAGGGTGCCTGGAGAAGACGGCTTGGTGTTCCTCTGGGCCGGTAGCACATGGCAGGAAAGGAGGGAGGATGCCTGACTAAGAGAAACAGCAAAGTTATGGGCCCCTCTTCTAAATTCATTAACTTCCCCCTGGATGTTCAGGGGGAGTCAAGAACTGGCACTAAGGCCACCAGCAAAAGGTTGGCCTGAATTTCTAACTCATATCGCCAATGTCAAGGGTCATGTGAGCACCAGGCACCACCCTGGGTCTGAATTATGTACTTGTTTACCACCAGGGCTCCAGTGGCAGACGGTAAGAAAGTTCATCTTTACCTACCTTCTGAGATGGGGATCAAATTAAATCTTATCCATAGGAGGCTTGGGTCTTACAAAGGAGGCAGGGGAATAGGGTGGGGAGAGAAGCCTGCAGAGGCAGCATGCGAGAAAGTACGTTGTTGGCGAAGGGGAAAGCTGAACAACCCCAGCTTAGACCACGAAACTGGCTTGTGTCCCTGGTACAGGCACCCCAGAATGTCAAAAATCACCCATGGCTCATTTTAACACTGAAGAGTCCACCCTGTATGGAGATTTCAGATGTTTGTTAGACATGCAATACGTAAAGTTATGTGTAGTCACGTGGAAACAGGCAGAGCATGCGCAGAAGAGCCCATGCCATGAGACCTTACTTCTAAACAGTGATCTAAAACCCCCGTCCTTCGTGTAGCAGGGCTGTCTAGTTTGAGCTTCACCCCCTCATTCTGCTCCAGCCTGCTCTCCCTTTCCCGCTCAGAAGTGTATTCTGTCTTCACAAACCACTCTTGATTTTGCCAGCATGTGAGTTTCTGCTCAACTCTTCATTTGGGGACACAGGAACCTGGAACTCCTGGTGGTGCCAACCCCCCGTCCCCCCCCACACAAAGGTCATTAATACAAATAAAAGCTAGCCTTGCATTTTGTAAATAGGTTTTATAAATTTTCTAGAAGTATTTATGAAGATAAATCCAGGATTGAGATGAGATTTTCTTCTCTTTGACTCTAGTCAGAGCTTCTGATATTGAAACCGTGACTGAGGGTGGCTGAGAGGTTCAGTGGGTACATTTGCTTGGTGCCAAGGCTGATGACCTGAGTTCGATCCCTGGGACCATATGGTGAAAGGAGAACCGGCTTCTATAAGTTGTTCTCTGACCTCCACATGCATGCCAAACATGCATGCCCAAGCACACATAGACACACAGATACACACGTACCACACACACACACACACACACATACACACACACACGGAGAGAAAGGTGAGAACAAGAGAGGATAAATAAGCACATGAATAAATGTAATTTAAAAAGACTGAAAGTTGAAAGTTGCATGTGTCACAGTGTGTCACATCCGGGTCCTCTTTCAGGTGCCGATTGCTATCCTTGCTGTGCTCACATGAGGTTTTACAGACGAGGTTACAGTGCTCCTTGCAGCCTGTAATTCATCCCGACTTGCTTCAGCTCTACAGCTCCTACTCTTTTTTTTTTTTTTTTTTTTTTTTTTTTTTTTTTTTTTCTTTTTTTCTTTTTTTTTTCTTTCTGATTTTTATTAATTAATTAATTTAATTATTAAAGATTTCTGCCTCTTCCCCGCCACCACCTCCCATTCCCTCCCCCTCCCCCAATCAAGTCTTCCTTCCTCCTCAGCCCAAAGAGTAAGCAGGTTTCTCTGCCCTGTGGGAGGTCCAAGGACCACCCACCTCCATCCAGGTCTATTAAGGTGTACAGCTCCTACTCTTAAACAAGGATTTGACACATTGTTATCAATAACCTCACAGGGAGACTGATATATAACACAGGCTCATGAAATAGTTGATTAAAATAAAAAAGGCACCCAGTTTCCTGACCTCCATTCTATGAGAGGATGTATTGGTGTGTAAAAAGTAACATACCTGGCCGGGTAAACTGAGGCATGTTATTTATTTATTTTTCTTGGTTTTCTTTACTAAGTTACGCGTGTTTGCCCTGTCCGTCTGGAATGTGAGCTGGAGAAGGGTCAGCTGTGCTGATGTGTTTTAAATGTTGGGTAATACGTCCAGGTAACATGGGTCAACTTGCCCAGTACTGCCAAGTTGCCCTGATATTCCCGGATGATGCTGAAACACGGCCCCGGCTAATGCTGAGAAATCCTTACACGGAAACAGGCGTCTGCAGTAGCCCACCGTCATTCCGCAAAGCCACGAGTTTACGCCCACTCTTTCCCCTGGAGACAGTGCAGTCCCTGTGGCCTGCTCTTTCCCCAAGTCTTATCATTTGTACCGTGCTGAGAAAGCCCATGTCAGATCCCCCTCCCCTAAATCACTGCTTTTCATCAGTCTCCGTGCCTGCAGAGCCCCGCGGAGGAAGACAATACCCAAATTGCTTTCCGTCAAATAACTTATCCCGGACAAAGGCAGCAAATCTAAAGCGGAGGTTTAGTGACAGGAGCTTTGGCAGGTGAGGCGCCCTCTGCAGGGACCCTTGCACCGTTTTTGATCTGTTTGTTTAAAGCGGCTGCGAGATGGTTGTCATCTTTGGAAGCGTTTCCTCATGAGTAAAGCCAAGATCTAAACTACAGACAAATCCTCCCTTTGACTCAGCTGGGTTAATCAGGGCTTCACTCGGCCCCTTTCTACCCAGGGGTCCCAGACATAATCAGAGGCAGATTTTCAACAAGGCTGGGCGAGAGAATCTCTTTAGGCAGTATCCAGAGTGCAGAGTCCAGTCCCCAGCCTGGATGGATATGCTAGACCATGCCTGAACCCAGTGAGTGTCCTTCGGGCTAGTGGTGCTTATGTGATCCGGAAGAGAATCACGTTTTCTGGTTTCCTGGTTTCCACTTTCCTGATAGTAAACATTATATATGGGTGGTTTTTCTTACGCAGTGACTGAGTCTGCACATTGCTTGACTAGAACTAGACTGGAGAAATAACAGCCCATTAGGCCCACACCCTCAGTAATTCATGCCTAGAAAGGAGCCGCAGGAGTGACCACTTGGATTTCCTCTCTCAATGCCACCGATATGTGTTTCAAAAACAGTTTGCTCGTAAATAACGCATCTACAAAATTAGTGTGCTAACCCAAAGGCGACTATCCCAAAAGAAGGATTTCTGTTTAAATTTAATTGATTTAAAATTAGCATTCTTTTCTTTTGATGGCTTCATTCTTGTTTACTGGGAAAACTTGCACAGCAAAACACATACTGTGTGTGTACCTGGGCATTGCTATTCTCCCTGGCAAATACTCTCCACACGGCGCCTGGATACATATTTGCCTCGGAGACCAGAACCACTCTGAAGGAGCTGTTCAGCGCTCCCAAGAAAAGGCGATCTTGGCTTGACAAGAGTGGTGTTTGTTTATAAAGTCACCTTTCAGAACAGTCCTAGGGATGTGCGCCGGCTGCTGGAGCCGCTATGCTTGCGGATCACAGCGGAACATTCTGTGCTCCGAAAGCGGTCTTGTCAAACCGTGGTGCCGGCTCCCCTTTCGCTTCTGATTTTAGGCACAGAGGAGGGAGCATCAGGCAGGACAGGATGGAATTGGTTGTTTGGAATTGAAATTGAAAAAAGAATCGATATATAGACAGGCTTTTCAAAAAATGTTACTATAATCCCTTTGTTGCTTTTTCTTCTGAAAGAGGGAGAAATTCTTCAGGGAGTTCATAGCATGTCGGAGATGCTAAGAAATGCGTGCTGTAGGCACGAGGTCACTTTAGATAAAATGTCTAAAGTACCTTGAAGCCTCAATTGCTCCTCCAGTTTAAACTCAAAACAACACGCATTCTTTTTACAAATGTGATGTTTGTTCATTGTGGGAAATAAAAGTAAACCGAGAAGAGAAAATAAATATTGCCTTTAATGGTAGTATTCAGCAGTAATTTAAAACCTCATTAGCATGTTATTAATTGAATACAATAAGAGTTTCACTAAGAATTATCACATGTGCAGAAAACACCCTTATTATTCTTTCTTGTCCTTTTTTCTCCTTCCCTGTCACCCACTTCTCTTTCTGAACAGAAGCATTTTTTTGTTTTGTTTTGAGATAGTGCATCGTGTAGGCCAGTCTGGTCTCAGACTCACTATGCAACAGAGAAATACATTGAACCAATCCTTCTTGCATCTTCACCCATCCCAGGGTGGGGGTTACAGGTACCTCATCATGCCTAGCTAGAAGTAATTTTTTTAAAAATTGTTTTAAATTTTTATTTTATTTAGGGTCTCTCTCTCTCTTCCTCCTCCCCTCTTTCTCCCCCCTCCCCCATGTCACAGTAGTTAGCCTTTTTATGTATGTTCCGGAATGAAACTTGGTTCCTCTGGCAAGTTCTTTTACACACTGAACTATCTTGCTGTCTTTTAATGTGTCTTCTAGTCATAATTTACAATGTAGCATGTTAGTATAAACCTTTTATGGACTCCCCTTGATTTATTTGTGTTGTAGTGAATGTGTGTTTCTGTGCTCTATGCTGTGTGTCACTACATGGATAGCTTTACAGAATTTCAGTGTGAGTTACTGGTACTTCTAGGTTCATGTGTGTGGGGCATGCATATGTGAGTATGCAAATGCGTGCACATGTGTGTACATAAGCCTGTGGAGGCCACGGGCAGACACCGAATGTTCAGGGTCTACCTCAGTTGCTTTGCACCTTCTATTGTGACAGGTTCTCTTGACAGATCCAGGTTTGCTCCAGGGAGCTTCCTAGCTAGCTTGCTGCAGAGATTCAGGTCCCAGCCCTCTGTGTTCTGGGATGGTACTCAGGCTGCCAAGTCCATCTCAAGGACCTAGATTCTAGCTCTCTAGCTTGCATGACAAATGCTTTACCGGCTGAGCCAGCTCTCTCATGTCTCCTGCTGCCCCTCTGAGTCTTTAGATACAGGTTCTTGTGATACAACCTAGCCTGGCCTTGAACTTGTCATCCTTCCGGCGTAGAGTTCCTAACTGCTAGGGATTACAGGCATGCGCCACCATAGATTTTTCCAAATCGCATTGTTATGGTAAGTGTCCTGGAGGTAAATTCAGTTTTTCTTTAAGATAAATAAATGGTTAGAAATTAAGTGGTTAAATGAAGGGCTTTGCTGACTGTGCAGGCTTTTCATATATACCATCACCATCACACTGCTGTTTGTAACAGTGATGTTTCCTTTGTCACCAGAAGCGTCACAGTAAACAACTCCCATGTAGTCACCACACTAGGACTTTAAAGATCTCTTCAGCTCTACAGGAAAACTAAGTAACACTAACAAGAGTTTGTGCCTGTTAGAGACTAAATGGTCCCTCTCTCAACTCGTTTGTTGGTGCCCTTACCCTTCATGAGACCAAGTTTGGAGAACTGGCTTTAAAGAGGCAGATATGGTTAAATGAGGTCAGGAGAGGAAAACCTTTATTTATTTATTTATTTATTTATTTATTTATTTATTTATTTATTTATTTATTATTTATTTGAGGTTCAGTGTTTATTTTCAAGGAAATAATAATAATAGTCTTTGGACTATTGCACTGTTTCTACTATTCTTGTATAACTGTACCTTTTCTCTACTTGATTTCTTTTTCAACGTTTTTTATTCTTCTCCCATATGTTATACCCTGACTGCAGTTTTCCCTTCCTCCCCCAGTCCCTCTCCCAGGTACACCCCTGCTCTGTTTCCCTTCAGAAAGGGCAGGCCTCCAGGGATATCAACCAAGCATGACATAACAAGTTACAATGAGACGAGGCACAAACCCTCATATTTAGGCTGGAGGAAGCAACCCAGTATAAGGAATAGGGTTCCCAAAGCAGGCAAAGCCCCTGCTGCCGCTGTTAGGGGTTCCACAAGACCAAGCTACACAACCATAATATATGTGCAGTGGGTCTAGTGTAACCCATAAATGATTCCTGGTTGTCTGTTCAGTCTCTGTGAGCCCCTATAAGTCAAGATTAGTCGATTCTGTGCGTTTTCTTGTGGTGTCCTTGACCCTTCTGGCTCCTACAATCCTTTTTTCCCCCTCTTCTGAGGGATTCTCTGAGTTCTGCCTGATGTTTGGCTGTGGGTCTCTGTATCTGTTCCTATCAATTGCTGGATTAAGCCTCTCTGATGATGGTTATGCCAGGCTCCTGTCTATGAGTATAGCAGAATATCATTAGGGATTATTTCATTGGCCTTTCTCTCTCTCTTTCTCTCGTCCTCCTCCTTCTCCTCCTTCTCATTCTTTTCTTTTCTTTTTTGCTGGTTGTGTTTGGTTTTATCCTGGGTCTGGTACAGAAATTAGGGGACTGCCCAACCAATGACTGGTCCAGTTTGAGGCCCATGCCACAAAGGGACTCCACCCCTGACACTACCAGGAAGCCAGGGATCTTAATTCTTCATCCACTAGGACTGCTCTTCTTAGAAGAAAAGACACCTGCTTGCTCTCCTGCATGATCACCTGGGAAAGGTCATGTGAGGATGCAGAAAATGGCTATTTGGGAGCCAGGAGGCGTGACCTTACCAGATGTTAAAGCAGCCAGCACTGTGAGAAAGCATCTCTGTATTGTTATAAGCTGCCCAGTCTATGCTGTGTAACTTGTTATGGCAGCCTGGACAGACTAATGGAGTACCTTTGAGATTCTTAGCAAAACTCAGGCATTCAGCATGTCCAGAGGCTATAGCAGGGGATATTTAAAAAGGCACAAAAGTAATAGTCTGAAAATGCTGACTTGGGACCCTGTGAAAACACAGACGGAAGCAGAGCTCTGAGCCAGTGGGGCTGCAAGCAAGGTAGGCGTAGGAAGCAACTCAGCCGCCACAAGCTGAGAGCCAGGTGGGCATTTGTGTTTACTTATTTATTTTTAATACAGCTGAAAGGGCTCCTGCTTACATAGCAGCCTAGCTGGAGGCCTTTTCTTTTTATTTCTACCTGATTGTCAAAATCCTTTTGTCTAAATTTTTATATATGAGGAAAAATAAGATGAGGGACAAACCATTCAAAAACTATGTGTGTGTGTGTGTGTGTGTATATATATATATATATATATATATATATATATATATATATATAAGCGTGACTTCCACATTTTACTGGCATAATTCCCTTATGTACCAATTGTGTATAAGCTAACAGAGTTGGCTTTTTTTTAAAGCTTTTTTAAAAAGCTTTTATAGCAGAGCTGGTTGTCAGCTGTTTGGTGACCTCAGTTTTCTTTACATAACTCAGACAGGTTAGACAAGATTGGTGAGTTTTAAAATTTGTGCAAGGAGACATCTCTAGGGCTGTATGGGGTTAGGGCCTGTTTATTTCATTTGAGTCTATTATTATTGTTATTATTATTTTGAGATAGGATCTTACTATGGAACCTTGACTGGTCTGGAACTTGGTATGTAGGCCAAAATGACCTGGAACTTACAGAGATCTGCCTGCTTCTGCCTCCTGAGTGCCATCAGGATGTTATAAATATAACTTGATCCTTAAATTTTGGTATTTCTTGGCATAACAGAACAGCTCCAGTTTCTGATATATGTGGTTTTACTCCAGGGTTTGTGTTTTCCCCAACTTCCTATTTTGAAATCCTAACCTTCAAGGTGATGATCTTAGGATGCAGGGCTCTCATGAGGTATCTGTGTTACGATGTCGAGTCCCTAGGCACAGAATTGCAAGCTGGAAGGAAAAGAAAATCTCAAATAACTCTCTTGCTGCCTTTCTGAGAAGGATGGCTTATTTCTGGAGAGTAAGCCCTTATTAGAACCCAACCTGGTGGCCCCAAGCTTCTAGCCTTGAGAATTTGAGAAATGACTTTTCGTAGTTCTTAAGCCAGTCAGCCTATTACATATGTTAGAACATTGGATTATAGCTAGATCTTTTCACCTGGAAGGCCTGAGAACCTTAGATTGGGGTAGTATAAAGCACACCCCCTCTTATTCTATGATCTTGAAAATTGGTTTATCACTTGGGTGGGCCACTGTATTCTTTATGTTCTTTGCTGCACACATTTCTGCCCTACAGCTCACTCTATCTACATGGATGTATCTTCACATGCGTGTCACAGGCTTGACATTCCGAGACTTCCCAAGGTCTTGATACAGGCAAAGTTCATTCTCAGTTCTTCTAGCTCCAAACATATTCGTTTTCTCCCCTGATTCCTGTGAGAAAATGCATGGGGAAAGTAATTTCTGAAGGCATAAATTGAAATGTGTATTGTCACATGAGGTTTTAGTTTTTTACAAGACAATTTATAAGATTGTTCTTCTATATTCTTGTTATTTCTGTTTATCTTACTAAAACTATGTCTTTTGATTATAAAGTCTGAAATGGCGCTTCCTATGAAATCAATGAGTTTGAACAGAAGGCTTTCTGTTGTGGGTTAGGTGTAAAACATTCCCCATGGATTAGTGTGCTTAAATACTTGGTACCTAGCTGTTGATACTGTTTTGGGAGGTTATAGGACCTCTGAGATGTAGGGCCTACGAGGCAGATGTAGGCCACGGGGGGCGGGCCTTGAGGATTGAGCCACCTCTATTCTGGTGGAAATCTCTACTTCCTGGTCCCCAGAGAGAGAACAGGTTCATCTCAAGTTCTCGCTACCACAGATGGAGCTGTCAGTCACTGCATCTTCCTCACAATGATGGACTGGATCCCTTGAACCACAGCCTCCAAATAAACCTCACCTCCCATAAGCTGTTTATACCAGGCATTCTGTCACGGTGACAGGTGAAGTGAAAAACATAGCAACATCTTAGCAATCTCAGATAAACAGAACTCTTCGGATCGGCATACCCCAGACACAGGCGCTGAAGGGAAGGGTCTCATGAGATGATCATTCTCTTAGTACACATTTTCTCTTCCCAGAATTTTCACCACCTTCTTTTCCTAAGCTTCTAACGTCTTCATTTTCAGAAGCTAATTAGGCCTTTCTTCTTCCCCTCACCTTTCATCTCACGAAAGGGAAGTTTTGTGAGTTGTTAAAGGATCCACTTTGCCAGAATCATTTAAACAGACCCCTTTCCAGTTGCTACTTTTCCCTCACATGAATTGAATAGGAAGACCCTGTCTAATTTGGAGGAATAATGAACTAACAAAAACAGGCTAACTTTAACCTCTCAATACTGATTATACCTAGATGCAAGTCTTGTATGCTGCATACACACACGTATATACACATACATGTATATATGTTCACACACATATAAGCAGCATACAAATATATATATTTAAACAGACCAATATGTAATATTTTATATATATATGACTACAATTCCCTACTGATTATTAGGTATACTTTTCTTTGACCTGTATTGAGCAGATGGGATTCAAGGGAAGCAGTCAAGGGTCATCTTCTTCATTCCTCTCTCTCCTTTTCTCTCTGTTGGTCTATTTCTCTCACCTCTTCAACACTTACATTCTCTATCAGCTACAAACAATCTCAAAGAAAGAAAAAAAAAAAAACCAAAAAACCAGAAGCCCGCTCTGATTGACGCTTCTCCGGGATAATGGCTGGATGCCACGCTATGCGTCCCAGAGGTGGGCGTGTGCTTTCCCTTTTATGGATTCAAGATGAGGAGCAATCAAAGAAGGCACTAAGCCCTCCACTAGGCCAGTGAAGCTGGGAGCCAAATATATCTTCCAATTTCATAGATGTACAACCCCACACAAGCTTAATGAAAAGCAACTTGAAAGGCGAAGATTATCAAATTGCTTTTAGGCTCCCTGCTTGATTACTTTTAGGTGCTAAGTACATGTGCCAATTTGTGTGACTGACTTAACGGTTTCCCTTTATGACATTGTTAATCATAATAATTATGGTAACTTACATTGGTTTAGCACGTCGCAGTTTTTAAAGCAGTTTTCTCTCCATTATCTTATTAGATCTTCATGGCAGACGGGGGACAGGCTTGCCTGAAGATGGTCCTCTTACTGAGAATATGGTCTTTATAAGCACACAGCTTCATGAAGCTTGAAGGTTGAGGAGGAAAGGGACACCAGGTGGCAAGCCAGCTACAGTTGTATGGACTGGCAGCCGTCACCCCCTCTTGCCCCTCTGCCACTTAGGTGTTGAGTATTTAGCCTTGACTCAGTTGTACAAACATCACTTCAGCCCTGTTAAATAACTTTGCTGAACAAAGGAATTGGTCCCAGGTCTGAAACACTACAGACCCAACCATGACTATTCATGTCTCATCTACTCACACTGTTCTCAACATTGGTTTTATTATTTGTTAAATGAATCACTAAAAGCACAATTATTCTAGCTCTGCCTGATTTTCACTCTAGGAATGCTGTTAGTCTCTCTCCAAGACCTCCAAGGAAGGCTGACAGTGGCCGGAGCAACAGCGTTGTTTGTCTTTCTTGTATCCAAAATACTGTAGCCTGAGGGGCTACAGGACCCACAGTTACTGGCTGTGGGAAACCCAAACTGACTATTTCCCGCTTACCACCCCAGGTGCACAGCGGTTGTCAGTCAGCTCCTCTCATGTCACATCTGTGGAGAAAAGACTGCATGGTTTGCTCATGCAGCCGGTTTAGGGGAGCTGGGATCAGTCCTCACATCTTCCGGCTCCTAAATTAGTTATCTTTTCCCTCTATCGGTGGTTCCCAACCTTCCGAAAGCTGTGACCCTTTAAAACAGTTCCTCATGCCGGGCGGTGGTGGCGCACGCCTTTAATCCCAGCACTTGGGAGGCAGAGGCAGGCGGATCTCTGTGAGTTCGAGACCAGCCTGGTCTACAAGAGCTAGTTCCAGGACAGGCTCCAAAACCACAGAGAAACCCTGTCTCGAAAAACCAAAAAAACAAACAAACAAACAAACAAACAAAAAAAAACAGTTCCTCATGTTGTGGTGACATCTACAACCATAAAATTATTTCTTTGGCACTTCATAACTGTAATTTTGCTGCTGCTATGCATTGTAATGTAAATATCTGATATGCAGATGGTTTTAGGTGATCCCTGTGGAAGGGTCGTTCGACCCCCATATTAAACACTGCTGTAGGTTAAATACACTACTGTAGGTTACAAGGTTCATGCTCCTTTTAAAAGTTTTCAGAAATGGGAAAAATTCCGGTAAACCTTTTTTTCCAAAATAAAAAATGTTGATTATTTTGCCACCTCAAAAGACAACTTTTGCTAATGTTAAAGTTCTCCAGAGTCACCAGTAAAGGGAGTTTACGTTCAGCCCTGCTTCCTAGTCCACAGCTCTCTTCTCAGGACTCTGTCCCCAAGTGTAGGAGTGGCCGTTGATCACCAAGTCCCAGTATATGCCGGCTTAGGAGACAGATGAGCCTAGGTCAGGCGGAGCAAATGGTTTGTTCTGGAAATTGTGAATGAGAATGAATAGTTGATTCAATTTTATGGTTCATTTGAACAGAAGACAATTAAGCTCTGGGGATGTGGCCACCATGCTTGGCTATTTAAACATTAAAAAGGAACTGGAGAAAGAAACACAAAGCATGGCCAAGCAAAGAGAGGGTGAGCCCACACAGAGCAGGTGCACACACTCTAAGCAGACTGCCAGAATGGCTGCCTGGGCTGCTACGGGTGGCTTTAGTCCTGGCTCAAGGGCAGACCAGCCCCTTGGATCATAATGAGACAATCCTCGGTTCCCTTCAATACACCGCTGATTTCATGTAAATGATGTTAAAGAGTCTCTCATTCAAACAACTCGAACTTGGATGTTCAGGGAACAACTTTCTTGAATTATTTGCTCTAAGCGTTTCTGTCATGAGTTGGGAATAGGAAGCACTCTACCCGAGCCAGTGCGCTAGCCCCACACACGCTGAGCTGCCTGCTTCTTTAGGTACTCACACCTGCTGGGCTGCACACACCAGGCTGTATTTCTCGGCTCTGCCAGCTCCACCTTTCTCTTCACTCTGCGGCTCCCCGAGAGCCTCATCCAGGCTAGCACTTGAGTGCTCTTTCCTCACTGACATCCATTTCTCCCCTGCTTCGTGCTGGGCAGGCCCACCTCCTCTCTCTGGTGCAGCCACACGGCCACTCATTGTTTGCTAATGACTAGTTGGCAGGCAGAGAGAAGTGGCAGCTAGCCTGGCCTTCCGACTGGAAAGAAGTGTGTTTTTCAGAGAATGAAAACATGATTTGGTAAGAAGCACGTTCCAGCACTGAATATTTCTCTTTCAGAGTCCCGCTGGGCTCCCTCTGTCTCCAAGTGTCTGCACTTTCCGTTGTCACTTCCTCCCGCCTCCTTCCCAGATGGAGACTGGTAGGGCCATCGTATTTGGGGTTGGGGCTCCTGCACGGCAGGTGTAGGCTCTAGGGGAGAAACTAATATCATCTGTAGGAAGCAAAATGAAGAGCAGTTATAATGGAAGAAAATAATGGGCTGTTATTTGGGAACCTTTGACACCTCTTAGGTTTTTCTTGAAAAAGTCAATAATTTGTGAGAAGATACCAGGTTCTCTGATAGCCAGAAATAAGTGTCCTAAGCCTGCATAATGGAATTGCCTCACAAACTTAGTATTTGTATTAGAGAGGACAGGCTCTGATACCGTTTCTCCTTACCTTCTTGCAATCCATCTTGCTCTTCTAGAGCCATAAGAGTAGGGCTTCTGCAAGCAGCCCTGTGAGGGTAGGCTGACCCCGTCCCTGCAGGAGGTAATGTTGCAAATGTTGTCAATATTGTTGATTACTCATTTTATAATTCACATTCTACCAAGATGATTTAAAAAAAATCTCCTAAAACAGCAGCAACAACAACAACAACAGCAACAACAACAAAAGCCAACAACCAAAAACCAAGCCACTGGATCTACAAGACGGTCTAAACGCTTCTCTGCCAGAAGAGGACGCTGCACCATGACTCCCCCTTTCCCCCCTTTAAAAAAAATTCACAAAATCCCTAGGAAAGCAAATGACTTTTAATATCCATACTGTTTTCTATGCATCCATAACAACACAACAACAAAAAACTTCATCTGTTGAAGACAATCAAAAGACGTATTAGTAAATGCAAGCCAGGCACGGGCACCAAACATGGGTCAATGTGGGGCTTCAAATTGCTTTCGGGAACTATATTTCTTATGCTGCTTGCTTGGGTTCCGAATAAGGTGACAAAAGGAGAAAAAAAGAAAAAAGGAACAAGGGCCTCTTGCTCATGAGGAGCAGTGGGTAATATATTTGTTTGTATTATGGGATTGCAGTTTTACTAGAAGGAGCACTTGACATTTTGATGAGTGCCTCGAGGGAGAAAAGGTACTAACTTCAGAACTTAGTTTTAATTATACTAAGGAGGTTACATTATTCAGCGGCATCCCACTGGTAAGGTACAACATTTCCTGAAACAGTTTAGTGGAAAATGCCACATTAATCAGTTCAATATTTCACTCAGAAGGCTTAATGATGGGAGAAGTTTAAAGTACCGTAGCATTTGATAATGTAGAAGGGGGGGAAAGAGTGTTCACTCAAGGAAAGGCTGGAATAGCTGTTAGTCCCTCTTGTGTCTTTCTCCATTAAAAGCTGCCTGGCTGTGCTGCCTGTTAAGGAGGGATCAACACACGAAACCCCCGTGCTGAAAAACAACCTCGCAAAGGCAACACACATCCAGCGAGAAGTGAGCTGTGCAAGCCGCACCCTCCGTCTAGCTGTATTGGTCCACCCAGGCAGACCGCTTCTTCCCCTCTTTGGTCTAGCCTAATGGCGTGCAGCTATTTCCTTCCACCATAGCCAGATAGACAAGTAGCTTTGTAACTGCACAGGACTGCACATAAAAGGGAGGTGGGCAAAATACGATTACTAACTTCCCATTCTTTCCCCCAACTTACCTTCCAGTGACCATTTCCATTCTACAAAATTTGGATGAAAATCTGCTTCTGAAGATAGGAAACTTTGTGCTTATTCTGTAGATTTTTGCCTGACAGGCAGTCAACACACATGGGCAAATTGAGAAGCTGACAAGACTGGGTGGTGAGGAAGACTGAAAATTCAATCCAGGTATTAATGTTCGTAAACATGCAAATAAACCTATCTAAGTCAAAGTAGAGGAACAAGATTTTTTTTAAAAAACTAATCAAGATTAATTATCCTCACGGTACGGTAGTCTAAACAACGTATTGCAAACCACAGTCTGGTCATAGAGGCCTCACGCCATATTCAGTGAGGTGTTGGTGCTGTGCTTTAGATAAAGTTTTGTTCCGCAAAAGCTTGGGCCCAAGGTGTTTGTGTTAAAAGATATAGACCCTTATCTTAGGGTTCCTATTGATACAGTGAAACAGCGTGATCAAAACAAGTTGGGGAAAAATGGATCTATTCAGCTTACTTTTCCACATCATCCAAGAAGTCAGGACAGAAACTCAAGCAGGGCAGGAACCTGGAGGCAGGAACTGATGCAGAGGCCACGGAGGGGAGGTGCCTATTGGCTTGCTCCCCATGACTTGTTCAATCTGTTTTCTTATAGAACCTAGGGCTACCAGCCCAGGTGTGGCACCGCCCACAATAGGCTGAGCCTTCCCTCGTCAATCACTACTTAAGAAAATGCCCTACAGCCAGATATTATGGAAACATTTTCTCAATCGAGGTTCCATCTTTTCAGATGACTCTAGTTTGTGTCAAGTTGACATAAAACTATCCAGGACAACTCTTAAGAGGTGGGGCCTAGAGGGAGGTGATTTCATCATGACTGTTTCCCTGAGGGGATTAATTATATCTTACAGGAATAGAGATGAGCCAAAGAGAGTGGATTATTATAAAAGAGTAACCCTGGTGTCTCCTCACTCTTCTGCTTTCTCTCTTGCCTAGTGTCTTCCCCAAGTGACACCACCCACCATGTTAATATAGCCACAAGGTCCTCACCAGATGCTGACGCCATATTAGTTGGATTTTCTAGTCACCAGCATCTAAGCCAAAATAACTTAAAAAAAATCAGAATATACACATATATATCCTCCTAGGCAGGTTTCTCCACTGAAGAATCTAACCTTACTATGTTCTAAAGTGGCTTTCTTCCCCATTTTCCCTCATGCAGGAATCCCTAACCCTTTATGTAGTATTAGCCCATTCTTGCTTTTTTCTTTCTTTTTTTTTTGTTTTTTTTTTAATTTTTTTCTTGCTTTTTTCTTGACTTGTTTCTGATACTACATTAAAAATCATAGCAAATATGAGTCTTCTCTTAAGGTATACAGCAGCTCATGGGATTCTGACAACATCCCAAAAAACACAGTGTGTATGATTTTACCTTTCAGGTTACTCTCTCATGCCATGATGTCAGGGCTCATACACAGGTCACATGATGGAGGGAGACTTAAGCAGGGATGTTCTGTCTCCCCACCAGGGCTCCCACAATCTTGATGGTCTCGGGAAGTCACAGCCATGTGCTTTATTTATACCACCGGAAGTCCCCTGCCATGCTTTGGCTCAGATCCTCCTAATGGATCGAATGGCTTTGATTGGCTCCTCACTGGTTCCCTTCTTGAAAGTCCTCTTGGAGCCTGGCCATCAGCACAGCAAGGATGCTGCAACTCAAGGCTTAGCTTCTGTCTTCTCATCTCTATTACTGTTTTAGGATCCCAGGCACTGTTCCACTCTTTGAATGTGTTTGATTCAATCCTTGAACCGTTACCCAAATAGGTTTGAGAACCTCATAACCATACCCAGATCTCAAGAAAAGGAAGCAAGTGTGGAATATAGTATTATAAGGAAACTGGGATATGAATATTTAATCACCTAGTTACGGACGGTTAGGCTGTGGCCACACTGACCTGAAGGAGTGTCTTTAACTCATAAGACTCAGCTGGACTTTGCACAGAGTGGAATGCAGTCTGCTTTGTGGCTTTCAAATAGTTGACTTCTTATCTGATAAGGACCCTAGTGGAAGGAGAAAGTAATGGGCACATTCCTCAGGCAGAGGAGGATGTGAGTTTGGGTTCTGCAATTGTACTCCCCAAGCTCCTGTTTTATAAGTACCTCTTAAGCCTCTCCGACTTGCTGCTGGCTTTGACATGGCCTGTGCTGGCTGTAGGCTGCTGGCCTGACATTCTCCTATTCTGGTCATCTCTTATCTCTTCAATATCTCATGAGGTGGTTTTATGATCACTAAAGCTTGCTATCTGAATCTTTTGTTTCTAATTTTATTGTGTGTGTGTGTGTTTATGTAAGTGTAGGTGTTGTCCACAGTGACCAGAGATGTTGTATGTCCCTGGGACTGGAATTACTCATGGTTGTAAGCTACCTTATGTTGGCCCTGGGAACTGAACTTGAGTCCTTGGGAAATGAGTACATTCTCTCAGCCACTAAGCCATTTCTCCAGCCCCATTGTTATATTACTCTTACTAGGCAGTATCCATCTATTCTTAAAAACTGGAGACTGAAGTGATGGCTCAGAAGGTAAGACTACTTGCTGATCTTCCCAAGGACCTGAATTCCAGGGGATCCAAATTTGGTTCTGACCACCCCCATCTACAAGTCTGGCTCTAGGGGATTTGATGTCTTCTCCTGGCTTCCATGGGTACCTACACATACTTGTCATATACTCATGCAGAAACACCCACACACGTAAATAAAAATAGAAAAGAATAATTAAAACATTTAAAAAACTGAAGCTGTGCAAACTTTTAGATTGCAAGGAATTTCCCCACAACTTTGAACTTTAAAACTTTGATTTGAGTCACATGATGTACATTAACTATGTCTGGCTCTGTGTTTTCTATCTTTTCCTGCATATTCCAGCTTATTCTATTGTTTTGGTCTTTCTGACCCATATATCTGCCTGTTGTTAGTAATATGAATGAAGCCATAACTATTTTTTTATTTTGCAGAGAAAGTTGTTATTTATTTAATGGGTTATGGAGGGGAGAGGAAATGGGGAAAAGGGAGAAGGGGGAAGAGCAGAGAGAGGCAGAAAGAGAGAAAGAGAAACAGAGAGAGGGGGAAGGAAGAGGAGAGGAGAAGCTACCTCTTCGGGAGAGAGACAGAAAAGGGCCATAACTACTTTTAGAAGTCATCTGTGAACATGAAAATAATTAAAGTTATGTTTAAAATAAATTCTGCCAACTTGTATGTGAGAGCATGCTGCATTTATGACTGCCTCTAATGTTCCTTTGATACAGTGCTGCTGAACAACTGCCATCATTCTTTTTGCTAAAATTTCCAAAATTACAAAACCAGCAAATGCTATAGCTACAGCACTCAACCTCATTGCATTTGAGAATCATTTGGAAACATTTAGAGCTGCAAATCAAGCTGTGTCCTCAGAGACCTTTATTGGGTTTAGTCTGGTGCATGAATGACCTTCTCATGACAGGAAAGAGACACATGTGCAGAGACATGCTAATGCTGAGCAGTGTTTGTCTGTGGTGTGGATGCATGTTATCTTTCTTTGACCAGAGCATTGGTTAACTTTACATGAGAAAATTCTTAGACATCATGGGATGTATTTATTTTGGTTTGCTGTTTCCGAGAGGAGCTGTTCACCTCATGGCATTCAGGAAACTGCTGCACAAGAAAGGAGCTGAGCATTCCTCCTAATGTTCAATGCGTAGCCTCTGGCCCTGTGACAACTTTTGACATCTAGGTGCCACCTACTATGACTTTTATAACTTCACAAAACAGCATCAAAAGCTGGGCTTCAAGGGCTCAAAACTGAATGTGTGATTTTCCTCTGTGTGCTGTGAATACCATTGGTTAATAAAGAATCTGTTTTGGGCCTATTGCAGTGCAGAGTAGGGCAAGGCAGGAATTCCAAGCAGATAGATGTAGAGAGTAGGTGGAGTCAGTGAGAAGCCACGTAGCTGCCACAGGAGACAGATGCCGGATGGAACCTTACTGGTAGGCCACAACCATGTGGCGATACACAGATCAATAGAAATGGGTTAATTTAAGATGTAAGAGCTAGCTAGGAATATGTTAGAGTCATGGCCAAGCAGTGTTGAAGTTAATATAGTTTCAGTATGATTATTTTGGGACTGGGTAGCCAGGAAATGAATAAGTAGCCTCTGTTAACATGGGGGCATTTCATATTAGAATCATAACACATATCTTCTGATGTCGTTTGTCTCAAAGTGAATGTTAATATGCAATTTCTAGAACACGAGTTTAAAAAATATTGAAAGTAAGAAAAAAAGATGATTTAAAAAACAAAACAGAATCCAGTGCCTTTTATTTGAAATATGAAATTTTCTATTTGTTATCTTGAATTTTTGTTTGTTTGTTTTCTTGTTTATTTATTTTTCTGAGACAGGGTTTCTCTGTAGCGTAGGAGTTTGTCCTGAAAACTGCTCTGTAGACCAGGCTGGCCTCAAACTCAGAGAGATTTGCCTTCCTCTGCCTCCCAAATGCTGGGATTAAAGGTGTATGTCACCTCCACCCAGCTCATCTTTTACTTTTTGACAGTAGTCCTAATGGAGGCTTACTGAATGGATTTTTTTTCAGTATGAAGAGTCTACCGAAATTTAAACACACATGCATCTATCTATCTATCTATCTATCTATCTATCTATCTATCTATCTATCTATTATCTACGTATCTAGTGGTCCAGAATTTGCATGTTTGGAATTAAGAATGATTCCATTCTTGAAGGAATGCTTCTACAAGGAATTTCACAATGATAATAGAACTGGAAATGACTTGTGGGATGATGGCTGAACATGAATTGGAATTCTCTCCAATGGAAAATGAGTAGTTCATGAAAATAAGGTCTGTATTTCTGTCTTGAAACACATACATTATATAGTTTGGGCAAGCTCAATAACAGAGATTGCTCTACCATTTTGTGTTAGAAGAGAATGTTCTGTGCACGCATGCGTGCATGTGTGTGTGTGTGTGTATACACAAAAAGCTGGATGATAAGGAATTCTCCAAACTGCTAACTATGTTTTTTGGTTTTTGGAAATGTGGTAAAACAGAGGGATAATGAAGGGCTTTCTTTCACTGTATTGGTGCATCACTTCACAATTTATTTTTAGCATACATGTATCACATATGTAATTAGAAAGCATAAGGAACCTAGAGTTTGGCTAGGGATCCAGGTATCTCTGCTCCTCCAGGGTACGTGTTGCAGGTGTTGCCTCAGCTTCCACATGTGCTGGAGATCCAAACTCAGGTCTTCATGTTTGTGCAGACAGGGTCTAACCACCTGGGCCATCTCCACAGCCCCCAAATTATTGTAAATGGAAAAATTATGGGTGTATTTACTTAATGTGATTTTTTTCCTGTGTTGTAGATTAGATTCAGGGCCTTGTCAATGCTACATTCATAGCTCTATAGTTGTAGTTTAATGTCGAAACATTGATTTCATGATTATGAAAACAGCCACGAATATGTTATATTAGTTAACACCTCTGCCATTTTATTTGTTTTTTTTTTTGTGGTTAGATCATGAAAGAATTTTGTAATTTCGAAATGTACAATGCACTGTATTAACCATGCTGACAGTGCCACAGATGGAAAGAAAAACTAGAAACCAGAATTGCTGCTTTCATCTAAATGTGGCTTTTTGCTTTTGACCATCTCCTCCTTCTCCTCCTGTCCACTCCAACCTGAGTACTTCACCTTCTGCTCTTTGTTTGCACTGTCTGTTTTAAATTGCCCTTTGCTTTGATAGCATTTCTCTAACGCAGAGGTAAAAACACAGACAGGAGCCAGACTCCTTGAGTTTGGATCTTGGCTTTATTACATATGAGCAGTGTGGCTTCAGACAGAATGTTTAACGTCTGTGTGCCAGTTTCCTTTTTTCTAATATAATTTTTGTCTCGAATCTTTGGGCATTTCACATCAGGCACCCCAATCCCACTCATTTCCCAGTCCTTCCATATCTGCCCTCTACCCTTGTGACTCCCTCCCAAAAGAAAAGAATAAAATAAAAATTAGAAAAAAACACTTTACCAACCCCCTTGGGCAACAACCTGCTCCCCAAACAACCACAGCCTTCTGGGCATGTACCATCTTTCCCGCCTCTCCATCACATGTCCATTCGTTGCAGTGGCATTGGAAGTTTTGGGGTGTCACGTGGTGTAACAATTTGCCCACACAACTTTACTTGCAAATACTCATGGCAATGAGCCATTAGTCTAGTTCAAGGCCTCTGGTTCTGCTACACCCTCAATTCTGGACTCTTATGGAGCCTCCGCTCGTATATCCTGCTGAGTCTTGGAGATCCCGTGACTGTGTATCTGGAGGTCTACACGTGCTTCCGCGGCACATAGATGAAATAGATGTTGGAGTGGGCCAGCTCGAAGTGCTGGATCTGGGCCTGGATGGCAGCTGAGTTGGTCCAGCTGCCAGCTCTCCTGCACCCACACCACCAGAGCCAGTTCTCCCTCACCACCCTGGCAAGGCACGAGTCCAGCTCTCTCGCCCCCATGCCATTGGGGTCTAGCGCTCCTGCACCATCCTGGTGAGGGGTGGGGGTGTCACAGTTTCTTTATCTGTAGATTTCCTGATCTATAGAAGAGTAATACTTGTTTCTTATGGTTGTTAAGACAATTAAATGAATAATATTGTCAAGAACTTAGCATGTGGGATATGGTAAATGAAAGACTGAAAAAAAGAAGTTTAAAGTCATCCTTGGCTACATGTGAATTTGAGATCAGTCTGGATTATATGAGGACCGCCCCCAAAAAAGCCCAGCAAAAATATACTATACAATTAAAAGAATTAAAGACAAGGTGTCTCACAACCACCATATGAATGATGTCTAATCCATTAATCCTTTTTAAAGGTGAGATGGAAAAATAAAGGTAGCTGTGTTTCTTAGATCCTCTTCCCAAGCTAGCAAAAGAAACACCAAACACAGCTTTTATAATTTCCAGGTAATTGGAAATCTTCTAATTCAAGCAGGTGATCACGATTCTCAAGAAATAGGCTCAATAGCAAGTAGGAAGTAGACCCCAAAGACATCCTGCTCTTAGCAATGTGCTTGGGTTTCTGGGGCTTGGGACAGGGAGACTCTGGAATCTGATGCTCGCTCAGGGTTGTTGATGTGGCTATTCGCCTTGAGACATACATCTCTGTTTTTCTATTTCAACCTAATTGTCTCCTCCTTCTCCAAGTTTCCCTCTTCCAATCCTATTTCGTGCTTCTGCCATGCATCTCATTCTCGACATGATTGTTTTAGTGTCTTTAGGGCACTAAAATCTATATTTCACTGTGTGAACCAGGAGCAAATCTCAAGACTTCTCGCTGGAACTCCTTCCAGCCTTTCCCCTTTGATGTCTGCAGTTTCATTTTGCTCTAATTGTGCCCACGGTGCAAACTGACAGGCATCAGCCTTTGCAAAGAGATGCTAAACCACCACCTTCTTCTCGTAGGAGGCAGAATAGTTCCTGAGGACAAAGTTTAGCCTCTCTTAACACAGGGAAGAACTGAAGGAAAAATCACAATGTCTACACCTTCCCTGTAAGTTTGGACTCTTGCCGCTGTCGTTGCTTCTGCTGTTATTGGTAGGAAAATCCCTGTGAACAGAGAAAGCGCAGTGCCTGTGTGAACAAGTAAAGGCATGAGCATGGAGTTTGTAACCCCTATGCCCCAGGGAGTTCTTTAACAGAACACGAGCCATAAAATGTAAAACAGCATCATCAATAACTGCACTTTTATGATCATAAATGCAGCAAGTAAGTAGCCCTGCCTTCGCAGCCTCTTGCTGGATGCCTCAGATGCAGCGAGCCTGTGGTGTGCTCTTTCCTTCTTTGCTTTCTCTTTATTGCTCATCTTGCATTCTATAGCATGCTCGTCTGCAATTGCCATAAGCAAATCATTTAGCCCATAGGGATAACGCTGGGAAGGTGATGTCAGAGCAAACATATCTGCAGCTGTAAAGACCAGCCATGCACAAACACCCAGAGGAAAGGGCTTACAAATACCAAGTGCTATATCAATAGCAAGTACTGCTGCTAATTAATTGATAATAACAACGCATTCACAAAAGCCCAGAGCAGGAAGGGAACTGGGTTTCAGCACTCGAGGCAAAAATGCAGCAGCCCTGGAGAAACTGCAGAGCTGGTGTTCATCTACACAGCAGGACGCACACCAAACAGCAGACGCGCTGATTTCAATCCAGTGAAAGGCCAAGTTTTAGGGAGGTGCCAGGTTTGGTTGGGTGTGCTAATGACCTATGGGTATTAAAAAAAATCATTTAAGATTATGTAGCAGGTCCATCACAGTGGAGGACGCAGAGACTGTAGGTCTGGAGACACCAGCTACTGAACATTAAGGGATGGTTTTCCCCCTTCATGTCCTTTGTGGTTTTGTCCATGTTAGACCCTCTAAAATATAGTAGAGCCCAGCAGCAACCTGTGTGATGTCCAGGGGTGAGGAAATGTAGTTTGGAAAATGACGTGCCTGAATGCTGTCTCTATTAGTTACTGGTTGGTCCTCTGGAAAACTATTACTTCCTTAGGCCTCAACCTTTTTCTGTGAAGCGCCTGTCATAGGATTATGTGTGAGGCTTAAATGAAAAGTTAAGTAAAAGATCTAGAAAGGTACCTAGCATCGGGAAGCACTCATTACATATTACCTACATCTGATGCCCTGCTTAGAGATTCTGAGGAACGAAGTACCCAAAATAGCACAACCTACCCTACAAAGTTAGAGACCTGAAATAAAACCACATTTCTTCAGATTCTGATTATATGGCCTGAGCCATTGTGCCCATCAGAATGTACCACTTTCAGGATCCATCCAGCTGTGATAAGCTGCAAGAGCCGGGTGTTAGAAGGTGTCACTTGCGGCTAGAGCTGGAAGTCAGGGGTGCCCTGGGACCGTGAGAGTTGGTAGAACCGCCGTTGTCCAATGGCATCTCTGTGGCTAGCGTAACAAGCTACAAACTCAACGGACTCGAGAATTCCAAGTCCATACTGAGGACCATGCTTTCAGTGTATAAACTGTTAGGGGCACACCCAAGGGAGACAATAGCAGCGGCCTTTTTTAAGCCCCCATTTACTACCTGGGAGCTATCACCATTCTTGAGAGGTCAGTGGGCCAAAACCTGAACGGTGGCTGATGCCATCAGCCCGCTTAGTTACCCTGCTAGGTTGACTCTTTGAGGTCCAAGGAAAGATGCACTCTTAGTCTTCATTGGACAGAAACATTTCACATCAAGGTCGAGAGGGCTGATTATATGGGATTGCATTTGTTTTTTAAATTCACCCACCCCCTTGCTTCTCCAGAACCCCAGTCTCTTTAATCTTTCAACTGCACATTGCTTTAGTCTCTTTCTGTACCCCATGCTAATTTTCTTTCAGAAGCCACATTGTCTTTGCCTCTGAACCTTGATCAAGGATGCTGTGGCACATTTCAGTGACTTTTAATTTCCTAGAGGAAGGCTGGGGGGTCTCATCCTGTTGAAATCTGAATGTTCGTGTCAAAATTCACAAATTCAAGTCTGGGAGGCAATCAGGCCATGGATAAGATTAATGATTACATCAGTCCACTTTCTGATGAGTGGCATAGGGGATCATGGTGAGAGCATCTCAGAGGGGGAGACCATGGTGAGACAGGAAACCAGAGAACAAGGTGCGCTAATCTTGCCTTTCCATAACAGCCCACTCTCTTGAGAACTAACACAGTATATGAGAACCACATTAATCCCTTTCAAGGGTAATTGTTCTCAGTGACCTAATTACCAAGATTAAGTTTTTACCTATTTTGATTAAGCTTTTCTTTTGACATCACCATACTGGGGACCATGCTTTCAGTACATAAACTCTTAGGGGCACACCCCAGTGGAACAATAACAGCGCCCTCATAAAATGCTGCACTTCCTATCTGCCCCTTATCTCCATGTGAAGACATAGTAAAAAGACATTCTACATAGCAGAAAATGGGATCATCAGATTCCCAACCTTCCAGGGTCTTGATCTTTGATTTTTCAGCCTTCAAACTCAACAGAAATAAAAATCTATTGTTTATTACTATGCGAAACTGAAAGAATGCTTTTTCTTAAGGAAGCCCATTGTCTCATACATATCTGTCTACTTCCCCTTAGCTTGGAATGTCAGTGGGATATGTATACACACACACACACACACACACACTCACACACACAGTTCTGGCTTACTAGATGTCTGGCTTACAGTCTTCTCTGACTGATGGTTGTTTTATAGATAAGCAAGAGCAGGGGATTGCCCTGAGAACTGTCAGGGGAGCTCTGTGTAGGGCGACTGAGCAGCGCGCATCATTTCCTGGCGACCTTTAGTCGATGGTGCATTTGAGCAACTCTACCCGTTCAAGAGAAGGTAGAGAGGAAAGACATTTTTCAGGAAGAGGAAACATCGTCATCTGTGATGAATATTTGCTGAGCACTTTGACAGTGTTTTCAATCTATTTTCACATGGTTGGAATATTTTGAATGTCTCTCAATTAGGAAAATTTACATGCACAGTGATGGTATGTGCATGCATACACACACACACACACACACACACAATTTAGTCCTTACTTTGATTCTTCCTTTCCAGGCATGAAATGGCAACTTCAAGCGGGGTGTGGTGGCTTCCTTCTCTCAGCTTTGCACTCAAGGGGCGGAGGCAAAAGGATGAGAAGTTCAAGGTTAACTTCAGTGGCATACTGAGTTTGAAGTCAGCCGGGGCTACACAAGACTTTCAAAAACAAACCCCAAAGAGATGGCAATTATAAAACCCAGCAGCTTATCATCGAGGGGACTTTGCAGGTGCACTGCCAGAGGAAAAGGCAGTCTCTGGGTAGTTCTGAGGACTTCCGGCGGAAGCGATGTGTCAGTTGGGAGCTGGGGAGTGAGGAAAGAACTCTTCAGGTGAAACCCTATCTCTCATGAAGACTAAACAGGGGGCACAGGAACTGGTGTGAGCAAGGATGTGGACACAAGGACCAAAAGCTCAGTCTGAGTGCTGTGAACACTCTGTGTTGAAGAGAGATGGAGGGTAATTGGTGAGGAGGCGGGAAGAGACAAGAGCTGTGACAGAGGTATAGTCAGGTACCAGATTGTAACATTTATACATGTCCTATAAAGGAGTGGGGGCCTCACCCTTTAGAGTGGGATAGCATTGAAGGGAACTTCCGACAACCTACCTGGTCTCAGGTTTCTTCTTTGAGGACAATCCCCGTGACTGTTGGAGATTTAGAAGGGATCAAAATTGGCAGGAATCTCAAAGAGAGATTTGGTGCTCTGGCCAGCAGAGGGCAGTGAGGAGATGTTAGTGATCTGTGAGGCTAGGGACTCAATGGGGGACCCTGGGAGTGTTTATGGGACTTCCAAGTTAAGATACACAAAGAACAATAGATATTGACTTCTAGAGCTTCAGAGGGAGGTGTGGGGCTGGAAAGTTGAACCTTCATCATGTAGATGGAACCAGCAACCATGAGAGGATGAGACAGCTCAGCAGAGTAAGAGGACAGGGCATAGAAAAAGTCCCAGAGACAGCTTTCCTCAGGGCCCAGTCCTTCCTCCTGTGAGACAGTTGACATCACAGTTCCACTCAGGAATAATAGGTGATGATTTCCACTTAGCCTGTGTTCGTGAGGACAGGTACTTTGCTATTCATCCTCTGCTACAATGAAAAAATAACAGAGAACCTAAATGACAAGGCTCATGGTTTCAGACCATTGTCACTTAGTCCTTTGCCTGGTATCCATGAAGGCACAGTACTTTATGGTGGAAGTGTGTGGTACAGGGAATCTGCTTACCTCACACTTGGCTTGGCAACAAAAATACAGAGGAAGGCTTGGGATCTCAATATTGCCTTTAAGAGCGTGACTTTTTCACTAGACCTCACCCCCATTAGCCCTACAGATCGGGAATAAAGCATGTGGGTCCTTTGGGGATATCTAATTTAGACAGGTTTCAGATTAGGTAGTCAAATATTTTTAATGTAAACGTGCAATCAAGAGCTGAGGCACTAGGCTGTGCTTCGTCGGTGGCTCTGTTCCTCATGGGTGTTCTGGTGTTGACCTTGGTGTTTCTAGGCTGCTGCTCTGTTTCTTCTGGCCCCAAACGTAGCCTACTTTGTGTTCCTGGTTAAAAAACAAATACTCCATGAGCAGAAAGGGTTGGAAGAGGAAATTAAAACAGAGATCTCTCATGTCTCTGAACTTCAGATAATAGAGATGAATTCTGTTGGGATCTAGATGACAGGGCTTTGGGGACAGTTTTGGTCTTGTTTCTCAGCTCCTGCAGGTTTTCTGCAGGACTGGAGCGCTCCTGAAGCCAGACCTTTAGTGTGGTTTCCCAGCCTTGAGTTGAGGGCAGAGCACACGAGCTTTCCAAGCACACAGGGCTGAAGAAGACCCACGTCTTCCTTCTACCTTAGCTGCACTGGTTTACTTTACCATAGAAAAGAATTTTCTACTATGCAATAAAACCAGGTATTTCTTGGAGATTATATTATAAAATCAGTGTGCATGGCAAAATCTATGTAAGAAATGGACCTTGAAAACGACTTGGAGGAGAGGTACATTTTGATGGAACCATGTGCTTAGCAAACCTAACAAAGCTCGCCCACTGACCCTTCCAACTCAGAAAAGACTTACAGGGCTGGGCGATACCTCAGTCGAGTTTTGTCTAGCATGCAGGAAGCCCTGAATTCAATCCTCAGGACCGTACTAACTACATGGTAGTGAACATCTATAACACCAGTCCTCGGGAGGTGGACAGAGGAGGATGGGAAGTTCTGAAAGAACCGCCATTTCCTCAGCAGAACCCGGAGTAGCATCCTGTGTCCGGGATTATTTCACTTAGAATCTGTTCCGTGGGGCAGGTGTAGGTACTTAAGACTGTGGCCGTGCCTCAGAACCTTTCCCTACCTGCATCTGGGGCAAAAATGGCTTACACACTAACCAGTTTCTCACACTCTTTTTGCTTCTGGCTCTTCTTTGTCCTCCCTTCTTCAGAAGTGTGCAGGCGGAGCGCTGGAATTTTATGCAAACCCGATACGATGAACTCAGCTATTTCACAGAGCAGTCTGGTTTCTCACTGTCAAACACGTTACAGTTCTAGTAGTGGTATGTTTAGATCTGTCTTTGTAGGACCAACAGCTCATTAAAATGTTTGCTTTTTTTTTTCTCAAATCAAAAAAGCAACACAACTTTATAGGGAAATGTCAATGTATAGAGAGATAGGAAATCTGTGAAGCAAGATTCCTTCTCCACTCTGGCTTTGACCAGGAGGAATTTGACATAGAAGGTGAATTCTTGTGCATTAGAGGCCCCTTGGACCTCAAGCGTGTATCAGGACTCCTGTGACCTTAACTGCATTGTCTGTCTGTATGTGCTGGCACTGTTGGAAGATTAAAGCTGTATTAAGACGATTACAGCAAACCTGGGAGGCTCATAATGATAAACTATTGTTAAGGATTAGAGCAATCATTTCCATTTTACAGATTAGGAAATAGAGGCATAAAGAGGTTGAACAACTTGCTCTGTATCACACAGCTAATCAATGGCAGAAGTGGGATTCAAGACCCAAAGGCAGGATGCTGAAGTCTGGGCATCTCGTCCCCGAGTTCCTCACCTCCCATTTGGTACTTAGGTGTGACTTGTTTCATATTGGCTTTTTTTCTGTGGATATGCTTGGTTTGTTGCCTCTTCAAGTTGTGTAACACATGTATTTCCATAGCACAAAGAATTGTGCCTTGGATCAGATAGGGACTCAACATATATTTTCTGATTGATCAAATGGCAAAAACCAAAATATTGAGCATTACAATGACATGATTTTGTGAAAAAATTTTGAGCTTATCAAAAGACTGCTTGTCGCTTGCCATGAACACAATAACAACACCTGAAATGCCAAACACGGTGGTATAAGCCTATAATCTTAGCTCTTGGGAGGCTGAGGTAGGTCAACCAGTTCACAGCCATCTTGGGCTACCTAGTAGTAAGACCTTGCCTCTAAAAACAAGCAAACAAAACATCAGTTCAATATGACTTACTTTTCAAGATGGATTAGAGCAGATCTTATGCCTATTATTTTATAGTTGGAGAAACTGAGACACACACAAAGAAACTGCCTTGCTTCCAGCAAGGTTTAGACCCAGGACTCCTAATTTCTCGCCCCATAATACTGTCCTTTGAATTTTTCAGTCTTAATCATATATAGGTTGCTAGTCTGGCTCTGAGTTTTTTCATCAATGGAACTGTTTGTGCTTTGGTGTGCATAGACACAAATTGCAATGTTGCAGATTGAGGTGGGTCAGGGTAGGGCAGGACATAAGCCACTCATACTTTGGGCTGCCAGTCAGCCAATAGGACGACACCCTCACGATGAACGTGAAGACAGGTTTAAATCAAAGCCATGTAGTCAATACTATTTCCATTCGCCGATGACAGTCAAGTGCTGGGGAATAGGTGATTGCTGGAAATCATTTCAGAGAGAGAGAGAGAGAGAGAGAGAGAGAGAGAGAGAGAGAGAGAGAGACTGACTGACTGTGAGGGAGACAGACATGGGGAGATTTCCAGGATGCAAATCAGATCATTTTTAATTTGGAGGGAAAAGATACAAAGTGGCAATATTTGCTCTAACTGACTTGAATTTAAATCCCAGCCAGCATTCAGGGTGGCTGGCCTTGCTGGGAGCTCCCTTTGTTTATAATGTAGGTTTCTGTCCTTTACGAAGCAGATGCTTATACAAGCATTACCACTGTTGACAATAATACTGTAACATTTGCCTTCCATCCCTTTGTTGCTTGGGGAACATGTTGGGTTTCGGCACATTTAGCTTTGCCATTTACTTCACAAATCGCAGCTGTGGAGTGTGCTGCAACTAAGTCGATTTTAGTGAGAATGAAATGGAATGATAATAATAATAAAAATCTCCAAAAAAACCTTTCCAGTAATAATAGGTTTGAAATAAGTGTGTGTGTGTGTGTGTGTGTGTGTATGCGTGCTCTAAACAACTTGGTTTCAGTACAATGATGCTTCAGTAAGATTCTTCCTGCAAATTTAATTCAAACGGGAAGGCTCTGCTGTTATTAAACACAATGGCAGTTTGTACATCTCCACATCATTATGCCGCTTCTCATTATGGAAATTCATTTGCTGCCGCTTTGTATGGATATCAAATAAAAATCACTCTCGCTCCTGGCAAGTGACTGCCATTACAGAGACACTCTGGGAGCCCAGCTAAGCGGTGCTTGGTGTCATAGCAAACACAATTAGCAAAATGGCATCCAGAGTGGCTTTATGGAGTTGCCCTGTGGTGAATCTCTGTGTATTCCATTTAGCAAGGCTGGAGGTTAGTAGGCTTTGCCATGTGTCTTCTCTAGCCTCCTCTCTGTACCATTTTCTATTCAAGAGCCACAGCATGAGGACTTTGTGTGAACGCTTTCTCCCCTTCCTTTTATTTTTTTTTCTGATGGGCTCTTTGTCGGAGCTGGCTGGGCTCTGAGAGTCAAGGGTTATTTGGCCCATATAGGAGCTTAGGTTTCTCTAAAGAGGGGTCAGGAAGAGTGTCACCAAATGTCCGCTCTGATATCTGTCCTTTGTGCTTTTCCCCTTTTCGTTCCCTTTATTGGTATTTGTCAATAATTATAGGGACAGGGTTGCTGCACAGTTAAGAAATCTAAAAGGTCACTATTAATTCCCTCTGTACAAAAAGGAAAACAAGTTTGTATTTTTCCACATGGAAGAATTTGTGTGTGTGTGTGTGTGTGTGTGTGTTTCTTAGTAGAGGTAGGGGATGGCATAGGACCCCAGCTAATCAGAGATTAGAGTCCATGGTATCTCTTCAAAATAAAAGACATAGGCACGGTCCATGGCTGCGGAGCCGTGATGGGCAGCTGGACTTGTCCGGAGCAGCTCTTTCGCAAGCAGGTGCAGCCTCTCTTTAGAGTTCATTTCATTGTATACATGGTGTTAGCTACTTTTCTCACCACGTTCCCCAAACACCCGACAAGAGGAACTTAAGGTTGGAAGGGAAGCAGCGTTCACGTCGGCTCGAAGTTTGCGGGCACAGTCTGTGTCGGTGGGGAAGACCCCGCGGTGGGAGCTTGAGCACCGTCACATGACTTCCACAGGGAGGCAGTCGAGAGTGAGGGATGCTGGGGCTCAGCTCACTTCCTCTTTTTTACGGAGTTCAGGACCCCTAAGCCAGGGAAAGTTGCTGCCCACACATAGGACAAGTCTTCCTGCCTCAGTCTACCCTGTTTAGATAATGGTCCACAGACATCCCCAGAGCTTTTTTTTTTTTTTCCCATGGTGAATCTTGATCTTGTCAAATAAGCAAGATTAACCATCACATTTACTCATGAGATAGAGTGTGATATACCCATATGTGTGTGTATAAATATATATATGTGTATATATATGTGATATATATATATATATAAATATAAATCAGGGTGTTTTCGTACACATCACCTCAAATATTTATCACATCCTTGCAGCAAGAACCTTCAAGATCCACTCTATCCCACTGACCCTCTGACCTTCCCAAGTTTCTGGTAAACATTATTCTACACAGTATTTCTATGAAATGAGCTGTTTTAGGTCATACAAATAAGTGATATTATGCGATACTCACCTTCTCCTTTTAGAAATTGAAAGTCACACATGTTTAGCGTGCACGTGTGGAGGCATGCATACACATAGAGGTCAGAGGTCAGCTTGTTGGAGTCAGTTCTGTCTATCTACCATGCAGGACCTAAGGATCAAACTCAAGTTATCAGGCTTGATGGAAACACTCTTACTCGCTGAGCCATCAATGGCCTTTCTGTGTTCTTATTTCACGTAGTATATAGTGCTCTCCAGATTCAATGTCAATGCTACAAATAAAAAATTTCATCCTTTCCTATGGCTTAACATGGTTCTCTTTTGGCATAGAGGCAGCACCATCCCACTCAGCAGATGATAGACAGGTTGATTCCATATCTTAGCTATTGTAATTTGTGCTGTGTTAAATATGGGAGGTTTCAGGTGTGTGTGTTGTTAATGACTGTGGGATTATTTTGGTACTTAAAATGTTTTTCCTCTACATTTTTTTTATCTTTATTCCCTTTCTGTGGTAGCCCAGGCCTCCGTTTCACTTCCCATCTCATGTGGCACCGAGTTGAGGGCAGGTTTTGAGAGAACCAAGCTGAGCAGAGGAAAGTCTGCTGTCCCTCACTGCCTCCCAGCTGGACTCTGTGCTTCTGCTCACCCCAACCAGCTCTTTTTTCTCCCCTTTCTTCTCCTTTTTCTTCCTTAGATCCATTCTGTTCTGTTTCCTCTGACTCACACAGGAACTAACCCATGCCTGATGTCTTCCATCTATTTCTCTGAAAGTTGGCTCACTTCCATCATTAGAATTCAATGCAGGGTGTTAACCAGGTATTGTAGGGTGTGTGGGTGGGGGGGTAGGAATGGCCCTCCGCACCCCTGCAGGCTTTATGCTTTCCCCTCCACAGTCCTTAGATGGAGGAAGGGGGATGCTGCTATTCTGAGGATCATTTTTGCTCAGGGTCTCCATGCATAAGAGCCCCTTGATAAGCAAGGCTAATAAAGGATCCAGTGTACCCTGTAACCTGCTCCTTAAGACGTGTAGCTTGGCTATTTGTAATTTATAATTGGAGTCTTATTTTGAGAGATAGATGGATAGGTAGATAGACAAAGAACATAAAGTTGGGTGGGTATGGAGGTGAGAATGTTTGAGGGAAAACTATTTTTTGGGGGAGGGGAAAACTATTGAAAATACATTGTGTAAAATTTTTGAATGAAAAAAAATAACACATCACCCGAAAAAAGCACCGCAAATCAAATAAAAATACCAAAACAAACCCTAAAAGACATGCTGGGGACAGTAGAACTATTTCTGACACACCTGTGGTGATGGATAGACTTTCTCTGCAAGCTTCTGCTCTTGGCTTGAGGCCCTCTGAGAGCACGGAGCTGTAACACTGTAGTTTTTTAGCCTGGAATCCTGAGATCTGCTGAGGATTTAGAACATGGGCAACTAAGTCTCTGTTGTACATTTTTGCCACTGAAGGTCCCTTTCCTGTTCAAAGTGTTATTCCCCCAGGACAAATAAAGCTACTCTTGATTAAAAAAAAAAAAAAAAAGACACGTAGCTTGGTTTGTGTCTTACGGAAGAAGCAGGGCTTCATTCATCTGATAAACATACACACTATTTTTGGCTGGTGTAGCTGAGTTGGGATACTGCCAGCGTAAGACAAGCCTGGTCTCCAGCAGAAACAGCCCACTACAACACAGTGGGAACAGTCTACGCCAGTGAGAGCCATCTAACCCAGTGGGAATAATCTAATCCAATGAGAAAAGCCCACCTGGGGGAAGGGTTCATTTATGTAGGAACTGTTCAACACAGCAGAAACTCTCTACCCACCAGAATTAGTGTATGCCACTAGGAACCATTCACCCACAATGAGACCTGTTCATCACAGTTGTGCCTAAAATCAGATATGATGTAAGGCAAGGCAGCTTAGAGTTCTAATAGCCTCTACTATGTAATTAGCAGTGGAGGTAAGAAGTGACTATTATGGGTTGTCCTTCATCTACCTAAAATACATTATTTGGAGTGATAAAGGAGATACATAGTTGGTCCATATTTTACCTTCTGCTTTCCCATCTCAAGGTCTCCTAATCCATTCCTATATAAGTTGGGTTCCATTATCCATTAGCACATTTTACTTTTTATGAGTCTCCTTAATATACTATTTAGAAAAGACAAACAAAATGCAAACTTTTTAAAAAGGAGAGCCCTGTTTTGTTTTGTATTTCCTGTCAACTCAACAAAAGCTAGAGTCAATTATCTGAAAAGAGGGAACCACAATTGAGAAATGCCTCTGCGAGGTTGGCCTGTGGAAAAGCTCAAGGGGGCATTTTCTTAATTAGTGGTTGATATGGGAGGGCCCAACCCATTGTGGGTGGTGCCATCTCTGGGCAGGTGGTCCTGAATGGTATAAGAAAACAGGCTGAAAATCAAAACAACTTTGAGATAACATCTTACATCTGTTAGAATGACTATGATCAATAACACAATGACAGCTCATGTGTTGGGGAGGATGTGGAGCAAGGGGAATGCTCCTCCATTGCTAGTCACAGTATCAACTTGTACAACCACTTGGAAAATCAACATGGTGGTTCCTCAGAAAACTGGGAATCAATCTAGCTCAAGACCCAGCTATACCACTCCTGGACATATACCCAAAGGACGCTTGATCCTACCACAAGGACACTTGCTTAATGTGTTCATTGTGACTATATTCATAATAGCCAGAAACTGGAAATAACTTAGATGTTCTTCAACTGAAGAATGGATAAAGACAATGTGGTACATTTTCACAGTGGAGTATTACTTAGCTATTTTAAGAAAAGAATATCGTGAAATTATTTGCAGGCAAATGGTACTAGCAAAAAATTCATTTTGAGTGAGGTAATTTAGACCCAGAAAGAAAAACACGGTATGTACTCTCTTATAAGTGGACATTAGCTCTAAAGGATAATCATGCTACAATCCACGGACCCAGAGAGGCTAAGAAACAAGGGTGGGGTGGGGTCAAGTGGGGACATGTGGAGCTCCTCGGGAAGGGGAAAAGAAGAGATTTCATGAGTGGAGTGGGGGGCAGGTGGAAATGGGAACAGGAGAGATCAGGTTGTGGGGGAGGGGATGGAGGGAGAAAGTACTGGGAGAAATGACTGGAATTGGGGGACATTTCAAGGGTGATGTGGGAACCTACTGCAATGGAAACTCTCAGGAGCCTGTGAGGACCCTAGCAAAGACTCCTAGTAACGGAGGATACAGATCATGAGCAAACAGTCTTCTGCATCCAGGCAAAGCTTGCAGTGGTGAGACTGGGACATCAACCCACTCACAGCCCTTTGACCTACAGTTTGTTCTGCCTATGAGATGTGCTGGGGGAATGGAGGCTCAGAACTTGTGGGAGTGGCTAACCAATGCCTGGTCCAACATGAGACCCATGGCATGAGAGGGAGCCCATGCCTCATATTGCCTGGATGGGTAGGAATCAGAGGCTGGATAGCCTAGAGACCTAGGACAGAACCAAACACAACTGGTAAACAAACAAACAAACAAACAAATAATAGGCAATAAGATGATTTCTAATGATAATCTACTATATTCATAAACTGGAATCTAGCATAGTTGCCACCAGAGAGGCTTCACCCAGAAAATGATAGGATCAGATGCAGAGACCCACAGCCACACTTTAGGTGGAGCTTAGAGAATCCTGTGGAAGATGGGGAGGGAGAATTTCAGAAGCCAGAGGGGTCAAGGACACCACAAGAACACAGCCTACAGAATCAACCAAGCAGGGTTCATGGGCCCTCACAGAGACTGAACTGACAATCGGGGTCTGAGCTAGGTCCTCTGCATATATTTTAGGGTTATGTAGCTTTTTGTGGGACTCCTGAGAGTGGGAGTGGGGCTGTCTCTGACTTTTTTGCCTCCTTTTGGGGACCTTATTCCTCTCATTGGTTTGCCTTGTTCAGTCCTGATGTGAGGGTTTGTGACCAGTCTTCTTGTAACTTGTTATGTCCTGTTTAGTTGACAGCCCTGGGAAGCCTGTTCTTTTCTGAAGGGAAACAGAGGAGGGATGGATCTGGGGAGAGGGGAGGTTAGGAGAGAGGCTAGGAGGAGTGGAAGGAGGGGAAACTGTGTTTGGAATTTAATACATGAGAAAAGAATAAAAAATAAAAAGAAAAGAAAAATAGGCTGAGCTAGTGATGGAGGAACAAACTAGTAAGCAGCACTCCTTCATGGCCTCTGAGTCAGCTCCTGCCTCCAGGTTCTTGTGTAAACTCCTTCACTGACTTCCTTTAATGCCAGACTGTGATGTGGAACTATAAGATAAAATAAGCCATTTCCTCCTCAAGTCACTTTTGGTTGTGCTGTTTTATCATAGCAATAGACACCTAACTGAGACCAGGAGTCAATTTGGAAATACATGTGAGCATAGTCACCATGTATGAAGGGTTAAGTCTACAGGTATGATGAGGAGATGGGGGCGGACACTCAGCTGTCCTGGGAAGCTGAGTACAATGTAAGGGAAGTATGAGTGAGAAACGAATCCTGAAATTCCCCTGAATCACACATCAAAGACACAGGAAACAGTTTATCAATGCTCTGGAGAAGGGTAAGGGTCAGTCAACTGAAAGGGCTAACTAGCATTTTGTCCAATAAAAAATATTGAGGTAAAAAAGGGGGATTAAAAGGTTTTTGTTTGCCTGCCAATTTCCTTCCTAACTTCTAACTATAGCACTTGGTAGTGTGAGGTTATTTGGTACCAGAGGCAAGAGTTCCCTAGACTATGAGTAAAGGTATCTAGAAGATGGTGCTGAGCACCGAGTGAGTGGTCTTCAATGGAGACCGTAAGGTAGAGCTTGTGACCTACAACTGGCATGGTAGAGATACTGGTTCAGGATAAGGGCTGCTTAGTTTTGGTTATTTTGCAAAATTTTCTATTAGTTCCTAGAAAAATCAAATTCCCACAAGGCAGTCTTCTGAAAAAATAGTTTAACAAGAATTTAAGTTTTCAAGAACATAGGAAAAGTACCTATCAGACCCTTCCCATCTCTCTATTCCCACTGTGTTTTTAACTGCCACTTATTATTAGTCCATAGCTTATAACTAGTCCATAGCTAGCTCCTCCTGTCTGGACCACTCCTCCTAATACCTATTTCTCACATATCTTTTATTTATTTATTTATTTATTTATTTATTTTTACATCTTTTTTAAATTAATTTATTTAATTATTAAAGATTTCTGCCTCTTCCCCGCCACCACCTTCCATTCCCTCCTCCTCCCCCAATCAAGTCTTCCTCCCTCCTCAGCCCAAAGAGCAAGCAGGTTTCTCTGCCCTGTGGGAGGTCCAAGGACCACCCACCTCCATCCAGGTCTATTAAGGTGAGCATCCAAACTACCTGGGCTCCCACAAAGCCATTACGTGCAATAGGATCAAGAACCCATTGCCATTGTTCTTCTGTTCTCAGTAGTCCTCATTGTCCATTATGTTCAGTGAGACCGGTTTTGTCCCATGCTTTTTCAGACCCCGGCCAGCTGGCCTTGGTGAGTTCCCGATAGAACATCCCCATTGCCTCAGTGTGTGGGTGCACCCCTCGCGGTCCTGAGTTCCTTGCTTGTGCTCACTCTCCTTCTGCTCCTCCTTTGGATCGTGAGACTTCAGTCCAGTCTCACATATCTTTTAAAGAAGTCTTTCTGAAAAGAATATCGGCTCACAATACTTCCATGGTGTCCATTGTCAACCTGCTTGGATCAGGAAGTAGCTGTATATCTGGTTAAATAGAATTTCTTCACATGTCTGAGCTTGTCGCTGCTTCCCTCTTGGTAGAGGAGGAGCAGAGGCTCATGAAACTACCAAGGAAGCTAAAGATCTCCTAAGAGTGATAAGAGCCATGAACCCTCCTTTCCCAGAGTTACAGAAACAGTAGACAACTGCAGGGGGGTAGCGACTCTTTGCTAGATGTAATGTCTGTTAGTGGTGCAGGGAACTCCAGAGATGTGTTGTTTGTGAGTAGCCACCATGCTGGGGGCTGGGACTTGTGATGTCACATCTGACAGAGTCACCCACACATCTGTAAATTCCCCCTCTCCTCCATTCTTGTAAGTAACCGCAATGACTTTCTTGGGCTACCAAGCCAGACTTGTTTGGATTCATTTCTTTGGTATGTTGTTGGTCTGTCCCTGTCTGGGTTGAGTAGACATTTGCTTTCCCAGGAAAAGTTATGCAGAGTCCTGTGACGGTGTCTCTGCTAGAGACTGTCATTTGTTCAACACACCGAGCAAAGGCAGATTGTTCTTTCAATTGTTCTTCCCATTGTTCTATTTAGGTCTCACCCATTCTTTGAGGGTCTGAATAGAACAAAATGGTGTAAGAGGGGAGGGTTCAATTTCTCTTTTTCAGGCTGCTTGAACTGAACTTTGATCTGCCCTTGGCATTCCTGGTTCCATGATGTGTAGACCAGACTAGACTCTACACCCTCGTTCCCAGGCTCTTAGGCTGTTAGACTGCACCACAGGTGTCCTTTGGAGGACTCTGACTAAAAAAAATTTAATAATCTTTCTTACTTATGAAAAAATCATTCAAGCTCTCTCAAAGTCATTTTAAAGATTAATTACAGGCTCTTGAGCACAAAATAAAATTCCTTAGACCACAAAGGCAGGATGAGTCCCTTTGTATATTTTCAAACCCAATGCATTGTCTGTTAAGTGGTAGCACTTAGAAAAGTTTTATTCGAAGCCCTTGACACACATCTCCAAGGTGACTTTAACTCCACAATGTGGCTCTTTTAGAGAAACAACTTGATTATCCAATTCATTTACAGTAGGAAAATAAAATTTCTGTGATAATTGTGGCAAAGGAAAAAAAAGAGCTGGAAGGTCGCACAGGACTTTTCTGTACCTCTGCTAAAAGATTTCTATATAGACCATGGGCTAGAGCTAGGCAATACGGCTCAAACATAGTTACAAGGGAATCTGGAGAATCCTATATTCTCATGCACTCAGGAGCAAAGGAACTGGGAACTGTTGCTTTTATAAAGCTACATAAGGAGGAAAGGCTGGTTTGACTCATGGTTTTTTAGGAGATTTCAGTTTATCATGTCTGAGAGGGCACAAAAGCAGAGCATCTCAATCCAGGTCAATGGGAGCGAGAGGTAACTGGTCCTGTCATGACAGTAGACAGGGTGTAGAGAATGGGACTGGAAGTGAGGGTGGGCAATAACCCTCAACATCCTACTCATAGTGACCCTTTGCACTCAGGGCTTGCTAAGTCCCAAAGAAAAGTGCTAGTAACTAGAGACCAGGTGTTCAGACACGTGGGTGTGTATGCAGTGGGGGGGGGGGCATTTCAGATCTAAAGATAGCAGGAACTATCTAGTATTGTGGCTGCCCTAGAGATGACTGAGAATGAGCCACCTGATGTTTGAGCTATGTGCTGTCTGCATTCTAGCAGCCGTCTCTAAGCCACGGAGATTTCATTTCTACTTTGAGTGGATTGACACATCCCCTGAAGTGGATTGAGAGATCGCAACTCTTGGTCGTGCCTGGAAAAGAAAGGTAGCTCTTGAACTTTGGGAAGGACGCTGCTGTTTTCAGTCTCTAAACAAGAGGATCAGGAACTCATACCCATGGGGTGGATAGTCTAGGGATTCTTATCTAAGGTGGTAGATGGAGGAAGACAGGAGAGAGGATTCCATCACTCCGCCATTATGTCAGGTGTCACTGGAGAGCGAGGCAGGGACTCTAAAGCCAGGACAGATTTTTTTTTTTTTTTTTTGCTTTTTCGAGACAGGGTTTCTCTGTGGCTTTGGAGCCTGTCCTGGAACTAGCTCTTGTAGACCAGGCTGGTCTCGAACTCACAGAGATCCGCCTGCCTCTGCCTCCCAAGTACTGGGATTAAAGGCGTGCGCCACCACCGCCCGGCCAGGACAGATGTTTTGAGTGCCAGAGGAGACACAGCAATGAGGTATTATAAAGGTCACACTTTCACTGTATTGGGTCAACCCTACTTGCTGGCCTTGACTATGCCTTTAAGACAATCAGGGAAATAGCAGAGTCTGTGTTTGTATCAGATCTGTACAGAGTGAAGAGTTTGGGGAGGAACTGTTGAGATGGAACAAGGGGGCGTGAAAGTTCTGTAATTGCAGATTAGGAAAGAAGAGCAATAACACAGACAAATGAAAACTAAGAAGGACTCATAAAACCTGAATGTCCAAGAAATCAGGCTGAGCAAAACATACAGAAAGTTCTGGCTTTTTTTTTTTCATTTACAGCATCTCAGAGCCCAAAGTAATGATGGTGAGGGTATGAGAAAAAAATATGATCTTATTTTGTAACCTTAATGGATGAAACAGGACACATATGTTACCAATATAGTCAATGTTCAAAGAATATTTCAAGCCTGTGATGATTTATATTAGCCAGGACTTTTCTCAATTGATAATAGAAATTATTCTTAGCAAGAGAGATAGAAAAACACTCTGCAAGAAAAGTTAGCATTTGTTATTGACAAATAGCAACCACAACGGTAAGGACTACGACCAACTTACCAAGGCAATCACAGACACTGTGGGCTTATTTGTTCTCGATATTTTCGGGACACACACTCCTTTTATTTTAATCTTTTGTTTTGTCTTTAAAATTATCCATCTCATTGTATGTCAGCCTTAGTTGCTGAATTCATCAGACTTGAAAGTCTGTAGGCTTGGGTAACAGTGTCATTCGGTGTGCCTCAGTAATCTATTTGCAAAATTGTCCAATTTGAAAGTGACACATTTGATTCTCTTGACTTTCCTTTTCCTAGCACAGGAAAATCTGAAGGAATTTGAGTGCCGAGCACTAGTCACTGAGGAGAAAGGACAATAAGGGGATTCGTATAGTCCTCAGAAGGAAAGCGGTGTGTGTCATTGGTGGTGGGATTTAGAAATGAGTCCCGTGAAGTTCAACTTCCCCAAACAAAAGGCAACGACTTCTGAGGAGAATAAAACCCTTCACGATCTCTTTTTATGTTAGCTAGTTAATTTAGATTTTCAATGTTTTAACATAATTTGTTCCAATTATTTAAAGAGTGCCAATGTCATTGAAGAAAATTTGAAAATTACAGCTAATATAAAAAATAGCAAAACAAAAGGAAAACTGATTACCTATAATTCTGCTGCCACTGAGAACTATTATTCATGTTTGATATAATTCCTTCCATTAATTTTTCAGTGTGAGTACAAATTATTGTTATTATTTTTTTTAAAAGGAAGTAATTTGCGCATGTAACAGAAATTCCTTTTTAAAAATTTTAAATTCTGATTTTGGATGATTTCACACACATATACACAATGTATCTGACCACATCCACTTTCAGGTCCCCCTCTTGCTAACCTCAGACCTTTCCAACATGTTCCTCTCCCACTGTCACGTCCTCTTCTTTTTAAAAATTAACTCAGAGTCCAATTAGTAACACCTGCATGTGCCTGGGGGTGGGGCCATCCTTGGGAACAGGAACAGCCTACCAGTAACCATACCCCGGAAGGAGGAGACAGACTCTCCCTTCTCAATCAGCCATCTGTTGCCAGTACCTCCTCAGTAAGGGCTGGGGTCTAATGAGTCCCTCCCTATCCTGGCTGGAGTGCCAAGCTGCTCCATCTTATGAGTGTGTTGTGCAGGTTCTACAGTTGCTAGGTACAATGACAATTTCTGTTTAGGAGGCTGATTGTAGGTTGGAGACCCATTAGCTTTTGCTGGGTGTTTACGGACTCTCTCCTGGTTAACATAATGAAGGCCTAACCTATAAGCATTCATTATAACGTCAGAAATCTGAACAGATTAATAGTCGGGTTAGATTATGGAGTAGCTCCAGTGCCCAGGAGACTAATGGAAAGAGATGCTAGTCTAGGAGAACGAAAGGAAAAAAGGCAAGTGGGGATGATTGTAAAGTGAGAAATTAGGTGCCCTGTTAGCTACTGTTTTCTTGCTGTGATAAAAATACATGACCGTGGTGACTTAAGGGAGAAGGGGCTCATTTCAGTTTACAGTTTCAGAGTCTTAGCACACCATGGTGGGAAAGCATGGTGGTGAGAACAGCTTGGTTCATGTTGGTGGGAGCTTGCTGTGGAGGTTTGTTAATTTGATAAAAAAGCAGAAAAAACATGCTGGAACCAGAATCAGGTTTCAACTTAAGTCCTGCTCCTAGTGATCTACCTCCTCTGGCCATGCCATGTGTCCCTAAAAGCTCCACACCTTTGAGCACCACTAGCCAGGCGCTCATCATTTAAAACACAAGCCTAGAAAGACATTTCACATTCAAACATAACAAGTGGGTAGGTCCAGCCAGACCCTTCCCCTTTGTCCACTCCTGAGTCACAAAGGCAGAGGATTCTTTTCTGATCTGAAAATCTAAAAAAATTTGAAGAGTTAACATTTTAATTTAGATTTGTTCCTTGAAAGGAAGAATTATTTTCTTTGCGAGGTCTTCATGTACTCAAGAAGTACAGAAGGTGACAGGCATTTGGAGGTCAATTTTGGAGGCAAAATTTATAATCTTGGGCTTTCAGTAGTTTTACCATTTTATTTGCCTCCAAAATTATTGTTTTCATTTATACATTTTAAAAACAATTGTTTTTCTTGCAATCCGTAAGTGGGAATTAAATGAATTCATGGTACATATCATGTTTTGAAATATATATACATTGTGTTATGACTAAATCAAACTAATTAACAAAGGTATTATCTCATACACTTACATTTTATGGTAAGAACACTTAAAACCTACTTTGGGCCTTTTCATATAAATAATATATTGTAACTACCAGTAGCTACTATGTTGTACACTAGATTTCTTGAACTTATTTATTTTTATCTTATTTTATTTTACATACTAATCCTAGTTCTTTTTATTTTACATACTAATCCTAGTTCTTCCTTTTTCCCCTCCTGCTCCCTCACCTTTCTCTCATTCCATCCCATCTGCTCCTTTCTTGTATCTAACTAAACTTTAATATTTTTCCCTGGCTCTGTCCCTACCCCCTACCAACATGCTGATTACTCCACTCTCTGTGAGTTTGACTTTTAAAAATTCCACATGTGAGACAGTTTTCCTTGTGTGAGATCTCTTTTTGTAAATTAATTCCAGTACAGGAAATACCTTGTAACACTCAGAGCTCAGAATTACATAATTTTTTTAGGTGGTTCATGAAACCTAGGGTGCTTTTTAATGACCACAAGTCATATAAAAATGAGTTCAGCTGCCAAATTCTGCCACTATGCACGGTGACCTTGGGTAAGTCACTTAGTGTCTTTGAGCTTCAACATCCTCATGTGTACCCCAGGAAAAATGGTTCCAAAGGTATGTAGACTTACAGAGAGGACATATATGAAATTGATATGAAAGTGGATAACGAATCAAAGACATTACTGTAAACACAATAAATAAGTTTATTTCCTTATAACCTCCTACTGGGCTGGCTGGAGAGAATGGGGATTTGAACATACTGTGAGCTCTAGTAAAGCAACCCTTTAAAACGCTAAGTTCTTAGTACATGAACATTAGGCACTTGAATAAGAACCGTGAATTCTTGTATTAGTGGTCCAAGAAACTGTTTCTTTCAAAACATTCAAAAATATTTTTAGATTGCAATCGCAGGGGTTTGGGGAAACTTAGGTGTTTTCTTGCCATCTTTGTATTTGATTGTCTCTTTCCCTGGGCACAGCTTATGCAGAAGCTAGCTAGCCCTATGTTTTTCTTTAGGAGAGCTCTTCCGACTCACTCCCACCCAAATCCTAGGTATAGAGAGAGGCATCGTCTGTGTTCTTCACAACCGTTGTTCCCTCTTTAGTCACTTTCCGCATTTATGGAGGTAAATAGCGGGAAGGTAGCCAGATAATGTAAGCTGTTTATATGCTGTACTATAAACATTTATAAAGTGCTTTTAGCTAAAAGGAATCTTCTCTCCCCAGAGCCCCAGGTACTTCTCAGTTCTAAGAAAAATGTAGCTCCTCCAGCTTGAGTAGAACTAAGAGATAAATATTCTGGGTAGTTTCCTGCAGTCCTGTTCCCACTCCTCCGGAAGGAAGGCTGAGACCAGATGCTCTGTGTAATTTGCATTAATCACGAATGCCATATAACACAACCTATCAAGTCTACAAATAACTTTGTAGACTGACCCAGAGCGCCTTTGACCTGACCAAGGCCAGTGAATTTCTCCCCCACTGGTTAAAGGATGCTTGCTCACTTACGTACCCTGCATTGACAGCAGGAAGGCTGTGTCCATAGAGTTCTGGACGCTGTCACCTGTACATCTCCTTCCTTACGGCCTTTGAAACCATGAAGGCAGGAATTACACCAGTGTCTTCTGAGCCCAGTCACTGGTCACAGATTTTGTTGAATGAAGGAAAAGTGATGGTCCGTAAAATGTCAGCCGAGATAATTAGAAAAGGCTCTCTCTTTAAAATTAAGGATTTCTCAGCTGTCAGTGTATTGTCATTTCTCAGTCACTTCTGCACAAAGGGGAAGGGTTTGCCTGTCTGTCTTGCTCAGAAGAGTGAGCCAAAATTTTCTAATGCCATCAGGGCAGGGGAGCAGAACAAAAATTCTTTTAATGCTGGGACTATTCATTTGTTTTACGGTCTTTTGAATTTGTATACGAATTGTCTTGTTTTTCTTAAAGAAATGTTTCCTCTGAAATCCCGTTCTCAGCCTTCTTACCCTTGCAGAAATGTCGCCAAAAATGTTTTCTTAAAATGGGTTAGAAGATTCTTTCAGAGAGTCATGGGTAAAGAAGTCCTGAAAATGTGCCCCAGACGATGGCTTCTTTCCCGCTGCAGTCTGCTGCCTTCTCTGTGGTGGGAATGTTGTGCTTGTTAATGATGCTATTGTTTTTGTCCGGTGAGTAAATCAACTTTCTCCTTATTTGACAATACAGATGCTGGCTTGCTTGCCCGACCTACACCTTTATCCCTTTCTATCAAGTCCTCTACCTCAAACCAAGAGTTAAAGCTCTGGATGTTAGCACTGAGCTTGTCCTATGTAAGGCTTGGTTTCCTCACATAGAACAGCAAGGGTTTTCACTCTTAGTACAGTGTTTGTCCCCCCCCCAGGATGTTTTTGTGTGTTCATTTATTTGTTCGTTCATCACATGCTTCTGTGTTTTAGTAGTGAATAAAAAAAAAAAACATGTTTTTATTCTCATGGAGCAAATATTCCAGGGAAATATTTAGAACAGAAAAACGAACTGTACAGTGGGATGGGTGAAACTCAAACAGAAGTGACGCAGTAGGAAGTGATTGTGTGGTTAGTTTAGGTGAATCAGCACAAAATGCTAGAGAGAATGGAAAGGAGAGAGGAAGGGGAAGAAGGAAAAGAAGAAGGAGGAGGAGGAGAAGAAGAAAAAGAGGAGGAGGAGGAGGAAGAGAGAGAGAGAGAGAGAGAGAGAGAGAGAGAGAGAGAGAGAGAGAGAGAGAGAGAGATTAGGCAGGGCCTGGCCTGCTGTGTCTGATGTCTGAGGAGAGCCGGTACAGCTATGGACTGAAGAGTAGCTACGATTTTGCCAGTTAGCGTAAGGGTTGGGATGGAGTCTAAATACAGTGGGTAACGTCTTAAGCAGGAACTGAGATAATCTGAAATGCTTTATAAAGGATTACTCTGGCTGTTGTGGAGAATGAATTGCAAGGGGCCTAAGTGTGAAATCAGGCCATTAGGAAGCTGCTGTCACCTAAGCCCCTGACAATGACAGCTTACAGTAAGGAGTGGAGATGCAGGAAAGGGATCAAGTGTGCACATGACCCGGCGGATGGGAAACACCTGGAGAACTTCACGTATATTCATGATTATCACTGGCTTGAACAAATGCAACTAAACTTGGCAATAGGTCAGCATAACAGTGGTTCTGTGGACATGATGGAGTTTAGGGCGAATTAGGTAGGATGAGCCACGTGTCGTGTGCATCTGGAGAGTGAATTACTGTTATTTCTCAGTACCGTCACAGTGGACACAGTGTCTTCCACACTGCTCTCGATTGCATTTTGAAGGGAAATTTGTCACTTACTGCTTTCAAGATGCATTGCTTTGTTGTTTTGTCATGAAAGAAGTCTGATTACCTTCAAATGACAGATGGGAGAGAGTGCGTTCTACGGTGTGCGGAAGACCTGATATATTGTAGTGCTCTGGAATTTATTATGAACAAGGAGTGGGGAAAATTAGGAAGATAATATCCAGGAGGAAAACAAAACTTGAAAAAGAAGACACAGGTAGATTCAAATATTTATAGATACATGCCATACAGCCTGATATCAGACAAGCCGAATGAAGAGTTAATGTCCCGAAAGTAACTCTCAGTTACCAAACTCTGGAGCTCAGAGTCAGGCAGACACGAAGAGGACTGGCATCACACATATATGGTTTAGGAGTTACTGATGGGAGCAGGTGCCGGGGGTGAGGGGTTGGGGTGGTGGGGATGGGGACAGGGACAGGGACTCTTTTCTTCCCATTCTCCTTTGTGGAAGCGTCTTTGGCTCCACCCTCAAGCAAAAGCACATCTGTGGAGCCTGATCAAGCCTCATCAAGGCGGATCCTGTTTATGAGCTAAACTGTAGGGAGACCTTGACGTCTTAAATGACAGACATACATCACTGCGATCCTGTAAGGTCATGCTGATCTCCTCAGATGTTTGAGTTCACTGGGTAAGGTTGGCTTTTCAGCTAAGTGACCTGTCACTTTAGAGGAATCCCTGTAATGAATGAGAACGTAGCAACATATACTGGGAAAACACTGGATTCTAAGTGATAATATTCTGCTAGACCAGAGGGAGCTTGATTTGAAAACATGGGCATGAATATTCTCCAAGTGCCACAGCTTCTAGGTATGCCGAAGAAATTATTTAGGTTTCCCAAGTACATGCAGCACAGCAATCATTTTGGCAGGGCTTTTTTCTTCTGTTTTCAAAATTCCTATTTTGTTTATCCCTTTTCTTTTTCTAAAAAAAAATAAATTCAGATGATGTCCTAGTCATGGTTTCTACTGCTGCAGTGAAGCACCATGATCAAGAGCAAGTTGGAGAGGGACACATTACTTGGCTTACACTTCCACATCACTGTTCATCGCTGAAGGAAGTCCGGGTAGGAACTCAAACAGAGCGGGAACCTAGAAGCACCAGCTGATGCAGAGGCCATGGAGGGTGCTGCTTACCGACTTGGTGCCCATAGCTTGTCAGCCTGCTTTCTGATAAAACCCAGGACCACCAGTCCAGGGATGACCTCACCTACAATGGGCTGGGCCCTCCCCTATTAATGTCCTCCAAACTTACCTGTAGTACAATCTTATGGAGGTGTTTCTCAACTGATGCTCTCTTCTCTCCAGTGACTCTGGCTTGTGTCAAGTTGACGTAAAACTACCCAGCAGAGATGATGAACGCGAAACCCCTTGTCTAGAAGGAGTGTAATAGCTAGCTATAGCATTAGGATGCATCTTCTTTTTTCTTTATTTTTCAGTGCGCAGACAAACCTGGGGTCTAACCACATGTCAGACTGCTGCTCTGTCACTGCCCTACCTCCCAATTCTGAAGTAGATTTCTTTTTCCCTTTTGGTAAGGCATATTATCACTAAGTTGCCCAAGCTGGTTTTGAACGCCCTCTATCACCCAGGCATGCTTTCCGCTCACTACTTTCCCACATCAGCCCACTCCCAACCCCAATAGATAGATGATGGGGCAGGTACCACTATGCCCAGGAAGATATACCTTTTAAATACATGAAGTGAAATGATTTAAGATACAAGCAATATCTAGTATTCTCCAACTGTGTCTGGTGAATTACAAAAGCTACTGTTTGGAAGGACTTTTAGATGTAATGGTTGCTCAGATGTGCTTACAGCTCACACAAAACCTATTCTGCCTCACGGCCTGCCACATCTCACTACATTGATACAAGAGAATCCAGAGAAAGAGCTTACCCTCCCTACCCACATGATGTAACTGGTATTGTCATCTTCCTCCAACCCTTTTCAAGATGTCTCCATCCTTCCCCAGCACCTTGGTTCTAGTGCGATAAGCCAGGGCTTATACCTGTGGATCTGACTTCCTGGCTACCCTGCTTTGGTTAGGTCATTTGCTGAAATTCTCCATCAGCTTCTATTATCACGAGTGGAAGCACCAAGGGACATACAGGATCCTCTCCATGCAGGCACAAGTGCTGGTGTCCCCAAGAGGAATCATCACTCCAGCTTCCCATGATGATCAGAAAAAACGTTTCCTTCCTTAGGATTGTTTATCCTCAAGCATGACGAGCTTTGAGTAACCAGTTGGCAATAATGGCTTCCGTTTCAGTGGGACTCTCTTCCACACTCTGGTGGGAGGGTAACCCATCCAGGAGCTAGGGCACTTCACCTGCACAACCCAAGGCTTCCAGGAATGTCCTACCCACAGCTCACAGAGTACACATGGCCCAGGATAACTATAAATGAGGTCCAACACTTTTTTTTGTAACTTGATTGTGCGTCTTTTGAACAGGAGTTTTGTGGATGGCAAAGTCTTGTCGCATTGTGAAGAAGCTGAGCACACCCGGTAACTACAGGGATGGAAAGAAAAGAATACAAAGTAGTCAGTGAGTTTCTGGGCATGGTGACGACACAGGTCCATTTCCTCCACATCTCATCTCTGGTCCTACTTGCTGCTGGGGCTGGGTACCAGGCAGCAGCTGCTGCTTCTTGTCTGAGGAGTGGGTCTGTAGACTGCATCTCCATTGTTTGTTTAATGCCTCTCCATCATTCCATCAGAGCTACTGCCTCTGGGAGAGGGGGTCTGTGTCGGGCACACAGTTCTCACTGCTGTCCATCCTTCTGATGATGCACACCCCTCGCTCTCAACTGTGCTCTTTCATCCAAGGCGATGTTGTGAAGCTGACCGCGAGCTCTGAAAGTCTCACAGAGTGGGAAGGGAAGGCCAGCATGTAAAGAGGAGGTTTTATTTTTCATTAAGGGCAAATCTCTGTTTCTTCCAGAGTGGAATGCCTCAAGACCCAGAGCGTGGCACTGACCTCTGTGACTCTACCTAAGGTGTGGAACCATTTCCAATTCATTATTTTGGTTTGGAAGTAAGCTTCCAGGGCTTGGTGTCATCCTTTCTAGCGTAACTCTTGTTCATTTGGTTGTGAAGCCAATGTGAAGATCTTCGGGTAGGTAAATCTATAGCAATTATATAGGATCAAGGAGAGTGGTCCTTCATGGAGCCATTGATCCATGAGACCTACTGTAAAGTTGACTTAACACTCCATTTGCTGTCTGCATTAGTTAGCCTTGTGTTACCATAATGAGGTGCCTTAGATAATTAACTGAGGGAAAGTTAATTTACTTCACTGTTTGGAGGATCTAGTCCGTAACCAGGTATCCTATTACTTTGGAACTAATATGGCAAGAGTGTATGGAGTTAAACCATTTACTTCATGATCATGAAGAAGAAGGAAGAGGAAGAAAAAGAAGATGAGCTCAGCACCCTACAATCCTGTTTGAGCACATGCCTCCTGTCTCACGGGTTGTGGTTGAAACACAAAATGTCCTGAAAGTATGTTGAAGGCTTAGTTTCACCTGGTGGCACCATTGAGAAATGATTGCATCAAGAACAGAATAACCTCGTCAATGGATTAAACCACTGACATGTTTATGTTAGTAGACTATAGGATGGGGCTTGGTATGAGGAGATAGGTCATAGGGGCACCTGCTTTTGGTGTGTTTTTGTTCCTGGCCCCCTTGTCTGCTTCCTAGAGGCCGGAAGTTGACCAGCTCTGCTCTGCTGTTCCCTCCCCATCATGAGGTCCTGCTTTCTTTAAACCCATAGCATTGTATTGAGCTGACCAAGGGCTGATGCTTCTGAAGGCTTGAGTCAAAATTAAGTTCTTCTTCACGGTAGAGTATTCTGACACAGTAGTGAGGAGAGAATTAACATGCTACCTGACTAGCATCCAACAGGCCTAGGATTTAACAGGGACACTGATCCAAAATATACCCACTTGGGCTCCTAGCACCCCAACTTTAATGCCCTTTGGTGTGGGAGTCAGTTCAGATCCCGTTTTCAGCACCACTGTAGGCATCCTCCCTCCGAGGACACCATTGGGGTGTTTTATTTTTCTTAGTGTGGACTTGCTTGCTACAAGATCTATGGGTGGGTCCCTTTGGGGAAGACCTGAACCGTATTTATTACACATGCTTGTCGTAGTTCTTCAGGATCTTCCTCGGGGAAGAACTTGTCTAATCCTTAACTGATGGACTCCAGGTCATAGAAATGATTCATGATTGACATTTGGATGTAGAAATTAATTTTACACTTTAATAGCTGACAAGAGGCTCTTTGCCTGGTGTGGACATGTTCCTTGTTGCGTAAGCCAAGATCCCTTTAGCCAGCCCTTGTCAGCTCTGCTGCCAGGAATAAACACTCTGCCAGCTGTTAGCATAGGATGCTGTGGGTCACACCATGCTAGTTGCACTGGGACTATACTCTTCTTCCCATATGGCATCCATCTTGAATTTGGTCACCATGCTGCTACCTGACCTCTTTCCCCCACACATGTAACCCTCAGTAACCAGGCATTCCAGTTCAACAGGAAGGTCCTTTATCATCACTTCGACTTGCATGGCCTGAAGAACAGCCACCAAGTTCCATGGCTTGGTGTCTGTACCCTCTTCCTACTAGCACTGGGGAGTATTTATGTAGGGACCTGGACTCTGTTGCCTTCATGCTCCCTCCGACGTCCACAAATCATAAAAACACATTTACCACTATACTGGCATCAAATGAATGTGACCCTTGACTCTAACTGTTCATTTATTTTTTTTCTCAATTTAGAAGGAATTAAAATGCTTTTCACGGACTACTAAAGCATTGTGCCTGCTCTGCCCAAAGGATAGGCCAGTGTTGTTCCAGTGTTCTCTTTGTAGACCCCACAATAGGAATGTTCTGTGGATCTTCTTGGTAAATAGAGTCTGGATCAATTTGTCTACTATAACCCCCTCATTCTCATCCCCCGAACCTTGTGATGCTTTCTTCAAAACCCTGAAAAGGCTTTGTCTCCATTTAGTTTGAGCACACTATATTTAAGCGTAGAGGCACAGCAAGACCCATGGTATATTCACAGGGCGCTCTCCATCTGATTCTGAAGTCATGTCTCTCTCACGCTTCCGTACCCCCTTCTAATAGGCTTTCCACTCTCTCTTGCATGTGGTCTCTGCCCTAGATGGCCCTGCAGTCCTCTTGCTGAGTATATTTCTTTTCTTGGAGTGCAGTCCAATTTCTTGGCTGGGGCTGTGTGACCCTCATCATTGATGGCTGGGGCTGTGTGACCATCGTTGGTGGCTAGGGATGTGTGACTGTCATTAATGGCTGGGCTGTGTGACCATCACTGGTGGCTAGGGCTGTGTGACTGTTGTTGATGGCTGGGCTGTGTGACCCTCATCACTGATGATTGGGGCTGTGTGACCATCGTTGATCCAGAAGCAAGAAGGGGGAGGCAGGAACTCGGGGGCACAGCAGAAGCCTGTCTCAAGGCTCACTCCATCAAGGTTGTGAGATAGTTAATTCTGGTTGTGAATTTGATTGTATTAAAAACACCCACAGCACTGGGGAAGTGCACATTTGGGTGTAACTTTGAGAGTGTTCCAAAGGGGGTTACCTGAGGAAGACCTGTCCTGAATGGGTGGGATTCAGGAAGGGGTCAGAAGAGGGAAAAAGAAAAAAGCTAGCTGAGCCCTAGTTCTCATCTCACTCCGCTCTGACTACGGAGGCAACGTGACCACCAGGCCACACTCCCACCTCCACGCCTCCCCTGCCATGAGTACTCTGCCCCTTCAAACCATGACAAACCAGCCCCTCCATTTCATAGGTTATTTTTTGTCAGATATTTTCTTACAACCACAGGAGCAGTAGCTCATCTATGGTCTCAATGAATTGTTCTCAATTTCCATTTTTTTAAAAAAAGCTTCTAAAGGTATCAGCAACCACAGTCATGGTCACTATTCTTTGCTAAGTTAAGAACGCTCTGTTTCTTGTTGTAATGAGCTGAAAACATGCTTTTCTGTGGTCATGAGTCTACAGGACACCATTTCCTAAGGGGGTAGTTATTGATGTGTATTTATTGCCCATATAAGTTGGAAGGTACCTGGGGAAGAGATGAGTTGAACTGTGGTCGAGATCACTGCCAGTCAATCAAAACGCTTTCCCTAAATGGTGCTGGGGGGAAAGATGTCTGACCCCATGTTTGCCATTTCTCCCGGCCTGTTCATTCTAAATGTTCTTATTTGAATGCTTTCTGTTTTGTTGAAAATATTGTTTCATAACTATTTTCACAACTGATAAGCTTTTGAAGTTTGTATAGAAATGTTTATAATATACAAATTTCCCTTTTCAGTTTGTTTTAGTGGTGCTTGGATTTGAACCCAAGGCTCACACATCTAGACAGAAGCTCTCTCATTGAGCTACCCTATTGGTGAAGTGAATAGTGTGTTTCTGCCTTTACCACTTGGACTCCAGTGATGAGACAAGTGCATTAGTATGGCTTTGTGTTTCTGAGGATGGATGCTTTAACATAACTAGCCTAGGACACTGGAGATCCGATGAACATTCTACAAAGTATTTGTTTTGTTGTTGCCTTGTGGAACTAATTAAACACATGGATGTACAAATAAGTCAAACCAGGATGCTCCTCTAATTCATCCAAGACACCTCAAGGGAATAAAAGCTGTCTCTACTGATATCTTAATTGCTATGAATCATCCCGGCTCTCCTAGATCTCAATAAATAATAACCTGTGAGTAGTACATATTTTTGAAATGTATTACTTCTAGTGACCCAGAATTTATTATTTTTCTATTGGCAGAGGAACTCACGCTCCCATATTTCACCTGCCCCTAGATGTAGATCTAGCCTGTCGGTGTAGAAACAATAAGAAATGCTGATATTAAGCGCCCAAGGTGCAGTCAAAATGCCCTTTACACCCTTTTACAGAGATTGGCTACAGTGGGATATGTGAATGTATTTTCTCTTGAGAAAAGGGGTCCAATGTAAAGATGTAAAAGGTCATCTATGTAGCTCCTTCCTTCAATTATCTTTCGGGGATTGTGTGGGTAAAAATTGCTTCCTAAGTCAGGAAGTTCCAGATATTGGTATGGTTATGTAGAAATCTTTAACTCAGAATGGGCCTACATTTACGGAACTTCCAGGTGCCAATATGATTATATTGAAGTTTTAATACAAAAACTGGCCTCCATTTATTAAGGTGCAATGGTTACATTTCTTTTGGGCAATTTGCTTCAAGTCAGTTATTTAACTTTGCTAAGCCTCAGCTTCCTCAAATATAAAATGAGTAAAATAGTAGCAACATTGCTCATGGAGCGATCATAGAAAAAAAGGAACTGATATCTGAGCGCTAGAATACTATTTTCCTTGGGGGCATCTGGTCTTATCTTCCCCATTATCGGCATGGTCACTATGGTCATCATGGACATCACCAGATTGGTAAATCTGGATGCGATGTGCAGTCTCCTAGGATAAGAAGCTGGGCTTAAATACAACTTCAGTAATTTGTGTTCCCCAACTTTATTTCTAAAGAAATAAAGAAATTCAATAACTGTTAGAATTTTCTACTAACTTCCTTCAATACTTTTCCTCACAGTATTTTTGGAGAAAGGTGTCACGTTTTGAATTGCATCTCCCCAAAAGATGCTCTGAAGTCCTAACCATTCATTTCTCAGGATGTGATCTTATCGGGGGAATAACCCCGTTGTTGAGGTGATTATTAAAATGACATCTTATTGGAGTAAGGGCTTCCAACCCAGCCTGACTGGAGTGATTATGGAGAGGATGAGACTTGGGCACAAGTGTGCCCCAAAATGGTATTGGATTGAAGACACAAGGGCAAATCTACATAGTGACGGGAATCTACATGTCCACACCACAGATGCCCAGAGTCACTGGCAAACACCAGAGCTAAAGAGGCATGGAGGGTGCCTTCCCATGGGTTTCAAGAACATAACCCTGGCCCTGTCCTGATTTCAGATTTCTAGCTTCCAAACTTCATAGCAATAAATCCCTCTCGTAAGATGCTCAGTTTGTGGTACCTGGTTGCAGCAGCCATAGGCAAATGATACAGAAGGGAATGGAAAGATACCACTGGGAGCAGCAAATTGGATTCTGACTCAACCAGTCAGATCACTGAAGCAAGACGAAGTTGAAATTCCGCACACCAGACACATTGTGTCTTAAGGTTTTGATCACCAATCAATTTTCTTCTCCTGGTGTACTAGTATCTTCATTCTATGAAAAGATTGTGTAATTTTATGAACACATTCTTTGCAGACATTTGCACGAGTCTCATATCTTACACTTTTCTTCCCTTCTTTTCCTTTTCCTCCCTCCTTCCTCTCTTTCCTCCCTCTCTCTCCACTTCCTTCCTGTTTCCTCCTTGTCTTCTTTCTTGGAGGCAGAGTGGAAGGCAAACAGGCAACATTGTTTCAAACATTCCAGATGGCAAGTGTGCCTTTCCCTGTGCTTATTTGGAGAGAAGATGGAGTGTCTGCTCATTTCTGCCTCATGATTCTTTCCTCAACCACCTAACATTGATACCATTTGATTATTTTCAGAGCAAAAATAGCCTTTCTCTGTGCTGTAGGTACTGACTATACCCCACCCTCCGCATATTTATACAACTTAAAATTTCCTATATCCAAAAACAGACATTGGGCACACCTCCCTTCCCAGAGCCCATCTAACCATCTCATATACGCATGCTCAGATCCGACAGTGGGCCCAAGCAAGGTTTGTTTTCAGATAATTTCTCCCACAAGCAAGGTTTGTTTTCAGGTAATTTCTCCCCAATGGTGACCTGGAAATTCTTTCCAGAATTACCAATAAGTCCTGTTTTCATCCTAGACAAATGATCACACAATCAAATAAAAAATTACATAAATACTTAACCAGTGACGAGGAAAAGATGCAAAGTTCATAAAACCATCCTTAACTCATTAGCTCACATTGTTTGGATTTGTGTTTACAATGTCTCAATCACGGTAGGATGATCAGGTTTTGTTCAAATCAGCAGGCAGGCTTAGAGGGGGTAGTTTTCCTGTTTCAATAATACATTATTCAGACAATTTAGAGTAAGCTTGGCAATTCTTCTCATCACTAAAAAATGGTTGGTCACTCATCCTCCTTACTCCATGGCGGTATTTGACAATATTTACAAAACACAAATATAACCTTAAAAATACAGAGTGTGCAAGTTCCGAGGTCCCAACCTCGGGCATGAACAAGAGCGAGTGCTCAGCCTCCGGGAGCGTCCTGTTCTGTATGTTTCTCAAGCCGCAGCTTTAGTTCCTTCGGTTCCTTGATTAAATCTTGATTAAAATCAGGGCAGCAGTTGTTGAATGGGAAGCGGTCCTCGTCCTCCTCGCTCTGTTGTAGGTAACATCACTTGATTGCTTCAGACAGTTAAAGGTGCCTTGGTAGTAAAAGGACAGCAAGATTAATGGGCAGTCATTTCCATAGTAACAGCAAAGCACTCTGGGAAACGGAGCCACTTGGGAGCTGGAGTTACACATGCCAGAATTTCAGCTCCCATGGCAACCACGGAGTGTGGGGTGGAGAGGAGCACCCTTTGAAACTTAGCAAAGGTCCCCTTGCCGAAGACAATGTATAATCAGAGTTGTCAATCTATTTTAAAACTCGAAGTTAAAATAAATCAAATTTGAGGCCACAAGCTGATGCAAAGCATTTAAAATACACTGTACAGCCAACTGAAAATTTCTGAAGCATAAGCACAAATAGTTTAAGAACTATCCAATTGTGACAACTTGTTAGTTTAAAAAAATCCAATTACCCAGATTTTTGTCCCAGAGTAGTTGCAGAAAATTACACAATTAGAACAATTTTTTTTCCTCAGCTGCTCCACTATAGAAAACGAAAGTAATTATACAAAAATAGTGTAAAGTACTGTTCACAACTGCAAGTTTCAGCTTTGCTTTCCTTAGAAGAAATTCTGTTTTTCTTCTAGATAATCATCTCACCAAAAAGTTGGAGAGAACCAGCAGGAAAGAGAAAGAGAGAGAGAGAGAGAGAGAGAGAGAGAGAGAGAGCGCAACAGCTAAAAGAAGAATCAAGAACAAAGCAAAAGGTAAGAGGAATACTAAATGACTTATGAGAAGCCAAAAAGAATCCAGAAAAAACTAAGAACTCAGCATCACAATTATACAGGAATAAGAGAAGCTTGGCACAGAAAGGATTCCCCCAATGTTATAAGCGCCGGAGTTGATGGTTTTGAAGATCTCTTTCACCCTGTATAAAATCGGAACCCGCTTGGGAAGTCAGCACCCACTTAGCACAAGACAATCTTTTCCCTTTAGACTGATTGATCAGTTCCACACAGATGTCAGATAGAAGTCTGGGGGTTATCTGGTGACCATTTGTAGGTAGTGGTTTATTACTAATAGAGCCTATTATGGTGAATCTGTATGTGTAGACACACACTTTATTAAGAATGTTTGTGCCAGAAGAATTTACTGAGATGCATGATATGTGCACAAGGAACAGGGAAACAGGTAATAGTGGTCAGGTCCAGTTCCTGTCCTGGTTGCCGATTATACCCAGGAGGCTGTGGATGTCAAAGTGTCCTTTAGGCGTGTGACAACTCTTGTCCACTGTCTCAGAGAAGAGCAAAGTCTGTTTGTGAAGGCTCAGCTCAATATTTGTGTTGAAAATAAGATTTCTTATAAGAAGTATTTATGGAGTTCTCCAATGCGCACCAGAAAACATTGAGGTCTGGCCCTTTTTGCCTGCAACCTAGCCAGCATTACTGTCTCATGATCAATTTCCTGCCTATAGCAGACTGACCCATGAGTAGGCACCTTTGGGCTTGGCTAGGCAAAGTCTTATCCAGGATTTTGGAATTCAGGATTCTGTGAGCTGATCTGCTTCATCACCTGCCTTAAGCTGTAAATTTAAAAGTTTAGAAGTTATTAGTAGTCATGACTTTTGGCTTTAGGCTGAACCTTCTAGAGAAAAGAATAAAGGCAGAACCAGACAGGAGATGCAGGCCTGATGTAACAGCTCCTGGTCCAGCTGTGTCTGAAGCTCAGGGAATCTGTGTGTTCTGGGGCTTGGGTGTATCCTTCCAGGAAGCTCTCCTCCACAGCCTTTGTTAGTTTGTTCGGTCACCCTAGCTCTTACAACTAGGTATTGTAATTAATACAGCAGCCACTCCTCACAGTTCTCTAAAAACACGGCAAAAGGGAGAAAATAGAGCCATGGGTGTGCAAATGGCATGGGGGGGAAAGCAGAGGCACAAACATTACAGTGCCACCTTCCTGGCACACAGAAGCCTGTGAGGGAGGGAAAGGGGGTGAGGAGCCGCTACAACCTGGAAGTCATCAGAAGTATTGCCAGCAACTGTATCAAATTGAATGGGATAGGAACTCAGCAGCTTCCCTCACCTCCCTGCAGAGGACGAGGGGATCCAAATCCAGGAGAGTTGCCTGTTGGGCAGCATGGCTAGGCTGCTTCTTTCAGATTGCATGCAATTTAGACACACACAGGCAGATAATCATTGCTGGAGGGAGGGAGGAAGGGAGACAGAGACAGACAGAGAGACAGGCAGAAAGTCAGAGAGAGGTGGGGGCGGGGTAGATGAAGGGGATGCTGATTCGAAATAATTCCTTTGATCCAAAGAACTCCAGTCTCCAGATGCTTCAGAGACAGATGAAAATAGACTCTCATCAAGACGTATTACTGGGAAACTCAGAGCACTGAGGGTACGGAGGGCCTCTTAGACATCTCCATGCGGGAGGAGGAGAAGTGGGTCATGTACAAAGTACCAGCAATCAGAATTTCTCTTGATGTCTCAATAGCAACTCTGCTGGGATAATGCCTTCAGTGTTATTTCCGATCCAGAATTCTATCTCTAAAGCAGTTGCCAATCAAACAGAAATGGAAAAATATATTTTTGGCAGGTCTTATCTCGGCAGCATCCCTTCCATGTGTATTTCCTAAGGGAGCAATTGAGGAAGGTGTTCCACTCAGAGAGAGTGGAATCAAGACAGAAGGACACAGGGGTGGGAAGGGGGTAATGAGAAGGCAATAGCTTTATCAGGGATGAAGGGTGTGGGGGTCCCAGAATATCAGCTGGCTCAGTTTTTGGGGGCCACTAGTCCATACTGAAGCAACTTCAAAAACTTGTGACTGCGGACACAGAACTCACGGATAGAAGTGGGAGCAGGAAGAGCCCTCTCAGCATCACGAGGTTGTCCTCTAGATAGTAACAGAGACCTCAAGCTTCTGTAGCAAATGCCTACTGTGAGCTTCCAGACTTCTCATTACTGGAGAAATGGAAACCTCGTTCTGAAGCCACCTTGGCTCTGTCTTCCCTATTAGGGACTGAATGCATTCATGTACCGCCGATGTGCAGCATTATCAGAGGTGAACGTGGTTGATGATTGCATTTATCAGATCTTTCCCTGAATTCTGACTCCTGTGGGAGAACAGGAAATGAAAGTGCAATAATGGTCACCACAAGATAAAAAGAGAAGATGCAGAGTTCAGGCAGGAAGGAGAAAGTGGGACCAGGCATTAAACACAGTGGGTAAATTCTTCCCATCTGAGCTTCCCTTCAAACACACGGATCAAGACAGAGTAGTATTTGAATAGAAAAGGCAAGATAAACATGAATACACATGAGTAAACATGAATATGAACACACAGCCTCGAGCAACCAAAAAATAGCCATGCAAGCATACATTAAGGGAATTTAAGAGTAAGTGAGCTGGGTAAAATGAATTAATTCCTTCGTGTCTTTTAAGGTGCTTCTGTCAACCTTAAGAAACCCCATTAGTAAGTAACAGAGCCTTCCCCTGTCTTGGTCTTTTATTCTGTATCTTTCAGTTTGGTTATCCTTATAATTAAAGAATTAACAATGGGAGATTTCAAAGTATTTGGCCAGAATCCCCATACTTGGGGTTTCTTCTTTCATTTGACCAGAGTCTCCTTCCTGGCCACTTACTGTTATCACCACCCCTCCCTCCAACCCCTGTATCAAGCACTGTCACCTGTCACTGTAACCAAATACCTGAGAGAGCATCTTAAGGGGGGAAGATTAGTTTTGGCTTTTGACTTCGGGGGGGGGGGGGTTGGTGTAGCATAATAGACAAGGTGTGGTGGGAGAGATGTCTCACATCAAGGGAGATCAAGAAGCAAAGAGATCTGGGCAGAATCCAGAAAGCTTTCCCCAACCATGCCTCTTTTCCTAAAGGCTCCACTGCATCCCCAAAGTAGCACAACCAGCTGGGGAACAAGCATTTCGAACATGAGTCTGTGTGGACACTGCAGATTCAAATGGTACCATGCCCTTCTGAGAAAGCTTTCAAAGTTGTTCTCCTGACATGCAAGTTCATTTCTCTTGACTGGCATCCGTCATCACACTTGGGTTTTGATGCTATGGTGGTTTGAATGAAAATGGCGCCCACAGGCTCACAGGGAGTGGCACTATTAGGAGGGGTGGCCTTGTAGGAGTAGGGATGGCCTTGTTGGAGGATGTGTGTTACTGGGAATAAGCTTTGAGGATTCAAATGCTCAAGTCAGAGCCAGTGTCTGTCTCTCTCCTTTCTGCTGCCTGCCAGTCTAGATGTAGAACTCTCAGCTTCCTCTCTAGCACCACGTCTCCTTGCATGCTGCCGTGTTTTGCACTGTGATGACAGTGGACTAAACCTCTGAAACTGTAAGCAAGCCCCAATTAAATGCTTTCTTTTGTAAGAGTTGCTATGGTCATGGTGTCTCTTCACAGCCATAGAAGAATAAGACAGATGACAATTCTAAATCTGGTTCTAGATCTTTACCTAGAATCAGACTAGGGGCACAAGCCAACCGATGTACATAAGCCACTCCTTCCCTGTTCTGTGCAAGCTAAACACAGTGGAATTTTCTACTGTGACTAAAAGAAAGTCTATTCCTGAAAGGAACATCTGCACACATCTGCACAGTACAAGTTGGAATTCTACTGGACAAGGTACTGGTCTATAGATTTTCCATTTAATGGACAAAAGCAAATTTTCAGCTGGTTCTTTATTTAAAATATACTAGTGTATATACTGACCTATCTTTGTAAAGTCTACTTCCATGTGTGAAACACCTGGCCTTTGGGCTAAAAGCACATATGGTTTTATTAGCTACTTCCTAATAGGCTTCTACTCCGTACAGGATTACTGTTCTACCATCAGTGTGGGAAGGTTCTAACTCAAAGGCTCTCAAACCTTCCTAATGCTATGACCCCTTAATACAGTTCCTTATGTTGTGGTGCCCTCCCCACCATAAAATTATTTTCATTGCTACTTCGTAATTGTAATTTTGCTACTGTTACGAATTGTAATGTATATAACTGTATTTTCCAATGGTCTTAGGTGACCTTTGTGAAAGGGTCTTTCAAGCCCCAATAGTATCACAACCCACAGGTTGAGAACCACTGTTCTAACTGCTCCATAGTCTTACCAATAATTAGAATGATCCCTGAGGTTTGTGTTGGCTTGTTTGTGTGTTGGTTGTGTTTGCAGGCTGTTTTAGTACTCGTGGTAAATGTGGGGTAGTCTCAGTTGAAAGTTGTAATTGTGTCAAACACCTTTTTCCTTCTAATGATATGCAGCCTGTCTTTCATATGCTAATTAGTTATTAAGACTTGCCTATTCCTGTCTCCTCCCTGGTTCTACTACATTATTTCCTTTTTTACTTTCAACTCAGAAGTTCTTCTCCTGGTCTAGAAATGACCCGTTATTGTGTAAACGCTATACAGTTCTATTCTATGATTTTTCTTTTCCTGGTTTTATTTGTTGTTGCTTCTGCTTTGTTTATGCACAGTGCTAGACAGAAATCAAGCCCAGAGCCTAATGCATGCTGGGTAAATAGCCCACACTGAGTGAGCTTCACCTTCAGGCCCATTTCTGTGTTGCTGTTGTTCTTTGGAGAGGTATCATTGCATTAATGTTCGCTGTTCATTTGTTTGTCCAGATACCATCTCACTGTGTAGTATAGCCTGGCCTTGAATGTGTGATCTTCCTGCCTCCGCCTCCCAGGAGCTGGGACCAGGGGCCTGCAGCACCACTCAGAGCAGCAATGCCTTGTGCTTCAGGTGCTTTGTAATGAACAGTCGCTCTTAGTTTCTCTATATTTTTAATTTTTTTCTTATCCTTGAAAATTTCTTACATGTATATAATAGAAAAAATATTGAGTCTATTCTTCCCACATATCTCTTCCCACTTCCCAACTTCACAGTGTCTTTTTTAATAGCCTACTCAGTGCTTTTACTGATGTCCACGTGTGCATGGATGTTGGGGCCATGTACAGTAACATGGGAAATCTACCAGTGGCCACACTCTCAAAAAAACAACAATTCTCCCTCCCTGGTGGCTATCAACTGTCACCGACTCCTTGGTATATATATACAATGGGTCCTGGAGAGCACCTCCCCATGAGTATCATGATTTGGGCTAGGAAGCTCTTAATTTCAGTGAAATGTGGTTTATTAATTTTTTTCTTCTGTGGTACTGCATTTTGTCCTAAAAAATTCTTTGCATAATTCCTAAAGCTCTGGAGAAATTCTGTTTGCCATTTGTTTCTTAATGTAAACTGTTTAACAAAGTTTCTCAAAGCCTTTGAAGTCTGATTTAAAGACACTCACACGGTTGTACACTAAGTCGTCTTGCTTCCCCTCCAACTGTTTTAGCCGTTACTCTCCAATCTATGAACCAACTCCAATTTATTGATGTTTTATTCATATGGGGGAGTGAAGAATGGATATTGAGTGGGCAGTCAGTGGTCCCTGCCACCTGTACTTTCTTGTCTGCATTTTTTTTTGGGATGAGGATTAAGGTCAAATGGATGAGTCTGTAGCTGTAGGGGTTAGGTATTGCCAAGAGAGTAGGAAATTAGTGAGTGGTACTTTCCCATTCTAAACTGTGTCTCAAAGTGTAGCTCAGGCTGGCCTTGAACTTATAATCCTCCTGCCTTAGCCTCCCCAGTGAGTGCTAGGAATTACTGCCCTGTTCCACTAATAGCTGGTGAGTGAAGCTTTTGTGGGGATCTTTAATTCTCACCACTTGTGCAGGAACTTATGCTGTCCTAAGACTGACTTCTTGGAAGGTGAGGTTGAAAATTTATGGGTCCTGAAATCTTTTATCATGGAGCAGATGAGTTTCTTGCTTCAACTCTGAGTTTGGGAGTCACCTGGAAAAGTCTTGTGGGGAGGAAAAAGAATGGCTCTTTCCAGCTAATTCTGCTCTATAGAGCTGAACGTGCCTTGTACCTGCAGCCCACTCTTAGCAAAGTTAGAATAAAAACTTCAAGAGAAAAATCCCAGTATCAAAAGAAACATTAACCTGGATCTCAATCACTATGGGTGACTTTTCTCTGGTTAGTTTTCAGAAGGCTGTGCTATGACACCATTCCTGGGGACAGAGGGATTGCAGTGGAATCTTCCCTCTCTCCGGGTACTTCCAGATTCCCCAGGGAATCTGCTGTATTCCCACGCTGAACTCTATTGCAGACTGCATTTTATGTGGGCTGCAAGTCCAGACCTTTAGGAGCTACAATTCAACACTCTTCCTTTGGTACTCAACACATCTCTGCTCATCATTTCGATGGTGTCATCTGGATATCCCTGGAGCTGGAATCTCGGCGTCTGTGGAATGGATAGCACCTGTCTCACCTCATGGCTGGGAAATCCATCATGCAACCAGCAAACTGAGCAGGAAGGTTCTTCCTGTGGGCTCTGCTTAGCTTCTTGAGGCCTCCATCCCAAAGTACAGGGATTTATAGAATTCAATCAGCTTATGCACATAGCTCCTTTCTGTTATTGTGATTCTAAGCCTCCAGGCAGGTTTGGGTACGAGAGTCCCAGTGTAAGCCATTGTACTTACTGGAATGATCTTCACCATGGGCAACCAGAACCTTTTGGCATTTCTATGGTCTCTCTTTCCCTCAATATAAATTCTCCCAAGGAGTTCATTTTCCTGGTTTTCATTGGAACAACTCAAATGTATGACTGTGTAACTCTGACCTACAAGGTGGGACATGGTCAAGTCTCCCATTGTATAAGTCAGGAGACAGAAATAGATATTCCTATCATATTTGAAATTTTAAAATATCACCAGAAAGTGTTTTTTTAAAAAAATCATGTAAGATCATTTTGTTCAAAACTAATTTTTGATCATTTGAGCACCTGTGAAGTAATATTGAGACTGAATGGTTTATAGACAACAGAAAGTTATCTCTTATTGTTACAGAGGTCGGGAGGACCAACATCAAGATACCAGCAGATTGGGTGCCTGGTGAGGATTCATTCTCTGCTACATAAAGGACACCTTCTGGTCCTGTGCTCACGTGATGAGAGGAGTGACCGTGTTTCCTCATGTTTCTTTTTTAAGACCAATGATTCCATGTCTTGAGAGTTCCACCTCATTACCCAGTCAGCCCTCAAAGGGATCACCTCGTAGAACCATCTCTGGGAGTTGGACTTGGAGTAGATGAATTTAAGGGGGCGGTGGCACAAACATCAAGCCCACTGCCATGTTTTCAGTAAGAGTCAGCTTCTGTCTAATGAGTCTGAGGCATAAAACATGCACTGCTCACAAGTCTAGATTCCGGAAAGAAATAGCTTCCTTTGATTACTCCAACTGCATGTCCGTGCGTGTTGGTAGCAGTAATGTATTCTAATGTGATGACGACAGATGATTCTGAGTGCTTGGAAAGAAGAATAGGAGGGGAATAACAATAATTTGAGGATTTAATTTAATTTATTTATTTATTAAAAATTTTCACCTTCTCCCATCCTCCCATTTCCCTCCCATTCCCTCCATTCTCTCTCCCCCTCCCTCTCCAGTCCTAAGAGAAGTCAGGGTGCCCTGCCCTGCGAGAAGTCCAAGGTCCTCCCCCTTCCATCCGGGTCTAGGAAGGTGAGCATCCAAACAGACTAGGCTCCCACAAAGCCAATACATGTAGTAGAATCAAAACCTGGTGTCATTATCATTGGCTTCTCAGTTCGCCCAATTTGAGGATTTTAAAAGGCAAAATGTGAATGAAATATTACCCCAATTTCTGAAAGAAATATGAAGGTGGGGGGAGATGACTTTAGTGTCAGTAGACAAGGCAGATTCTCCCATATGGCCATTATAGCACTGCTCACACAAGAGGAAGAAACTCATACCTGATTTACCGTCCAGTTATATGCACCCTTTAAGCCACTTTGGCTCATTAAGGGCCATGCACAACCAGTTTTGTATTTAGGAAAACTCCTTGATATAACTTGGGTGGGTAATAGACTTTTCTTTTGATGTTCAACTCTCTGTTTGTAACAGTGGTCACACCACCCTGCAGTCAGCTGAGTAGAGATCAGGTAGTCACACCACCCTGCAGCCAGCTGAGTAGAGATCAGGTGGTCACACCACCCTGCAGCCAGCTGAGTAGTAGTGTGTTTGTTTTTCTCCCCTTATTTGTGATTGCTAAGATCTTTTTCCATCTCCAGGGACCCAACACCTCATTCTTGGGCTCCCTTCATAATCACGAAGTGCATGGTCGTCCTAAGCATGGCTTTGTTGTTGGCAGACATCATCTTTGCCTCCAAATCCCTTCCCCCTCTGTTACTCTAAGGACAAAGCTTCTGGTTCTGAAGAGAACGCCATAAGAGAGGATATAGAAAAGTAGATTAACAAGAAGTTTCTGGGCCCCCAAGTAACTGCCCTCCACTTCAAAGACTGTGTGACTTCAGAGCCCGCCTCTCACACATGGCCTTGCAGGTAAAGATTAGGCTCTGTTAGAATATTCTGAAGTGGTTCCTGGAGGCACTTGTGAAGTCAAGACACAAAGAGTCATTCTCTTCTCAGAAATGCGTCCATTTATGCTACGGCGAGTCTCACACTTCGGTGCCGAATCTCCTGCGCTCCACCCTGCTGATTTCAATCTGGCGGGACCACACGTCTTTGTACTCTGCACCGCACATGTGCATATGGAGCCTGCTAAATATAAGTGCTTCTTGGCAGGATCCCTTTTCCTCTTCCTTTGTTTCTGAAAATGTAGCAAAGAAAATGTGTAATGTGCACCCTCTCCAAAATGAGACTTTCAGAGAGTGGGATTGTCTCCACAAGCCATGCGCCCCTCGTATTATTTTGGCACTAGAGGCAGCAGTATCTGTCCACTGTCTTATCTGGTCAAACTTGGGTATAATCCCTCTTTAATTGGCAGTCAGGTCAATCTCTGCATTATCCACCCACCTGACTAAGTGTCCACAGTCTGGTTCTCCCTCTATTCAAGGACTAGTCAGGATAGGCCATGCTATGCCACAGTAACAAATAACTCAAAGCTTACTGAACAGACAGTATGTCTGTGTTTCCTATTCATGCTGTATGTCCTCTGGTAGTTGGTCAGGGCATTGGCTCATCATAGTAATCCGGGTCAGACTCATGGAGGCTTTGTTTCAACATACATGTTAAGTATCACCACAGATGTGAATTGGAGGTGTGATAAATGGCCCTCTGGCAGTGAGAAAATTCCCTGGAAGTACCAGAACTACTTCTGCTTTCTACTCATTGGACAGAATAGGCCCGTGCCACGCCCAGTTTCAGAGAACAGAGAAGACAGATGCTACTAGCATCAGTGGTGACCAGGCCTGTCAGAAATATGGGCAGACAGTGTACATGCTAGCTGGCGGTAGGCATGGTGGTGATCAGACACCCAGTACTTTCTCTAGTGCACTAATGCAGCTGTTGAGGATGGAAGCAAGAATCCACAGAGTCCTAGAGATTCCTTACCTACCAATAATGGAGGAGCTGTCTTGAAATAACATGGAGAGTTTTGAAGAAGTGGCCAGCATGAGGACACTGGGTTAGGGACAGTAAGACCAAGAACATGGATAGCCAGGTTCTTTCAGTCCCTGGAACCAGGCAGAGGTCACACCCAGTGTGAGGTCCAGAGCAAAGCCAATATGAGGACCAGCAGAAAGAAGGCTTCGGGAATGGTCCACGAGCCGACCTGCCTGTCTGCTCTTTCTGCTAAGCTTCACAGGGTCTTGCAGACTCTGCTCCAGCCGGCAGAGTCTGTTGTGACTGCTTCCGCTGGTGGTGGCGACCTCAGCAAAGCTGCGATGGAAGGGAATTGGGCATGTCAGATCTTCAGGACTGGGGCATGTCCCAGAGCCACTTAGCAGGTGAAGAATCGTGGCCGTGTCTGTGCTGACTGGGAAGGCCTCACACTTCTGTGCTGATTGCGCTGAGCAGGGCCGAATCAGAAGTGGGATTTCCAGTCTGCGGGGCAGTGGGGGCCTTTGCCGAGTAAGGCTGATCACAGCAGGCAGGGCCTGCTGAGGAGACGCAGCAGCATGCCGCTTCTCACCCTCTGCCCCTGACAGGTGACTACTGTATCGGCGAAGGAGAGCTAAAGAGAAGAGCAGCCAGGCTCTCTGGAGAAGCCGAGGTGAGGTAACGAGACAGGTTCAGCTGTCCACGGTGCCTGATGCGTCCTGCAGTTCAGCAATTTTTAGCAGGATTCTGCTAATGAATGTGGACCGTGGGCTGGCAGCTCTGTTTCCTCTGGCATTAACATTTTCTTGCTTTATTTTAATGAGGAAAATGAAATTCTTCTCAGTTTCTTATCATCGCACCAGGATGGAGAGGGTATGACATTTAACAACAGGGCTTTGGAAAAAAAAATATTAAGCATTATACAAATATGAAGAATTGTTGCTGTTATTATTCTGATGGAGGGCACACACAGCCTTGACTTAGCCTTAATATTGAGGGGATATTGGAGGGATTAGGAGGGACTCTATAACCATTGGGTAGTTACTTGGAATAGCCTTCCTAGAAAGGCCCAGCTAATCTGTCCATATTAAATCCATTTTAAGAAGCTAAATACCCAAACTCTGTGTCAATACACTGCCAAAGCAGACATAGATCATAAAGCTTGATCACTTCTCATCAGATGCCACATGCTCATAAATTGTAAAACACGTCAGGTTATTAACTCCAATTTGCAGCTGTAATTTGATGATCTTCTGGGTAAAAGGAAGAAATGGTTTTGAATAAGAGTACTAGCTCCAAGTTTCCCAAGACAGGGATGCAGTCAAAATAAAATGGGCAGAGGGAGGGCTGACTTGATGTGAGGGAGTTGGAGGGGAAGCAAGACAATTGAAGATGGTGTGATTTAAATCAGACCTCGAAGGCTTTGGGAAACTCTGTTGAAAGTCTAACTAATGTGGAGGAGTGGAGCGGGGACTCCTGGAAAAGTGACTTTTCCACTCTTTTAAATGGCACCTAATTGTGTAGTTTTTGAAGTGAAGAGACTTGCAAAATTAATGGGTATGAGAATGAAGCCGAACATAGGCATGGCCAAGCCTCTTTAGTTGTCCTAACTGTTGTTCCCATGCCACGCATTAGTTTTATTAGCATAGACTTTATAACAGTTAGTTCCTTAAGGATTTGCTCATCCTTATTTATGTATGTGAATTCATGTTCACCACATACATGAAATCATGCATGGAGGACAGAGGGCATTGAATCCTCTGGAACTGGAATTACAGGTATTTTTGAACTGTTTTATGTGGGGACTGGGAACTGAATCCCACTTCTCTACAAGAACAGCAAGCACTCTTAATTGCTGAACAGTCTCTCTAGCCCCCCCTCCCATTCTTTAAAATAGGTCTAATTTGCCTTTACTTTAAAATTTTTATTTGGTTTTATTTTATGTATATGTGTAAGTGTCTGTGTGTATATATGCACACCACACATATATAAAAACCTCTGAAATGGGACTTAGAGGCAGTTTTGAAATGACATATGGGTACAGGAACCAGGTCCTCTGAAAGAGTAGTGAGTACTCTTTACTGCTGAGCTATCTCTCTCCAGCCTTTAAGTTTTCCAGAAGAAGAAGAAGGAGAAGGAAAAGGAAAAGGAGAAGGAGAAGGAGGAGAAGGAGAAGGAGAAAAGAAGAAGAAGAAGAAGAAGAAGAAGAAGAAGAAGAAGAAGAAGAAGAAGAAGAAGAAGAAGAAGAAATAAGATCTTCATTGTCATCATTGACAACCAAACTAACTTAGAAGATAAGTCCCACACATTTTTATGTTCAGAGGGATGAATCACCAGTTTCTGCTGTGCTAGTACAGGTACAGACTAGCTGTCCCCAGACATTGTTAGTCTTGCTATTGTAATAGCTACAGAGCATCTTAGGGAATTCAAAACATATCCACTATCCTGTTTTTTTTTTAAAAATATCCAGATAGTGATTTGTTTACAAAATTGCCTATATTTGGACTGGAGAGATGGCTCAGTATTTATCAGAATCTGGAGGATGTTCACTGAGAGAACCCAGGTTCAATTCCCAGCATCCAAATGAGGCTCACAACAGTCTGTACCTCATTCCAGGGGATCCAACACTATTTTCTAGCCTCTGTAGGCGGTACAAAGTACACACGTGATGCACAGAAATCCATACAGGCAAAACACCATTACACACAAACATTTTCAAATGTTATAATTCATCCAAATCTTCTATGTCCACTACTTCCATACCTACTGAGTCGGATCGGGCAATGTTATAGTTAGAATATAAAAATGTTCCCTGCATATGTTTTGGTTAGTTGCATTGTTTTGGAAGGTTGTGGAATCTTTAGAATGTAGGGCTTAGCTAGAGAGAGTGGGTCACTCAGGATGGCCTTGAGTACAGCCTGGCCTTGTTTCTAGTACAAGCTTCAAGCCCAAGATCCAGACTTCTAGGTCTACAAGATGTAGGAAGCCAAGCCATAAATTTCCATTGCCACAGGTGGACCTCACCTACCATGTCTTCCTCACTGGGCTGGCTAGTCTTCTGTCAATTTGATATAGACTAAGGTAGTCAGGTAAGAGGGAACATCACCTAAGAAAAATGCTTCCATCAGATGGGCCTGTAGAAGAGGACCTGAAGAGAGAGAGCCATGTGTATTTTTTTTTTACTTGAACATGTTTGCCTTGAGAAATATTTCCCCTGGTTTAGCCACTTGGGTACTCAGAAGTGGCTATAATCATTGTCTAAAGGGGAAAGACTTCATCTCACATTGATAACAATTTGGTATGAGATACATGATATTAGTCTTGTAGACATTTAGGATGCAGAAGTGATGGGATCGATCATGAGGGCTTGTTCCAAGATTTCAGAAGAATCCCAAGAAGCCAAGAAACATGTATCATGGGAGGTGCTGAGAGAATGACTTGTGAATCCATGAATGTGAAGTCTAAACAGCAACAGAAAAACCCAGAATGTTGGAGATGTCAGGGATATAGGATATCTATTGAGGAAAGCTCTAGGCATAGAAGGAATCCAGCACAAGAGAGAGGTCATGTGTACTTTAGATAACAGAGCTATAGGGGTGGGTCAACCCAAGCCCACCTTAGTCCAGGTGATGACATCAACATGGAACTATGGGGTTTCATGCTCCCTGTCATGGTTTTCTTCTTCTTTCTTCCTGTTCTTCCACTTCACAAGAGTGTTTACTCTGGAATAAGAGTCTCTATTCTACCCCATTGTATGTTGGAACTATAATAATGTATTTTCTGGTTTAAGCAAATGCTCATAGTTAAGGTTTTTGCCTTCAGTCTCAGAAGAGACGTTGGATTTTTGAAATATGTTGAAACTGTTAAAACTATGGAGACTCAAAATTAGTCTGAATGAATTCTGTGTTATGAGATGACTGTTAGCCTATGGGGGACAGGGACAGGTGTGAATGTAAAATGAATTTGAAAACTTTGTCTTCAGCAAGTGCTGTAGTTTTGGGAGGTTGTAGAATGCTTAAGAAATGAGGTGTAGCTGCAGGAAGGAACTAACTACCAAGCGTTGAGTCAAACCTTTCTTCTGGACCAAGCTTCCAGCACAAGTTCTCTGTTTCCCAATCTACCAAGACATGATAAGGGATGCCAGAAGTTCCTGGTGCTATTGGCAGAGTTTTGGCTGCCACATTTTCTTCAACGTGGTGGACTGTATCCCCTTAGACTGTGAGCCCAAACAAACCTTTCCTTCCTTAGCTGTCAGGTACTTGGTTTAGCAGTATAGAAGCAGCTAATGCAGGTGGTTTCTAGGCAGCATGCTTGGGTAGTTAGCTGTCATTACTAGTAATATTAGTAGTGGCTAGTTAGTAGTTAATGGTGGGTAGTTAGTGGTTACAGTCTCACTGTTACTCATTGTTTCCATCATTTCGGTGTTTTAGCTACCTTGGTGAACCTTTATTTACCTCTATTTTCTCTGCTTTTTCTCAAGCAGTATGCAAGACTTCAGGCCCCACAAAAGAAAGGATCATGGACATTTTATGTAACTCTGTATTGACACTTCTGGAATACTCCCATGCCCAGATGTACATGATTGCTACAGGAGTGAATCGATACATTATGAAGCTACTTGAGTTGCACAAGTCCACATTAAGTAGTAAATGTTGATGGGGGATTGATGTGTTGAGTGCTTTAATAAGGAGCAATCTTTAAACCTGTAGGAATGAACTCTGTTTCAGGCAGGAGAATACCTTCTCTCTAGGTAGGGGACTGTCAATTTGGCTCACCTGAGTGTAAACTTATTCTAAGTAATAGCAATAGCAACTATGGTTGCTAGTTGTTGATCATTTATTATGGATCAAATGTGTAGCAGAACAGCACTTGATTTTATGTAATCAATCATCACACCAAGTACTTGAATATTGGCTCACTCTCTCTCCAGGATTTCTTAAAGCCCAGGCTGGCCTCATACTGTCTATGTAGTGGAGGCTGTCCTTGACCTCCTGATCCTGCTGCCTCTACCTCTGATATACTGGGATAACAGGCATGTACCTCTTTGTTCAGTCATTTTTATTTTATAAACAAGGACATTGATTGTAGGGAAAGTCAGATTCTGTCATGTGCCACAATGTTTTGGTCAACACTGGGCTGCACTTAAGAAGGTTGTCCCATAAATTTGTGTCCCCTAGTGACATTACAGTCATTGTTGTTTAAGAGCCTTCTACAGTATGTGCACAATGATGACATTGCCTCGTCTAAGTGATCCATTGTTCTATTTACACAAAGTCACATAGTAAGTTGGGGCTTTAAATAACCAGACTGTGACCAAATCTGAATTGGTATTCTTTCTGTATTACCGTTAAGCTTAAGCTTAATTTTCTATCATTGGGACTTAGATATTGTTCAAACAAGCACACCTTTCATCTAAGCCATTTGAGATCCCAGATGGAATCCCAAGTATTCTGATTCTACAATCATTATCATCACCAGCAACTACCATCTGATGAGCGTTCATTACAAGCAAGGCACTGAGTTCTAAAATAAGCAGGTGTTCGCCGAGACCTCATAACTCACCAAGGTCTGGGAAATTGGGTTCTGTGAAATTTCTTCCACTACTGTGAATGTTAGATATTAAGTGTACACAAGTTTTATATAGGAAAATTTAGAAAACTAGAAGTCAGTTCTTTTCCAGACCATGTCATGATGGTGTGGTTACTGTAGGCTGTGCTCCTTGCAGTCAACGCATCCGACCTGTGCTTGAACACAGTACTGAAGCTTGGCCACAATAACACAAAGGCATTATTGACACACCCAACTTAGAAGTTCAGAGATGGGAGAACTTGATGAATCACGACAGCTAAACAAGGTTCCCTGGTAGAAATTGTACCAGAGCTGTGTCTGCAAAATGAACAGGCCCCAGATAAACATGGAAGGTGACAGAGGGGATGAGGATGCAAGAAAAACAGATGACAGGAAGTGGCCACATTCACTAGGCAATTTCTTATGCTTGCCACTTGATTTTGACAGCAGGCTTTGGCATTTCTTTATGCTCCACATTACCCCTGAGATTAAACATGTAAACTTTTTTATGCTATATGCATAAAGTGGAGGAAATATTTTCTCAGTCTGTGGCACTCACAATTGTAGGAAATTAGAGGCTTAATGCTAAGACTAGCTGGATCAGAAGATGGACTAGAATTCTCACTAATAAGAAGGAATAATGCATTACTAGAAAGAGAAACAAAGGTTATACCAGAATGTAGCGTTATACTTTATGATTTAAAAAGCAAAGCTGTCTGAGATTGTTACTAAAATATTATTACTTTCTTTTTAAAATGATCTCTTGTAGTCTCCTTTGTGCTGTGTCTAGGAGGAGGGGGCTGACCTGGAAGAAAAGTGTAAAGTGCATCTATCAGCTTTTTGGTTTTCTCTGTTTTAAAGGAAGTGCCTTATGAGATACTCCAAGGTACTGATCATGGGTAAATTATCCTGAGTTGTCCAGGGCCAGTTGTTTGATTCCAGTGTTTGTGAACGCTTGTTCTGTGGACTACGAATCTCATGGCATGTTTCACACTGAGTATGATGCTCAGTCAATCTGAGGGATGCCCTTCACTTGTAAGCCCTCAATGACAGCAGCCCCTGCCCAGGCTTTTAGCAAGTCCTTTCCAGAGAACTCATTCTCAACTCTGCTTAACCCAGTGACGCCTGAAGTTATTGGGTTATTAAATAATCCTTAGGCTGGTGAAGTTTTCCCTATTTTACATTTTTACTCCCTAAGATGGCTATTACACACAAGAAGCAATCTGATGGATGGAAACCACACTGGCTATATTGATGGAAACATTTTCAGAAACTGATTAATAAATGTTACCTTAAAAATCACGAAAGGGAGAGCCAGTGAGTTCAGAGACAATGGCTACTGGAAGAGGCCTGATTGGTATTTGAAGAACCTACATTATTTGGGAAAGACCCCGTGGAGTAGTGATTATACCTCAGAGTTTGGGGCCTCCCCTAGCTGCTGTTTATATATTTATATATTTATCACATCCTTGAAGGCAAAGCTTCCTGGCTAACACTGGTATCTCCGGAGCTCTGACGTAGAACAACAGGGGCAGGGGTTTAGATGGTGGGTCTGTCAGTTGCTGGTACTGCTGAGTGGTCTGTGAGGAGGCTGGCCATGTGGGAAGACACTGAAGACGGGAGACTGCTGGTAGAACTAATCTCTGCTGCTTGCGATGAAGGATCATGGATGGAGCAAGGAGACAGAGCAGCCAGGGAGATGTCAGAGGACATAAGTTCCCAAGCCCTTTCTAGCATCTCCTATTAGCAAGAGCTGTGAAAGGAAAAACTGGGGCTTGCAGGGTCTTTGCTCCTGTATAGAAATGTGAGTGTGGAGCTAATAAATAAATAAATAAATAAATAAATAAATAAATAAATAAATAAAATATATGCAAATTATATATATTTATATGACAGTTTCATTATTCTCACAGTTAGGTACCCAGGGTTCATATCCACCCTTCTAGATTATACTTGAACTCCTGTAGAGTTCAATAGTAACAACACTCAGTATATTCTTCTCTAAAAAAAAATTCAAATATCCTTCTTATGTGCAAAGATGCTTGTATCATTTTTCTTAAAAGGATCACCCGGAGCCTTGACACACTGCATCCATTTTGGGGAAATGTTAATCCTCCTCCAAATTCAGTCACAGCCCATCTGAATATCTTTTTAACCAACATCTAAATTGTCAAAGTATCCACACCGCCCACAATTCGTGTAAAGTAATAAATAGCAAGCAATACATTTGCTTAGAAACATTTGAGAATTTGTTAGGAAGTATTATAGCCTTTAACTACCCAGTTCACCTGTATGTAAACTTGGGCATAAGCACGAATTGAAGCTGTGTACGTAGCTGGAATGTGACCGACTTTCCAGGCTAGAGATCCTACTTTGAGGGTTCCAACAGGTCAGGTCCAGCCACTTTGCAAAAGCCAACGAAATAGTGAACAGGAAGGAGAGATTTTAATTAACATGGCCATGTTGGGAAGATGAGGCATCCCAGTCTACTCTGGGGAAACTGATGTAATCCCTCTGTTTACTGATCAGGGAGGATGGCTGGACAGGCAGAGCAGTGAGCGATGTGCGATCAAAGAGTTTTGGCCAGATTGTGATCTGGTTGATTGTTATCTTAGGCCTGGTTCTGAAGGGTAGTTAGCTCCAGGAAGTCCTTATCACTTAGGGAACAATCTGGTTTCCATTAGGACTGTCATGCTTGGGACCCAGCTCCAGGTCCCATCACAGGGCAGTTGTTCCCACTCAGGAGAGTGGTTTCATTGTGATCTGTCCTTTAGGCTGTGCTGTCCCCGAACTCCAAGGTGACTGCAGATTTTGAGTGTCTGGAGATTTTGAGCATCTTTTTAGGTTCCTGGAAGAAGATGTTGTAAAAGCTGACTTGAAATACCTTAGTCATCCTTGTCTTTGTGTCTTTGGCTTTGAGGGATGGGAAATGTTGCTAAACTGAGGGCCAGTCAGCCTTGTATCACCAGTTATTAGAGGAAAATCTCCTCTGTGAAAAATATACCCGAGCTTGGAACTGAGCTGAATCTGACTATATTGAGGAGACACGTGAAGTGAAGACAGAGGTTTAGGTTCTAACCTTCCTTCAGGGAGTCCAAGTGAAGAGTCAGCACTTTCCAGAAAATGAAGCTTCCAAGTCACAGCTACAAGCACATGAAGTATTTGTAAGGCCAGCCCCCCCCCAACCAAATCACAACTGTTTTAGATAGAAATTACTGATTATTGACAGACTGTACTTAAAATGCAGTATCTGTCTGAATTCCTCACAGTTCACGTCCAAGCCACAGATTTCCCCGGAGGGCATTATAGATCCAGAGAAATCTCATTGGCAGACTCTGCAAAATGCAGGAGAAAAAGCGTTGCTCCCTTGCTAGAGAACTATGGGAAAGACCACCGCACACCAGGGTAGGCGCCACATGGAAAGCTGCAAACTTTGGTAACCACAGTACCTTTTTTTTTTTTTTTTTTTAAAAAAAAAAAGATGGCCTTCCCAAGACAGCCATGGTCACCACAGCATTCCAGCTTCTTGGGGTTAAAACAAATGCCCTAATTTGTCTGGAGGCCAGACATACAGGGAATGAGGAGTAAACAAGCAGAGATCCTTGAACTTAGTTTCTGCTGTGTAAGGAGGAGACTCCACCCACCTACCGTGGATGGTAGTTAGCATCTTAATGAACCTTGGCTGACACAGGATCTCAGTGCCATCTGTATGCATCTGTCCTCAGTATGTATATGATAGATCCCGATCATAGCACACGTATAGTCTTTGGGGCTTGGACGATGCCTTTTGAAGACAGACAGCTTCCAGCCATCATCAGTTTATCGCACTGATTTTCTCTTGAAGACTCCAAGAGCAATGGCTTTTGGTCTTCTCAGCTCCAAGCAGATGTTGTCTATAAAACAGAAGCAATCACCACTGCAACTGGTCAGGCCTCTATCACAATGATTATCTAAAAGACTGTCTCTGTATTGTAAGCCCACAAAACATATGAAAGAGCACATAGCAATAGAGGAATAAGGATGCTAACATAAAGCTCATATTGTTCTCCTCTTTTCCCTTAGCTAGGGGAGTCATGGTCTGAGTTCAGAAGCCTTAGCACTTGAGGGATCCGTTGTCCTGATCTTTCCTGGCTAAAGCAACACTTATTGAGGACCCAGCTGGAGCGATCACTTGGGGTTGCTCATTTCAGGGATAATCTGGAGGAAGCTGTCTTGCAACACTTTGCTTACTTCAGAGGGGATGGAGTCTTGTGATAAACAGATGCTGTGGCAGGTATTATTTCTGTCCTCTCTAGATGTGTCACATGCATCCCAGGATAGCTGGGAACAACACACCTTTAGAGAAGACAGCGCCCTGGTATCGCAACATCCAAAGACTGGATGTTCCTGGTAGACTCTGGAATGGTGGATACATGTCTAACAGTACTTGAGACTGAAATTTGAGGCTCAAGAGTTAAATTAATCTGAGTTAGGGAGGGAGTACTTAACACACTGTTTACACATAGTAGGTGCTTGATAAGGACAGATGAATCTTATTTAGGGATGATTTGACTTATAATTCTTTTCTTTTGAGATGATCTAGAAATTTGTCTTTCTATTTTGAGCTTCAGTCTTTGCTTGAGCTAGTGATACATGGTAGGTTGGGTAGCTGCAGGGGAGCAGATAGTCAATATTCTACTGTGTACTGAGTTGCCAACGTTTTATTGATATAGCCAATCAATAAGTTACCTTAAATATTCAGTACTCATTTTAAATAGGCTTTGCTTTATATAGCTTTGACCCACTGTAGACGAATGCAAGTGTTTGAAATTAGGATACACAATGATGCTTAATAGGTTGATAATTTCCTACTGAGAATGTCTTTTTAGGGACGTAATGCCATTCTAAGCCTCAGGTTAAAGAATCACCTGCCTTTCCCATCCAGGGCACAGGTTGACCATGCTAAAATGACCAGAGCTTTTAGTAGCCGAATAATACAGAATATGGCAACTGGTGATTCTTCAGTCCTTCAGATGCCCTATCCACACTGGAGCCCATTTAATGACTATGGTCCAAATCCGCCCAGTTCTAGGACTGCTAGGACCTTGCATCCCCATAGGGTTGGTGGCCAGGTGGAGCTGACCATAGCTGGCTGAGCATCTGGATTTGAACAGGAGCTCTACATCACCAGTTCTTTCCAGTTTTTCTACCTCATCACCCACTGTGAGTTCTTCATCGATCACCCATCCGTTTTTACAGCCACCGTGGCAAAGTGATTGGGTTTTCTCATATGGGGTTTCAGTATGATTGAATGAACTAGTGGGAGAATTAGTACACTGCTTCTTTTGAAGTTACGTGGTCCTATTTGGACTTATGAATCCCTTTGGCATGTTTCACCAAGAGAACTTCCTATAGGAAGTGAAGTGCTTGCCTGCTAATGAGTCTTGGTTCTTCTCCTCTCAATGTGGCTGTTAAATTGCCAGTGTCTTGAGCACATACTGTGTGCCTGGCCATGTGCTGGGTTGAAAGGCAGTGATGAACAGGACAAAGTCCTTGCTTTTGTGTGGAGGATACTGGCAGCAAGCTGCTCTGTGTAGTGGTATGTTTTATGACCTGAATTGATAGGATGAGATGACAAAGAGTGGCTGTTAGGAGCGGGTGTGACTCTTGAAGATGATTAGAAAGACATTCACATGGAGATGACATTTGGGTGAGTCCGAGAGCATGAGGAGGAGCCAGACATGACCGGAAGCACTGGACTTCTTCTGGCTGTGGGGCTGGAGGAGTCTCAAGCAGATTCAGAAGTCCTGGGGAGAAAACCCACTACTGTGGATGCTGTCTGCAAATGCATGAAAAGCTGGGATAAGCAAGCTTTGGTCGCCTGCATACACCTGCTGGAGTGACTGGCGATTCTCTGTGACAGATGTGCCATTAGCACCAGGTCTGTAGGCTGGAGACTGGGTGATTTTCCTGAAATTTCTCCCCACAGTCAAATTTTTCCTGAACTAAAAATAACAAACTGGCAATACACCCACATGTGTTCTTCTGTAGCATCCAAGGACACTATTAGGATGTGATGGATAATATTATGAACTGTCTCAGTTCTGTGATGGGTTGTGACATAAAAGTGAAGGAAGAGTCATCCTGATGAAGTGCTTAGTGGAGGGAACAGTATTTCTAGTGTGACGCTCAAGTTACATTTCTCCCTTGTTTTCCGTTCTATTCCCCCCGCCCCTTATGCACAGCAAACAGCATTCTCTTTGAATGGACGAGGACCTCTCTTGGTCCGTTGTCATGTGAAAGGGAGGGCTGGAGAGGACAGCGTATGGACAGCTGTTTTCTCAACCTTGGCATGCCGGCTAGAATAAGGGCACACAATGGGTCTGAAGTGTTGCTGGTGGGGTTCCTCAATGTCCCTCCAATTTAGCCTTGGTTCTACACACACAATGCAGGCACTCCAGAGAGCGCTGCCTCAAACACCTTGACTCAGATTCAAGGCCATGGTACGCTCTGAATAGCAATGTTTTCACATACAGTATTCCCTGCTCGAATACAGACACACAGACTTAATTACAGAAAACGAAAGAAGTTTAGTATTTTCTTACCATCATTCCTCAGCATGGAAGTGCCAAGTTAGTGTTTGTTTAGATTGTATTGTGTTAGAATGGTTTATTTTAAGAGCCAGTGTTTAATTCTCTAGTTGAGTTTTAGAAAAAATAAAAAAACCATTAAGTACGTTTTGACTTAAAATTAAGACAAAATTTCTACCAATTTCTGAGATGACCCTTAACATGCTTCTGTTACATTATATCATATATTATTCACACAAAGTATGCTCTCTGAATTGGTATTTATAACATCTAAGTATTTGTTGGTCAACTCTGAAAAACGTTGAAGATGCCCTGACCCATGTGTAAAGCACTCAAGTGAGATTAGTTCATTAGGTAAAAATAAACAAACACATCCAACCCATGGTCTTGTAAACATACTCTTATCTTTAGTAAATGGTAAAATTATGTGTGCCACACAAGTATTTTAAAACGCATTTATTTATTTATGATTTATTATCACAAAATATTTGATTTATTTACCTCTTTTATATACCTAGGGTCACATAAAAATTTTATGATTTATTATCACAAAATATTTGATTTATTTACCTCTTTTATATACCTAGGGTCACATAAAAATTTCTTGGGTGAAACAGGGTCACAAGTAGAAAAAAGTTAAAGAAGTCCTGACTCAGAGAACTGTGCCAAATGGTAGACTCTTCCCCTCCTTCCTTATGGAGATTCATGTCTGTTCTCCTGTAAGAGGGTTATAGCTATAATTTTTTCTGGTCTTTCTGCTAAGGGTAGCTTCCGGTTGAGCGCACTAAAGGCTGGATAGCTGCCATGCTGCTTTCACCCCTAAATCTAACCCCAAAACTTTTGCAGCTTTTGCTTGGTTGTTGAGAAGTTCCCAGAAACATGGGAAGAAACAGACTGTTTCTGTGTTTGCTCAGCCCATCTCACCCATGCCCAAGGTAGCGTAGAACCTGGCTCAGCATCTCAGAGGTTGCTCGCTGGTATGGCACTCACGTAGACAGAACTTTGGCGCCCTTGGAATCTTAAACCCTTCTAAATTGGAATTTGAAATTTCACTTTCATTTTCTTAAAAAGAACTCCATGAATTGTGTAACATTTTAGGTTGGGGTCTCTTTCTGCATATGGTATGACTGCTTTAAGCAGTCAACAGGATCCCAGTTCAATGAAGACACATAGGTATCCAGAAGAAGAGGGGGCTCCAGACATATGCAAGGATTTGCAAGATTGAGGGCAGGTGTCCAGGAGATTTTTATCGTTGGGTCTTTTAAAAAGTGAACAGAGAAGTCCAGCACCAGCTGAGAACTGTGAAGTCATGAGTGGCATTGTCAACAAGCTGCTCTCTCTCTCTCTCTCTCTCTCTCTCTCTCTCTCTCTCTCTCTCTCCTACTCACACACACACACAATTTCTTTTTCTTCAATAAATTGAGAATTGCCCCCACCCACTTCATGTATTCTTATTAAACAGTAGAATCCTCTAATAAAACCATGGTGGACCTATGAAAGTAAACATTGGCACTGACCTTAAGCCACCATATATTACAGACTCCATTTTCACAATAATAACTTTTATGGGTCAAGAGCCCAACCCCAAATCTCATATTGGATCGAGTCATCATTTCTTTTAGTTTTTTTTTTTCAACTTGAGGCACTTTTTTAGTCTTTCCTTGCCTGGCAAGGCCTTGTTATTTTTGAAACATCTAAGCTAGTTTCTCTGTAGAGTGTCCCTAAATTTGCTCTTGTCTGATATTTCCTCAAGATTGCATTTGCATGATGAGTTTTTTTTTTTATCATTCTTTGATAACTTACATTCAGATACATGATGTTCCAGGATTCTTTTATGTTTTTCTTGTTTCAGTCTTCTAGAGCTGAAATCTGCATTTTTCTCCAGTACTTCTGACTTCTTTTGATAAAAATAAAGTAGTGTTTGCAAACCAAGAGGTGGGGACGAGTGCTCATTGTTAACACAGTGTTAGCGATTATACCTCAATAGACAGAGTCACATAATAGACAAGTAAACATATGTGTGTGTGTGCACATGAGTGAGTGCGCACACAGAGACACTACTTATTTCTATAGCTTCTAATCTATAGATTTAATTCAGATAGGCATCTCCAACTGCAATCTGATAGTCTTCCTGTTTTCCATATTGAAAGCTGCTTCCAGATCACAAGTACTCTCTCACCCTTGAAGGTATGCTGCTTATATACCTTTCCCCACAGGTATTCTCTAGTCTAGCGCCCCCTATTGTCCAAACCTGAATTCCTAACAGCCTCTACTGGCTGAAAGTTCTTCACCCATGGAAGCATTCAGTAGTTTCTGTCAATTCCAGTGGTATTTCCACCGAGAACAGAGATTTCTGTCACCCTCTCCTCCCCCATACATGCTGGATAGAGCTTTATAACTATCTGACCAAGGAAAATCCCTCACTCTTAGCGGTGTGGGGACACAGGCTGTCCAGGCACTAAACAGAGCTCCACTAAGTTAGGGGAATCCTCTCAGGATGCTATTGACTAGGGAAAGGAGAGTCAACAGAATAACCAGGAGAGAGAAGCAGAAGTGGTCTTATGTACAGATCCTCTCTTGCTTATCAAAATGTGCATATTATAGGTGATCACACTTTAAGGCTGCTTTACTCACTGACTTCCAGCTGGCCTTGACCAAGGGGAGACACAGAGATCAGCTTGGAGAGCAGGTGGAGGAAGCTGTGCTTTGGGTGGCTTCTCCATGAATGGTTATTTCTTCTCTAGGAGCAGTGTTTGTGTGACATACTTGTCATGGTCTGGATTCTGATAAAGACGTATGTTCCTGCAATCTGATGATGATGATGATGGTGGTGGTGGCATCCTCTCCTTCTCCCTCCATCTTGGAAGCCCCAAGACTGGTGGCAGTGGCCCTCTCCCCTGTTTCTAACTTCTTCACTCTTTCTTTTTCCATCCTTAGTTATTCTATCACCCACTCAAACAATTGCCAAAGTTAAATTTCCATTGAATTAAAGACCTAAGAGACTTCAGTGTTTTCCTAACTTAACCCTGAAAATGGACCAAGAAGCTGGTTTTCCTTAATGAACCTAAGAGCCTGGAGATACTGTGCTCAATTCTCTCCCATTCTGATGAGCCTTATATAAGAATGAAACCAACACAAAAGAAATCAAGCCAGAAGATAAAGAAACTGATCCTGATGACTTTGGGCAAGCCCTTGGTCAACCTCTATCTGATGCAAGATGGCTTTGGGCTTTCACTTACTACAACCAAGAAGAGGACTCTTTGTTTCAGTCTTAACTGTTGCCTTTGTGTATAGGGGTCTCGACTGTCAAATCAATTACAAATCATAGACCATGATGTCTTTGATTCACGGGTTCCTCTCATGTTTCCCAGCAGGACTTGTCTTCTTGTGTGCTTTACTTATTTGTTTCTTGTGTGCTTTACTTATTTGTTTTCTCAACAGAGAAGGTTTTCTTACAGCTTCTCCCTTTCATTGGTCTTTCTGTCTTTTCCTGTGTGAGACCCCTTTCCTCTGTGATCTGCCACATCCTGACAGGGGCTCATATATCCACTACATCAGTGGAAGGGACAAAATAAAAAATTTATGTCATCCACATGACAGACCTGAAAAACTAGCCTCTCATTTAAATATTGCAGAAAATTGAGTTATATGCTACACAAGTGACAGGAGAATGGGGCTCTTAATCTATGTGAAAGGAAATTGGATTCAAGTTGTTTTATCTCTTGCAGATGTTCAACGTTATTTTTGTCAGCTAGTAGTTAAGTTGAAGAGAGACATCTTTCTCAGAATAGAAACATGAAATAATAATGTCCTCAAGCATCATCTCATCATGTTAAGCCACAAGATGGATGAGATCCTTCTGTGAAAAGATGCAAATGATACTAGGCTTGAAGTATTTGTTGGGAGTGGAGAGAAGCTGAAGTTTTGCTCTGCAGTATACTTCTTCTGTGTGAAGATGAAGAATAACAGAGACTCTTTTCTCTGGGTCGTTACTTTCTTAAGAGGATTACTTGGAATGAATCATTCAGGAAAGATGTGAGTTCAAATGTCCCTAGGCAGGAAATTGATCATAGTATAATTTGGACGTAATGTCCTCAGAGAGCACATCTCAGGATTATTGCTGTGACTTGCCTGAGCTTACACTTAACGTGAGGTACAAAGACGTTTTAGAGTGACTTTGTCTTGGGAATCCCAAGGTTATGGTTTTCTTTCTTTCTTTTTTTTATACCCTTGTCATTAAGTGCACTGGTTTCTCTCATCTGAAACAGGTCCATTTTTCATTCTTACTGCTTGTACCTCCTCTTCTTCAACCTCGGCCTCTAGCCCAACTCAACTCAGGCAACCTACTTACCTTAGTGGCCTCAGACTCTTAGAATTGGGAGTAGATGCACTTCTTGAGACATGGCACTTGGTAGACTAGAAGGACATTAGAGGGCACTTTTGAGTATACGTATGGAGGCTTCTCCCAGAACAGTACATTACTGCCTCTACCTGACATGTCCCTACCTGACACGGTGCTGCATAAATGAGGAATGGAATTGTAAGAATCCTAATAAACTTGGCCATGACTGTGTTGTTCCAGTGGAAGATGGTAGATTTTCCTCCCTCCATCTGCTGCCCTCACAGCTGGTTTCAGACAGCCAGGCATAGATGAGGGCCAATGCCTCCAGGCCTCAGGCCTTGCTCGCCCACCTTATTGCCAGTTTCTAACCATCTTCTTGGGTTGATGTATTAGCATAACACGTCTGATGACTGCTGACATGTTACTCAGGACATGAGACCTCCCCTGGACCTCACATAGGCATTGGAACAGGACTTTTACCTGAATGAAATCCAATCCACATCATACTGACATCCACTCTTCAAGATCACATTTTTAAGGGTTAGTATAGCTTTTACTTAGGATATGTATTAGAAAAACCCTTTATTTATCAATTTTTTGAGATAGTCTCACTAGGTAGTCCAGCCTAGCCTTCTGCCTCAGCCCTCTAAATGCTGGGATTACAGGCATGTACCACCACACCCAGCTATAAATGGCACATTAGATATAATAATAATGCTTATTATTTCATTTGTATTATGTAAATATTTTATTAAAGGGTTTAAATTTATTATTTAATTCAACCTCATGGGGAAGATATTAATTTGGTGTGCTTCGAGATGCAGAAAGCAACTCTGGGGTTGATTCCCATCTGATCACAGAGATACAGATTTCTAATTCAAGTCTGTTTGATGTTATAACTTGTGCTTCAGCCAAGATATCCAGACTCCCTATGCAGTGGGCATGTGAGTTAAAACTTTATGTAATAATTCACACTGGAAGGCAGTTTTACAATTAAATGCCTGTGAAGGGTTTCTGTCTTACGTATAGATAGGAGTGCACCAGGAGTGGTAATGGGAACAGCAGTATCAACAAACAAACAAATAAATAAAACAAATTGTATTTAAATCCCACTGTACAGAGGAAGAAGCGTAACACACCCCGCTTGTGGGAAGGGCCACCTCATTTATTCCCAAAGGGTTGTTCCTTTTCATTTATCTTTTTCTTTTGCTGTGCTGGAAATGGAACCCAGTAGCTTCCCCACAATTTGTTCCTACCATTTCACAGTCTGTTCTGAGGGCATGCATGCTGACACTTTATATAAATTATCTGCTGTTTTATATAAGGTTTCCCTCGTAGCTGAGCATGGCCCAAGGCAAGGAATAAAGCATTGGTCATTTATTTGGGAACTCAGAGAAGCAAAAGTCAAGACACAGTACATGTGCAGAGAACAGAACATGTGGCAAATTGTTTCCCTACATCCTTCCAGTCCTCCCCGTCTTAACCACTGAGTCCTCTCTCCCTTACTCTCCTTTAATCCCTGTTTTCTATTGACCAAAACGTCAATGATTGAGAGCGAATCCCCTGGTACACTCTTAGTTACCAGAATGTGAGGTCTCCGGGCCTCGTTCCACTTCTTTCAAACCTGGAAATGACAGGACACCTGAGCAACTCCAAGCCAAGGCTGGCAGGCCAAATTGGCAGACATGGCAGAGCAGAGAGGAGCTTTTCTGAAAGCAGGTCCTTGGGTGGTGTCCTGGGATAGCTACGTGATCTGGGACGGGGCGGGGGGGGAGGGGTGGTGGTGTCTATGGACCAGGGGGTATCAGAAGAAGTGTGATTTGTGCCCGTGTATCTGTTTGCGTTGTCCAAGGGCCCTAAGAGGTGAGAGTTAGCCATTCCCAATGGAAGAAACAGGCTAATCTGTCTGACATCCCAGAGCAAGCTCTGGTGACATCAGGGTTTGACTCCAAAGCAGTCTGTTTTTAAGTCCTGTCCTCACAGGGTCCTCTGGATGCTTTAATTTCAGTGAAAAAAATGAACGGGTTTCAGTGAAAAAATGAAGAGGATTCAGGGAGAGTGGTTCTTGTAGAAAAATGTAAACTATAAAGCAACCATCACCAATCTGTGGATCCAGAAATGACTTAAAAGAATATCCTCAAACCAGGCGGGGTGGCACACATCCTTATTCCTAGCACTAAAGAGATAGAGACAGAAAGGTCATCACAAGTTTGAGGCTAGCCTGGTCTATAGAGTGAATTCTAGTCTAGCCAGGGCTGCATATTGAAACCCCATTTTAACAAATTAATCTTTTAAACATGGAATCTTTTCGTTTCTCTGTTGACAAGATAATTCACATTTGCAGCGTGTTATGTTGCCATTGCTCCAAGGTCTTGTGCTTGACTGTTGGAGGAGGGGCCAATGTTAATTCTTATGGTTAAAGTACCTAGGTACCTGCCCATATCTCAGTACTCAAGAGGCCGAAGCAGGAGAATTACCATAAGTTCAAAGTTAGCCTGAGCAAGACCATGTACCTTAAAACAAACATAACCTAAAACCAAAATACCCGGACCTGGTCTATGTAGCATACCTCAGAAATATTCGCCCACGATCCAGTCTTCCAGGGGAGAAGGCACATTCCTACACTGGGAAGATGATAAACAAACCATTTAATCTCATAAGGATACTAATGGCAGACCTCCTGGTGAACAAAATGTTTTCTGCTGGCAGGAGAGTCCTTATCCGTGGAATGCTTTTAGCAGAGTGTACTTTGGTGTCTAGGATTTCTTAGGTAAACAAAGTTGGAGTCTGCTGGTTTATGAGACCCAGCTCTCTGGAAAATGTCCTGTAAATGATGTGAATCTCTGAGTATAAAGCGGAAATCTTTTGCATGCTTCCTGAACTCCAACGACTTCTGGACAAGTAGGTGGCCACATACCATTCTGAAGAAAAAGCATGTATTTTCTCAGGCCAGAGACCCTCTGCTGTAGGGTGGGGGAAGACCCGGGGGTCTTGATGCATCTCAAGCTCCTGTATCCACTTTTTCTTATTATGGGGATTGTCTAAATTACAGGAGAGCTTGGATCAGACGCACGGTCTCCAATGGGTGTGTCTTAGCTGACAATTTGGTCTTTATCATGTCTTTTGCTACCTCAATTTAGAGTCGTTTATTTATTGATAACATTTTAATTATCCAGTATTTCATAATTTGAAGTACAATTGTGAAACATAACCATGACCCAGTCAGTCATGGTGTGCGTTCTGTCCTTTCTTTTGAGTGATCCCGAAGAGGACTGGTCTTCTGAGCTGTTTCAGTAGCCACTAGAGGGAAACCTCTGAAAGATTTTGTCTACTGCCCTATCTCTTATTCTTGCTACTACAGGAAGAGAGGAATAAAGGAGAAAGAGGAGGAAAGAGAGGAAGAAGTGGAAGGAGATGGAAAATTCTTTACAGTCCCTGTCACCAGGCCTTCTGTATGCTCCTCTCTTTTGTCACTCTCTGGGACTACCATTCCCTGTCACAACCCTTACTTTCAGTTCTTGATCTAGAGACCTGAGTCCTGTCCTTCTGGAAGATGTAACTAAGAATTCCCTGCTTTTACCCAGTTATTAACTTCCCCTCAACTACTGAGGACCATCTGATAGCCTGCTGTTTCATTGGAGACCTACCTTTCGGCTGTTTTGAGCTGGACTTGCTGACTCTTTGGTGTATATGGGGTGCTTAACCCAGGGTTCAGAGATAGTGTATAGAAAAATCACATCTATATTCATTAATCCTTAATCAAAATTTATCATTTCTTTTCATTTTAAATGTGAACAGAAAACAGCCCAGTGCTTTTAGCTGGATGTATGATATTTTGTTGCAAATATCTTAAAATATTATTCTCAGCTATTTTTTATGAGCATGTGAAGTCAGTGGGCAACTTGTGGAAATCTATTCCCTCCTTTCACCATGGAGGTTACCGAGATCAAATTCAGATCATGAGGTTTGTGGCAAGTGCCTTTACCTGCTGAGCCATCTCACTGGGCCCAACTATTTAGAAACTTTAATAGTCCATAGGCCTGCTATTAAACTTATTTGTGGATATGTAAATGTGCTATTTAATATACTACTAAAGAAGCATGGCAAATACATTTTTAAAATATTTTAGTTACTAACATTTTAAAAACTTGTTTTTCTTTGGTATTCCATGTCCTTTTTTATTTATTTAAATACATTATTATAAGAAGGAATTTGTAGCTTTTGCCAGATTGGTGAATGGCACAGGAAGTGTCTAAAAACCTTAGAGGTAACATGCTTTACAAGCATGAATTACCTGATACTTAGTGGTCATTTGGAGACTGGTGCGGCTCCTGTCTTTAGAGATTAACATAATAGTGTCACGAGGTGCATAAATAAGGTATGCTCAGGCAAGCATTGATACAGGCTGCTATACAGGGGCAATAACATGCTCACGAACCCACAGACTGGAGAATTACTCACAGCTTGAAGATTCAAGAGGTAGTAGCATTGAGAGGTTCCCAGCCTAGTTTAAAGCACTTTGAAGTGTGTGAAGAGGTGCGGTCAGCATAACGAGAAGTTTATGGTCAATCTACCATCTGCTTTGTTGGAAGAAACACATTGAAATAAGTTATAGTGGTCTTAGTTGCTGTTTACTGAAACCTTGGGAAGAACTTCTCTGCTGTGGTTGTTTGAATGAGAATGCCCTTACTCTCATGTATTTGAATATTTGGTTGCCCTTTGGTGGAACTGTTTGGGAAGGATTAGGAGGTGTGACCTTGTTGGAGGAGATGTGTTGATGGGGGCAGGATCTGAGCTTTCAAAAGCCCATTCCATTCCCAGTGTCTCTTGGGCTCATGCTTGTAGATGGAGACCTGAGCTCTCAGCCACTGCTCCAATGATAGGCTTCCCTGTCTGCTGCCAATGCTCCCCACCATGATGGTCATAGATCCTAATCCCTCTCAAATTATAAGTTCCAACAAACTCTTTCTTCTCTTAACTGCCTTGGTCATGGTGTCTTCACAGCAATAGAAACGTTGCTAAGACATCCAGTAATATGTTTTCCCTAGACTTTACTAAGGATGCTAGCTTGTCTGTCTAGCCATATTCTTCTGTATAGGAGTAGTAGCCTTTGTTGCAGTAGATAACAGCCTATGGATGAGTTGGGCTGGGTTCTCACCTTTGCTCAGATTATTACTAACCCAAAGTGTTGAGCCTGACAATTTCCACCCTGACCACATTGCTTTGAGAACTGCCTTTTAGAAAACTGTGAATGTTTGATGAGAAAAAAATCATCCAGTCTATCAGAGGTTTCACCAGTTGTGAGAAAGTTGCACACATTCCCATTATACTGTATTGTCAAAGGAGAAAACCAGTCACAAGATCCATGAGGTGCATGTGGTCACCCCCCTCTCTACCTCTGACCTCTTTAATGTGTCTTTCTAGAAAGGATCAACTGATTATATATCCAGATTCTGGAAAACTGAGGGAAAATAAGATGCAGAAGATATAAAGGGAGACTGGGGACTCTGAACTGAGGCCACCAACATAGAACAACAAGATGTGGACTACATAGGGTCCTTGTGGGGCTGTCGTCTAAGTCAGCTCCTTGTTCTATGAACCTCATTCTCAGTGAATGAGCTGTACTGTTCACTGACAGGAACGTCAGGACACGTACATTTTTTTTACTCTGATTTTATACTTCTTAATTATGAGAGGAGGGAGAGGGGACTAAAAATTCAGGTTAGAAGTCAGTTTTAAAACTAGCAGGCAGAAATTGAGAAAAAGAGTTGAAGGGAAAGGGCAAAAGAAAACCAGGGTGGTAGGGAAATGAGAATGAGGTGGGAGGTGAGACCGGTCAGTATGCATTATATATACATGTGAAATTGTCAAATAAAATTTTAATTAAAACTATTTTGCAACAAAACAACAAAATAAGCAAACAATTCAGTTTTATCTGTTACTGAGAAATGTGTGGCCTGGGGAGGCACCGCTAGTCACAGAAGCACTTGTTTTTATTCTCTTCTGTTCTCTGTACCTTGCCTTCTCGAGCACTGGCCCCAATCTCCAGTTCTCAGTATTCCAACCTTTAAAAACTTCAATGGATTCTTTAAACTCCAGCTTGAGGGAAAAGCCCCAGAGGTGAGGTAGAGAAAGAGAGTAATGTTCAGCTGGCGTGTTTGTGGACCTAAAACACAGAGAGAAGTGCTGAAAGGCAAAGGAAATAAAGGTTTTATGAATGTATGTGCTGCACACAGCATTTTCTAGCAAACTCACGCATGAATTTTAGCAGTACATTAGCAAGACATCCACAGGTGACCAGTAAACAGAATGAATCTTGTTGATAGATTGTATAATGATAATGGTGATGATGCTGACTAATAACAGGAGAATAGGTAAGAGAGAAATGCCTTCTAAAAAGTGGGTGCAAGCCACACCACAGGAAGAATTTCCTAGAGACTTAGAGAAAAGATTTCCATTCAGTTTTGTGAAGTTTCCCCTAGCAAAAATTAAAGTCAGAGAAAAATATTTCTGAAAAGCAATAGAAAAATACAGAGAAAAATGAAAAGGTAATAGAAAAGGATGGAACATGAGCATAGAGAAATAGAAGGAAACCCGGTTCAGAAATAGTAAACGTGACCAACAACACAACTATGTGTACAGTGGCAGGTCTGACAATATCACTCAAAATGAAATTGGAAAAAAAAAGGCATAAAAAGATTACAGCAAAGCACTGGATTCAGAGGAAAAATAAAAGAGAACAAAGAAATACAATCTCACTGTTATTTTTCAAGGAGAGAATGAAGCAGAAATGATTTCAATAATAAAAGGCATCCACTTCTTGATCAATCTCCCTGTGCTAAAAGCCCAGCTCAGCACCTGGAAGAGTAACTGTGGACTTCAAGGAAGACTGACAACCCCTTCAACAACAAAGCCCTCTCTTGAGAAAGATGCTAAATATGAAGTAAAGAAGGGTTTGTATGGGCATGAAGAAAACAAATTAAATCACAGATTCAGGAAAGTATGACTGTCTTTGTCTTTCTTTGCAACAGTGTTCAAATGCCAAATGAAATGGAAGAAATACTGGCAAAACTTTTAAGGCAACAAAGTGTTGATAAATAATTGATTGTCCCTGCAAAGTCAAGTCTAAAGACAACAGATAATGTTCATAATGAGAGTATTGCATGATACAGGTATAGGAATTCCTAGGAAAAAATTAAATCCAATGGATCAAGATCTGCTTTAAAATAAATGTACTCAGTTTATTAAATTGTTTGAGCTTTATACAGACAGACCTAAGATCTCCCCCCTCACACACATTCTCCAATACGGTCTTCACGCTTTTCCTGGAAAGCCTTCCTTTTTAAATCTTTTAACTACAGATTGTCTTGATCCTATCACTTTTTTTCAATAAATTCAAACACCTAAAATACAGTGAAACTCCTATCCTGAATATGTCAGCTCACTAGTTACTGTGGTGAAATACTCAAGATAAGAGACAAAGTTTATTCGGATTCATTTTGGGGAGTTCCAGTCTATTACTGGGTGGACTCACTGCCTTTAAGCCTTTGAAGTAGAGAATGTCACATTAGAAGGATGTGGCATAACAGAAATCTCTATTTTATGGTGGGGCAGTGAAAGAGGGGAAAGTGAAGGGGCTGAGGTCCCACAGTTCTCTTAGAAGGCATATTCCCAATGACTTAAAATCTCCCACCAAGCTCTACCTCTTAAAGGTTCTGTCATGTCCCAGTAGGACAAACTGGGGACTAAGTAAGCTTTGACACATGACCTTTGGGTAAGACATATCTTAACCTTCGCTTGCTCTCCGATATAAACTTAGGGCCCTACGCCAAAAATTCTTTTCTTTTGCCCTCAACTTTCTCATAGATTCTCTTTTCTGAGTTCCTCCTCTGGCCTGGAGAGATGGGAAAAATGGGACAAGTTCTACTTAGGTGGTGCCAATTGATAACTTTGTGGTTATTATCTCAGACCCATTCTCTGTGATTGTAGTGAAATGTTAGCATTCTCAATAGGGGTATGTGAATTCTTTTGGCATCCTTCAAAGTCCTCTTTCTGACCAGAGGGCAAGCAATGTTAGAAAAGAAATTTCTTTCCTATGTCCAGCTCAGCTCTTAACTCTGACGATTGATTTCAATGAACATTCTGAAGTCTTCTAGAATGTTGTTGCTGAAATCCTCTTGCTTGGAAGCAGCCTGGACCTTAGGCTACAGCTAAGTTATCACACCGTAGCTATCCTGTGGGCACTTGACATTGTGGGAGACCAGAATATACCTCCCTAAAATATGAAGAATTTTCTTAACCTAAAGCAGTTAAGGAGCAGCAGAGAACTAGCTCTTCTATGTCCACCCAAGACAATAAATTCCCTTTTACTGAAGACAACCCTCAGCAGCGCAGAGGTGGCACCTGAGGGATCTACAGACAAACCTTACTCCATTTGTTTTTTTTTCCCCAAACATTTATCTTCTTGTAGACTCTTGCCTTTGGAAACTGGAACCACTTTCCCTTTGTCTCGTCGTTTCTCTGAAAATTTATTACTGTTTGTTGAAGATGCTGTAAAAGCCGGAGTTTTCAGCCACCGCCTCGAGTGCGTTTCGTGAATCCTTCTCCCATACAATATGACTGCACACATAAATAGGCATGTTTGGTCTTCCTCCTGCTCATCTGTCTTGTATTACAGAAGTTTGTCCCAGCTACGGATTTATGAAGATTGAGGAGAAATCACATTTCTTCCCCCCAAGAAGAAACTCATACATCTTACCATTGACATATCTGGAATATGGGTTGCTTACTATCTTCTGAATTCTCTTGTTTTATTTTATAGACCTCGTTATTTCAACCTCTGTTAGACCCAGGGCACAATCTTAGCTAGTCCAGGCAGGCTCTAACAACAAGCAGTCCATAGGCAGTTTAAAATAATTCAACTGTATAGTCAAAAATGATCATTACAATCTATTGACTTTTTTATGCCCTTCATTCTATTTCTCAGTTTTAATGATTCTTAACCGAGGTGGTTTCACCCTATTTCTCTCCAGGGAACACATGGCTATATTTGGGGACATTGTGGTTGTCACACTGAGGGAAGTCTGTTCTTCTAATTATACCTAGTGAGTTGAGGCCATGAATGATACTTAAAAAAAAAAACAAAACAAAACCGACAAAGTGATTAATAATCCCCCAAAGGACAATGAAGATTAAAGTGAACAAGTCAGAAAAAGCATCTGAACAATTCAGAAGTCAGAGAAACATTACCTAAAGTTAGGCAGAAAGTCCTGATAACAAAGTTGTCATTGGTTCTTCTCAAGTTGTGCACACTGAGCATGCCCGTGGACACATATTGACTCCTCTCCAAGGTAAGTTCTTGGTCATGAGAAGACTTCCTTTAGCATCAAAGGGTTCAGAAGACCCTGATACTTTCCTTGGAAGTCCAATCCTCCCTCCTTTTGAGTGTGTGTGTGTGTCTATCGTTTCATATATAGATACTTACTTTGTCTAACTGGATTTCAGCTAGCTACTGGTGAGTGCACACATACGAGTAAACATAAACTCTTGTCAGTCTCTAGTTGTCTGTTTTCAGACTCCTTACTATTCATCCATTGGAATCTCTGTGGACAGAGGAAATTTTTTTCTTCTCCACACTTTCAGTACACTGAGCAAAGAGGCATGTTTTAAATATTAAAATATGCCAACTGATAGTAAAATCAGCCTAGTCAAAAACAAGGGCAATTATATTTATTTGGGGTTAATTAGGACTGCAATCTGGAAAAATGCAGATTCCAATAGATGGGAAAAGGTATTCTGTGTTTTTACAAAATGGTAGCTGTATGTATAGCTTTGAACTGCCAAGGACCTTGGTTATTACAACATTTGTTAGTAAGGAATTAGGATTGGTGCTAGCAAAAGTTAATTTGTGTTTCAATAAGAGATTGGTTGTAGTCTCAGCAGTCGAACAGTTTAGGGGAGTGGTCTATTATATGGAATGTCACAATAGGTTTATAACATGGTCTATTACACGGAACGTCATCATAGGTCTACAACATGGTCTATTACATGGAATGTCATCATAGGTCTACAAAGTGATGTTTTAGAAGACCCAGACCAAAGCTCATATGTCAGCTGGCCTTCAGTTCAGTCCGAAGACTCAGTTGGGCGTGTGTCTGAGATCTGATTCAGCAATGTCTCCCAGCCCCTACTCCATTCTGAGCGCTCTGAATCAGTTTTTATTTTCTTCATTGACAAACTATTTGTTGGGGAGAGTAGTTTTTCCGCAGTTCAGTAATTTATCAACATTAATATAAGATTTTTATTGTTCGTAGAGTAAAATAAAATAAAATGTAAAAGCTTAAGAACTCACAGGCCTTATGATTCTGGTTTTATAGATTTTTCGCTGTTTCTTTTATCTATACATGTATGCATAAGGATGTTTGAATGGCGCTCAGAGAATAATAAATGGTGGGTATTTGTGGGTAGTCGAATTTGGAGTGATTTTCTTCCTATTATTTGCCCCTGCTCCCGGCACTACTTAAAGCCTACTTTTTGTAATGATGAATATAATGTTTATAAAAGTGGTGGATTTGTTCCTTGCTAAGAGAAAAGCAACTGCAACAACAACCTTTTCAATGGTTCTTTCTACACAGTTCAGGAGAAAATTCTAGCTTATTTCCTCTGTTCCTTTGTTTGTATAAAAAATAAAAATGATACAAATCCCAGCAACCAATTCCAACAATATACATGTCCCCATGGTTTGGAAATGTCTTGGAGGCTGCCAGCAGTCACCTTCCTGGGCTGTGAGGGGCTGGTGGCTTCGACATCAGTCTTTTGATTCTTGTTTCCCTTCATCTTCGGGAGTGGAAACACACCAAAAGATAACGCCTCTGCGTGTTCCTTCTCCAGTCTCCCGCTATTCAGGTGAGGGTCTGTTTGTGTCCCAGGAATTGTCTCATTTTCTGCTTCATTTTGCCAGCACGGATCTATCATTTGTACGTACAGCGTAGCCGCCGAGGATGGGAGGTGGGGGTTGGAAGCCGCCTTTCCCTCACAGAAAGAGCTCTTTCATCTGCACATCGCTTATTTGCCCAAAAGTTGCAAAAAAAAAAAAAAATTATATTGTGTCTAACAATTCGACTGAGTGCATGAAACAATGGCTCTCTCCTACTCTGAAAAGCGGTAAAAAGAAGAAAAGAAAAAGAAAAGGAACTAAGTCACTCTCTCTTCTATGGGCACCAAAGCTGAGCATGTGTGCTCTGTTTGGAGAATGCAAATGCCTCCAGCAGCCTTCCTTCCACTAGTTCTCAGCAAGTGGCCATTTAGGCTTAATTGCTCCTCACAGTGTAGTCCAATTAAGAACGGGCAGCAGTGGGGTAAGGGCTATTTGTTAATCCATAAAAGGTAGGAGAGGCAGGGCTTGTTTCGCAGGCGGTTTCTAGTCACATGTTTGGGTGAAAATCTAAACAGCTGGAACTCTTCGTAAGTGACATGCGTATGTATTTCTCTTGTTGGTTGTGGGAAAGATAAGTGTATGAATGTATTTTATGGAAAAACCAAAAACCAAACCAAACCAAAACAAAAAACCAAAGACCAAAACCCCCAAACATCTAAACCTTTCTGCCAGGACAAAGGAAAGTGCTGTCGAGGCAGTGCTGAGAGGTACCCAAGCGTGATGCTTGAAATCTTGGCTGTGGCTCAGTGAGGGTGGAGGACTCTGAACCAAGGATGTTTTTGCAGTGTGAAGATGGCTTTTGCTCCTTGGAGAGTAATTTCTTTATCAAAGTGTCAAACTCGATGAGAACATGTCGTTACAGGCTCTTGTTGTTTAGATTCTTTTCGGATAGTTTTGACTTTTTTAAAAAATTTACTTTCTGTACATCATCAGGATGCACACAAGAGAACTGCCACTCCACACTGGAGACAAACTCAATGACAAATGAGGCACGGGGGTGTGGAGCTGGGGTTCCTGTGAGTCAGTGCTAACAGGCAAACAGGAAGAAAAATACACACTGCCTCTCTGTTAAGCATTTTCAGTTAGCACAGGACAGTCCACGCTTTATTACATAGAAGGAAGAACCTAGCGTCCACCCCTCTAAGGAACAGGGCTTCCCACAGCCCTTCAGAGGAGAAGGTGAAAAAAGGCTGTGTTTTAGCTGCTGGTGAACTCCCAAGGGCACATGCCAACCAAGACAGACATTTGGGAAGGTAGGAAAAGAATGTTTGACTCCCATGGCAACAAAGAATCTTGCTCACAGACATATACTTCTTTGCATTCCCAGAGTAAAGCAAGACTGGATGCTCCATGTCTGTGATTTACACGTTTGTCAGGCTTTGACGACAAGTAGAGCCATAGGTCCATATTTCTTCTTCTTTACTTCCCAGTTCTCTTCTTTCCTAATCTCCAGTTTCCTGGGGGATTCTGCTCCACTCGTGACACCATGTCTGCCTTTCTTGTCGCATTCTTGTTTAAACAAAGCAAAGGGGACACAACCTGGCCCCTTACCTAAGCCTCTGGGCTGTTTGTGCTTAATCACCCTGGCTCAGACTAGAATTTTTTTTTCTATTGTAGATTGTAACCCCAAACTCTGGCAAGTGAGACATTTGTTACTTTCAGGACTCTCCCTACCATCAAATGAGCAACCCTCTGCCAGAAAATGCAGCCTCCACCTCTAGGGCTGTGCCCATGCTGGCTACTGGCTTCGGGTAACGATATTTACTCAGCTCATTGAAATGTCACACTTAGGACCTAGCCCTATAAATTATTATTGTGCTCGTGTTATATTGTACAGATAAAGGTCAGATCAAAGCTCAGATTTATTCATACCCATGATGCATTTCTGAGGGTTGGTAGAAAAACTACAGGGTCTTTCAGTTTCAGTACAAGACACTGGGCTTTTTAAAAAAGAAAGGAAAAGAAACAACGACAGAACCAGTAGTTCTTGGTTTAGATAAATTTAAAGGAGAGATTGCCTCACCTAAAGATCTAGAAACATCATCTTTAGTTCTGTGGTCCTTTCTTGACATCCCTTTAATAATGCCTGGACAAGCCAAAAGGCTAGAGGCAAGTTCATGAAGACCGGAAGAACTGCTGTGCACTGCTCATGTGCACTAATCAGGTCATCAATCCTCCTGTCTCAGGACCAGGGTGGCCCTCCTCTTCCCTACAGGAGGTCCCAGCGATTGGAAACTCCATCTGATGGAGCTGAGAGTCTCAGTGCGCAGGCAATCAAAGCACACGACTCATACACTGAACTTCAAATTTCCAAAGGCAAGCTTGCTCAGTGATCCTAGAGCCCACAGCCCTCAAGCTAAGGAGGCTGTCAGCTCAAGCAGGAGGAGCACTGAAGGATCCCCTGGAGGGGTGAAGGTGGTCCTCCGGGGTGGGCTGGAGATCCATGCTGTGAGTTTTAGAGCATATTCGCCCAGTGTGCCAGCTCCCTGTATACACCAAAGGCTGAGTGGTTGTTAGCTGTTAGGGTAACAGCTCTTACGGGCACTTAATACAAAGTCCCAAACCATCTACATCAAATGTTTTTTCTTCCATCAAATTATCTTTCGAACTTCGAAAAAAATCTACCGTGATCAACCCCTATTTTTCTCGCTCACTTATCATCCTTTGAAGGATTAGCTCCACCCGGAGAGTGACTTTTGAAGGGCTTAGTCCTCTGAGCGCTTTGAACAGGAACTGCTGGATAATCTACTTGCCTCCCTCACCCCTGTGAGTCATCCTTATTTCTCTTTTCTTTTCTCTTCCTCATTCACATCTCAGTGCTTTCATTTCTGCACTTTCTCCTTCATCCCGGTTCTTTCAGTGTTTTCATGTTTATTAACTCATTCATAAAAACCATCGCTGTGAAGAGTCCACTTCCTCTGTGCCAGCAGTGCCCTGGACATGGTAAGGAGGGGATACTGACATTGCATACTATTTGATTTGCTGTTCTTTGTCATTTTATAAAAGTAAGAAGGAAAAAAATGATCAAAATGTAGTAATAAAAATATCAGACTAATTGAGGAACAATAAATACATGCTTATTCCATATTATTATACCCATAATAGAGTTTTTCCTTCATTTTCCTGTTTATTTTTAAACTTCATGCTCAACCTTCCTAATATTTACAGGGGGGAAATGGGAGGGGAAAACTTCTATTTCTCCGTAAGCTCCCCCATCTTTATGGTCCTACCATTTTAAGAACATCATCGTGTTTGCATATAGTAATTATTCCTGCTAACAGGTTCTCTGAATGGAACATGCTGTCCTAAGAGGAAACACCGTCAACAGGAAATACAGACCGCTCACTACTGGCAGAAGTCAGGCATAGGCAACTAGATTTGACTCTTCTCTCTTCCAGTGTGGCTCCCTTCTCTCTCTCTCTCTCTTTCCTTCCCTCTCCCCCTCTGTATATATTCTATTTTCCTATACAGTGAAGGTTTTTGAGCCACTAGAAAGTATACAGTCCTTTACAAGGGGGCAAACAGCGAAATGGAGCCATGGCAATATCCTCAATGTCCTTACACTAGACCATGATGCTTTGTTACCAGCCGTCTTTTTTCCATGCTGTCAACAAGCGTTTCCCTGGGAGTGTGTGTATGTGTGTGTCTGTGTGTGTGTGTGTGTGTTGGGGAGCGTTTTTAAGGCAGCACTCTAGCACTTGGGATAGTTACAGTTGAGTGACCAAAACAAATCAAGATCCTTGCCCTTTGGGTCTTCAATTCTAGTGAGAACAAACAACCAATAAGGAATCAGATAAATTGGTTTCTTTGAGTTAGCTGTTGAAAAGATTGGTGCAACAGAAGGCAAGAGAAAGGCAGGAAAGGAAGTTTTGTGGAGGTGCTGCCATTTTAAAACAAACATCACAAAGTTCCCGGAGAGGGTGATTTTGGAGAGACACCTTCCTCATCTTGGTCCAACCTAGGCGAACAGAAACGTCAAGAGCGCAGGAGCGCCATCTGCCTCACTGTGGATTATTTTCTCCTGGTGTTAGAGGTCAACCCTGATTGGCGGAACGAGCTGCTAAGAGAAGGGAAGGGCTGCCACTTCTCTCTGTTCTTTTCTTATGTGTGGAAAAAAACAGAGGCAAGTTATGCCAAAAAAGAGAGATTAGAGATCTTAAAACATTCCGTGAGGGTGGATACTTATCTCTCAGGATCAGATGCAGCCCTTTTGCTGGGCAGCTCATTTCTGTGCCACTATGTGGTACCCAAATAAAACCCGGCGCTGAATTTAAAGGAGCCTGTGCAAAAGCATTTTGCCGTTCCACGAAACACTGTCTATCCGCTTGAGGCTTGGGTCTTGGGTCTGTGTTTCGGACTCAGTGTATGTGAGTAGATTTATTTTACCTTGCTAATGAAAGATACTATATTTATAGGAAGAATTGTCCACCTTTTGTTTTATTTTACAAAGATAATTGCTTATGATTGTGGCCTTCTTTGGATATTCAGCTATTTTAAAATTCAGTTTATTATTTTCCAAACCATGAAGCAACAGTTCTTGATTGTGATCGCTGGAGAAAGGCTCTTAAAATTGTCTGGTCGTTCCTCGCATGTCTAATGGAGACTGACTAGTTAATTCCGTTCTTTGAGGGAACTTAGAGTCTGATAAGTAACATGTCCGTTTTGATTATGGAAAAGCAAACCATGAATGTGTCCCCAAAGAATAAGTATATCTTTGGGAAATGAAAAGAATCTCCTGAATTTTCATCCTGTCACATATTAAATTGAGAACCATTTAGATGAGACCACATGATCATACCCAACGCAGTGCCCAAGTCTGATGTTTTAGAACAGCGCATCTCCTCCTCCCTAGACCCTGGATGGAAGAGTAGCTGCTGCTGCCTGATAAAGTTTCATGTGGTTTGGCTTAAGGGAGCGAGTGGGGCTTCCGTGGAATTTAAAACAGGCTGAAGGTAACCGCAGAATAGCAATCCATCTTCCAGGGACAGGCTGGGGATCAAAATGCTTACGGGAGGGAAATATGGTGTTGTATTTGCCTTTGCAGCTGAGGGGTTAAGAGTGGGGCTGGTGGGTACACAGGGTGGACAGACATTCTTAGTCAAGAAAAAAGGAGATTCGGTGCTAAGATTTGAGCTCGTGTTCGGTTTTCCAAGCCTTGAATGTGGGAGAGAGGGAGAGGCGGCAACCATGTGGGTCTTATTCTTTCTCCCATAGTTCACATTTGGGTTCTCAGAAACAAGCCCTACTTTTTAGGATGTAGCTAGGTAGCCAGTGGCCAGTGTTTTTTTTATTTTATTTTATTTTTATTCTTTTTCTTTCTTTTTCCTTTCCTTTTCTTTTCTTTTCTTTTTTTTTTTTTTTTTTTTTGATTTTTTGATACAGAATTTCTCTTCGTAGCTTTGGAACTCACTCTGTAGATCAGCCTGGCCTTGAACTCACAGAGATCCTCCTGTCTCTGCTTCCTGAGTGCTAGGATTAAAGGTGTGCACCACCACTGCCTGGCTTCCCAGTGTTTTCTAGAGTGGCCATCCCTGGTTCTGTTGTCTGAGTCAGAACTCCTGTTCTCCCTCCCTCCTTCACCAGGCAGCTTTGGTCCAGGCACACAATGTCCTGCATCTCTCTCATCTGAAGAAGAAGCATGGTGGTGAGGCTATTTGTCTCTAAGGAGTCAGCAGCTGAGAATGCTGTGCATCTTAGCAGAAAGAGACTTACTGGCACCCAGATTCCAATCTTGTTGAACACATGGAGATTCAAAGAAAGACTAGGGAAGATTGCACCATTTATTCAGAAAAGTTTGAAGATTTATGGGGGTTAAAGAACAAGCATACTACACTGCCCTTATTTGAGGCAGAAACAGCTTCTTTGTTCTAAAGACAGCTTTGACTCAAAATCATTAAAGGGACAAAGAACAATTTCAAGTCTTTACTTTTTGTGATGGATATGATAAAAACTGGAATGAGAAAAACTTAGAGAACGTTCTGGGCGACAACATATTACTTTCTACTAGAATGATCTCTGCCTTTCAAATTTAATCTCCCGTGTCACAGTGCATCATGTAAGACTTGGCGAGAGTGAAAAGCAAATTCACTTATGTATCTTACTTCTCACAGTAGTGCTTCTTAGGTAGGGTGAGATGGTCTAGTTGGTTTTTAATCTCCTTTTTAAAAAGGAATTATGTTGTAGTCAATGTGGATTATCTAAGGTGGGTGGTCAAGGTTATTCAGTCCCGTTGCTCTGAGACTTCCCTGGACTACTTGCTTTCAAAGATTGTGCTGTTCATTGGCACCTTCACCAGAGACAGCGCAGAGGTGATGGGGAAGGAGGCTCCGCTGTTCTGCTGGTCTGAGTGTAAGTTTTGGAGCTGGAAAGTCTATCTCCCCCCACATTCAGCTGTGTCCTTTGGTCTCCCGAGATGAAATATCCTTTCAGCTCTTTGTGTCTGTTTTCTAGTCTGTAAAACGGAAGGATATCATCATGTTTCTTACAGAACTGCTGTGAGGATGAAGGGGGAAGGGACCTGCAAGGACCCTAAAGCAGGCAGTGGCAAATCAGGCAGGCTGGATAAGCAAGTGCTTGCTTTTGCCATTGCAATGAGGGTTTTAACCAAACAGGTAGGGCGCTCTGCAGTGCTGGTGGCCCATCCCCCTAAAGAACTGATGCTCTTGTGACTATCACACACCTACCCTGCAGGGTCCCCCCTCTACAGAGTCCCTAGACAAAGAAACCTGGCCTGGATTCTTTTCTCTCCTCCTGAGTGTCGTCTATTTGATGGTGATTGTTTTCACTTACCTATTGCTTTCTTTGAATTTGAATCTGTCTATTTGTGTCAACAAAATGTTATTAACACTAACCACTATCAAATGCAATGGTGTGCGAAGGTGAGGGAGTCAGCAAACACTGTACACTCCTCTGGCATGTGGAAGATGGTGACCCACGTTCCCGAGGGTGCCGCCACATAAAGATTCCAACTCAAACAAACATTAAAACTGTACAAAAAACAAAAGCCAGGCAGCAGTGGCGCACGCCTTTAATCCCAGCTCTTGGGAGGCAGAACAGGCAGATCTCTGTGAGTCTGAGGCCAGTCAGGTCTATAGAGCTAGTTCCAGGACACCCAGGGCTATTACACAGAGAAAGACTGTCTTGAAAAACAACAAAACAAACAAACAAGCAAAACAAATAAAAACAACAACAAAAACCCATTAAAAACATGGTGAAGAACAGCAGTGATTTTCTATTATCATGTTTCAGTGGGTGGACTGGGCTCAGAAGTGTGGTTCATTAAAATTAAATCTGCTACTGAATGCGTGGGTGGGCTCTCGTCTCTGTGTCCTAGCTCCATGTGGTCCCTTACCTTGAGCATTCTTACTTAAGCATCTACATAGCAAGAATATATATGCCACCAAAGTGGCAGAAGCTGGAGTGGTGTGACTCTTAAGGACTAGGTCTGGCTTTCAACAGTGGAGTTCCCACCTGAAGATGGAAGCAATTGACAGCCTTTCCAGAGGTAAAGGTTAGCACCACTAATGAAGGCGTGGAGAGTTTCCAGAGCTTCTTTCAACTCTGCCAGACTCCCAAGTCCTTGCTGTGTTTCTACCAAGGGTTTCTCTAGCACCGTTCTGAAGTCTCTGGGGATAAGGACCAGTGAGCATGAGTGACCTTTGCAAACAGAGGAAGCCCACCCAGCAGGGCAGCCTAGCTTCAGGGGAAGGCAGAATAGAAAGCAATAGACTTACGTTAGGAGTGGGAGGGACAGTGGGCAGGGAACAGCCCTCTTTAGGGCTTGTAAGGATGGAGTTAACCCTGAAGAGACATGTGTGTGAAGTCAAGCAGAGGGTTAAGAAAGGGTCTTGGGGAACAAGCCAGGATGTACATCCTTATTATTCTGACAAGAGTATGTCCATTTCCTTCCTCCTATACTCAACCTTTCCTCTAAAATTTGAATATCTATTTCAAGAGTGCAGGTCTGAAGGGGCTCTATATCCTTTTCTGAGCACTCAATTGAATCTGCTTGGCTTGGGGTCCTTGAGAACTTGAACAACTAATGGCTGAGCCAGAGGGAAGGACTAGATCTCCTGCTTCCCATCCCAGCATCATTTTCTCATTACAAGTGCCCCCTTTTTTGTAAAGGAGCTAGCAAGATGATGTCTCCAGAAAGACAAAGGCATACCCCAGGAGCTAGTCTGGATACTACTTCAGTTTCTTCATTCAAATAAATCAAGAATATAGTTTTGCTTTCTTCTGGCTGTTATGAGATTTGCTGATATAGTGTACATGTCTCTTTAGATAAAGGCATAATGTAAAACAAAATTGTATTAATAAGATATTACTAATATTAATCAATGTGAAACGCAGTCGTGTGCTTGGTGAGGAAGTCACAAGAAACACTGTAAATTCCTCTGGGATGTGCAAGACCAGACACTTTCCAATGTGTCTTGCTAAACACTTAGCCTAGAAATGGTCCCCAAAGGGCAGTAAAACATGCAGCTCTAATGTTTGTGTTAGATGGGAATTATGGCTTGGAAAATTCCAGCATTCTTTTCAATCATAAAAAGAGCGAGAGATGTTAAATTTCATGTAATTACCCAGTCGGAATGGAAGCTATATCACACTCTGCGCTATGTCTGACTGCTTACAAGGGTCAGAGTTCCTGTGGTCCTTGTGTGTAGACCATATTTGAATCAAACTTCCTAATGTGTTTGACAGATGGGAAATAGCTCATTTGGATCCTGAATGTCCAGTCTTTGGTTCATATAACCTAATAACATGAGCTTATTACTTTAGTATTTTCTATAGATCTATAATAAAGGCTCCAAGTTTCAAGGATAGCAATCATAGAACTGTTATTATTTTTTTCCCGTTTGGTTCCAAAGAGCAAATAGCTATGGCATTCTCTCATTAAATAAAGAGAATACTATTATGCTGTTTTTGTTTCTGCAAAATGAGGCACTGAGTTGCATCAGAGTTAGCAACTTCTTTGAGTTCACAGAAGCCGTGGGTAGAGCTGGGAGTCAAGCCATTTCTCCCGGCTTGCGGGGTTTCCCAGACATCCAGGAGTGCAGAAATGCCTCTCAGAATTCAGTTTTGACCCAGCACAACCCTCAAACCACCCTCCTCTTCTTCATGCTGCTTTTCTTGTCTGTTACTTGATGTTCATCAGAAAGAAACAGGGCCAACTTTGGCCATGTGGTACTTTTCCTTGAGGGGAAACCCAGGCAAGTAACCGAGATGAGCAATGCCAAAACCAGACAGACCCAGACAGATCAGTCATGACCGGTGGCCCCAGATATTTGTATTCAACTAAACTCACAACCTTAGAAATGCGAGGAAACTGTGTAGCCTCACGAGACTGTCCAGTTTCTCAACCCCGAAGAGTCACACTAAAAAGCATTGAATTTTAGTTCATTCTGATCATGTACCAAAGCATCTCAGGAAGAGAGGGCTTGCCATGGTCCCTGTGACTCCTTGCACCTCAGTTCCCACCTTTCTCCTGCTGACCTTGCTCTGCTATCCCCTCTTTTGTATTTAGTTTTCCTCTCCGCTTGTGCTTTCAACCTGGCTAGGCCTTGGGTGTCATACTCTCCTCTCATTTCTACCTTTGCTCCCCCTGACTGACTTCACCCACCATGAAAATGCCACCAATGACAAAATCGGGATCAGCCGCCCAGACCTGTGGCCTTGCTATCTCCACGCGGCTATGCTTATGTCTCTTTTTGTCCTCAAGCAGAACACATTGTCATTTGCTTTATCCCCCATTTTCCTCACCAAAACTCTACATCTGCTTCAGATTTTATTTCTATTGCCTATCAAATTAAAGGCCATCACCATCCCTTTGGATTGAGAGCCAAAAAATAGGGGCCGATCTTAACCCTTGCCCCTCGGGCACTCACTGTATGGCAAACTTCTGCCTATCTGTCTCCCAGAGATATCTCACATCTGTCCAACCATGACCCATCTTTCCTGATAGCATCTTAGTGCATCGTTTTGCACCTTACCTGCTCCAGCCATCCTCATACACCCAGGCTCATTCACCGCCTTTCACCAAGTCATTGGCTAGAAAGGCGAATGATCAGGAGATAAACTGTCTGATCTTGACTCAACCAATTGCAAAGAAGTCAGCTTAGACAGGGTGTATACCCTGCAAAGATCCATTTGTTTACTCTGGTGCAGAATGAATAAAGGGTAATTGGTTGTCTTGAGTTTCTTCCAGATGATTTCTTTCTGGAAGACCCTTAACAATGCTATGATCTGCAGTTCAGTGTAAGATCACAGGTATGGTGACACATTAAAACAGCAGCTAGCTTCATACAGATGAAACCCAAACAGCAGAGAAAGCAAGCAATAGGATGTTTTGAGATGAGACTTTTCACGCCCTTTGGCAACTAATCACCTTCTTTTTTTATTTTCCTATTTGACATATTGTTTGGAAGTTTCCCATCTCACGATTCCTACAAGCCAAACAGACGAGACAAACCCAATGTCTCAGCTTCCAGTGGAGCTAGAACTCTTCTTAGTCCAAACTTGCAACAAGTACAGCTTTTCTGAGCTTTAAATTTGAAAAAAAAAAGTAACAAGATTAAAAAAAAAGGCATTCTGGTGAGGAAGATAGGAAAATGTATTCTTAGGAGCGGATTTGACAACAGCTTTAATGCTAAGTACTGTCAGGTGCTGAGCAGAGAGCTGTGCTGGGCAGGGCAGGGCAGGGGCAGGGGATAGGGAGGGCCTTACTGGAGTGCTCTGATCATCTCACCTGGGTATTATTTATGGCTACATGGTCTCCAGGCCTGGTTTCTGACCTTCCTGGGGATGGGTTAACAGTTCCCAACATCCCTTCATCAATTTTATCTCTGTTTTAACAAGTTATGATGAGTCTTCCTGAGCTTGAATGATGTGCACTTCCTCCGCTTTGTAGTCACAGTCAGAACAGTCTTCGGAGGGAAGTGCTCTTTGATGCTCAGGTTACACGGAACTCCTTGCTCTATGCTTTTCCTCTCCTAAGGTGTATCACACGTACACAAGTGTCTTAAATGACTGTCTTCTCTGTCGATTTCTAAGCTGTCCACAGCTGGAGCGTGTCTGCTTTGTTCTTTCTAGCATCTGGTATCACACACAGCATGTAGGAATTGCTTGGCAGATGTTGGCTTGAATCAAATTATTTGATATCAAAGTGATCTCTACTTAACAATAAATGCAAAGGTAATCTTGGGGTCAATGTGGAGATTATTATTTTTGTTAATCTTGCTTCAGACTCTTGGAAATGCTCCGTTTCTTTGAAATTTCCACCTTCAAAGCCAAAAGATGATAGATTAGACATATGTAGTTCATTCACCTCCTTCTAAGACTTGACTGAGTAGCAATACGAGCATATAAACTTACAGGCTTCAAGACAAATCCCTGGATCTAGACAATGGTTATACACATGTTTATGACAAGTGAACTCATATCATGAACAGTGTGCGCATGTGTGTGTTTGTTTTTTCAGGAATAATCATCTTCCATCTCCACAACACAAAGCTATCAGGCAAAGAAGAGAAGTGATTTCTGAGGTGAAGTATAGGCAGTGGTGTCTGGTAAATGCTTTGTAACACTCATTCTAAAAAGAAATAGGGAGGAGAAGAAGGAGATGGAAAAAAAGAGGGGGGTTAGAGGAGATAGATTTTTTAGGTTTATTTATTTTAGTTTATACATTTGAGTGTTTTGTCTTCATGAACGTCTATGTATTACAAATGAAACTGGTGCTTGAGAAAGTCAGGAGAGAGCATTGAATTCCTTGGAACTGGAGCTGTGGACAGTTGTAAACCAGCAATAGGTGCTGGGAACAAGTGTTCTCATTCTCAGATGTATCTCTCCAGCTTCATGGAGAGAGATTTTGAAGGGAAAGAAAGAAATCTTTCATGTATAGCGCTTGCTGCTTTTTGTGGTGGAAATACACCACCATGGGCCATTTCAAACTAGCAACATGACAACCTTGAAGAAAGGGTTGAAAGGAAATGAGCCTCTTAGGGGCCAGTAAAACGGGTTCTGGTACTTTGAATAGGCAGAGTAGAGACAGAGGAGTTGGTTCTCGCTGGTAATTGTCCCTCAGTCAGTGCAAAGACCCTGAAGTTAAATAATCACAGGAGAGATGGGAGAGAAGAGAGACGACGAAGGAGAGGCAGGCAGAGCTATTTAGTCTTGGGAGACTAAACGGTTTCGGAACCATGGAACCCCAAACATCTAGGAATGAATTAAGAACAGTAAAAGGAACTTCTTAAGGACATTTATATGTGATTTTACTTTCTGGTACTTTTGTGTATAGGCATGTGTGTGTATTTGTATAAAATTTTTAATTACTTGAAAAATGATGAGAACTGTCTAAAGCAATAGTAATCAATATGCATTTTGAGAGCTTATTGTACACTAAGTGAAGGTACACAGGAGGAAATACATACTATGAGGGTGCAAAGGAAGAAATATGTACTATGAGTGAAGGTACACAAGAAGAAATATGTATTATGAAGATACACAGGAAGAAATATGTATTATGAAGGTACACAGGAAGAAATATGTATTATGAGTGTGCAGTTTGAAGGCAGACTTTGATGACTTAAAAATTATATTATAATTTTTTAGATAAACCACTAAAATACAATCAGGAAGAGAGAGGTATTATATATCTATATTATAAATAGCATAAGTGCCAGCTATGACTATATAGCATAAGTCAATAAGAGATTAAATGGTTACAAAAGAATCAATTCATCCCAAAGTAGCCAGAAATGGATAGAGGAGCAAAATATAAATGTCACAAATATTTTAAAAAATGGAAGACTTTTACCCAATCATTTTAATGATCAGATCAAATGTAAATGTGTTAAACTCTTCCACTAAAATAACAAAAATTAAAAAGTCTAAAGCCTCAGTGATAGGAGGTACACTTTAAGTGCTTAATAGTCACACACGACTAATGGCTACCACGCCAGACAGTACAAATGCAAACCCTTCTGTCATCACGGAAAATCCTGTTACACAGCACTTTGTAGAGAGCAACTAACTCAAAATGATGCGGGAGGTGGGGACTCTGCAGGATTAGAGTTCTTTAATGAGGATATATAGGTGCCAGGCCGCGTAAGTGGACAAATACTTTAAGATAATGTGAATGTTTAGGAAAAACAGAGAGCTCATCAGGGAAGTAAATGTAGCAATGGCATACCAAATTCTGCTGTAAATAGTGTCTGCGTGGGCAAAATTGTTGGAGCAGTGGTTCCCGGTCTGTTCTAAATTGGTGGGTAGCTATTATTGGGAACTGTGGCTAGGAAGAGGAGACATGAGCGGTAGTGACTGGAAAGAGCTAAGCTTCATCTACTGAAGCTGGGATTGCTATTTGTTATCAATAACCCAGAGATATCTGATTATTAAAAAACTGATGCGTGTTCTATCTGGGTAATAATCATGTAGACAATCACAGAATCTAATTGCTTCCCATGCCATTGTTCTTCGGTCATGATGTTTAAGAAACTAATGAGCCTCCTGGTAACTCACAGAGGCCCCATTCCATAGTGAAACCTGACATATGTGTTATATAACATGTATTAGAAGAAAAGGAAAAACATGAGAAATAAGGAGTACGAGGAAATGCTTCCCAAAGTAAGATGGAGGACCGACTAACATAGAGAGTGCACGCTGGGGCTTTGGTGTATGGGGAAGAAAGAGGGCAGGAAGTTGCTGTGTGACCAGGGGTCACATGGTCCTTAAGGTGGACCACAAGCCTCATCCACAGCCTGCTTTTTCCTACATGTAACAAACAGAACTTGCGCAAGCACAGCCTGCCACATACAAATGTGGGTGAGGCAGACTCTCTGTAAATGACTTATAAAGGGTCACGGGACTCCCGGTCCAGAGCAGCTGAGCGTGAGCCTTCTCTCAGCTCCGCAGCCCGCTCACATCTCCTGGTGTCTCCCTGAATAACTTGTCTCTCTTTCTGTTACTCTTTGTCCTCAGTCTGGCATGTTTAGTCTGGGATACTAGAACCTGGAAACTTCACTCATTCCTCCCAGAACCCAGATCCTCACCTGTAACATTACTATTATATGAGTGGCCTAGAGAGACATTCAGGGTTAGCTTTTATTCCCCCTCCCCACCTGGCTTCTATACTCCTTTGGAAGGTTTCCCCTGGGCAGAGGCACCCTGCCAGTAGGAGGGCCCTGGTGATCATCCTATACCCTGTCCAGGAGCCTTCACACACGAGGGGCTATCATCACCCTCTCCAGGGCTCCATTGCTTTTTCCTTCCTCCTGCCTATGCTAACATGTTGCAAAATTGTTTCCAGTCCCGAGCCACTGGGCAGAACACTACACCGGGCAGTTAACTGAATTGTCTGCTCAGGTGCCAAGATGCCACACCAGACGGCTTTATACCCTGATCAAGAGCTCAGGTGAGGCACCAGGAAAGATTCAAGCTTGCAGACATGACATAGCACACTGGTTGAGGCCACAGGCTTAACCTCTCTGGCAACTAATATTGCTGACCTCTGAACACAACCTGTGTAGACTGGTCCTCCCCTCTGCCTCCTCATCACTCCTTGTTGAATGGAGATTAAAGTTCAGTTTTACTGCAGAGGAAACTGTTGGTTAGAAGGTTAAGCCAATTGTTCCAGCTGATGGGAGCAGGACAAAGGACAAGAGGATTACACTGCTTCTCCCTTTCCTGCACATAGACAAGCTAGGCTTCCATTGGCCGTCTAGCAGTGTCTGAAGCTGTGTGCTTTCACAGGAGAGAGGGAACTCAGTCTCCTCAGTGTATTTTGCAATATACAAATATTCCCCAATAGCTGGGTGATGGAAGCAATCGCCATGGGAAAGCAGTATTTCAAAAAACTGTACTACAGGTTGTGAGGAAGGAAACTGGTTGTCTCTACTCATCCTAGTGAGTAGGAAAGACAGATTCAGAATGGCAAATCATTGACAGCCTACAGGTATCCTCCGAAGAATTGTGTCTTAATTAGGATAACTGAAAGTTTCTGGAAGCTGGAACTAGATTCCTTTCTTGCCCAGAGATGCCACTGTCCACTCTGTGACCTGAATCATGAGCATGGAAATCATTGTAGACACTGCAATCTCATGCTATTCTTACCTTTCTGTCCTCACCAGCCTCCTTCGTCCTTCATCCAACCTGCTCACCTGAATTCCAAGAGAGCTTGAAAATCTTTCCAGAGAACCAGAGCTATAAAAATGCACCTTAGAGGCCAGCTCAGTCTCTTGTGACTACAAGGTCATGTCCAGAAGTGCACTGAAGGGTCCTCCAACCCACGTCAGCATTGGCGTGCCACACTTAATCTGCTCCCAATAGACACTCTCCAAAGAACCTTTTGCTTTTCCATTTAAGCGTTAAACATGGTGCTCAAGTCACTCCTTTGATTATGCTCTTTATAGAATCTTAAATCCCACTGGCAATGAACAAGGGGTAAAGTTGAGGAGGAAAAGCAATGAGGAAGTGTTAGGTGGTCTCACTTCTCCATCTCTGCTCGCGTTTTTGCCAAGTGTGATGTTGCACATCTGTAATTCTAGCATTTAAGAAGTTGAAGCAGGATGATCATGGGCCTGATGCTAGTTTGCACAACATAGTGAGACTTTGTCTTGACAAAAGCAAAACGAAACAAACCATAAGCAACTTCCCCCAGTGAATAGGAGCTCCCGTTGCTAAACATTAAGAACGCCAACTTCTGCGTGCCGTTTCATTTACATTGCCTGGATTATTCTTAGTATAATAAAGCAGAATCTTCATTATTGCTCAAAATCTATTGTCTAGGCATATGACATTAGCATATATCTCCTTTCGTATTAGTGAAATGAGACACTTCTTCAGCTTCTGTTATATTATTTAATTTCCTTAGAAAACCATTAAAAGACAGAGAATATTCTTTGGCGTACCGTGAAAATGATTTAACTCTTTATACTCTCTCTTTCCACTATTAAATAGAAGTTACACTGTCTTTCCTTATCCAGCCCTCTTCTTTAGGGGAGATATAAAATCCCACTAAAAAATTGTATTGATGATCCATTGATTATCAGTAATACTTCTCCCACCCCTCCCCCAAGTTTTGAGGATTGAATCCAGGGCCTCACACAGGTGAAATAAGCATCCTACTATTGGCTTTATCCACAGCCCTGTCTGTGTGCCTAGAGAGGAGACCTGTTGCTTCTTTGTTGCAGTCTGTGCGCTTTCTGAAATTCCTGTTTGTTTTCTTGACTTAGTCAAAACCTACATCACTTTTGCTTTCATCCAGCAGCTGTACCAGAAATCACAGTGACATTTTTACATGCCACCCAACCACCCCATCTTACTGCACAGGAAGGGATGAAAATACAGATTTCAAGGGCTGGGTCCATTTTCTCCTTGGACTCATTTTTACATTTCACTTTAAGGGTGACGAACAACAGAAACATCTCTGTAGAGAGTGTGGATTTGGGACTGTGAAGCTTTTAGCCTTTGTTTTGAATGACTAAAACACCAAATATGCCCTTGACTTGTGTCTGATTCAATGGACCAGGAAGATCTGTTTCCCTGGGACAATGAGCAGCATGGTGAAGGCTGTGTGAGGAGGTCCAGACAAGGGCATTGGCCTTTCCACGACTAACTAGGAAACTCTAGGCAAATCTCTTCATTTTATCAATACGGGTTTGCTCATCGTTAAGATAGAATTGGGTTTAACCTTGAGTGTACCATGGTAATTATCACTAGATCGTCTACTGAGGCTTCTCTGAACACAAATAGTTCCAGCTCAGGCTATGACTGTTGGTTGCTCTTTCAGCTGCGCACAGGGGTCTAGGCACTGGGACAGGGACACAAGGATGTAAGCAGGTGTTAATAAGAATGGAGCAGGTGGTTAAAAGGTCATTTTAGAAACCAGACGCAAACTTGACAACCTTCACAGATTCATCCAAGGCTTCTTCGGGCCACAGAAATTGCATGTATGCATTAAATAGCCTAAAAGTATTGGTCCTGCTTAGGATTGGACCCCGAGCCCTCTTCTCGCCTCACTGTGCACACACTATCCCTGGACAATTAGTCCATACTCCTTTTGCTTTTTGTCTTTTCCTTTTTAAAAACAGTTCGTTAATTAGTTTTTAAAAAAGGATCTCATTGTATAGCCCAGGCTGGCCTCAAACTCATGATCTTTCTGTCTCAGCCTCCTGAGGGACGAGAGTAGAGATACGCTACTATGCCTGGTCATACTCATTTTATTTTATTTTTTTTGTTCACTCATCTGTGTCCTTTCTTCTGACTTCCAGAAAACAGACACTGTTTCTTGTCAGCTTTCAGCACAGTTCCTGGTCAGAATGGGCATGGGGTACATATTTATATGCATGGAGTCCGTATTTATACAGGAGCAACCAACATAAGCACATAGCCTGCCTACAAGGGCAGCTTCACCTTTCAAAGACTGCCTTCTTCTAGCCCCTGTCCCACAGCACCACCAAGGAACGCACTCTTTCAGAGATCTCTTGTATGTGTGGGCCACAGCAAACTGCTCACTGGCTCAGGGAGATAAATATTAGAACAGGTATTTTGTTTTCAGTGGCTTCACTTGCCAGTAATACACCAGTCATGGAGATAGCCTTGCAGTGTGATGTGTCCTGCAAGATTGTAGAGAATATATGTATTTCCGTGACCCGATTTCTTACACTAAATAATATTTGAGCCAGCTTGTGTCATGATTTTCTTTTATAGGTGAAAATGCCACATAATGCGAGTTAAGGCAACGGGAAACACTATTTCATTGCCCGGCCCCATAATCTATTAAGCCTGAGATATTTTTCAGGGAATTGCCTTAAATCCTTTGGTGGTTTAAAGTAGCTTCAAAAGGATTAGTGGCTTAGAGGTAATTGTTATTGCTAATATTTTATTTGAAATGTCCTGCTCAGCAAAGGTAATGTGACATTTTGCTCACTGGAAATGCTGTCTTTCCAGGAGAAAGGATGAGTCCAAAGGTCAGCGCCCAGGAGGGAGAGGAAGGGAAGGGTTTATGTGAGACAAAGGACAAGGCCTTCAAGTGAGGGGACCAGGACAAGTCAGCTGAGTTAGAGCCGCTTTCATGTAGACCTTAGGGACATAGAATTTTAATTGTATGGGAATTGCGAGATTAATCTCAACAGTTAATCAGCTCTAAAGAGATGTCTGAGTTTTACTTTTAAAACGAAAATTTGGTAAGGAGGGCGAACAATACTGTGGTCTTCTTTGTGTGTGTGCGTGCTTTTCCCCCGCGGAGGGGAAATGTTGGTGTTCTTCAGAGCCTGTCTTTGGCTCTCTGCAATGGATCTCAAATGGAGATTGGTTCAGAAATCCCTTGGGAGCAGTTGTTGCAGAAAACAGATTTCCTGGGCTCTACTTCCAAGAACTCTGATTCAGTAGTTCTGAGATATCACTGTGTTTTAACCAGAGAGCGTCAGGCATTTCTACACGGGGATTTCCTGGACCCGCAGACTCCTAGTGTCTAGCTTGTCCATCATACCATGTGTTCCTAATTCTATCTGTACCACAAAGGTATCTGACTTACGGATCCCTGTATCAAAATGATAGTCAAAATGTCGATGAGTTGAACACCTAAAAGATACTTCAGTCAACCTTTTGCAGGCCTTCCCTTCTCCTTGCCCACTGCGTTTCCAGTAGTGGCAGCTTCCATCATCACTGAGCCCTTCCTCATTTGAACCTCCACAACAGCTCGGTTCGGAGCCTCTTAGCATTGGTTCTCAGTCTGCTCTCTAGAGACAGAGAGGCCCTTTCAAAATGTGTGCTTGAGAGCGGTACCCTTCCCATACAGACACATCAGTGACTTCCCGTCATCTTCAAAGTTAGGATCCCAAACTGTCCCTTGGTTCCCTCGAGTGACCATTTGCCGGCTTGCCTCACAGCGCTTTCTGGCACTGTGTTTGAGCCGCACCTTCTTGACCTCTAGAGGACATTCACACTTAATTCCTGGCAAGGTATGGCATTTAGCTCTGATCCAGTATTTACTTCATTCCTTTCCTTTATTTCAGTGAGCATCTTGCATCAGATGACACCTTAAATTCTCTCCTCGTGATCTTCCCCTACCTAACTCTGGTTCCCTTACAATACGCCCTCTGACACGGGGTGCATTGTAGTTACTTTCCTAAATGCTCTATGAATGCCCGTCTTTCTCTCAGCCTGAAGGCCCACAAAAGAGCAGTTAGGTGCTCCTAATGGTAGCCACAGTGTCTCTTCCAGTGCTTATTGCATGGGAGAACTCAATAAATGCTCGTTGAATGGATGCCTACAGGCAGAATGAATGAATGTGTATTGTATAGAATTATCGCATTTTAACAGAGATCACAGACAGGAAAATCACAGTAGGTCTGGCATACACAGAAATTGGGGATGTCTGGCAGCTAAATTGGGTTGCTAAGGTCATTAGCTAGCTAATTAAGGCAGGTAGGACAACATAATTATAACTTATAAGCCCAACCTTTAAATGTACCCAAACTTTGTATTTAGGTATATAATTTTAAGCTTGAGTTGACTTTTTAGTGACAGATAGTTAAGACTTTTTGGAAAATAATAGTGATCCTGATTAATAAATTATTAGATTTCACTCAAATTAAGAATATTTAGAATAATAAATGCTCTTCTGATTAAGTAGAGTCTCATATTAAGTGTCAACTTTCTGGACCACTTCCCTCCAAGCTTCTGAACACAGCCTACTGTGGAGATCTACAAGGCTCGTGCACATCCCCCCAGTTCTCTGCTCAACTTTGACACTCGCTCTGGAGAGAGGTGCTACAAATGTTCTGAGCTGCTGGAACCTTTTGAATATGCAATCACTGGATGTATTTGTTAACCCAATTGGCACGTTAGGTCATCCAGACTCTATCACTGGGGTCTGTGATTTGCTTGTTACATCTTTATGGTGTTTTCCTCAAGGGACTCCAGAGAGTTTTTTAAATGACAATCACAAACTGGAGAGATGAAAGAAATAAGTTAAAAAATGCCTCCTAAATCAAGGCCCAAGAGAAAATAGGTGGGGAGTGTAACCGAAGGTGCAGGCCATGTCTGCAAAGTAAAAATCACAGGCAATGTTAACTCAGTTATAGCATATGTTCAAAGCCTGAATGCTTTGGATTTTGATTCTGATATTGCAAGACTCAACCTAAAGGACACAAGTAATTCTTTCAACATGTCTGCAACACGAAAAAGAATCTCAGTCCGCAAGTACTCGGAGGTCTGGAGGAGTGCCTGGCTTCTTGTCTCAGCATCCATTTCATTTGCAAAGAATGAGGAAAAACTTGCACCCAACATTTGCTGTGTGCATGTGTCTTCACCGCATTAGAGACTTTCACAGAGACTTAAGATGACAAACTGTTCAATCAGTATAAATACACTGAAATGCTCTCTGAAGAACCAGGCAAACACAGGAATAAAGGAAGACTGACACTCAGTATTCAGTAAAAAATGACAAGAAAGCTTCCCATTGACAATTTCTACTTACACACCATAGGGCTTCAAGTACTTTTGTTATCCACTCACAAGAAAAGATCAGACATGGCACAAATGTTAAAGATTATCTATAATGTGAATACATAGGCCCAAACCACCAGGGAAAAGAAATTTTTAGGAAACAGAGATCACATATAATTTGAAAACCTGAAGAAATATGGCATCTCTTCAGAGAGATAAAATAAAATATTGTACCTATGAAACAAGAATAGCATGACCCAAAAAAAGAAAGCATCGAAAACAAAAAGAATTCCTGAAATGAAAACAGCAACAACAAATGAGAGTAGAAATAAAAAAACTAATCAGGAGGCTAAGAAATAAAATTAAGTCTCCTACAGATACTTGTAAAAATAAATATGAGGAAGGCAGGAGATATGTGCCAAGACCAGATAAACAATTTAAGTAGACCTATAGCCCTTAAGTAAATAGAACTGGTAATTAAATGTCTTCCAACCAAAACAAACAGACAAACAAAGCCTAGGGGAAGATGGTTTCAGCACAGAATTCTACCATAATTTCAAAGAAGAATTAATACCAATACTCTTCAAATTGATCTGCATAATAGAAACAGAAGGAATAGGGCCAAATTCTTTTTCCGAGGCCACAGTTACCTGGTGTGGGAAGTCCTTCTGTGTATGTGTTACTTTCATTGATTAATGAATAAAAAAACTGCTTTGGCCTGTGATAGGGCAGAATAGAACTAGGCAGGAAAACTAAACTGAATTCTGGGAAAAAGTAGGTGGAGTCAATGAGAAGCCATGTAGCCCCCTCCAGAGACAGACTCACCAGAACCTTGCTGGTAAGCCATAGCCACTTGGTGATACAGATTAAATTAAAAAAACCAGGATCTGATGCATCCAAGAAACACATGATAGCATCAAGGATGGATATCATTTCAAATTAAAAGGATGGAAAGAGAGATTTCAAGCAAATAGACCTAAGTAGCAAGCTGGTGTAGCCATTTTAATATCAGAAAACAAACCCCAAATCATAACTAATTAGAAGAGATAAAGATACTACATACTTATCAAAGAAAAAAATCTACCAAGAGGATGCTAAAATTCAAAATAGCTATTCACTAAACTCAAAGATATCCAAATTCCTAAAAGAAAAACTACTAAAGCTAAAATATTAACCCTCACCGAGTGATAGTGGGTGACTTCAAATACCCCATTCTCACCAATAGGCAGGTTATCCAGACAAAAACTAAACAGGAAAATACTGGAGCTAACCAATGTCATAAACCAAAGGGACTATATTTATAGACTATTTCACCCAAACTCAGCAACACATGGAACTTTCTCCAAAACTGACTGCATACTTGGACAAAAAGCAAATTTCAACAGATACAAGAAAATTGAAATAATATTCTGATTCCTATCTGAGCACTATATTAACAACAACAGAAACAACAGAAAGCTTACAAACTCATGGAAACTCGAGCAACTTACTACTTACTAAAGGAAATATGAGTAAAGGCAGAAATTAAGAGAGGAATTAAAAACTTCTTTAACTGAATGAAAATGAAAATAAAATGTACCCAAACTTATGAGACACAATAACAGCAGTTCTAAGAGAAAATTTCATAGCACTAAGTGCCTACATTAGAAAATAAAAGGAAAGATTTCATATTAATAACTTAATGGCATATCTGAAAGCTCTACCACAACAACAACAAAAAAGAAATCACACCCAAAAGAAGTAGATAGAAAGAAATAATCAAACACAGGGCTGAAATTAATGAAATATAAATAAAAATGACACAGATAAATAAAAATAAATAAAACAAAAAGTTGGTTCTTGAGAAAATCAGTAAGATTGGCAAAGCCTTAGCCAAATTAAAAGGTAGGGAGAGAAGATCCAAATTAACAAAATTAGAGATGAAAGAGGGGATATAACAACAGACACTGATGACATCAAGAGAATCATAAGAACATACTTTAAAACCTATACTCTACCAAATTGGAAAATCTAAAATAAGTGAATAATTTTTTGATATATACCACCTCCCAAAGTTAAATCAAGAACAGATACACAATTTAAACAGACCTGTAACCTCTAGTGAAATAGAAGCAGTAATTATAAGTCTTCCAACCAAAAAAACAAAAACAAAAACAAAAACAAAACAAAACAAAACAAAACAAAACCCCAGGGACAGGTGATTTTAGCACAGAATTCTACCAGATTTTCAAGGAAGAATTAATGTCAATATTTCTCAATTATTATACAAAATAGAAGCAGGACAAGCATTGTCTAATTCTTTTTTATGAGACCCCAGTTGCTTTGATACCTAAATTACATAAAATCCTATGAAGGAAAGGAAATTACAGACCATTTTCCCTTATGAACTAAAGTGCAAAAATTCACATTAAATACTTGCAAACAAAATCCAAGAACACAACAAAAAGATCATTCTCCATGATCAAGTAGATTCAAGTAGAAATGCAGGGATAGTTGAACATTTGTGGCTCAGTAGATATAATCCACCCTATAAACAGACTGACAGACAAAAACTCCATTTGGTGCAGAAAGAGCCTTTGGCAAAATTCAACCGCCTTCATGATGAAAATCCTAAAGAGAGTAGAAATACAAAACACACTTCAACATAATAAAGGCAATTTACAGCAAGCTCATAGCCAGCATCAATTTAAATGATGAGGAACCCAAAGAAATGATTAGGGACCATTAAAAGAAATCCCACACTAGCTCAGAATTGAGTATAATAGAGGGTTATTTATTTAGGAGTAGACCCACAGATCACAATCCTCTGCTAGAGCGGGGGAGCAGCAACTGAATCCAACAGTCAGGAAAGAGGCCGGACATGTGCTTTTCACCAGCGTATATAGTATAAGAGGCCACACCCAAGTGGTCGGGTAACTTAAAGGCTACTGGTGGTAGGAATTCCTATAGCACCTCCCCCTTTTGTTTAAATAAGGAAGTCTAAGCTTAATACAGAGTTATATACAATAAAAACAAATATCAGGTATAAAAATTAGAATTACAACCAGCATAAACAATATCAAGCAAGAAACACATAATAAATGTTTCAATAATTATTCTATCCCAATGAGTTTAAGTCTTGTATAATAAATAACTTGGCCAACTTATGAGAGGAAAGTACACTACAACTATCTAGTCTTCAACCCCATTGAAGACCCAAGATGGGAAATAATATTACTTGAGTAAGCATGAAGTGCAATTAAGCAACTTCCAAAATGTGCAACAAATGACAGAGACAACTGGCTACCTGGGCAATCACCCAAAGTCTCATTTGTAACATTGGAGCAACAAACTTTGGCTAAGGCCTAGAGTAACTGACAGACCATTTTCAGAGACAGGAAAATTTTCAAAACTATCTTACCCTGTCCTGGTAAGATCTGACAGTCTTTTTTCTTGTATCCTGCTTGTCCTGTCAGGACATTGTGCATTTTGTCAGTGGTCAATGTATGGGCAGTTCCTTGCCTAAAGGCCAGTTTTGTTAAGAAGAAAACAAGCTCCCAGTGAAGTGTTTTCAGTGCTCAATATTCTCTCGGGAATAGATCAGTTCTGCCAGGAACAATTGTGTCTCACATCAACAGAACCCTAAGTTATTTAAATGCCATATTCTACAGCTCTTTGAAGTGGTTGAAGACTACCTATCTATGCAGAATATAATCTCTATGTATCTAAAGAACCTGATTAGTACAATATGACAAAATAACTTTGCCTAGGTATGCAAATGTTGTGGATGAAAATAAGAGCATATTCAATATAATTTAAGCTTGTATCAATATACAAGAATCTATACCCATGTAAATTACCTATAAATAATAGCTCACAAGTATTCACTCTATTACTCACTATTCTTATTAGTGTAAGCTCACACTAATCTACTATCCCATTCAATTTTCTTTTGTTTTTTCAAAGAGATCCCTGAGCCTACATAATTTCCCCCAACCCCATACCAATTATAATAAACCCTTAAATGATGCTCCTAACCCTGAGAACAAACTTTGTCAGGAGAGAAGGTGTCATCTTCTAGAATTACTTCCAGCTGACACAAGGGCCATGTTCTTTCTATGGGATCCTGTGAAAGTAAAATGATAGTTAAGTTCAAAGATTACTGCCTGCTGTAATTGCAAATAGTCTCTGAGTGTTTGGTAGGGTTTTTCTGAGGTTCCTATTTGGAGTTCTGGCCAGAATGTTGTAAAAAAGTGCACCATTTCAGCTAACCAAGTTGGAACCATCTTGAGAAGCTGATACCCAAAACAGGTCTTATAGTAGCACTATCAGCATCATGACGTCATATCAACCAGATGGAGCTGTTGTTGTGGGGCCCCATCTTCTTCTTAGAAACTTAAAAGATTACTGCAGAAAAATTCATTGTTTATTGTGGAAAACTTAAACATTATTTATATAGACATAAACAGACATATATATTCAATGAAAGATATGATAGAGACAAAAATGGATATGGAGAAAAGTATTTTTTTTCTAAATTCTTTCTTCTTTCTGTTCCATACCAGACAGCTCTTGACATGAGACAGAAACTGAATTTTTCTTTTAACAACATGCTTGGATTTAGAGAAGGATAGAGCTGTTGTCCAACTCCAAAGCCAGCTCTATAGATTCATATATATATATATATATATATATATATATATATATATTTAAATGTATATGTTTTTATCACCTGTCCTTATCAAGTCATATTCCTTTTTCTTGATGTTCGTTATTGGATAGTTATTTTTCCTTCTGTCAGCATCCAAACATCCAGGGCCTCTTGAATTTTTGAAGATGTATACTTTCCTGTTAAGACAAGAACAGAACCCTGCCCCAACCCTATATGGTTTCCTTACCACCTGTATAGTTGTCACCATTGTGGGTGTACTGTCATTTCTCTTTCTCCAGAGATTTCTCTTTTTCAAAGCGGATGGTATCCAAAGTTTTTCTTCTCCTGTGGAAACAAGAGCAAAACCCCTTCTCCAATGAAGCACATCTTCTGGCTTCCATTATGAGGTCATCCTTGAAATACGCTGGTTGATTTGATTCAGAAGACTTTTCTATTATCCAGTGTCTCTCTGCTGCTGTTGTCTCTTTCTCATTGGTGTTAAGAAAATTCAAGGTGAATAAAGCATTATGTAATCTATTTCTGGGGGTATTTTCCATCTCTTTCTGTTTGTTCAGCATATCCTTTATAGTTTGAATTGATCTTTCTATAACTGCCTGACCTGTAGGATTATGTGGTATACCTGTAATATGCTTTATATTATAATAAGCAAAAAACTATTTCATTTTCTTAGAGACATATGCTGGATCATTATCTTTCTTTATTTGTGCAGGTATAACCATGATGGCCATAACTTCTAATAAATGTGTGATTACTAAATCAGATTTTTCTGAGCTTAAAGCAGTTGCCCACTGAAAACCTGAATAAGTGTCAGTGGTGTGGTGTACATATTTTAATTTTCCAAATTCTGTAAAGTGGAATACATCCATCTGCCAGATTTCATTCCTTTGAGTAGCCTTTCTGTTAGTCCCTACAGGTAGTGGTGTTATAGAAAGAACAAGTAGAACATCTTTTTATAATGTCCTTAGCTTGTTGCCAATTCCCTTAGCACCATGAGAATAGCATATAATTTTGCCTTTTGGACAGAATTATATGGGCTTTGTTCTGCCTTACTTGAATCTTCTGATTTGTAACCTGTCTTTCCTGATTTAATTGTATCAGTATAGAATGCACAGGCTCTAGTTATCGGTGTGTCCCATACAATGCAGGGAAGGATCCAAGTAGTTCTCTTTATAAGGTTAATTCTATCACTTTTGGGATAATTGCTAATAATCTCTCCAAAAAAAAATTAGCACAAGTTCTTTGCTAAGGTTCATTGTCTTCCCATAATTTTTTAACTTCATCAGAAGTAAAAAGGCACTATAATATCTGCTGGGTCTATACCTACCAGTTGACGAAATCTCAATTTCCCTTTTATAATTAATTCAGAGAATTTTTCCATATAAGTTTTTATTTTTTTACTTGGTTTATGTGGTAGAAAGATCCATTCTAAGATAGTATCTTATCTTTGCATGTGGAATATATACACATTAGAGTACCACTCAGCGGTGAAAAAACAATGACATTTTGAATTTTGCATGCAAATGGGTGGAAATAGAAAACACTATCCTGAGTGAGGTAACCCAGACCCCAAAAGATGAATATCAACCTTCATCTGGAGATGGATGGAAATAGAGACAGAGACCCACATTGGAGCACTGGACTGAGCTCCCAAGGTCCAAATGAGGAGCAGAAGGAGGGAGAACATGAGCAAGGAAGTCAGGACCGCGAGGGGTGTGCCCACCCACTGAGACGGTGGGACTGATCTAATGGGAGCTCACCAAGACCAGCTGGACTGGGACTGATGGAGCTTGTGATCAAACCAGACTCTCTGATGTGGCTGACAATGAGGGCTGACTGAGAAGACAAGGGCAATGGCACTGGATTTTGATTCTACTGCATGGATGGGCTTTGTGGGAGCCTAGTCTGTTTGGATGCTCACCTTCCTAGACCTGGATGGAAGGGGGAGGACCTTGGACTTCCCACAGGGCAGGGAACCCTTACTGCTCTTTGGACTGAAGAGGGAGGGGGAGAGGGAGTGGGGGGGAGAAGGAGCGAAAATGGAGGAGGTGGAAATTTTTAATAAAAAAATAAAATAAATAAAAAATAAACAAAAAGAAAAAAGAAAAAAAGAAAAAAACATCTGAACAATGAAAAAAAATTCTTTAGAAGGGAAACTAAATTCTGAGTAGAGAACCTGACCTTATTTAGATGTCCTATTTCAATAAAGTGTATTAAAATGACCAGTAGTAAAATTGGAACATATATTTAGTTCCTCCACTTAGGAAGGAGAAAAAGATCTCCTGAGCAAATTGGAAGCTTGGGGGCGGGGGGCGGGTGCAAGGGGAGAGGAGAGGAAGGGAGGGGAGTGGAAAAAACATGTTTAGCTCAATAAAAACAATAAAAAATTCTGGTTTGTAAAATAAATTTGAGCACATAATAAAAACATAATTTATTATTAACTAAATGAAGATTCCTAATTTAAAAGAGAGAAAGGGAAAATAAACCACTTTTCAAAGCAAGCTAGGAACCAAATTGACATCAGCTTTCTCAGTAACCACCCTGGAAATCAGCAGAAAATGGAGAAATAGCTTTCAAAGTACTGAGGAAAATTATCTTAAAGCCTAAAATTCTATAAGCTAGCAAGCCGCTGATTTAGGCTAACGGTGAGATCATGGATTTTGGAGTGTGTAAGGTATTGGTTTTCTTCATATGCATCAATGTTTCTAGGAAGTCAATGGAGAAAGTCACAGTACTGCAACAAGGAGGTGAAGGAAGGGGCAAGACATCGGATGCAGAAGGTCACCTCAAGTGGGTGCCAAAAGAAGGCTCTCCGACCCCCATAAGGCAGCATTCTAGGGAGAAGTAAGTTCCAAGAGTAAAGGTGGGAACTAAAGCTGGCACAGGCCAGGATAGCTAGGCACTGGTGTCCCAAAGGAAATTAAGTTGATAACCCACCTGCCATTTGCATCATTTTAGAACGATCTATATTCTTAGGGAAAGAGCACAGCTGACTTAGTGGGAAGTACATGAAACACTAAGCAGTCACACAGAGATGTGCACACATAAGTAGAGATATTAATCCCCTTGATGTTAGAATGTTATTTTAAAAAAGGAAAAGAAAAAAAACCAAGGCTTAGACAAAGCCTGTTTAAATCTGAAACATCTTTAATAAAATCCTTATTTTGGTGTTGTGGGTATGTGCACTCGTGCCATGGCTCACGTGGGGAGGTCGGGGGACACCTTGTGGAAGTCAGTTCCCCCCTTCCACCATGCAAAGCCCAGGGATCAAGTTCAGGTGTTTGCACTTGTCAGCAGGAGCCTTTACCCACCCAGCATCTTATTAACCCTCAGAAAATTTAAAGTTATAATAATGGGACTATTGAAATTGCTCAGCTGACCCTGGGGTTGGAAAGCACAAGAGCTCTTGGCTAAGTGGGGAGGATGAGAGACAGAGGGAAGTGTATGGAAAGTGACAAAAAACTAGCCAAGCAGTGGTGGCACACACCTTTAATCCCAGCACTCGAGAGACAGAGGCAGGCAGATCTCTGTGAGTTTGAGGCCAGCCTGATCTACAGAGCTAATTTCAGGACAGGCTCCAAAGCTATACAGAGAAACCCTGTCTCAAACAAACAAAAAACAATGAAAAATAGAGTGTCAAAAATCAATTAAGGATGTATTAACACATTTGGGGGCCAACAGACGAAAAAATTAAAATAATGGTTATGACAAATATTTTGTAGTAACGTACCTTTTATTGTATGTGTGTGTCTTTCATGAAAGGTGAGGGCCAAGTTAACCTCTAAGAGCACTTGGGAAACATCAAGAAAGTGAGGATGCTGCTGGCTGCAAAGGGATCAAGGCTGCTGACTTTGTGTGCCCATGGACCACCTTCCTCTGTTAGCTCCCAATTAGGCGAGTCTCCGGGGGCTTGCCTCTAAATCATCTTTATGACTCAGGGTGCTTTAATAATTCTGAGATCTTAATCATGGCAGAGGCACTTCATCACCAGGGAATGGATGCCTAGGACTCCCGTGATGAAAAGTAATTGGTATGCCCACTGTTGAGCACCCGCCCCCATCTACTGAGAAGTAGAACTTAAAGCTGCACACATGTTACATGTATTACAGGGCCTTTGAAACAGGAAGAATGGAGCTCTGGTCTCACCACAGTTACCTTTGCTAACATTGTGCTCTTGGCCATTTATCGCTTAGCCCTCCACAGCCTACACTCAGGCAGGAAGCAGATTGAGCTATTTGTAAACTCCATTAATTACAAATATACAAACCCCATCTTCCTTCACCATCCTTTTCCCAAAAGGCAAACTGATTTTCTCTTTTCTGAAGCCTACATAGATTAAGCTTCCCAAGCAATATTAGCATTTAGAATACACACCACCTCAAATGATCACTGACCTTACCATGCAAAGCAGCACATATTACTGATTTTTTAATAACAGCTTTGGCTTTCCTAAGGTCCCTCCAGAGACTTCAAGAGAAAACAGTGAAAGCAAGGAAAACTTATTTTATTTTTAAGGAGACTCTAAGCACATTTTTTTTTAAATCAAAGGGTCCCTGAATATTGTTGCCCCGTAGTTTTATGAGTGGACTTTGCTACGGTCATCTTCACTAACTACCCCATCCTCTGCTCCTGACTTGCGACATTCCTGCAAATGGCATTCTGCAAACACCCATGACATGTCAAACAGCTACTGATGAAGATGTGCCGGCAAATGGGTTAAGAGGAGGTGTATTCTCAACTTCTTCCACCTTTCCCTGCCGTCAGTGTCCACCTGTCTAGTGTGCCTGTGGCTGCGGATTTATTTATTACACAGGACCACAAAAAGGAGGAATAGGGGTAGGAAGAGGAGGAGAATGAAGAGAGGGAAGGTCAGTAGCAGGTTGTAGATCTTGAAATGAATAATCTCTTTTATGCCTAGCATTAATGTGTCCAGAGGAGGTAAGGGTAAAGACCATGCTTCTTAGCAGATCTGAGGCATTAACATTAGGTAACCTAGGTACTGACTTTATTGGCCAGGCAAAGAATCCTTGAATAACTCAATCTTATTATAAATTAGTAACAACCTATTTTGGTTTCCAATAAGACACGAGTTTTATTGCTAATACTGTTTTCCTCCATCATCTTTTCATAATGCATGTTTTAGAGACATACAACCAGTCATTCACCCCTCACTAATGCCTCATCCAGGCTGATGGTGTAGATGGTACATTACATCATCTAGGGATGTGGGACCTAAGACCAGAATTCAGTAATGGGAATACACTTCGGATTGTCTTTTCTGGGGGTTGGAGTGACATGTTTTCCCTAAGCACAAGCACTTTTGAAAGCGTTTGTCTGAGGAGGACTATTTATGTTCACCCATGTTTATTATCCTACCACACACTGCAGAGATATCCTGCATGATCCTTTTAACTATTCTGTCTTCTTACCCTCATGAATAGACTTGTGATTTGATGAAGTGTATTCTCTTCCTGTTCTCACAAACTTCTGAGGAGGATTGTGATCACTTTATGTCAATAGTAACAACTCTGATTCATGTCATGATTGTTTTGAGAAAGCTTGCCGGTAGTCTCAAGTTCCCAACAAAAACCCAAAAGAATCTTTTGGTTATTGCTGTTGCCTGAGAGCCCAGTAATTTCTTCTGGTCCAGTAATTTCTTGTAGGATATAAATGGAGAGGCCTATAATTTTAGTTGAGGTTCCAGAAGGTTCATTAATTTCTACTTAGTAGATATTTTATTGTATACTTCTTGTGTTAGTGGTATTTGGGACGGGGCTGAAAGCAAACAAACAAAAAAGATAAAGAATGTGCCTTCAATAAGTTTAGGTGAAGGGACCAAAAGCTCAGAAAACAAACCAGTAAACGCAGGAGGTAACATCGGATCGTGATGGGTTTTATGCCAACATTTGAATAAAGAGGCTTGAAAAAAACTTACCCTAAGTAGCAACCCTCTTGGGGAAATTGGCAGTTCCATTTGGATGTAAGCTCGGCAGCTTCGGGGATGCATCACTGCGATATGATTGCAAGGTTGTCTCAGAAGTATGTCAGAATATGAGAATGAAAAACTAAGGAGAAATAGCTTTTCAAATCATTACTGGATTTCTTTCTTTCTTTTTTTTTCATTCTTGTGTGATGGATTTTCTTTTCTTCTCTGTCCTCGTGACTCTGGTAATTACAGCAATTCCTGAATCTGTATGTACTGTGCAGTCTTTGAGTTTGTAGTGCTACTGACATTATCAGAATGTATTTCTGAGTAAATAATGTCAAATACTTTTCTGATTTCTTAAGTGTAATTTCCAGAAACATCCTCAGTTTTGTTCCCCTGTGGCAATACATCTGTCATATATAACTTCTTGTAAATGTATCTTTCCTGTGAAATTAGGAAGCACTGTGCCAAAAACAGATGTAGATATACTTAAAAATGAAGTAGCAGGTGTTTGGGGCCAAACTTTGGAAGGATGATTGCAGTCATTCTATGGATAAATGGCAAGAAGGTAGGTGGAGTTTTCTATCAAAAAAAAAAAAGAAACATTAAGCAACAATTTTTTTTTTTTAGGTAGTCTAAAGTGTGGACTGTGACAATATCTAGGAAGAGCTATTTGATGCTAAAATTTACAGTGTTATGATTTGCCTTTGAGAGAAAATACGGGTTAGAAAATCTGTCTATTTCTATTAGATAAAAATTGGGAAAGCACACATTGCTTTTAATGGCTCAAAGTCTTGTTCAAGGTTATATATCCACTTAATAGACATACGTATTAGTAAATATCATATTTTCTTTTATTTATAGTTCAGTCCCATGGGGGAAAGGGGCAGAATGGCATGATAAGGTGAGCACTTTTTCTCCAGGTGGTGGGTTTTGATGCCAAGGAAGGCATAGCTGGACTGTGTAGCCACAAACCCAGCGGTGACTATTTTCCTAGGGAATAAAACAAATCCTCAAGAAAAAACTGAGAAGCTTGCAATCCCCTTTTACAAAGCAACGTCAACAATCAGATCTCTATTTTCACACCACGCAGAGTTCATGTAAACTATCAAATGACTTGTTTATAGAGAACGCGTTAATTGCCACATTATTCTTTTTTCATTCATTCTTCACTTCTTATGGGATATTTCTGAATGACTTGTTGAAACGGCCACATTAAATAGGTGGGGGACTTTATACACACGTTCCATAGATATCTCCTTGCTCTTCACAACTGGGTCTTTTATCTTTATAGATGGTCAGCCGTTCTTACAAAGCCAACCTAACATTCTTGCAATTGCTGTAGAGGCATGCTTTTTCTAACAGTAATTAGCAACCCTACAAAGAAGAACATGGTTAATTTCTCTGGCAACATAACTTGCATTTATTTAATGAATTTGAGGATTAACTTTAAATTGTTTCTGTAATAATTGTTTAGTATTCACCACCAATCTGCACTGGTCAGTTCACTCTCTGGGGAATTCCATATCTGTCTTGTATATTCAGTTCATCTTTTTGCAGCTATATTGGCCAACTTTCAAATTTCTCTACAGTATGCCTGCTTGGTTATATAGAGAAAGCAGCTACTCTCTGGAGGGCTAATGCCTCATCTCCACCAATCACGATGCAGTTCATGATTCATTAGGTGTGCTGGCTAGATTATTTAACTTAATTCAATATAAATTATTTAATTCCTCCAGCCTTCCTGGTGTTCAATATGAATGAAACAATTATTCCTGGACAAAATCATCCAAATAACACCACACAGTTTTACCAAATCCCAAGGTAGTCATTAAATCCCAGCTAGCCACTGCTTTACATAAAGTTTGCATGCTGAGTTTTTGAGGGAATAATATTCCTAAAATTGTTTGAATTCAGTAAGATTACGCTATTCTATATTTAATGAGAGAACATCCCAATTACATAGCAACATGAGACATCATAAAATATTTCTAGGTAGCAACTTTGCCCTGGTTTTGTTGTCTATTCTTGTCCACGGGGAAAAGGAAGAACTCTGTTTTTTTTTTGTTTTGTTTTGTTGTTTTATATGTCAGGATTGTGGCTGGGAACTGTTCCAAGAGGCTAATTCCGGTTCTTGCTCTCATGTCTAACTGGTCAATGGCTGGTGAACCAAGGGGGCATGGCTGGTGAACCAAGGGGGCATGGCTGGTGTTAGTGTTATAACCTGAGGTGATCACTTAAAATGAGGAAGGGTTTGCTTTATTTTTTTAAGTTTTTTTATTTGTTAATTAATTTTTTTTTTTTTTTTTTGGTTTTTCGAGACAGGGTTTCTCTGTGGCTTTGGAGCCTGTCCTGGAACTAGCTCTGTAGACCAGGCTGGTCTCGAACTCACAGAGATCCGCCTGCCTCTGCCTCCCGAGTGCTGGGATTAAAGGCGTGCGCCACCATCGCCCGGCTGTTAATTAATTTTTAAAACTATCTTTTTGCATTTTGGTATCAACCTCAGTTCCCATTCCCTCCCCTCTTCCCACTCCTTCCATCTTCCCCCCATCCCACTCCTCATACGCTCCTCAGAGAGGGTAAGGCTTCCCATGGGGAGTCAATAAATTCCAGCACATTGCTTTGAGGCAGGGCAAAGGCCCTCCCCATTATGTCTAGGCTGAGGAAGGCATTGCTCCAGAGAGAACGGGTTCCAAAAAGTCAATACAAGCAGTAGGGATGAATCCTGGTCACACTGCCAGTGTCCCCACAGTCTGCCCCAGCCATACAGCTGTCACCCACATTCAAAGGACCTAGTTTGGTCCATACGCTGGTTCCCTCACTGTCACAGTAAATAAGACAAAAAGGTCGACTGTTGAAAGGGAAAAGATCTTCGCCAACCCCATACCAGAGAGAGGACTGATCTCCAAAATATGTAAAGAACTCTAGAAGTTAGACTTCAAAATACCAAATAATCCAATTAAAAATGGGGTACAGATCTAAACAGAGAATTCTCAACAGAAGAATCTCTAATGGCCAAAAGACACTTAAGAAAGTGTTCAACTTTTTAGCCATTGGGGAAATGCAAATCAAAATGGTTCTGAGATACCATCTTACACCAGTCAGAATGGCTAAGATCAAAAACACCAACTCTACCTTATGCTGGAGAGGATGCAGAGTAATGGAAGCACTCCTTCATTGCTGGTAGAAATGCAAACTTGTACAACCACTTTGGAAGTCAGTATTGCTGGTTTCTCAGAAAATTGGGAACCAATCTACCTCAAGCCCGAGAAATACCACTCTTGGGCATATACCTAAAGGATGCTCAGTCATACTACAAGGACATTTGTTCAACTGTGTCCATAGCAGCATTATTCATAATAGCCAGAATCTGGAAACAACCTAGATGCCCTTCAGCTGAAGAATGGATAAAGAAAATGTGGTACATTTACACAATGGAATGCTACTCAGTGGTAAAAGAAAACAATGATATCTTGAAATTTGTATGCAAATGGATGGAACTAGAAAAAAAATCCTGAGTGAAGTAACCCAGACCCAGAAAGATGAGCATGATATAGCTTCACTCATAAGTGGATATTAACTGTAGAACAAAGGATAATGAGCCTGTAGTCTATCACCCCAGAGAAGCTAAGTAGCAAGGAGAATTCTAAGAGAAGCATATACAGATCTCCTTGGGAACAGGAAATAGACAAGATCTCCTGAGAAAATTGGAAGCATGGGAGTAGGGGTAGGAGGAAGGGGAAGGAGAGGAGGAGGGGAGAAGGGGATGGGAAAAAAGAATTTGAAGGAATGGGAGGGTCGAAATGGGGGAAGAACAGAAACAGAGCGAGGAAAGAGATTATCTTGATTGAGGGAGCCATTATGGCGCTAGCAAGAAACCTGACACTAGAGAAATTCCCAGAAATCTACAAGGATGACCCTAGATAAGACCCTAAGCAATAGTGGAGAGGTCCCTTAACTGGCCTTGCCCTGTAGTCAGATTGATGATTACCTTAAATGTCATCATAGAACCTTCATCCAGCAATTGATGTAAGTCATATGACATACGTCTGTGTACGTGGTCTCTGTTGTCGATTGGGTTCCATGGAAACAAGTCTTTGAGACATAGAATTGTAGGATTTCTTTGGTTAGGGTTGATAGAAAAGCTCCAGTGTCAAGCCACTGCAGCTGAGGACCAGTCAGTGCTACAGAACACTGTGGAACTGGCGTGGCCTTCACAGGTGACCTGAACTGAGACAAAAGGTGTGTGCCTTTGTACCTCTGTCCCAGCCACTCATCAGTTGAGGGCTCATTCCAGGACAGACACGGCCTGCAGGCCAAGGTAATTTTAGTAATCTTGCAGTCGTGTGAGTAGCTCTGCACTAGGAGGATATCTGGGAGGCACCATCAACCTTCTATCATCTTCCTATAGAAAAACTGGGTGAGGGATATGAAAGAAACAAGACCAGGAGGCACAGCAGCATTTTCTTGACACAGCGTCTCCATTCTGTTCTTGACAGAAAGCTCAGCTCCAATCTGTAGAAACACGTTGTCTTCTCTGCCCCTTTCTTGCTCTCCTCCCTTTGGAAGGTACAAGGCAAGGGAGGCGGTGAGGTAGACCCTAGGGAATTCTGACTGTGGAGAAGCAGGAACTGGGTAGTATAATTCCTGGGAGATCAAACCTAAAACATGGGAGGTAGAATTGCTGAAGTCTACTTAGAGACCTGGGAATGAATCAGCGCCTGCGAGAGGAGGAATCAGGAAGAAGAGATTCAGTTTAAGTGGGATCTAAGTCATAGACAATGCAATGGCTTGTTTCTTTCACCCATTATTTCTTTTTTTTATTTCATTAAGATTTATTTATTTTTGGAATATATACAAGTATTTTTTTCCAAAAATATATTATGAACTAATTCCATTCCCAACTCCTCTTAGAACATTACCATGTTTCTATCACTAAATTCCACAATCTTTGTTTCTCTTTATAGAAAGAAAACAAATAGACTAAAAGAAAAAAAGTCACCAGATACTAATAGCTAAAACCTTCTGGAAAAGCAAATATTAATTTCTTTTACATGAAAAACGATTAGAAATTCTCCTAAGTTAGGAGTTTTGGGAATTTCCATCACATTATTCTCATCATGCCATCACCTATTAAATCAGCTTTGTAACCAAGAAGACCAAATGTCTCAGGTTGTGATTCTGTTTTTAAATTAAGAGATTAGGCCTTGGTATTATGTCCACAGGGTCTGCACAGGTCTCCAGAATATATATTTCCTCAAACAGGGTGAGAATTTGGACCTCATCATTCTGTTGCCTGATACAGGTCTCATCTACCTGCTTCTTCCCCATCTGGACTAGGTACTTATGTAAAAAATAATATCCAAGCCTCATGGATATACAAAACATGTGGGTTATTTCTTGCTGAAGTCAGAAAGGGGTCCTGGGGTACCCTCCTTGACACTTCTCTAGCTAGCTGCACTCTATCGCCACCTTCAATCTCCAGAGATATTTTACAGCATCCAGGGTAAGGCTGAGCTGATCTTTATATCCAAGTATTTTCCTCTCCACCAACCTTAGCTTCATCGTATACATGCTGTACATTTGTCTCTCTAGGATTCTTTCTTCCATTCATTGACTCATAGCCATTAATTCATCCACCCATTTACTGAACTGCTGTGAACTGCTGACTCTGCTCAGAACGCCCCAATTCATCACTGAGTAACATGAACTTCTGACGCTTGTTCTGCTTCCCTTCTGGTTCCTGTCTGTTGCCAGACTTTCACCTTAGCTGACCCCCATCTTTGTTGTCTCTCTCTCTATATATATTGGTTTTGGTTGGGGCCAGTTTCTGGCTAAAAGTCACTTATCCTCATGTGACAATCCTGGCTTAAAGCCAACCTTTTCCAAATGCGAAAGGGGTTCTGAAAAACTGTTTCAGCCTTCAGGTCTCTACCCATTTCCTCCAGTCTCAGAAAATTTCCTGATACCTGATTTCCACAACTACCCAAGATGAGCACAAAAGATAAACATGCCTGGATAAGAATGACTATAGAAAATGCTATATATATATATATATATATATATATATATATATATATATATATATGAGATATATGAGATCCAGAGTGTGTGGCTGGATATAACACTCAAGGGTATGGAAAGTAAACACAAGACACTTAACAAATCTAACAGTTCGCCATTAAATAGTCATTTTTCAAAATTTCTTTTTTGTTGTGGGATGCTGCTTGTTCGTTCTCGGCTGCCCAGAACTGAAATAATCACACAGAAACTATATTATTTACAATACTCTTTGGCCAATAGCTCAAGCATATTGCTATCTTTCTCTTATATCCTAAACTAACCCATCACCATTAATCTGTGTATTGCCATGTGGCTGTGGCTTACTGGGTAAAGTTCTGTCCAGCGTTTTGTGTCTTTCTCTGGAGGGGCAACATGGTTTCTTTCTGACTCCACCTACTCTCTCTCTCTCTCTATATATATATATCTTCCAGCTTGGCTATATTCTGTTAAGCCATTGCCCGAAAGCAACTTCTTTATTAACCAATGGCAGTAAAACATATTCACAGCATACATCACCTCCCCTTTTCTGTCTAAATAAAAATAAAGATTTTTTAACTTTAACATAGCAAGATTACATATAACAAACAGGTATCAAGCAAGAATTACAGTAACAATTCATATCTACTTTACCTTTTATCATAACTAAGTAAAACTGTAATTATAACTATCTATTCTTTAACTCCATCAAAGACTACAGAAGGATATAATATTACCTAAGTAAACAGGAAGTGCATTGTAAGCAACTTCCAAAACTCTAGAATTGACAGAAACATATCAACGCCTGGACAGTTACACAAAGTTCTTCGGAAACTTTGCAGGCACCCATCTTCAGCCTACTAGCCCAGAGTATCTGGCAGACTTTTCCATGAAGCAGGAAATTTCAAAGACAGTTTTGCCTTTATTGGAGCTGCCTGACTTGGGTGCTGGGAACAGATCTCATTCCTCTGCAAGAGCAGCAAGTGCTCTTAACCACTGAACTATTGTGTCAGCCCCAATCCTGCTGCTTTTGGCGTAGCTAGGGAAACAAAGGCAGGAAGAGTGGCTAGCTTTGTATCAATCACTAGGATGTTTGGTTCCAAAGCCTATGCTCTTGCCCATTAAATTGGACCACTGGAAGGATCATAGCAGCGTCCTCTTGTAAATGACCATTTGGTTTCAAATGCTTCCTTTGTGTGCAGATGTGTGTTCACACGTATGCTCATTCATCATTCTGTTGAGCTTCTTCAAGCCAGGAGCTACTGCTGATGGGACTTCATTAGCTTTGTAACTTAAATGTGGGAACCTGCTTTTTGACTCACTTTTTTTTTTATTGACTTTCCATATTCTTTCTGTTTTCACTTGAAGATGTGCTGGGACTCTCTTGACTCTCCCTATTAATTTTTCCCCTTGCCATGATTTTTTTTCATTTAAATTTCTTGACAGTGTTATTTGAGTTAGTCAAGATAGAACTTTTATGAAAGACTCGGCATGAAAATTAAGTTGCACTGCAAGGAATTATGGGTACAATTGGCAGGAAGGGCATTTAAGAATCTCTATTGAGCTTCTCTAATACAGTCTATCTGAGACTAATGCAATAGTCTGTGCTTGATTTATGGTGATATATTCTGAAGTATAAAATGCTGTTTGTAAATAGTTTAATAAGAGGTTTTTGCTCCTAACTCTAAATTAGTAGTGAAGCTGATTTCTATTAGAGCAGGCATTTGTGGATGGCTTTTCTCTTGATACTTAATAAAGTGAGTTCCTTCTCTCCCTATAATACAAACCGTCAACTTGCAGCGAGCTCTGGGGACCTGCTGCTGTATGCAAAGAATAAAAACATATCTCTGCTCATTGTTTATTTATGACATTTTGGGGTACATATGGCAAAAATCACTTTTCTTACAGTTCTCAGTTCAGTTTTTTTTTTCTTCTTCTTGATTATGTGTTAAAAATCTGGGCATGCCGTTCCTCGGTATCTCCACTCAACTGTGCGAATCTCCAAGCTGCTTTGATTCAATGACATTTCTAGTATTTTAATGAGGCTTTGACATTTTCACATGTTACAATTTTGTTTTATTTTTATATTCATTGAAGTGACTTTCATGTGGCCTTTGTGTGCTAGTGATTTACTGTTTCTAAAGGTGCTTAGAGATACCTATTCAGGAGGAAGAAGTACACTGGGAAATCATTCAGGGTTCTCAGGGCTGGTGTTCAGAGGAGTGGATTTGAGAAAAGATGACTTGCAAGGCTTTAAGTACAGGCTTTTGTTCCGAGTAACATCAAATATAGATTCTTTTGAAATGGCAAAGGCCAGACTTGATTTAAACACCTGGAGGGCCCCTTGGGTGACATAAGTAAAGGAGGCAGGCAGCCCCCAGAGAACTGCGGAGTGGGGTCAGTGGCAGGCAGGCCACATCCAAAGAGGACAGTGCTGGACTGGCCATTTCTGACGGTCACCATGAGAGAATGTCCAGTGTCATCAGGCTTCTCAGCGTTCTGAGGAATTATGGGAGTCTGGGTTTTGGAAGGTGACAGTCTGACTTTTAACTCTGCTATTTCTGGTAGCACAGGTGCTACACTCACAGTAAATGAATGGGGCTCGAAATAGACAGGAAGACAAAGTACGGTTGGAGATTGTCCCAGAAAACCAGCCCCTCATTCCAGGAACTGTCTCTTGCCTACTGAGGTAGTGCATCATGAAGCTCATTCTGCATGAGCAGAAGCAACCTAAGCAGTACCTACATTTTTGCTGGAGAACATTCAGTCTATCGGGAGGCTGTAGACAAGGCTGATAGAGCCAGCAGGTCAGGTGACGAGTGGCAAATCCCCAAAGGGAAGGCTAAACAAAAGTCAAGGAGGGAGAAGTCACATCTGGTGGGTGAGACCAGGGACCTTAATGGGAATCTACATTCCTGCAGTGGATGGGCACACATTCAAAGATGATGAAAGGGATGAGCCAAGGGGTAAAGTTAGGAAGACGCAGGTGTAGGAGGATGCTCAGAAAACAGGAATGAAACTGTAAGCAGGGCAGTTCATAGAGGGAAGCAAGAAAGGAAGGTAGAGAGCCTCATATGAGAAACATAAGGTGCTAGACAGAGGATTTTATTATGCTTATTTTGGTAAGGACCAGCTATTGATACTCGCTACTTTATTTAAGTTATTGGAGTATATTGTTTACTTGAGTAAGTGAATTTTGCCATGATATTTTCACGCATCTATACAATATACCTTAATCATGTCCACACCCCCAGCTTTTCTGGTTCCTTTCCCCTCCCCCTAACTTCTCTTCTCTTCCAAGTAAAGTTCTTTCCACTTCCATGTTTTCTTTCTCAGACTTAAATTTGGAATCTATAGATGATAGAAAGCATGGAATTTTTGTCTTCCTCTCTGTAAGTAGAAATTTGACAAAATATCCAAACAGGAGGTGGGGCCATTTGCTTTGTGTTCAATTTGACTGGAGCCCGCCTTTGGCCCTGTTCTTTCCATCTGGTTGCAACTTGCGTGCACATTCTCAGGTGAGATGATTGACAGTCCCTGGACCCGGAGGCTGAATCCTATCAGATAACCATGCTTATCATTCTGTAGCCGAGGCACCAGCCTGAGATGCACAGCTACCATGGGCTCCTTGTAATCATATGCTGGGTTCACAAGCCCTCCTCATCCTTCCTGGATGTTAAGTGTATTCTAAGAAGAGTCAGGACAATAGCCTGAAGACTGGATGAGATCAGAAAGGTGACAGGCCCTAGATCATAGAGGACATTGTGTTTTTATATTTGTAGGGAATCCACAGAAGAATTTTTGGACAAGACAGTGACACTAAGATTCTGGAAGTCTCACTGTCTCTCTGTCTCTCTGTCTCTCTGTCTCTCTCTCTGTGTGTGTGTGTGTGTGTGTGTATGTCTGTGATATATGGGTGTGCTTCCTTGTGTGAATGTGTCAGTGGTTGAAACTGTAGTGTCCTCCTCAATCACTTCCCTGTCTTGGTTTTTTGTTTGTTTAGTTTTTGTTTTGTTTTTGAGATAGCGTTCCTCAGTAAACATGGAGCGCCACCATTTCAGAAAGAGTTACTAGCCAGCCATCCTCCACCATCTGCCTCCCTCTGCCCACAAATGCTGAGGTTACAGATGTGTGCCACCATACCTGGTGACAGCAGCTGCAGCTTCCTCCTTCTCCTCCTCCCCCTCCTCCTAATTCTTCCTGCTTCTCCTCTTCCCCTCCCCTTCCCCCCCCCCCGTTTCTCCTCCTCTCCCTCCTCCTCTTTTTAACTTAGGTTCTCAGAATCTGAACTCAGGTCCTCACATTTGCACAACAGTCTTCCTTGCCTGCTGAGCCATCTTTCCAGCACTGAATCAGTTTGTTTTCTTGTTTAGTCTTACTTGTTTTCTATCTTTAGACTAATCCTTTTCAAAAAAGGTATACCTTAAAACTATTTTCTGGATTTTCTTTTCAAATGTGTCTTCTGCTTATGCATTTATTTTTGGCTTTGTTTTGAGATAAGGTCTCAAATTCATGATCCTCCTGCCTCACCTAGAAAATGCTGGAATTACAGTTATGTGTCAACACACTTGGCTTCTATAGATTTATGGTGTCAGATGTGACTTTTTAAATAAAAATTCTATCAGACTTTTGAGTATCCTGACTAATTTTAGGGACATGCAATTGTCTTTTATAGCCCCACAACACTGACAGCTGCTTTGAGAAACCCTCCTTTTCTTACTATCTTGAGTTTCATATGAAAAGTCACAAGACCTCAAGTATCAAAGGACTTTTTTACATATTTTATATTTAAGAATGAGGAAATATTTTTATCAGGAGCCCTGGTTATGGGTGTGAGGTTTATGAACAAGTTACATCTCCAGGATAATAAGGTCAAGACTCAACTACCTTGCTGGCTTTACCAAACTGAAAGTGAGTTGTAGGCTAGCGGATCACTTAATCTCTTGTGTAAGTAGTGGAAACGACAGAATCCGGGATACTATAAGCCCCAAATTCAAATTTCTGACATTGGGTAAAGAGGTGACAAGGGGAATCTTGGGGAAATGTGTACATTTTTCTTTAGTCACCCATACTTCACAAGGTATTCCATTTTTTGTTACCCCGCCCACTTTTTCAGTGTTTCACAAAGAACCTGGAGGGTGATGGTGTTTGCACCCAACTCCTATAACCTGCTGTTAGGTTCACTGTGGCCCTGAAGCAGATACAGGTGCTTACCGAGTGGGGGAAGAGGCCACCCCAGTATCTGTGGTCTGTGCTCTAGTGTTGCCTCCTGGTGCTCCCTGAAGTGAAGGTCTGTGGCCACTTCAGCAATAAATAAATATTCTGCTGTGTCCTGAGTGGACCCAGTGCCACAGAACTGTTCTCAATGCCTGGAGCCCATATGTCTTCATGAAGTCTCCACACCTGTATGGCAGGTCCCAAGGCTTGACTCAGAGCAACAAACCCATACCAAACAAAACCGCCACACGCACAGTGAGTTGATGCTCCCTGCCTATTGCCTATGTCTGTTTCCTCTTTCAAAATTCTCTGACCCTGACCCACTTTGTTCTGTGAGTATTCCTCCCACATTGACTGTATTGTAGGTGACACCATTGCAAGAAGGTGTCTGTGCTCCCATCGTCCATTGGTTCCTGCCACTGTCCTTCAGGGGCCTGCTGGCAGTGGGAGGACAATGGTGATGGAAGCCACAAAGGTTCTTCCCTTCTTGCGGCCGTCAGTCTCACCCCTGACCATTCCCGGCTATTTCACATCGTCTCAGTAGATCTGCAGGGGAATGTATAGACTTGGCTGGGGAGCAAGGGAACGGCCCCTGGAAGATAATTTTGCGGTGCTCTGAGAGAAGCATGCTGTTCTTCACAGTCAGGTTCTGGAAAGAGTGAGGTGTAGATGACATTTCTTTTAAGCAATATGCAAAGTTTCCCCCGGAGAAAAGAGATTAGAAGGCAGCATTAATTATTTTCAAGACTATGAGTCCTGATTTCTACTAATTGCTTAGATTTGCCACCTGCCTCTTCTGACTGATGACATTCCATTTGAGGGAACCCAGACCTACAGTGAGAAAGTCTTTCCTTTGGAAAGTGCTTGCTGGAGCCTTCTGAAAGATCTAATGTGAAAAGCAAGGACTCATCATCTCCGTTAGGGAAGTATGAGCCTACAGCCTGATACAACCATGTCCTCCCAGCAGGGAGAACTCAGGAAGTCCATTCTACTGTGTTCATATCAATAGAATGCTCCCTTGAGCCACGCCTCAGGCTCAGACTTCTTCCCAACTTTGCTAGCATTTTTGTTTATCTTCCATGAGCCACCTCACCTCTCCACACCTTGGGGCTTAGGCTATATTTGAACCCTTTCAACTAGTGGGCACATCTACCTCTGTCCTCTTTTTCCTGAGGCTCCTACAATATTGTTAGCATGGTGAAGAATCTAGACCACTCCTGGGAACACCTGTTCCAGGGGATAACTTTGCCTCTCTTTCCTTTCCTTCCAGATTTTTCGAGGCCCTTTGCATCAGACCGGTTTCCTAGGTGACTCCAGAGCTCCTCATCTCCCTGTGCTCTGTGGCCTCAAAGGTTCTGACATGAGAACGATGCTAGGTCTCAAAGCAGAGACAAAAGGCTAGCTGAGGTGCCTATTAACACACTAACGTTGACACTGGCCACCAGATTCTCCCAGAATCCCTCAGTCTCTACCTGTTACAGGCTCTTGCTGGCTAGCATGTCCAGCCCCCTGCCCTGAACTAGGCTGCCCTTCCCCAGAGGTTCTTACCTATATAACCCAGCCATTTTGGCAATGCCAGTTCTTTTTATGCCTTTCGGTCTCTTGACCCAGACTTTCCCCTGTTGTTTGGTGGTTCCTCTCTTGCTCTGCCTTCTCCTCTTTCCCCATATGGCCCAGATCAATTCGGCTGTGTTTACTCTGGGCTCTTCCAGCCCTATGTCTGCCTGCATGCAACTGCAGTTCTCACCATGCTGCTAACGGAATAAATCTCTAAAACTGTAAACAAGTCCCAATATAAATGCTTTCCTTTCTAAGGGTTGTCACCATGCTCATGGTGTCTCTTCACAGCACAGAACACTGAGTAAGACATAAGTTGGGACCAGGGACAGGGGTATTGCTGTGTCAGGCTTGACTGTGGTGTTTGTTGGTGGAATGTGGACTTTGGATTAGGAAAGGAGTTGATGTTTAAGTGGGGTTTAGTGGGCCAAACTAAGAGGAGCATGGAAGATGGTGGTGCTGAGCGCAAAGTAGATTTTGATGACTTAGCTCAAGAGGATTCAGAAATGAAGAATATTAATAAATGGCCTAGAGATTGTTCTTGTCATATTTTGGTAAAGAATTTGGTTTCTTTTTGCCCTTGTTCTAAAAATCTGCCCGAGGTTAAATTGAAGAGTTTTTGGATTAATGACATTGGCAGAGGAGGTTGAAAGGCAGCAGTGCTGACTCTGTTGTGTGACTATTCGTGGTTACTCTTAGGCAGATCTAAAAAGAAAACAAGCAAGCTAACAAAGGAAAATTACAAAATGTACAGTCTGAGGAGAAAAGGAACACCAGGAAGTAGAATGGAGCTAAATCCAGTGCTCAATGAGATTAAAAAAAATTTAAAGAAAATTCTGATCCTAAATGGAATATAAGGAGTGGTGACCTCAGGGTATGACCCCACCCAGTAAGCTTCCAACTTGGGAAAAGAAAATTGTAAAAAACTTAAGCAGCAAAGGAAAGCATCGAACCAGAACCAGAAACAGAAAGCTGACGCAGCTGTAATTAAACTAAGTGGCCATGTTCCAGGCCCAGCAAGTAGCAGAACATGGCAGCTTTGGCCACACGATTCTGGTTTTAGAGTGAAGGATACAAGAAAAGGGTTGTGACGTGACATGGCCCTGAGGCCAGACATGTGTCAAGGGTGTCCCCGTGTGAAGGCCCAGAGAAGCCTTTTCATGAAGCCCTGAAGGTGAAGCCTGTATTTTCTTGGAGACCCCAGGATGTTGGAGATGCCGCAACAGCCATGGGATAGCTGCTGAGGAAAACCGCAGACCAGAGAGAGAAGTGGGTTTGCGGTCAGCAAAGCTAAAAGGAGTTGGAGACCTGAAGATGGCTTTGACATCACACATGGAGATGCATACTTTGGAGCCCTGCTAGTCTTAGGCCTGGCTTTGTTCCAGCATTTCCTCACTATGTATATTCTGTGCCATTGTGTATTGGAAATATGTAATCTGCTTTTGATTGATTTTTACAGGGGGGTTACAGTTAAGAGATTGCCATGAATCTCGGAAGAGACTTTGGACTTTTAAACAGTGTTGAAACTGTGATAAGCTGTGAATGGGGACTTTTAAAGTTGGACTGAATGCATTTTTGCATTATGTTATGGCTACAAGCCTATGGTGCTAGGGAGTGGAATGTGGTGGTTTGAATAGAAATGCCCCCATAGGTGTGTTTGTGTGTATATATATATATATATATATACACACACACACACACACACATATATATGTGTGTGTGTGTTTGTGTGTGTGTGTGTAATAGCTGTATCACACTGGAGATGCCAGGAATCTTATAGTTGCTCATTCCACAAGGCTGGATATCTGAATAGTTTCAGTCTGGTGCTGAAAGTCTGGAGAATTCCTGGACATCTGCTAGTCTGGGTCTATATTGGAATACACACACACACACACACACACACACATGAATTTATTTTTGCTTTTTGTGCGTTGATGTTTTGTCTGCATATATCTGTATGAGGATGTTAGGTCCCCTAGAACTGGAAGAACAGACAGTTATGAGCTGCTATGTGAGTGCTGGGAATTGAACTTGGGTCCTCTAGAAGTGCAGTCAGTGCTCTTAACCTAACCTCTGAGCCACCTCTCCAGCCTCAGGTCCATGTATTTGAAAGCTTGGTTATGAGGGAGTGGGGCTACTTGGCAGGGATTAGGATGTGTGGCCTTGTTGGAGGAAGTGTGTCTCTGGAGGTGGGCTTTGGGATCCAGATGTAGAACTCTCAGCTCCTCCAGCACCACATCTACCTGCATGCCATCATGCTTTCCATCATGCTGATAATGGACTAAATCTCTGAAACTTGAAGCAAGCACCAATTAAATGTTTTCCTTTATAAGGGTTGCTGTGGTCATGGTGTCTTTTCACAACACAACGCAGACCAAGACACTTGTTTTCTATTTATTCTACTTGTATTTATCACTCTACTCCATGACTACAATGGACTAGTCAGCTGAACGAACATCCGGTGAAATTTGAGGCAGTCCAAATGTAACCTTTCCAAAACACATCTAATAATAATGCCTCAATTTATATTTACAAAGCGTGAGACAAACATGGGCTTTGTCTTCGTCTGGCATATTGACTCTAAGAATCTCAACTACGATATAATATGAACACTCAGTGGGGGAAATTCAGCCACTAATTCAGAACCAAATCACAAGAGTGACCTTTAAAAGGGGATCTAATGGCCAGAAAGGTGATAGCAACTTAGCACACGAAGAATGAGGCACAAGGCAGGGTAGGAAGTACTCCAGACAAAGGGCGGCACCTCTAGGGCTTGTTGGAAAGGTGAGCACAGCCCTACTTGGGAGACTGAAATGATGGTGGCTGAACACAGAAGTCATGGGTTATGACCTGGAAGAGGAAACCAAGCAAACGCTTTCTTCCTGAGTGGCTTTCCATCAGAGCATTTGATCACAGACAGGAAACTAGAACACTAGCCCCCAGAAAGACCACTCTAGTTACCATGGGAGGAGACAGAGAAGGAAAGAAGCTGCCAATTTACCTGGTTAACTCTAGACTGTGGATTTAATGATTTGTTAGATTGTCTTACAGGATGTGGTATGGGTAGTCCGATGCTAGCTCTTTCACACTGGAGATGCCAGGAGTCTAGAAGGTGCTCAGTCCACAAGGCTGAGGAATTGCAGTCTGGTGCTGAAGATGCGGGGGATTCCTGGACCACCACTGGTCTTGGTCTTTATTGGAGTCGCGGAGAAGCTGGTTCTAACACTGGTGAACAAATGCTGCAGCAGCAGGACGATGAACTTCCCCGAGCAAGAGCAAGCAGGCTACAAGCACACCCCCTTCTTCTATGTTCTTTTATCCCGACTGCCACCGGAAGGAACTGTTCACACGTAGCATGAGTCTTCCTCCTTCAAATAATTCCGTTAAGGAAATCCATCACAGGAGAGCCTGGCAGCTTGAGCGTTAGTGAATTCCAGGTGCTGTCAGGGTGACAACCAAGATTAGCCATCACAGGCATAAAACTTGGTTTCTGTGTCATTTCTAAGTCCTAGGTGAGCCTATCCCAACCTCTTGCTTTCTCTCTTCCTCTCCAGTTGGTGCCTGTGGATGTGGATTCGTTCCACCTTGAACAAAGGTCAGAGAGTTCAGGCCTATTTTTACTCTTTCAAGGTTACGACAGGAGTTTGACCCAGGGTGTGGCTACTACAGGATGCTTGGCCTAGGATGTGAGCACTGCATGTCCTGCCTAAACAACAGAATGCTTAACTCAGGCTGTAGTTACTTCATGTTTCAGGTACTGAAGAGGTAATTACTTTGTTTGTTCCTTGTCTGTATTATAGAAAAGCAGTATTTTGTCTTCTTCTCCCCCTTTGGATTGGGGTATATACAGCTATGGAAAATAAACGCAGGTGGATTCAGTATTCACTGGGTTGCCCTCCCGACTCTCTATTCTGAGTCTCTATTTCTTTTGTAGTTCTTTTTTTTTTCTGTTTAATGCTTCTAATCCTCACACATCCCTACAAGAACAGACAAATAAGCCAGGCAGGACCTGGTTGATGTTGTCACTCGGACGTGGGATATGACACTCTCCCTCAGTCTGATGCTGTAACAAAATAGCACGTTCTGGGTGGCCTGAAAAACAGAAATGTATTTATTGTCTCACAGTCAGAGATCAAGGTGTCAGCAGGGTTGGTGCCTGCCATGGTTCTCTCCTTGGCATTCAGATAAACGTCCTTGCTGTGTCCTAGCTCAGTCTTTTCTCCTGGTGTCTCCGTGATCTAACCTCCTTCTCCCAAGGACACCCCAGGACCCACTTACGGGCTTCATCTTAACTAACATCTCTTTGATGGCTTTCTTTCTCAATACATTTTGAGGTGGTGGGGATTAAGCCTTCAATATATAAAAGGGTGGGAGGTTAAGCACATTTGCACATAATCTCCCACTTTCCTTTTGTACCTGCTTTGGTGTTACTACCATGCCGAAACAGAAATGGCTAAGCGTGTTTGGAAATGCACGCTTCTCTAAATTTTGATTCCCTCCTCTATGGCCTGATTCCTTGGGTTTTAGCCTTATGTCCTACTAACTAATTACACGGACCAGGCTAGACTAATTTTTTTTCTACACTAGGTCAGATTTTCTTTCCCAGAGCAAAAGAGCTGAATCCTATGCTCTGCTACATTCAGCCTTAGATCTTTGTTTTATTGTATCTCATCTTTACATTCTAGTGAGAGTCTTCCTTTCTGGGTAGGCTTATACTTTTCATGTTGCCTTGAATAAATTCCAAGTGAATCTATATCTTTCCTTTCCTTTCGTCCTTCACAATCATTGCTTAAACCCACCAGGATCTGGAAAAGCTCATCGCCTTAATGTTCTTCTGATATTTCCTGCCGTCAGCCGAACCGGACTGGCTCATTCATTTCTCTCGCAGTCTCTTTAAGGCCAAGATTTCATTTCATTCCCTTGCTTTCTGTCCACCGTGTCTTAGCGGCACGAAAGGGCCCCGTATCCCTGGCACCCCATGAATAAATGAAATCACACACTGTACTAACGACAATAGGGCACTGACTCTTCCACCTGCCTACAGAGTGAACTGCTCTTTTGACTGTTTTGCAAAATCATAACGACTCACTGGAGGTTTCTTTCCACCTCCCTGATTCCGGGCCCAGTGAATTATAAACATATTTTATTTAACAAATTCATTTTTTATTACTACAGTCAGCTCCTCTCACGGTGGTTAAGGTTCTGTTTGCAGGTTCATAACTTGGCTATAAAATTTTGCTTTAGGCGAGTACTTTGTTCTAACGACTCTTGGCACAAAATGTCATTATTAGAACCTTTTTCTTTTAACACCAAAGAAAGTTTTAAAAAAAAAAAGTGCTGTGACTTAAAACCCTAACTTTTCAAACTCCGTTATTTTGTATTAAAGATGTGCTTGTCCCCAACTTTAGCAACAGCAACAACAAACTCCCAAGCTCCAGCTCTCCAGACTCACATAAGCAGAATAGCGTGGAGCATCTCCTGTCTGCTGTTCAGTGGGGCGCTAGCTGTGTTTTGGCAGAGTGGGGAGGGGGTTCCTTGTGTAGACCTAACTTGTACAAAGAGTCACACAGTTACCATTCATCATGCCCATTTCTGATCTCCCATTCCTTTCTCTCCTCCCAGACAAACGGAGGACAGGAGTTTGCCGAGTGGACTAACAGCTATCCTACCTCTGTGCGGTCTCTGTTTCATTCCATCCTGTAGAGGACGAACCTCTCAACTTGGTGCCACTTCTGTTTGCTGGAGGCAAGATAAAAATTGGCCCAGCTACCTACTTTGCCATCGGTGGAACCTAGAGAACTAACCTCATGATTCACCGGCAGGTCATTTTCTCATATTTTCAATCTGCCGCTGGCTTCCACCTGCAGTTAAAAGTGGTCAGGTTCTTTCAATGTCTAATGGCTCTTGGTAGTCAGCAGACAGAGACTGGCTCTAGCTCTTCGTTTCCATCAAAATGTCGGCCTTCACTCATACTCAAACTCAGAGGTCCGTTTTCCAACATGACTCTTGATGCCTTATTCTAAAACAAAGTTAAATCTTAAGTACCATGGCTTGAGAGTGAGGCATAACTTTAAATTTTTATTTTATTAATTATTTGTGTGTGTGTGTATGTGTGTGTATGCGTGTACTTCTGTGGGTGTAGCCATGTTTGTGCAGCTACCCTTGCAGACCAGAAGAGGTTATAGGATCTGTTGGAGCTGGAGTTATAGGAGATCCTCAGCAGCCTGATGTTGATGACAGAAATTGAAGTCTGGTCCTCTGCAAGAGCAGTCTATGCTCTCAACCCCAAGCCATCTTTCAAACAGCCAACAATTTTTATTTGTATATGTAGCATTGAAAATCCCCATTTTATCAGAGAATAGTCACAAATATTTTCTTTTTAGTGATATCATAACTAAAATTTATTCTGATGTAATTTGAAGAAAACTTTATTTTTTTAAAATTGAAAATTGCCACGATGTTGTAAACTTTTACTTGACTGATTTTGTGTAGAGTTCCCTGTGCTAGTCTATCCTCTGCCTGTGTAACCCTCTGGTCTTGATAGCTGTGATGGTGCTCAAAGGTGTGTTAGTTACACCGGCTCTCCATTTCAGATGCTCTCAGCTACATCTCCTAAGCCATTCCGTGCATATTAAATAGCTTTTGTTGCTATCGTTTTAAAATATAGACTCTTATTCTATCGCTTAGGCTGGCCTTGAACTTATGATCCTCTTGCCCCTAGGCTGTAGTCAAGCAACACTATATATATATATATATATATATATATATATATATATATATATATATATAATTTTTGGTTTCTTTTTATCAAATTCCTTCTCCTCTGGGAACCTCTACACTGCAAATTGCATTTTAAATATATTAAGAAAAAAGAGTCAACAGTCTCTGTTTAGTCTCTCTAGTTAGAAATGTTATGAATTTGTCTTTGTATTAGAATCATTGTTTATATTTCCCAGTAAACTGCCATAAATAGAAGTCCTAACTTCAGACTGAGCTCCCAGTTGAAGAGTGGGAGGAGTGAGAATATGAGCAAAGAGGTCAAGACCATGATGGGTTCACCCACTGAAACAGTTTACCTGAGCTAATGGGAGCTCATCAACTCCAGCCAGACAGGGAAGGAACCAGCATAGGACCAAACTAGTCCCTCTGAATGTGGATGACAGTTGTAAGGCTGGGGCAGACTGTGGGGACACTGGCAGTGGCACCAGGATTTGTCCCTGCTGCTTGTACTGGCTTTTTGGGAACTTATTCTCTTTGGAGGGATACCTTGTTCAGCCTAGATAAAGTAAGGAGGGCCTTGGACCTTCCCCAAAGCAGTGTGCTTTGTCCTCTCTGTGGAGTGGATGGGGAGTGGAAGGAGTAAGTGGAGGGGATGGGAGGAGAGGGGGAGGGGGTGGGAACTTGGATTGGTATGTATAATAAAAAAAATATAGTTTCTTTTCTCAAAAAAAAAAAAAAAAAAGCCAGTGTCTCCAGTGTCTCACTGGCCCTTCTACAAGGCCGATCGACTGACTAGAACTTCCGTGTCTATGGAGAGGTTGGAATATTGCAGGTCCAAAGTCTAATTGCAATTTATTTTGGGCTGTATTTAGTTCTCTAAATAGCCATCTCTTGCCCACCTCTCTGTCTTACTTAGCATTCTATGACTAACAGTTGAAACCTTTTGTAACATATTAGCTTAACAAAGCACCAGTACCCATCAACAAGAAAACTAAAAATGTCACCAGAGATCTACAGTAGAGATTTCCCCACTTAGCTCTAACTACCTACTATTTCCTCCAATGTATTTGAAAAGCATATTGATTTATGACTTTTGTTACTATAAAAACTTCATGAGACTCCACTGAAGCTGGATCATGGAATTTAAAATGACCGCAATAGATCTGTGTTCCTGGGTCGTAGTCACTCATATTTGACATCACAATAAATGATCTCTTTTCTGAGGTAAGAGTTATGGTTTTGCATCAGTAATTTTGCTGTTTCCTAGAGGTAGATTTTTGGTTTGGGGGGGTCACTCATGTTTCCCCTGTGCTTGCTTGTTTAGTTTTTTGGTTAGTTTCGTCACTGGCAGAATTTTTCTCTTGATACCAACTCACTGGATTTGGCAGAGGTGGCTGTTGAGACCCCCAGACTTCATCACCTGCCCCCGTGCACACTGGCACATGCCACCAGTTGACACTTTCAGTTGCTACCTTCCGTCCAACATGGATTCTGACCTGGGTGCTTGAAGTCTGTAAGAGCCTGCGGTGCTGGCACAGATGCATTTCATCTTTGTGTCGTTCTCACTTTGGGCGAACAAACCTCAGGAAGACATAAACATAATTGTCTATTTTGACTAACTATGATTTCTTCTTAAATACTCACAATGGGGCTCGTCTTCCGAGAAGTCCTTTGTAACAATTACAAAGGGGCTCAGAAGGCACATTCAATAATGGTTTCTCTCAAATGTCAGTTATTTATTAAAAGGAAGAATAGCTGCAGAGGGATTAAAAGATATAGTTTCTTTTCAAATCTATGGTCCCTTTAAAGTTCGGGAATAAATGCGCAATTGCCTCTGCCTTACCTGTATCTTTCTAAATAACCAACAAACCTGCTCCAGAAAGAATTCAATTTCTCCCTGAAGAGGTGTAAGTGAAGAGAGGGGAACTCACATTCAGATAAGATTGCTTGACAAGCTCTCCAACAGCAGATGAAGCCAGACAAGGATTGAAATAGCTGTGGGGAGCAGCAATTGGCGCTTGGTTAATTGTGTTAGCTGCCCTTGAGGGACGAGGAGGAAATAAATTGTGGCTAAGGGAGATCTGCCTTTAAAAGAGTTGGGATTATGTCTCATTGTAATTATGCTTTTGCATAAATAATCCAAGAACTCAACTAGAAGCCATTAAATTCTTGGTATTCTCTTCTCAGGTAACTGGGAAAGATTGTGAGTGAGGTCCGTTGCTTTTTGTTGTTTGCTGTTCTCAGTTAAAACTACACTTCTATGATTTGGGGGGATTACAATACTACTAGAGTAGCAGCAAAGATATCAGGGGTCAAATACCCGAGTGGCCTCAGGTTTTTGCCAATTCATTTTTTGCAATCAGCCGTGGCTAGAGGGCATCACAGAACAGAAATGCTGGGTACTGGGGTACTGATGGGAAACTAGTGGCAAGTGTTAGTAGACCTGGGCATTAGGTGAAGTTACTCCAAACTGCTGGCCTTTACTCAAGTATGTAGTGAGAGTGGTGTCACATGGCTGGGAGCAAAGAATCAGTATTTGAGACATCAGTTCTTTTGTTTCTTTTCTGACTCTGACAAAACTACAGCCCTCCTCCCAAAGAGAAACACAACACTGTGGCCTATGTATTTTTTTTTTTTTTTTTTTTTTTACTAAGACATCTGTTGACCAATCACTATCATCTCCAGGGAACTAGCTAGCAACATGAAGCATCACCTGCCACAAGGAACTAGCTAGAAACATGAAGTATCACCTGCCTCAACATCTGTAACTTGGAGTTGGGGGCAATCTGTGTTTTGATAGACCTTCCAGAAGATTCTGAGGTATGGGGGGAGGTGTTTCACCTGCTCCTAGAATGTGGAATAAATGGATGTTATAATTAATTTTTATTATGTTTTGCTGATTTCACTCAAAGTCGGGGACTAAATTAGATGTCTAAGACCACTGACCTAGGAAGGAAGATGAGTAGAGCAGGAGATAACTCTGGGGCCACCCCTCCCCAATGTGTGTGAGTTAAAAAATAGACAGAGAATATACAAAACTATGATTGGATAGTAATGGCCAATTCATTTGCAACTCACAAGGAAGCATCTGCATCAAAATTCTTGATCAAGACCTGTGCTTAAACTTCTGTACTGCAGAGCTGAAAACAACCTGGTCTTGGCATAAAAACAGACAGGAGGACCAATAGAACCTAATCGAAGACCTGTATATTAATCCACACACCTTTGAACACCTGATTTTTGACAAAGAAGCAAAAAATATCAAATGATAAAAAGAAAGCATATTTAACAAATGTATATCAACATGTAGAAGAATAAAAACAGATCCATATCTATCACCATGCTCAAAACTTAAGTCCAAATGGATCAAAGACCTCAACATAAAGTCAGTCACATTGAACCTCATAGAAGAGAAAATGGGAAGTATACTTGAACGCATTGGCACAAAAGACCACTTCCTTAATATAACCGTGGTACCACAGACACTGAGAGAAACAATTAATAAATGGGACCTCCTGAAACTGAAAAGCTTCTGTAAAGCAAAGGACACAGTCATCAAGACAAAACAACAGCCTACAGAATGGGAAAAGATATTCACCAACCCCACATCCGACAGAGGTCTGATCTCCAAAATATACAAAGAACTCAAGAAATTGGTCATCAAAAGAACAAATAATCCAATAAAAAATGGAGTACAGATCTAAACAGAAAACTCTCAACAGAGGAATCTAAAATGACTGAAAGACACTTAAGGAAATGTTCAACATCTTTAGTGATCAGAGAAACACAAATCAAAACAACTCTGAGATTCCATCTTATACCTGTAAGAATAGCCAAAATCAAAAACACTGATGACAACTTATGCTGGAGAGGTTGTGGGGTAAAGGGAACACTGCTGCATTGCTGGTGAGGGGCGTTTTCTCAGAAAATTAGGAAATAACCTTCCTCAAGACCCAGCAATACCACTTTTGGATATATATCCAAAGGATGCTCAATTGTGCCACAAGGACATGTGCTCAGCTATGTTCATAGCAGCATTGTTTGTCATAGCCAGAACCTGGAAACAACCTAAATGCCCCTTGACCAAAGAATGGATAAGGAAAATGTAGTACATTTACACAATGGAGTACTATGCAGCAGAAAAAAATAATGATATCTTGAAATTTGCAGGCAGATGGATGGAACTGGAAAACATCATATTGAGTGAGGTAACCCAGACACAGAAAGACAATTATCACATGTATTCACTCTTAAGTGCTTTTTAAACATAAAGCAAAGAAAACCATCCTACAATCACAATCCTAGAGAACCTAGACAACAATGAGGACCCTAAGAGAGACATACATGGATCTAATCTACATGGAAAGTAGAAAAAGACAAGATCTGAGTAGACTGGGAGCATGGAGACCATGGGAGAGGGTTAAAGAGAGGGGAGCGGAGAAAAATGTATAGCTCAATTAAATCAATTAAAAAAAGAAAATACAAAAAAGCTAAAAAAAAAAAGCCATGACATTTGAAGTGTGTGTGTGGTGGGGAGGGGGGGAGTAAGAAAGAGTGGATTTAGGAAAGAAACAGCAAAATTAGGGGGGTTGGTGCTTGCAAACGCAGGAATTCTTTGGTATAATGACTCATAGGTCCCTTCTAGCTTTATGACTGACATCATTCATATGCCACTGGATCTCTCATCATCTTCAGGTTGGTCACACCTGCTCCTTTGTCTGACCTTCAATGTCCCCCTCAGTCCCAGTGGTCCAGGCTGAGCATTGCCTGCATCATTTGATGTCTGCCCATCTGTCTTGGGTTTATTTGGCCTTAAAAAGTCTGGTTCATGTTTTAGACCTAAATCAAGCCTTATGTATATACTCTTTGGCTGTTCCAGCTTTCCTGGGCCTCCTCTGGTGAGTGACCCAGTGACTGGCAGACCTACATTACAGTTTAAGGTCAGACTGCCCTGTTATTTTTCATTCGCCTTGTCCTAAGTGGGCTGATAGTACTTTAGACAGTAAACAAATCCACAAGGGTACTTGTTCAGGGTAAGATTTGGGAAGAGATTTCAACTTTTTTGATGAGTCTCATGATAATCTCCAACAGACATTCATTATACCTTTCAGGGCCAAAGCCACCTTTGTAAGATGCCTGTCACACGGCCACTTGCTAAGTGTGCATCTCCCACTTCTCATGTAACCGTCACAAAATCATGAAGCGTGGAGCCAGTGTCTCCATTTTGTAGATGCAAAAAGTGAGGGTCAGAGACTCACTCAAGACTTCGCATCAGTAAAGGAATGAGATGTTGACCTGGGTTACGAAAGTTAAAAGTTCTCCTGGAGTCTATGTTTTACTTTGGAAGGCTCTCAGAACAACCTCAAAGTATTGCCTCATGTATCAATCTATTTGTTTAAGGAATAAAATTCTGAAGCAAAAAAATGTCAAAATAATGAAACCTGAGGAGGAAGTGTTGAAAGGTCAACCACGACACAGCTGAATATATTCTTAGACCCCACCAGCAATAGGTCATGCCAAATAGTGATAAATATCGTGGAGAAAAATAAAGAAATGCTCAGAGATGGGAAGCATTGGGTCGGGTGGGAGGGTGATGATTGTATACAGGCGGTTTGGGAAGATCGCAGTAAGAGAGTGCCATCGAAACAGAGCCCTTTGGAAAGAGATGAGAGGAAGCCATGATGACACATGGAAAAGGAAATTTTAGGTATGGCAACAGAAAGAGTGAAGGCACAGGGGTGGGGCAGAATACCAGGTTCATTTCAAGACCAGCAGGGGCGACAGAGTAGCTGTTGTCAAGTGGCTATCCTAGGGGATAGAAATAGGAGATGGGGTCAGATTAAGTTAGCCCTCATGGTTTTGTGTGAAGAATACATATCTTTGGGAACTATGACACAGTTTGTGTGTGTGTGTGTGTTTGGAATTTTTTGATCTCTGTCCTCTGATATAGCAGGATGTCATGAAGTTCAACAACCTTTGAACATGGAGCTTGGGTTTTGTTGTTGTTGTTATTTTGTTTTTGTTGTTGTTAGACTCTATATCAGATTGGGACCCCCCAAATCATCTCCTGGCTCAGGATCTGACAGAAGTAATTTACTGGGAAGCGAAGAAGGTGCCCAAAGTTGACTTATCACCACCCACTTACCACCCAGGGAGTCTAGAAGATTATGGGGGTGAAGAAGCAGGGGGTATTTATACATCAATCCTATTGGGAGTCAAGGTCTACTTTCTGGGGTGCACTGGCCCTTCAGGATGTCCAGTCAGCTCTCTGGGACACAGTACCAGGGAGAACTCTCAGACATATCATGTCAGTTCTGGCTGGCAGGAAGGTTAGCAGTGCTCAGAACTAAGGTAAGAGAAGTCTGTGGGAGGATGGGGCCAGTGGGGGTGCTAGACTTGCTTGCTAGCTTCTTCTAATCTTCAAATCTATCTTTGGCCACCTGTTAAGAGAGGAGAAACAGGAAGTGTCCACATTCGCCATCCCATCGAGGCAACTTTGGCTGGAAGGATCTCTCGGAAGGGGTCAGTGGGAGCTTGAGATGTACACACAGATCACTCACGCCTACTTCTGTCTTTGTCTGTCCTTCCTTCCTCTCCTTCCTTCCTACCTTCTTCTCTCCCTCCCTCCCTCTCTCCCTCCCTCCCTCCCCTCTTCCTTCTTTCCTTACTCCCTCCCTCTTTCCTTCCATCCCTTCCTCCTTCCCATCCTTCCTTCAAAAGCAGAAGATAACACATACATTAGTTCCAAACAGAATTTTTAAAGGAATGAGAGAGAACATTTATTACTAATTGCTATCATCAGGGTGAGGATTATATCTTGGCAAACTGCACGGGAGCTTTCGCAAAGATCCTCATTAAAATCATCAGTGATTCATGGAGACTTAGTCTGGCAGATGACAGCCCTGCAGTTCACACTGTCAGGGATAGCAACTGCAAGGATTAGGGAAAAGCATTCCTTCTTCCCCCAACTTTTCCTTGCTCCCCGCTCTCCAGGATGTCGTTTCTGTAGCGAGACATTCACAGAGAAACCAGGAAACCTCACTCCTCCATCACGCCTCATAAACAAACACTCTGCTGCAGGGAGGGTTGTTCAGCCCTTGGAAGAACGATCTTTCCATGCCAATCAGTTTCTGGGATCTGACAGTTTGGAATGGGTTTGCATAGCCTCAGAAGCTCGCTGCCCCTCCTCTTTTCTCCCTGTGCTTGCTGTTTTTATGTCTCATTGCTAAATACAAATTGGTTCTTGGATTTGGCGTGGCACAATGTTGTATTCTTCACATGAGGATAGCCTTTAGGATCAGAGAAGAATTTAACCACATTTTAACTCAGGTCCAAGACAGTACATTTCAAAATAACAAACCCTGGCTGAACTGAAATTGACGGGATAAGGTTTTGTTGCTTCTCCCCCGCCCCCCACCCCAAAATATCAAAGCTTCCAGCATAATTACTAGCCACAATGCCCAGGTATGTAATTCTTGCAAAGAGTGTTGACATTAGCCTGTACAAACACTTCTAGAGAATCTACTATATAACAGATACAGATACCACAGTACTATCTGAACACAAGGAAGACACAGTCTGGAACTCAAGAGACTCACAGTCTCATGAACAGTTGGTAGAAAATGGGAAATACTAGCATATCTGTCTGCAGCCTATTGTGGTTCTGGCTTGGCTTAGGTTGTAGAAGGCTTAAGATAAACAGGTATAAGGTGCTGGTTAAGTTGCAGAAGGGCTGTCCTGAAAAAGCAGGCTTTTCACAGTCCATCAGAGAAACATTTATGCCAGTAGGTCATTTATGCCAAGGATTGGGAATGTTCACCAATCAGTATCCCAGGGGCTGTTCTCTCAGCAGCTCGGAACAGGGTGTCTTAAGATGTATGGCCTTTGCAGGGATTCTTGGTTGAGGGTTCTGCACTCTGTGGGAGCTGACTTTGAGTATCCTGTGTCTGTAATGTGTGATTCTCCTTGTCATAGGGTTTCTTTCTAGGCTCACCCTGACATCTCCTCGTGTCATGATGGTGCTATTGGCTATGGCATTCAGATCCAGTGTGACTCAGAACTAACCTCTTCAAAGGGCAACACAAAATTCAGGGGTCCCCATAGCTAAGAAAGCAGCCCAAAGTTTTGAATAGCTTTCTGAAGCAGCTTGTCCGTGTGCTAATAGCCACACAAGCTAACAATTGTACAATAATTATAAATTCAAGTTTTAAGAAACAAAGGGGAGTGAAGGAGAAGGTAAGCTAAAACATTTGGTTAAAAATCAAAACAAGGCATTAGTTTAGGGCCAAGAAGATGCCTCAGTGGATAAGGGTGCTTGCTGTCATGCCTGACAATTTTGACTTTGGTTCCTAGAACTAACATGGTGGAGGAAGAGGACTAATGCCTTCAAATTGTCCTTTAACATCAACACCTGTGCTGTGGCATGCACGTGCCTCCCCGCCCGCAATTTTAAAAATAGCAGTTTTATCCTCATATCATTTGTAAATCTGGAGTTGCAAGTTATATATAGATGCCTCAGAGACAAAGACAAAGAAGTGTAGCCAAAGCACCCTGTGTAAAGAATTACCATTTGTGTGTGTGTGTGTGTGTGTGTGTGTAATCAACAGGGATATCAGAGCACTAAGAAACAGCCAGTCTCTCTTAAAGCACCACCCTCTAGAGATATGAGTGTATGCACATACTTCTCCAACACAAAGATAAAGGCGTACCTGTGGGATTTCTAAGCACTTGGCTTCTGCTTTCAGATGTGCAGACTATGTGTCTGGAGCTCCAGACAGTCCAGCTTCAGTGCATGCCCAAGTCATGGTCAGCATCGTGAGATGACCTGTGTGTGTCAGGTGTCTGTGGTCACGTGCATGAGAGGGTAAGAGCAGGAGACATGGAAAGGCTGATGAAGAATCCTCGTGGCAGCTAAAACAAATCCAAGCAAAACAGTGTCTACAGCGGGTTTAATGAAAAACAATTTCCTCAAAATGACATCCAATATTTAGGGACACATTTCCTGTTCTACAGATGCTATCAAAGAATAAACATAATGCAAAGATAATACTTAAGGGACTCAAAACATCCCACAAATTGCTTGATGTGAAGTGACAAAGGAGCCTGTTGTTATTGTGTGCTGCTTGGCGGAGTTCTTCCTTTGTTACACGTTAGAATAAAGTGACATCAGCTTGTCACTTAGTAAATGGTCCTCTGCTTTCTAAACCGTCCAGCAGATGGTCCAGGTGATGAAGTGCAGCCCCAGTGTGCTTGTGTTTTTGCTAGCAGCCTCTACCCTGAGCTGCTGCCGTCAGCCTCTACCCTGCGCTGCTGCCGTCAGCTTCCACCCTGCGCGGTTGCTTCTCTCTGTCAGGCCACCTCATCAGGCTGTCATTCCTCAGAGTCTCACATCCCGGGTCACATGCATCAGAGTCAAGCCACGCAGCTCTGGAGTTAAATTACCCACCTTCTTAATGTCAGCTCCTTCGGTGGGGTTTCCTCCCCATTCTTCACGTGCTCCGCTCAGTCTCCGCAAGGTTGCAAGGTTGCTCACAACATCCCTGCGCTGAGTTGAAAACCCCGGGAATTCTCTAAGAAAGAGTGAGATTGTCCTTGCATGGTGTAGCTCTTTCTTTCTCGTTACAGAACATAAAATTGGAGGAGGCAAAGCCAGACACCACTCCTCCCAGTTACCCCAAAAGTCAAAAGAAAGAGATTGGCATAGATTTGAGTTTATCATGGACAAGAACTCCCAGAATTCCAATGGTTGAACTTTCCTCTTCCCTCACAGATGGAAAGATGAGGGTCCAACGAATGAAGTGCTTACAACTGGCTGAGGTAGCAGTAGCTGAGAACCCTCTGTAAATAATTTCAAACAGACCTGTTCTAAAATGTGTTTTTGTGAATTTAAACTGTTACCGTCTTTTTATGAATCCACCAAGTATACATTTTTTTTCCCTCGTGGTTACTCTTTATACTCATTGATCCTGTAAAGGAACTAAGAGCTGGTTATATTTTAGAGATCAGAAAAGGGAATCATTCCCATCAGAAGAAAGAGATATAGTGACCCATGACAGGGGCAGACCTCGATGGAGGGAGATAATGTTGACCCCTGAGAGACCCACAGAAGGGCTAGTCATCTTTTCAAGAACGTTTGTGCACAGCATCACTGCGTCTGTGGATTTTTTCTGAATTAGAACCAAAGTATGTAGTTGCCCACCATATGTAATCACACAGCTGCATAAATGTAAGAAGTGACTCTGCTATCATTTACTTCAAAATTATTACAAGTTGAAGCATGGAATTCTGAGACCAGGGTAATCAGCATCATATTTCTAACCAAGATGTTGGAAATTATCTGTTGGTAGTTCATGCTGTCGGCGGTAGGGAGTGAGCAAAGATACAGAAAAGACCGGACCTTCACATGAGATAGTGAACTCAATTCATGCTGCAGTTCAGTAACCTGCACAACAAAACTGTGTTTCTGGCTTCCAGCACTATTAGGCCTAAAGCTCCAAGATGATGTCATGAAGGTTTTTGATTCTCACATTGCGGCTTTAGCTAGGACTTGAAGAATCTGATCCTGTTCACTTTCTGTAGATCTTCAAGAATGCTGAAAGTGATCCTGAGCCTGGAGGTAACGGCACACACCTTTAATTCTAGCACTCGGGAGGCAGAGGCAGGCAGATTTCCGTGAGTCAAGGCCAGCCTGGTCTACAAGAATGAGTTCCAGGACAGCTGGGACTGTTTCCCAGAGAAACCCTGTCTACTACAGCTGACAGTCTATTCTACTATCTCTATAACCAAATATAGCAGCCATCTAGTTTCCAATTTGTTTCTGTTGGCCAGCTACAGGTGTTACCTTGACTGCAAATGGCTTGCTAGCATTCCATTGCTCTTGGAAAGGAGATCAATATTGCACTAAACCCTCTAAGCATGACCGCAGGAATCGCCAAACCCTGCCTCTTGGGATTACTTCTAGAACCAGTTTCCTATCTATCAGAGTCCAATCTGGATGCAGAAAACAGAAATTTTAAAGGTTAAAAATTAAATTACAGCAATATACTATTGGATAATAACAAATATACCTATGTGAGGGTCCACAGATGTGAGCCTATTCCACCTTGACTGAACAACAGATGTGACTACAAACAAAGATTCTGACCTAGGGTGTGGTTAATTAGTATTTTGGGTACAGAGTTGGATCCACTCCCCTTGAACCAAAGGTCAGAGAATTCAAGTCTATTCTTTATATTATGTTAATGAAATCTGCTGTACCCCCTCCTCTTTTGGAGTAAAGTATATAAGCAAGTGGAAAATAAATGAGGCGGATTCAGTATTTGCTGAATTTCCCTTCCGATGCTGTTCTGTGTTTCTGTCTTTTATTTCTCTCATATCTCTGTTCCTGTTGCTTAATAATTCTAATCCTCATGCTCCTACCCTGGAATGTATATGTTTCATAGAAACTGATCTTCAATATACCTAGCAGCCACTATCCCTAGAGCTGGGGTGAAACGCTCCAGGAAGGGGCATTCTTACCTTATAAGGCTGACATGTAGACCTCCTAGAGGATTTTTTTTTTTTAATTTACTGAGAAGACAACCGAGAAGGTTCTGGGATCAGGAGGGGCTGCCTAGACCATGGCCCTAATGGAGAAATAATATCTGTAGTGCCCAGGCAGGTTGTTAGTGGGATGATGCCAGCACTTTCCTTGGAAGTCAGCTGAAGGGGGCTGTGGAAGAAGATGGTTTGTATTGCCGCACACTGCTCCTATAGTCTAAGTTGGAGCAGAGTCTGCTGCAGCTTTGTGCTGTAAACGCTATGGGACTGATAAAGCTACCTGCTGAGTATTGGATGCAGCCGGGGAATGAGCCTGGAAGAAGCAGGAAGAGAGATTCCTCCAATCCAGAGTCTACCATGTGGGCATTTTGACCAGCCCTTAGTATGCTTTATCTTGATTAGAACCGTTGTACTCATAGTATATATTAAAATAAACTGCATCTATAAGTCATCTACTCAAGGGCAAACACTCTTTGGGGACAAATTTGTTTGCTTTCAAAGGTGATATGGCTTATACAGCATCTGGAACACCACTGCTGCAGGAGTAGAGCAAAGAGGAGTCTCTGAGCAGGTGACAGGGACAGTTTGGACAATGTAAGGGTAACATTATACCACAGCAAATGTCCTGGCACAACAGACACTCCCATTTCATTGCCAACCTGGAGAAAGGTGAGTTCCTCTTCAACAGGAGGTTTCACACGTATGAAGACTTAGATACCAAAGACTCTTTCAACAATGGTTCTCTATTCCTTAAACCTCATCATTATCTTTGTTCGTCGTTGCCTTGGGTCATCACCCTAGTCATCCAGGTGGTGGGGGAAGAGAACACAGAAAAAATGACCCCATTTCTTCAAAATTTGACCTGAAAGACACATGGAAGTCTTATATATGTTCTATAAGGGAGGACCAGTTACATGGTTGCTGATGCTCACACTTATGGTTGAGCAATGGAATCCTTTGTGAGGGCCACCTTCTTACAACTGCACACCAGAAAGGGAAGCAGACTTTAGGAGAGGCCATGTCTCTGAGACAGGACTGTGAGTCACAAGGAACACAATGCTGTCCCTAACCAGTGCTTGTCCTGGCATTTAAAAATAAGGCTACAGGTGAGAGGGTGGGATCTGGTGAGGCTGGGTTCTCGTCTGGGCCTCAGCAAAGCAAGGACACAGGTCACACACATTCATTAACAAAAGGAAAGGCAGAAGGCATTTTTACCATCCATACCCATGATGTTTTCTGTCGTTTCCAGAACTTTGTTTTGTAATGTAGCATTTTTATTTTAAGTCACGTGATAAAGAATGGAAGATGATGAAATCAAATGTTATTTAGTGTGATTAAGGTTGGTAAAAATTTATAAGAGACTCAGATTAGAGGATGAAGATGGGGGCCTAGTTCCTGGAATAAGGACTGGGGTCTTTGATCTCAGAAAGAGAGCCCTAGGGGTTCCATGGCTAGAGCGTAGGATCAGAAACAAGGTGGACTAATGTCAGTGGGCTCTCTCTGCGTGTCCTACTTACACCTGCTGAGAAGGGTTTCATTTACCTCACAGATGAGATGGGATTGTTTTTTCAGTGGATCAGTGAGCAACCGCCCCCATCCCAGATTAGAAGGAGATATTGAAGTCAGGAACTGTCCTCAGTTCTTTCTGAGGTTCCAAAATGAACTGACAGAGGTAGGACCGGGTGCAGGATGGCAGTGTGATACAGACTGGTTATAGCTGTTCTGACTTCCTCTTCTTCTTCCTCTTTCTTCTTCTTCTTTTCTTCTTCTTCTTCTTCTTCTTCTTCTTCTTCTTCTTCTTCTTCTTCTTCTTCTTCTTCTTCTTCTTCTTCTTCTTCCTCCTCCTCCTCCTCCTCCTCCTCCTCCTCCTCCTCCTCCTCCTCCTCTTTTCCTTCTCTTCCTCCTTCTTTCTCTTCTTCTTCCTCTTGCCCCTTGTAGATGCTTTTTGTCCCGCCTGGCTCCCGCACAACTAGCTTTACCCAAAATAATTACATGGAAACTGTATTATTTTAAATACTGCCTGGCCCATTAGTTCCAGCCTTTTACTGGCTAATTCTCACATCTTGATTAACCCATTTCTAATAATCTGTGTAGCACCATGAGGTGGTGGTTTACCGGGAAAGATTCAGCATGTCTGACCTGGCAGCTGGCTCCATGGCGTCTGACCCCGAGAGGAGAGGCCTGGCGACTGCCTCACTTCCCTCTTCCTCCCAGCATTCTGTTCTGTCTACTCCACCCACCTAAGGGCTGACCTATCAAATGGCCAAGGGAGTTTCTTTACTAACCAATGAAATCAACACAAAACAGAAGACTCTCCCACATCAGCCCCTCCTTCTTTCTCTTCCTTCTTCTCTTTCTCCTCCTCCTCCTTTCTTTTGGTTTATGAAGGGAAGGAGCAGCTCTTGATTATTGCTGGCAATGAAGTAATAGCTTTTGTCATTGTGGTTGGTGGACACTGACTCTTTATAATTCATGGAGAAATGACAATCAGAAACAGGAGTTGTGAAAAGGAAACCTGAGGGGAGAATGACCAGAGTCAGAGTCCCATACGCCGTTCTGAGACTGGGTAAAGCCCAGGGCTCCATTCTCCAGTATGGCTATGTGATCGCTCTCCTCATCACATCAAGTTGACAGAGTAACTTGGCTGGTCGACCTAGGATTACAGTGGCCTAGACAGGTCCAGAAGGTCTGACCATCTCTGCCTTTCTAGTCTGGGTCCTTTAGGACAGCCAGAATTTTACCTTCTGGAAGCAGCCTCCTCTACTGGGAATATGTGATCTTAGTGCTCAGCTATTTCTATGGATAGAATTCCTCTGTGACTATGAATGGAAGTGTGAGTGGCCTGCATATTATGAGCTCTGCCACAGGAGAAAAATGCAATCACAAGCCAGGCGCGTAATGGCATAGCATTGAAATGCTACGTGGACGGCTGCCCAGACCCCAGTGTATAACAGCAGACCGTTCAAGTGCTACATGGCCTTGAGACTGTAGAATCAATTTATCAATTTCAACTTGATAGTTGTGCAGATATCTATAAAATATTTACAGCTTTTACAAATTATATTGTTCATGATACAGCCTTTAAGATATTTACTTGGGAAATTTTTCTATAGATCACTGTGCTCTGCCTGTCAGATCTATATCACTGTACACTGGGCTAGTAGTCATGAAATCTAGATTCCTCTTTTGGCTTGTGATATGAAACTCTGTGGCCGTGGACAAGTCCATTCGCTCCTCTGATCCTTCTTGTGTTTAAAATCAGAATGTGGGATCGTGGACTACCCAAGATCCTTTCAGCCGGATGCAGCATGTGTTTCACTGCTAGCAGACACAAGGCCAGCAGCCCTCAGCTTGTAGCAGTTTTTTAGCTCTCCATCAAAGAATCTTAGCTTAGCACACCAAGAGCCCAGTGCAAGTGGGAAGAAGAGTCCATCTTCCCGTCTAGATGGGAGTAAGTCTTCTGAATTGTAACACGCGAAGAAAGTCCGGAATGTAAGCCATTATGACCAATACAGAGGTTTAGACTTCAGGCTTTACAACCGAACCAGTGGTGGTGGGTTACCTGGAGGCTTCCAAGTCAGCAAATCAGGGACTATGGCACACCAACACTTACCGCAGCATTACTCACAATATATAGATTGTGAAATAATGTAGGTGTCTAAGAACAGAAGAATGGATAAAAAAATATGTGACATATTGCAATGGGGTTTTTATAAGTCATAAATAATAATGGTATGTCTTAGAGAAAAGTGGGTAGAAAACTGGAGGTAGCCATACGAAGTAAATTTAACCATCTTCGGAAAGACTACCGTGGTTGCTGTCATAGACTAGCTTCAAACTTGTGGACATCTGACTGCCTCCCGAGTGCTGAGACTAAAGGCTTGTGCCACTACACTGAACCCTCCCATCTACTCTTCCGTTTTCTTATGCAACGGCCCCGGGCATGGCTTAATGAACCTTAGCTACCCACAGTGGGTGGTTACTGGGACTGGAGAGGTCTGAAGTGGATAGGACAGTGGGTTTATAAGCATGTTGTAGTTTATATTATAGGTCGAGACACAGTAGAGTGCCCAGAAATGTTTGTAGATTAGCTTAAGAGGGGAAAATGCTCAAAAATATTATGGTAAATGGGTTAACGAAATGATTCAGTGGGTAAAGGCACTTGCCCCCAACTCTGTTTACCTGAGTGTAATGGCTGGAACCCTCATAATGGGCAAAGGACTCTTAAGAGTTATCCCCTGACCACCACATGAGAATCGTGGTATACACACACACTTATACACTACACACACACACACACACACACACACACGGAGAGAGAGGGACAGAGACAGAGAGACAGAGAGACAGAGAGAGAAGGAAGAGAAGGATGAGGTAGAAACATCAAGAGTTTGAGGCTAGCCTATGTTGTATAGCAAGACTTGTCTCAAAGCAACAAAAAGGAAATGGCTTAACCCATTGCTCTACAAAGTAGGGACCTTCCCGTGTTGGCTATTTCAGTTTTAAGAACTCATCAAATTGACCAAGGGGACCCAGTTCACATGGGTCAGAATGTAGAGTTTCCCCAGCAGGCTGGTGCTCTCAGCCAGTGGACTTGCCACTGCACAGCAAAGGAGAGACATTGTGCTACCCACGGCACATCAGCTCACAGAGGAGGCTCGGAGGAAGGCTGTTCTCTTCAAGTTTCTCCTCCCCCCTCTCAGTTTCCTCCCTACTCTTCCCAAGGGAGAAGCTTTCGTTTCTTCTATTCATTTTTGATCATTTTTGTGCAGTGGCTGGAAAAACACCCCACCCTTATATCTTCTTTTGCCTCTTCCTTCTGTGAATGGCTCGGTGTTGAGGGGGAAAAAGATCAAGCCAAAGGCAAAGGGGTGTCTCATGTGGTTGGAGGCAAAGAGGCACTGCATACAGTCAAACCTATTATGTAAGCGACAACGAGGGCTGTGCATATACAATCTGATTTTCAACAAGCATCATAATATCACATTCATGTTGGGGCTGAGAAAAAGACTTTTGCTTAATGCTTTTGAGTGAGTCGAATCAGGTGGTCTGTCACATACAGTGTCATCCTTGTTCCCAGATGAAACCTAAACAGGTGCAGGAGCACTTAACACAGCTTGCTGAACCTCACTTATGGATGGAGGAGTCCTGAGCCAAGCCAGATGGGCAGGGGTCCCGGCATGGCTGGGAGTGTGACCATGAGAATTCTTGTTTGTGAAGCGCAGGAGTGTGGGATTCCAGAGGCTCTGAGGACAGAGTGGCTGAGAGGATTTCTAGAGACTGTCCCAGATAGATCATTTAAAACTTTTCTTCGCAGAGAGGGAGGCTTTGTGCTCCCCAAGGCCACCCATTCTCAGGATTCAAAGCTGCCCAATGGCCACAATAAGAATGGGATGGCTTTATAAAAATTTCTCACACTGGTATTTTAATTAAAAGAAAATCCTTCTATGTTCTGTGGCATTTAAAAGCGTCATTGTAATAATGTTTGCGGAAATAAAGACTTCCTTTGTGTGCTTTGCAGCCACATCTCCATGGCAGTGAAGGTTGCTGGAGAGACAGAGCCTCTTGAATGCACTATGCAAATTTGTGAAAACAACATGTAAATCAGTAGAGTTCTAGCGACTTAAAACAAATAAACAAACACATGAAAGAAAGGGAGCGATTACTATGCCTAATGGGGGATTCCTGACTGCGTCCATAGGGTTGTCCAGGTGTCTGTGCTGTGTGTGTGTGTGTGTGTCTGTGTATGAGGAAAATGTGTGTGTGAGTGTGTATGAATGTGTGTGTATGTGTATAGGGTATAATGTGTATATGATTATATGTGAATGCGTGTGTATGTATAGACTATGTGTGTATGAGTACATGTGACTGTGTGTATGGCATGTATGTGTGTATAACTATATGTAAGTGTGTATGTGTGTGTGGCATGTGTGTGTGTGTGTGAGTATGTGTATGTATGCATAACATGTATAAAGTGATGAAGGAGATGTTAGGACAATGATGGGACTTCACCGAACTAAAGAAAGGAGCCCCTCATGTGCCTTTGCTATTCCCTGAGACCCAGAACTCTCCCTTGTCTGCAGCAATAGTTATTATTGGAGTGAAGCGGATTGTGCTGCAGTTCAGGAAAGATTCCCAGAGCTAGAAATCAGGGCAGGAGGAGCACTCTTTTAAATTCTGGTTCTGAGGCCCAGCCAGGTCACAGCTTAGAGTCCTCATCTCTGACAGTCCCCTGCCTGGGACTCTACGGACCATCTGCACGTATCCCTCAAGAGCTTGTGCTCCATTCTGCATTGCATTCTGGGCACCTGGGAAATAGAAGCTTTCTGACACTGAAGTTAGCTGACTTGTTAGGAAGTTACTCCTCTGGTCAAAGGAGGGTGATGAACTGCATTCTGTAGTTTGCTAGTTCTGCTTGTGACATTTTGGAAGCTGGTTCTATGTTGTGGAGTTTCATTGAGCCTCTGTATCAACAGTAGTGAAAGGGTACATGAACAGGGATATTTTCTTGCCAGCCTTGAGTGTCTTATCATCTTGGAGAATTGGTTTCCTTCGAGTCTTAGATGCCTCCTTAGGGTGAAACTGAGTTGGATGAACATTAAGGGAAGATAAGCATCATGGGAAAGGGGGTCTTTGAAGAAGATTCTCCTGTTCACCCACAGGAGCCCTGGTTTGAAAAGGAGTGTGCATGGGGCTGATTCTGGGTAATTTGAATATGCAGTTCTGAATGGCTTGGTAATTTGTTATATTCTTCAAATACAGTGGCATTGGCCTATTATACTTGCTCACAATTTTAGGGAGCTGCAGTAATTAACTTAATAGAGCTAATTTTCTTTCTTGATATTGCAGCCTTTGGGACTTATTGAGTGAGTTTGTGAAAACAATATGTAAATAAGAATTCAAGTGTTTTAAGTAACTCACTCAAACAGGACTAAGTATCAAAACTTGAGTTATGTTTATAGTTAGCAGCCTAGCTACAGTTCATATCACAATTGTCAGATTTATTTTATGCTCCACAATGTAGCGGTTTCCATCTATGTATTACTATCTAATAAGTTAGCAAATAATTTACCACCTGAATGATTCTTGAAAATATTTTCTTTTGTTCTGGACACACAGATGACTGGCAAGTAGGGTGAATCTGAAGACTCACTGACCCCAAAGTTCTCCCATCTCTCATTCCTTCTTTTCTGTCCACACTGTCTTCTCCCCTCATAAATAAGTACCTGTCATGACCAGTGACCAAAGACTTTGTGTTTTGATTTCCTTAGCTTTACAGAGAAGTATCCCAATTATCCTAACAAGCTTGAATCCCGTGATTTTAGTGTGTCTGGTGTCGAAGACTGTCTTTTGTAGATGGAAGTTTCTGTCCTCCTCAGTTCCACTATCGTTCAATCTCGAAGAAACACATAGAAACATATTAATCATAAACTGTTTAACCTATTAGCTCAGGCTTATTATTAAATAGCTCTTATAACTTAAATTAGCCCATAATTATTGTCTACGTTTAGCCATGTGACTTGGTACCTTTTCTCAGTAAGGCATTCTTATCATGCTTTCTGTGTGTCTAGCTGATGACTGTGTCTCCTCTTTTCCTCTTCCCAGAGTTCTCCTAGTCTGGTTGCCCTGCCTATACTTCCTGCCTGGCTACTGTCCAGTCAGTGTTTTGTTAAACCAATATGAACGACAAATCTTTACAGTGTACTAGAGCATTCTCCCACTGCAGTCTTTCCCAGGCTGATAAGATTGCCCGATCCTTTTGCTCACCACTGCCCATCAGAGCATGGGACAGCTTTGGTTTATCATACAGGTCTATAGGCTGGTGGAGTATAGTGGCAGAGCACAGCCTAAGAGGGGCATACCTCATCTCAGACTTCCTCTATTGCTTCAAAAAAACTCAGGTTCAGCAGTTCAGAGACGCTCCAGTAGCTACAGTGAAACAGGGAAATTTGTTTTTCAATAACATACTTTGTTAACAGAGATGTCCAAAATATTATTATTTCCAGTTTGAGTCAACACAAATTATTAATAAGATACTAAAACCAAGCATGTAAAACCTGGTGCCTGCTTCACACTCTCAGCACATCCATTTGGGACTATCAACATTTGACGTGCTCAGTAGGCACATGGCTCCTGGTTGTTGGGCTGGATAGTAGAAATTGAAGCCTTCAACCTTCTTGACAGTGTGCTTGGGACCTCAGGAGGCTGCAGATGTGAGATGAGGAGAAGCCTGCTTCCAAATACATGTGCTGTATTTGTGTGACTTGTTTATCTTTGCAGTAGCATGAATAACCATTCCATCCTGTATGCCTACTTACGTAATTAATTAGCATTTATATAGCAGTTTATGTTTGCAGAGTGCTTTATTGATGTAGTTGCCAGTATATTTATCTACTTCCATGTTTATGCTTTCCTATCTGCCTACCTGTGCTAATTACTGCTATAATTATTGAAGTTGTTTAAGAATACAACTCATAGTTACCTTCATGATTACCAACTACTATTTTAATAAGAGTAATAAATTCTATCTTCCCTTTCTAAGATCTCCTGTTTCACAAAGAAATTTTATACTTCCATCCAATATTCTCCAAGTTCTTGTTCTGCCTAAGAGTGAAAAAATACATTTAAAAGCAATTTAGTAATTGTCTTTCACCCTTTGTCAGCTTAAATTTTGTACAAATGTGATAGAAATTGAATGTCGTATCTCATAAAAACAGTCTCAAAATACACCGCCCTCCAACATGAAAAGAATAATTACAAATAATGACATCACTGTCAAAAGAAGGCTGTCTTGTTATTGAGTGTCATTTCTGAGTAATCATCCAAAATTTATCTTTAGTGTGTGTGTCTTTGTATGCATGTGTTTGTGTGCATATGGGCGAATGAATGTACATATATGTGTTCATACATTTGGAGGCCAGAAGTTGATATCAGGTATCTTCCTTTATTGTTTTCTACTTATTCCTTGAGACAGGATCTCTTACTGAATCTGGAGCTCACAATGTGGCTAGGCTAACTCACCAAAAAGTCCTACTTATCATCCTGACACTGTTCCCAATACTAAGAGTGTAGGTACACGGTCATTTGTGTTTTTCATGTAACTGCTGGGGAGTCAGACTCAGGTCTTTCTGCCCCATTAAACACATCTTCCCAGTCATTCATTTAAAACTACTTTCTGACAAGTAATAGAGTCCAAAGGCAGGAGGGGGATAAGAATGCATAGATAGAGTCCAGGGTACCGTTTCCTGGTCACTCAGGTCACACAATGCTAGAATTGACTCTCCAGGGATGAGAGGTGAGGCACAAAAACCGGAAAGAGCAGGGAGAAATGCAGGTGTGTTGTGACTGGGTGATGTCCACCTCACCCATTGCTCTGGTCGTCACCACCCTCCTCCTCCCAAATCAATGAGGAGGGAAAATCTCAGTATTCCAATTCATTCCATGGTTCCACAGCTCGAGGTGAGTGGAAACAGCAGCCAGAGGAATTCTATACATCACACAACTAGAAGGGAACACAAAAGTTTGTACCAACAGCTACGAAAATGCAGCCGGCGCCACAGCAAAACCAGGCAGCTCTTGACTACAACGGCAACACCACCCAAGAGACTCGAGGCCAACTCCCACGCTGAAGCAATTTTGTAAGCCCAAAATTGGGGATTAGAGCCGAACACGAGCAGTCCTTCTCCACAAATCAGCACACACCCACCGCTTCTGCTCCCTGCTCTGCTGCTCCCTGGAGGAAACCATCAAGGCTCTTTCTGTCTCTCTTTAAAATGGGAGCTAAATTAGTAACTTACCGCAAAGGAGTGTTTTCTTAATTACTCGCATACAAATTACTTGACATTAGTGAATGAAAGGTATCAAGGAGAATACAAGCTATTACCATGATTATTTTTGTTCTAATATAAAGCAGTGGACCAGAAGCCCTTTCTATCTGTGGATTATGTTTTAGTTCCCTGATGCTTCAGGGACTGGTTCCTAAGGCTCCAAATGCCATTAGTACAATCAGCCTTTCAAGGCGGATCAAGAGAAGCTGGCATTCCGGGCTGAAGCTTGCTGGGTGTGGAGTTGAAAGAGTAGGTTCAGGGGGAGAGAATGGGAGCCTGAGTGGCGACCTCATCCTGGCTGGCCACAATGTGAAGATTCATTTCTCATAACCTCCAGTTTCCACTCATCCTGTTTGCAGGTCTCCCAGTCTTAGTGGAATAGCCTCGGGGAGGTAGAGAGGTAGATTCCCAGACTCTACCACCACTGTCACATGACTCCACTGCCGCGTGTTCTAAAGCACAAAATTACAGGCGTCAAAAGTAAACATGGAAAGTTCCAGGCTAGCCTGGTCTAAATAGTGAGTTCCAGGCCAGTCAGGACTATATACCTTAGATTCTTTGTCCCTCATAAAACCCACCACTGTTACCACCACCACCACCACCACCACCACCACCACCGAAAACACTACCAATGACAAAAATAAGCATGGATTGCACAATATGCCATTGCTGGAGAGGAAAGAATGGCTTCCTGTAAGTGATGGCTAAGCCTCTGTGGAAAGAGGGACTTGAGAAAGAACCTCCTACTCTGGCTCGAGAGTTTGCGTTCCTCTGAAAAACTAGCAGAGCCCAGTCAAGGCTGCAGTAAATAGCAGTCGTTTTAAAGAGTGGCAGCAAAAGGGGGGGGGGGGGAGTGAATCCTGGTGCTCTCAACTGTGAATGTTTGATGTTAATGAATTAAAAATGTAATTAAAAAAAGAGTGGCAGTCCGGTCCAGGAGGCGGGCTCAGAGGGCAACCTCACCGGCCTAGTGAATGTGAGCTTCTCGGGCTGGCCTTCGTCTGCCTCTGCCTCTCAGAAGCACGCAGTGATGTGGTCTTCACAAGGAGTGCAGATTCGGGAGGAAGTGGCGCAGCCTGGCAATCTTTTCAGAAAGTTGTGTGGCGGTAGCAGAAGGCCTCGAATGCTTCCGGTGGAATCCTTTTGATCAAAACATTTACTCTGCCAGAGTCGGCAGTAGGCTTTTGTATAATTAGACAAGTTCCCATCCAGCTAGATGGTGAAAGAGAGGGAGCCATACCCACTGGATTTCTCCGTAATAGAGAGGTGTTTATTCTCTTCTCTGAAATATCTGCCTGATGAATTCCAGTGTGTTATGTTTACTATTAATGTCTTAATGATAGTGACAGGAGACTGTGTAAACCTCATTTCATGGCCGACTTTCTATATAGGAAAGCTCTCTCTCCGCCCATATGCAATTTTCTGTCCATTCATTAATTGTTCTGCTGCTCTCCGAAGTTTATTTACTGCTTCTAAATATGTATCTTAATTTACATGTCAAGTCCCACAGGGTGGCTATAAAATGTAAAATCTTATATAATAGCAGGAACAGTCGCGAATATTTTATATCCGGGGCTGCTTCTGCATCCTAATTCTGCAGATGGTGTGAGGTTCATTTTTATAGGCCATTGAAAACTAATAAATGCCATCCACATCATTCAGCATTGTCGATAATATACCAGATTGTGTGCCCAGGGATGCTTGGGAAGCAGGATGAGAGCCCAGCCCTTCCCTCTGCAGCCTCCAGCTGCACAGCCACAGCTGACTGGTCCTATCAGCCCCCACAATTCTGCACAGCTCAGCAACAAGGCCAGGCTTTTTGCATCTGTGCAGGGGAGAGGTGAGCTTGTCACTCCTAATGCTGGTTGCATTTGCCTCGTCAAAAGCAATAGATGAACAGAGGAGAAAAAGAGAGGAAGTAACAGTGGTGAGGCCATCACCTGGCCTGGTGCAGAAGCCATGGATTCCTGACCCGTTCCTTCCTGTGCAGTCTTACTTAGAGCCAGTCTCCCCACAAACACACACACACACACACACACACACACACACACGCACACACATGCCTGTGTTCATGTTCGTGTGGAGGCCAGAGGTCAATGTCAAGTGTCTTGTTAATTGTTCTTGAGACAAGGATTCTCAGTGGAACTGGAATTCACTAGCTGGGTTAGTCACACTGGCCAGCAAGCTCCCGGGGCCTTCCTGTCTCAGTCTCCCCAGTGCTGGCATAGCAGAAGCTTGCCACCACACCAGGCATTCCACACGGATATTGGGATTCAAACTCAAGCCCTCACGCTTTTGTGGCAAGCACTTTACCAGATAAGCCCTATGTCTAGCCAAAAGGCATTGTGACACATTGCGACAATAATGTTCACACTTGAAAAAAATGTGTGATTTAGTTACAAAAATAATAACAAAAGATATTTATTTTAAGTAAGTTTTTATTGGACTGTGTTCATATCCATCATTGGACTCATATGACCTATAGGCCATGGGTTGGACATTCCTGTTTGACATATTTTCCTTGTCTTTAAATATAAATTGGTTTTTATTTTATGTATATGGATGTTTTTCCTGCTTGTATATATGTGCACCATATACACTCCCAGTGCCCACAGAGTACATTAGAGGACGTTAGATCCCCTGGAAGTGGATTTATGGATGCTTGTAAACATCCATGAGGGTACTTGGTATCAAACCCAGGTCCTCTGCAAGAACAAGTACTCTTCACTGCTGAGCCCTCTCTCCAATCCCCTTCCGACTTTTTTCTTTTTGATAAATTCTCTTGTTCAGGAAACAAAGTTGATGTGTTAAAAAAAAATGGAAGAGGGGTGAGAATTAGATTTAGTGAATCTGTGTTTTATGCTTGCATTCTTCCTTTTGCCAAATGGGTCTTGGTTTTCTACTGTGTCACAGGCACCATCTATGCAAGGCAAATGAGTAGACACATCTAGAAACTTACTTTTACCCATGAAAATTGACCCTGCCCCAGAGGAACTGACATTGTAGAAGTGGTGTTCCAGTGATAGCAACTCTTAATAAGTAGATGAAGTGCTCAAAAGGAAGGAGAGAGAGAGAGAGAGAGAGAGAGAGAGAGAGAGAGAGAGAGAGAGAGAGAGAGAGAGGAACTTTCCCAGTCTAAGGAGCCCATGGAAGAAGGTCCCTATGCACAGAAATCTTATGAAGGAGAAGAGTAACAAGCTGGCCTTCCAGGGCCCTGAAATGAACTAACGCCTCCCAAAGCCAAAATCAATTCCTTATTTTTGTCAGCTCCCTTAGGATCCGCTAGGCTAATTGCAGAATTCTCTTTGCCGTTTCTCTCTCACCACTGGTTCTTTGAACTAGATTTGGTCTAAATACAAACAGCAAGGGAGCAAGAGGATCTTCCACCATTCAGCCACCTCGAGAGGCACTGTGATGAGGTTGGCCTGAGTGGTGAGTGGCGCACCAGGTAGGCTTCCTGAGAGGCACTAGCTTAGGGAAGCAAGAGAACAGCGTGGCCCAAAGCAGCTTGGTTGTAGAGGGGCAAGTAAACGGCTCAGTAACATTTCTCCTTCAGATTCACCGAGGCCCCTGACTGGGAGTTACAGGGAGAGAAAGCCTGGCTGTAGACGTTCCTTGGTGGCACAGTCCACCTCACCTAAACCTCTGTAACCTTTCAGAAATAAAGGACTGTGATGTGGGATTTCCCTCTGTATGCTGTGATTACCATTGATAAATAAAGGAACTGCTTTGGGCTTATAGCAGAGCTATAGGGGAACAGAACTAGGTGGGGAAAACTAAACTGAATCCTGGGAGAAAGGAGATGGAGGTAGAGAGACACCACATAGCCCCACTGGAGACAGATGCCAGAAAGTTAGCCTTACGGTAAGCCACAGCCACGTGGCACTACACAGATTAATATGAATGGGTTAAATTAATATGTAAGAGTTAGCAAATAAGAAGCTAAAGCTAGTGGGCCAAGCAGTTGGTTCTGGGCTGCCCAATGTTTCCTTGTGTGTATTGTTTTGAAGGTAGTTAGAATAAAAGATCACCTCCTGTGCGTGTAATTCCCTGTTACTAATAGAACAAATTCTAGCCTAACACAGGGCCTGCATTCCACACAAAAAATGACCATTTCCCCTCTTTTTGTGTAAGTTGTGATTTAGTAGCCAAGAGTGTAGTGATTGCTCATGGTGGCATGTGCCTGTGGTCTTAGCACCCAAGAAGCTGAAGCAGGGAGATCATGACTTTGAGCCAAGCAGGATTATATAGTGAAGCCCTGTCTCAAAAGCAAACAGACTCACATGGATCATTAATGGTAGTCTTTGGGAACAAGATTTCAGGGAGAGGAGAACAACCTAGTTTCTTGCCAAGGGTATTGTGGGGTGGGGGACTGCCTTCAATAATGCACAGCCTCATCTCACAGGACACTGGTGGGTAGGGTGGAAAATTGCCAAAATAAGAAGGTCCGCACCACTATGGTAGGAATATGAAAGGAACTAGGGGTGCAGGACACAGCAAGCACCCAGAGATCCTTGGGGGAATCTGTGCCCACTCAAGACATCCTGTCAAAGGAAATCTCACTAGAGGCCAGCATCAGAAGGCAGCTGCCATGTCAGGCATAGGTTCTAGGCCAGTGAGGCGGGGCCTTAAGTTTCAGCTCACATGAAAGAAGCAGGGGCCTGCGGGAAGCTGCGGCGGACCTAAGGCATCAGGAGCCTAGAAGTGGTGTGGAAGAAGCCATCTACAGTTGCATAGGCTTGCATTTCCTGCAGCATTATTCCTGGAGGGAGAGGAAACAGTTGGCTTGGAAGACAGCACACTGACCCAAAGAAATCTAGTGTTGAAGTGATAAGCAGGGATGATTCATTCAGGAGAACATACTAGAAAATAAAACTACCAGTGTCTACAGAGAGAAAGACAGGGCTGAGATGAAACACTCAGTAACCTTAGCTCACGTAGACCACACTCTCGGTTTGGAACAGTCCACTGACATTGTTGTTGCATGTTTTCTTCAGGTAGCAACTTTAACTGCATTTAAGATAATCATCCTAGGTATGTGAGGAGTTGAAGGAAGTCAGTCTGCCTTGTTCATGCGGACCTTGGTCTGATGGTTGCCTTGTGGGCTGTTGCTTTCGTCTACTAACGAAAAAGTCAGTACCTTATGAAGTGGAAAGTTCAGACTCTACGTGTTAGCCCACCTGTTGCTCTCTGATCTATCAAGGTTCCAGAGAACTCCTAAAGAGAAACAGTGCCCTTGACTAATGGAAGAACTCTAGCTATTTACCGTTCACATCATTGCAAGAAACAAACTACGTGCACACATTGTTCTTGTAAAGGACTACTGAAGCAGTCATTGTTACGAACTATGAGGCAAGATAATTCAAAATACATTAAGAAGATGGAAATCCTCAAGTAGGGTGAATGAATGAAAGTGGGACTGACAGACACAAAAATGCCCATGACAGGTAAAGGCAGTTAGGGCAAGTGGTACCCATCACCATCCACACCATCTGACATTATTAGCTGAGCATCACCAGGCCTGTGCGGGGCTCTTCCATGACACAATATTTTCCCCAGGGCCCACTTTCCTTTGTCCTTTGTGATTTGACTTTCTCCTTTAGCCTCCTGCATTTGTCTTTTGTAATTTGAAGACACTGGAGTGGATCCTTTCCTTATACTGGGAGTCATGGCCAAAGGAAGAAAACGCAAATCTTTGCAGGGAGCCATGTTGTTAGAGATATGAAGAAGCACTCTAGAACGCAAACTGTCCGGGCACTCCACTCTGGGAAGGGACTCAGCAGTTGCCTGCACATCTGCCAGTGTTCTCACCGTCCCAATTTAATGTCTACTCGATACATATTAAACATGGGCTGTGTAATCTGCTCAAAAGCTGATGAAATGTTTTTTACACTATTTTATAAATTCCAAAATATGAGACAACTGTGATTAATTCTTATGCTTCAGGACAGTCTGGGAGGCATTTTAGAAGGTCCCACTTCAAGCCTAGGAGAAACTGCCTTGAAAATTGTATTGCCACAGCTAAGACTCACCAATGGCCTGTTTCTGTCTTCTCTCCAAATGCACAGGGCACAACTACATGTCTGCTCAAAGTTGTACTTTCCTTCTTCTATCCTCCTCCTCCTCTTCCTCCTTCCTTTTGGGTTTTTCAAGACAAGGTTTCTTTGTGTAGCTCTGAAGCCTGTCCTAGAACTCACTCTGTGCTGGCCTCGAACTCACATAAATCCACTTGCCTCTGCCTCACGAGTGCTGGCATTAAAGACTTGCACCACCATCACCCACCTTCTTCTTCTTTTAGAAATAAACTCTCCTTGAATTTAGTGGAGCATGTGGTCATCAAATACCCATATTTTGTAGATTGCGGAGCTAAATGTTCACCAATGGAGAGTAAGCAGATAGGTCGCACCTTGTGGCTTTATCCTTTGTGTCTGAGGTACAGTTATGAAAGCAGGAAACAGAGCAGCTGTTTCTACCCAAAGAGTACAGAGATCAGATTTGCTCAATGTGCAAAAGGAAAATGGAGTTCAGGAGTGAAGAATGCTAGACAGGAGTCAGATTATGACAAAGGCTCTGGTTACCTTGATCACAAGGAAAGATAACTTTGAGAATATCAGGTAATTTTTCAAGTCTTCGAACCAATGACACAATCTTTCAAATCTTTCAGTGTCTTCCTCTACTGAGAAGGAGTAAATAGCATTCTCTCTCACAGGGTTATTATAGGGGCTCAGTTGTAGTAGGAGATGTTTGAGCAACATATGTCATTTTAAAACTGTTGCAAGCCGGGCGGTGGTGGTGCACGCCTTTAATCCCAGCACTTGGGAGGCAGAGGCAGGCGGATCTCTGTGAGTTCGAGACCAGCCTGGTGTACAAGAGCTAGTTCCAGGACAGGCTCCAAAACCACAGAGAAACCCTGTCTCGAAAAACCAAAAAAAAAAAAAAAAAAAAAAAAAAAAAGGCAAAACAATGTGTATCTGACCCAGTGAGAGCAGCTATCTAGACGGTGATGTCACATAAGAGAAGTTTCTCAGTTTGGCATTCCAGAGTCTTACCTGTTCAAATGCAATAGGATCAGCAGGAGAAATCGCATGTGCCCTAGTCCCCGAGCTCGCCTGGATTGCTAGTCACCTTCCTATGATGCTGCCATTCCCTTTGCAAAGGGTAATTTTTGCTGTCATCAGCTGCAGACAGATTTCCTGTTTGGGTAAATTTGATGAAGGAAATTTATCCTGCCAGGAGCTGGGCAGATGTATAACTGCTGTACTGCTATGTGACAAGTTGATTGTCATGGTCGATGTCTGTGGACCCTGTATTTGTAAAGCTAAAATTGGAGAACCCTAGTATCGCAAGTGTGTCAGTTGTCAGTTGTCTGCTCACCAGAAGTGCTCTCCATTCCTTTTCAGAGTGATCCAGTTCATTCTTCACATCCTCCTCAAGATGCTCATTCCCCGGAGGCTTCTCCTGAGGACAGACCCCACAGCTATGCCTGTTAACCCTTCTGCATGCCTTCAAATACAAAACTGAGCATCAACCAGTTTGAAGTTTCTTTCAAGTCCCAAGTGTTGCAAAGCAGAATTTGAACCATTCTTTGGCATTCATTGTGAGTTTTCCCAAAGCAAAACGCTTTAGGAAGGATTTTTCATGGCTCACAGCAAGTCCCAACAAGGTCTCATAAAGTGGCTAATCTCAGAGGGAACAGAAAACCACTTCTGATCCCTTATCATATTGCATCTCTTAGTTACCTTGTTCCTAAATGGTTAGACATCGGAAATGGCTTTGGTATGCACTGTTCTTCTAAGTAACCCTATTATGAGAGGGATAAAGATGTAAAAATCTAAGGATAAGACTTGTAAAGGAATGTTTGATGGAGTACAAAAGCAAAAAAAAAAAAACCCACTAAAATAAGAATGTAATTGTCACATTCAACTGCCATAGCATCATCACTAGGCACAGACTCAGAGACTGAGGACAGTGTGCACCATGTTTTCTAACATTAACAGTCACCAGGAGCACAGTGGCTGAAATGCCTCATTGCATTGGACAGATGCTAGAAGTCTTATTCTGCAAAAAACAGAGCACCTGGCAAAATGCTGACTTGTTCCATTGATAATTTCATAATTTACAAGTTCAAGAAGCTGTGGGATAACTTCCTATTTGACTCTCAGTTCTGACCAACTTGGTAGAACTGGATCATGGTCCAGAAATGACAGAAACTTTGACAGCCACAGACTTCATCTTAAAGTAGTCAGGAACTTGTCATAAAACTAATCAAAATTTCTATGAACATTGACAAAGAAAACATATTATAGTAGATGTCCTGGGGATATTTACGTCAAAAATACACACTTTTTTTTTCTAGCAACTGTATCTGTTGATGACCCCATCAATGACTGGAGACCCACAAATCTGCCCACACCAGCATAGCTGTATCCTACAATCTGAATCAGGGATGGTTCTGACCCAAGGCTAGCCAATGACTGGAATGGCTGATCGTGCTTAGTTGCTGTCCTCTAAGGTAAGAAGAGAAAAATATCTGAAGACTGCTAAGTTTTTTTTTGTTTTTTTTTTAATTTATTTTCGAGACAGGGTTTCTCCGTAGCTTATTGGTTCCTGTCCTGGAACTAGCTCTTCTAGACCAGGCTGGCCTCGAACTCACAGAGATTCGCCTGCCTGTGCCTCCCGAGTGCTGGGATTAAAGGCGTGCGCCACCACTGCCCAGCAAGACTGCTAAGTTTCAGGACCAATGAGGACTACCTGTGCTTAGCTTTCTGCGATGGCAGTCTGTAGCTGCTATCTGAAGTCTATCACTAAGTGGTGTTTGTTTTTCCTCTCTGAGTTGCTTAGATGGGGCATCTGTCTGTTGTTACCAAGGCAGTTGGAATCTTAGGTAGATGTAACAAGAGTTTCTAAGCATGAACTCCCAGCCCAGATTTTGATATGAAGACCTCTTCCTTGAATCGCAGCTAAGCAAATGCTCATGACTTACACTTGTTACTTCATCCTACGTCTAATGCTTTAGAAAGCCCTGTTCCAGCAGAGGAACATGTGTAACCTATCTAGCAAGACATTCTGGGTATCCTGGAGTCTAACCATGGCCCCTTGAAGGGATTTTTCCCACATGACTTCCTAACTGCGGTTCTACTCACAAGACAAGCATTCATGTAGTATTCTCCTAGACTTTGAGCAGACATTGTTTATTAAACCGCTTTGTTATGCCTTTATTTTAAAAGCCACAATCCAGAAAAACCACAATTTCCCCAGTAGAAGTCCTCAAAGTCCAAATGAGATGGTTTGTCTATATTAGTCACACCAAACTTGGACAACTTAAAAAATCTCTGGTCCCTAAGCACAAATGGATGTTCCACTGAAGATTTCCTATCTGCCCTCATTCCCAAACAGAGATGGGGAGAAGATTGATAATTATTCCACCTTTTGGTCTGCCAAATTCTTAGATTATGTTGTTAATAACAAGTTTGGGTATATTTCCTTTTTTGTTTGTTTTTTCAAGCTTTGTTCTCTTTAATGACCATTTGATTTAATCCGTCCTTATGGAAAGCAACTACATTGAATTTATAAGATGCTAATATGGTATATCTTGAGAATCTAACAATGCTTAAATAAATATGTAAGCTATTAAAATAGTACTAGAGAATAATTACAAAGAAGGAGTTATTAATATTCTTGTTCACAAATTATTCTGAGGTGTACTGTTTGATGCTACTGTGGATGAAATTGTTTCCATGATTTCTTAAAAATAATTTTTAATTACAATATAATTAGATGGTTTCCTTCCTTCACTTTTTTCTTTCCAACTTCTCCCATTCTTCTCCACCAACTCCCTGCTCTTAAATTCATGGATTTTTTAAAATCTTGAATTGTTATTGTTACATACAAGCACACACAACCCGAGGAGTCCATTTAATGTTGCTTGTATGTATCTGATTTCAGGCCTGACCACTTGGTACTGGCTAACCAATCAGGGGAAGGGGTTATCCCTGGGCAAAACGATTTCTTCCACTTTCAGCATTCCTTAGCTGTCCTTGTCTAGGAGTGGAACCTGGGCTTCCTCCTTCCACTTTTTAACATATCTGTTGGTGTTGTTCTTGTTCAGGCTTTGTTTAGGCAGACATAGTGTTCAGGTTTCATGGGTATGGCTTCTCTGTCATTTCTAGGAGACGCAACTTCAGATGTCTTGGTCCTCTGGCATGTAGACTCTCTCCATCGCTTCTTCTTCTATGTTTTCTGAGCCTTAGGTACCACAGGTGTGTTGTGGAATTTTGACTGAGAATTTTGACCAGTTGGGATTTTATGCAGTGATCTCCAATGTTGCAAAGAGAACCTTCGTTGATAAGAGGTGAAAACTTTACTTATCCTTGGTTGTGAGGATAAGAAGTTGAAATGGAGGGGTGTTGTTAGGCAGATCAGGAATAGTTTTTCATTATAGGATGTATGAGAGAGTCTATCTCCTTTCTTCTGTCTTCTGTTATGGGAAAGCTCTGGACTCCAGATGGAGAAATGGTCCTCAGTTTCTACATCTGCAAAGTGGAGATGGCCTAGCTGACAAGCTATAAGTTCTCTTCCTTTCTGATTATTTTATATAATACGTTAAAAATGAGTAAAACCAAATAGTGATGGGAAAATGGGTGTGGACATAGCCTAAGCTAGAGAGGGTCTGTCAAGATTGGAAGCAGATGGGTTTCGTTTATTTGTGAAGTAGAGAGCCCAGTAATCAGAGCAGATGCTTTCTTCTTCACCGGCTCTTTTCAAACAGATGAAGAAATGGCACAGTGGTTTGTCTGACTATGATTCAGATGAACCTGAGGTGAACCATGCTACGGGGCTTGGTTAAGCTACACTGGGAAAAACCAGAGCTAGGAGCTGAGTTTTCAGCAGTCTATAGTTCTTGTTCACATTCGTGTTTGTGATCACTTCAGAGCCAACCTAGTGCTAATCTGCTCTTACTTCAGTTTAAATTGGTCCAGCTCAGAAACATTTCATAGTCTCTAGCTGAAAAGGAACCCATCTCTTTGATTCAGCTGTCACCACACCGATCCGTATTCCTTCTAAAAGCCCCACTTACAATATGGTTTCTTGAGACCAACGTTAGGTGGCATACCTTGGTATTGCATTGTGTGCCTAGAAGAGCACCGAGTCTGCCTCTTTATCTCTTTCTCCTCCCTCCTCTATGTCCTTTCTTTTTCTTTGCCTATGCTCCACCAGCTTGTATGGTCAGAACTCCTTACCTTCACTGCGGTAAAAATTTCACTCCATTTTAAGGGAGAAATTGGGCAAGTAAGGCCTTTTAGATGTGTGGAAGTAAAATGGACCTGGCGTGTTCTGCTTGGTCTACTTTCCCATGAGAGGAAGGTGTTTAGGGGTGAAACCCAAACACCTGGGAATGGTAATGATTCTTTTAATTGGTTTTGCTTTTTTGTTTTGTCAATCATTTTTTGGAAGAAAGGTACCTGCATATTTGCTGGTTGGAAAATCCTACAGGCAGCTTACACTCTTTTTGGAAGCCGTAGGTATGACATCCGGGCCTTGGCACCAGCTCCTCTCCAACCTAGCTTATATCCAATGCATTGCCTCTTCTCGAATCTCAAAGACTCTGAGTAGGGAAAGTCGCCAGTGCCATGGACAGGGAGCAGTGCTTGGATCCAAACCCTGGAAGACAATGGAGCCCCATTGTGACTGCCACAGCAAGCCACTGGATGGCACTGTGGGTCCATGCAGGTGCGGGTGGTGGGGCATTTGTCTTTCTTTTTAAAAGGCCATTTAAGTTTGACAGGTAATTTGGCACATTTTGAGTTGGAGTGTGCCAAATGATTTGGCAAATATTTCACTTACCTCTGAAAATAGGCGCACCTGCTGTTGGGACCTGTAGGAAGGTGGAGGTGGGTAGTTTCTCCCGCAGTCCCTTGTTGATGCTAATTCCAGAAATGGAAGTGAAAAGATTTGAGTAAGGACAACCTACCATAGCTACAACCTACCATGGTTTTCAGTGTGGCACCATGCTTTGGGAAATGGCCAAAGGTTTGTGTTTCTCCTGAACCCAACCTCTCTTTTCTCTGGAAATATCTTTTTGTCTTCCCAGTGCTGCCCCCTCTCCCCACACCGCCCCTCCAATAGGTGTCTCAGCTGGCTTTTGGCCAGATGGAATGAGATTTACATGAAGAGTTATGTCCTCTAGTGGTCCTCCAACCAAGAGAATTAGGAAAATTTAGCTCCAACTTTTCTTTCTCAAGAAATTTCTGCTTTAGTGTGTTTAATAACCAGAAGACTCAAGCAGTATGAGAATGTCTCCTAAGCTGCCTCTGACCCAACCTGAAGGCAATAATTTGCTGAACACGATGGTGACAGTCACATGTGGAGATTCCATACCTGTGGGAGAATGTGGGTAACAGGCTGAAACATGAAGCCCTTAGGACAAGTTCCTAGTGTGCCAAATTTAAGTCCCTCTCCTGTAATATGTGCTACTCAGTAGGGCATATTGGGCTACATATGAATAAAAATGGGGTTAGTATCAGGATCGCTTGTCAGTATTAAGTCTGAGCTGATCTTTAAAATGGTAAAACATCTCCAAACCCAATTACTATGGTTAACACACCTATTGTCTGTTGTGGAACCACGTGCCATATGCTAAGCGATTACCCGGAACAGGTTGGGAATGAACAGGTTAGAGAAGAGAGAGTCTCAAGTCCTGTCAGGACCGTGCACTGACTGGTAAAGAAACAGCAATTGTTTCAGACCTATCAATCTTTTGAGAAATACCAAGAATGCATTCTATAGTGGGATGCCTCTGGCTTCAAACTTTGAGGAATGGCTTCTAGTCCCAAGCCCACCTAGCAGCTGTGCTGCACTGCAGACATTATTAACTCTCTAATCTGTTTTCCTACCTGAGCATGGAAAACACAATTCAGAGGAACTCCTGTGGCTAGACACCATTGGGATTTTTTGTTTGTTTTTAGTTTAGGTAGTTTCAAATGTTTTCAAATATCTCTTGGTATGTATTAGGATTTTATATATATATATGTATATTCATAATTTAATTTGTAATCCAATATAATTTAAAAATATATTTAATCCAATAAATAGCATTGTCATAAAGATAAATGTTTGAAACAGTGAGGTACTTTATGAAAAGATACATATTTATGCTTTTAACATTTAGCTTATACGTTTCACTGAAGGTCTTTCATAAGTTTTTTTTTTAATCTTTAGATACTTAGGTTTTTTTGTTTTTGTTTTTGTTTTTAATATTCATTCCTCTGTATCATATCACTAAAGTTTTACTTCAGGAGAGACCAGATGAAGAAAGGACATTATGGAGGTTGATGGTGAACTTGGTAAGAGCTTTCTGTGGGCTGACAGAGTGGAAACCTAGTTGGGGTGGGCTGAAGAATAATGGGAGGGGCTAGTGAGATGGTTAGGATGGGAGGGAGGGGCTAGTGAGATGGCTAATTGCATAAAGAGTTTACTACATACATGTGAGGATGAGAGCTTAGATCATCAACAGCTACATGCACAGGCCAGGCTGGCAAGATGAGCCAGAGAGTAAAGCACTTGCCAATGAGGCTGAAGACCTCTAAAACCCACATGGTTGAAGGAAAGGAACGGGCTCCTGCAAGTCAGCCTGTGACTGCCACACCTACACGGTGGCGTGCCCTACTCAATAAAGAAATGAATGTAATTTTTTTTTTAAAAAAAAAAAGAAAGAAAAGCTGGAAATGCATGGAGATCTGCTTATATGCCCAGTGCTTGGGAGAAGGCATGGGATTCCCCAGGGTATGCTGGCTCGGTTAGTCAAATGCCAGGTTCCTGGCTCAGTGACTTTCTGCCTCAGTGAATAAAGTAGAAAGCAACCAAGGAAGATGCTCAATGCCAACTCTTGGTCTCCACGTCGATGTCTACTCTCACACATGTGAATATTAGAGTACGCATCACACACACACACACACACACACACACACACACACACACACAAATGAGGAAATGGCAGCAGCAGGCGTACTTGCTCCTCTGTATTTACATGTTTTGCATCTGGGAATTCCACTAAGCACAGGTTGAAAATATTCAGAAAAATTATGTATGGAACATGTATAGTACCATTTTTTTTATTATTGTCATCACTTCCTATACAAAACCAGATAGCAACTGTTCATGTTATCAGTGATCTAGAGAAAATTTTAAACAACATAGAATGATGTTTGTAGATTATATAATGGTATGTCTTAAGGATCATGTGCATCCATGGGTTTTTGGCAACCATAAGCTTCCTGGAACCCATGTCTCTTGATTCTTGAGGGAAAAGGGCGTTTACAACTTTTATAAGTATTTTTAAAAGCAAAAAAAAAAAAAAATACCCCCAACCAACAAACAAAACAACAACAACAACAACAAAAAGACCCAAACCAACAAACCAACTAACCAAACAAACAAAACCAGAAAAAGAAAAAGAAAAGAGACAATATGCAGTACATGAAATCTGGAGAGGAGACTCTTTTGTAAGAAGATGGACCTGCTAAGACTCGGAAGAAAAATAGAGATATACTCAACCACATATCTGGAGTTCTCGCCAAAAGACTGAGATCTGGTTGTAGATCTTGGACTTGTTTTAAACAAGAGCAAGACCATCTTGTGTGCCCATGTCTTTAAGCTGAGCAGTCAGGGTGGAGGAGGGTCCAGGGGCACTTCTTGCTCTTACCAAGTTAGCAGGCTTTGATTTAAGAGGTCATATCATTCCAGATTTGACCAATCATGGCATCCAAACCTCTCATTAAACTGACTGTGGAATCCAAGGCTAAGAAGGGTTAGGTCTAAAGCTTTACCCTCAGAATAGTATTGGGTAAGGATTCAGAAAGTGGCTTTGGGACCAGAAATAGCTCTGTTGGAGTGCAATTCTCCCATTGTTTATCCGTCGAGTAACCCTGTAAGCAAGTTACCCTTGGTTTTTCATAGTAACCGGATGAGGTGACTCTATACTATTTTAATAAATAAGCATTGGAAAGAGACATTTGTCTTCTATGATTGTTGTAAAAATAAACCCAGAGAAGACAAATGCTTATTCCAATGCTGGGTATGAGGTCAGGGTAAACTCTGATTCATGTCAGCCATTATATGAGCATCTGCATGCATGGAAATGAAACGTTATAAACTTGCATGTTCAGAAAAATTCTAAAAATGTTATGGATCCTTCTGCAAATGAAATATAATAAACACTAGAGAAGGCACTCCGGCCACAATGTTTAGTCTAAGCCTTGCTAAGTGTATGACCAGCTGTAGCCACCACGCTCAGAGGCTCTTACTCATGGTTGACTCAAGTCTAGGTCCTTTTCCAAACCCTGTTTGGCCTGCTCATTTGCAATGGTTATCTTCTCTACAAAAACTTTGGAGACACTTCCCTACCATCTGAGAGCTGGATACCCTCTTTCTCTCTTGCTCTTTCCCATAGATTTCCTTTTGAAGCAAACTAGGAGTTTAAATTTGCTGGGTGGTTAAGGGTGGCCAGGCAGCAGCCAGGAACAAAAACAAATCCTCTTTCTAAGGCTCCAGAATGGGCTGATACCAATAAAAGGAGAGCAATAAAGGTGTGGATGCAAGGTGCCAAGCATGAGGGACACCAAAGAAATGTGATCCTTCCCCCCGACCCAGGAAGAGCACTGTCAGCCTGCTTCTCTTCAGTGGGACAGCCGGACACCAATCCTGATCCCACCAGAGCCTTTGGGTGGCATCCACTTACATTGTCACCCCTTATTCTGATTCTTGAGGTTTTCACAGACTCTGTGTGTAATTGCCCAAGTAGCTTAGGATGCTTGTTTTCTCTCTTGGGAACCAATTCCTTTTCTCCCTCTTTTTGATATATAAATTCCCAGCCACCACTTTGCTTAACTATGTTTCCAACGTTAGCTTTCTTCTCACTGGAGATGAGCAACACAGGGTCAAATTAAAACTCATAGAACAGCACAAGTTAATTGGAGTCTGAGAAGATAAGGATACTTGGAGCTCAGCTTGATAAAAACCCCACAGGATTTGGAAATGAGTCTTATGGGAACCAAATAATAAAATAAATAAAAGAATCTGCTTTCTCTTGCCCCAGGGATCCACTTACCAACTTTCTATAGTAATCTCTGAATTTCTGAACTACAATCAAATGCATAGTTTAAATAAGCAATATGTTTATGCTTCTACTTTACACACACTGGTGAAAAAGTGTCTGAGATGCAGAATAAAGTTTTATAATCTTCTTAGTTACCGACACAAACTCTAATATAGTAGAAAATAATGTAGTGAGATGATTGGCTTCTCTTTTGATGGGGTTGACATCCACATAATTTTCTCTTTCTCAACTAACAGACAAAAGAAAGCCATGATGTGTGGTCTAACGTACCCTCCCTACAGTTTTTCTTTCCATTTTCAAATTCTACCTCTAGGATGATGATATAGCTGATTTGCTAAAACCCTTTCTGTACAAGCATGACAACCTGAGTTGGGATCCCCAGCACTCATAAGAAAGTCCAGGAGTGGCAGTGCATGTCTATAACCCCTGTGCAGAAGGAATGAATTTGGGGAGCTTACGGGCCAGCCAGTGTAGTCACACAGCAAACCCTGAGTTTAACAAGATACCTCGTCTCAAATATAGCGTGAAGAATGATTGAGGAAGACACCTGTCAATCTCTCACTTCCATATGCATGCCCACATGTGCATGCGCACCCTCATGTACATGGCACACACATAAATACACCACACACACATGCACACATGGACACACACCTTCCTTTGTTTTTAATGTGGATAGCACTGAGGAAACCTTTTAAGCAACAAGAGGTAATAAATTGGATAAGGAACTTATCGGGTGTGATAATGACACAAGTAAGAACTACCATTCTGGACTTCTGAGTAATGGCAAATAGAGCAGTTAACCTACAGTCTATCTGCTGGATTTTAGCTCAGAATCTAATGATACAAAGTCTTTACCCCCTGAAGGTCCAGGGTCTTTGGAGAAATGGGTATAGTGGTTTCAGCTCCATCCCCAAAGAGCCTGGAGTCTCCATCAGAATGGCTGCCATTACAATTACAGCTAATTGCCACTAGTGCTGCAGGAAACAGTATTGGATGAGAAGGCACACTGGAATTACTTGCGTGGACCATTCAAGATAGCCCAGAGCGGGTAAAGGCTGCCCCTCTCCAAGGCTGTGAAAAACTCACCTCTGAATATTAGAGAAAAGGAATGGAAGCGTGAAAATGTCTACTCATAAATTTAGTCGCGAAGCCTTTCTTCACATCCAGAATAGTGTTTTAATATAAGTTTCCATTTTATCAAAGTCCCATCTGTGTTGAGACCATGGACAAAGGAAAGGTAAATCAATCAGTCTGCTTCCAGTGAGAATCAAGTATCACTGTGGACAGCTACTACTAAATTCGAGTTCTTTCCAGTGAAAGAATTTTAACTACTGCTTGTTCTGGCAATAAAAGTCAATGCTGGTTCTTCAGAAGAACATTCATTCTTTTAAAATTGACGTTAGTTGGACATTTAGAGGTGTGGTTTGTTCACTTCCTCTTTTACTAGAGGTTGTATTTAAGCTATAAACAGCAACAATGAGACATTTTTATAATAAAAGAGGCAACTCAATATAAACAGTGGTGTGAACTAAGCCTGGGCTCTTTTTCATATTTGTAAAGAAGTTTCCTGCTATGCAACTGTCCTGTGAAATGCCATAAGGGATGTGGACAACTTCTCTCCCAATTGACATTTCTAAATTGGTGACATGCAATTACCTTCTTCATATTCACACTGCTAAGTGAGTTGAAATTTGAAATTATATACTTGTAGCTCATTGAAGTCTTCCCTAAGTCTAAAATGGACACTCAATGCCTTGAGAGTTGATTGTAAGATGTTAACTCTCCCACTCTTTTGAGCAAAATGGTCCTCCTTGGGAAAATTCCTGCAGAACGATTATTGCTATGCTAGCTACTTCCTAATCTTGGGACCATTTCCTTTGATTCTCTTGTTCTTGTTACAGCATTACAGGTGAGCTGTATCCAATGGGAGATTCTGCATATGTTCCAAGAGCCAGAGACTTTGAATTGGAAGGTAGTGAGGATACAGGGGTGGACTGAGAGGGCTTCTGTGATGGTTTGCATGTTTTTTTTTTTAAATGATAGATATCTAACATATGAGACAAATTCCAGGACTTGAGGAAGTTTAGAAATTGAGTCATTCTGGTATTTGTTTTGAAGCTGGCCAGTTGTAAAACATGCATTATTACTTACAGAGTTTCCCACAAATGTTATGAGCTACTGTATTTCACCTCAACATGGCCACAGTGTGGAAGTGGCTGGGATTTAGCAGACAGATGGTATCAATGAAGATTTTGTTGATCCCAATTTTACTAGTCAGGGTCCTTCAGAGGAACAAAAGCCAGTAGGATCCCAACTATACTACTCAAGGTCTTTCAGAGGATTAAAAACCAATTGGATAGAGACAGATATGTAAGAGGGGGGTTGTTCTAGGAATTAGCCTATATACTTTTGGAGGCTGATCTGCCAGCTGCTAGTTGGTGACGCCTGAGAGCTGTGGTATACTCAGTCTGATTCTGAAGGCCTGAAGGCCTCAAGAGTAAGTCCTAGAGTCATAGCAAATTTAGATCCCAAATTTAGGAGCACTGAATTTTCAGCATAGGAGAAAACAGATGTTGCATCTCAAGAAGAGAGACAGACAGATATAAAAGGAGAGACAGACAGACAGACACAGACACACACACACACACAGAGAGAGAGAGAGAGAGAGAGAGAGAGAGAGAGAGAGAGAGAGAGAGTCTGTTTGGTCCCTTGGTAGAATAGGCTGCTGCTCCATTACATTGGTGAGGGCACATCACTACTCAGGCTACTGATCCAAATGTAAAAGCCATCCAGAAACACCCTCATGGAAAAACATAGAAATTATGTTTTGCCCACCATCAGTGTATCCCATATCATGAAACCCAATTAGGTTGACACATAAAATGAACTGTCACAGCAAGTTACTCAGACACATGAGAGGGAGTGAGTCAGGGGATCAGCACTCAAGGCTCAGGGGAAATGACTGAATTTGAATTACAGAGCTATAAGGCACAGAGAAGCCCTAGAAGTCAACAAGTTCATCCATGAAGGTTGAATGGAAGGTAAGACAGTTGGCAGTGGAGCCCTGAGGCAGAGCCACATTTCAGGAAGGAACAAAGAATAAAGAAAGCTAAGGACCAGAAGGCAAAGACTAAAGAAATGTCATGTCCCTAAGCAAAGACACAGAGTGTTAAGCAGGAAGAGTGACCTCTGATGTCAATGCTGTGGAGAAGTAAGAGGTAGATGAAACTATGTTTATTAGATATGTCAATACTGGGGCCATTAGGGACTTTAGGTTTCTGATAGCAATGTCTGTGGCATACCCTGGCAGGGGTGCACTGCAAAGTTAGAAAACAGGAGGGGAGAATAAGGTTGGTTGTGAAGTTAAATAATAATAATAATAATAAATAATAATAAAATGGAAGGTAATCATGGCAATGTTAGGGGTTAGAAAAAAATCTCCGTTTTGTGTATATTTTAAATAATTAAGATTGTGTTTACAGACTGACCCACAGAATCAAATAAGCAAGGCTCATATGGGCTCACAGAAACTGAAGGGATGAACAAACAGGGATCTCTGCATATACCTTATGGTTGTGTAGGTTGGTGTCCTTGTGGGACTCCCAGCAATGGGAACGGGAGTGTCTCTGACTCTTTTGCCTGCACTTGGGACCCTTTCCTTCTACTGGATTGCCACATTCAGCTGTGATTTTAAAGTTTATGCCCAGTCTTATTGTTTCTTGTTAGGCCATGTTCAGGGGATGGATATCTCTAGGGAAGCCTTCTTCTTCTTTTTCTTTCTTACAGAGAAGTAGAGGAGAAGTTGTTCTGGGGAAGAGGGGAGGTGAGGGATGGCTGGGCAGAGTGTAATGAAAGAAAACTGTGGTCAGGATGTAGTGTATGAAAGAAGAATAAAAGCTTAAATAAATAATAAATAAATAATAAAAAGACTGCATTTATAGAAAACCCCATGGAAGGAAAATTTGAGTGCCCGGGGAATCTGGGATGGAAGGAATGGAGCTCTGGGAATGGCAAAACTGTAGGCAGTGGCCAGGTGGATTGTGAACCCCCAAAGGTGAGAAGGAACACCTACCCCAGTGCCTAAATGGGTGGGAGGGAGAGAGATCTGGATTTAAACACATTTGTGGGGCAGGTGCTGGAGAAAGACTTTCATGGTGACTTCTATTTCCAAAAGTTATAGCTTTCAATGGAGAATAGAGAAGAAACTGGAAACGAAACAGATTTTTAAAGAGTTCAAAACCTGAAACTGGAAAAAAAAAAAAAAAACTACTAAACTAAACAAACCAATAGGCTGGTGGTGAGATGGCTCTGTGGGTACAGCCCCTTGGTACGAAGCCTGATGACCCGAGTTCTGTCCTGGGACTCTATCCTAATTAGAATGACCACTACGACCAAAGGCAACTTGGGAAGGAAAGGGTTTCTTTAATTTATGCTTCCAGATTATAGTCCTTCTTGAAGGAAGTCAGGATAGGAACTTAAACAGGGCAGGAACCCAGAGGCAGGAGCTGATACAGAGGCCACGGAGGAGTGCTGCTTGCTGACTCTCTCCTCAAGACCTACTCAACCTGCTTTCTTCAGAACCCAGGACAATCAGCCTTGGTTTAGCATCACCCATAAGGTGCTGGAGCTTCCTCCATCAATCACTAATTAAGAAAACGTCCTATGGGTGTGATGACTAAAGTTACATTTTAAGTCTAATCTCTGTGCTTAAGAGATCTATAAAACAAAAGTGCCTGTAACCTGTAAGCTCCACTTACCTAAGAGCAGGTAACTTCCTGGAATACTGGGGGCTGTTGTTCTTAGAAGACAACAAACCCATGTGTTTTTGCTTCTGTAAACAAGCTTGCAGTGTATAGGATGTGTGCTTGATTCCATGCAGACAGGAAGTACGTCAGGATGTGTGCTTGCCTCTGATTGCACAAAAGTGGGAAATATTTTCTAAGCCTCAGACTAATGTAATCTGGCATTACAATTCTAACCATGAGTTTCGTATGGACCTGGCCAGTACCCACGTGTGTGTGTGTGTGTGTGTGTGTGTGTGTGTGTGTGTGAGAGAGAGAGAGAGAGAGAGAGAGAGAGAGAGAGAGAGAGAGAGAGAGAAACAGGGAGGGGGAGAACATAAATAAGAATAAATAAGAAAATAAATGTTAGGTTTGCAACAGGCACTAGGGAAGGAGAAGGGCATTGACTGGATAGATGGAGGGGAGGGCTTTATGGAGCAGGGTGTCTGTGCCTCAGAAAGCTAACTAATTAGAGACACTAAAGCCAATTGCCTTTACTTATTCTCAGGATATAAAATGTACCCCTAATTCATGTTACGAATGTGTGCTGTGGAACAAAAGAGGGAAGAAGAGGAGAACACGCGGAAGGGTCTAGGGCGTTTGTGACGGGGAAGAAGCTTGGGGCAGAGGATGGAGAACAAACAGACCTTGTTTTCAGGACACACTTCTTCTGGCAACCACAAGTTTATCCTGGACTTGTAGCAGGGAAGTCCCTATGGTGTGACTTCTGTACAATTAATAACGAGTCCCATAATTTAACCAAGAGAAATTGTCACATTATTGTGAATTTGCCATTATTTTGAGGGCTGTTTTCCATTTTCTCCTAATTTTATGGTGGTTTTTTGTTATTGTTGTTTTATTATTGCTATTCTTTTTAATCACTTTTTTTAAAAATCAGTTTTATTTTGGTAACAAAATGGCCCCGGTGACTGCAGTCTTGAGAGAGTTCCAAAGAATCTGAATTTGAATCTTTATTAGGATTATTGTGTGTACCTAGTGGTTAGATTTTATTTTTTAAATATGGAGTTGTGGTGGAGGAATTTCAAATTGTTTCATGGAGTGGGGGAGCAGCTCCTGCTGAGAACGTCTCTTTCTTAGGCCTTTGTCACAAGCTAACACTATTTATGTATGCCTGCTGCATGTTCCCTTTGTCAAAGAGTCTTAAAAACAAAGGCGAGTGAAACTATTTCCCTCCTTTCTCTTCTTTTCCAATCTTTGTGATAGAGACACATTCATAGCGATGGGGATGGAGTTTTCTAACTGTTTGAGTTCTCATTCTCAAGATAAAGCAGGGAAAGTGGCATTGAACTAATCCATTCTTGAAAACATCTTAACATTATAAGCAGAACAAAGTGGTACAAAATGTATTCAGCCTCACGGATTTCTCTAGATTGTAACCAGAATAGAAGATGGCAGAATGTATTAATTCCTAAGATAAAATTATAATGAGAACAGAGAATGGTGCGGGATGAATTAATGTGGTGGCAGGCTTCTGTCTGCAGAGCATGGAGCTCTCTAAATACCACGGCACAGCACTTTGTAGTCAGGGCTCTCTTGTAATCTATATTTTAGAGATGCTCTAAGGATAAAGCCAGGCCGTATTTTCATCTCTAGGAGCACTACTATGGGTCTCTGGACACAGAATAGCCCCGGGGAAGTGATGAACGGGCTACCTGGCAGGCACAGAGGAGATTCAAGTTAGATATCAGGAAGATTTTTATTACCGAGAACATATACTGAGGTGCCCCCTCCTCTAGCAGATTCCTTTAAGTCTGACACTTCAAGGGAAATTTAGGTAGAGCAGTTGCGGTTTGAAAAGAAGAATTTGCACTTTGGGGAAAAAAAATCGTTCGTCTCTGTAATGTGCCAAGTAGTAGTCTGTTTTCTGCCATTGCTACTTAAGCACTTAGATTTTTTTAAAAAAGCCCAAATGCCCCCCGTTTATTCTAGGGTTGATCTCAAAGGGGTAATGACCAAATTTTGTATCTGAAATGAGATTATCTTTTCATCCACATTATATATATAGCTATTAACAGGCTTGGTATGGGTTGGGGGAAGAGTTACTCTGTGCAGTTGTATATCTGCTGTGCCATTCAGATGCCTAGTTTGAGAAGCTTTGTGCCATTCAATGAAGGCAGATAAGCCAAATAATAATCAAGGAGACACACGGTGCAGACCCTTCAAAAGGACTGCGACTCCAGAAGCCATGGTGAAAAGCCTCAGGTGTCTGCACTAGAACTTTGAAAGGTTTAGTGCTGCTCGTCCCACATAGCTTTGAATCTTCCGTTACCTGCTCTGATTGCACGTTTTAATCTTTCCATCAGAACAGCTTTGCAGGTTTGATTGGCAGCAGAATTGCTCTCGTTTTGAGTGTTTCTGATGCAGGAAATTTGGGCCCAAGTTTTTTTGTTTGTTTGTTTTCGGGGGTGGGGGTGGGGTGTTTCCTCTCTGTATTAACACTACTGCTCAGAGCACAGCTAGGTTATCGGAAGCATGAGTTAGAGTTTTTAATAACATCAGCATGTAGCATTAGCAACTCTGTGTTACTGGTGCTGCCTGGGATTTCAGATGCAATCTGCGATCTTTATGATAATAAGCAAGAGTGAATTGTGAATGTGTTAATTCCAAATGAAACCATAACCCAGGCTTAAGTACTTTCTACTCCCCTTCTGCTTAAGTGATTGGCTGTGACGGCTCTATGGTATAACCTCTATAAGCAATGCTGATGACTTGAGACTGGTTTTCATGGGTCAGTTCTCTCTCACCTTACTTCCCACAAGGTCAAGTGTTTTATTCTTACAAGTGCTGAAGTGAAATGAAGCTGTTTGTGCCTCCTCATTCCACAGACTCAACGAATAGTAATGCAGCCTCTTTAAAATGTCATTAAAAGGACGGCACTCAGAGAATGAAAACCCACCATGCCCTGTGGGCTGTGATGAGAAGCCAAAACCTGAACGTAAACAGCACTTGTGAGTTGGTTCCTAGGAAATCTAAGCAACCGAAAGTCCTTCCCTTTCAAGAGAAATTTAACCTGGAATATCTCCTCCCCGCTGCTTGCAGGCCAGCCCATGCAACATTTGCATTTCCCCTTTAAAACATAATAAGGAGAATTAAAGGCCTATGATTAAGCACTTAACATTAAATGAAAGGGCCATGGTTATTCATCAGGAAAACACCATATAACTAGAATTCAATTGGATTTCAGACAGACTTCTTTCTTCCTATACACAATTGCACGTCATGGATTTGACATTTCTGTCTACCCCTTTTGTCTTTCAAGCACAGTTTATAATATTTTATTCATATCTGCAGCATTGTAGGAACAGGAGAACAAATTCTGGTGAGTTTAGCATGGGCTGGCTTCCCATTTCCCTCGTGAGCTGAATTCTCCTTTGCTTCTCTGTGTTTCCTTAGGTTGAAGGGAGACTAGCATGTGCTAGGCCCAACACAACAAGGGGGAAATTTGCCTGACTGATGAAACCAGCGACGTACAAAGGAAGGTGCCCTCAGAAAACCGTCTTTACATATGTGACAATGCTCTATGATAACAGTCAAAGTTGAATAGTTGAAAAAAGAATTTGGTGTAAATTCTGACCTTCCTTATGTTCCACAGTCTATTCCAGATTCAAATAAAAATCATAAAGAGAAAATGAACTCCGTTTTAGCCTGGTCTCCATAGGGAAGAATGACCTGCATTGGAAACAAACAAACAAACAAAAAACAGAAACAACAACAACAAAAAAAATTAGGACAGGAAAATAAAAGTCTGAATTACATTTTAAATCAAATTGAAAAAATACATAAAATAGGAGACAAACATCAAACAAGAAAAAAGTCATAATAATGAAAAAAGAACCAAGCTACTTATAATGTAAAGAACCCCTATAAATCAATATACAAATAGGATGGTAGTGAGCAAAACAGGCAGGCAGTAGAAACAGACGCATCACTGAACGTCGTGTGTACAAACACGTATGAAGAAAAGTTACGCACGTTTTCACTGACTAGCTAAGACTGTAGTAAAGGAAGCGTTTGGCGATGGCAATGGCGGCAGGAGGGGGTGGCACAGCCTGCTGACAGGGTTGGCTGTCTGGGAACCAATCTGACCTAACTACACCACGATCCTTGAAACTGTTCTATCTACCAAGTCCATAGCACATCTCCAGCTGGAAAAAGAAAATTGCAAACCATTATTTTTTGTGATGGGATTCCATTTTCTTTCTTGAAAGGAAGGAATGATGGAAGAAAACAGGAAAAAGGAGCTAATTATGTGTGTGTACAAAGGCAAACTGGTGATTTTGTTTTCTTCTTTAAATGTCACAGTCGCTTGTTTACGGTGCTCCTATATTGCAATCAAGGAAGGCAATAATTTTATCTTTAAAAAGAGGAAGAAACTTGTAAAATTTGCTCATATCCTTCGACCTGCTGGTTCCCTGTTTAGAAAAATCACTCAGAGGGAAAAGCAAACATGTTGACATGTTGTGGTTGAAAATGAAGACAGCACCAGGGAATTGTTTAAATAAATTCTGGACCATCCAAAAGATAGAGTGTTATGCAGCTGCTATGAATTATATGTCAGGAAGATTTTTGATGACATGCTAAAATGTATCTGACAAACCTTAAGCAAACAGAGTAAAACAAAAACAGGATGCAAAATTGTATAAGAGGAATGATTCCTGACCTCAAAAGATCCACACCAGACGCTAGAAAAGCAAAACACACCAAAATATTGATGCTTGTTGTCCTGGGTAGATTAATTATGGCGGAATTCTTTTCTTTGTCATGGGTTATTTTTGCTATTGTTTAAAACAACCTTATGCGCTGCTTTTGTAGGTGTGTTTGGGGACACCACGGGCCGTTCAACCTTTAGACTGTGCCCTTCCTGCCACACAGAAGTGCAACAGTGTTCCTCAGTAAAAAATTTCACACCTCAGCTTAAACTGGAAAGGACCAAGCATCAGAAAAGGGCTTTGAAATCTGCATGCCACTAGGAAAAAAAAAATAAAAGTCTGCCAATAAGTAACAGATATTGATGTCTTCGCGTGCCTGGACTGGCACCACTCCCGCCAGCTATTGGGCATTAACTCCAATGACAAACTATACAGTGAAACGGAAGCCGCCAATGCCCCACCCTCAAGGGATGGTCTTTCTAGAACAGCCTCCAAACAGTCTGCCTTCCATCGGTGGCACGCTAACTCTTCACATTGCCGGAGAATCCGTGGTCTTGCCACGTGCGGTCCCTTGGATGGCTGCATTGCTGGGTGCCTTGGGTAATTGCTAGGTAAACATCCGAATGCAGATTGCAAAAAGATACTCCAGTGGGTAGTAAAAATGCTGTCTGTTTGCAGGTTGAGGCTTACCCCTGTGTTTCGGAGATACCTGAATTGGTTTGGCTCTTTTCCAATTACAATCTGTTCGTAATCACCCAGGGTCTGTAACATCAAGCGGCGTTATGAGGGAATTAATTCTTCCTATGTGACAGTTGTTAGTGTAATTCATGTCCTTGTTTTTAATTGCTGGATCAAATTACTTTGTAGATTATTTCATATTTCATCCCAAGAGAAAGGAATAGAAAAAACGCACAGTGCCTGTGGTGACTTATTTGTTTAGTCTACACCGGGGGAAAAAACAGAATTAAAAAGATTGACTTTCTAAGCAAAATGGCTCTTCTGTATCCTTGGAGTATTTTTGCATGATTTTAGATGGAAAGTTTAAACACTTTAGGAACGAAGTTTATTTTTATAATGGCTCTGCCAAAATAATGGCCATAAAGGTCACAGGCATTGCCTCCTAATAAATGCCTTGAAATGGATTTGCCATTCAGTGCTCTCTCGTTAAAAGAAGCACCTTGAAGATAAGAAATTAATGAGATTTAGAATAATTTATTAAGGAGTACCTAATAGGTTCTCATGAGATTCAAATGTCAAGATGTTTAAAAACATACACATACACACACACAAACGTAGAAAATACAAATTGTATTTTGGGAAAAAGATAGTATTTGAAAAACCTTATAAATGTTTATTTTTGCTACACTGAAATTTACTCTTTGTATTTGAATATGTACCCAGTGGACATTTCATCGGAGTTAGGAGTATAGTCGCCAAACACTTTTCATTCTGTTGTTTGGACTCTTAGGAAGAGTTAGCGATTGCTGTTGAGGTGACCTAGGAGTTGCAGATTTACTGCAGTCTGAAGGGTGGGTGAAAGCCCAGTTAAAATAAACTCTCAAAACGGAAAAGTCACAGATCAAAAATTCATTGTTCAGTTTCTTTTCACTTTGTGATGACTTGCGTTGAAAGTGTAACATGAGACACTTGAAATAAGCTGTCATTGTAATGGTCCGAGGCCAGCCAACGTGTGTATTGTCTCATAAATAATCATCTTCTAAAGTAGTGATAAACAGGAGGACGTAGAGCTTATGGATCGCTCAAAAGCAAGTGACAAAGAAACTGAGAAATACTGCCTGGCAAACAGAAAACCCAGTGAGCATTAGAACAGGGGCGGGAATTCGCTGATTGCTGGGAGATTATTTTAAGAGTCAAATGGACAGATCTACTCACTTAGGGCAAAGGTGGCAAGTAGTTCAGGTAACAAAGTGATATAGAAAGGCCCTGGAAATAGGAGCCGAACACGCTGGAAACAGAAGATGCAGACACAGACCCAACTCAGAAGCTGGCAGCACCTGAGTCTGTTTTCTCTGTCACAGCACTGAATGTATCGCTATCATTGTCATCCTTAGGGAGAGAAAAGAGATATCTCGAAAAATAGATGTTTTGCCCATCAAATGATGATGTAGAATTTCTGAGGTCATATATTTCCTTATAAACCCATTTCTACTAATTTTAAAAACTGGCGCTACTGCATTCTCTTTCAAATGTGTTGTTTCTTTGCACATGTGTTGATCAAGAGAAAAGAGTTACCTTCCATCTGATAAGTTGATTTGTGGTTGTGGGCTGCTTAGCTATGTTTGCTCCTTTGCAGAGCAAGTCTCTCTTGTGAATTGGTGTAACTGTGTAAGTAAGCTTCTTTAGGAAGAGACAGGGAAGAGCTGCAAGCACTATGGTTATGGATGGGGAGGATGCCATGTCATCATTGTGCTAGGTAACTTCATTCTGACTGGGACAAAAAGCATTCAAGAGTTGCTCCTTTGTAATAGCAATGTCTCAGTATCAGATACACACACACAAGGGCAACCGATAGCCCCGGAACAACTCTGAAAAGAAATATCAAAGGTCGCAGTTGTATCAGTTAGCAACACGGTGATCCAAGCTAAAACATTAACACACTCTGGCTATCACACTCAAATACAGACTATATACAAGAGTCAAGGGCAGGCTGTTATTCTCTCTCTGGGTATGGGTATCTTCATCGCAGACATCTGTGGTTCAAATAAGCAAGAGGGTTGATTAAAAATGATCTGGCAGCAATCCTAGGAAGATGGCGCCTGCACACCTGAAGTGGATCACCTTTCACACTTGCAGAGTAGCATGGAGCCTCAACTATTAGAGTTGGAAGTCTTAAGGAGAACGGTGGGCTGGTGCTCCCTAGAACACCAGTCCCTAATAAAGTATATAATAATTGATAAAATAATAATGTTGAAGGTGGTCCCCATATATAGATGTCAGTTTCTTTTTGTATACTTGTTTCAAAATAAGGTGTATGTGTGTGTGTGTTTATTTTAGTTTATTTCAGTTGTGATTATTAGTTTTTTTAAAAAAAGAATCTTCATAATTATAAGATTTTTTTCTCTAGGATTTAACACAAAACAAGTTGCTCTCTATTGATTATTATTTCATAATGTAAACAATACTTCAAAACGTAGTCTCTTATAACCACCTCCATTTTACTCCACTGCTCTCTGGGTTGAGTAAGATAACTATGTTGTCTGATGTGGCTCTGTTGCTGAAGACCAACGGGCCTGGTGATGGTCTGGGATCTTCAGTCAGGTGGGTCTGTGTGCATCTCAGTGAGATGGCTACTTTTGACTCCACACTCTCTCCAGTCCTTTAGTGAGGCAGAATCGGCTTCTTCTCCTGTTGGTGACAGAGTTCCAAATCACAAGGAGGAGAGAAGACAGACCCTGATATGGAAGTGCTTTCCAAGTCTTTGCTAGTGTCAGGTCAAGCTAGGACAGATGAATAGGGATGAGAATGAGGGGAATAATAGTGTGGAAGAAAGTGGTTGTTGGATGTGGAGTTCCAAGAAGCTCAAAGGGAGAGTTTGGCTCAGTTGCTGAGCTGAAAAACTCTTGTTACGGCTGAAGCATAAGGAGGGTGTGTCAAGGAGCCGAAAGGAGGGAAGTGGAGAAAAACAACAGATAGATTTAGCCAGGCAAGGACTGAAGTAAGTGGGCAAGGGTAATGGAAAACTACTGGAGAGATTCATAACACACACATTCTAGGTAGAAAGCATATTATATATAGTTTAGATTGGGTGTCATGCAGTCCAGGCTTTCAACTCACTGTGTAACCAAGGATAACCTTGAACATCTAATCCTTCTGTCTCCACCCAAATCCTAAGCGCATAGACATATGTTCCTGTTTATGTGTTACTCAAGATTGAAGCCAAAGCTTCATGCATGCTATGGAAGGCTTCTACCAACTGAGCTACATCTTCAGTCCCTACTGTTGGTGAGTTCAGTCTGGCTTATTTTGGTCAATGTGATGATCTCCCTTTTCATCCATTTTCTTGCAAAACATGTAATTAAATTTCATTGCAGCTGAGCAAAAATTCCATTGTTCATACACTATATTTTATTTATCTATTCATGGGCATCTAGACTGGTTTCATAATATAATACTTATTTTATTGGATTGTTTAATGTATTTACATGTAATTCATCTTAATGATATATCTGGCTTAAATTTACCATCTTACTATTCATTTCCATCTGTTTCCAGATCCTTCCACTCCCCATTGTTGACGTGGTTTAGACTACTCAGGTTTTACTCGTGCTTTCCTCTTCAATTGTGTATGTTTTATTATTTTTTTAACAGTTACCTGAAAACTGTGGGTGCTTTTGACTTTTTTAAATCTCTCAAAATTAGATCTTCCCAACAAATGACAGTTTTAAGACTTTATAAAATTTTATTTAAAAATTGCTTATTTGTTTAATTAATTAATATATTTTGCATCCCGACTACAGTTTCCCCTCCCCCCTCTTCTCCCATTTCTTTCCTTCACCTCTCCTCCACCCCTCCACCCCCCAAGTCCATTCTCCCTCCTCCATCTCCCAGTCCATTTCCCCTCTGTTTTTGTTCAGAAAAGGGCAGGCATTCTATGGATATCAACAAAGCATGGCATATCAAGTTGCAGTAAGACTAAGTGCCTCCCCTTGTATTAAGGGTGGCAAGGCAATCCAATATGAGAAATAGGTTCCCAAGAGTCAGTCAATGTGTTAAAGACAGTGCCTGCTCCCATTGTTAGGAATTCCACAAGTAGACCAAGCTACACAAGTGTCACATATATGTGGGCCTAGGTCAGTCCCATGCAGGCTCCCTGGTTGTTGGTTCAGACTCTGAGTTCCTATAAACCCAGGTTAGTTGATTCTGTGAGTTTTCTCATGATGTTCTTGAGCTTTCTGTCTCCCAGAATTCTTCCTCCTTCTCTTCAGCAGGATTCCCTGAGCTCCACCTAATATTTTACTGTCTTACGTCTGTTTCCGTCAGTTACTGGATGAAGGCTCTCTGATAACAATTGGGATAGTCACCAGTCTGATCACAGAAGTGGCCAGTTCAGGCTACATAGTCAAGATTGCTAGGAAGACTATAGAACTTTCACTTCTCTGAATTTTTATCACACAAAACAGCTTTGTTCTTTCTTAGTCAGTGTTCATCAGATTCTATCTTGTCATTATAGTTTCTAGTCCTTAGTCCCCCCTTTATATCAATGCCTCTGTTTGGATCATGAAGAAGTCTCTTCAGCATTTCTTTTTAGCACAGGTCTGATGAATAAGTTTGCAAGAGTTTTTTGTTTGTTTGGTTTTGGTTTGAACATATATTTACTGGCCTTCATTTCGAAAGATATTTATGCTGAATATTTCATTCTAGCTCATTCATTGTTTTCTTTTAACATTTTAAAGGTCCACTTTTTATTGATTTATTTTTATTTATGTGTGTGTGTTTGTGTCTGTGTGTCTGGCATATGTGTGCAGGTACCCATGGAGGTCACACAGGGTAGGAGATCCTCTGGAGCTGAAGTTATAGACAGTCACGAACTTCCTTATATAGGTGCCGAGAGCTAAACTCAGATGCTCTTGAAGAGCAGAAAGCACTCTTGACCTTGGACCATCTCTCCAGCCCATTATTTGCTTTCTGAGACAGGGTATTGCTGTGTAGCCCAGGATGGCTTCATACTCAACCCCCTGAGTGCTAGGATTACAAGCATGCGCCACCACTCCATCTACAGGCAGGCTTTCTGCTAGAGATTTTCTCCAAGGTACGAAGATGGCGGGGCAGGTGGGTGGAGCACCCTGGCTTCCCCCTTCCTCCCTGCCTCCCATAGTTCTTTTTGGCTGACTGGGTTGTAAGCCAGGAGCCCTAGAGGCAGCCAGTCCTCTTGTGATGCTCCTGAGAACATGGAGAAGACTAGAAAGGGTCTGAGGACAAGCAGTAACAGGCCTGCATCACAACTGATGTTCCCAAGTGTTTATTTCTGTTTCTGGGCTGATTGGTTACATGACATCATTACAAAAGGGAAAAGAAAATACTAGGTTATATTGTAATTTTTAAAGTTCCCTGTGGTTTAATGAACACTAGTGTTTATTTTCTTTTATATTGTATACCCCAAACAGGCGGCTACTAGCCTCTGATCCACACATAGGGCTCAGGCAGATGGCAATTCTTTAATGGTTTACCTGGAGCTTCTGGAATATGTCACTTTTTAGATTGTAACAGCAGGGAAGGGGTGGCGCAGAATGGCATAAGGGTTCTTTGTTTCTTCCGATGACCTCCTCCACAGCATTAGGTACAAGACACTAGGGAATGTGGAGGAATATGTGGGATAGATGATACAGATGACTACTTCTAAAACCTATAGATTAGCCAATTTAACACGTAGCTAACAGGACTAAGGGTATAACAGTGCTAGATCATTTTGCTAGCATGCATCAGGTCCCAGGTTCTTGAGCTAATATACTCAACAGCCCTCACTCAAAAAAACCACTGGAATTTCATTTTTCTACTGTGTTCTTTCTACCAAGTAATTGCTGAGAATTAATTCTTCAGCTACTCAGTCATGATCGCAAGCTGCACCAATTTTTCCTGGAGATCACTGGTCACCTTTACCAGTCATCCTTTCTTTAAATGATTTCTGGATCCCTGGGAGGTGCGCACCTCCTGCCTGCTCATATCTCACTTCCTGGAACTGTTCTTTCTGCTATATTCCAGTACAGACACGTCTATCGCCTTAAACCTCACACCAAAGGCCTGAGAGTAGCGTCTAACACAATTGGTCAGGCAGCTTAGCAATGCTAAAAGAGAATCCTGAGGCAGGAGAGAGACACTTAGATGTTAGCTACATTTCTGCTTCTGGATCATACCATGGCTGTCACTCTGTTCTTGGTCTCTTCAGCCTGCTGTCCCATCTGTAGTGACCAGCTCTCACCACAGTGTCTTTTCCTTCTTATCCAGAGGTTATATTTGTTACTGCCATTCAAAGATGAGAATGACTTCTCTCTCTTAGCTCCAGAGACAGTCTCTTCAAGGACCGTCAAACTCACCGCACTGTGTGGTCTGCCTCTAAGTGCCCAGACAGGGCAGTCACACAGTTTCACAGTGGATTTCCCAAAGTCTGGATCACACCACCTGAAATAACATCAAATATGAATATTCAGACCGGGCTAGGTCTTTAGAGCTTGCCATCTGGTTCCTTTTAGATCTATACACACCCCTCCCTAGTATAAGGTTAAGTCATGCCTCCCTGCCTATCCTTTCTTCATTTGGTTTTGACTGCAGATAGTTGATGGCTAATTTTAAGATGGAACCCATGTGTATGTACTTGTGGATGCACGCAGGCATTCACACACACACACACACCAGAAATAAAGAATAATACACAGTCAGTTGTGTTTATAAAAATAAAATTTGGCTTCAGAAATCTTTTCAAGGTCACACTCTTGCTAAAAAAAATACATACATTTGCAATGATAAACAAAATCTATAACATGTCAGTTTGAAGTATTTGCATCTAGGTTATTGGGTGACAATCTACTTCAAAAATAATGAGCATACATTTGCTTTGCTTTTGGGTCAAAGAAAGGATCTTCTTCCAATTATTTTCCTGAAGCAAAGGAAGTCTTTTTTTGAAGGTGAATTGATGTCTACACCAGTAAAGATAGAATATTGCCTACAACTTTTAAAGAATACCTTGCTGGTTTTAAAATAGATGTCTTTCCTACCGTGTTATCTGGTTCCATTGGTGCTTGTACCTAAGATATAGAACTGGAATGATGTATATTTGCTTACCATATTATAAGAAAATTATGGCTGCAGACAATTGTTTACAGTTGTTACATGCAGGTGTAAAGCACACACACCCCCGGCTCCTACCCCATTAAGTTCTGTAATAGAGAAGTTCAAAGTAGTATAGTACAACAACAACAACAAAAAAAAAAACAATGTGAACCACAGATATGACTTTAAGATTTTTGGTGGGCACATTAAATAAACTAAAAAAGATGGAACTAGTTTTAGCAACAATGTCATTTATCTTGAGATATGTAAATTATGTTATATGTTGTTTATGCTTATACTCTTCTCTAAGTTCTTTATTATATTGTGTGTGCATGATGTGAAGAGGGAAGAGAGGGTATGTGCATGTCAGAGCACTCGTGTGGGAATCAGGGCACAATTACGTGAAGTTGGAGAGTTGGTTTGCTCTGTGGGTTTCAGGGATTGAACTCCGGGCAGACTTTTTAAGGAAGACTCCCTGAACCATCATACTGGCCTGTTTGAATTCTATATAAACATAAACTATATTGAAGCATATAAAATATTCACCAGTAACATGGCTAGTTTCTGCCAGGTTAGAGTGTTGAGGAAGAAGGCATGAATAAGTAGAGATTCTAATGAGGCATCGAGGTTTTTTTTCACCTGGTTCCTCTATTCTTTGTTGGCTCCGCTTGCTCCTTATGGTGGTAGAATGACTATAGTAAACTTAAGCTATCTTCTGGTCTGGGTCATGCAACAAAGGGAGTCCCTGTCTATCAACAGTGGGACAAAAGACCTGAGCCAGCTAGTTCATTTCTGAATCATTTCTGGAGCAAGGAGAGTAGAATGAAGGCCACAGTTGCAAGACACCCACTCATCTAAGTTAGTCTCAACATTTCTGCTGAAAATAAGGACTGGGGACGTGTCTTGCAAGAGAAGCGTGTGTTATTAACAGTGACTGGTGGCAAACAAAGAAGGCTGGAATAAGAATGAATCCCAAAGTCAGATCTTTTCTCTAGGAACAAGCCAATGGTCCCTGAGGCCCGCCAGACTTCCAATCCAAGCAGCCAGCAGAGGAAGTGAAGAAAGAGAAGGAACCAAGGAACCAAGGACAGTGGGGTGGAGAAATCAATGACTGACATGGAATCAGATAAGAACCAGAAAGTGTTCAGTATGCCACATGAAACACAGGCGGCTCCTGATGAGGCCAGAATAGCTCTGAGGATGACTAAAGACTGAGGGGAAGCAGAAGCAGAAAATGTGGGAAGGAAATGGAATCACCGTGTCAGAACTCTCCTGAGAAGTTTGGATGTCAAAAGGAAAGTCTAGGATGGCAGCTAGGGCATATTGCTATGCTGAGGACAGGTTTATTAAATATATACAGTGAATTGAAGCATAAACATTTTTATTACAAACTCAGCAAGCATGTTGTATTGTGTGAAACTGGGTTTGAATTCTAGTCCAATGGCGACTCTACTAGCAAGCTACTGGCTCCCCTGCCTTTGTTTCCTCTTTTGTAAATGGGGGTAATGATGTTGCTTCCACAGGTATACTAGACTTATGGTATTAATGCAAAAGAAAGAATTGAGTAAATGGAATTACTGTCTTTGTCTGTAGTCACTGATGAATGAATTAGCCTGTTTTCCCTTTTCCATCTTTCCCCATTCTCCTGGGGAGGTTTCCTCCCCTTTCCCAGCAGCCTGGTAAATTCTTCCTGTTCATGCTCCAGGATCTAGGCAAGAGTGACTTTCTACTCTGATGTTGTCTGTCCTCAAGCCTTCAAATTCCTTTGGCTGCTCTGGTCTCTACTGCTCTGGAATTCACTGCTGACCCACACTGTAGATCTCCCGTGTCCCCATGCTGGATCCCTCCAGAAAGGCCACTTCTTCCACTAAGAAAGATGCACAGTGCCTGGGCAATTTGAGACTCTCGATGGATAATCTAGAAATTTAGTCTTGGAATAAATAGTTCCCTTCGACAGTGTGCCTGCGGCCTCACCCTCCTCTGCGACTCCCTTCTGGCTTCTTCTGTTCCTTTGGTGACTGCACAATGCTTCCCGACAGCGCAAAGCTGCGAGCGCAGCTCTCCACCTGCTGCTTTCAGATGACAAATGGATTCTGCTGATTCCCGGGGCAAAACGCTTCCTCCAAAATGTCACTGTCTGTGAATACTTTCTCCTTCAGTGCCCTGGCCGTGGAGCAGAGGGAGGAATTTTACGGGGAAGCAGAGTTGCTTTTCTCCCTTCTGTATTATACAAAGCACGCTTGTCTGTAGTTGACTCCTGTAAGCTAGTCTGACTCCTTCTGCTTGTTCCGCCCTCACTTGGCTTCTGACACTGCACTTGGGCCTGAGCCACTTTCTGCCTTTCCAGGCTTTTATTATTTAAGCTTTCATTTAGTCCTGTGTGATGGCAGCGACTTGTCCGTGCCATAGAGGCTTGGGCTGAGGCTGAGTGCTGTCTTTGGGTCTCCCTTCCTTTAGTATACCCTACCAGCATCATCAAAGATCAGGCGTAGAAAACCTATGACAGTCACAGGTCATGGAAAGCTGGTCAGTGAAACAATGTCTTCTGGACAAGACAGAAACGATGTACTTATGTACTCACAGCAGCCGTGGCTGCCGTCACAAGACCTGCACAAGATCGGGCCAGCCCACACACCAGTATGAGAAAGGACAGGTCACACAAGTTCTTACTCCTATCTGACAAACAACTGATGGTCATTGTTGGATTCTATGAAGAGAGTCAGTTTTCTTTAGGGGTATTGTTAGTTTTATGAGGCAGCATAAAAGGGACAGGAGGCAGAACAAGAGACAGAAGCTTGACCTTCAACAGACAGGACCGTGCTTATTGGTACACACATCAAGCTGGCAGATTTGTACCCAGGTAAGCTGAACTGTCTGCCTAAGAAAAAATATGGTTGCCATTCTTTATGGGGGAGTGGGGTGAGAAGTGAAAATGGTTGCTGCGCATAACCCATGGAGCCCTATGTAGCACATAGCCCAAGTTTCTTTTCTTCAGCTTCTCCCTATCAGTATCTCATTGACCTCACCTAGCTGCAAGAGAAGATGAGAAGTATAGCCTTTTAGCAGGATACTCTCAGGTGTGATCCCTGATAAGCTGATCATGCTCCAGTGAATGACTTCTCACTGCTGTTTTTCTATGTTTATATGGACAGTGCTAACTGGACTCTCTCTCTCTCTCTCTCTCTCTCTCTCTCTCTCTCTCTCTCTCTCTGTGTGTGTGTGTGTATGAGACAGAGAGAGAGAGAGACAGAGAGACAGACAGAAAGAGAGAGGCAGAGAAGCTGAAGTTGGAAGAGCTTGGAGGGATATGAGAGGAGTTGAGGAAGAAAGTAGAGGCAACTATGATCAAAATATGTAGTATACTTGTCTGAAATTCTCAAAAAATAAATAAAATATTATATTATCCACTTAAATATAAGAATAAAAATCTTATATGTCCAAATACTTGAACTTCCTCCACGTATCCTTTCCACTTAGGACACATACATGCTTTTCTGAGCTCCTGTTCCTTAAAAGCTGGAGTGTGGGGACAAGAGTTGGAAACTGGCAATGACTGGCTCACTTGTCAATGATTTTTCTGCTCTTGATTAACTTGATCCACAGCTGTAGATTCCAGAAAAGAAGCTCAAAGGAGATTGAACTTTAGATGTTAACATTTTATGGATTATCTTAAAATATTGACATCAAGGAACCAGTAATCAGAAACCATAGTGAGAAATGGATGGATAGATATGTGTATATATATATATGTATATATGTATATATATGTATGTATATATATATTGATATATATATATATATTGATATATCAATGGAGCATGTTTTGGACACAAATGGAATGAATTTCTGATACTATTTTGTTGTGTAGATATGTTAACTTCCTGATAAAATCTTTGAATCCTGGAATCCCAGGGGACCAGAATGGTTCATTTTGCCTGCTGGAGTAGTGTTCAGGAGGCACAGCACAGTGAGGGGGGACTGAGCAGAGGAAGGATAAATGCTCATGAAGAAACCAGGGCTGCATTTGCCCTGCTCAGCTCAAAGCCAGCTCCCCTGCTCTGTTCTGTCGACAGACCCTCCCTGCCACTGCCACGAGGCAAAGCAGGCTGATGGATTTTGCCCAAAGTTGTTAATCTGTTAACAATTGGCTGTAAAAGTATGCATATGGAGACAAATAGGGAGGCTGAAAACCAGCTTCTGCAGTATAAAGATATAATTGCCACGCATAAGCAAAAAGAAAGCCCCCTCGCAGATTGCAAATGTTATTTTAACACACTGGGCTTACTGAATTTCCTTTGACCATCAGCAAAATGGAGTTTCAGCTTTGAGGCTCTGAATCAGGTTATTTGTTGTTGCTGTCCCTGTTGCTACTCTTTCTTTCCCTCCTTCACTCATTTGAATAAATGAGTTCCTGACAAATTCATCAGGCAATTGTGTCATTTATTCATCATGACCTTGGGTAGTGCACTTCACTCTAAATTTTGAGCTCTTCATTTTTAAAATGGGTCTAACTATCTCTCATTCAGATGACCGGATGAGATGGTGTGTGTGTGTGTAAAACATCCTGCAGAGCAGAGCTGGGACAGAGAGGGAATTTCAGTGGCCTATTTACAAAATAGTTCACGGAAGGCCGGGCGGTGGTGGCGTACGCCTTTAATCCCAGCACTTGGGAGGCAGAGGCAGGCGGATCTCTGTGAGTTCGAGACCAGCCTGGTCTACAAGAGCTAGTTCCAGGACAGGCTCCAAAACCACAGAGAAACCCTGTCTCGAAAAACCAAACCAAACCAAAACAAAACAAAAAACAAAACAAAACAAAAAAAAAACAAAAACAAAACAAAAAAAAAGTTCACGGTTATAGAGGAGAAGGTCCCACATCCATAGGGCAGGTCAGCGGACTGGGAACTGGGGGCCAAGCCTTTGTGGTAATTTAGGTTTAGTGGACATCTGCTGCATAATTCACTCTTGTTTCTGGTCTTTTGTGACATTTGGGCTTTCAGTTGATTGGTTAGGGCCCACCCACACTGTAGAAGACAGTCTGCAGAGCCCATTGATTTAAGTGTTGATCTCATCTTTGAACACCCTCACAGAAACATGCACAGCAATGCTGGTCTCGTAAGTAGGCACCAAGGCTCAGCGGTGCTGGTATATAAAACCGTGAATGAGAAAATTCCTGAAAACAAGCCGTGTCTACAAAGGCCAATTAAAATTTCAATGACTGTAGAATTTGGATTGTTACCTTTATAGAGACAAATTACAATTTATTGTGGATGTCCTTTGGCCTCCTAAATACCTATTCCTTGCCCACCTCTGTGGGTTCTAACATCCTGACTACAGATGAAAACCTTTTGGAATGCATTAATTTAACAAAACCCCATTCTCCACCAATTAAAAGACTAAAAATGCTATCAGGTATTATGGGAGGCCTATACTTGAGATTCTTCAGTCTAGTGAACCTGACTCTCTGATCTTTCTACTGACATAATTTTAAAATGCCTTGATTTATAGCTTTCTTCGTTATTACTACAAAAATTCCATGAAAACTTTCACCTTTTAATGTGGATTTGGGGTAACATAAATCTATGTTTCTGGGCCACAGAAATTTGGCTCTGGAATAAACTATCTCTCATTCCCTTTCAGGTGAGAATTTTGTTTTTGTGTTGACAAAATCAACGCCCCCACTTTGTCTTCTTTAATGTGCAGGATTGTGCTGGTAGACAGTTGCCTCTCAGCTTCCATGTGTGTTTCTTTACAATGCATTATGAGCAGCGGCAAGAATGACTGTAAGATGAGACACTGTCTCTCTGGTGCTTAACCCTTCTTAGCCCCAGGAGAGTTCTGGAGAAGGGGGCTCCGGTAGAGAGAAGACTCACATCTCTGAATTTCTTTTTCTTTGACTTTGTAGATGTGGCCCATAGCTCCCTTCTTTGGGGGGGGTGGTCCCTGCTCTTTCTTTTGCATGAAGTGGTTGTTCTGCACTGTAAGCTCCTCGCCATCTTATGCATCTCAGTTGAAATGTCACCCCTTTCTTTTGAGCAGAACTTAATAAGTACTCTAGGTAGAGCAGAATCCACTTTCTATTATCTTTTAAATCAGCCTTTATATACTTCTTTTGCTGTAACAGTAGCACATATTGTTCTTTCGCCATCTCCGTGGAGGGAGACACTCCAGGAGGGCAGAGGATTCGTGTATTCTTCAGTACCACTTTCTGGCACCAAGCATGTCCTGCTGCTGCTGTTGAGTAACTGGATGGAACAGCTGTGACAGTGCTTTAGAAAGGGTGACACACTTGGTGACAATCATCTGATACAACATAGTTCAACACATTCTTAGTTCCGCTCAGAAAAATACCGTGATAACCTGCTGTGGGTTTGGTATTGTGCCCGTACACACTGAGAGAGACCGTGTGCTCTGTTCCAGAATGGAGAGAGAAGGAGAGCTAAAGACGGGAAAAAGAGAGATGAGCCCAGCAGGCCAGTGAGGACACTACAACTTGGATGCCTCTCAGAAGCGTCACAAATTGAGAAATTTTCAAAAGACAGGACTAGTATGGGTGGGGGTTATTTGCTTTGTGCATTGCAAGTAAAATGTAAGTTCTCAGACCGATAAGCTTAAATGTGATCTGCTTTATTCGCATGAGCAAAGTGTGTGTGGGTGTGTACCTAGAGTCCTTTGAAACTGTTCACAAGCTGTCTTATGCACCGACTCACTGCAGAATGCAGAGGGCAGGCAAACACTGTGACTCCAAAAGCTAGGCCATCTCCTGAGTTTAAATCTTCAGGAACCGATAGGAGTTTGGTTAGAATTTTGTATTCACCACAGGTTAGGGAATAATTTACACATATCCACATGGGGATGTAAATGTCTCAGGGATGTCACCAGTCACCAGATGCTCTCTCTAATCATTTGACTTTCTGTTCCTGCCTTCTTCATAAATCTCTAAGGTAGACAATCCCTTGTCCATCGGGAATAGGTAAGAATGGGCAACTGGTTCTGGTCAATGGAACATGAATGGAAATAGCACTTCACACTGGTTTTGGCACAGTAAAAAAGTCTCCCCTAAATTATTCAACCATCTCTCATTCACTTACCAACTGCTACCAAGCACAAGGAGCTATCAGACAGCCTGACGTGAAGATGTCTGTATCTATGGAGACCAGACCTTCTAGATGCCTGCAAGCTTCAAGGAATTTTGGATATAGATCAGAAAATCTGTATTAGATGTTTTCCCATTGCTGTGCTAAAATGCCACGATCAAAAGCGACTTAAAGAAGAGTTTGTTTTGGCTGATGATTCCAGAGGACTGCGTGTCCTTAACGGCAGGGAACGAGTGACAGCAGTGGAATGACAAAAGATTGCTACATCTTTGTCTGCATGCAGGAAACAGAGGGAGCAAAGACTAGAAGTGGGGTGAGGCTATAAACAGAGTCACACACTAGGTTTATCTCTCTTACATGCTGAAGGAAGCCCTTCATTTCCTGACCTCACTGCTCTCTGTAAAGAACAACAGGATCCTTCACAGGCTCTGGGCCCACCCCCAGTGATGACTTTCTCCAGGAAGGCTTCACCCCCTAAACGTTCTCATATCCTTCCAGCTGACAACACCAGCTGAGAAATGAATGTTCAAATAGAGCCTGTGGGAGATATTTTTTTTTATCAAATCATAACAATCTCTATCAAAAATAGAAAAATCAAATGCTTAATCATAACCATGATTTCCCCCTGTATTTACGTATGTGCTTAAGAAAGATAGACAAAGTACCTAATCACATAAAATACATCCAGATAATCATGTGTCTGGCAAATGGTGTATCCAAGAACCTGGGCGTTAGAGGGTTTCTTTACTCCTTGTTGCTGATGGACCTACTTATTGTAAGTAAACTATTTCTGGTGGTCTTTTATAAACCATTCCATAGGTAAGAAGTGTCTCATCCTTGGGAGGAAGTTTGGGACCAAAAAGGATGCTGTTGTCCTTTACAGAGAACAGTGAGATCAGGAGATGAAGTGGTTCTTTCTATCTGCAACAAAGATAAACTTTCTCTGTAACTCTGGAAGTGAGAAAAGTCAGGATCATTTGTTTGTCTTTTTCCCCCCTTATGTTGAGGTCTTGCGTATCTTATATTCTCAGAATGGATGGAAGTCAACAAGATTGACTAAGACCCAGAACATGCAAGGTTAGGACAGAGAAATGCTAAACTCTTCCAGGGTGGAGTAGGAATGAAGACGGTGGTAGCATCTTCATGGCTGGTGATGGAGCTGAGTCACAGGATCCCACACAAATCTGAAGGACAACTTCCTGTGAACCTAGGGACTACATATGCTACCTCTTTTCTACAGATAATTTACAAGTCTTTGGAGAACAGCTCCTGCTTAATTTTCCCTCTTAAAATGCCCACCTTGTAGACTGATCAGGCACTGTCTTCTCCCCATTCAGTAAAACATTTTGGAGGATGCATGGCAGAATCCTGGGTTTGAGAACATCTTTTTAGAAGCCAGCATCGAGATTTAAAGTTAAAGCAGGGAGGTGATATCTCTCCAACTTCAGTTTCTGAAAAGCATTTGTCTTCATCACTGTAGCCCAGACGAATGGTTTGGGCTTAGGAAAGACAGATGTGTCCTGGAGGTCCTACTGCCCACACGCAATGAAGCCAGCAGTGCATCATACCTGGCTTGTGGACAAACAGAGAATCGCAGCTTCCATTTCACAATTACATCCATTCTGCGGAAGGGCTTTCCCCCTCCAGCTGAGGGAGCAAAATGCCCATTCCAGAGCATTGTGCATGTCCCCAGACTTTAATATATCTCCCAGCAGCTCTCCTCAGCATTCCACATGATAAAATCAATCTCTATTTAAGTAAGAGGGGGATATTTATTTCTTAATTTTTTAATAATGTATTTGGTGATTTGTTAGAGCTTTGGTGTTGTATTATTTATTTATCATGCCTATGGGGTGCACTGCCACTTGGTAATAGAGCAGCTATGGAAACTTGAGACCTAAGCAGAAATGAGTTCAATAACACTGCTACACTCAAAGACTTTATCCCAAATGAACAAAAAAACAAAAGTGCAAGGCCATGATAACCCAAGTCCCTTAGGAGTCTTTAGAAAGAAAAAGTGATGGGGATTTTTTTTTTTATGTCAAGCAGGAACAACTGACAAATGGGTGGGCTGTTTTAAAACTCAAAACCATTTCATAATTTCATAAGCTTCATAAAACTAGATTTACTATATTCTTGATATATGTGTTTGTGTGTGAGTGTTCATCTGATATTTTGGTAAGGTAAAAGCTGCCCAGAGGCCTGATAGAACTTAAATATGTTTCTCCCCCATCGTCTTGCAAGTCATATAGGCGAAAATAGTGATGTAAATGGATTGGAATAGAGATGCCTTCCTTGAGATTCCAAGGCATATTAACAATTTGCCAAAAAGAAAGCATATATTCATATGGGGAGTATGCTTTGGTTGGTTTATTCTCATCATTAATTAAAAAGTATGAAATTGGTTCGTATGCCTACTTTTTGACTTCCCCCATTAAAGATACACCACTGTTGAAAATTCCTTCATATGCATATAAATATCGTTATAGTGTCTGAGGACGGTTAGATAAAACCAGGGTTAGATGAACATGTTTAAACTCAAAGGCTTCTGCATTCATCAGACATTACAGCCCTGGTGCTGCTGATAAGTTGGTGATAATCGTTGATACTCTTCAATAATTTTGATTTCTTTAACTCACCATTTCTGGTATGCATTTCAGGAAAAATTATGTCATGCTGATGGCACCAATTGACATAAGCCATAAATAAAGGTACTGAAGGACACTTGTCCTTGGTCAAAGATGCTATCTCAGCCGGTTGGGCAGCCGGCCAGTCAGTCAACAACAGTTCCTGACTGTCTAATGAGAGAGGGTGCTGTGAGACAGAGACATGGCTTGGAACTCGAGGGCAGTCAGGACAGTGACAAAAACAGGGGGAAGGCTGAAGGAATGGCTCTGGAGTTCCAGAGAGGCAGTGTGCCAGCCCGGGCAGCCTGAAGGATGGGCTGCCTTGTATTCACGAAATATCTCCGAGTCGGCCCAGGTAAACGGTGTTTTAAAGAGTGATCCCTTTGGAGACGACAGTAGCACTGTGAAGGATGGAGCCTCAGTTTCTTCATCTGTGAAATGAACTACAGTGAATAGCGGGAAAGTCAGTGTCTGAGTGGTGCCTAGCACTTACCCGGAGGCTGGTAGGCGTGCAAAACTGTCAGGGAGGGCGATGGGAAAGGGCGCAGTGTTCTCTAGATGTTCTCTCTTTCTTTGGAGTTTATGGGGGGCATATAAGGTTCAAGCTCAAAGTCGTGTAGTTCTTGTTTTAAAATCTGGCTTCAGAGGGTTACAAAAGAATCACAAACGCAGATTTGGCACCCGTGCACGCGCAGTTGTGTCATATGTGTGGGATTTGTGCCAGAGAAAGCAAATTAATAAGGGAATGCTTGTGTAATCCAGGAACGCTTCAAGAGTGTAGAGCTCGGTCTGCTGGCTCCCGTCTCTTCTCTAAGGCATTTCTCTTTATGGACGGTGATTCTCATCCTTTTCCTGTATGTCCTGGAGAAAATCCCACACAGAGTGGAAAACTGTCCTCCTTGTTGTCGGGTTGCTGAGAAGGCTCTTTCCTCTCTGATGCCCTTTTGAGTCAACTTCACAGAGCTAAAATGAATCGGCATTGGTGCCTGAACAAGGGCCATAGCAACTTTAGCTGTGTTAGCCTAAATCTGTTGAAATGGTTGAGAAGAGACATCCTTCATCAGGACATTAGGTGTTCAATTTTGTCAGGTACCAGCAAAGAGTTTGACTTTTCTCCTTGTCTCTTTTTCATTGAAGTGACTGATTTTGAGGAAGTGGGATTTGGGGCAGAATGACCGTGTTCTCATCAAACCGGTCAGCCTCCACAAGCCCAGGCAAAGCCCACATGTGAAAAGCAGAAGCCAACAAAACATGGGTAGAATGGATCCCCGAGAACAGGCTGCAGGGCTGGAATATGCTCTATATTTACTCCTTATCTTTAAATTTTTTAATGATTTATTATTGTTATTATTATTTTACATCCCAATTGCAGCTTGCCTTCCCTCCTCTCCTCCCCTTCCTTCCCCCACCAAAGCACCCCATTCAATCTTGTGAAAGGAGACTGGGCTTTAGTTTCCCAGTCACCCAGATCCAAATAATAACACAAAAACTATATTAATTACAATACTGTTTGGCCAATGGTTTAAGTCTATTCCTAGCTAGCTCATATCTTAAATTAACCTATTTCTATTAATCTGTGTATCGCCATGAGACTGTGGGCTTACCGGTAAGATTCTGGTGTCTTTCTCCTTTGGCAGCTACCTGGCATCTCCTTGACTATACCTACTCTCTCTCTCTATCTCTGTTCAGATTTTCTGCCTGGCTTTACTGTGCTAAGCCATTGGCTAAAACAGCTTTATTCATTAACCATTAAATGCAACACATACACAGAAGAACCTCCCACATCACACTTCTTTTCCGTTTCTACCCAGAAAAGGGTAGACCTCCTACCATGGATATTAACCAAACATGGAATATCAAATTTTAGTAAGACTAGGCACCTTCTCTTGTATTACGTGGACACCACAACCCAGTATGAAGAATAGGGTTCCAAAAGCCGGCAAAAGAGTCAGAGGCAGCTCCTGCTCCCGCTGTTAGGGGTCCCACAAGAAGACGAAGCTACACAACTGTCTCGTATATGCCGTGAGCCCAGGTCAGTCCCATGCAGCCTCCCTCGTCTCTGTGAGTCCCTGTGAGCGCAGGTTAGTTGATTCTGTGGGCCCTGACCCCTCTGGCTTTTACAGTTCCTCCCTCTCTTCTCTGAGTTCAGCTTAGTGTTTGACTGTGGGTCTCTGTATCTGTTTCTATCAGTTGCTGGGTGAGAAGTCTCTGACAACAATGGGGCTAGGCTGCCATCTATGAGTATAGCAGAATATCATTAGACATCATTATACTGACATTTTAAAAAATTCTTTATCTTGAAATATGACATATCTAAGTGAATTCCTTCTAGTTTAGGGAAATGGATATAACTTTTAACACAAGAAAACTGCTCATTTCCTTACATACATGTGGATCACATACCATGGGTCAACAGAATACAAGGTACCTGGGAGATTAGAAAAGACTCATCCTCATGAAGTCCCTTCTGTGGTAAGAAGCATGGATAGCTAAATATGTAGAGCATGTAATACCCATGGGTGGTAGATGCATGAGCGAGGTTTCATGCTGCTCAGCAGAGGTCATATCCCTTGGCAAACATGTAAACTGTGCCTTCAAATAGATGTATGGAAATAAGGGAAACAGTTTCTAGATTGCAAAGATAAGGTTTCATGCACTGGTAAGTAGAGACCTCCCTAGGTAGTTATTCAAGCTAATTCATGGGAAATGGATGAGAAAGGCTGGGTGGCATAGTAGTTGAAGCTGCTCAAATGCTGAATATCCATTTTATTCTATTCACATTGAAGTTGTTCAACCCTAAGTGGAGAGATAATCTCTGGTTCCACAAAGCACTGCTCTCATTGAATGGTGGGAGCTTCCCTTGCAGGAAATGAAGAGGGAAGCCCATTGGTGGACTTGTGAGGGACTGGATTGGGAGGGAGATGGATGGGCACTTTGCTCAATATGCTATCCCCTAAACAAAGTGAATTTTGATCAGTTAAATTACAAATCTAATAGATTTTGAAATCTACTTCACTAAAATGGCTTATGAACCAAGACAAAACATGATCCTTTTAAGTAAAAGGTAGAAACTAAATCAGATGAAAACAGATTACAAATGAACAGACAGCAGCATTGGAAACAGTGATGAGTCAAACGAAAAGAGGATCCGGGATAACGGCAGATCTCATGCTTGCAGTCCTGCTCTATAAAAATTCTGTTCAGTCTTGAATGTCATTCTCTTCTTTCACCTTTCACTGTGTCTTCTTTGTCTCAGCAACTGCACCTTTCCATGATGAGGTCCCTCAGAGCCCTGGGAATAATGGACAGGTCTGGCACCACCCTTGTCTACCCAGCTTCCTGTACCTATCCCAGTACTTCGTATATTGCCTTAACCAACTCCTTGCACAATCTTATGTTTTCACCAATAGACTGGGAAGGGGGATCCAGTAATATAGGAGCAGTAGTTACTATACAGTTGCATGGTCAATTATGCCAAGTGCCAGCACATGTGGAGGCTAAATATATGATTTACTGAATACATAAAACGAAGCTGAAAACAGAATTCATAGGACATGTAATGATACCTATGGAAGAACAGAATGACCCAAGACTCCCTTTCTGGAAACCGGATAAAGATGACTTCTTTAGAGCAAGTGCTTTCCCAGCACACCATGTATGGGCTGGGTTTCAGCTCTCCTTTGCCCCTTTGTTTAGGTGTTTGACTATGGTGAACAGCCTACCCAACTACTCCCTCAAATCAGGAAGAATTCTCATACATTCTGAGTTTCAACTCGGGCAACATATTAGTGAAACATGGATCTTTGTTTATTCTTTTTAAGCAATATCCTTGTAATCTAAGCTGCAATCTCAGACAACTGGACCTCATTGGTCCTGGGGCATTGGCTTACTTTAAAATCTCTTCAGTACTCAGCCTAGATGGAGAACCACAGTTTAAGTTTTGTTGTTCTGATATCACATAGGAGACCACAGCACAAAAATGTGCTAGCATACCAAAGGCATGCATTAACATGCTAAGCTGCATGTCTACATGAAAGGCTAACACCAGGGCAAAGCAGCAGCACTTCTGGAGTTACTATCAGGAGGCTTTGCCTCTATTGTCTGCTTCAATTGCCCTTTCCCTTCTTGGGATCACTGAGGAAGTCACTAAGAGGCCCCTAGTAGCACCATTACTTGGGCCTCTAGCTCATGACTATGAAAACAGAAATTCTGAAGAAGGCCTTGCCCAGTTTACATCTGGCGTTGTGACCTTGGGATAGTTATTTAACGACCCTTTGCTTCTGTTACCTTGGCTAAAAATATTAACTAATGTTATCGACCTAATTGCCAGCCATGTCTTCGGATTTCACAAGCAAATACTTGGAAAGTGTTTCATCAAAGTAAATTGTTGTAAAATTCGAAAAAAATAACTTCATTGCTAAAACTCCATAGAAATCTGGGCTGTTCCTGTGGGTGTTTTCAATCACTATTTATTTGATTTATGCAAAGAGGAGAGCATTTGCCTAAAACCCCTTTCTTGCGTGGGTACTGCCTTTGATTTATTTCCATTTGCTCTGCCGGTACACAGCTTGACATACACATAAAGGATTTGCAGGAGAAATCACTTAATGCATAGTGTTTCCTTTGTTGTGACTGTCTTGTCATGAACTGTTAGGGTTGTCAGTTATTCTCCGAAATTTGCTAGTTTTCGTGCGGGCTTCTAAATACTCACCTTGGACATGGTTTATAGACGGCACAGGGAAAACAAATACGTATGCTGGAATAGTCAATTTAGATTTATTCTTACTTAAGAGAAAAAAGCTTAAAGGTTTAATGTGTGCTTGATAAGCTATAATTCAGCCTGGAAGAGGCAGGCAGTTTATATTTACTCTCCCGGGTAAGATCAACATTTACGGTCTCAGCCTTTCTCAGTGCCTCTTCAGCAGGTTGGACCTTTCCCAGAAGGACTGATCTCAAAGCACAATTTCCACACATGTTGTTCTCTAAGGAATAGGGACGTTAAGCCAACTATATTTTATGGAGAGCAGAGCAGGAAGATTTGGGCACATGAGTGTTTATTAAAGAGTCTTGAGTGGCCTGGCTACCCATGTACCCGAGTCTACTCAACACCAGCCCGCTGAAAACTTATGAAATAGAAAATTTGTCCTCAAGTCTCTTGACAACAAGTTCCACTCCTGGAACATTATCTTTCCTATTAAGAAGGAAGCTTTTCAAATTTCTGAAGGTCAGAGAACAGTGCTCTAAAGAGGCTTGCTCCCTGAGGAAGACCCAGAGCCTGACGTTAACACCCACCGTTGAGAGGGCCTCACAAGACCCTGCCCCTCTCTGAGGTCTTATATGCAGTTAGTTAGTAGTTAGTTGGGAACAGAGCGGCATCTTTAGTGGAGTAGTCACTGATAAGGTTCCCATGTTTACTTAAATAACCCTTAACCTATGCTTTTGTAAGCAACTCTAATCAAACTAACTGGATACCACACACACAGGCAGAGAGAGAGAGAAAAAGAGGGATGGGGGAAAGAGAGAGAGAGAGAGAGAGAGAGAGAGAGAGAGAGAGAGAGAGAGAGAGGAGAGAGAGAGAGAGAGGACATGAAAGTAGAAGAAAGACTCATTAAGAAGAGGAAAGGGATCAATGGAAATGGAAATGGGTCAAGAAAAGATTTTTTTAAAAGGTAAAAAAAAAATAAAAACAAAACAAAACAAAACATTCCCTTTGCCAGAGATGAAGTCTGTGAGGTAATTGTCATTTTAAGTCCCATTACTCAGCTTATCCTGAACGACGGCTTTGGCAAGCATCTTCATCTTTCCTGAGCCCCAGTTTCCTGCATTGTACAATGAAGATACAAATACCCCATAGGTTTATTGGTTTATTACAAAGGAAAAATGATCTTACCTGCATGAGAGGGCCTCGCACAGTGTTGAGTGCATAAAAGAGATTCTTAAGTTTCATTGAATTTGAATTAGAGAATAACTCAAATCTTAATCCATAGAGAAAAACTGCATTGAAGTTTTTCTTCAAGACAGACAAGATATGAACTGCAAAGGAAAACCAGCAAGCATTAATCACAGAAGAGCCAGAAAACTGTGCCTGCGGTAACTAGCTATATGACTTGGGTAATTCCCTAACCCAGGGGTTCTCAGCCTTCCTAATGCTGTGACCCTTTAATATAGTTCCTCATGTTGCAGTGACCCCCAATGATTAAATTACTTTTGTTGCTACTTCATAACTGTAATTATGCTACTGTTATGCATCATAATGTAAATATCTGATATTTTTGAAGGTCTTTGTGATCCCCACGAAAGACTAATTTGACCACCAAAGAGGTCACAACCCACAGATTGAGAACCACTGCTCCAACTTGTTCCATTCATTGGTCACTGAGCTAGAAAATGGGGATAATTATGTTTACTACATTGGGCTCCCAGGAAGATTAGATGGAACAATAGGAGCAAATCCCCAGAGAAACGGAAGGGTTGAGTCAATGGCAATGGTTTGCATTGCTTAATTTTAATCGAGTGATTCTTCTGTAGTCTTTTAATTATTGATGGGTTAGAGACCTTTTGAAAAAACAAGTGTCACCATTATAACCAAAAGGAGCTTTTTGTTGGCTATGCATAGAAAAGTCTATTTCTGTAGTCATGAGATATATAAGTCAAATAATTTACAGAAGACTGGTGTTTCTCTTGGCAGAGATAATACAAACCAATACTGACTGCAGCCTGAGTCATTTGTAAGCCCCTCTCTCCCATAGAATGTTAATAGGTTAAGTTTCTTACATGACTGTTAATTTCACATGACTTCATGGAATGATTACATATTTATTATTTATTATGTAAATCTAGCATGATAAATTATTTAAAGTCATATTAATAGTATGTATTATTTATGATAGAACTATATTAATACATTTTATTTCAAGTAGCTGTGGTCAGAGCTTTTGTCTCTGTGGATCGCAGTCACTGGAAGTTAATATCCCCCTTGAAAACAACGCAGTTCTGTTTTTTCTGAGGATAGTGACGTCAGGTTCTCTATGAACACATCTTTATCATAGCCTAAGTCTGTTAAAGAACCCTACTAGTAAGAGGCAAAACTCCTGGGTTTCTCTGCCTGTGTTCATGGCTAGATAGTGCCATTCCTATGAAAAGCTATGAAGTAAGGAATTTGAGATTCCACTCCTCTGATGGCAACTCTCATGTCCAGAACATTAGCTTTGTTGTTCTAGAAGTATACAAACAGAAAACCTTAAGAAAATGAATCATACGTTTCCTGCTCTTCCAGGAGTTCTGGGTTCAATTCCCAGAAACCAAATGGAAGCTCACACTATAACTTAGTCTCATGGGATCCCATGCCTTCTTCTGGTTTGCAGACAAAACACACAAACACACAAATAAATAAATTTAAAGAGTGAAGAAAATGAACCATGAAAGAAGCAGGTATTCGCCAGGCTATATTGATTACAAGTCATGGAAAAGTATTGGCTTAAATACAGGTAATATATATTTCATAATTTAGGAAAGGAAGGTGAACCCAAGAATGACTCTCAATAGGGAATTAATTTATACATACACATATATATATATACATATATACATATATATATATATAGAGAGAGAGAGACATAGACAGAGACAGAGACAGAGAGACAGAGAGAATAGGTGGAGTTGAAGAGAAGCCATGTAGCCACCAGAAGAGAAAGACTTGAGCTGTCAGTCAGAACCTTGCTGGTAGGACACGAGCCTCATGGTAAAATACAAAATAATAGAAATGGGTGAATTTAATATGTAAGAGCTTGATAGAGTCATTGATCATTAAATAATATAGTTTCTGTGTGATTATTTTGGGTCTGGACATCCAGGAATGAACAGCCTCCCCCAACAATACCTTCTTCTCAGTACCTCATGGAATCTTCTCAAAAACTGACCACATACTTGGTAACAAAACAAACCTCAACAGAAACAAAAAATTGGAATAATCTCATATACCTTATTGGATCACCATGGCTTAAAATTAGAATTCAATAGCAACCCTAGTTCCAGGAAGCTCACAAACACATGGAAATTGAACAATGCTCACCTGAATCAACAATGGGTCAAGTAAAAAATTAAACACTTCCTAAAATTTAACGAAAATGACCATGCAACAAACCCAAATTTATGGGACACAATAAAAACAGTGTTAAAAATGAAAGTTTATGCACTAAATGCCTATATAAAGAAGCTGGAAAAATCCCACACTAGTGAGTTAACAGAACACCTAAAAATTCTAGAACGAAAAGAAGCGAACTCACTCAGGAACAGACAGCAGGAATTAATCAAATTGAGAGTTGAAATCAGCAAAATAAAAACAAACAATACTAATAATCAATGAGACAAAGAGTCGTTTTTTTTCCAAGAAAATCAACAAAATAGACAAACTTTTATCCAAACTAACCAAAAGGAATAGAAAGAATATCCAAATTAACAAAATCAGAAACAAAAAGGGGGACATAACAACAAACATGAAAGAAATCCAGAAAATCATGAGATCATACTTCAAAAATCTGTACCCCACAAAAATTGGAAAACTTAAGGAAATGGACAATTTTCTGAATAAATATGACTTACCAAAATTAAATCAAGACCAGACAAGAAAATTAAATAGAACTATAACCACTAAGGAAATAGAAACAGTCATCAAAAGACTTACAATCAAAAAAAACCCCAGAACCAGAAGCTTTCAGCACAGAATTCTGCAAGATTTTCAAAGAAGTACTAATACCAATACTCCTCAAATTGTTCCACACAATAGAAACAGAAGGAACATTGCCAAACTCTTTTTATGAGGCTACAATTACCCTGATACCCAAATCACATAAAGACATTACTAAGACAGAGAATTACTGACCAATTTCACTCATGAATATCATTGCAAAAATACTCAATAAAATACTGGCAAACTGAATCCAAGAACACACCAGAAAAATTATCCACCATGACCAAGTAGGCTTCATCCCAGAGATACAGGGATGATTCAACATATGAAAATTTGTCAATGTAATTCACCATATAAACAAACTGAAAAAAACCCACATGATCATCTCATTAGATGTTGAAACAGTCTTTGACAAAATACAACATCCCTTCATGGTAAAGGTCTTGGAGAGAGCAGGGATACAAGGGACATACTTAAACATAATAAAGGCAATATACAGCAAGCCAACAGCCAACATCAAACTAAATGGAGAGAAACTCAAAGTGATCTCACTGAAATCAGGAACAAGCCAAGGTTGTCCACTCTCTCCATATCTATTCAATATAGTATTTGAGGTTCTAGAAAGCAATAAGACAACAAAAGGAGATCAAGGGGATACAAATCAGTAAATAAGTCAAACTCTGTTTGCTGATGATATGATAGTTTACATAAGTAACCTCAAAAATTCTCCCAAGGACTTCTACACCTCATAAACACATAATATAGCAGGCTACAAGATTAGCTAAAAAAAAATCAGTAGCCCTCCTGTACACAGATGATAAATGGGCTGAAAGAGAAATCAGAGAAACACCACTCTTCACAATAGCCACAAATAGCATAAAATATCTCGGAGTAGCTCTAACCAAACAAGTGAAAGACCTGTGTGACAAGAACACTAAATCTTTGAAGAAAGGAATTGAAGAAGACACCAGAAAGTGAAAGATCTCCCATGCTCTTGGGTAGGTAGAATTAACATAGTAAAAATGGCAATCTTACCTAAAGCAATCTACAGATTTAGTGCAATGCCCATCAAAGTCCCCAAAAAATTCTTCACAGACCTCGAAAAAACAGGACTCAACTTCATAATGGAAAAATAAAAACCCAGGATAGCCAGAACAATCCTGTATAATAAAGGAACTTCTGGAGGCACCACAATCCCTAACTTCAAACTCTACTACAGAGCTGCAGTACTGAAAACAGTATGGTACTGGCATAAAAACAGACAGGAGGAACAATGGAACCAAACTGAAGATCTGTATACCAATCCAGCACACCTACCAACGCCTGGTTTTTGACAAAGAAGCAAAAAATATAAAATGTAAAAAAGAAAGCAATTTCAACAAATGGTGCTGGCATAACTGGATATTAACATGTAGAAGAATGAAAATCGATCCATATCTATCACCATGCACAAAACTCAAGTCCAAATGAATCAAAGACCTCAACATAAAGCCAGCCACACTGAACCTTATAGAAGAGAAAGTGGGGGTGGTAGGGGTGGTGCAGGCCTCTGTTTGTGTGAGTGGGTGCAACAGAAGGAATCATGGCTGCCAAAATGTTTGAGTCCATCGGAAAGTTTGGCCTGACTTTAGCAGATGCAGGAGGAGTGCTGAACTCTACCTTGTATAATATGGATGCTGGGCACAGAGCTGTCATCTTTGGCAGATTCCGTGGAGTACAGGATGTCATGGTAGGGTAAGGGACTCACTTTCTCATCCCTTGGGTACAGAAACCAATTATCTTTGACTGCTACTCGCGACCGCAGAATGTACCAGTCATCACTGGTAGCACTATGTATCCTCTTCCGGCCGGTGGCCAGCCAGATTCCTCGTATCTACACCAGCATCGGCAAGGACTATGATGAGCTGGTACTACAGAGATCCTCAAGTCGGTAGTGGCTCATTTTGATGCTGGAGAATTGATCACCCAGCGAGCACTGGTCTCCCAGCAGATGAGTGCTGACCTCACGCAGAGAGCAGCAACATTTGGGCTCATCCTGGATGATGTGTCCTTGACACATCTGACCTTCGGGAAGGAGTTCACAGAAGCAGCAGAAGCCAAACAAGTGGCTCAGCAGAAAGCAGAGAGGGCCAGATTTGTGGTGGAAAAGTCTGAGGAGCAGAAAAAGGCAGCCATCATCTCTGCTGATTGCCACCTCCCTGGCCACGGCAGGCGATGGCCTGATTGAGTTGTGGAAGCTGGAAGCAGCTGAGAACATTGCTTACCAGCTCTCCCGCTCTGGCAACATCACCTACCTGCCAGCGGGGGCAGTCGGTGCTCTTCCAGCTTCCCCAGTGAGACCTCCCCTGCTTGTACCTTCTCAGGCCAACCAGGCAGTGGCCTGGATCATTCTGAATTCACTTTCCTTCTGCCCCACCCTAGAAATCACTGTAAAATTCCATGATTGGCTTAACGTGAAGGTAATAAAAGCAGAATCACGAGAGAGAGAGAGAGAGAGAGAGAGAGAGAGAGAGAGAGAGAGAGAGAGACTTGAACACGTTGACACGGGAAACTACTTCCTAAATATAACTCCAGTAGCACAGACACTGAGAGAAACAATTAATGGGACCTCCTGAAACTGAGAAACTTCTGTAAAGCAAAGGACATGGTCAACAACACAAAATGACAGCCTATAGAATAGGAAAAAATCTTCACCAACCCCACATCAGACAGAGGGCTGATCTCCAATATACAAAGAACTCAAGGAATTGGTCATCAAAAGAACAAATAATCCAATAAAAATTAGGGTACAGACCTAAACAGAGAACTCTCAACAGATGAATCTAAAATGGCTGAAAGACACTTAAGGAAATGTTCAATATCCTTAGCCATCAGAGAAATGCAAATCAAAACAACTCTGAGATTCCATCTTACACCTGTAAGAATGACCAAGATCAAAAACACTGATTACAGCTTATGCTGGAAAGGTTGTGGGGTAAAGGGAACACTCCTCCATTGCAACTGGGATTGCAAACTCGTATAGCTGCTTTGGAAATCAGTATGGCGAGTTCTTAGAAAATTAAGAGACAACCTACCACAAAACCCAGAAACATCACTTTTAGGTATATACTCAAAAGATGCTCAATCATACCACAAGGACAAGTGCTCAACTATGTTCAGAGCAGCATTATTTGTCATAGCCAGAACCTGGAAACAACCTAAATGCCCCTCAACTTGAGAATAGATAAAAAAAGATGTGGTACATAATAGATATAATAGATAAAGATGATGGACTACTACACAGTGGGGAAAAATGATGAAATCTTGAAATTTCTGGGCAAATAAGTGGAACTAGAAAACATCATATTGAGTGAGGTAACCTAGACCCAGAAAAACAAACATAATATGCACTCACTCATAAGTGACTTTTAGATATAAAGCAAAAAAAACAAAACAAAACAAAAAAAAAAACAACCCAGCATACAATTCACAATCACAGAGAACCTAGACAACAAAGAGGACTCTAAAAGAGACATACATGGATCTAATCTACATGGGAAGTAGAAAAAGACAAGATTTCCTGAATAAGTAGGGACCATGGGGATCATGGGAGGGAGTAGAAGGGGAGGAAGGAAGAAGGGAGGGGAATGGAGAAAAATGTATAGTTCAATAAAAACAATTTTAAAAGGGGGGGAAAGATATTGAACCTCCAGGAGTAAAATCGAGCGATTTCTGAGAAACAGGAGCAAATGCGATGGAGCATAGCGGGTGACTGAGTGAAGACTGGCTGTGTCAAGTCAAATAGACGTGTAGAAGATGGGAGATGTGCAAGAATGACAACAAACTTTGCTCCATCTCCAGCTCTTTATCTGGGAGGACCAATTTTCCCTAAATTCCCAAGCACATTGTGTTACACATCTATGCCTTGGTAACATTGACTTTTCCCATAGCTTAGAGCAAATTATTATATTCCCTGAGGCTCAGGACATTCATATCCAAACAAAACTAAGGCTATGTTAGCAAGGAAAAATGATAATAGCTAATTATTGTGAGTAACCATAAATATCTGTCTTGAAGTCCCAAGGATTTAATGGGCCATTTTTTTTTACAACAAAATTTGCACTTATAGAAGATTGGAATTTTTTAAAGAATCCAGTTGGGATTTCAACTTGCTGCCCAGAAATATTAACAGGGACTAGATTTGCTACACTACTGGAAAAAAATATGGTAACCCAGAAAAAAGAGTTTAATTGAGTTTTAAGGATATTGGACATCAAGAAGTAAAGGCTGTTGATGTCTGAGCAACAGAAGAAAGTGAGATGGGACCAAGCAGATGCCAGAGTGAAGACGACAATGTCAGAGGTGTAGAAGATACAAAGACACCATTGATCCTTCTATAGCTTTTGAGATGAAGACTTCATGGTACCCTGGAGTCCCCATAGGAGTAAGAAGGGCATATGGAAATAAATCTCAACAAATAACAGCCAAAAATTCTTCCAAATTTGGTGAAGGCATAAGCCCACACATATAGTAATTTCAACAGACTCCAAACAAGCTAACAGCAACAACAACAAAATACAAACAGAAGTTCTCTAGGGCACATTATAATCAATTTGGTTAAAAGTAGTGATAAAGAGAATTATTTATGTATTTATTTATTTTGATGGGAAATTGTGAAGTTAAAAAATACTCAGGGAATCATACAATAATTTTTTACACACAAGTGTTAATGATTTTCTGCAAGTGGCCTGGGGTGGCAGTACTATTCATATTATCTTTATTGTTTTCTATGACCCCTGTTATCATCAACACATCGCAATACACTGTTTATTTCTCTGGCATAACTTTTGTTGTTAGCTTGCCTTCTTTTTTAGATCTGGTTTGCCTTTCTTGACTGAGGTCATCACCGTGTCATGACACCATGGAGTTATATGCTATTGCTCGAAGACAGGCTGTAGTATTTAAAAATACATGTTATCATTCCCTGATTCTCTGCTATGAAGAGACTAACCAGCCATGTGGTCACAGCTGATTGTGCTGACCCCTTCTGTTCTGAAAGAAGCAACTATTTATCATTATTAGAACTGGCATGCTTCCGGGGGATGGGTTTGTCTTACAGTGTCTGACTAACAAACACAACATTGTACATTAGACTATGAAATTCCTTCGTTACCAAGGAGGAGCAGCAGTGTACACATGAATACAGGGTCTACTATAGTGTGTGAGTCCAGACACTTCCAAGTTGTGGGTTTCTGGAACAACTAGTATGTGCGTATTGCATACATGTAAGTTTGAAGATGCACGCATGTTGAAGCCAGGACATGATGCTGGATTGGATATCTTCCTCTATCACTCTCTGCCTTGTTACCATGAGACAGTATCTCACTGAACAGGACAAGCACCCTTTGGCTAGGCTGGCTGGCCAAATATATCTATCTCCACCTGACACTGGAGGTGTGATCACATGTAGCCATGCTCAGCTTTTGTACGAGTGTTACAGATTTGAACTCAGACCTCATGTTTGCAGAGAAAGTACTCTTAACATACTAAGTCATATCCTGAGGCCCCGAAATGCCTTTTTGACAAGGAAGAATCCTTTGACGATCTTGGAGAAGATACCGAAACAGAATGGGTATCAACCTCCATGATGCAGTACACAGAAATCAACAATGTGTTATGCACACAGGAACTTGTGTAATAATGCACGTATCACAGTATTACTCTCAGTGATCTAGAGATGTTCTGCTATCTGTCCCTACAGATACAAAGTTCCGTCTAAGCTTTGTAAGTCTACAGTTGCTGGTTCCACAATGAGTGATCATTTCTACCATGGGAAATAGTGAGAAACCTTATAAATTGTATAATAGCCGCTATCATCAATCCCTTTGTATTCTTTATGACATGAAACCACAAGCAAGGAATGGAGTCACTATCCTGGCAGTCATCATTGAGCTAGATCTTGAGATTACGCAATGGGAATAAGAAACACCGTGGCACACAATGTTTCATCTGGGGCATCTCTTCATATTCCTATGACCAATCTTCATAGTAAATACAATTAAAAAATTATCCATGCCCTAATACAGGCATGGTGATCAGTGTCTCAGAGTACTCAGGATTTGAACTGGTTTATCTTAGCAGCTTAACCAGTAGAACCATCTGAGATGCAGCTGAGAATGTAGGGGATGTAGGATGATTAGCAAAGGGAAGAAATTAAAATTGTCATTCATGGCCTTGAAATCAGCTAGTGATGGGCATTATAACTCATTCTACCAACTTCATATTGATGTTTTCTTTTTTAGGTCTGATCGATATTTTTCCATAAAGTTGCAAGAGATGAAATAAAACAAACAAAACAGGAACAGCTTTTATAAATATCAATAATGAACTCAATGAGAAACAAACTAGGAAAAATATCTTACAAAAACTCTAAGCTGGGTATGGTGGTGTGCTTTGAAAATACTCAGGAATAAACTTAAGAGGTGATAGACTTCTACAAAGAAAAGTACAACTGAAGAAGACATTAAATTATGAAAAAAACTTTGGATTGGTAGAATTACTATTGTAAAAATAGCCATACTACCACAAGTAATTTATAGCTTTAATGCAATCTCTATCAAAATGCCTGCAGTAGTGTCTACAATTGCCAATGACATTCTTCACGGAACTAGGTCCTAAAATTAATATGAAAAAACAGAGCTAGCCAAAGCAGTCTTAAGAAGAAAGAACATTGCTTTAAGTGTAACATCATCTGACCTTAGACTATACATACATTGATAAAGATAGCTGGATACTGGCAGAAACCAAATAAAATCAAACATGCTGACCAATGGAACAAAATAGAAAACCCAGAGTTAACATACATAGCTGTAGCTGCCCCCTAATCTTGACAAAGGAGCCAAATGCACACACTGGAGTAAAGAGCCCACAAGCAATCACTTCCCAAAGAGAATCCTGATAGCACAAGAAACAGGGGTTATAAAAAATTAAAAGCTCCTGCAAAGAAACTATTGGCTAAGTAAACAGATAGCCTACAGAACAGGAGAGAATTGTTGCCAACTGTGCTTCAGACCTGGGTTAATATCTATATTATATAAAGAACTGAAAAATTTAAACACCAAAAATAAACAAAGCTGCCAATCAACAAATGAGCCAGCGATGAATTGAACAGATAGTTCTCAAAAGCAGAAATGCAAACTAATGCTTGTTAAAGTATTTAAGATCCTTAATTTGGAGATAAATGCAAACTAAAACCGCTTTGAGGTTCCATTTCTTCTAACAGGATAGTTACCATCGAGAAAACAAATGACAGCAACCCCTGGTGAGGACGGGGAAACGAGGAAAAGGAACCCTCACTCTCTGCTAGCTGGAGTGTGGTGCAGTCACTGTGGAAACCATCATGGCGATTTCTCAAAGCACTAAAAGTGCATAGCTCTATATCCTGGGAATATACCTAAAGGACTCCAATGTCTACCACACAAATACTTGCACATCTAAGTTTATTGTTGCTCTATTCACAACAGTAAGGAAATGGAATCAGTGTGTATGTCCATCAGCAGATGATAGGATTATGATCTATACATATCGTGGTACATATACACAGGGGGAGCTTCCCATCTACAGAGAAAAATGAAATTTACAGGAAAATGCACAGAATGAAAACTATTGGGTTAAATGAGGCACCCCAGCCTCAGAAAGAAATAGTGCATGTACCAGCTCATATTCAGAGCCTAGCTGTGTGTTTGTGTGTGTGTGTGTGTGTGTAGCGCAGGAAAATAGAAAGGGGACCACGAGAGGAGAAAGAGAGGTTTTAAGGAAGGAGTGGACATTAAAACGGAAGGGGGGATACTAGGAATGGAGGGATAAAGGAAGATTGGAGTGGGGCAAGGAGACATGAGAGAGGCAGAGGAGGAGGACCAACCCAAACAAAGGATGCTGAAAATGCATAAAGAAATCTGTTGCTTTGTAACAATCAAATCCAAACAATATTGTGAGGGTTTTTTTTTTCTTTCTTTTCTGAAAAGAAACCAGTCAAAACCTGAGCATCGGCTTGTCTGGGAGAGTTTATAAATGGAGCAATGGTAGGATTGCGTGGGATGCTTTGATATGCTTCTGAGAGTCCCTTTTAGGATCAAGGTACACATTCGTTTAGCTGCCTGGCTTTGGTTGTTGACAACTCTCGTACCTAAACCCTTCCCCAGTAGTTTTCCCCTGCTTGATTAAGTTTAGACTATGCCTGGCATCTAACCACTGACTCGTGGGCAGAACCCCATTATCTCTGCTTAACTACTTGTACAGCGCTGACACAGCTCCAGTATCTCCTGCAGCAGTCTGATTTCTCTGTGACAACTATGTCAAGGTTTGACTTCTTAATGGTGCTTTATGTTTTCCTTGCCACCCAGAACTGCTAATCCTATGAGCCATGCCCAGAAACCTTTTGCATACAAACCTGAGACTCTCGGTCTGTTTCCTAGGGGATTCAGGATGTGGTAGCCACTGTGTTCATCCTGTCACACATAGGGGAAATGATAGAAACTGTCAAGAGATGTGTTTAACACACACACAAAAGAAACTAACCAACGATAGTCCAGCTTTCCATTAACCTAGGAGAAATCCTGAATTTCCATTCAGGCTACCATCTCGACATGCTTCAAAGGAAGACACAAACAAGTAGGTATCACACTTTGAAAGGAATGTGAAGGTTCTTAGCTTTTTCTATACTAATAGTACTAAGTGCAGGCATATCATTTTCAATAAATGAGGGCCCTGGCTTCTGTAATGACAAAGCTTTCCTCTCGTACAAGAAAGGGGTAAATAAAAAGTAAGCATCATTAACCCGTTTTAAAAATCCATGTAAATTGTTCTTTTAAAGTATTTAAAAATATTTAAGCATTTAAGAATATTTACTCCATGATATACGGATTCACAGTCTCTCAAATCTCAATCTTTTGAGGGTTGTCTCTGATGTCTCCACACCCACAGACTTCAGTCTCTCCCTGTGGGAAAGCGTTCATGATCTGGTTGACTCCCACAAGTGTCCGGAGGAGTAAACCCTTTGAGGAATGCCATGTCTCCCATCCAACTTTCCATGATTCTCTGCTTATTTATTCTATGTGGTTGTCCGGTTCTCTTTGTGCTTTGTTATTTTTAAAAAGTTTTTTTTTCTTAACTTTGGATCTAACTTTATGGAAAAATTGCAAAGTTAGAACAAAATGTTCGTGTGCAGTCTTCACCCTGCTTTCCTGGACGTTAGCATCTTGCATAAGCACAGCACACTTCTCAAAACCAGGAAATGGGCACTGGGAAGATACAGTACCTTACGTGCAGACTTTATCTGGATGTCACCAGTTTTTCCACCTCGTGTCTTGCTCTGTACCAGGATCCAGTCCAGAAGAGCATATCACATTGAGTCATCAGGATTCCTTAGTCTTCTCCGATCTATGACTGCGTCTCATTCTTGTCCTGCTTTCCGTGAGCTTCCTGGCTAAGGACTATGTGTCAGTAGCATTGTCAACTGTGTCTCAATTCATGTTTGTCTGATGCTTTATGATCAGCCTACTAGAGTCACAGGTTTGAGAAGAAGAACACAGAATAAGGGGCCAGCTCATCACGGTAAGAGATCATTGGCTCAGGACCCCCAAGGCTAAATTCTCAGCAGAAAGGAGATTCATTTGCTCCAGAGGTACAGAGGGCAGGCAATAAGAGAAAAGACAAGAGAGAGGACCAGGGGAGAAGGGGAAAGGACCAAGGGAGAAGAGACAGGGGTGTTTGTCCTAGAGCAGGACAAAGGACTGCCTCTGGATTGAGAGGAGACAGATGTGGCCCACAGGAAGATGGTATTTAAAAGTAAAAGGACGTGTGAGATGTTTTGTAAACGCTAAAAGGGTGCTGTACCTGTAAGTGGAAGACTTAGACCCATGTTCTAGATCCACCACTATGGGATCTGTCCAGGACTACAGAACTTGGCCCTCAGTTTTGGTTTGTTTGTTTGTTTGTCTTGTAGTAAAATAGAGCTAACTTGGGAGTCTTATACTAATGTTAACTAAATCTGACTTACAAGTTGCCTGGACTTGTGTTTCTTAACATCTGAACACAATCTGTCTTCCCCTGCCTTAATTTGTATTTTAATAAGTAAAGCTTGCCAGAAGATCAGAATGCAAAGCTAAGCCACTAGAGGCCAGGAAGTGGTGGCACACACCTCTAATCCTATGACATGGTAGACAGAGGCTGATGGATCTCTGTGAGTTCAAGGCTACAATGAGCTATGAGAGAAACAGATGCAGGAGGTGATAGCACACACCTTTAATCCCAGTGTTTGGGAATCACACACCTTTAATTCCAGCACTAGGGAGGTGGAGTCAGGAGCAATATGTCTGGGCAGAGAGAGGAATATAAAGGGGAAGAGACGGGAAGGAACTCACTGGAGTGTGAAGTCTGGGGATTCATGGAAACAGGATCTCGCCCTTTCAGTCTGAAGATTTGGTATACCTAAAAGGTCTCTCTAGGGGTTGGCTGCTTTGCTTTTCTGATCTTCAGATTGAACCCCAATTACTCTCTCTGGGTTTTTATTATTTGCACAGCATAGCTCTTTCAGAGATCTCTTATACATCTATTCACAGGTAGATAATAGTCAATGGGGCTTGACTAGGGACTGGCTATGGCTTCTGTAATGCCCTAACCTCTATAGACTCCCTCTTTTCCCTCTGTAGACTTTGTTACCAAAGACTTTTTCTCAGTAGGTCTTTACCATGCACCTCTCAGAAAACCAGTATAAGACAATGGAATGAAGGTTCCCCTGTAGACTCACCTACACAATTTCAGCTGAAGTTTGACTCAGCAGGGGCCAGCTTACAAAACTGCAATGCCATAAAAACATTTTGTTGGAATTTCAAAGCACGAGAATGTAATTATTATCATTATTATTTCATCTACTCTAGTGAGTAAGCTACATTTAGATAGATAGGTAAATAAAGTACGGGGACCTGAATCACATCCCACAGACACCTGGTCATCAGAACTCTTCCCTGCTCCCGTTGGTTCTGCCACCCCATCAGATCCTTAAGCAGCAACTTCATGCTTCAGAACACACAACTAGATTCTTGCTAGAGGGGATGGTTATCTAGCAGATTGTTCGCAACCAGCCAGACACAGAGCCCAGCAGCCGCCGGAAATCTTTTCAAACTGAAAATGTGCTTAAAAAGAAAAAAATGAAGGCAAGGAAGACAGAAGAACTGGCCTCCCATCCCTTCCTAAGCCCTGGGGGAGCCCTCTGATGGCCGCTCTCAAGGAGCACAGAGTGCCGTTGACAGACGTGCCTGAAGTGTACAAGGTGCACAGGAAGAACCACCTAATACTGATTTCTGAAACAGAGACAGGAACTAACGACAGAATTTGCTTGACTGTGGGTCTCCTGTGGCTAGCAACAGAAAGACAGCACACAGGCAAAGCATTGTCCAAACATTCTCCTGCCCTTGTCCTCCCCAGCCTCTGTGTCTGCTTCCCATTTTCTGGTGGACACGTACTGTCTTTATAGAAGACTCATGGAAATGTCCATCTGGACTTGTCTGATGGGTGGGGGAGAGCAAGAACAGGTGGTGTGGTTCCCCTTCAAAAAGCAAAGTGAAGAAAACAAGCAGCAAACACAACCCTCTATGCCTTAGCCCCCCCTGCTGCTCAAAACAGAGACCTTTAAAAGTTTTTTTCCAGTCCCTATGGGCAATAGTCACCCTGACCAATGTCCCCTGCAAGACAAACATGCTCTTCTTTCCCCTCCAGCTTCTTGACACATTTAAGACAGATGAATATGTCTCTGGCTCCACCCACACTCAGTCACTCCCAATCACTGGAGAGGAGATGTCCACGAATCTCTTCCATAAAGGAAGTTGTGGCCCTAGCAGAGGTTGTCCACTCATGACCCGCTGCACAGCTGGTCTGTTCCCATCTTACAGTGGTGCTGAGACTTTTCTGGCCGGGGGTTGAGATAAGCAAACACTACCAAAAGCAGTTACCAGTGCTTGTCCTGGAGATAGGATATGTGGACAGGGATGTCTGTGAGGGTTAATCCTGGTTGTCTGAGACCCATCTAGAAAATCCATCAAACACACTTATAGGTGTGGTTGCTTGCACAGAAACAGTCTTATATGTACCAGTGAACACAGGTGGGGATACCCAGCTTGAATGTAGAAAACCCTGTCTCATAGACGGAGGCCCCAGAAGGGATAGCAAAGTAGAAGGAGGAGACTCAAGCGTCTGTTAACTCCTTTTTAACTGATACATCTTTTGCTTTTGCATGGTGAATGGACATTAGATAGAACTTGCTCAGCCTTTGAACTTGCACCAATAATCCTCCCACGAGCCTCTAGGTCTCCAGTCTTAGTGGAGGCTGGCTTATCTCCTCCTTCTTAGAGCAGCAACAGGTTTCCCAGCTCCTCCGCTTGCACACGGCTTTCAAATTGTGCAGACTGATTTAAGAAGTCCCCTCTTAAGCTTCTGTGCATATTCTAGGGAGTGTGGAAGCAATATCTAACACTAAAGTCCTTTGAGAAGGACATATAGCAACCTACTACCATAAAAGTTTTCTGAAATATACATATTCGTATTTAAAAAAAAAAAGAAGTTTCAATGGTGTTACTCTGTAATGGGGAAGCGATGCCTCTACCCAGACAACATAATTCCTCTGCCAAACACTCAGTGTTAGGTATGGGTTACCTCCTTTTAACTTGTTGATCAGTGGAATCGCATAGCCTCCTCTTCCCAGATGTCACAGACCTTTGTCATTGCTCTTGGCTACCCTCCGGAACTTCACAGTGAGACCCTGTTGCTGGAGAAACCACATACTTGAATCATAGGTAATTCTGTTAATCAAAGCTAATACTGACCTATAAGCTTTTTACCTACTTGCAGGCTTTCATGGAGCTGGAAAGTCCTGTGTATGCTCGTGCGGGAGAAAAGTAAACAGTAGTCTTACCAACTTACAAGGGGTTACAACCCTTGAGCTACAACAATAACTGTCCTGGTAAGATAGGCCCACTTGGGCAACAAAGGCATGAGTGTTATGAGCATTACCAACCATTTCTACTTGCATTGAAAGCCTATTCCATTACAGAACTCATGCTTGGTACTGCTAAGTGGGACCCAGACTTGTGACTGGTTAGCTCTAGGCTCTAGGGGGAGAAGCTAGTACTATTATTCTGTTAAATAGACATAGTAATAAACTGACCACTCAGTTCTTATCTTTCTACCCAGAGATTACTGCATGTTTTATGTTTCAGCGGAGAAGCTTCTTCTGGCCACAGATGGTGATTAATACAGAGATCCACAACAACAACAAAAAAAACCATGTAGAGAATACACACTGCGTTCTCTGCTTTAAATGGGCATCCACATCATACCACCTCTCCGCAAGGCTCGGGAATCATTGCAAACTAAGGGGAAGAAAGAGTATAACAGCAAGAGGGAGTGGACTGTTCATAGCAAAACATGACAAAGCTATTAAACACAGGGACTCACAATGGTTGTGATTGCATGCACAAGACCATCTCAAAGTTAAGCCAGCCCCAATCCTAGAATGGACAGGCTGGTGAAGTCCCACCCAAGCTGCGAGCTATTGGAAACTGATGGCTTCTGGGGTTGGGGGATGGAGGGAAGTAAGTTTTCTTCAGGGACACAGCTCCTGAGAGGCTGCCCTTGTACCAGGAGATGGTAGATGGCCCTACACCCATATACATATTGGCAGCTTAATTAAGTGGACTCAGTGGGCTTAAAGAGAGAGTGAGAGGGTGAAAGAACGAGAGAGCAAGGGAGCGAGCGAGGGAGAGAGAAATCTTAGGAGGGGAGGTTTAGGGGTGGGTTTGATCAAAAGACATTATATGCCTATATAAATTCCTCAAGCAACATAATGAAGTAAGTAATTATTATTTAATAATTATGGATTTTATTATAATTATAATATATGTATTTAATTATATATGTGTTTTATTACATATTATTATATGTGTCTTTTAATTAAGGACCCATAGTCTTTAATGTGTAACTGCTCTTCTAGAGAGGTCAGAGGAAGAAAACCGTGGTGCCTTTTTGCTTTCAGTTCAGTAAATAGAACTGCATGAGGTCTTAAAAGGCTAGGACCAAAGAGATGTTGAAGAGGACAGTGGGTCTCAAATGTGTCACTGCACAGAGCGGTGTATCCTACCACCTAATTGTGATGGCTTTCAGAAAGGGCGGGGAAAGGAAGGTTGGCATGGTGAGGGTTCGTAAGGACTTTCCTATGCTGATCAGAACAAACGTTCCTCTAGATTATACCTTGAGAAGACGTTTTTCTAAACCAACCAGGATTGACGGCAATAGGACTCACTAATGTGGATAAGTTAGATTTTAAAATGTAAACACCAGACAAATAATGCAGAATATTTAAGTAGTTTGACTGTTTGGTGGTAGGATGACTCAGGCTCAAACCAGAAAAGAATTAAATAGAAAAATCTAGATGGAGCTGAGAGGAGTGGTGCAGAAAATGGAGGCCGGTAGTCATTCGAAGTTACTTCCTGTTCTTTCTGTCTAGACAGAGCTGAGAGGAGTGGAGGAAGAAATGGAGGCCGGTAGTCATTCGAAGTTACTTCCTGTTCTTTCTGTCTAGACAGAGCTGAGAGGAGTGGAGGAAGAAATGGAGGCCGGTAGTCATTCGAAGTTACTTCCTGTTCTTTCTGAAGAAAAAAAAGTATGATGTGGAGCTCTAAGAGTTGCGTAAATGAACAAAGAGTTCTGAAAACAGAACAGTCAGGAAATAGGCTGGCTAGGCACTGTCCCCAGCCTGACCCATTGACAGCAGAGAGGGAGGAAGCTGTCCTCAGCACTCACAATGATGGAGGTATGGTCAGAAGGTAATAATAGACTGGAAGAACACAGTCTCCTTAGGCACAGAGGGGCAGGGGACAGGGTCTGGCCACACACCTGGATGCTGAGGGTCTGAAAACACGAAGAGCCCAGCACCAGAGTGCTTTTGAAATGGAAGAACTCAGCCCAATAGTGAGCTGAACTGGACCCGGCAAGAAGGTGCCAAGTCAGCCATTGGCCAATGGGGGTAGGCTTTTGGGGATGAACAAGGAATCAGTGGGTTGGAGATGTTGGGAGAATTTTTGGGGATTCGAAGGTTGCAGCTGCTTGAGGCAGATCTGCTCCAGATGTGGTTCACCAGCACAGTGCTCAACGTGGAAGCATCTTTTAGCACAAGACAGCAGTTGGCATCCTTGAGCGTCTGCTTCTACTTCCTAGCTGTGAAGCTGGCTCCTCGCTGCTTCACTCAAGGCCTGTTTCCTTACTTGAGAAGTTAGGATAATGTTAATATTTAGTACAAAGTGTGTGAGAACTGAATGAGTTGTATGTATTCAGTGTTAGTGGGGACGGTGGGACACATCTGTAATGCCAGCACTGTGGAAAGTGGGGTGGAGAATGTTGACTTTGAGGCCAGACTGGGTATGGCAAAACTGTCTCAAAACCAAACCAAACGAAACCGTGTTAAGTGTTTAGAGAGCTAGATAGAACATACCAAGTGCTCAGTAAATATTAGCTCTTAATAGGATCTCCTGTCTTCATCCAGAAAGTCTCAGTGTGCTTAGGAAGACTGAATCCTAGTACTGAGCGCACCCAGGGTGCTTGATTGGGAATGTAAGCTCTAGCCCCCACGTCTCTATGCTGCATTGCTGCTCTCACAGTTTAAGACAGTGATCCTTCTCTTTGTCACCTCCCCTCTGCCTGCCTAGTGACCTCCTCTCCACGCTGTCCCTGCTGCATAGATCTCTGCAGTAGCCTATCTTGTCTTACCCTGGCCTGCAGTTTCACCTTTATCCTGCCAGATGTGATCATTCTAAAATAAATATCTAACCAGACTCTCTGGCCTAATATCCTTCAAGGTCCTTTTCATCTTTCATCCTAAAGTGGCTGGGGGATCTCATAGTAGAAGCAGCGGGCTCTAGAACTGGAGAGCTGAATGAGGTGCACCTGGAACATCATACAGCAGCATAAAGTAAGAAAATGCTTAAAGAAAATATTGAACTTGTGCTTATATGAGAAATTTCAAAGTGATTGCGGAACCAATGTGTAAGGGTTCCTAACAGCCAAAACTGGAGACATTCAAAACAAAACAGCCACATGGAAGTACTGTGTTATAACTCAAAGCAAAGAAACAGCCCCAGTCTATACTGTAAGCTTATGAATAAACGGAGGAAAACCAAATCTCCCTGTGGAAGAAGGCTGAATGATTCTTGTAGACAGTTCAGTTCTCCAAAGTGTGGGCTGCATATAGTCCGTTCTCTCCAGAGGACCCAGCTTGAAAACGAAATTTTGCTCAGGAGGTCTTTCTCCAAAGGTAATACCAATCTCGTGATGAGGGAAAGACAGACCAACCTCCTACAAATATCTAATTAGGTCAAAACTCTCAAGGTCATCAAAAGAAAAAAGTATGAGAAACAATCTTAGGTAAGATGATCTTAAGGATAAATTACAACTAAATGCAATGTGGTATTCTCTAACAGGAAAAAAAAACAAGTAAACAAGAAGTATTTGCCCTAGTTACGAATAATTTATAATAATATTTATTGGTTCATCAACAGAGACTGTGAATATGTATAGATAGTGTTGAATAGTAGGAGAAACCATTTGGGAGTCATAACTTTCATAATATTTATGTTACTCTAAAGATATTTTGAAGATTAAAGTTCATTACCATGGAAAAAAAGGAAGCAGAGAATTTTTTTTACCAGTCTCAGAATTCTAGCAGGTGAGCCACCATTAGACTAAGCCCATTCTCAAATTAACAACAAAATGGCATCTCCTCTGCCCATAGGGCTTTCCAAGTTCTTTAGGGAGGGAACAACGTGATGATCCAAAGTGTCGGTTCAGAATACAGGGGTGCCCATCCTTTCTTTGCAGGAAGTCAGCAGGGCACACAATTGATGAACACTATAAGCTTGGGAAGGAGGCAGCTTGGTTCTATAATAGACTCTAGTTACAATTTTGAACCTGTTTCCTTATCTATAACACAATAAAATAATAATACACAAATTGAGTGAGCTTATATGATGAGATAACAAAATTCTTAACACAGTCCTCATTAGAAAACTCCCCTCAGTATGTGGACTCTTCCTGGAGGTAAAACAGAAATGGCATCAACTCCCTAAAAACCTCCCAGTTATCACGATTGTTAGTGTACACATCACCAGGAATCGTCTCAATGCCTGGCCAGAGCTGCTTCAGTATCCCAGGCTAGAGCTTACATCAGGTGCTTTCAGGGGCTGTAGATCTGGAAGGGAAGCCACAGGGAGATCCACTATTACCCCGAGGCAACCCTTGGCCATTCTTTGACCGCATTTGTTTTCCACAAAACCAGGAAGTTCTGTTTAATCTCCATCCAGTGTTCGGCCTACACAGTGATTACAATCAGATCCAAACCAGTTCGAGCAAACTTCTGCCAGTAAAATGTCATGAGACTGCCCGGCTAATTCTTATGACTTCAATAAATTGAAACATTCAACAATTACAGCTTTATCCTCCCAGCCAATCAGGCTTTTCATAATTCTAACACAAATGGCAAAGGAGTGTCTGGCATGGTGTGTCCTCGATGCTGGGAAGGCTTCCATGGTGAGGGAGCGTCATTCTATCCTCCCCACTGGCATTTACCAAGGTCCTTTCCACATTTGCTTCGTTGATCAGGTAGGTGTTGATGACAGTCCTTCCTGGCACCACCATCCTTTCTTTCCCCTGAGGACTGGCCAAGCAACTTCCTGGCTGTCTCCACCCAGCTGGGCAATTTCCTGGCAGAGCAGACCAGCTGCAGTGCCAGCTCTTGGGGTCAAGTTTCCAGCCTCACAAGTCCCAGCCTAGGCTTCTGTTCCCTGTGTACCTTCCTAATAGGCACAGCCAAGAATTCCCATGATGCCTCAGGCAAAGGTCACAGCATCTTTCAGGATAGTCTACCATCCTGTTTTTATTTGTTTTTCGTATACTACAATTTATCTATGATTAAAAATCACTGGCATGTTCAGCAGGTACCTTGATCAAGTGAAATATTGATCCATCATCTCATGTTTATTGTGAGCCTAGCGTTCATGATCAGAGCTTTACATGAGTCACAGGTTATTGATAATTTATCTTTTCTTGTAGCCTTATCTTTACTCTCAGGTGCTCCACTATTTCTATTTTTCTATTTCAACGTTGATTTTTCTTTTCTGAGTGTGTATGAGCGCCCATTTGTGTTCACTGGTCCATGTGAGTATGCATACATGCACATGCCCATTAAAGGCCAGACATTAACATGGAATGTCTCCCTTGACTACTTGCCTTCTTACACAGTGAGACAGTCTCTTGGTGATCCAGGATCTTGCCGTTCTCTTATCTTGATAGTCAGCTGGATACTAAAGTGCCCTGTCCCTGCCTGGGTCCAGAGATTACGGGCAGGCGATCTGCCTGCCTGTTAATTACATAGGGTCTAGGAATCCAAACTCTAGTTCTCTTTCTTGGGTTGCATGCATTTTACCCACTAAGCCATTTCCCAGTCTCTCACACTGTAATAATAATGCAATGGCTTGAATGGGAATGCCCCACATAGGTTTTCATATCTGAATGCTTGGTCCCCAGTTGGTGGAATTATTTCTGATGAAATAGAATAGAAGGTGTGGCCCTGTTGGAAGAGGGGTGTCACGGGGGCAGGGGGCAGGTTTGGAAGTTTCAAAAGCTAGGCCATTCCCAGTTAGTGTCTTTTTCTCTGCCATGTGCTTATGGATCAGATGTTGGTTCTCAACTGTTGCTCCAACGTTCCTGCCTGCTGCCATGCTCCATACATTGATAGTCACGAACAAACCTTCCAGAATCATGGGTCCCAAATTAAATGTTTCCTTTTGTAAGTTGCCTTGGTCATGGTGTTTTGTCATGGCAATAGAAAAGTAATTGAGACAAAAGTTGGTGCCAGGAAGTAGACTGGGGAATTGGGAAGTGATATGATCATAATGATTTTTGGAGGAGTGTGGAAGATTTTCAGATCTTGGATCAATTGAGCACTCTGTGGGGAAATTAAAGGGCCATGCTAGTAGGAGCTTGGAAGACAATAATGCTGAGACCAGTGTGGACTATAGCAACCCAGTTAAAAACATTTCAGAGGGGAACAATATTAGCAACTGAGCTAGAGACTATTTGTGTGATGTTTTAGCAAAGAATGTGTCTGCTTTTGGTCCTTGTCCTAAGAATCTGCTTGAGACTAAATTGAACTGTTTGGTACAAATTTCTTTGGCTGAGGAGATTTCAACACAGACTAATATGAACTCTGTCATGTAGTGTTTAGTGGTCACTGTTATTTGGGTCTACAATAAAAAGAGCAAGCAGGGCAAAAATAAAAATTATGGTTTGTAGAGAAAAAGAGCACTGGGAAATTTAATGTTGGAGCTATGGTTTGTGTAGAAAGAGATTAGGAAAATTGGAAATAAGGGAATGGTGCCCTCAGGGCAAGACCCCCATCCATCTAATCTTGCAATTTGTGAAAAGAAAAGGCCTAAGAAATTCTTTGTTCCTAAAGAGCAACAAACAAGTCAAGTCTTGTGCAGATGTAATTCAAGGAGGAAGCTAGGTTCCATTACAAGCAAGTAGTAGAACTTGGCAGCATCAGCCACACTGTTCAGACTTCAGAGTCCAGAAGAATGCAGGAGTTAAAGGGTGGTGGAGTTTTGCTCTGTGGTTAAGTCAAGACACTGAGATCAGATGTGTGGCAGGGGAGTCCCTGCCTGGTGGTCCACAGAGGCCATTTCACCATGTTAGGAAAGTGAAGTCTGGATTGTGCTTAAGATCCCACACTGCTAAACGTGCCATCTGATACCTGCCGAGGAATGTTACACACAGAGTGGAATCAACCAAAAGGCGAGAAGCATGCCAGTCATCAAAGCGGGAAGGGCAGAGCCATCTAAGCCCTTTGACACTAGACACGGAGTTACAAGAGTTGGAGTTTGCCCTGTGGGGTTTCAGTCTTGCTTTGGTCCAGTATTTCCTCAACTGTGCCCCCATTCCTCCCCCTTTAAAATGGTAATGTATTTTCTGTGCCGTTGCATGTTGAAAGTAGGTTGTTTGCTTTCTTATTTATAGGGGGTTACAATTAAGAGATTTCCTTGAGTACCAAAAGAGACTTTGGACTTTTAAACTGTATTGATACTGCGAAAGACTATGGGGACTTTTGAAGTTGGACTAAACATATTTTGCACTATGATATAGCTGTGAGCCTATAGGGACCAGGTAGTAGAATATGGTGATTTAAATGAGACTAGCCCCCATAGGCTCATATATTTGAAGCTTGGTCCCAAGTTGGTGAAGCTGTTTGTGAAAGATTAGGAGGTGTGGCCTTGTTGAAAGAGATGTGTCACAGAAGACTGGCCCAGGCCACTTCCAGATGGCACTTTTTTGCCTTCTGCTTGTGGATGAGATGTGAGTTTACAGTTACTGCTACAGCACCGTGTCTACTGCCTGCTGCCATGCTGCTCCCTTCCATGATGGTCATGGACTAACCCCATGGAATCATGAACCCCAAATGAATTTTTTTTTTATAAGTTGCCTTGGTCATGGTGTTCTGTCCTAGCAAAGGATAGATAATTAAGATAAATACCTTAAGCTTTAAAGGTAATTTCCTACTCAAAGAAGGGAGACACACAAACTCTACTACCAAAAACAATAAAAATAACTGGAGTAAACAACCACTGGTCATTAATATCACTTAATATTAATGGTCTTAATTCACCTATAAAAAGGCACAGGCTAAGAGATTGGATACGAAAATAGGATCCAACATTCTGCTGTTTACAAGAAACACATCTCAACCACAAAGACAGGCATCTACTCAGAGTAAAGGGTTGGGAAAAGGTTTTTCAAGCAAATGGTCCTAAGAAAAAAGCAGGTGTAGCCATACTAATTTCTAGCAAAACTGACTTCAAACTAAAATCAATCAGAAGAATTGAGATGGACACTTTATACTCATAACAGGAACAATTCATCAGGATGAAGTCTCAATCCTGAATATCTACGCCCCTAATATAAAAGCACCCACTTACGTAAAAGAAATATTACTAGAACTCAAGGCAGACATCAAACCACACACACTAGTAGTAGGAGACTTCAACACACCTCTCTCTCTAATGGACAGGTCAATCAGACAGAAACCTAATAGAGAATTAAGAGAATTATTGGAGGTAATGAAGCAAATGGACTTAACAGACATCCATAGAACACTCCACCCAAATAGGAAAGAATATACCTTCTTCTGTGCAGCTCATGGAACCTTCTCGAAAATTGACCACATACTCGGTAACAAAGGAAACCTCCACAGATATAAAGGTAATTTCCTTTTCCTTGTAGATCTTCTTTTGTGGGTCCTTCAGGGAGGTAATCTTAAATGGCCTTCTGATGAATTTAATTAAAACACAATAAAAATTCTGGATTTCGTAGGTGAATTTGTACTGAGTTTATAGTACAAATTTCCCATCCATTCTACTTTGTTATGAATAGCTGTTAAGTCTTGGTCTCAGGCCTTGGGGAAGGGGTAACTAATGTTTGTTGTGTACCTATAAGTCCTGGTCCCTTTCTAAAGCCCTTTCCAGGCGTTTTCCCTCTGCGGTGGTGATTGGCTACAGTCATCCTACACATGCAATTTCTTTGTTTTTGGGAAGCTCATTATCACATTTGTCTGGGTTTGTGCATGCATGATAATCTATAGTAAAATATCTTATCAGAACTTTAATATGTAACCTGCATATAAGGACAGTATTCTCCAACAAACCCAGCTAGCATATTTATAGATTAGCATATATATGATATATATTTATATATATTATGAAAGCTATTGACTTGAATGTATAATCTCAATTTTAAATCTTCATATATATATATGTATATATACTAATCTCTATTTATATAAAAGAATAACATAAAGAAATTTTGTAGAAAAAGCCCTATATTGGTATTAAAATTATTTGACATGTAGACAAATGTTTTAGAATGATTTCTGGCATTTAGATCTGTCTTCAGCCAGGGTTTGGATGTCTTATTAACAAACAGAAATTAAGCAGTTATTTGAGCTACTTAAATGATGGGCTAACAGGTTAGCTCACTATAAATACTCTTGGCTTTAGAAAACCTTGACTGTGAAAGTGAAAATTAAATAGCTGAGAAATCTCACCTGCATGGGAGAGCATAGTCAGTTCAGGTTCCCCCTCAGAAGCTGCTCACACTTTCTGGTTATTTGTGACAAACTCAGGTAGCATTATATTGCATATGTAGAAGAAAATGAAGCATTCAGCCATTCAGCAAAAGTGGATTGGTTGAAAGTCCATTGTTAACCTGCCTGCATGACCTGGGAAAACCACGACAAGAAAGACAATTCCTCCATTTTTACAGAGATGAGACTGTCTTAATTATACCAGAAAGGAAAGGACCAAAAGTGAGGTCCAATTCAATTTACTAAAAATGCTTATATGTGTGTAAATAAAAGTCATTACAAACACAATTCAGTGAATACCTACTCACGATGGTCTAGCCTTAGGCAAGCTAGCCAGCCTAACCAAGATGGTAAACTTCAGGTTTCGCAAGAGACTGTCACTAGGGAGTAAGACAGAGAATGATAGAATTGGGTCCTTGACAGCCTTTGTTGCTAAGCAATCCACACTTAAATAATGAACTGTGGATGGATGGAAGGATGGATGGATAGATGGATGGATGGAATTTACTGCATGGAGAAAGTTTATAAGGGAGCAGATTGGTAGGACAAGTATATACAAGTTCTCGATCAGGTGTGATGTGACCAATGAAGGGTAGAAAAGATGCTGCAATGTGAAGATTAGGGATACAGGTTTCTGATAGAGAAATACAGGGACAGATGCTGCAGAGAACTGGCAGGGGATTGGCAGGGCTTCCATAGGCAATGGTAGCTAAAGCACAAACAACTCAGAGGAGCTTTCTGATTCAGAGTAAACTGCAAAAATGTGTTAAGCAGATTAGGAGAAGAAAACAGAGGTAGGAAGATTTGTTAGGGAGGGTCTTGATCTAAGATGGACAGTAAGAAAGGAGACAAGGGACTTCTTAAATACGTAATGAAAGTAAATTCTGGAGGAATGCTATCAATGAGGGGCAAAGCAAATATGAACAAAATACAATGGTCTATACTTCTATCTATGTAGATATATACATAAAATGCAATGATCTTTATCCATGTGGTTTTACACATGTATGAAAATATTATGCTGAGTATATAACAGTAAATATTAAAACAGTCTAGTTTTTATATATGTTTTGAAATATAAACTCTTTTGGCCTTGACTACTGAACATATATGGTCTATCAGTGTAAGAGAAATGGCACAAAAGTCTAAAATTGAGGCTGGTGACAAACTGATTTATTGGGGGTGTGGAAAGAAGTATTCTCTATCTCATCTAATCCCTGGTTTCTCTTCCACAGCCACTTATAAAATAATCAAAGGCTACTATATTAAATACAATTGTTTAGTTAATGTCTTAGGCTTATTAATGTTTATCTCTAACTATAAATTAACCCATTTCTAACAGTTTATATTTTACCATGAAGCTTGTGGCTTGTTGGTAATGTCTGGACTCTTTCTCCTTTGGCAGCTACATGGTGTCTCCTCAACTCTTCCTACTCTCTCTTTGTATCTTTGTTTGAAGTTCCTGCCTAGTTTTACTCTGCTAAGCCATTGGCCAAAACAGCTTTATTCATTATCCAGTAAAAGCAACACATATACAGAAGGACATCCCACATCATCTCCCCTGTTCTGGCTAATTAAAAAGAAGGTTTTAACTTTAACATAGTAAAATTACGTGTAAAAAAGCAATTATTAAACAAGAATTATAGTTACAGTATTTAGTCTGTTTCTATTTGATAAATTAAAGAAAATAATCTATTATCTATCTTATCTTTGTGAGTCTAAAGTTTTATATCTAATTTATCTTTTTTCATTACTAAGAAAAACTATAATGATAAATATCTAGTCTTCAACTCCATCAAAGACACCAAAAGAATATAATATTACCTTAGTAAACAGGAAGTGTTTTGCAAGCAACTTTCAAAGTTTTAGAAACAACAGAGACATCTTGCTGTCTGAACAGTCACCCAAAGTTCTTTTGCAATGTTGGGGCATCCATTTCAACCTACAGGTCCAGAGCATTTGGAAGACTTTTCAGTGAAGCAGAAAAATTTGAAGATCTGTTCTACCTTGTACTGGCAAGTTCATTGGTTGCTTTCTTCTGTGTCCAGCATAATGTCTGGCAGTTTCTTTTGTGGAGCAGAAACTCTGGTAATGCAAGTTAGAATAGAAAGTAAATTAGGTATAACTTTTGAACTCACCAAGATAGGTTAGAGATATGGAGTATTTTCTCTGGATTTTGTTAATTGTTAATGGACTAGACACTGTTGATGTATTCATTGCATATACATATTGTATATAGTCATTGTACTTATTGTATATAGTTTTTCTTATAATAACGATAAACTTCCTTTTTGAATTTTTAGACATAAAGGGGAAATGTGGTGACATCTTGTTTGTACAAATAAATCTTTCCTGAAGACCAGAGGACAAAGCTAGCCATAAGCTAAACATAGAGGTCTGGAGGTCTATACAGACAGCAGGGAGAGTGATATGGTTGGGTGGAGAGGGCAAGTATAAGGTGGGAGGAATCAGAAACAGTCTTTTTTGGCTGGGAAGCAGAGAGGTAAGGTGGCTGTGGTTTTGCTTCTTCATCTTTCTGATCTCTTAAAGACCCCAATATATCTGACTCTGGACTTTTATTATTAAGACCTATTAGAACTCATGCCACAGGGGGTTAGTGTGTGTGTGTGTGTGTGTGTGTGTGTGTGTGCGCGCGCGCCCGCCCATGTCTCTCTGTGTGTACATGTGTATGCAGTATGGTGATCAGAGGACAATGTCAGGTGTCCTGCTCCATCATGCTCAGCCTTACTCCTCTGTGACAGTGTCTTACTGAACCTGATGCTTGACATTTTGCTAGGCTGAATGGCTAGTGAGCTCCTGGAATCCACTTATCTCTGCCCCTGGAATGCTGGGTGGCAGGCACACGCAGCCATACCTGGATTTTACATGAATGCAGGGGCATCTGAGCTCAGGTCCTTGTTGTTGTGCAGCAAGTTCTCTTACACACTGAACTGCCTCCCCAGACCAAGGTAATGTTTTAAAAAGTGACATGTGGAGTTGAGGAATGGAGGAGACTCTGTATTTTCTCTTAAGGTACAGATGTTTATGATTCCTTAGTGGAGGAAGGTATTGTCCTGAACTGGGAAAGCAAGGATGGCAGAACATGGTACAAGAGAGGAACTAGACAGAAATGCAAGATAAAAACACCCTTGCTGAGAAGTGAACAACAGGGAAGTGAGTCACTATGTTTCCATCCCTATTATTATCACCAGTTATTTAATCCTCGACTACTGTATCCATTAAGGCAGTTGTTTAGATATTAGGTTTATAGAATGGAAGACACTGAATATTTTATTATAAGCTGATAAATTATAAGTTGTTTTTTTCTAATTTTGGAGTCAACATCTGGTTTGTTTTTCATATTAAGATTCTCAATCTCTATCCAAGAGCAGGAGAATATTAAGTGTCATCAATTTATCCAGGATCTCATAGGAAGATGATAAATTAACTAAGGTCATAGATTTTTGGAAAATTTTATTTTCTAATGAAATTTTTGTTCAAGGCAAGGGCTAGGCAAATTAAGATTACTTGTAAAATAGAACATGAAAAGTCATTTTGTTCATTTTCAAGGGACTTTGCAAATTTCTAAAGTATTTCCAGTGAGGAGGGAAATCTTTATAAAGCAGGAAAAGTGAATGAAAGAATAATGAAGGAAAAAACCCCAATGACCCCTTTCTGCTTCATCCTGACACAGAAAGTCAGAGTTATGCTGCATGAACAGAATAACCTTAGAAAATGTTGTCCTCAGGGTGAGCAGTGACATGTACAACTGACTTTAAAAATCACATTTACTTCTGTAGACAAAATTCTATTGCTTCCGTTAATGACCACTAATGAGCATCAGGTACACTATTCTCAGGAAAACATACAAGTTCAAGCAAACACCTGCATCCCATGCTCTTGTGGCAACTCAGGCAAACCCAATTCAATTAGTGAAGTGAGTAGGTAAGTGGTTAAGACTGTATCAAGCCAGTGTGGTTTGGTTCTTAGTTAATCCTGACACGTGATAATAATAATTTTCCTAGTACTGCAGGCTTATTAACTAAATTTGTATTCTAGCCAGGAGTAGTGACAAATACCTTCATGCTGACATTTGGAAGACTAAAACAAATTGTGAGTTTGTGGCCAGCCTGGGGTATGTAGTGAGACCCTGTTTCAAAAACAAACAAGATAAATAAAAAGAGAAAAAAAGAAATTTGTAGTTTTTAGAAGTGCTGTCTGCAGCCTTCATTTGTGAGATTACTCTCTGGTGATCTCTTAGTGCAATCAGACCTCACCCAGTTCATGGAGGCTTCATGTGCAGTGTGCCCTTGTGCCTGGTTCTTGAATCACAGCTTCCAAACTGTGCTGAGATGACCCAAAATTGAATGGGAACTGAAAAGTTTTTATGTCCCAATAAACCTCTCCGCCGACATAATAATCCAAATCAGACCAAATCAAACTGAATTAGAAAAAGCCCAGGTTTAATAAATACTAGTGCTCCCGGGTGACCTTCCATTCCCTCAGAGAGGAGGTGGGAAAGGAAGAACAGAAAAACCACGTTTGTTCTCTGGAGGGGGGGGCAGTTTAAATACCCTGTGGGAGTGGTCTTGAGCATCTCTGAGGAGTGATCACCTGTTGGCGAACTTTTTGGAGGTGGAGTCTGGACTGAGGCAACTTCCAGGGGAGGGGCTTGAGATAGAACTTTCCACCCAAACATTCCAGACTTTTTGATATAGGGGTGCCAGGGGCTGAGGTAAAGCTTTAACCCAAACATTCCAGACTCTTCAGTTATATGGAGGCCAGGGGCTGGGGTGACGCTTCCAATCAAACAGGAGCCCACAGGGACACCGCAGGACACTTATCTTCTTTGGGAAAACATAGCAATAGTTATTAGGCCACATGAGAACTGCAGTTCACAGTAATTTGTAAAGCTGGGTTTTGCCATTTGCACTAACAATAGGAAGTGCTGCCAGGAAATCAGCCGGAACAGGAAATGATGTGAAGACTTAAGATCTAAGTTGCACGATGTCTAAGAAGTGCACACATCCCATTGCTAAGTAATTAAGGCTAATAATAAAATGAATATATTAGTTTCTCTTTAATAGTATGTTTTTAAGTAAAACTACCATTTTATTAGGACATAAGTATTATTGATTTAGGTGAACTATTATATCAATAGAACTACCAGGTGATTTTTTTTAATCTATGGGCACAATAAAAAAGTGCTAACATGTTAAGGGAATGAGCCAGCAATCCAAAATGCTTGGAAATGCCTATTCTAATGGGGAAGTAACTGTAAGACAACTTGATAACCACCTTTCGCTTGCTCAGAGAGTCAATGAAAAATTTGAACTTAACATAAATAGAAGAAATTAAAACATCTAGAACATTTTAAAAATCAGAAAAGAAAAGGTTAAGGTGCTATTAAATTCAGCCTTTTAAAAAAAATAAGATTTAAGCCAAGCATGGTGACACACAATATTAATGCCAGCATTCAGGAGGTAGAGGCAGACAGATCTCTTTAGGTTTCAGGCCTGCCTGATCTACAGAGCCAGAGTTACTTAGTGAGACCCTTCATCAGGGGGAGAAAGTAAGAGTTCAATAAACAGAAAGAAGAACATGTCTGTTGGGAGAAACAGCACAGACAATAGTTCAGTGGCATGCAAACATACTTTTCCTTGTGTTGTGGGAAGAAGCCCATTGCCTGGAAAAGAGGAAGGGCAAGTTGTGGTGAGAGATGGCATATTGCCAGTGCTGAAACCTCATTTTTTTTTTAACCATACACAGTAAGAAGACCAAAACATTTTGGGGAAGAAGTAATAGGATAAAAAAGTATGCTTCAGGAAGCTTTGTGTTACAGTGACATTCAGTATGGGTAGACCTCTGGTAGGAGGGAGCACTGTCTCTGTGGCTATCAGAGGTCCCCCCTTTCCGTATGAAGTGTGCTTTATTAATCTATGTATTGACAGTGCCTAACAGAAGCTGTAATTTGAGGCACTGAATAAAATTTGAACTTGTGGTACCTTGGTGGGGGGCAGGATTTAGATTGCAGAATTGTGGAGAATTTTCCTATAGCGCAGGAGCGAGGTCAAACTTGTGACATCAGTTTGGAAGTCATCCACCTAGAAATAAAGGATCTTGACAAAATACCACTTCCCAGGGAGTAAATATGAACTGAAAAGAGCAGAATCCCAGTGACAGGCCCCTGGGGACATCCATTCCTAGGAACAGAGTTTGAGTTGCTGGCAGAACTGGCATAGAAAGATGGACAGTAAATGTAGGAGCTGGCAGCCAGAGGAAGAACCCACAAGGAAACAACCAAAAGCTCTCTGCTGCTAACGAGAAGGGCAATTCTCCATAGCAGCTACAGGGTGTACCCTTCCACAGTCTTCAGTGATGTTGGAGAGGACACTGTGAGCAGGTGTTAGAGGCAGACACCAGACGCCAGATGGCTGTGGATGACCTGAGAGGCTCTTCTGCAGAACTTTGATGATGGAACGGTCTGTGAGAACATTAGAAAAAGCAGCATCATTATAGGGACCGCTTGGTCATTCTGCCCACTTGGCAGCTCAGGCCTAAAATAATCACACAGAAACTCTATTATTTAAAACACTGCTTGGCCCATTAGCTCTAGCTTCTTATTGGCTATCCCTTACATCTTAATTTAGCCCATCTCCATTAATCTGTGTATCACCACATGGCTGTGGCTTACCGGGTAAAGTTCTGGCATCTGTCTCCCGCGGGGCTGTAAAGCTTCTCCCTCACTCTGCCTTCTTCTTCCCAGCATTTAGTGTAGCTTTTCCCACCTAGCTCAGTTCTGCCCTATCAACAGGCCAAGGCAGTTTCTTTATTCACCAATGGTATTCACAGCATACAGAGGGGAATGCCACATCAAAGCAGTTTGAGAGAACATGACTCTAAGACAGGAGAAAGCTGAAGTGACAACAGACATGAAGAGTAGATCTAAGAGCCAGAGGCACTGGGGAAGGGGGTGGTGCTTTAGTATCCCCGAAAGAGGTATTGAAATTAAGAATACAGTTTGTTTCTTCCCTGTCTTCTCCTCTCCCCAGTTAACACACTGTATCAGATAGGGGCATCTATCCATGAGGGGTAAGGAGGACCAATTCAATGAGGGAAGATAATCATAACATCGGGGAAGTTCTTCCTTTTGGAGAGCTGGTTCAAGTAAGTAAATGCCCTACGGTTAAGGGAGCTGTCATGCTCACTGCTAGTAGAGGGCTTCATAAATAAGGAAACAGTGATGAGGGAGTTATCTCTGTGTGTTGTGATTACCCTTAATGAATAAAGAAAATGCTTTGGACCTATAGCAAGGCAGAACTTAGGTAGGCAGGGAAAGCTAGGCTGAATGCTGGGAAAAGAGGGGTGGAGGGAGGAGACGCCATGGAGCCACCACCAGAGTCAGACATGTCAAAACTTTGTAGGTAAGCCACTGCCATGTGGCGATACACAGATTAATGGAGATGGATTAAATTAATACATAAGAGTTAGTCAACAAGAAGCTAAAGCTAATGATTTAAATAATACAGTTTCTGTGTGATTATTTCAGGTCTAATCTAGCCGGGTGGCTGGGAACAAACGCCTCTTCCAATAGAAACAGTAGAACAAAATTTCTGATTTGGGGATAAAATTAAAGATGTGTTTATTAACTTTAAAGGAATAAAGAACAACTTTCTGAAAAGAAGCCTGGTCAATTCTAAGTGAACATCATCAATAGCAGGTCAAATGCAGCTTGTGGACCGCTTGACCTGTCTCAGTATCCAAACCTCATTCTGTGAGAGTCTTACCAAAGGTGCTGGAGTCGAACCATTCAACAGACAAACACAAGTAGGGACAGGGACTCTGCCAAATATACTGCCTGAAATATCACATATTCCTAAGCCTTCAGACAAGTCACCAAATCTGAGAAAAATGAAGGAATTAGCCCAGACCAAGGGGTTGAATAGGCACTTCAACATTGTCATGCCCCTATCTGTAGAAATATACATTAAATCCGGGGAGGTGAAATGATGAAACTATGTGTAGCAATAATTTCATACAATTCAGAGGGGGAAAATGTTCTGAATCGTACTGTAGTTTTTTTGTATGTGTGATATTCCATTAAATTTTTGAAAGTATAATTTATAAAGTGTGTTCGGTACATTATTGGGTAACCAAGGACAATGGCAATAACATATTATTTTGAGGGTCTCTGGAACCCCTCTGATTTACTACTCCATAGGGATATTCTCTAATTGGCACAAACCCTATTGCTGAAGAAAACCACATGCTTTGATTATAGGAGATGGAGACATCAAGCTGGTACTGACCTGAAGCTACCTGCTGACTAGCTACTTGCTGGCTGCAAGGTGCCTTGTAGTCTGTTTGGGGTCAGAGGAGAGTCAGGACACATCTTGCTGACATTCATATCTCATAGGGCCAGTCATTGTTGTAGCTTGTAGTGATCACAACACACAGAGGAATGGAAGAAGAGTGATGGGTGGATATGATCTAAATACACTGTGTTCATGTGAGAAATTACCGAAGAGTAATTTATTTGAAAAGTATTCATTCCTTTAGCCATTCTCCCATAGCCATAATGCGCTTTTCCTATATAGCTGCTTTTTCTTTTAGGCTAGAGGCCTTGAAGGAACATGCACGAGGTTGACATGCAGCTAAAAAGCCCACTGAAAAGCAATAGAGCTCAGGTCATCCCCCAGTGAACTCAAATTTTGAATGGCAGAGTAGCAATGCTGAAAATGCTTGCAGCAACCTCCAACAGAGCACCACTTGGCAGAACTAGGCCACCAAGAGAACTCCAGCCTCTTCTGTTTCTGTAGAGGAAGGCATCAGCTTTGGGAGGGTGCTAAGACTGAGTTGTCACTGAAGTTGTTATTGTTGTAGCTGCCACCACCTCCAGAGTCATGCTGCTCCTGCTATGATGACAGTGGAGGCTTCAAACTCTCTTCATCATGCCTTGCTGCCACAAATAAAGCTACAGCCCTCCATACTACTTGACCATAGACACAGTGGGAAATCAGCTACCTCGGTACTGCCTTCCAAGCCTCATGGAAGTGGCCCAGCCAGTCCTAGACAGAACCTTCATCACTACCTCCAAAGAGTCTTTGAAGTGCAGTGTTTAATCTTCAAACTCTTTATAATGGGAAAGATGGCAAGATAAGGATGGAAGAGGAAGGAAGACAAAGGGGGCAGGATGGGCTGGTTCACAAAGCAGCATCACTCCGGGAGGTTGAGAGAGGACACTGGAAAGCCCCTCTCAGAAGACTAAAGACTAGGATTCATGTAGTATCATTTATCAGATCTTGTTGTTTGTGGATAAATTATGGACCAGCCTGGAGGCAAAGTATGTGAAAACTTTGATATGAAAAGCTACAAGAATTTGCATCCACATTTGATGTGTCATGTAGGATCTCCATCACATCAGTCAGTATTCCAGCACTATGACAAAAAAATCACCTTCCAACTATCTTATGAAAGGAAAAGCGATATTCTGGCTCTCAGTTTCAAGGTCAGTCCAGTAGTCCCCACTGTTTTTGCTGAGGCAGCACATGACTGTTGGAGAATGCAGTAGAACAAATGTGTTTGCCCTTGTGACCAGGAAGCAAAGGGAGACAGAAGACAGGCTGCGCAACCTGCATCCCCACCCTCTCAAGGGCCTAGCCTCAGTGATCCAAGACTCCCAAGCAGAATTCTCTTCTTAGTGGTTCCATAACCTCCCAGTGGTACCACGCTGGGAACTAAGACTTTTCCACAGGCATTCAGCTGGTATTCAAAGTCTCTAGTGGGTGTAGAATAAGACACAAGTCTAGCAATCTTTCTGTGGTTTCAGAATACTAGGTAATGACTGCAGTTGCTCATTACAGTATTTCCTGCCCCTGGCCAATGTGTTTGGAATGTGGCTATACCTCCCTTATTCTACTCAGAACCCCCAGAGATGTTCATGTTCTAGCATTTGTCAGAAAATGACTATTCAACCCTCTTCTCGATTCTACAGTATAGTCTGTAGACCTCCAAAAAGCAAAACAAATTAAGAACAAAAGCCCTTCTCTATTTAATATGTTCATGACCGCACAGGAATTGAAACCCAGTGTTATTGGCACAAATGTGTTAGGCATCTACTCAGGGACCCTGAATTTCACAAAGAACAAAGTAAGGCTTTGGGAAACCCCTGCCCATACTTATGTTAAGGGATCTATAGATACAAGGGGAACTGGAGTGGGAACTGCAGTGGGAGCCAGATTTCAGAGTGAAGGCGGTGGACTCTCTGGATGAACAGGACTGAAATTGTGGCATGGCACATTGGCCTGACAGCCCTGGTTCTCTGAGCAGTTAGTGCTGAAAGTGACCCCAGACCAGTCCTGTGCCAGAGGTGAGACTCACAGGGCTGTTTTCTAAGGTCATTCAGGTGCTCAGTGTGAGGGAACCAATAAAATGATGGAAACGGTTCTCTTCTTAATTTAAGAAGTACAAGAAGACTTTGACTTCAAAGCTTACTAATGCTTGCTCTGAATTATCAAAATAAGGTGACAAACTGCTTTATAAACACTTCTTGGAAGAGCACTCTGCAGAAAAGGGTTTCCCTCTAGTCAAGGGGACGGGGCCTGATACCATCAAGACTGGAGTTTTAATCAAGAGACACTGACTCTCGATGGCTTTAGACGCTGATGTTGAATTTCTCTCCTCTCAGCTTTGATACAAGTGACATTTAGCAGTTCTTTAATTACAACATGTTTATGGTATCTATCTGGAGCTCATTTCAGATTCCAGAGCCTCGGGACACTGAAAGCATGTTTAGAATGTGTTTTATTCCAGCACAAGATTGTAAGACTCTTTAGAGTACAGTCTGGCCCTCCACCACTGTGAGGCTTGTCTGCCTCCTCTTCTTGTTTGGCAATGGTGGGTGCCCCTGGGTACAGTAGTGGATCTGATGTGCTTTCTCTTCTTCCTTATATCAACACACGTTAAATCCCAAACACTTATATTTTTATTAATATTATTAAACATCATTTACATGTGATTGAATTCACCAGATTCAAATACACAATTTGATGGGATAACAAATGCATAAAACGGTGAAACCACCACTACAATCGTGATATAACTTTTTCATCAAAATATTCTTTTGTGCCCCAGCAATCATCCTCCTGCTTCTACTTCAGGCATCCTGCCAACCACTGATTGTCTTTTTATCACTACAGGTTTTCCTTTTCTAGAGTTTCACATAAATGGAAACATACAGGAAGCTGTCTTCTGTGTCTGGCTTTTTCACTTAGCATAATGCTTTTGAGATGAATGCATTTTGTTGAGTGTTTTAGCAGCTCGATACTTTTTAAATTTTTCTTTAACAAAATCATTTATTCTAATTAACTCACAAATAAAACCACCACACAGTTAGATTAAGAGGCCACTCAAACACTTGCCTAGTCCCAAACTCTATACATTGTAGCCAACTCTTATATGGTTAGAATGGTCATTCTAAAATGAGGGAGCTTTGCTGTGCTTTCACACACTCACAGTCAATTATTTTTATTCATTTATTCACCATAAAAAAGGAAAAAAATTATAATGGAGTTTAAATCTCAAAAAAATAGCTTTATCATGTTGACTTAGCTTTATATCTTCTCTCATTCCCTTTTTACTCTGAGTAATATTTTCTTTTATAGTCCCATTTATTTAAAGGACATTTGAGTTGTTCTTGGTTTGGGCAACATTAATAGAACTTCTTTACACATTTTGCATGCAGGTTTTCCTGTCAATGTATGCTTTTATTTCCTTATGGAGCAGGATGGCTGGTCACAGAGAAATTATATGCTTAAGTTCACAAGAAATTGCCAAACTGTTTTCCAATCTGCGTTTCCACCTGCAATGTGTGAGAGTTGAGTTCTAGTTGTTAAGTTTATGCGTACTAAATGCTTTCCAGGACAACCACAAAAGGAGGCCGGGAGAGGAGCAGAGGGAGAGGGTGCTGCAGAGCCCATTGGTCTGGAAACAACCAGACTGCTTTAATTGAGACGGATTCAGAAGTTAAATCCTTGAAGAAAGGGTGTGATAGGGAAAATAGTGCCAAAGAAGCAATTATCACTTACAAACAGCAGTGACTACACGATGAAATAAAAAGAATTAAGGCTGTGAAAATGGCCTGTGGCAGACAGAGTTGGAGGACAAATAAATAAGGCTTCTTCTGTAAATAAGCCAACAGTTAGAAAAATAGAATTGATGACTGAAGAGAGGAAAGTGCTAAACAGAGGCCATTTCCCCACCGCGTGCTTCGCCTTGGCAAACGCAGTGCGTTCTTGTTATAACAAGATGACCTCTGCTCTTAATATTGATGAACCATTCATGTATCTGTGTGGCATCTCTCCATATGAGGGGACAGAGCAAAGGGCGGTTTTCTTAAGACATAATAGGCACCGGAGTGACGGGTCTGGTCTAGTGTAGGTGCCAATCCAGGTCAGGTCTGAACTTTGGCACTTCCACTGAGGTTCCCGGCATGGGCAGTGTTGCCAGGCTGCAGTTAAAGGGTTAGGCAGCATCCAGGTTCACTTCAAGCTCTGCCACAGCCGTGTAAACCAGGGGCACTTCCTAACCGCTCTGCTTCCTCCTCTGCAAGATGGAGGCACTCCCGAGCAGGTTTGCGACAATTCCATAAGCCGCGAACGTAGTCTAGCACCCATCACATGGGTGGTGCTATGTATTTCTGAAGGTGTCTGTAGGTTCCATTGTCTGGGACAGCTGATCTCCCAGCCTTGAACCATGCGGGTTGAATTTTGTCCTGCGTTTAAGCTCCCCCTAGTCCTGCCCTGTACTTCTGGTAGCAGCTACTGGTTCTGCTAGTGGTGCTAATTAGGGGAGCTTATTCAGAGCCACTACGCCGAGACTACATTGGCAAAAGAGAACCCACTGAAAGCGTGTCAAAGAGAGATTACCCGTTTGATAGGCCTCACCTGGTGGAAATGTCACAGGTTCAGTCCCGTGGGGCGACAGAGATATTTCCACAGGCCAAGGTGATGCTCAGAAGGTACTCAGACAGAGCGTTTGAAAGGATTTCCAGTCTAACCCCAGGGCTCTGTTGACAGCTAAGAGAGCTGCACCAATGTGCCCTTCTCTCTACAGCCGCCAGGCTCTGGCTCAGCCCCAGCAGCCAGTGAATAGATGGTCCTGAATTGTTTGTATCCTGCCCCTTTATCTGCCTCCAGCCCTGGTGCGTATGTCCTAATTGGTCCTCTGGATCCAGCCCTCTCTGGCCTGTCGGCTCAGGTCTGTGTACACAGTACACTTTCATCTTCCTCTTGCTTGGTGTGGTGCTCTGTTCTTTCGGTTTTCTGATGTTGAAACGCGGTTTGGAGAGCTTGGATGGTCTTCACGCCATTTCTGCCGCCCTGTCAGTAAGTGTATTAGAAAAACAGCTGTTAATCTCAATTAGGTTTTGATTGCTAATTAGCACCTACCTGTCAGGATCAAGCAGTCCCCTTCCTGGTCCCACCAGCTATTTCTCATGCAACTGGTACACTTGGTTTCCATGAGAACCGGTTAGCTAAATGCCTCCTCAGCCAACACGGAACTGTCTTCTGTGGTCTTGATAACCTCTAGTGCACGGTTGACGAGGCTCCTGCTCTCCTTCCCACCTTCTTCACTTTCTGCATCTTGTCACTTAGGCAGGCTTTCCAGTGAAAGCCATTCTATATGTAGCCTCACCACAAGCCCATTTTGGAAATGGGTTCCTGGTGATTGGTAAGTCCATTCTTCTCATGTTCAGAATTCAATTTAAACTTCATCTGTTCATGATGTGTGCTCTTCTGCCTGGATCCTCTTTACCTATGTGGGGAGTTGGCAAGCTCTATCATGGGTGCAAACCAGGCTCACTTACTTTTTTATATCAGCAAAGCTTTATTGGAATATAAGCCCACGGTGTCACACGCTGTCTGTGATGTGGCTGCAAGCAATTACAGCAGCAGGATAGTCATATCAGCGACGCCAAAGCTCACAAAGCCTGAAATATTTACTTCTTTTTTTTAATGAAAGAAGCTTACCAGCTTCCAACTTTCCTATTTTCAAAGTATGGTTTTCTGGAATGTTACCGTAAATGTCACCTGGGAACTATGATTTTACGGTCACAGGCCCCACACCAGGGCTATAGGGGGGTCAGAAACTCAGAGGGCAGAATTCAGTAATTTGAATATTTAAGATTTTTGATTAAAAATATTTAATGGAAAATATCACATACACACCAATATATTATGATTATTTGATATACGTATGCATCGTATAATGGTTACTACAATCAGGGTGGTTAGCATTTGTTGCCCCCTTTATTGTATACAAGAGCCCCACAGCTTGCTCATCTTACAGCTAACGGCCCATACTCTAATTTTAAAGATTTGAAACATGTAAGTGACAAGTAAAAAAACAAGTATTGAAGGCATTCAGTATAATGATTTTATATGCACATATATTTTTATGATAGTTCTCAAAATCAAATTCACATCCATCATGACTCACATTGTACCTTAGACCCCAGTAATTTGCTGGTCATATATCCTCTGGTCAACATCTTCAGAAATCTAGGTGTAGATGTGAGTGCATATGTATAAATGTGTGTGTGTTATATGCCTGTTTGTGCACATGTTTGGGTGGGTGTGCTTGCTTGTGCATGTGTGCATTGGAGGCTGACTTTGTCTTTTTCTTTTGCTCTCCATCTTACTTTTGGAGACAGAGCCTCTAACATAACCTAGAGCTTATTGACTGGTGAGACTAACTGGCCAGGGGATGCTTGGAATATGCTCTTCCTCACCCAGCACCACCCAGGCGTTAAAATCATCTACTCCACTCAGCTTTCTATGCGGGTCTCAGGAATCTGAACTCAGGTCCTCAAGCTTATACAGCAAGCACATTACTCACTGAGACATCTCCCCAGCCCAGTAAGCCTGATTTTAAGGGCCCTTTAGGTGATGTGGGTTCAATGAGAATATGAAAAACACTGATCCCTGCCATTAAATCTGAGAGTCTTCTTTCTATGATATATGCCAAAGATGAAAAGAGAAAATCTTTGACTGATAAATTGGTACTCGGATAGCTTTCAGGAAGTGGGTTTGAACCAGGGATGTGCAAATACATGTCCTTAAATGGTCAACCATGAGAAGCCTTTGTTTGAGGTCATGGTATCTGGTGTAAGCTACCTAGACACTCACATCTCTCCATTTGTAAGTCACTCATTGCGTTGTATGCTTTGCCCATTTCCCTGCTTGGACTACTAAATATTTTCTGTGTTCTGGTGACCGCTAACTCCACATTGGCTCACATCTACTACTACGTAGGTTGTGTTACTATGGGTTTTGGCGGGCAGGTGATTTACATCTTTGTGCAGTCCAGTCATTCTGGATGCTATCGGCTGTGACACATCTGCTTGTTTCTTTTCTGTTTCCTAGATTTTTTTTTCTCCAAGAGCTGTTGGGCCTCAGGCCCTGCCTCGTTAGCATCATTCTCTCTTAGTGCCCCTCTTCATCTTCTTGTTGCCTTGTGGAGGAGGTAACTTCCGTCTCCCAACTCACATCATTCCAGGACTCAGCTTAGCTGTTGATATTGCTGCGTCAATCTTTTCTGTAATTTTTAAGACTCCTGTTGGTTTCACAGTGGCTTGCTCTTTTGTGGGAACATTGTTCTCATAGCTATTTGCTGGGGATCTAAAGCCCTTTGCATTTTTTTCTTCTCTTCCTCTAGTAACTGTTTCTTCACAAATGAGTTGCAGTAGGCATTTATAGGTTTTCTCAATGTTTGTCTCTTAGAGGTTGGCTCACTTTTTAAGTGACACCTATTTATTTACTAATTGTGTGTGTGTGCGTGCGTGCACGCACACACACACACACACACATGCTCATGCACATGCTGCTAAAGTCATGAGTAGAGGTCAGAGGACAAATTGTAAGAGTTGATTCTCTCCTTCCACGACATGATCCCCAGTAAGGCTTGGCAGCAGGCATCTTTACCCACCGAGCCACCTCAGTGGTCCATCCGCTTACTTTAGAGTTTGAGATTCTCCTCTCAACCAAGACTGGCAGGCTGTGGCCCATGGGCCAAATTCAGCACATCTGCCACTTGCCATGGGAGATGGTTTTCTCAGAGAAACCCCTGCTTCTTTATGCAGAGTCCCTGGAAACTTATCTATAGCTGCTTTTGTGTCTACAGTGATGGAACTGAATAGTTGCAACAAAGAGCCGCACAAAGCCAAACATATTTACTCGCTGACTCTACGCAGGAAACTATAGAAGCTCTAAACTGAGCCCAGTTCTTTTCATGGTCCGACAGTAGAAGTTTCCATGGATACCTTGCTTTATAGCTTGCATATTTACATGCTTGCGAAGAAGAGCTCTGAATACAGATAGTGTAGTGGGCAACAAAGGGAAGCTATTGTCATAGATGGAATTTGAGCTATCCCCCACAGCCTCATGTCTGAATGCTTGTTCCCCAGCTATAGAGCTATAGAGCTACTATGGGTGAGTGAAACGCTTAGGAAGCAGAGCTTAGCCAGAGGAAGTGAGTCACTGGTGGGGAGGGGGCAGTTGGGCAGTTCATGGGAGGTATATTATCCTTGCTTGATTCCTGAATTACTGTCTGCTTCCTGGCCCTTAGGATGAAAACAGTTTCTGGCACCACCACCCCCAGGTCCCTGCCACACCGAGCTGTTCCACTATGCCTTTCCCACCATGACAGACCCAAACTCTTTCAAATCATGGGCTAAAACAAATCACTTCTTTCCTTAAATTACTCTGTAAGGTGTTGCACCCACAGGAATGCATGAGTTACTAATACAAACAGCAAGGTGAATGTTTTAACTTTCCAATGAGAAGATTCAATTTGTACCTCTCAGAAGTCACCTGAAACACAAGCATGGGTTTAACTCTTCATTCCCAGAAAATGCTGGTGACCCCTCTGTTAAAACTACTTCTTCAGTGAACCATGTATTTGTAAATCATTCTGGGGAGGAAGTGAAAATCTTGTTTCCTTCACTCTACTGGTATCAAGAGACTAGGGATTCCTTTGGCTCTGCCTAACCCCTCAATGCCGCTCCCATCAATCAATAAGGGGGAACTTCTATAGAGAATGAGTTGGTGTTTTGAAAGTCATTCCTAAGACCTGACCTTGAAAGCAAATGTCCTAACTAATTCTTGATCCATGTTTAGGACAGTGGAGTGGAGGCCTCTTCTCCCAGCTCCTTGAAATGGAGACAATTGACCACGATAGAACCCATTCAGCACAGACATTTGACTATGAGCAAGGAAGGCAGGCATGATGTGCACTAGGGTTCTTATGGAAAGAGTGTTATAGTGTAGGGCATTGGGATCCAGGATTTTAGGTCCAATAGGTCTGCAGCAGGATTCAAGGCTATGTCGTTGAGACAAGCTCCCAGGTGCTACTGGCCCAGAAACTGTGGATGCAGGGCTTTCCTGAGATCAGATCTCAGCCATGGGATGTGTTTTTCACTTTAGCTATGGTTTCCCCCAGTACGGCCCCCACTCCGTGTTCCATGTTCCCGAACTTCATCAACTTCTGGTGCATTGGTGGTACTTACTTTGTTTTCTAACAGATTTAATTTTTCCCAAACTACTCTTTCTTATTGCTTTTATAAAGAGGAGGGAGAAAGACAGCTTCTCCATCTTCCACTTAGCTAAAATCTTCCCTTGCCATTTCTGCTTAAAGAGGAACTTGCCCCGGTCCTCATTTACCTCTAGTATTTAAAGTGTTAAAGGTCACCTGCTGTAATTTATTTTACATAAAGGTAGTTTAGCTTTGTTTTTCCAAATGGTATCCATCTGTTCCATACCATTTATTCAATCATTGAGCTGCTCTCACCGACTTTCAAAGCCACCTTTAACAAGTACTCAGTTTGGGGTTGATGTCTACGATCTCAAATCTGTCGCATTGAGCCCGTTGCTTTCTTTGGCAATGTGCACTGCTTTAGTTGCTAAATTCATTAACTGGGAGAGTTAGTTCCCTTTAATTATTCTTTACTTCCAATAAGTTCTTGATGATTTTTACCCTGTCGCTTTAAAATCCCTTTATCACACTCCCTTCTCTTCATCTATCTTGGGTTTTTAAATGAAGATTTTATAAATCTGTCAACACTTTCAAAAACAAAACTATTACATCTATTTAGTCAAGGATCCTTATATATGGTTCTAATTTTTCTAGCCCATATACTCTTGTACTGGCTAGTTTCATGTCAACTTGACACAAGGTAGAGTTGTCACAGAGGAGAGAGCTTCAAATGAGAAAATGCTTACTTAAGATCAGGATGTAGACAAATCTGTAGAGCATTTTCTTAATTCATGATTGATGGGGAGGAATTGCAGGTTATTTGGTGGCTTTGCATATGATTGTGGAGAAAGTATGTGTTGAGAGTTGGGGGCTTATATGGGTTTGTGGATATATGCACATTATGTGCAGGTGTGTATACGTGTTCAGGTATACATGTGTAGACCAGAGGTCAACACTGGATGTCCTATTCAAATCTTGTCTTTGTTGTTGTTGTTTTGTTTTTGTTTTTGAGACAGGATCTCTCACTAAACTGGGAGCTTACCAGTTCATCTTGATAGTCTGACCATCAAGCTCTAGGGATCCTCCTGTTTTAACCCTCATCGCAAGTGCTAGAATTATAGCTGCACACTGTCTTGCTCTTATTTTTATGGAGGTACTGGGGTTCTGTGCTTAGGTCTACATGCTGGCTCAGCAATCCCTTTACTGACTGAGTCATCTTCCTAGTCCTGATTAATGGTTCTTGACTTAAAATTTATAGCAATAAGTTTGCATTATGCTGAATTTTTACAATAAAATGAAGAAATGTTTAAATGCTCACCATTTCAGAAATGCAATTTGTAACTGAGCAGCCCTTCAGTAGCTGGGGAGCAGTGAGCACAGAGTGAGTAAACACTCCTCCTTTTTCGTGTCGGCCATGGGAGGAGCACTCAGTACCTGAGTGGTATCAGAATACATCAGCCTCCTAACAATCTTCTTTAATTTAGTTTGTGTTCCAAAATGATCCTTCCAACTCTGGATGATACTTTGCATATTGCCTTGAGTTTACAGAAGAGATGCCAAATGATGAAATCTTATCCTTGTACTAAAATTGAGGCAAGCTTGCTGTAAAGAATATGGAAATATTTCTTCAGTTTAACCTTTAAAACTTAAAGCCATGCACTGTTCATACATGTACATATGAAACTTAGGGAAAAAAAGAAAAATGTACTTAAGATATCAAGCAGCCTTAACTACATTTCCTTCACCCCCAAAAAATAAGAAGAAAAGAAAAAACAAAACCCCTAAACCTAAAATACCATAAAATAGAAGTAATTCTTCCTAACTAGGTCACACTAAAGATAAGATATGCCATCATTTTAAATGCCCTAAAGATAAGAAAGTATTCTGTCAGATAAACTATTTGATTCTGAGGATGGTAAGGTTTATGTGGTTTTCAATGGTTAGAAAATGAGGTGGAATATTTGCTTTTTAGAACCAAATAGAATAGATCAGAATGGGGGGAGTGTTAAGGTTTCTTATTTTGTTTTGTTTTTGTCAATTTGACACAAACTAGAATGATCTGAGATTAGAGAACTTCAGTTACCTCCATCAGATTGGTCTGTCAACTAGTCTGTGGGCCATTTTCATGATCAATGATTGATAAGGGAAGGCTTAGCCCACTGTGGGTGGGGCCACCCTGGGAAGGTTCATCCTCGGTAATATAAAAAAAGAAAACTGAGCAAGCCGGGAAGAATGAGCCTTCGTGGTTTTTCTGCTTCAGTTCCTTCATCTAGGTCTCACCAGGCTTGAGTTCCTGCCTTGGCTTCCTTCAGTGATGAACTGGGACCAGGACCTATAAGCCAAACAAACCCTCTCCTCCCCTACTTGTGTTTGCTCAGTGTTTTATCAGAGCAACAGAAAGCAAATAAAGACAATATGTTAGAATGCTATGGCCTGTAATTAATAGAAACTCGATTCATAAATATGTTGGCTTAGCTGGGTTGCTAACTCACTGCCGTATCTCAGCATTAGTGAGAGGCAAGAGGAGCCCTGAAAATTTGAGGCTAGCTGGTGGCCTCCAGGCTAGCTCATACTGAGATCTTGGCTCAGAAAAAGAGATGGGAAGGGACAGAGGAGGCCAAGAAAGAATTTTTTGGGGGGCGGGGGAGATAGATAAATGTTGACTTACATCTGGTAGCTGAAAGAAAGGTCTTGTTTCAGGAAGAGGCTGATCTAGTAGTTAGTATTTTTGTTGAGTACCACTCTCTTGTTACACAAAATATTAAAAATGGGTTAGATCAATATGTAAGAGCTAGCCAATAAGAGGCTGGAACTAATGGGCCAGACAGTGATTAAAAGAATACAGTTTCCGTGTAATTATTTCGGGGCATAAGCTAGCCATGCGGGCGACTGGGTGCCGGGGACGCAACCCCGCCGCTAATATTACAACACAAGATCAATTCCATTTTAAGGTTAATCTTCTTAGTAGATATAATGCAAAATTGAGCAAGAAAAATGCTTCAGATTCCTGTGTTCACATGCACCAATGACAAACAGCTATATTTTTAAAAAATCAAGACACAATTTCCCAGATGTCCCTAAAAGATGTCCCATCACGTTCTCAACTGTCCAGCTCCAATTTGGATCACCAGACCTTCCTTAGACAAATTACCATTGCTTGGTACAGTAATGGCTCTCTCCGCTGGTCTCCAGAAGAGATAGATGCCCCTCCTGCCCCAGACTTGGCTCAGGTATTAAGACCATTGCCCACCCCCCCCCCCCAAACACACACAGAGAAGATCTAAAAAGCTTTATAACTTCAAAAACATCTCTGGAGAAACAAAGTGAGTCTGTCAGCATGTCTTCAATGGTTTAAAAAAGTAAGAGAGGGAAACTGCCTTGTTTTCTTTCTGAGGAAATGTAGCTGGAGTACTCAGAACAGGCAAGAACCTAACATGATGTAAAACACCCTTCAGTACCATGGAGAGAGCGCTCAGGCGTCTTTACTGGCTTGCAAAGGTATGAAGAGGCAAAAAGAAAGAACTGTATGTTAAAGTCCACACCAATCACACATTAAAAAAGAAATAGATTGAGGAACAAGGGGATGTCTCAGAAGGTAAAGGCACTACTTCCAAACCTGATGACCTGAGCTTGATCCCCGAGAGCCAAATGCTGAAAGGCAAAAAAACCACCTCTTGCAAATTGTCCTCTGACCTCCATATGCACACACATGCCCCCACATGCATACATACATGCATACTCAGATAAATAAACATAATTAGAAATTGAAAAATAAGTAGCTGGAGAGATGGCTCAGTGCATTTGCTGCTCTTGTAGAAAACCAAGGTTCCAGCCGGGCGGTGGTGGCACACGCCTTTAATCCCAGCACTTGAGAGGCAGAGGCAGGCGGATCTCTGTGAGTTCGAGACCAGCCTGGTCTACAAGAGCTAGTTCCAGGACAGACTCCAAAACCACAGAGAAACCCTGTCTCGAAAAACCAAAAAAAAAAAAAAAAAAAAAAAAAAAAAAAAAGAAAACCAAGGTTCCATTGCCAGGTCACACATGGTGGATTGTAACCATGGTAACTCCAGCCCCATGGGATCTGACATCCTCTTCTGGTCTCTGGGGGCACTGCATGCACAAGATGCATATACATACTTGCAGACCAAACACCCTTACACACAAAATAAATATAAATCTTTAATAAAAGCATTTTTAAAAACCAGAGTGAGATTACTTGTTATGCTTGTCAAAGATGGCTGTTTATATTAATTAATTAACAAAGATTAAATGCAATGTAGAATTCTGTTTATTCTTCAGGCACACTGGACACATTTCAAGTACTTAACAGTTATATTTGGGAGGTATATAGAGCACTTCTACCATCTCAGAAAAATGCTACTAGACCATGCTGACGTAGTGCAGGATCAGCAAACTAGAGTCCACAGACCAAATACCACCCAGTGTGTATTTTTATATAGCCTGCTAAGTAAAAGTGGTTTTTATATTTTTAAATGCTTGGCAGAAAAAAAGAATATTTTATGGCATGAAGGTTATATGAAATTCAAATTTTAGTTCCCAGAAATAAGATGTTTTTAAACTTGGCTATGCTCATTCACATGTGTGTTGTGGTCATAACTGCTTTTATACCACAATGGTCTGAGTAGCTGGGAGAGAGACCATATAATCACAAAGCCTAAAATATGTACAGTCTGATCCCTTAAGACAAGTTAACTAGGATCTGGGCTTCAGGAATAGGGTGACACTATTCATCAGATCCTCTGGTCTGGGAAATGGTGGTAGACTCCACACTTTCCTAAGGGCCTAAGATGGGACCTGAACAAAATTGAGAAGTTGAGAGGGAGAAAATAGAGAGGAATGTTGGGATACCACCAGCAAGATCCACCAGATCTGGCAGGGAGCACACTAATGTTTAACCTCTATGTGGAAAGAGCTCACAGACGGCAGAGTCTCTACTAACTTAAAGATTGTTTCTTGCCACAGCCCTGAAACCTGTCCTGACTTAGCCACAGAACTTTGATTCTACTTTATGTTCCTGATCTTACCCAAGGTTCATGTCATCTTAGTCATGGAAAATAAATTTGCATTCAGTTAATGTCATTGTCACTGCTTGCATATTATGCAAGATGTCATTCCAATTCTTTGTGCCGCAGCCTTCATTATCACTTTCTCTTGTTCCTACTCTCCCTCCCTCTTCAGCAGCTCCCTGCAGTGAGTTAGCTACTTTATTTCCTAGCCCTTGCTTACATGTCTTATTTTATTTATAGTCTTGTATATATATGTACATGCATGCATGTATATATGTGTGCATGTATGTGTGTATGTGTCTATATGGGTGTATATGTGTACATCTGTATGTATGTGTCTTAACTGGGTTTTTTTGTTGTGGAGAAAAACCATGACCATGGCAACTCTTACAAAGAATACATTTAATTGTGGCAGTGGCTTACAGTTTCAGAGGTTCAGTCCATTATCATCATAGCAGGGAACATGGCACCATATAGGCAGATGTGGTGTTGACTATATCTTGATCAGAAGGTGGCAAGGAGTCAACTTATTGTCACATTGAGTGAAGTTTGGAAAAAGAGACATCAAAGCCAGCCCCACAGTGACACACTTCCTCCAAAAAGACCACACCTACTTCAAGAAGGCCACACCTCCTAATAGTGCTACTCCCTATGGGGGCCATTTTCTTTTACACCATCAAGTGTTAGTGTGTGTGTGCCTTCATGAGTTTATGTGTACCACCTGTGCACATGCCTGCAGATGCCAGAAGACATTGGACTACCTAAAATTAGAATTATAAATAAGCTGCCCAGTGTGCATGCTCAGTACCCAGGTTCTCTACAAGAGCAGTAAGCACTTGTAGCTGCTGAGCTATCTCTCAAACCTCAAATTTCTTAAAGAGGTTCCTGCCTCATTAACTTTGGTCAGATAATTAAGAAACCTAGTTAAGGTATGGAATTTTTAAGAAGTTAAAAAATTTTGACCTTTTAAACTATATAAATTTGATCACTAACTATTCATCAATTGACTCCCTACCCTGTTAGAATAAAGCATTTTCTAGGGTATACATGAGAATAGATTTAGTGCAAGTTATTACAGCATACATTTTAAAATGGACTTTTCGTTTAGAAGCACTTTTGACAGTACAGTTGAGCATCTTCCTGCCCCCACATGCATAACCACCCATACTATCACCTCTTCATGCACACACGAGTGGTACAGTTTTGAGAACTGATGAACCATCACTAATAGTTATCACAATCATCTAAAGTCCACAGTTTGCGTTATTGCTTAGTCTGGTGCTGCTGCCTATTCTGTTGGTTTTCGGGGGGAAAACATATACTGCAATGTAGACAGAATTATAATACTGTGAGAATAAGTTCACTGTCCTCAAAGTCCACTGTTCTTGATTTAACCTTAGTGATTGTTTGTTTTAGTGTCAGTGATGGTTGGTTTTACTTGTCAGTTTAAAGGAGGTGAGAATCACCTGGGGGACTGCTGGGCATGCCTGTGAGGGATTAGCTTGGGGTATTACCTTGGTTTAGCACATTAAGGTGGGAAGAGCCATGCACTACAGATAACACTGTTCCCTGGACTATATGAGCAAACAGGGAACACTGAGCAGAAATATGTGCTCATTGTTCATGGCTCTCTGTTTCCTGACAATAAACACAATGTGACTAACCCTTCATGTCCCTGCTGACATGACACCCATGGATGATGGACTGTACCCTGGGACTGTCCCTGTGAACACAATGTGACTACCCCTTTTTCCATAACTCCTGTAAGTGATGGACTATGCCCTGGGACTGTTACTGGGAACATAATGTGACTAACCCTTTTTCTATAACTCCCGTGGGTGATGGACTGTACCCTGGAACTGTCCCTGTGAACACAATGTGACTACCCCTTCTGCCATAACTCCCATGGGTGATGGACTGTACCCTGGGACTGTGAGCCAAAACAAACCCTTTCCCTCTTTAAGTGGCTTTCATTGAGGCATTTTTATCACAGCTATAGGAAAAGTAGCAAAGACACTGTCTCCAGGATTTTGTCTTTTCCAGAATGACTGACAGCTGAAATCTTTTCAGACTGGCTTCCTGCCTAATAATAGGCATTTAAGTTTCCTCCGTGTCTTTTCATGGTTTGACAGTTCATTTCTTTGCAGAGCTGAAGAATATTCTACCCTGGGTAGACCAGTACCACAGTGTATTTATCTGTTCATCCACTGAAGGACATCTTTGTTGCTTCCAACTTTCAGCAATTATGGACAAAACTGCTATAAATATTCATGAGTATGTGTTTGAATGAATGTGTTTTTAATTTATCCAGGTAGATATCTAGGGTTTTGTTATTGTATTGCATGATGAATGTGTTCAGATTCATTTGATTTTTGGGTTTCTTTTTGTTTTGTTTTATTTTTTTTTTCAGTCAAGGTCTTGCTATGTAGTTCAAGCTGACTTGCAACTCACTATGTAGCCCAGGATGACCTTGAACTTATGAACCTCCTTATATCTCCCAAGTGCTTGGATTACAAGCATATACCACCATGCCTGAAAGTTTTGTTTAGCTTTGTAAATCTGCATGCTAAAGTAGCTATACCATTTTGCATCTAATCATCTGTGCTATGCTGTTTTTTTGAGATATACTGTAATAACATCATTTCTCCTTTTCTTTTCTTCCCTCCAAATCCATATACCCCCTTTCAAATTCCTCTCCTCCTTTTGCATTAAATTTCTGTTACATGCATACACACACACACCTCAGTCTACACAATTTTTAGCATATGTCTGCCTAATATTTATAATATTCACTATCTATTTATACTAGCTTCTTATATTTATGTCTTTGGATGTCATCCTTCAGGCACTTCATCCACCTCGTTTTGAGACTTGCCAGCTCATTTTTGCCTGGAACTCACGTAGTAGGTTCAGCTGGTCAGTTATCAAGCTCCAGGGTTCCTCTTGTCTCCACCTCCCCAGTGCTGGGATTACAAATTCACACGTCGACACCAGGCTTCTTCACCTGGTTTCTGAGGACTGAACTCACATCCTCATGCTTCTAAAGCAAGCACCTTACCGACTGCCCCATTTCCTGGACCTTATTCTTAAGTGTATAATTCCTTTGTATATTTTAGACAATCCGTTTCTAGCTAATAGAAATTATAATATAATAATAATATAATTAATTATAATATTAATGAAGTCCATCTTATCAATTATTTATTATGCTTTTGATTGTCATAGTTATATAGATTTTCTCGTTTGTTTTTTTTTTAGATTTTGGGTGTATGATTCACATTTAGGTTCATAATTCTTTTTCTTCTTTTCTTTTTCTAGGTAATTTTTGTGAAGTGTTTAAGGTCTGTGTCTTTATTTGCTGTTTTGCATGTTTTCCAAGATGAAAATAAATGGCCATTTTTCCCCACTATCACACTCTCTTGATTATTTTAACTTTATAGTAGATCCCAGAATTGAGTAGAACCAGCCCTCCACCTCTGTTTTCCTTCAATACCATGTCAGCGATTCCAGATCTACTGTGCTCCAAACTAACTTTAGATTAAGTTTCTCAACAGCTACAAAACAACTTTAGGGGATTTTGTTTGGGGTTTCTTTGAATCTACAAATCAAAAGGAGTAGAATTGATATATTAGTAATACTAAATATTTCTCTCTATAAACATGGAATATTCCTAAATTTATTTTGCTTTTCATTTATCTCTTCCTTCACAGTTTTATACTTTTCATCATATCACACACACACACACACACACACACACACACATGCACACATGTAATCTCACCCATTTTGTTAGATTAAAATTTATACTGCTGGGTACTAATGTAAGTGATAGTAATTTCACATTTTATTTGGTTGTGGCTATAATATATGGAAAGCACCTTAATCTTTGTATTGTTTATACATGTTGCTATAATTGTTTATTATTTACAAAAGCTCTGTTAATTCCTTTGGATTTTCCACATAATAATTGCACTCTCATTGAACAAATGCAGTACAGTTTCACTTCTTCCTAATTATTAAACCTTTTATTTTATCTTCTTGTCTTATTGTATTAACTTAAACTTCCTCAATACGGAAAAATAAAGGTAAGAAGTAATCACCTTCTTGCCTGTTCCTAATCTTCATGGAAAGTTTAAGTTTTTCAACAATCAATATGATGCAAGTTGCAGGGGGACTTGGCGGGGTAGGTACTCCCTATCAGATTGAATAAATTCCTATTGCTAGTTAAGAGATTGTCAATGAATGGGCAGTGCATTTTGTTAAATGCTATTTCTACATCTATAAATTTCATACTTATTCTTCTTGGATCTATTGGCTGATAGTTACAACAACTGATTTTCAAATTTTGGCTTATCTTTTGGATATCCAAGATAACTCCATCTGTGTGGTGATAGTTTGATAGTTATTTATACATGCTGTATGTAGTATGTCTATATTAACAAATAGAGATACTATTTTAGTATTTCTTGCCTAAAATATCTTCACTTAATTTATGTGGTAATGTAATGCTAGACTTCTAGAATTATATAAAAAGCAACTCTTCTGTTTGTCTTCTGAAAATTATTGCAAAAAACTTGGTGCAGTTTTCCCCTTAATACTTGATAAAATTCACCTGTGAATTCATTTGGATATAGTGTTTGCTGTTCTGAAGGTAAGGAATTGTTGCTTCAATGTCTTTAAAAGAAATAGTCGTTATGATGGTTTGAATGAGAATGGCCTACATAGACTTATACATTTGGATGCTTGGGCCAAGTTGGTGGAACTGTTTGAAAAGTATTAAGAGGTACAGTCTTGTTTGAGTAAGTGTGCCCATGCAGGCGAACTTGTGGATTTCAACCTCCCATGCTTTTTGTAGTTAGACTTTTGGGCCTCAGCTACTGCTCCAGAGCTATGCCTGCCTGCTGTCATACTCGCTGCCAGATTGTCATACACTCACTTTCTGAAGCTGCAACCTCCAATGAACTCTTCAATAAGTTGCCTTGGTCATGATGTCTCTTTACAGCAATAGAAAAGTAACTAAGACAGAAGTAGATGGACATATGTCTGCATAGAAAACAGACATTGGTACCAGGGAGATGACTATTGTTGTGAGAGGTCTGTGTCATAATGTCTTTTGGAGGAATGTTGAAGACCTTTGGAGCTTGAACTAGGAAAGTGCTTGAATGCTGTAATTGGACTTAATAGGCCATCCTAGTAAAAACCTGGAATACAGATATTTCCTCACCAGTCTCTCTTTCTTGCTTTGTGGAATGTTAATGTATATGCCATTGTTTGTTGGAAGTATATAACTTGAGTTTGATTTTATAGGCAATTGCAATTCAGAAATTGTCTTGAGTCTCAGAAAACACTTTTGACTTGTAAACCAAGTTGAGTCTGTGAAAGACTACAGGAACTTTTGAAGTTGAACTAAATGCATTTTGCATTGATATAGTTGCAAGTCTATGTGGGTCAGGGAATGGAATATGATGGTTTTAATGGGAGTGGTCCCCATAGGCTTATATATTTGAATTCTTGGTCTCCAGTTGGTGGAACCATTTGGAAAAGATTAGGAGGTGTGGCCTTGGAAGAGGTGTGTCTCTGGGGATGGGCTTCAAAAGCTCATGCTATTCTTAGCTTTTTTTGCCTCCTACTTCATGATAAGGATGCAAGTTCTCTGGTATTGCTCTAGCACCATGCCTGCCTGCTTGCCTGTCACCTGCTGTGATGGTCATGGACTCTAAGCCTGTGAAATTGTAGGACCCCAATCAACTCTTTTCTTTGTTAGTGTTGCCTTGTTCATGGTGTCTATTCAGTGCTGTAGAAAAGGCCCATTCAGATTACTTACTAGTTGTGTGAGTTTTGGCAAATTATGTCCCTTAAGCATTGTATTTTACTCAGGTCATCAAGTTTGTGAGCAAAGTTGGTCAGAGTGACCTTTTCCTAATGTCTGTTGATTCTTTTTGGTTCTAACATTACTAATTTAGAACCTCTCTTTTCCTTCTGAGTTAGCTTGTCAATTTTATTGATTTTTTTTTTTTTTTGGCAAAACAGAGTTTCACTGTGTAGCCCTGGCTGCCCTGGAACTCACTCTGTAATTTTTATTGATCTCTTAAAAGAACCAACTCATAGTTCAATTGATTTATTACAGTTGATTTTCTGTTTTCAATATCATTTGTTTCTGATCTAGCTTTTATTGTTTCTTTTCTTCTGTTTACTTTCTATTTAATTTCCTTTCTTTCTTTTAGCTTTTTTGCTTGTTTGTAGGTTTTGGGGGCCTTTTTGCGTCATAGTTTGTTTATTTTAATTATTTATTTTATTTTTTTGAGACAGGGTTTCTCTGTGTAACCTGGCTATCCTAGAACTCATTCTGTAGACCAGGCTGACATCAAACTCAGAGATCTGCCTGCTTCTGCCTCTGTCTACTGAGTGTTCAGATGAAAGGTGTGTGCTATCATACCCAGCTGTCTCTTTTAGCTTTCTAAGTTGGAAGCTTCCATAATTGATTTTTATGTGTTTCCTTTTAGCACGTATTGATTGCTATATATTTCCTTCTGAGCACTGCTTTTGCTATATTCTATCAATTTTGATTATTCCATCAATTTGATAAGTTTTGGTTTTATTTTCATTCAGTTCAATTTTTTAAAAAACATTTTTTCTTGTGAATTCTTCTTTGACCCATTTGTTATTTAGAAGTATGTTTGAATTTCCAGTTCTCTCTCTGCTATCGATTTTATTTATGTTTAATCTTATGTTCTGAAAGCAGATATTCTATGATTTGTTGAACTTTAAGCTTTTGAAGATATGTCTTTGGGCCCTATGTTCTATCTTGATGACTGGTACTCTGCTGTCATTGAATGTAGTGGTCTAGAAATGTTTGTTTTCATTAATGAAAAATGTTTTGATATTGAACATGCTTTCAAGTATTTTTTGGCATTTCTATTTCTTGCTCTGAGAACTATCTAGTCAGCCATTAGTCCATGGGTGACTGTGTGTGTGTGTGTGTATTTACATTTCTTCATAGATCCTAAGGATTAGTCCTTTTTCTGATGTGTGACTGGTCACAATCTTTTCTTCCATTCTGTAAGCTATCAAAAGATACTGTTTGTTTTAGAAGCTTTTTAATTTCATAAAATCCCATTTGTCTATTCTTTAGATCATTTCATGTGCAATTGGAGTCCTCAAATATTTTTTCTGAAGGGAGGGGAATGAGAATATATGTAGCTCAATAAAGTCAATAAAAAAGAATAAAAAAAGAAAAAATATTTTTCTGTTTTTATTTAACTTTTTTATTAAATCAAACATTAAGATTTTTGATCCATTTTGACTGAATTTTACATAGGTTGAGAGATGTAGATCTAGTTTCACTTTGCTATCCATGAAAATACACTTATCCTAGCACCATTTGTTAATGAGACTTCCTTTTTCTCCCAATGTACATTTTAAAAGCTTTGCCAGAAATTAATTAGGTGGCTGCAACTGTATGGATTTATTTCATGGTCCTCTAATTTATTCTGCTGCTCTATACGCCTGTTTTGGTATCAGTACCTTGCTGTTTTTACTACTATAGCTCTATAACATAACTTGAGATGTTCTTTCTGCTCAGGATTGTTATCTTATACTTCTATAAAGATTCTAGAGTTTTTTCCTTCATCTGTAAAGTATGTTATTGGAATTTTCATGAAGAGTGCATTGAATCTATAGAACAAGTTTAGTAACATAGCCATTTTCACATATTAATTCTGCTAGCCCACAAACCTGAGAGATTTTTCCATCTTCTAGTTTCATTTCAATGTCTTAAACATTTTGTTGTAAAAATCTTCCACATTCTTGAATATATTAATTCCTAGTTTGTTTTGTTTTTGAAGCGACTGTGAATATTTTCCCCAGGATTTCTTTTTGTTTTTTGTTTTTTAACATTTATTTGTTGAGGCACACAGTACAGATGTGGAGGACAGAGAAAGTATTGCAAGAGTCAGTTCTCTCCTTCCATGTGTGTGTTTCAGTTATCAAACATGGGTCATCAGACCTAGCAACAAGTGGCTTTCTGCATCTCATCATACCCACTGAATTCTTTCTTGGTAGGTACTTTATTAGCATTCAGAAAAGATATTGAAATCTATTCACTAAATTTTATACACTGCTACTTTGCTGAGATCATCATCTAGTCTAAGGATTTCTGATGGAATTTTCAGGGTCTTTTAAGTACAGGATCATATGGTCTGCAAATAGGGATACATTCATTTCTTCCTTTCCTATTTGCATACTTTTTTGTTTCTTGTTGCTACAGATAAGACGGAGCACTATATTGGATAAGTGGAGAGAATGGACACTTTCATCTCATTCTAGATTCTAGAAGAAATGTTTTTCACCCATTGAGTATGGTGTTGAGTATCTATCACCTTTTTAATGCTGAATTATGTTCCCTTTAATCCTAGCATCTTTAAAGTGTTTGTAAAGGGAGGCTGAACTTTGCCAAAGGCCTTTTCTGTATAAATTACCATGTTATTTCTGTACGGAAGTCTATTTATGTGCTGAGTTTCACTTATTGATTTATTTATATTTAATAGACTTTGTATCCCTAGAATGAAGTCAGCTTGGTCATGGTGTTTGTTCATCTTAAAGTTTTCTCAAATTCTACTTGCAACAATTTATGTCTACATGTATCAGGGAAATTGGTCTTTAGTCTTCTTTATTTGCTATGTCTTTATCCAGTTTGGGTATCAGAGCAGTGATGACTTTGTAGAACAAAGTCTTCTTTTTATAGAATGTTCCTTTTCTTTCTTTTTCATGGAACAGCTTGAGAAGTGTTGGTGTTAGTTCATCTTCAAAGGTTTGGTAGAAGTTGTCAATGAATTTATTTGCTCCTGGGCTTTTTTTTTGTTGGCAGACTTCTTGTTACTATTTCAATCTCATTGGTTGCTATGAATCTTTTTTTGTTGTTTTTTATTATTATTTTTTATTAAAAATTTCCAGGAAGGTACGCATCTAAACAGACTAGGCTCCCATAACGCCAGTACATGCAGTAGGATCAAAACCCAGTGTCATTGTCCTTGGCTTCTCAGTCAGCCCTCATTGTCTGCCATGTTCAGAGAGTTCAGTTTGATCCTATGTTTTTTCAGTCCCAGTCCAGCTGGCCTTGGTGAGCTCCAATTAGACCAGCCCAGTTGGGCGCACCCTTCGCGGTCCTGACTTCCTTGCTCATGTTCTTCCTCCTTCTTCTTCTCATTGGGACCTTGGGAGCTCAGTTCGGTGCTCCAATGTGGGTCTCTGTCTCTAGCTCCATCCATCACCAGATGAAGGTTCTATGGTGATATGCAAAATATTCATCAGTATGGCTATAGGATCGGGTCATTTCAGGCTCCCTTTCCTCAGCTGCCCAAGAAGCTGGCTGAGGACATCTTCAATGACACCTGCGAACCCCTCTAGAGTCAAGTCTCTTGCCAACCCTAAAATGTCTCCCTTAATTAAGATATATACTTCCCTGCTGCCATATGCACCCTTCCTCCATCCCAACCATCCCATTCCCCCAAGCTCTCCCCATCCTCCCCTTCTCACCCCATCTCCCCTTACCCCCATCCCATCCCCACCCCCACATTCCCAATTTTTGCCCGGCAATCTTATCTACTTCCAATATCCAGGAGGATAACTATATGTTTTCCTTTGGGTTTACCTTCTTATTTAGTTTCTCTAGGATCACAAATTATAGGCTCAATGTCCTTTATTTATGGCTAGAAACCATTATGAGTGAGTACATACCATGTTCATCTTTTTGGGTCTGGGTTACCTCACTCAGGATAGTGTTTTCTATTTCCATCCATTTGCATGCAAAATAGATGTCATTGTTTTTTACCACTAAGTATAATCTAATATGTATATATTCCACACTTTCTTTATCCATTCTTCCATTGAAGGGCATCTAGGTTGTTTCCAGGTTGCTATGAATCTTTAAAAGTTATTTGTGCCTCCTTGACTTGATTTAATAGATTGTGTCTAGAAATTTGTCTACTTTCCATAAAGCAACGGATAACCAGCCTATAGTCCAGGATCCCAGTAAGCTAGGTAACAAGGAGAACGCTAAGAGAGACATACACGAATCCCCTTGGAAGGGGAAATAGACACGATCTCCTGAGAAAATTGGAAGCATGGTGGGGAGGGGAGAGGAAATAAGGGAAGGAGGGACAAGAACACGAGGGAACAGGATGGTCGAGATGTGAAAATGACAGAGAGTGAGATCAAGGAAAGAGATATCTTGATTGAGGGATAGCAAGAAACCTGGCACTCAGGAAAGTCCAAGGAATCCACAAGAATAACCCCAGCTAAGACCCTAAGCAATAGTGGAGAGGGTGCCTGAACTGGCCTTGCCCTGTAATCAGATTGATGACTATTTTAACTGTCATCATAGACCCTTCATCAAGTAACTGATGAAAGCAGATGCAGAGATCCATAGCTAAGCACTGGGCCGAGCTCCCGGAGTCCAGTTAAAGAGAGGAAGGAATGATAATATGAGCAAAGGGGTCAAGACCATGATGGGAATATCCACAATAAAAGAGCCTAATGGAAGGTCACTGACTACAGACTGGCAGGAGGAGACTCTACACAGGACCAAACGAGGCCCTCTGAATGTGGGTGACAGTCGTACAACTTGGGCGGTCGTGGGGACACTGGCAGTGGGACCAGGATTCATCCCTAGTGCTTGACTGGCTCTTTGGGACCCATTCTCTACGGAGAGATACCTTGTTCAGCCTAGATACAGGGGGAGGACCTTGGTCCTGCCTCAAAGTGATGTGCCTGACTTTGTTGACTTCCACGGGAAGCTTTACCCTCTCTGAGGAGTGGATGAGGGGTTGGGTGGGGGGAAAGTGGGGGAGGTGGGAGGAGGGGAAGGAGTGGGAACTGGGATTGCTATTTAAACTGAAAGATTGCTTTTAAAATGATAATAATATTATTATTGAGGATAAAAAAATAAATGTATCTACTCTCTCTAGACATTCCAGGCTTTGGAGAATATAAATTCTCAAAATAATCTCTAGTAAATCTCTGCATTTCATTGGAATGGATAATAACCTCCCCTCTCTCAGCTCTAATTTTATTAATTTGGGCCTTCTCTTTTGGTTGGTTCAGCTAGGGATTTGCCAATATTGGTTTTTTTTTTTCAAAAATACAATTCATTGATTTATTGTGTGTATTGTTCTTTTAGTCCATATTTTATCAGTTTCTTTCCTGTTCTTTATTATTTATTGCCATCTACTGTGTTTAGCTTTGGATTAGTCTTGTCTTTTTAGAACCTTGAGGTACATCATTGAACTATTTCTTTGAGATTTTTCTTATTTTTTTAAGGGTAAGTTTGTGTTGCTTACACTTTCTTCTTGAAGTTGCTGCATCCCAAAGGTTCTTACAAGTTTTACTTCCATTTTATTTGATTCTAGAAACAATTTCATTTTCTTTCTAATTGTTTCTAATGACTAGTAGGTCTTTCAATAGTGACTTGTTCATTTTTCATGCATTTGTATTTTCTGTGGTTTCTCTTGCCAATGAGTTCTAGTATTATTACCATATGATCTAATAAGGCACAAAATATTATATCAACTCCTCTGTATTTGGTAAGATTTAATTTGAGGCCTAGAGTGTACTCTGTTCTACAGAAGGTTCTACAAGCTGCTAAGAAGAGTATATATTCTGTTTCTGTGAAATAGAATGTTCATTTTTTCTTAGTTCAGTTTAATTCTGAAGATTATCTGTTATTTTTTGGTTTGAATGACATATATAAAAATAAGAGTGTGTATGATAATTGTATCAGGAGCTATCTGAAATTTTGTGTTTATTTTTGTTTGTCTTATGAATCTGGTAACTCCAATGTTGGCACATATATACATATATATTAATTTTTTTGTATCTTCTGAATGAATTGTTCCCTTTAGTGATATGCAGTAGTCTCCTTTATCTCATACGACTAATTTTGGTTGAAATGTAGTTTATCAGAAAGAAAAATGGCTTTGCTGGCTTTTTTTTTTTCAATTTTCATTCTCTTAATAGAGAACTTTCAATTCTTTGACCCTCAGTCTCTGTGTGTGTTTACCAGATAAGTATGTTTCTCAGAGACAACAAATTATTGGACCTAGTTTTAGTTAGATTGCTATTCTATGTATTTTTATTGATGAGTTGAATTTATTTATATTCAATGTTATTATTGAAAGATGTTTACTAATTACTGTAATTTTGGGTTTCTTTTCTAATTAGCTGAATTATTGTTTGTTCTTTATTTTATCCCCTGTTATCATCAGGAGTTTGCCCATTTATTGTGTTCAATATAGTGAATATCTTCTTAGCTCTCCTTTGTTGAGTCATTCCTCTCATAAATTTTATTTTTTCTTGTATTACGGTGGTTGAGATTATCTTTTTCCTTCTTCTGCATGGCATTCACATAAAGATCTTGTGCAGTGCTGGCTTGATGGATATGAACTGCCTTAACTTATGCATTTCTTGAATTTACTTTCTTAATTTTAAATGATAACTTCGCTACCTAAGTTGACAATGTTCCCCACAAGGATGAAAGGTTTAACAAAACTCTAGTGCCAGACATGAGAAACATCCTTTCACGGGATGGTCAGGGTAGTCTACATGACTCCCACAACAATGTAAATTATCTCTGTAGCCTTTGGTTGTTTTTCTGTGGTTAAATGTGGGCCTTTATTACTGAAGACACCACACACCTAGGACACGTGACTTAGGTGACTGGATCTGACTTGAAAGCCTCTCTCCTGTGATCCAGCTTCCATGGTTCCAGAAAATACTATGCAAACTGCCAGGAGAGGGAAACAATGACCAACAATTACTAGCAGGGCAAGATTAAGCTGCAAGAAGTGGCGCTCACCTATCAGTGATAACCAAAAGATCCTAATTGGAGTTAAGGTTCAATCAAGAGATGGGAAATCATGCCTGGCTCTGGAAACCCAGGCAGCTTCCTGAACCTAGCTGAGAAGAAGTAACATTCCTACATTTTTCCTGCTTCAGTTCCTGCCTCCAGCTTCCTGTCTTGCCTTCCCCCAATGATTGGCCATAGCCTATAAGGTAAGATAAACCTTCCTTCCCATAAACTGCTTTTGTCAGGTAAGTGTCTTATCATAGCAACAGAGAAGCATATTAGGAATCCATTTCATCAACCTGTTCCCCATCTCTGATGGTTTTTTCTTTGGCTTGATCAAGTCTATTGGTGACGCTTTCCACTTCCTTTTGAAAAGTATCATTCACTTGAAATTTTCATTTTAAACATTTCTTTGTTGTTGTTTTCATCTCAACGACCTTCAGGTCACTCATCCTTTTTTATCAAAGTCTTTTGAAATTTTCACCTGACATTTTCCCGATTTTAGCATCTTTGAATTCAGTAGTTGAAGAGTTTTTATCTTTTGAAGGAGACGTGCTGTCCTCCTTTTTCACTTTCTTACAATTCAGTGTGTAGTAGCAAAAAGGAGTTCCACAAGAGCCCAGATGGAGTGTAACAAAGGGTTATTTATTTGGGAATAAACTCACAGTAAGGGTAACAATCCACAGCCCTCTGCATGCGCTGGGAACTGGAACAGAATCCAGCAGTCAAGAGGACCATGCACGCTTTTCACCTGCATTTAGAGTACATGAGACCATGCCAAGGGGGCTGGCATCTTAAAGGCTATTGGCTGAAAGCATTCTCTCAACACCTCTCCCTTTTGTCTAAGTAAGAGAGTTCTAAGCCTGTTACAAAACAACATACAATAAGAACAAATATCAAGTATTGTCCAAGGAAAAGAAGAGGCAAAAACATACGTAAAAAATAGAATTACAGCCAACATTAACAACATCAAACAAGAAGCATATGCTAAATGTCTCTCAATCAAATGTCTCTCTGAGTTAGCTCATTAACAGTCAAAAAGTTAAAGAAAACACAATACTATATGTAATCCAGACTCTCTGTGTATTTTTCATTTTTATGTGGCATTTTTTAACTCTCTTTACTCCTTCAATTTATGTCTGTTCTCTTTTATATTACCTTTACTGTCTCTTTAAAGGCTTTACTTTTTTAATTGTTTATTTTTATAACTGTCTATATTCTTTTTCCTTTTTCTCCCAAGTCTACGTACGTTTTTCAAACACACTGCGTCTCTTTTAGAGGTCCTTTATGTCTGAATCTGTCCTATTGTGTATCTGAAGTTCTTTTCTGGCAAGGAGTATTTTAAAATAGTAAGCAGTATGGTGGTGACAGCCCTGGATGCTGGCTCCACCTCTTTTGGCCTTTCAATATGGTTGAGGTACGTTTACTGAGGCCAACTCTGGGACTGCTCAATGGGAGCCACGCTTACCACCACAACTCTGGGAGGAAGCAGTTGGCCCATGCCACCACCAAGTAACTTGCAGCACACTGCCCACAAACCCCATTCAATTGCTGAAAGAGCCATAGCTATTCCCGCTGCCAACAGGAACCAGGAAACTGTCTCAAAGAAGCTGCGCAATTTTTGCTGATAACAATGAGTCAGGAAGCCTTCTCTTAGAGAAGTCATGCCTCTGCCTGCTGCCTGCAAACAGAGTCTATCTGAAAAAATGAGATTACCAAGAAACTGCACTTGGCTCCCATTTTTGTAGGCCTAGAAGATCTCTCTCTCTCTCTCTCTCTCTCTCTCTCTCTCTCTCTCTCTCTCTCTCTCTCTCTCTCTCTCTCTCTCTCTCTCTTTAGGTCTTATGTGCACCATGGCAACAGTGGGTACCATTTTGTAGCAGCACCAAAGAGTTCACAATAGCCCAGAATGAAGTATAACAAAGGTTTATTTGGGGGGGGATAAACTCCCAGTAAGGGTAACGATCCACAGTCTTCTGTGTATGCTAAAAACTAAAAGCAAATCCAGCAAAACAAAACAAAACAAAAATTCCACACATGCTTTTCATCTGCACTTATAGTATATGAGACAGTGCCCAAAGTGGGCCAGTATCTTAAAAGCAATAGCTGGAAGAGTCCCACCACATCAGTATTGTGATTTGGTTTGGGTATCTCTTCTGCTTTTCTTTTTCTTTTTGGAGGAGGGGTCTCCTTATTGAGGGTTCTTCTCTTGAAGGCTCAATCCCCATTACCTCCTGGGGAGGACAAACTGAACTGCTTTGGGGAATAATTTCTGCAACAACCATTGTGCTCTGCTTACTTCCCTGGAGGACTTTTAATGTTGTACTATATTTTATATTATAATTTTAATATCAGACCATGGGGATAAATAAGAAAGAAAGGGTATGTCTGAGAGTGATGTGTGTATGTATCTAGTTGATAAGGGGGGAGACTTGTGACAGCTATTCTCGTTGTCAACTTGACACAGCAGCGAAGAGGAGATCTTAATTGAGGAATTACTTCCATCAGACTGCCCTGTGGCCATACATGGAGAGCATTCTCTGGATTACTAATTGGTGCAGGAGTGCCTAGCCCACGGTGAGTGGTGCCACCCCTAGGCAGTGGTTCTCTGTGTTACACATCATCCCCCCCCCCCACTCTTTCCACCTCTATTTCTCTATTTGAGATAACATCTACGCTTTCTTATTCTGACTTCTTCCTTTACTAGCTTAAGCAGACTCTGATCCTCCCTGGATGGTGCTAGAAGATGCTAGATTATGTAGTTCCCTTCTTTGGTCCATTGGATGATATGTTTGCTTGTTTTGAGACTGAGTCTCTCATATCCAGGGTTAACCTTGAACTCTCTAAGTAACTGAGGGTAACTTTGGATTTCTGGTCCTCCTGCTTCTGACTCTCAAAGGCTGGGATTATAGATATGTGTTACCCTACCTAGTTAAGGCAGTGCAGGTCTTTGGACATGGTAGGTGAGCTCAGGGCCATTGGACTTTACGAGAAAACCAACAGTTTAGTTCTGGATAGATTCTCTTGAATCTTACAGAACTCAGTAAGAAGAACAAAACACTATAGTGTGTTTCCAAAACAGTAACTTTTTCTCTGTCACTGCTGAACTACAACAGGACTTTCCTCTGGTATTATGAGAACCTTGCGGAGCACTAAGAGATAAGTTCATGGACACGGGATGCTCTGATGGCTTCCTTTCCCTGGAGGTTTTAACCCTGAGATTTGTGCACATGATGCCACCCATCATTTGTCACTTCCCGTTTAGGTTTTCCTGTGCACAGTTTTGTGAAAGAGGTCTATCTGCCTGTCTGCTTTTCTGGTTTGCAGGTGTGATAGTTGGGTTTCACTTCTCTTCAAACATGGATTGACCATTCAGCAGCCTCTGCTGTTGCCTTGTCTCCCGAGCTTCTTACACACCACATCAGAAGTCCTGTAATCACTGCTCATCTGCTTAAGGTGCCGTAGCTGTGGGTGTGGAGGGTTTGGTGTAAATGAATGACACTTAGAGCAATTCTTCTCAAGATGGATCCCTTCTCTAGAGAATTTGAGATGAGTCTGATTCCAAAATGCTTTAGCTTTCTTTTTCTCCTCCCAGTGGGTTTATTTAAATGGAGTTGCACACCAACTCAAACAGACAAGAGCAACAAAGCACCACACAAAGAGCAGGCATGCTTTGGATTTGAGGCGCTGGCCCGCACTGCCCTACGATCACACACTAGTTCCAATGAGTTGCCAGGGAATAATGTTTGTGGATATTAAGTAAATATGAAAAGCAGTAGAGTTGAACTAAGAAAAAGCAAAAGGGGGTGGCAAGTGAGATTATTTGAAATTGACTCCATTTGGGGAGAGCTGTCGTGATACTGAAGTAGGAGCCTGGTACAAGCTCACAAAGTGGTTCTGATTGCTAATAGGTTTGGAATGGAGCAAATTGTGGGTTTTGAAATTTGTGTTGTCCCCAGAGCTATTATCTTCTTTTTTAAAAAAATACCAAAGCGAGAATGGACTTTAATGAAAGCATTAATGGCTTTTGGCAGAAATGGAACCTAACGCACAAGGGAGCCGAGTGAAAGAGCGCACCACCGCACCTTCCGCTAACCGGGGCAAGAGCAGCCACAGGTGCTCACATCAGAAAGGCCCACATGCATCGCTGGAGGCAGAGTGGCTGCCAAGTTCCCCAAGGAATGGGCTGTGGGAGCCAAGTGGAATGAATTTCAGAACAGAGAAAACAGAGAACACCAGGGGCGTGCTTACGTGTGTGATCAGCTTTCCTCCCTGCTTCTTCTAGCGTGTAAGGCCGGAACCTCAGGAGAATGATAGGACAGTAAAGGTCACAGCAGAGCAGCGCTTCCATAGGGCCATCTCCGTCCGTATCTGCCCACTGCGCTCTCTCCTGCCGCCAGGCTCGGAAGAGCTCCTGTAGCTGCCTCCATTTCTACATCAAGTTCAGTCTCCAGTCTTCCTAGCACCGCTGAAATCGGAAGAAGTCAGGTTGGGATTGGTTGGTTTCTTCCCTTTCTACTTGAATGGATTTCATTTCGGAGAGGGAGGCAAGGAGAAAGGGTCCCTGGTTACCATCTGAGTATAACGTGCTGACGCCATTCTTACCTCACACATCTGAGTCCCGGCTCTGCCCCCCTTCCCCTCCCCCATATCCTTTGAAGCTCTTTGAAGACAGAAAAGGCCACCCATCCCTTGCCCAGAAAAGATCCACGTGCAAAGCGGTCTTTTCAAGTGAGGTTTTAATCGCCCAGAAACAAGTATGCCTCGTGGTTTCCTGGATGTGGCTGGCACACACAGGCCATCCATTTTTAAAATTGAAGATCTTACTTTTCAACCACGTGAAGATAATGTGTGTAGATACCCTAGAAGAGAAGGGGTTTCTGATAACCATATTAAAATCATAAAAATACCATTATGCCTTTCAAGGTAGAGTCAGGTTTAGTTCATCAGAATTGGTTTGCAAGATTCCATTTGTTTCTGTGTTTAAAATAGTGTCAGGTTGACAAGTCTTTTGTTCCTACAGTATCAGAGTGGCTTCTATTATAATCTGTGTGATACTGGAACAATACAGATAAGCTAAACGTGGCTTAATCAATTCTGACTCCTCTGATCTGACTGATATTTTTGTATGGATTTAGATTAATCAGAAATGTATAGAATATTCATGCCCTCATCTCCCAGTTATGACAGGTGCAGACTTTGTTTTCTTATGTTCAGAACGATGCCACAATTCAAAGTGTCCCTTTCATCTGACATACTACTAATTGAAGGATGTCTTTTGTGAAATAACAGAATAGCCTACCGTCTTTGTACTTTTGAAAAGGGAAATACGGTTTAGAAAAATCTCCTGCAATGTGTTAGAAGGATAACTAAATTCACTGTGATATGATTTACATCCCTTCAAGTTCAGAAAATTCTGGAGGTCTTATTTACTTGATAAAAAGAACAATAGGAAAATATCCATAAAAGACTTTGAGCATACGTCAAAGGATAAAACCCAGCATGGAAGGTGTGATTTATTTACCTTTGAGAGGAATAGGCTTTTCTGTTCTTTATCTGGGCCTGTTTTAAAAATGTGTGGAAATCATGCCAAAGAAAAGACCCAGGTATGAGGAAGGACGGAATGAGACCCCGCCTCAAACACACATCGATCTATGACGTCAGTCTCACAAAAAAACAGGAGTTCTTAAATATCCTAGAGAGGCGCAAACTAGAAGACCATCACTCTGACCTTCATGAGAACAACTATGGACAATAACAATGTACTACACACACATGCACAAACGCACACATGTGCATGCACGTGCACACACACACACCAAATAGCGAGCCTACAGCTCTGATTTCCCTATTAGAGATCTATTAGGGATGGCAGGAGACTGAAAAAAAAATGAAGTTCCAAACATGTTCTTGCCTAGACAGATGAAGCTGGACCCTGATGGAACCTCACTCAGAGGCTAGGGAGATAGCTTGGTACTTGCCAGTGTCCTTAACCTCTTGGAGAGAAGCCAGGCTTGGTTCCCAGCAGCTATAAGTGGCAGAACACCAATACGTATAACCACAGTTCTAGGGTATCCAACACCATCTTCTGGTCTCCTGAGATACTTAACACATACAGTAGATATATTTTCATTTAGACATACACATACAGAAACAAATAAATACTTCCGAAAAAGAATTTACCTAAAATCATTTTTAAAAAATGATCAAACAAAACAAAACCCCAAGTATAGGTTAGTAATGTAAATAGCATAGAATCTCTTGATTTCCACACACTTGTATATCCCTTCCCACTAACACTGCCGTGTGCTCTCACACACAGAAGTAATGCTGAGGTTTGTAAAAGCATCCATTGACAGCAGTGTTTCCAAGAGCTGAATGGCAGGACCGTGGGAAGGTGGAGATCTCCACCCATTTTATGGCAGTCCCCTACTTCTCCATGAAACAGGAGTCTTAAAAATGGGAAGCAAGCACTCTTACCCTCAGACACTGGTGAAAATCCACTGCAACTGAGAAAAAACAAAAAAAGAGCATGAAAACTTCTAAACTTGAAGGAAAGAGGGGAAGTGAGAAGGCAGTAATGACGCTCCAGACTCAGAGGCACAATGACTACCTATGTCCGAGGCACTGTCTGAAGAGCAAACAGTACCCTTGTTACCCCACCCCGCTAACAAATGTCAATGACCAGCAGAACACTGCTGGGCCATTGAAAGACACTGGTCTCTCAAGTTCAACAGGAACATATCATCTAATATCAAGGCTGAAGCAGATGCTGACAACCTTTATCAATACCTGAGTACAAGTTATCAGTAGACAGATGTGTAGCAGATGATGCACTGTAAACAGTTAACAGCCACAGTCAGTCCTATTACAATTCAGTTTCTTATCAGAGTGAGGTAAAGCTCTTAAAGACACGATGGCTCAGCGGTTAAGAGCACTTCCTGCTCTTCCAAAGGTCCTGAATTCAATTCCCAACAACGCATGGTGGATCACAACCATCTGTACTGAGATCTGGTACCCTCTTGAGGAAGAGGCCTGGTCAGTCGTCCTCATCAACTTAGACCAAGAAACCCAATATGGACAAGTCCAACAGAACTGCTATATACGGGCTGCCCATGCATATGTCAGCATTGCCTGGGCATAAATTTCAATTCAATTTCATAGGAAAGGCATTCTCATTCCCAGTCACAAACCTATGCATTTCAGTCTCCACTACTCTATGCAGCTTTCAGTAGAAATTATAAGCAATTAAGAATGACCACAGACAAGTCAAATAACACATTTCAAAGGGATAAACCAGACAACAAAATCAGACTCAACTATGCAACATATTGAAACTTTCATACAAAGAAATAAAATAATTGGTGAATCTGTTAAAAGTTCTAGTACAAAAAAAAACTTTCAACGAGCAATAATCATCCATAAGATAAACCATGTCAGCTCCAAAACCACCACCGCAGAAAGCTGATAGCTCTAATAGGAAAGAAGGGCAATATAGAGGAGAAGGCGGGTCATCGAGACGGGATGGAAAGCATAGGCGAATGTCACATGGAAGAGTTGAAGATGACAGAGGCTCTATAGCGGTCTCAACAGGATTCAACCCAACTGAGGAAAGGATTGATGGATTTCAAACTTTGTCAACAAAAATAACCAAACCTGGAGCACAGAGTCACACTAAATATGGCGGGAAAGAAGTGGGTGTTTAAGAGCAGTGGGGAAATGAATGGTTTAGCTTGGGTTACTTAGAATTCTAGAAGCAGAAGAGAGAAAAGGAAAGAATCAATAAGAGCTGATTTCTTCCCTCAAGTAAATGACAGGTAGGACATCGCAGATTTAATCGTTCAGCGAAACCATGTGTGGGACACCTATAATTCCAGCATCCATGTTGGGAATGGGGGTAGACCATGAGGTTCTCCTGTTAGAGAGTAACCCAGGATACATAGTAAGGCCACATATATGTTTTTTAAGTAAAAAGAAAGACAAACAAGATAAATATAGTCTTGTATAGAACCATATCACATCTAAAATGATAAAGTCCAAAAACATGTGAATGATCTTAAAGCAGCTAAGGGAAAATAAATAAATAACATTACATATTGAAGAAAAACAAAAATACAAATTTCAACAGATTTATTGTTGGAAACTATACAAACCAAAATTTATCAACATAACAAGAATTCAAAGAACAAGAAAATGTCACCCCAAATGCTATACTTGGAGAAATATCTTTGAAGGATGAGGAGAAATAAGGATTTTTTTTAAAAAAGAAGACAAACAAAACATATTACTTTCTGCCAGTATATCTACCCTGTAGGAAAAGTTGTCAAAGGTTTAAGCAGAAGGAATAGAATATAAGACAAAAACTAATATAAGATACAAAACTAAGAACTTTGGCATGGAACAAATTTTCGTCTAGATCTTCTGACATGTAATAGTGTACCTAAAAGAAAAGTAATTGCTTTTCAGAATTAATAGAGACTTTTAAAAACAAAATTCAACATCTATTCCTGATTATAAACTCATGTTCTTCGAAGACAAAAGGCATCTTGAAGGAGACTACAGTTGGCAGCACTGGGGAAGCCGGCATGCCTCCTCTCTCCTGAGATGTGGGCAGCAGGCAGCGGGCAGTGAGCAGCGGGCAGCTACCTCTCTTTCACTCCTAGTCTGTAGCACATTAAAAGTCCTAGGGATGCCAATGTGCAATTAAAAGAAATAAAAAGCTCACAGATGACAAAAGAAATGATAATAATCTCTAGTCATAGATAACACAGCTCTTTATAGTCTGAAATCTCAATGGATGTACAAAATAGGTCTTAGAACTAAGTTCTGTAAGGATGATGCATGATAAATATATAAAATTTACTTGAATCTTTTTATACAAATTAGGATTGATGCTTAAAAACAATACTGTATACAATAACAACAAGTGCAGAATTAGTATCTTAAAAATGAAATATATAACAACAGCAAAACCAGAGTGATTAATATATTCATGGATTGACTAATTTGTTAACATGCCAGTTCTTTCCAAATTGATCTAGAGGTTCAAAGAAATCCCTAGAAAATCCTTAAAGGGATCTTCCATTGATATTGACCAGTCATTTGTAGCTTTTATATAAAATAGGAAAGAGATGAGATAGCCAAAAGAATTTTGAAAAAGAACAAATTTGTGAAAAAAACCTTACTGAGCAATTGTAACAATGCAGGCAGTGTGTTGTGTTATTGGAATGAACCCATAGATCAATGGGGCAGAATAAAGATGACAGAAGAAGGGGCTTGGGGTTGAGGAGTTGGCTCAATCAATAAAATGTTTACCATCTAGGAACAGGGACCCAAATTTGACTCCCAGAATCCATTTAAAAAGTGCCAGGCCTGGTGGGATGCATTTATATTCCCACAGCTGCGAAGGCAGACACGGGTAGATTTCTGGGGCTCACTTTCTAGCCAGTCTCACCTAGCTGGTAAGCTCCAGGTAAAGAAGAAACTCTTTTGTTTAAATATGCTTGTTTGCCGCTCTCTGCACACACAAGTCACATGAGCATCATGCACAGCCACCCCCAGACATGGATGTACACACTAACATATAGCACACCAACACACCATCAGAAAGGTACCATCCATATGCCCTTATGTGAAACGAGAGTAGGCATCATCTCAGTAAATAGTGCTTCTTTATATTCAAATGGAACAGAGCAGAGAACAAGCCATGACCCATGCTTACTTACAAAATCAAGAGAAATGAAGGTTTTCATGATCACCGTTAGAAACAACATCAAAAGAATGTAAGTGGATATATTAGTAAAAGGTCTTTGTTTTTAAAACAGGGGAAACAACGCAATCATCTTTAGACAACCTGGTCCAACCATAGCAATGACACAGATGGAGCACTAATGCATGCTGCTGAATGAGTGCTGTGACTTCAGTCATGTGACACTCTGGGACAGGCAGAGCTGCAGCCTGCAGAGCAGATTGGTCCTCAGGGGTCTTAGAAGGTGTGGAGGGCAGACTGAGGGAGCAGCAGGAGGCAGTATTTCCTTGTTAGGAGGCCATTCTGAGTCCTTCCGTGTTCTTCATCTTTAATCTCGTATGTTCCACGTTAGACTGCATTTGTCAAAACCCTTAGAACTGTGAATCAGGAAGATTGGGTTTTACTATCTGTAGGCTTAAAAGTAAATTGTGAAAAAAGGAATAAGTCCATCATTTTTATGAGTGACACATCTCTTGATGTGTTCTCTGACATACCTGTATTCCAAAGCATGGGTGTTTTATTGCCTCTCAGTCACCTCCCTTTCTCTCACCTGTTCAGTTTAGAACTGCATCAATGCTATAGCCACTAGCTATGTGAGTATGTCTGTCACATAAGCTATGACTAGCACAAATAGAAATGTGCTGTGTGTATAAAATACACACCAAATTTCCAAGCCTCTGGGGACAAAAGAAGTTAAAATATATTACTTACATATTTATGTTGATTATACTTGACAATACAAATTTGACAAATTTGGTTAAGTAAAATATATCTACTTTTTAGACTTCCGTGTATGTGTGTTGGGGGGGGGGGGCGGTTGAGACAGGGTTTCTCTGCGTGTTTCCAGCTGTCCTGGAACTCACACTGTAGACCAGACTGGCCTTGAAGTCACAAGAGATTCGCCTGCCTCTGCCTACCTGAGTGCGCCACCACTGATCAGTTACTTTTTAAAACTTTAAGATTATATTTGTGGCTCGCATTTTGCTTTCTTGGGACATGGTTCATGTAAAGATTTCGCAGTGTGTAGTCAGCTCTGATTCTCCAAGATGATGAGCCTAGGTTCTTCGGAATAGACTGAATTTGGGTCCTGTGGTTACTTCTTGAGCCACAGGCATTGCTTTCCTCATTATTATCTTCTCTCATTCTCTCTTCTCCTCTTTAAGAATCTAGTAAGAGAAAGAGTGATAATGGTACCCAGCTGAGCGTTTCCACTGGGTAACAAGAGTGTTTGAGTATCTTCAGTGGGAGAGGTCTCCTGTTCCCACAGAATGCACATCCACCAGTAGAAACTAGTTGTGGAATATTATTTTAACAGGGCAAAGATTTGTTATATTTGTTTATGCTGTGGAATATTCCTTTAATGATGTGAAGGCGAGTTACATTTGTTTCTCCTGCCTTTGTTAATAATATAAAGATGTGTTCACTTGTTTATGCTCTATCTGTTTAATTATGTGAAGATGTGTTGCATTTGTTTAACCTTGCTTGCCAAAAGCACCTCATTGGTCTAATAAAGAGTCAGAGAGCCAATAGCTAGGCAGGAAAAAGGATAGGCATGATTGATGGGCAAAAAGAATAAATAGGAGGAGAAAGAAAAGTAGAAAGGAGAAGGAGAAGAGAATGAGGGAGAAAGAGAGGAAAACGCCCAGGGCTAGAAGCAAGGTGGCCAACAGTTGGAAGCAAGAAGCAGTGAAAGGAAGATACACAAAAAGAAAAGAAAGTTAAAAAGCCTTAAGGCAAAAATGTAGATAAAGAGAAACAGGTTAATTTAAGTTAAAAGAGCTAACCAGAAATGAGCCTAAGCTAGGCTGAACATTCAAAACCAATAATAAACCTCTGTGCTATGATTTGGGAGCTAATTGGTGGCTAAAAGTAAAACCTTGGCACAGAAAATTCCTATACAATTTGAGTCACTGAAATAAACCATATGCCAATGTTTCATGACTACCTTGGTTCAAGAACTAGGGCAGGAAGGTATCCTCTTCATTTTGTTGGCAAAGGTTTTTTTTTTTCCCTTGTGCTCAGAATGGCATGAATAACAGGCCTGGGGAGGTTAGGGAGCCATCTTAGGGTTGGCAAGAGACTTGAACCTAGAGGGGCTCCCAGGTGCCCAGGGCCATATCCCCAGTTAGTTCCTTGGGTAGCTGAGGAGAGGGAACCTGAAATGGCCCTATCCTATACCCATACTGATGAATATCTTGCATATCACCATAGAACCTTCATCTGGCGATGGATGGAGATAGAGACAGAGACCCACATTGGAGCACCGGAATGAGCTCCCAAGGTCTAAATGAGGAGCAGAAGGAGGGAGAACATGAGCAAGGAAGTCAGGACCACGAGGGTTGCACCCACCCACTGAGACAGTGGGGCTGATCTTTTGGGAGCTCACCAAGGCCAGCTGGACTGTGACTGAAAAAGCATGGGATAAAACCGGACTCTCTGAACATGGCGGACAATGAGGGCTGATGAGAAGCCAAGGACAATGGCACTGGGTTTTGATCCTACTTCATGTTCTGGCTTCGTGGGAGCCTAGCCAGTTTGGATGCTCACCTTCCTAGACCTGGATGGAGCGGGGAGGACCTTGGACTTTCCACAGGGCAGGGAATCCTGACTGCTCTTCGGACTGGAGAGGGAGGGGGAGAGGAGTGGGAAGAGGGGGAGGGAAATGAGAGGCTGGGAGGAGGCGGAAAATATTTTTCAATAAAAAGAAAAGAAGGGGTAGTCCAGCAGTCATTATTTCTCTGAACCCAGAAGGAATTTGAGCTTGTGAACCCCAAGTCAACCCTGTTCCTCAGTCTTACAAGGAGGATGCTTAGGTTGGGGAATGACTTCTCTGACATGGCTTGATGGGGTACAAGCTGGGGCTCTCTCTGCATCCAGTTCTCTTGCCTGGCACTGCTACAAACAAATCTGCCTTGACTTGGACAGTTTGCAGACTCCTCAAGGACTCCATGACAACACCACATCAACAGTTATCAAGGATCACCCCCTGATGTTATTCCCAAACGCCATTGCATGTGCCTCCAGGAATACCATGTACTACTATTCCTCCCCTGAGTTACCTGAGATGGTCCATTTAAAACCTTGCTTCATCTTTCCTATACTCATCCCTTGGGCTGAATGAGGCCATTTTTGTATGAATAGTTTGCATCTGAATTCATCTCTGTACTGTGATCAGGCACTGGGAGAATTTGTGTTAGTCTATAATCAAGTTTCCAGAAATGCTGAGGGATGTGTGGATTGTGAGTCCTTCTCCTGTTCTAGGATTCTTACGTCGTAAAATGTTATATCTGAGCATCTAACTTACCGGGAGTGTCAAGTGCAGAATTTGGCACGTGAGAGTGCTCCCGCGAATTCCTGTTTCAACAAGTAAGCTGTTTTCCATCTTTTTCTCCAAGTCTGAGTAGCTCTACTTTGCTATTAAATTTTCACTCAGGTCACTGGGAAAAGAGGAAAGTCAAATCGATGTAGAGCTGTAGCTTTCCTTGGTTAGCTCTCCTGTCTTCTTAGTGCCATTTTGTGTCTAACTTTGACTGATAAATGTCCCCACACCATTCTGATTTAGTATGACATGTGAGTTTTCATGAACAGAGAATAATTCACCCCCTCTTCCAAACTGATGATGAAATTGTTCCTTAGATCCGACTTTATCCACCCTCTGTGCAGTTCCCTATAGCCCGATACTTGGTAGTCTATCTATAACCTGTTTTTGTGATCCCGTAGCTAATTTTGCAAATAAAATTTCCTGAGCCACATCAAATCTTTTATCACCATGAGATATAGTATTATGGTCTCCTGAGTTTCTCCTTCATCTTTTCATAACTCTGAAAAAAATAATAAAAACACTATAGGGCATGGCTTGTTTCCTTGAAGTCCAAGCCACTTACTGTTTTTGACAGCATCTCCTTCCTGGCATTCAGAGTGTACATGCGTACACACATGTAAATGCATGCTATTGTGATCTTGGCAGTGTCTACCCTTTATTCTTTCTCATGTCACAGATCGGGCTGTGGTTCATATTCACTGCACTCTACTCTGACTGATGGTTTCTCTAATTCCAGGCTGAGTCTGGGTCTCAGCAATTGCTATGCGACTCTTCCAGATCAACCGCTCCCTTCTGAGGGACACAGGCCCATGTCACGGAGGTCCCTGTCCTCCTGTGATACTGTCCAGACACCCAGAGAGAAGCATGAGAATCCCGGATTCTGTCATCACTGAAAATTCTCTTTTTGATTTTTCTGGAAATATATACAGGGTTGCTAGGAATAAAATCAAAATTGCAGAAATCAATTCAGAACAGAAATGCTGCCTCATTTGTGTGTGTCCTGACATGAATTGGGGGGAAATCTCCTAGAGGTTTAATTTATTTTTATAGCTTGTCTTTTAAAGAAAGGAAATTGATGTTTACTGAATGTTCATCCTACCCAGCTAAACCTTCTTTTATCTTTCACTTAGTTCATACAACCCTGATGTATGTTTTATTAGCTTCCATTTATCGAAGATACCATAGACACTGCAGTTACACAATCATGCCCCAGGCCAAGGGGCAAAGAGTATGCCTGGGACTCACGTTCAAACTATGTAACTTCAGAAATCTGTCATTTCCCCTGTCGATGGTAGTTTTATTTCGCAGCAAGTCATTCCAACACCACAGAGAAGTCTCATAACTACTCTGAGTCCAGTTGCCTCCCGTGCACAATGAGGAAGACAGAATAGCTCATTGCTGAGTTTGCTATTCACTCTAACAGTCTAAAAACTTGGAGAAATTAATTGGAGGCAGAAGGAAGAGTAGACTATCTTTCCTAGAGGTAAATATTATGTAAAAGGGAGGGGACGGGAACAGGGAAGTGGGGGAGAAAAGAAAGGCACCCCTAGAGCCACAGCTACCCAGGAGTCTGAGATGGGAAGGTCACGCAAATTCAGAAGTTTAAGACCAGCTTGAGCAATATAAAGAGACTCTAAACGACCACCTGAATTTAGAACTTTATGGTTTCCAAGCTGTTAACTTTAACTTTGAGTCACTTTAGTTTTCCAGGTAATCCAAAAGAGACTTCCAAAGAGAGTTTTGTTTTTTTAAATCAATCGCTTTAACTATGTCTTTAATCACTTGTCTGTTTGGTGTGTGTGTATATATATATATACCCATATGTGAGCTTGCATATGCAACCAGAAGTTGATATTAAGCATCTTCCTCTATTACTGCATACCTTATTTTGGAGGACATTGTCTTCACCCACTCCCCCCTCTCTCCTGCTCTGAAGTTACAGATAAATGCCACAGTGCCCAACTTTTAAATGAGTACTGGAATTCGAACTCAGGCCGTCATGCTTACATAGCAAGCCTTTTACTCATTGAGCCATCTCCCCAGTCTTCCACAGAGCAGTCTCAAATGTCAGGCCCTGTCCTCTAAAAAACAGAATTCTGTCTCCAGAAATCATCATTACTGAAAGAATTTAAACTAACAAATGACATTCTCATTTCATTTATATGCCTTTCAGGTTTCCTTCCTGTATACATAGTAGAACAGAAAGCTTTCCATATAATCTGTACTTTTGTAGGAAGGAAAATGATCACAACTGTGAAAGGTGCTATCCCTGATGTGGCTGAGGACATTCTCAGTGCCTTTCCTCCTACCCTCCCTTCCTTTCTTCCCCCCTCTCTCCCTTTTTCCCTGTTTTTCTTTCTTCCTCTCCCTCCCTTCTTTCTTCTTTCCTTTCCCCTACCCCTCCCTCCATCCTTATTTGGGGAAAGGGAGCAAATTTTTGCTTCTGAAACTGCTGTGTCCTGATTTGCAGTTTTCATAAAGTAGTATCATATTTTGAAGAATTTCTTGGGTACAGTTTTACATAAAAATTCTCTGTGTTTCCATGGAGTAATGCCAGTCTGAATTCTGATGCCCTGTGTTGAAACGAGTACCTTAAACAGTTTGACTACAATTAAGTCTAATCAGGTAGGTTTCTGTGAATATTTTTAGGAATAAATAAATGTGGAATAGCTAGTAAAAAAAAAAAAACAACAACCCAGGACCGAAGTATTCCTTCAATCACATTGTAAAATATGTGCATTTCTGAACATCGAGATTCATGTAATTTGACTTGATTGAACTAGAAACTCCAGGAAGAGCTTGATTTCCAGTCCATTATCCATGCCACAGAGGCTTGGATGAGCTTCGGAAAGCTCAAGAACCTTTCCCATCAACAGTGAAGGCGTGCTGCCACTGACAAGCAGAGGGGCTGCTTCGTCCTCTCGTTTCCACTGTGTGAGCCATAGCTGGCAGGGGCACAGCGTTCTAATACACTGTGCCAACCTACACTCTGCTAGAATGTCTACTTGGGTTCTTCCTTCAGATTACCATTCTGGGCCCGGAACACAAAAGGCTGGGGGATCTAAGACAGCAGCAATACTACTGCATAGTACTGTGGACACAGAGTGGCAATTACTGAGTTGCTAGGAGTCTCAGTTTTCCTACCTTTAAAGTGGGAGCAATACTTACTGATCTGATATGGTAAGAGTAAATTAATAAAATAGAAAAGAAGTGGGCTGTTGAGACCACTCAGCAGGTAAAGGTGCTTGCTACCAAGCCTGATGATCTCAGTTTGAGTCCCAGGGCTTATGCCACAGAACAGAAATGGCTCCCCAAGTTGTCCTCTTACATCCGTGTGCGCACGCACGCGCGCGCACACACACACGCACACACACCTACCTTCCTCTTCTCTCTAACTCTTCATTCCAAATGGCTTTAAATAACATGTACCTTCTATTATCAGACAATATATGTTTTCCTCATAAAATAGCCTGGATGAATGGCCAATACCTAGACGGTAGAGGGATAGGAGGGGCTGGCAGGCAGAGAGAATAACTAGGAGAAGCAATCTAGGCTTGAGGGAATGAAAGAGACAGAGAAGAGAGAGAATGAGGGAGAAAAAGAAGGAGATGCCTGGGACTTGACAGCCAGGAAGCTGCCAGACAGACAGACACGGACTAAGACATACAGGATGAAAGAAAGGCAAAACATAGATGAAGAGAAACGGGTTAAAGTTATTGGAGCTAGTGGCACAAGCATACAATAAAGCTAATCATTCATAATTAATAATAATTCTCTGTGTCATGATTTGGGAGCCGGTTGGTATCCCGAAACAAAGCCTCAGAACCTACCTAAAGAGATGTATAGAACAAACAGCATGTGCCTACAATCTCATTACTGGGAAGGTAGAGTCAGCAGGACTAACTGGTCAGGTCAGCTAGTCTAGCTGAATTGATGAACTCTGTGTTCAATGAAAGACCCTGTCTTGAAAACTGAGATGGAGAGTCACTGAAAGACACTGACATTGGCCACTGGCTATTGGTCTCTACACTCATGTCCACACACATATGAACACATACATACCCAAAAATGAGTGAAAGACCAAACAAGCGAAGGTTATCAGATACTTCATCCTCAAGTGGCTCTTAAGCAACTCGTTAGCCTGGTCTGAGCCTCTTAAATCAGGGAACATATTTGCGGAGATAGATGTTGCCTGGTCCTATTAAGTCAACTTAAAATCCAACCCCCAACCAAACAGTACCAAGATGATAATCCCTGTTCTTAGACCTCTGCAAATGAATGTGATTATTTCTTTTGGATAAATGCCCCTAAATATAATTGATTGTTTTTGTTTCTGCTTTTGATATAATGTCAGCTTCCCTCCAGAAAGTCTATTTCAATGTACTCTTTGGGCTTCATTTTATAAACAGACAAAATATACCCAGAGTGAAAGGAACTGTGCCCTGGTTTTAGGAGAACACACCAGAAAGTCCTTGCCAGAGGGACAGAGAGGACATGTTCGGAGGAATGGGAGGAACAGTTTGAAAGCTGCCAGAAAGGGCACAAAGCCCCTTATGCTCAATGTGTTTCAGTGCCAACACAGCACACTCTCCTAGACTACCCATGCCGGCCCTCCACACAGCATTTCTGGTCTCATCCAACTTTCCTGCGGGCCTCAACCAAGGCATCTGCACTTGGAAGAAAACTAGAGGTTGGGAAAATTCCATTCTGACTGCATGTGGTACCCTGGGCATAAATGCCAAGAAAGCCAGGCCCAGGTCACCATTAACAAAATGAAACGGTTGTCTAGTTAGTCAGAAGCTGCCTGAGATGAGTTGGGAATTCTATCTAAGAGGAAGTTCCAGAAACAATACGGGGAACTAATGAGGTAATTGGCATTATGTAACCTGCTCACCGGGCTTTCCAGCTGGTTGGACCTAGCTCCTAATGAAAAGATACCTTATACTTCTCAGGACCGGGAGTAGGCAAAAGCGGGGAGCTTGGAGCATATCAAATGATCTCACTACACCCAGCATGTTCAACACATACTCTGGGATGAATACCAAAAGGCATGCATGCAGAAGTGATAGTGAGAGTCAGCACTGATTATCAAATTGACAGAACTGAGAATTACTTGAGTGACAAGCCTCTAAGCATGCCTGTGGAAGAGGATTTTGATTAGGTGAACAGAGTTGGGAAAACCCATGCCTACTGTAGGCACCGCCATTCCAGGGGCTGGGGGCCTGGATGAATGGAAAGGAGAGAGGACGCTGAGCTCTGGCATTGTCTCCCCTGCTGCCTGATGGGATGCGACATGACTAGCTGCCTCATCCGCCTCCAGGACCACCCCGTCATGGTGGACTGTGCACTCAAACTGTGAGGCAAAACAACCAAGCAAGCAAGCAAACAAACAAAAAAACCCTTCCTTAAGTTGCTTTCTTTGGATAATCTGTCACAATAAGACAAGTTACTAACACACCACCTCTACCATTCTTCAAATTCATGCGAATAAAGTGTGATCATTTAGAATAAAAAGATTGCCAAGCTTATTCGAGGACTTGGGAATTTGGTAATTGCACACATGCAATTTTCTAGCAATAATCTGCTGTCATTGGGCGGTACAGTTGACCAACCAATGTCAGTATACAAATTTCATGTGCTAAGTAAATATCCATTTATGTAATTAGCTGTCCAAACTATCAAACACTAGATCTAATTCCCTCAATGAGTCTCTAGACCCCTTGGTAGACAGGTGTGTCTAATCATAGTCCTGGCTGACCATGGTTTTCCAACCAAGAATGAGCTGCTGGGGCCATCAGATTTGCAAAAATCCCTGTGGGGAGACCGTAGTTGGCATAGTGCTTTTATGTGGCTGTCTGGGTCTCCTCTACTTCACAGTGGAAATTTGCAGCATGAAATTGGTCTAGTTCCAGTAACTTCTCACTATAGACTGCCCGGTTTACTAGGCCTTTAAAGTTAGGAACCTGGGGGCCAGAGAGATGGCTCAGTAGCTGAAGGTTCTTGTCACCAAACCTGATGATCTGAATTTAGTTCCTGGAACCCACATGGTAGAAGGAGGGAATCAACTCCTAGAAGCTGTTCCAGACTAACACCATTGTGTCTGCCTGCCCTGCCCAGCCCACTCTCCATTCCCAAACACAAATGTAATTTTAAAACTGAAAATCAAAACTTAAACTGTATTGCTTCCCAAGATCACCCCACCCCCGATAATATCATCAACAAAGTAATTCTTACCAAGTGAATAACCTAGCTGAACCTGGTGGTGCTTCCCTTTAGCCTCAGTGCTTAGAAGGCAGAGATGGCTAGATTGCTGTCAGTTTTGAGGCCATCCTCAAAAATCACATTCTGGTCCATAGAGTGAGTTCCAGACAAAGCAGGAAAAAGAAAAAGAAAGAGAAAAAGAAAAGGCAACCTGTACTTTTTGAGTTTTAACAAAGCTCAATTTAAATCCATAACTTGAATCTCTGCAGTCACATTGTAGAAAGTCAAGACTAAAGTTCATGTCTGTTCTTTGCCCTTTGTCACCCTGGCAGGGGCCCCAGGACATGTACAGAACCATGACTTATCATTGTAATAGCTAAAAGAAGGATAGCATTACTTTTCAGTGGCTACGCGTGCACAAGCGTGTGTGTGTGTGTGTGTGTGTGTGTGTGTGTCTGTGTGTCTGTCTGTCTTGTGTGAGTATGTCTTCTTGAAGGACAGATTCATTGCCCTGTACCCCTTCACTGCCTGTCTCCTTCCATCTCATGCTTTCCTGAAGTAGCTATCACGTCTACAGTTCAGATGCTAAGTTGACTGCTGTGTCCTCAAGCCTCACACCAAGATCCGACTAAAAGACAATCACCCTCCAAAACATGCACATCTATTTATTGTAACCGAGTTTTCTCTGTTCCAGGGCCATTTCCATCTCAGTTCCTGTGGAGCCAGCCTAGCATTTCTAGCTGGTTTTTGTCTCTTGCATATTTTTGCTGACTTTAGTATGTTCTTATAACACCAATCTCTGATTACGACCTCATATTCCTCAAAATTTAATAATTATTTGAAGACTCCACTCTTCAGAGAGACATTACTTTACATAAACAGTTTTACTTTATGTGGTAGCATGAGTTTAAGCACAAATTCTCACGACTGACACCCAGGCAGACAAATGCCCTCTTTGAGTCGGATTCTCCCAATGACAGTGCAGTTCTTGAAGGGTGATATTTTCAGAGTCCCTAGTTTCCCATACTCCTGCCTCCTGGCCACCAGGATCATCTTTACACCTAAGTAAATCTTAGCTTCATTACTTTCAATTTCTGTTCAAATATTTTCCAGGACTTCTCCCTTCAACATGTGGGAACTAATTACCCTCCCCTTGAATGAGCTAAACTTAATGACTTGTTTCTAACAAACAGAACAGGGTGGGTGTGATGGGGGTATGTCTTAGTCATAAAAGACACTGGGGCTTCCTCCTGGATTTCCTCCAGTCATTCACTGTAGGAGAAGCCTGCTGACACATTGTCAGGGCACACCGTCGGCTCTGCTGAACTGTGAATGTGGCCTGAAGCTACCTACCCAGTGTTGTATGTGTGTGCCATCTTAAGAACATATCATCCAGTCCCAGCCAAACCCTCGGGACACTGTAACCTGGTAACTATGGTCTTCCAGCTAAACACTCTGTTCATCAGCTTTCAAAGTCCTGACCCACAGAAACCATGAGATACTGTTTACCATTTCAACACACCAAGTTTTAAAGTAGCTATTACAAAACACTAGTTTATAGCCTAGAATTCTGTTTTCTTGTCATTTCTTGTTCTATCTATTTATTATATTGCTGGGAAGAGTCACGAGTGGTGGGTTGAATGGGAAAGCCCCCCATAATCTCAGATATTGGAACACTTGCTCCTTATTTGGTGGCACTGTTTCGGAAGGTTGGGGTGGGGCAGTGATGCTGAAGAAAGTCTATCTCTGGGGATGGGCTTTGTGATGAAAAGCCTTTAACTGTCTGCAGGGTGCTTTCTGCTTCGTGCTTGTAGTTCAAGATGTGAGCTCTCAGCTTTCTGATCCTACAGCCACACCCGCCACTTGTTCCCATGCCTCCCTGCCATAATAGATTCCTATCCTCTCTGGAACCCTAAACCCAAGTAAACTCTTTCTCCTATTGGCTGCTTTTGGTTATGGCATCTTATCAGAGAAGCAAAAAAATAACTATTCAGCAGCTTTAAAGAAATTTTATATTGTAGATGACAATTCTAGGAACTCAATTTCATCAATGCTCATCTGTAGACACCCTCTGTCCTCCATGGAGCCCCACCTTTCAGTCTGTTGGGGCTCATCAGCTGGTTGCATAAACAAGCTCTCCCACTCGGGGTCCCAGTCTCTAAGCTGAGACTCATCTTCCAGAATGGAGTAATAGAGCCATCTACCCCGAGCCCCCAGAGTGCACCTGCTGTGAATACCAAATTCTATTCCCAGCGCCTGTCCAAAGTACAAAGTAATTAAATAAAAATTACCCAGCAAGTCTAGCAAACTTACTTCACGTAGCTTTGGTGGCGTGGCGTGTGTTAGGGAAAGGCTCATCCTTGACATGTTTTCCAGGTTTCACATTTCATTGTAGCACAAATGGAATTTCTGTGAAAGCAGCAGGGTGAGAAAATGCGAGGCCAGTTCTGTGGTTTCTACCAACACCGGGATTTACATCGTTAAGAAGGCTAGTTATTGTGGGAGGAGGGGCAGGGAAATGGGAGGCTAGGAGGAGGCAGAAATTTTTTTTTCAATAAAAAATAAATAAATAAATAATGAAAAAAAAGAAGGCTAGTTAGACAATAAAGGGCTGCACGTTTGAAGCTCAGAGTTTCAGGGTGAGAGCCCATTTGTAACCCAACGGTCTCTAAATAACCCTCTACTCTGATGTTAGATTATCTCAGCATTATCTTAATTCCTTCTGCCTCATGTCGGCCAATTACAGTGCTACTTCTGGGACTTATTGACCATGGCTCTAATAGCTGGGACTTCAAGCCAGGGCTGGCCCTCCACTGCTCACTCATCTCCATGAGCGTTCAAGGAATTCTGTAGCTGTGTATTAGTTAGCTGGCCGTTGCTGTGACAAAATGCCATGACCCAAAGTAGCTTATGGAAGTGCTCATTTTGACTTATGGTCCCAGAGTGGGAGTGGATAAGGACAAAGAAGGCACGGCAGCAGGTAACCAGAACTGAGAGATCACATCTAAACTGCAAACACAAAGCAGAGAGTGTGAACTTGAAGTATGATGGGGCTATAAATTCTCAAAGCCCACTGCAGTGACATGCTTCCTCCAACAAGGCTATACTGAAGGTTCATTCCTTAACCTCCCCAACTAACTGGGGAACAAGCATTCAAATCGCTGAGCCTTTCGGGAACATTCCTTATTCAGATTATAACATTCCACTCACTCCCTGACCCCCATAGGTTCATGGTCATGTGATATTGCAAATGTCTTTAGACCTTTAAAATTCCCCATTGTTTTTAACAGTCTCAACGTGGGTCAACAAGAGTCCGTAGTCTCTTCGGAGATTCAAAGCTTTGATTCAAAGCTGTAATATTAAATTTCCTAATGTTCATTTCTTTCCAAACTGCACAAGTATTTCTTTCTGATCCACATGTTCTTGTTACATCATAGACCTGCATAAGAGTGCCCAGTGACAACCACACAGACTCAACATCACACTGCCTTGAGATTTCCTCCACCAAAGAAATGACTCCATTACTTTTCAATTTAGTCTCAGGCAAGTTCTTAGAACAAAGGCCGAAGGAGGCAAAATTCTTTGTCAAAGTATCACAGGCATGGCCTCTAGTCCAGTAGTCCAGTTGTTGTTAAATTTTCTGCTTCCCTCAGAAACCTCATGGGCTGAGCCACCATAGCCCACAAGTATTATTCTTTACTGTTTTGTTTTAGTTTGTTTGTTTGTTTGTTTTTTCTGTGTTGCTTTGGAGCCTTTTCTGGAACTAGCTCTTATAGACCAGGCTGGCCTTGAACTCACAGAGATCTGCTTGCCTCTGCCTCCTGAATGCACCACTACCACCTGGCTAAGTATTATTCTTAGTGTTACTATCTTCTAGGCACCTATTGGATGGCCCAATAAGATCTGCTCATAGCGTTCAAGTGATTTTCTAGTTCCAAGTTCTTCCCGTTTCCTCTAAAATGCAGCATGGTCATGTTCTTCACACCAAAATCTCCAACATCCTGGTACCTTATCTGTTGCTTTAGTTATCGTGATAAAATACCACAATCAAAAGCAACAACGAGAAGAAAATGAGAGATGCAAGGTGGCAGGCACCAGAGTGGACCGCTTAGCTGTCTCTTTGCATCTCAGCTACAAACACGAATCAGAGAGAGTGAACTCAGCGTGAGTAAAAGCTCTGAATGCGTAAGGTCCATCCCAGTGACGGATTTTCTCCAAGGCTACACTTTCGAAAAGTTCCATAGCTGCACCCCCAAACAGCTCCACTGACTGAGTACCAAAAGTTCAAATACCCGAGCCTAAGGTGGACAATTCTCATTCAGACCACCACAAACTGTCACCCCGTTTTTGAAGATTTGTGGTGTTGTTGAGTGTCTGGAGTTTAGTAGAATGCCCGTTCACCAAAAAGGTGTGAAGGGTATTTACTCAGCTCACTGAGCCCTGGGAATAGAAAGGGAATAGACCAAAGCCTCTGTCCATGGGGGCTTACAGATCATCACTGGCACACACAGACAGGCAAAGGTGAATCAGAATGCATGGTGCATGCACGGCAGAAGAATAGAAGCCAAAACCCACCAGGAAAAGGAACTGACCATCCACGGTAGGTGGGAGGAGAGATAGTTTCTTGCAAGAGTGACATTTCAATAAATGCTTCTCTGACAGCTCCCCTGTTTCATCCATCCTGCCTTCCGAGCGTTAGCCTTCCCGCCTCAGGGTCCTCAATCCTTTCATAGTTCCACACACGTGTTGAGCGCGGTCCCAGTTCTTACTCATCTCGTCTTTGCAGTCCATCTCCTACTCCCATACACACCCAGAAGCAGCTGGAATTCAACCTTAAATTCGGCTCTTTCTTCCTCTGTCCTCCTTCTCTCAGCAGCCCTGGTCAGCAGAGCCATAATAGCTTTACACCTGAACTCTCGTCTCCAATTAGCTCCTCTCCCAGCCTGTGTCTGCTTCCATCTCTTGGACACACATCATCAAGAATCATCTCCCTCCAGAGTCACCTAGATCACACTGCTCTGCTCTTCTTATGCCCGGAAAGGCTCCCAGTTGGCTCCCAAATCAAATTCAGCTTCCTCTAGCCTACAGTTTCCAAGTTCAGCACCATCCAGCCCTACTTCCCCAGACTGCCACCATCCTTGCTGGCCTCGAACAACCACTACATTCTAGCCAGCCAAAGCTCCTCCAGCTGCCCCTCTGCCCCTGTACTGCCATCACCAGCTGTGTGGCTATCTGAAGCCACTGTGTGTATGCACACTCACATAGGCAAGGGAAGATGCAGAGCGCAGAGAAGCCAAATTTTCTCCCATGTGTAGACTAGACAGACATGAGACAGGAACTCCAGAGTAGAGGGGAAGGGGACAAGAGAAGATGTTGCAGCTGGATTGGGGAGGGAAGGAGTACCTGCCAGGGTGAGGTCACTTGCACTGAAAGAGCTATGTCTCCATCTCCACTGTCTTTGGCTCCTTGTTGTCCTGTTCGACTCTGTCTTTCCCCAGGTGGTTTGATCAGAGCACTTAGACCAGCGGTTCTCAACCTGTGGGTCGCCACGCCTTTGGGGGTTACATATCAGACACCCTGCATATCAGATATTTATTATCACAATTCATATCAGTAGCAAAATTACAGTTACAAAGTAACAATGAAAATAATCTTATGGTTGGGGGTCACCACAACATGAAGGAGTGTATTACAGGGTTGCAGCGTTAGGACAGTTGAGAACTACTGTCTTGGACCTTTATACTGAGTCACGTCATCATTCCCATCTCCCTATGGCCTCTTCTCACGGTAGATACACCTGAAACACTTTTCTCAGAGATGGCGGCCCGGCACATTGTCTGCAGCAGCAACCTTCCCCCTCTCTCACTGTTTTCAGACACTGAACTCTTGCTTGTCCCTGTGCTATTTCAAACTCTTCTGCTCTAGGGCCTTTGCTGTTGCCTCTACCCCACATCTTCTTGATCACCTTCCTTATCTGGCTGGCTATTGTCATTGTTCCAGTCTTAGTTTCTCTGTCACCTTTCCTGTCCACCTTCCCTGTCATTCTCTAACACAACAACCCACCCACCATTTTATGGTAAATCTGCGTGTGATCATTTGTTTTCTCACCCCCTGTCCACTTCTGTGAGCCCTGGGAGGCAGACAGCCAACAGCATGTCTACTGGTGTCCCCAAGGTCCTTTTACAACGTTCCTAGTACCGCATGGATATTCAGTGTTTGCTGGATGACCGGGACCTTGCTCACTACACATCGTTTGGATTTTTCAAAACATGGGAGTGATGCAGTGTGATGTTGACTTTCAGCCAAGGGGAAATATTATAATCTTTTTTAGCAACTTCATTCTAAAATGCCTTGCGCAGTCAGTTCACCAAGCCTCCGTGTCCTGCCTGCCAGTCCTTCCTTAGGTGAGGCCAGGATTTGCACACTGAAATACCTGCAGAGATCAAATGGCTGTGAGGTAGATAGACCGCAGGTAGGATGCTCAGCTCCACTGGGCTGTTAGCATGCTAGAAAAGTAGGCTCCCTACCATTAGATTTTTCCCAGCTTTCAAAAAGTTGCTAAAATATCACTATTGTGTGAAATATCTGTATTTTAAGCTACATGAGAGGCATATTTCTATGATCTCTTATCAATCCACCCGATGGGCAGTTTATCTATTTAAGGAATTGCTTTGCAGTTGAGGTCTTAGGTGGCAGCCATACTTGCAGTTCCAAGTCCAGGACTGCCCCTATAGCTATCACCTGGCTTCAAAACTCAGAGAACAGAAATGGTACCATTGCCTTTTATACAGTACCCCCAAAACAATTCTTAGTCGCTGAACTTTTTCTTATCAGTGCAGCTTTGTGTGAAGGAAGCAGCTTGCTGCTCTGGTTGCCTGACCTTTGATGCCTTCCTTGCCTTTGAAACACAAAGCACAGCTCTCACACAGTCTCGCAAGTATCCACAAAGCCCCACCCCTCCATTGGTACAAGAAGGACGAACTTCCCATTTGGTCCCCACTCCTTTGCCTTATGTCCCTGATGATCAGTGCCCTTGCCCTTTCTCTAAAGCCGAGTCTCTTCAGTGTTATAGTTATGCAGCTAGCTTTGCAACCATGAGTGTATCAACAAACTAGAGCAACGGTGGATTCACCCCCCATCATCAGGAAATGAGGTGTGGCATTCAGGCAGTTAAATCATCCCAGTTCCTGGTGCTAACTCACATTTCAATGATCAACATTTTGAAGAGTAAAGAGAAACATCTCCAAATGTGTTATACATCCTCTTGCCTTCTTAATATTAAAATTATTTCTTAGCATATTTTCCTGGGATAGACACAAAAGGGCAGGAAGTGGATGCTACCTCCTTCTTGCCTTGGCATCGAAACCACCATTTTCCCATTCCTAACAGAAGCCACCAACTCTGGCATTGCCAGGGCATAGACAAATGGTCCTGTAGCAGTCTGTGCATAGATCCTGTGGGACAACATGCTAGGACACCATACCACACCTCACTTTTAAAAAAAGACAGCTAAAATCATGCTTTTCATCCTTCAACACGATGGGAAGACGAGTCTCCTTCCCTCCATTGCATGAATGCAGCGTCTTTTACTACAGCAACCCTCTACTGGTAGGCAGGCAGCCGGTTCCCATCTTTTCTTTCCGTGGAATAATCTGCATTTGTTCCACTGCTTTCTTTTGAGGATACTTTCTGGCTTTAGGAGAGGATGTGCTCATCAGCCATTTTAATAACAACTTCCATGTCACCTTCACAGGGTTTGAGAGAAAGGAACTTTCTCCTGCCACCTGAGGGGACTAGCAGCTAGAGCACAGAGCAGTTTCCACTAAGCGAGTTTTCTCTTCCCTTCCTTCCTTCCTTCCTTCCTTCCTTCCTTCCTTCCTTCCTTCCTTTCATTGTTTGTTTGCTTTTCTTTTCTCTTCTTTTCTTTCTGTTGGCTGTCAGAGAAAGACTATGAATGCATTCAAATTTTAAAAGCATATTTTCACTGTACAATGTGGTTTTGTGAAGAGTCCTTCTTTGTATCATTTTATTTGTTTCGGCTTGAGTTTCATTTCTGTCTCATATTCAGATTGTGTTATTTATTTTATTCTTTACCAGTCTTTCTTGTAAATCTTTACGTGTTACTCACCCTTTAAAATACCTCATGTTAGAGTAAGTTTATATGTGAGATAAAAACAAACACAGTTAGAGTTCCTGTGGACCCCTCCCTCCCCCCATATTCTCAAAGTCCTCTGATTATTTACTTCCTAAAGCAGAGTGACAGATTTGTTATGGTTGGTAAACCAATGTTGGTACATCATTAAGTAAAGTTCATAACTTACAGAAGGACCTCCTATGGTATTGAATATATTCTGAGTTTGGACAAATGTCCCCCATACTCTACCAGTTTGTCCTCCCCTGCATACTCTTTCTGAATTCCTGGCAAGTGTGTGCTCTCTGTGTCTGTGATCTATGTATCTATGTACTGTCTCAACACTTCTGCCTTTTCTAGAATGTCATGTAGTTGGACTCATACAGCATGGAACCTGTTCAAACTGGCTTCTTTCACTTCACGTTACACGTTTCATGGCTTCATGCCTGTTCTTGGCTTAATCGTGCATTTCTTGTTAGTGCTGAATAATATTCCTTTGTGAAGATGTACCGTGATCTGCAGAGGCACACACCTAGTGAAGCACACTTTGGTTGTTTCCAGTCGGGAGCGATTAGGGATGAAACTGCTATAAACATTCGTACGCTAGCAGCGTTCATGTGGATATAAGTTTTCAGCTCGTTTGGATGAAAACCTAGGAACATGTTTGCTGGATCATATAGTAAGGAGCCGCTTTAGCTTTCTAGGAAACCGCCAAACTGTTTTCGGAAGTGGCTGTACCATTTTGAATTCCAAACAACTACCGAACGAGAGAGTTCCTGTCACTTTCCTCTCGCCAACACTTAGTGCTGTCAGTGCTTTGGATTTTAGCCCCTCTGATACGGACACAGCAACATCTCATTATTCAGTTACCTTTCTCTGAAAACACGGGTCATCCTTTACACTTCTTTGTTACCTGCGACCTTGGGGTGTGTCTTAGTCATTGTTCTATTGCTGTGAAGAGAGGCCATGACCACGGCAGCTCTTGTAAAAGGGGGCTTTTAATTGGAAGCTGGCTTAGAGTTTCAGAGACTTAGTCCATTATCATCATGGTGGGAGAGCAGGGCGGCAGGCATGGTGCTGGCAAAGTAGTTGAGAGCTACATCCTGATAGAGAGAGAGAGAGAGAGAGAGAGAGAGAGAGAGAGAGAGAGAGAGAGAGAGATACTGGACCTGGTGTGGGCCTTTGAACCTCAAAGCTTGCAACTGTGTCACACCTTCTCAAACAAGGCTACACCTTCTAACCTTTCTAGTCTTTTCAAACAGACCCACTTCCTGGTGATTAAATATTGAAATGGATGAGGCCATTGGGACCATTCTTATTCAAACCACCACAGTGTGGCATCTGCTCAGACCTTTTGCTTAACTTTTAACTTGGTTGTTCATTTTCTTACTATTTCATCTTCAGAGCGATTTATACGTTGAACACAAGTCCTTCCTCCACTCTATATTTTGCAAATATTTTCTCCCAGTAACTTGTCCTTAACTCATACACACTTGATTTGCAGTTTCTTCTTTGTTTTGTTTTTATGAATGAGGTGTGCCAACAGAAAACTTAGTTCTTACCTCAGGGAACAGGAGGTAGTTTATTCTGGATCCAGATACGAATGATCATGGCCCAGGTACACAAATTTACGATGCCCCAGCTTCCATGTTCTAACATGGTAATGGTTTTTATGAAGTTTTCATAGTAACTATGCAGAAAGCCACAAATCAGCACGCTTTTGAAGTGTGTTGGTGGAAGCGTCAGAGTAGTGGGTGATAGAAGACAAAAGCAGTTTGACCACATTCTGACCTTTGACACTGGTGGAAGTCTTGTCACATACTGCAAAGGTGTCGACCCTAATATTCACAAAGACATTAGGACACAGTCACACACAGAGGCAGTCTTTTTAGGGAGCTGAAGATAACCCAAGATAATTTTGCTCTGGACCTTAGACAACCCAGCCATTACAGGATCATCACACTTCTAATCAATAAATCCTATAGAATGTTCAGAGTAGACAAGGGTTCTTTTCACAGACTTCCGTTAACATGTGGAGTGGCCTTTCACATTTGAATTGCCCTGTGTATTCTTCTTTCAAAACCTCTGCCTTCCTTTATAACTTCTTGCTTCTGGTGATAAGAGTTTCTGATACTAAAACAACAGAGTTTGTTATAAAATTCTGGGAAGCTTAATTCTGGAGCCAAGTTTACAAAAATATTTTGTATATCTTTTTTCAGTATTCAGGGACAATTATCATTTCCTGGTTTTGGGCTTTCTTTAAAATTTCCAGGGTACTCAGATAAATTCCGAGTTCTCTGATAGCCTGTTTGAGGATGCTCAAAGAAGCCCCTGGTAATCAGGAGAGCAAGCCCATGGCTCACAGGATACTACAAAAATAAACATAATTGCCTTGGATATGAGAAATGTCTTCTCTTCATCCCTGAATTAGCAATATTAATTTATAGTTGTATAAAACTTCCAGCAGTGGTTGTACAATGCTGTTTTTACATGGGGACTCAGTTCAACTCCCCTGCTTCAGTATACAGATGCTGTGTATGTGTGTGTGTCTGTGTGTGTGCTTGCACTGGCTCTGAGGCTCAGTTCATTTCCCTTGCTTCTGCGCATAGGCTCTGTGCGTGTGTGTGTGTGTGCGTGCATGAGCACATGTGTGTGCCGTCCCTGTAACTGAAGTTCCTGGTCCACTGTGGTGGAAGCCCAGTGCCCTCCCATAGATGGCAGCACACACTTTCCAGCACTTTCCTTCCTCCTTCAGAACAGTCTTCTTCCTTCAGGGAAAGAAAATGAATGCAGAGACGATGGAGTAATAATTAGCAAACAGACTAGTCATTTGAAAAATTGGCAAGAAGCCTTATTAAAGAAGGCAATAATAGTCATATTTTGCATGTGTAACAGGGCCTTTTATCTCTAGGCTTCCAAGAGCCTGTCTGAGTCATGCAGAGGGGAAAGGAAGGAAGAGAAAGAAACCTGTGCAGGGTCAGAAGTCACGAAACCGTCAGCTCTGTTTGACATTCTGGAGGGTTCTCTCATCTCAAAATGAAGGTGCCAATGTCTCCCATGCATTTAAACACGCAGAGAAGAAAAGGTGAACCTGTGAGGTGAGCTGGTGCTCCCGGGCTGATAGGGAAAGCTTGCTTCCTCCAAGTTGTCTTCCTGTGGAAATAACAACAATGCTTTAAATACTCGGCCTCTGATAAACACTGGACGGTGTTATTATTCACCGTGTGCGAGTCAGGACGAGGAACATTTTAACATCCTCTCTCACGGATCAAGTGTAATTGTCGGCGCAGCCTCATATTGATTCCCATGAGGCTGGAGTAAACACTGCTGCAGACATCAGTCCTGTGAAGCCCCTTTCGCTCATTTATTATCTCTGGTGGTAGAGGTGGCAGATGAAAATTACCCTCAACATGGATATGCTGCAAATGCTACAAATGCCTTAAATCTACAAGATATGGCCGTTCCCGAACCACGTTAAACTTGCATCTTCAATTTCTCACAGAAACAGCTCCAGATCTATTGAAATCTTGGACCATTAAAATTCTCCTTCATGGTTGTCAAGGTTCAGCGACCTGACTGCCTGAAGACAGACACCCTGGCTATTCGAAGGCAGGGAGGACTGGAAACAACATGGCTTTGTCTGCCGCATGCAAATTCTGGGGCGTGATGACTTGAACACTTCATAATAACTGTGTTCCCTTTGACTATGCTACTTTTACTTTGGGCTGAGTTCATTAGCCTCTCTGAATATCAGTTCCCTCACTCTAAGAATTTCTATCCCCTCCCCACCCACTGAGCTGGTTTAAGGATTAAATGGATGGACTAGATTTTACATCATGTATGCATACAACTTGATAGATATTTAGCAACAATTAGTCATTAAAATACACACGGGGTGTGTGTGTGTGTGGGGGGGTTCCTCGGGTCCCTTATTGTCTCAGAAATGCAGGATAATTGGTTCAAATCCTCAAAGCCTGAACCCATCACTCATTCTTTGTGCTTATAAAACCACACTTGCTTCCTTATGATTTCATCTGATTCTTTCCCATCCTTTTTAAGAGTCCCAGATTAGTTGAGCACCCATTCCCCTGGTGCATCGACTTCAGCCCCTTTGAGTTCTGTTCCCACCTTAAAACATCCCAACCTGCCCTGATAGCAGGAATCTGGGGACTTGACTGAAGGCCCCAAACGATGAGAACTGAGGTCTCACACCTCACAGCCTTTGTTGTTACTGGGTTTTCTCCTGACTCACTGTTTTCCAGAGGTGCCAGTTACAACACAGACCTTACCACCCAGGCAACAAGAGCCCTGGGCAGTGGGACCCAGTTACCCCCACCCTCTCTATCAGGTGCTGCTTGGATGGCATATAGCTCGACCTGATCAACAAACCTGTTTTTAACCTCCTGTGATTTTAGAATATGTGACTTTCTCATCACATCTTTTAATTAATTAACCATAATAGTCAACATTCTTTGTTCTTTAGAACAATCTGCTCTTCCTTATGCACACTGTGTGTCTATGAACACACAAATAGAATAACCCATGCTACATGAACTAAGGACAGTTGTGTATAGCAAGCCTTGCTGGCTAGTGTTTGGTCAACTTGACATGAGCTAGAGTCATCTGAGAGAAGGGAACTTCAACTTCAGCTCATAGGTCCTCCACAAGATGGACCTATAGACAAGCCTGTGGAGACATTTTCTTAATATACAGTTGATGCAGGAGGGGCCAGGTCATTATGGGTGGTACCAACCCTGGACAGATGGCCCTGAGTTGTATAAGAAAGCAGGCTGAGCAAGCCATGAACAGAAGACCAGCAAGCAGCACCCCTCCATGGCCTCTGCTTCAGTTCCCGCCTTAAATTCCTGCCCCGACTTCCTTCATTGATAGGCTGTTACCCAGAAGTGTAAAATTAAACAGACACTTTCCTCCGCAAGTTGCTTTGGTTCATGGTATTTTACCACAGCAGTAGAACCCCCAAAGAAGGCACAAGCTCTTCTTCCAGGGTTTGTCTAGAACTTTCTTTTGGAATGTTAGCCTGTTCACTGGCTTTCATCTTATCTGATTTTTGGTTTTTCATCCAGAACACAAATTCCTCTTCTCCCGGTGGCCCAAAGTGGTTGGTGTGTGTGTCATGGTACGTTGCCCTCTGGTGTGTTGTCTGGGGTATTTGAGGCAGCCAGCCCCTGCGCTCCATGACCCCACAATCGTGAGTGTTTGGAGTAACTGTGATATGCTCTTGTCCCCTGTCTCTTGTGTTGGGATTTCCGGATGCTCTGTCCAGGAGGGATTTCCTCACTTACCCCTTTGCACTTGCAGCTTCCGGTCTGAATGGAGAACACAGGCAAACGGAGGGTGATTTGGAAGTCAAAGCCACTGCCATGGACGATCAACGGTGGAAAGACACTATGTGTAAAGAGAGGGGTGTGGTCGCCATGTCCTGAGAAGATTCAGCTGCACGGTGGTCCTTTTGCAGAGACTTTCTGGTTTGTGGCTGGTTTGGATTATTTAAATCTTGGAAAATTTTTATTTGAGCAGTGACATATTGGTGCATTGTTTTTCCACAGGTCTCATTTAAAATTTCGGAGCAGCTTCATCCTAGGATTCACAGAAATGGCATATACCAGAGAGCAGCTGCTCTGACTTGTCTGCGCAAAGGTCAAATGTCACCCAAAGCAGGGAAAATGGAGATGGTGGTGGCAAACTTACAGATTTAAACCCTTGATGACACTTATTCATGCATTTGTGTGTGGGGTCTGCATGTCACAGCATTCACACAGTGGGCAGCGGACAACTTGGAGGGGTTGATTCTCTCCTTCTTCTCCTTCCACCATGTGGGTCCTGGGGATTCAACTGAGCTCACCAGACTTTGTAGCAAGCACCTTTGCCCCCTAGACATTTCATCCTCATCAAGTGATATCAGATTTTGAAGGCCCTCCTAGGGTATATCACTCTCAGACCTCAGGAGGTTTCCGATGACGACCTGAAGTCAATGTGAGACCTATGATTATGTCACAAAATGAAATTGTTGTCAACAAATCCCAAAACGTTTCAAATGACCACAAAAATTTCATTTCAAACCATAATGGTTCATTCTAAGGACAAGATACTTCATTTGCCCTCCTGTCTGCCCTCCTCCTATCTGCCCTCCTCCTTTCTGCCCTCCTCCTATCTTCCCCCTCCTATCTGCCCTCCTCCTTTCTGCCCTCCTCCTGTCTGCCCTCCTCCTGTCTGCCCTCCTCCTGTCTGCCCTCCTTCTATCTGCCCTCCTCCTATCTGCCCTCCTTCTATCTGCCCTCCTCCTATCTGCCCTCCTCCTATCTGCCCTCCTCCTGTCTGCCCTCCTCCTTTCTGCCCTCTTCCTTTCTGCCCTCCTCCTGTCTGCCCTCCTCCTATCTGCCCTCCTCCTGTCTGCCCTTCTCCTATCTGTCCTCCTCATCTGTCTTTCTTTTAATCCCTCTTTCCCTCTCTTGCTTGTGTTTTTTTATTTCTAGAGTGTTGTTGATTTGAGACCAAGGACAGGGTCTTTTTCCATGTACCAGGCTAGCCTGAAACTCATTATGTAGCCCAAGTTGACCTCAAATTCATAACAATTCTCCTGCTTCAGCCTCCTGAGTGCTAGGATTCTAGGCAGAGCCACTGCGCCCTGCTCACCTTTTCCTTTCTGTCCAACTAGTTCTCTTTTCACTGATAACAGTCAAACATGAAAGTATAAAAATATTTCACAAACAAACCGAGACAAACTATTAATGAATGCCAACAACAAGGGATATTTTTTTCTATTCTGGCTTTGGGGATAATTATGCTAATTTGACCAAAAAAGTGTTTAATCTCTAGCAGGATTTTCCCAGAGTGAAGGTGTTTCTCGGGAGTTTCATGTTATTAACACTTGAAAATGAATCCCTTCCTGGAGTTTTGGAGGCATCTCTGCCTTCTCTCTCACAGCAGGAGGTTCCAGAGACAAGGACAATTATAAAGTGGTACACACCCATCTAGTATGCAGATTCTCTCTGGCTGTCGTGTACTCATGGGGAAGAAGCTAGGTGAGGCATTCCTGAGTCCTTGCCAGGTATACTTTCGTCATGGAAAGACCCTTCCTATGAGTCCCGTGTGTCACGTCTGTGCTCTTCTTCAGGCACAGCGAGTGCCCTGGCGTGTTACATAGACACCAACGACCTGTCCAGATTGTACCTAAGGCAAGTGTCCCAACCTCTCTTTGCCTTAATTTGAATCACTAATAAAATAGGTAACCGAAGTCGGGAGAGCTGCTCAGTCAGCAAAGGACTTGCTTGCAAGTACAAGAGCCCAAATTCAATCCCCAGCATTCACAGAACCATGCCAGGTGTGGTGGCGTATGATAATCCCAGAGCTGGGACCTGGGACGGCAGAGACGGGAGCATCCCTGGGGCTAGTCGCATTGATGAGCCCTTGACCATGAGAGATCTCAAAGAACATGGATGGCATTGCTGAAGATGGTACAGGAAGTTGTCCCCTAACCTCCCCGCATGCACCACACTCCCACATCAGCGCAGAGGAAAGAGGGACGTAAAATAGGTTTCAGCATTTGCTGAAGGATTACGTCTATGATAATGAAATGATAGATGTCCTTACAACAAAGTCTAAAACACAATGCCACTACTTCTGTGTTTTTTGTTATTGTTTTCATACCATGGATTTAGACACTCAAGGATGAGACAGTGTAACCTCTCATGAGATTTTTTTAAAAACTTCCTTTACTTATTCTTTGTGTCTTTCACATCTTGCATCTCAAGCTTGCTCAATTCCCCGTCCCTTTGTATCCATCCTCTGCCCTTGAAAACATGAAATAAAATTTAAGAAGAACAAAGAAAAAAAAGGAAAAATCTAGTCATGGGACATACTGAGTCAAGCAGCAAACCCCTTGTCCATGTCTCTTTACTTGCGAGTGTTCATTGCAAGTTCAAGGCCTCTAGTTTCTGCTACTTATTGGGACTCCTCTTGGATATCCTGTTGTTACCCTGTGTAGTGGAGATCCTACAGCTGTGGGTCTGTGGGTCAGGTCCTTTCATGTTCTCCCGCCAATCACAGATGGAGTGGATGTTGGGGTGGGTGGGCCAGCTCACAACTCTGGTTCTGGGCCTGGGTAATTACAGGGTTGGTCAGGCTACAAGCTCTCCCCTGTCCTCACCACCAGGGTGAGTTCTCTAGCATTGCCCCCCAGGTCACCTCTTGCATCAGTGAGCAAGGGACAGGACCAGTTCGGCTATTATGCCCTCAGGGTCCGCTCTCCTACAGCTGAACCATCAGGGCAAGCTCCACAGACCAAGTTGCTTAGGCGAGGTTCAGGGGCCACTCTCCCAAGGGCTGCAGCTCTCCTACTTTTAGGACTTCAGGGACATCTCTCCCACCCACCACAGTGTGGTAAGGGTGAGGGGAGGCCGGGGGTGGGTGGGTGTTGGCGTCTCTCCTCCGCCCATACCCCATGCTCACATTCTTGGGTCGGTTCACGGTACCTGTCTGTCAATAGGGCCAGCTCTACTGTGCTACCTAGGCAAGGTTTAGGGCCCGCTTTTAAAGGGGGGAGAGTCAGCTCCCTCACCCACCTCATGGGGATTTTTGAGAGCTTGGGTTCCAGAGCCATCCCATATGGTCCTCGAATCTGCTCTATCATAACCTGGCGGTGTGACTTCAGACAAGCTGCCTAACTATTCTCCTCCACCCTGTCCAGATAAAGGGGTTAACCTCTTTGAGGAACTGTTAGGAGCATGAAATGCATAGAAGGAGTCTACAGGAAGCATTAGCCTAGGAGAGATGGGGAAGAAGAGGATGCCAAGGATATGATGGTCTGACTGCATAGGGAGAAGTTTTTAAATTCCCACATCCTATTCTGGGAAGAGAGAGAACCGCCGCCTGTTTTTAGGGCACACAGCACATGGGCCTTTCTGGGTGTAGTTGGGGTGGGGAGCAGAGAGAACAGTTGGAAGCAACTCAGAGCAGGGTCTTCTGGCAACTCTTCCAGGTACCTGAGTTCAGATACTGAGGAGAGGAACGTCTGAGAGCAGCTACACAGCTCTTTGTCCAGGAAGGCAATGTACACAGTCCTGCTATGGGAAGTCAGGCTATGGGGAACCACTGTTTTGTTTTACAGGGTTTTCCTTAACTCCTCAACCCATTTCCTGGAAAGAAGCCTGGAGATGGGGCTATGGCTGCTTATGTTCTGCTGCCTTGTTCATTCTGGAATCTCTCTCTTCTCTCTCTCTTTCCCTCCCTCCCTCTCTCCAGCTCTTCCCCTTCCCCCTCTCACATCTTGGAAAACTACTATTCTTTGGCAGCCCAATTCAAATCTCATTCTATAAGGCCTATCCTCTGCAGCCACAGCAATACCTGTGCATTGCAGGGAGGAGGGGGCACTTTGGTATCTAGTACTAACTGGAACCGGTATTTTCATGCAGCTGAGACATAGTTGCCACAAATCGATCACATGGTCCATGATTTGTGTCCAAGTCGTGTTTTTCAGACCAGTTAAGTGTCTGTACAGAGAAATGGAGAATGGTGAGCATTGGTAAGGTTTTGTTTTATTTTGTTTTGTTTTTCCGAGGTAGGGTTTCTCTGTGTAACTCTGGTTGTCCTAGACTCACTCTGTAGACCAGGCTGGCCTCGAACTCACAGAGGTCCATCTGCCTCTGCCTCCCTGAGTACTGGGATAAAAGGTGTGTGCCACCACTGCCCGGCTCATTGATAAGTTTTGGTTTTGTTTTGTTTTTTTTTTTTCCGAGACAGGGTTTCTCTGTAGCTTTTGGTTCCTGTCCTGGAACTAGCTCTTGTAGACCAGGCTGGCCTCGAACTCACAGAGATCCACCTGCCTCTGCCTCCCGAGTGCTGGGATTAAAGGCGTGCGCCACCACCGCCCGGCTTCATTGATAAGTTTTTTATGAAACTGAAAGGTCTCGGCTTTTTTCCCCTGCCCGGCATTGGCTGCAAGAGGTCCAGAGGTAGCTGTTTAGATGTGTTATTCCCACACTGCACTGGGGTCTCCTTGAGGGTTTACTTATCTTTGACCCTTGCTTGGAGTTCTGTAGGCACAGATGCAATCTAGCAGCACAGTGGGGACAACGTGAAGCTCAGCTCAAGTTGGGCGACCATCACCCATCTTGCAGCCCTGTTAGGCTGCAGAAATGAATTCAGCTGCTTTGCCAATGTTTTACACATCATCTCCAGGCAACTGACATGCATGTGACTTCCTAACCCTTGCCTCCTTCCGAGTGTCTCCCTGTCCTTGGTCATGATGTCCTCACTCACAGTCCCTTTAATTCCATTCATCCTCTCGTGACCCACTCCAGTTCATCACCCACACCTCTCAAAATCCTGCTTACAGAATTAATTTTGCTCAGCCTCCCTCCCTGTCCTTATGCCTTTTGGTCGCCCTGTTCAATGAGCTGCCCATCACTGACGCTAGCCACTTCGAGCTCTGCCACTGTGCCTCCCGTCAGGCTCTCTCCCGCCTATCGATTATTCCGAAGGAATATTGAACCACTACTGCGTGTGTTCAGACAGAATATGGTAAAGGAATATAAATGAATAAAGCTCATCACTTTATATTCCTTCCTGTTACTTCTGCCTTGAGCTAGGGCTTTGTTTTTCTTTGCTATTACCCCCCTTTTTTACATTTCAAATGTACAGAAAGTCAAAAGAAATTATAACAAACACCCATATACCATCCCCCCAGATTCATCAACTGTTAGCAAGCTTAGGTTGCTGCTTTCGCTTAAAATGCATTCATGCACACATGCACACACTTTAACAATGTTGAGAACCGTCAAAAAGCAAGCATGAACATCGTGACACACTATTTTCTAATACAATCTATGAAATTCTCCTTAAAGAACATTTTTGTTTGTTTGTTTTTGCCCCAGTTCTCTCTAGATTAAGCTCTTAGAGGTGGAGGTTTACAGGTTGGCTTCAGGGAACCCATGACAATCACTCATAAAACTTTCAATGTATGAACAGTTTTTGGGGGGTCTGGGATGCGGGTCTTCTTCAGTGCTTCATGCCATCCAAACCAGTATGGACTCCCCGCACTCCCGCCCTGAGGCCATCCTCTTTAAACCAAATAGGACAACAATGTGTGTAACAAGGTTTGAGTTTTCTGCCTCAGATGATGATAATTGAGAAGCTTCTAAAATTAGCCATTGGTTTCCTACTCGCTGCCAGAGAGAGTTAATAGTCCCGAGACTTACGGGGGGACTTTGTGAGCATGGGTCCACTTGTACAGCCAGTCTTCCTTCCTCAGTCACTGGTCCGCTGGTCCCCACTCTGAGCTTCATATTCCCTGCCCTCCACATGGCTTACTCCTTGCCTTTGAGAAGCTTCTACTTTGTTTTCAAGCCCCACCTCCTGCGGGCCATCCTCTCCAGTCCTCCCTGAAGCTGCTTCTGCTACCATGAACATTCTTCTATGGCATTATTTGCTGAATTTTCTTGGTTTATTTGTTTATACAGCTTCATTCTCTGTGATGTTGAGAAGCGTTCAACATCCAAATTACTAGTTAAATACATGACAGAAAGATCTCCCATCCCACCCAATCACGTGAGCCCTCCAAGTTCCCTCCTGACACTGTTTCCTGGAGGAGGCTTCCCAGGGCTGATACTTGACTTTCACCGAAGACTTTTTGTTTTGGGAGTCGTGATTCCCACCTACGATCCCAGCACTCAGGAGATGGAGGTAGGAGGTGCCATCACTGTGCTCAGAGGCTGGTCTGGGCTTCTAGGTGAATTCCAGGTCATCCCAGGCTAGTGTGAGTCCCTGCCTTAAACAATCAAACTCAGAAAATAAAAAACAACGCCACAGACACTTTTGAGTCCCTCCCCAAATGACACTCTGAGGTCCTCTAATTTCCACAAATTGCCCTGTTGGCACGTCTCTGCTATCTTTTGACCATCCAAATGTGACCACTTAAACAGACAAGAGGTCCAAGAAATGGACGTCTTTTTAGGTGTTGGGACACTAAACATGGCACGAAAGGGGATCAGTTTGAAGGCCTAGTGGAAAAAGCTATAGGCACACTGCAGAGACTATTGCTATTTGGAATATAATGTGATGATATTATCAGCTGAGTTATAGAAGCTTCCTGGGAGATGTGACCTTGAACTAGTAGGTATGGGGAGGCGGGGGGGGGGGGGGGAGCGGCACAAGTTCAAGGCTGGGTCCTTTGATTTTTCCATGTGACTTCAGTGTACCTTTCCAACATTGGCACAAACACTGCTAATCTAGAAATCAGATCCTGACTTGCAAGATGGCAAGCAGCTGGCCCTTTGGCTAGCAGCCAGGTCTGCAGTGCAAGTAAATACTTGCATTGGATTTAAAGCAATTGCCAAGTAAAATAGAGCAGCAGGTTAAGGTTAGAGCTCATTCTGTCATAGGTCCCTTTGAATGTAGAAGGGGCGTCCCACGAGGTTTCCCTCCCAGGCTGGGCCGGGCAGGGCAGGCGGTGGGGTTGGCTAGGATTCAGAGGAGATGGACTGGAACTTCCTGCTGAGCCTTCAATTCTCCAGAGAGCAACGTGCACCCCCCCCCCCCCACACACACACACTATAGTTATGGCTGCTTGTGATGGGAAGCCGCTGAGCTGCTGAGCTGTGGGCTAATATCAAGACTGACCTCAGCGGGCAGCGCCCTTCTCCTACTTCCCCGTGAGTCGTCCCCCCCCCCCACGCCTCCCCGCGTCCCGTGAGATGTTAGCCCATCCGCTTTCAGAAACGTGGCTGTCCCCAGCCTGCTCCCCCGCCACTCACCGCCCCCATCACTATCTCCTGGCTCAGCGGCGAGAACACTGAGGCCACAATGAAGGATGCCTCTGCACAGATTCAATCCCCCGCGCTCCAATCAGAATGTATTACCAGGCAGGGCGCGTCAGCATGGCGATTTGGCTTCAACAATAAATCTCCTTGCTTTCATGAGTTTAAATCAGACTTTAAAACATCGCCCTTAATGTTCTTTTAATGCAGTTTTCTTCTGAATGAGTTCCCTTTAGGTTCAGTCCTTGCCATTAATACACTCTGTTGGCAAAAGTAGGAGGGTGTCTTCAAAGAAAATCCTGCCAGTTTAGGAAACCAGTTGAATTGCCTTGGCGATGCCAGGAGCCTCTTTTGCATTTTGTAAGGACACTTGAGAAAACAAAACTCTCTGACTGTAAATTTAATTTTCTCTTGACAGCTTCGGTGTCTCTGCAACCCCAGACATTATCCATTACTTCTCTTTTCTGTAATTAAAAATCAAGGGGGTAAATGTACGGGATTAACAACTTCTAATTTTCATTGATGAACTCTTAGAGCTTATCAATAATGGGATCAGAAAAGCCGCTTCGCCTGAGCTTTATTTTTCTAGGTCGGCTGATTTTCATGGCGGATCAAGCCCAGGGTGAAAAATATCCTGGCTTTCGAAAATGTCCCAGTGCTAAAGTTAGGGAAAAGGGCAGGGCAGCCCACCCGAGCCTCTGCGGCAAGGGGGAGCCGAGGAGTAGATGGGGCTTGCCAGTTTCACAGACTCAGCATTCGGGCTTGGGGAGCTGATTACAGGGGAAGATTAAAAGGCTGTCATTCACACACATGTTCTTCTGCTGCGGATGACTTCAGTAAGAGAGGGGCTTGAACATATCTGCTTAGGCGGAAGAAGGATATTTCCAATTAAAAGAATATTGGTGGTAATTCCTTTTGAGTTATACATTTGTAGATAACAGTCTATCAGGGGCTAGAGGACATCCATCCTGTTTATTACCCACAGGGATGTAGCTGAGCATGGTTTCTCAGAGAGATGCTGAGTTGGTTGATAGTATCTGGCCGCATCATCTCTGATACTGTAACACATAGGCTCCCAGCCATGGGGACAGGCATGTGACAGGAATGATGGCTAACACGCACAGACTCCTTGAAACACCCAACAGCAGGGAAAGAGGTGGCGTGAGTTAAGATTTTCTTTTTAAAGATAAAGTGTAGATACCACGAAGCCTTAGCACATGACCTTGAAGTTCTTCCGTGGCAGGCAGGCCTCTGCTATGCACAACGGGGGCTGTGCTTGTGAGATGCGTGCAGAAATCGGGCAATCTGGCTCCATCGCTTTCCTACTCGGAGCTGGAAAGCTCAGAGCATCTCTAGGGACCCAAAGTGCACAGGACAGCAGAAAAAGCTAGCAGCCTGAGTGAGATTCTGCCAGAACAATGCCAACTTTTCGTCAGGATATTCTTAAAGCAAACCTAGAAAACCTCAGACAGCTGGGATACTGCTTTCTACGAGGTCCCCTTTTCTGGGTATCCTACCATCCGCCTCATGGGGTGACCCAGCTTCCCATCAGAACAGGCTCCACTGTCATAGAGTCCAAACATTGATAGCATCTGCAGCAGTAAGCCCTATGCAGATGCTGTGTGAATAGAGAAGGAATGTGTGACCTAGCCAATGATTAAACTTGAATGCCATGTCAACCTCTTATTATTTGTGGGACATTGGGCATGATGACCTGTGAGCCCCAGTACTCTTTCCTGTAAGATGAAACTTATTTTAGTTCCATCTCATGGCGTTATGATGAGCCTCAAATGAATGAATATGCCCAGGGCATGTGGAACAGTAGCCACAATGCAGAAGAAATTCAATCTTCCTGCCTCAGCATTTCAAGTACCGGAACCACAGTTTCTGTAACCACACCCTGATTCAGTTCAATGGGTTTTAATTATCCAAATCACATATTTCAATGGTTTGAAAGTACGGGGGGGTCATAATTCCTGTAGCTAGGTGTTCCTGTGGGGACCATATATGGATACTTCTCATTTTAATTCCTGTGTATTAATTATATAATAAAAAAACCAATGTCTATGATTTCCAGAACAGTGTTGATTACGAATATAAATACTAAACATATTTTTTAAACTGAACATATCTAAGAACCTGTACAATGAAAATATAAGCAAATTATAACACAAACTGCACTGTAATACATAAGTGAGAGGCACAGGGGCCTATCAAGTGTAGAGGACCATGGAGACTCACCTTGATGCCGGAGGAAAGATGAGGCTAGAATGAGCGGTAAGAGCACAGGGCTTCACATGATGCTGTTAAGTCTGGACTTTATTCTAGAGGCAAGGGAATGTGGTAGCGAGCGAGACTGAGGGCTGGGGTGCTGAAACAGAGAGCTGATTTAGATGTGCACTGCCCATTAGGAGGTGATAGGAACGATGGGCACAGAGAGAACGAGAGACAGATAGTCAGGGCATCTTTGGAAGACGCGAGATGCTGAGCTCTCTAGCTGAGTAATAAACGGATGCTGTTTCAGCAACCCACCCATGCAACCCACCCATGCGCGTAGGAGTTGAAGTAAGGATGGCGATCGTTAAGTGGCTGCGAGGAACGTCAATTCAGTTTGGATACTCTAGATGAGGAGCTGGCCAAGGTGGATGCTGAACACAATAGTGCCTTCTGAGCACCCAACTGACTCGCCTCTGGGAGACCTGGGTATGAACTTTGTGTGACTTCATGCAATTGTACATCCTGCTTTGATTTCAGCCTAGGTTTGTCCTCCAGTCCTCTCTGGCTACCCTTCTGACCCTTCTGTCATTTCTTTCTTCCTTCATTCTGCAGTCATTGCCTGAGTGCTTACTATACATACTAGAAGCAAAAAGGCAGAAAAATCAAAACAGACAACCAAGAGGCATCTAGTCTGGCAGAAGGAGGCAATTGACAAAACAAGAAGGAAATTGTCTAGTGTGTGGGATGGTGTCCAGTACCCAGGCTAAAACGTCAAATAGGGTCAGGAGATAGGGAATGCCCAGGAGTGGAGGAAGAGTGAACATCAAAGACCACTGGGGAGGCCAGGGAAGACACAAGAGCAAAGATGGTGATCTGAAAGCAGGTGTGTTGTTGAAAAGATCTGAATGATTGAGGGAAGTGTCATGGGGAAACAGCCTCAGTAAGGGGAACTCTGAAGACAAATGCTGAAAGTAGGAAGAGTCATACTGTCCAGGCAAACAAATGGAGTCTGTAGGCCTTTGCCTGTGGCCGCAGCATCTGCCACTGAACCCAGAACATAGAACACAATTTTAAATTCTCCTTATGTTAAGTATTCCTCTCATCTTGGGTTTTTCATCCTTTCTGCATTCAAACGATTTGTCCTAGTCTATCCCAACCCTGAGTACCCAACTTTCTCCAAAAGTGCAGGCTTATAATCCTAGGCACTGTGAAGCCTAGGACAGGAAAATTCCAAGTTCAAGAACTGCCTGGATACTGGATGAGCTCAAGTCCAGCCTAGGCAGCGTAGTAAGACTCTGTCTAGAAATAAAGATTGGGGATGTGTCTTGGTGACAGAGTGTTTGCCTAGCATGTGCAAGGCCCTAAATTCAATTCTCAGTTTACAGAAATATATTTTAAATATCAAAAGAATTGCAGGGAGCACTCAGAAGAATGTAAGACACCATTGAACTCTGGCATTGGGTACCCTATTTCTAGCTGGACCTTAAGTCTGTGAACCAGAATTCAGAGTGGGGGAAAGGTCAAGCTGATAGTTTTTAGGACAAAGAACAAGCCAAATTCCAGTTTCAAGCAAAAGGGCAGATAGCTGTTCCAAATCTTAAATATGGATCCTTCTGGAAGGGGATGTACCCTGTAGACACTGCCAGGCAAGAAACAATTAGCAATGATTATAAAAGCAAATGTTTTCCAAGCCAATTCAGAAAAAAAAAAAAAACCTGAAAACAGGCAACTTTGGCAACCAAAGAAATGGCTTTCAAAGCAGCAAACCACGAGGAACCCAAGTTCTAGGTAGAAGGAGTCATGAGAATGTATGCAACTCGATGAGACTTGGTTCCAGCCACATTACATCAGGTTTGTCTTAGTGGTAAGTCAGGGAGTCGCCAGCCTGACGTGCTTGGAGCTCTGCCTAAGGATAAGTCCATGCTAGGCCCACATTAATTTTAGCAAATGGCTAAGTTTGAGAATTTGGTGATGGCTACTACCTAGAGCCCAGACAACCTCTAGAACCATATCGACAGTTTTGTTGTTGATCTCAATCATTTGCCGTTTCTCACAGCCTCATCTCTGCCATACCTCTTCACAGAGGAAACCTCCCAGCCTCTCAACTGTGGGCTTAGCAATACCCTTGGGAGTGCAGTAAATGTGTGAACATAACCATGTCTATTATAAGGTTCTAAATCCACCTTGGATCCTGACCTCCTAAGCTTCTGCCATCTCTCTGGTTAGTTTGCTGGTCCCAGAAGATAGGTGAAGACATGAGATAGCCCAGTCAGTGCAACCTGGAGCCAAACTGCCAGCCAAGCCCAGGCTAGACCAGCCCAACCACAGACGGCCCCTGCTTACCAGCAGGGATGAGTCACATCTGCTTTAGATGTGACGACAATGACCTTCCGAGCCTGCCTCAAGGTGCTAGCCCAGTGCTCTGTCCTCACAACCTTAAAACTAACTTGCTAGTTTCACTTGCAAGATGTTCCCTGGAAATCCATCACCTATCTGGGTTTCTTACAGCAAGGAACCTAGATGCCTCTGTGCCGTTGGCAGAGAGTGGCAAACAACAGGCCCGTTTCCGCAGACACCAGAGGCCATGATGGAGCTCGCCACAAGCGCCTGCCAGTCGCTTGGTCACAGTATCTGAAGGGGAAACACTGAAGGTCTACAGTAGTTTGGGACTCACAAAAAATAATCCATTATGCATAATGGTGATGTTGGCAGTGCATGCCAAATGGTTAAATCTAATGTAGCATACAGTTTCATTAAGGCACAACAAAATTAATCTATCCCTTCCCACCAGGAGGTTTAAACAAAAGCAATGGGGAAGGAGCTGCATGCGAAAAGCGGCAATTCATTAATGAAATGAAGACATGTAAAATAATTAGGCTTATAACAAGAGATCAGAGAACTAAATTAACCCTCCTGTTTACTTTCCACGGGTGTGACGGAGAACTTTGGCAAATGCTAAGTTATTAGGGAAATGTCACTTCAAAAGATTAGCCCGGTGGCCTCCCCTGAAAGGAGCGACCTGTGTTGATCCCCAGCCTAATAACTTTGGGAACAGTTGAAGGGATACCTGCCAGACATTGCATGCGGGCCCTGGGGAAGCCTGCAAGGAGGGCTGCAGGTACAGCTGTGGGGAAGGGCGCCGCAAATGAAACAGTTAACTCGGAGGAAGTTGGATTTGGATGTTGACATGTGGTATGCTAACTCGGGCAATTAATAATATCGAAACGGACAGACTAATCTAAATCAATGGTAGGCTAAAGCTCTCCTCTGCCTGTTTAGTAATGATAAGCCAAGGGGGACAATTGAGCTTCCGTTGTTAATAACTCCCAAGTCCTCGTCTGCAGGGAGGGTTGGAGGGAGCAAGGCCCTGACCACTTGGTGGGAACAGAAGTGCAGCTCAGGACAAAAGGGACTGGAAACGGGAAGTGCGCTTCTTGGCAGGTGCCCTCCCAGCCAAGAGCGGGAGGCTTTGGGTCTTGGCTCTTATTTCTTGCATATTGGTTTCCCACTTAAGGGGTTAAACTGCAGGTTTGTAAGCACAGATTTTCATGGTTGATTCATACTCAAGTTCACGGCATAAATCTGGAATCCGTATTCTGTCAATGAAGCCGGGGACAGGCACAAAGTTTCAGAAGGGAGCGGAGGACTGAGTTCAGAGCCTTGCACGTCTTTGCTGGGAGAGCTGGGACGCTCAGTGCCTAAGGCCTGCTGGCAATGACTGCTATAAAGGAAGAAGAAAATGGCCTGCCCCACTGACCCACATGGGAACCTGTCCATGGAGGCGGGAAACAGTATCTTTATAGACTGATCTCCCAGGGGCAGTCAAAGAGGACAGCTTAGGCTAGACCATGGTCTACAACTCTTGGACACCCCACATGTCACACTGAAGGTCATACATGCTCCTAGGTCTCAGGAAGCAGTGACACTGTCTCTTTTTAGCTTAGGTCTCTTTGGCTAATGCTGGATAAAAAACAAAGGATGAAAACAACACAAAATGACACCAATGACTGAAATTCATGCTGCTCATTGACCTGGGAACCAGGGGGCTGCACAAAATACTGTGGCGATCAAGATTAACTCTTGTTGCCGGGCGGTGGTGGCGCACACCTTTAATCCCAGCACTCCGGAGGCAGAGGCAGGTGGATCTCTGTGAGTTCGAGGCCAGCCTGGTCTACAAGAGCTAGTTCCAGGACAGGCTCCAAAGCTACAGAGAAACCCTGTCTTGAAAAACCAAAAAAAAAGATTAACTCTTGTTGTTTGTCTGTAGTTTGTTTGTTCTGGGATTGCAGGCATGCACCACCACACCTGGCCAAGATTAACACCTCTTTGGCCTATAGTTTGTGATAAGGTCCACAACATTATCTTGTTTCATCATCCAAAGGCAATAATATGTCCCATTTTATAAATCAGTAAGTCAGTGTTTATTGGTTCAGGAATTAGCCTAAGATTATCAGAAAAAGAATTAAGAAAAAAAAAAAGGGTGCATGTGTGTGTATGTGTGTGTGTGTGTACAAGTGCGTGCATGGCACAAGGCTCATGTAGGAGTCAGAGGATACATTTCAGGAGTTGACTCTCCTCTTCCCCAGTGTTGAGACAGGATCTCCTGCCTCTGTCGTGCTTCTGAACACTTCTGCCATTGCCTCCCGCCTCACTGTGGAAGTACTGAGATTATAGATGATGAGATGAGCGTGCACCACCACATCTGGCTTTTTTACACAGGTTTTGGAATCAAACTCGGGGTTTTGGCCCCATTGCATTTTCTCTGCTTAGCCATCTCACTCATGTCCCTGTCATCATTTTTTAAAGTTGACTATGAATTAGGTTTTTGTCGATTCTCAAATCACTACCTGTGGCACGTTCCCAAGGTATCTGGAGAGCAGAGCGTGTGAAATTATGGCGAAGGAAGAACGAGTTTCCTCAAAACAACTGTTATTACCACTCCAAGCACCCCTTTGAGTGGAGAGCCAAGAGCACAAATCCATCTGTGCCCCACCTCCACCCATCACCATGCTCTAATCCCATATCACTGCCTGGGATAAGAAAAGTACAGGATGCAAGGCAGAAAGGAAAGTAGGTGACAATATCAGTAGGCAAACTCACGGGGTAGCTGGAAGAAGTCTTCGTGGCCTAGTTTCCTAAAGAGAGCCAAGTGAACAGTAACCATAACTTTCAAACTGCAATGTGGGACAATTGCTTCAGCATGAGTACAAGTCCTTAAGGAAGAATATTTGAAGCTGGAGTTTCAGTAGACACAGGATGATCTTATTAGAGTAAGTTCTATCAATGTGAGCTCCACTGATGCAGGAAAACGACCCTCAGCTATCACAGCGGCACAGGGGTTGAGCGCACAAGCCCGAGCCCCGGTGAGAAGAGGCCAGTGGAAGGAGGTGAGAAAACACGGGTTTTCTTTGCCCCAGTCTTTTTCCATGTTCTACATGAGCTGCTTTTCCAATCATCCATTTGTCCATTAAGTGCTGGTCTGGGTCCCACCACATCCTGACATTACACGGGGCACTTCTTTCACGGTATCTTATTTGATCATCACGCTAACCTACAAGGAAGATACTGTTTCCTCTGGTTTCAGAATGAGCAAATTGAGACCCTGTAAAGCTGAATGATCTCCTCTCCTCCACCCTGTACCCCTCCCCATGCCTCGTAAATCCTACCCCTGGTGTACAAAGCACCTTATGAACCCAGGGCTCCTTTGTGTCTTCCACTTCCTCTGCCACCTTTCCTGACCATTATTTACCCTCCAATCCTGCTAGAATTTTGCCATGATTGTCCTCGAGAGAGAAGGTATTTCCTCCATTATCCATACATTCCAACTGAGGTCCCAGGATCATTCTGGAATAAATGAGAACTTAGAACCCCTTAGACTGTAGTAATCATTATTAATTGTTAGTAATCCACTTTGCCTGCTGAGCCACACTGTAATTTCCAATGCTAAGTGGAGCAGTCCCCCCTTGAGAGGTTGTGTCCTTGATAGGACTTCACAGAAAGAAACCAGTTCACACAACTTTACAGACCGAAGTCCAGAGCTTTGCCTGTGTCCTGCGCATGTGAAATGCTTACTGAAGACTTTGCTTGAATGAGTGAGAGACGGGATGAACAAGTGAATTGCTCTGAAAGACCCCCAGGGCTTCTCTGGGCTTCTCAGATCCTGCCTACTGATGTAGATTCATTTGGCAAATGTGTAAACAGCACCTGGCCAGGTCAACACGACTGCTCAAATGATAGAAGACCATACAGAGACAGAGTCCCCAGCCCTTTGTGAGACGTCCTGTCCTTTACCGCTCGTGCAGAGCACACGCCTGAGATTCCCCCTTAAAGCTTGGTAGAATTTGTTTTTAGGATTACCTGACATGCCTTAAAAGCAATTGACTTCAGAGCAAATACAAAGGAGTCACTTTGCTCGTTGCCATTGATTTGGTGAAGATCAAAAAGAAAACTAAGTGCAAATCTATTTATTGTTTTAAAGAAAATTTTGTTTTAATTATTCAGGAGGGGACATCTCTAGCTCATGACCCAGTCTTTGTATCATTATATTTAATAAAGTTGAGAGTGTTGCATAGTTAGGAACTGGCAAATGATCAGACAAGGAAACATGACGTGTGTGAAGTGTTCTGTTCCACAAACAATTGAGTAAGAACAATAATAAAGACCCTTAGAGCCTGAATTAGTGCTGCTGTATGGTCCCAAGTCAAATGAAGGGATTTTTTTTGCCCTTTTTTTCCTCTATAATCTGTCTTTGTCCTCATCCTTCCTATCCTACTCTACCCCCTCTGGAATTTAGATTGTTAACACCAAAAGAAATATATTATCAACCATGTCCAGAAGCAATTGTCACTGGCCTCCAGATGACTTAGTGCTCTGAGTCCCTGTATCTGTTGGGTGGGTTTGTTTCTGTCTCTGAACACATCTGCTCCAGAAACATGTCACCAACCTCAAGGACTGCCCCCACAGACTCAACCCCTACACTCTGAACCAAGAAAAAAAGCAAAGCCCCTCACAGAGTGACTAGAAAGGGACCAGGGCAGATACGTGAAGAGAAAGTCTTCTGTCATGCCCCCAAGTGCATCCCTTTGGGTGTCTGCGCCAAACTGCAGACATGGAGAATGGTGACATGTTCAGTTTTATGTTAGATAATTCTGCCATCCAATTTCCAATGGAATATGTCTGACAAAGGGAAAAGGATAAACTAGCTCTGAAAATAATCTCAGGTGAGTTTGAAGGAAGCTTTGAGCCACCAAAGAAAGCACAGAGGGCCTCCAGAGTGGCTATTTTAAAGAACAATCCTTCCTAACATGGATGTTTTGATAGTTTTTAAAGATACATATGAGTTTTAGCTGTCTTTGATGCAACATTTTGTGTTCACTAAAGGTTGTCAGGATGTCACCGTAGCTAACATGAACACTTGTGTATTAAAGTTAGTTTTCAAAAACTGACTTTTAGTAGGGTAGCCGTGGAACTCTGAACGTGTGCACGCAGTCATGTACACCCATAAATGTATGTTTAACACACACACACACACATACAATTCTGCAGATCAGTATGACTTCTCCAAAATTAATGAATACACACACAGTTACTACTACTTTCTCTTATTTTCTAAATTTTCTTAGGAAAAAAGTCTATACATTTTATATACGTGAGTATAACAGTGTGTATGTACATATAAATATAGATTTAAAGGAAATATATTTAAATCTTTCTAGTTTAAAATACATAACCACTAAGGGCGGAAAATGTATGTCATTCAAAAGAAACTTGAAGAAACCTTCCTAAGCAGTTTTTAGAGAGGCATTTTGAGCTGGCTTGGGTTCTGTCATGATTAAAGGCCAGGATGCCAGGACACTAAGTGGACTTGTACCTGCGACTCTGAGGGGTACACGAAGCTTCTCCTATGGACGGTTGCTGTCAATACTCAAATGTGTGACAGTCCACTCCCTAATATCATACTTTTAGGATCTCTATCACTACATTTCTTTACCATACCCTGAATTCAGTTTTTCTCCTTACTACTTTATTCCTTGCTATCAACCTCCTGAATCCCCCATACTAAAACCTCTTATCAGAGACATTTAAATGACACCCAATTGGGTCTCCTTTCATTTTTGCCTAATTCTACGGCCATGCCAAATCATTTATAGTTTATCATCAGTACAGATGAATGTCCATGTGCCACCCAAGGAAAATGTACATGTTATAGGGTTGTCTCCCAACTCGTGATAATGTGGTTTGTTGGCCCACTGAGCAAGAAGCACGGCTAGCCATATTTGCTCTCTTTTTCATTGTTGTTGTTGCCGTGACAAAATACCTTATGTGAAGCCATGTAGAGGAAGGGTTTATGCTGGCCCACAGTTGGAGGCTCGGATCCATCATGGTGGGTAAAGGGAGGCAGCAGGAACACAAGGCCACAAGTCACATTGCCTCCGCAGTCAAGAAACAAAGAGACATGAATGATGGTTCTCTGCTCCTTCTCTCCTTGGACTTCAGTCTGGGACCTGAACCCATGGGATGCTGCCACCCAAGCCTACTGTGGATCTTCACACCTCTGTTAACCAAGTGTACAAACTCTCACACAGGTGTGCCCAGAGATAGCCTGCCAAGGAGATTCACCATCCTGTCAAGGTAACAACCATTACAGTCATAGAGAACAGCTGGTCTCTCCACTGCCTGTGTTTTCCCACGTTGCAGACAGGCAGCTCCAGCAGCGTCAGGGAGAAGGTAAGTGTTCTAGTGACTTCCTTATTTTCTAGAATCCTCCTTGTCCTGTGTTCTCCCGTCTTCCAAAGACACTCTCTCTGTGGTTAGCTCTGATATGCTGTGTGGTGGGAGGAATGGGGTGGGTAAAATTAGCCACTTACACTGGAATTGTGAGCTTTGGCCATTGATTGGTGGTAAATAGGGTAAGTATTACATGGGGGAAAATATGGTGTAGCTAAACAGGATAATATCTGGAGTAGAAGAAAGCTGTGCGGTAGACAGAACCGAGGGGCTAGTAATGGTGAGCTATAGGAAAAGGCGAGGAATACTCCTTTATTCTGGGCAAAGCCATCAAAAAAAAAAAGAAAGAAAGGAAGGAAGGAAGGAAGGAAGGAAGGAAGGAAGGAAGGAAGGAAGGAAGGAAGGAAGCGAATCTAAGCCCTAGGAATGAGAGATTCAAAGTCATGTCCTTCCTCCTGTGACTCAGTCTTTGGACCAGGCGACTGTCCTTGACTATTTCTGCCTTGGAGGGATTTCCTTTCAAAGAGATCTTCCTCTTTTTTGGAAGTCCCCCGTTGGTCCTGTGCCACAGACTCACCAAGCCTTCACTAACATTGGACTGGTGCCATTAGTAAGATGTCTCTCTTGATGCAACATCCCAGCCACTCCATCTTGCTTCAAACACAAGCCTAGCTGACCTGGGCTACGTGGAGCTGTAAGGGCTCCTCACCACCGTTGCCAAAGCCTTCAGACTCTGCCCTCTTGACCCTCAGTGGCAATCAAACAGTGTGATTACAGCATGGGGCAGTGATGGACCCTTGTGTTTCTGAGTGCCATTTTAAATCCTATGAAATATCAAAATACACCCACAGTGTACACTAAAAAAATACTATTTTTACTGTAAAGAAAACTGAGGAAAACCTTTTATTTTATTTTTATTAAGTTTTTGGGTTTCCTTGTAATATTTTCATATATATGTATCATTGTTCATCTCATATTTGCTCCGCTGCTACTATCCCCCAACCTCTCTCTCATCTTGCTGAAAACGTCTTATATAGTTTTGTGTTTTGATATTATTTTACTTCAGACATTTAGGAACATTTATAATCTGTGATTTTATTGTTATTGTTGTCTTTTTGAGACATGTCCTCACACTATAGTCTAGGATGGCCAATAACTCACTATTTAGGTCAGGCTGGTTTCAAACTCATGGTAATCCTCCTGCCTCAGCCTATTTTATATTATAAGATTTTCCAGTGATCCCAATGACAGGTTGCCCTCTTTCTGCACTGACTAATGCTGTCACTTTTGTCCAGCAGTGCTAGCGTGTTCCACATAGGAGAGCTGCCTAATGTATTGGTAGCCTTTGTCTACTTATCTATGCTGACAAGAACATCTCCTTACTTGCTCTCAGTATATCTTCCGTCACCCTTAGTCACCTTCTGCAAGTTGCCTTTTTAAAAAACCATTTGATAGCATCTGCTTACCAGTATCAAGAAATTCATGTTTCAAGCCGGGCGGTGGTGGCGCACGCCTTTAATCCCAGCAACTTGGGAGGCAGAGGCAGGCAGATCTCTGTGAGTTCGAGACCAGCCTGGTCTACAAGAGCTAGTTCCAGGACAGGCTCCAAAGCTACAGAGAAACCCTGTCTTGAAAAACAAAACAAAACAAAAAAAAAAAAAAAAGAAATTCATGTTTCAGTCACAATTGTATTCAACGTAAACAGTAGAATGAGAATTAATTTCTTTTTTTGTCCTTCAATATTGTGTATTGAATATGTGTACAAAACTCTTGCAGATTCTATGTTAAATTTGTCCTAAGATGCCTAGTGGCTTTTGTTGCATTTTATATTTATATCTGTTTAAAGCCCCAGCTATATAGGAATGGAATGATTTCAGAATATTTACCTTACTGGCTTCTTCTAGACTTTGATAGTGTACATCGTAGTCAAGACCAGGTCCCTCTACTCTTATAAAAAGCCTTCCCTCCCACGCACAAGTAAACAGCGGCAGCTCGTGGAACAAGAGAAGCCATGATACCATTCCTAGGCAGAGTTAATGGGAAGCTTCTGAGTGAAGCACACTCGGATACCTCCTTGGAGATGGCAGGCCTGAGCTAATGAACCACTTCATGGTAGAGAGTCACTCAAACTCATCCCTGAGAAAGACAGAAATCGTCTTTATACTGTGTTACTGATATTTCAGGGTTAGCTGCTTCCTCATAGATAACCCAGCTTCTATATAATATAGATAACATATAGTTTTATTGTTAATTTATTATATAATAACATATATTATATATATGTATATGTATGTGTGTGTGTGTATATATATATAGATAGATAGAGAGAGAGAGAGAAAGACAGAGAGACAGAGAGACAGAGAGACAGAGAGACCAATATAGTTTATCTCTAGACTCCCTTGAATTTTTTTTAAAGTATGGACCATTACAATAGCCCTGAATATTGGCAGTTGTGTCTCTTTTGTTCTAATTCTAAGGTAATTAAATTTTTATGAATCCTAAACTTCACAATTAATGAGGTTGACACAGTGTTACAGTTTGCAGCTCTTTACCTCGGGGTTTGCTCATTCTGATTTGCACTTTTTCCTGTGTGTTCTTTCGGGTCTCAGACGTCTGGGGAGGCCTTACTGAGCAGAGAGGCCACGGGCTCTGTGCTGAGACTATCAAAGGTTAACAGGACTCTGATTAGTTTGACCATTGTTACAGAGCATTATCTGGGGGGGGCCTGGGGAGAGTGTCTGCAATCCCTGGTGAGAATAATATAATAGGTACCAAGAGCTCAGGCTGAGGTGAGTCACTTGCACCTAAACCCCAAACAACAATAGCACTATGGGGAAGCCCATAGATGGCAAGTTTCCCTTTGTCCCTGTCACCTTTCCTTTGGGAGCAGAATCACTAGTTCCTACCTTCCTTCTGCCTCTAGGACTCTGAGGAGATCCTCAGAGTAATAATTTTATAATTATAAATATTATAATTATAAATTATTATTTATTATAAACAATAAGATAATAATTTTATTATTATCATCTCAGCACTGTCAGCATGCTGCAGTTCAGAAAAGTCCAACATAATAAACACTGATCTTATCCAAAAGAAAATATATAAGAATTGGAGGATGGTAACTTGCTTTAAAAAAAAAAAAAAAGGTTCCTTGCCCCACAAAATGAATTCAACTTCGGGCTCCCTAAAATAGTCCACTCCCTTGGTGCATGTTAAATATAATTCAATTTACAAAAATTCGATTTGCATATAACCTTTTCTGCAGCACATCCATTGTGCAAAGCAATGTACACTTGTAATTGGCTGCAAATTGCCAGGAGACCACGCTTGCACATATTGTTCCTAGATGTGCAATTTTTTCTTAGTCTCCATGGGATGGGGGAGGGGGTGCGGAGTGGCTGAAATTCTAGTTGTTCATCTGATCCCATTGGCTATGCTGAGGAGGAAGATTTGTCAATTATTTGGAGGCAGCATGTGCTATGTGCAAATCAATACTGTGTATTTAGAAATGGGAAGTAGGGAGAGGCGAGGCGACTGAGTGAGGGCTGCCTGGCTGCGTTTGTGACAACTGAGGATGTCGGGAAGACCTCTTTCTCTCGGTTGCCTGACAGGTATCAGGAGGAGAAAGGAAGCAGAGGACAACTAGGCTCTCAGGTTTCCCCTACGAGACGCTGAACCTGGACGGTCCAAGAGAAACAGCAGGGTCTAGTGGCCCAAGCTGGGAAGAGAGCCCCAGCTGAGCCAGTAACTCCAGTGTCCTGCCCTGGGAACCTTCAGGCCACAGGAATGTGGCCAAGACATTTAACGAAGTCGGGATGGGTTGGAGATGGGGTGGGGGCATTTTCTCCCTCATCTATGTATAGACGCATATAGAGAGAGGCACAAGCGCCATCTTTGTACAGCAAATTATATTATTGCCGCCAATGATGCCAAGTCGCATTTACAAAGCCCTTTTCAACCTGAATACTAAAAATCCCCGCCTAGCACACCTTGCTTTCCTTTCAGAGATGATACCCAACTCAGGTGTCGCAACTGCCTCACCTCCCTGTGCCTCAAGCCCGGCCTCTTCTCTTCTGATTAGGAGTCTCCCTGGAGGATTTCACCTGGGCCGCTAACAGCTCTGCTTCCCCAGGCTAACCTGCAGGGTGTGTCAGACACCTGGGAAGAGTCAGGCCCCGCCCTCCAGAGACCTGGGCTGTACCTAGCAGCTCTTGGGAGATGCACGAAGGGAGCCTAGCGATGCCTACCTAGACCTCATTTTCTTGGTGATTTTTCTTTTCTTTTTCTTTTCTCTCTCTCTCTCTCTCTCTCTCTCTCTCTCTCTCTCTCTCTCTCTCTCTCTCTCTCTCTCTTTCTTTCTCTCTTTTTTTTTTTTCTGGAGGGAAGAGCTCCTATGACCCCCAAGCTGCCGAGAAGGTTCTCCTATTACAAGTTCGACTCCCTGAAGGCAATGCTTGTCTCCTTCTGGTTTTGGGGTGGGTGTTATAAATTGCCTCCCATAAACTCCCCGGGAGCAGATGAGGTAGCCTATCAGCTACTAAGCAACAATGACTTGCAAACTGAAGTTCCTGCTAGAACAAGTGAGAACATTGAAAATTTGGAAAACTGTGCTGGGGGAGCTGCTTTAAAGTTGTATTTCTTGATTTATGTTATTATTTCTTTTTCTTGTTATTGTTTTTGAGACAGTCTCACTCTCAGTCTACAGTGACCTAAAATTTACTATGCAGCCATGGCCAGCCTTAAGCTCCTGTCCCAATCTTCCATGTGTTGGGAGTATAGGCATGAGACACTGTACCCAGTTCCCTGAGAACACTAACCTCAGCCCACTTCTGACCAAAAATTGCTGATTTGGCTAAATTTCTTTGTGCTGAGGCGGGGGGGAGGGGCGGGGGGGGCGGGCGCTGTACGACTCTACACCTTGCCGTCAGCTCAGATCCCCACGAGGGTGACCTTAGACAGATCACAATTTGCATGGTTGTGCCAGGCAGTGCCGGCCCTGGGAAGACTAGGGCTAACGTGTTTTTTTAATTAACTTTGATTTCAAGGGAAGGAAATGGCTTTATGAGCAAGCCCACTCAGTCCTTATACTTATTTAGCTCTCTCTGCTCAGCGCTACCCTGGACAATACACACAGCCTCTCAGTAATTGGCCAGCTCTGACTCACAAGCTGAGATTGGAAATAAAATCACAGGATGAACAGGCGGTGCTGGGTTCCTTGTCATCATAGGAAATAAGTTCCTTCTCTTGGCAGTACTGCTGAGGACACAGACATGTCCTGCTTTGATCTGGAAGCCTAGGGCAACATGTACAACAGAAGACCCGAGCCACAGCCTTGTGGTCTGAATGGGGCCTTTAAGGGAGGGGTTGGATGCGCTAAACCCTAGGCAGCCCCCGGCACCCTGAGTCCCTCTTATAAAAGGGTTCCGTATTCTTCCTATTTACATCCAAACCAAATTGCTTCTACTGAGCTCCCACAGTAGCTGGGCGGGGAGAGGTTGGAGTGGATGAGGGTATGTGTGTGCCTTCTGTTCTCAAGGACATTTTATAGGGAACGGGAGAAGAAGAATTTGAAGTCAAGGTTCTTATACGGGCAGTGTTTTCTGTGCTTGCATTTCCTTTCCTTTCTACCAGTGTATTCAGTGAAGCCTACAAGGCCTACGGGGAAGAAGAGCCTGCTCCAGCAGAGGCAACTAGCGCATGAAGCACCAGTGACCCGGTGAGAGTCCTCTCCAAAGGCTTTAGCACGTGGAAAGTCAGCACTGGGCCTTTAGCTGTCCTTCTTATTTATCCTCATTAGGCATGTAGACCCCGGGATCTTCTTGGTTAAGTCCTTGGAATTTTGCTTGGAAAAAATCCTTTTTCCCCTCTATCACTAGAAGCATTTGCCGCAGGGGCATGGTGGATTTCAGAAGCTTCCTCTACCCTGCTTTCTTCTGAAGCATGGAATAGAGCCACAGACACTGGAATAGTGTCCCCTTATGGCCAGTGGAAGGACATACATAAGGGATCCTTTTCTTTTCAGTGCACCTAAAGAGCCTTGAACATCAGGCCGCACTGACTCAGACCCAAAGGCCACATGCAAGGAAGAGAGCCCTGAGAGTGGAACGTAAGACCCACAGAACTTCAAGGCATCTTGGAGCAGCTTCAGCTTCAGCTGTCTCCAGGTCTCCTCCACCTAACTGGTCAGGATCATGTTTTCCGGAGCTCAACTGCCCTCTTGTCCCTTTACACATCTAGAACCAAGATGATGTCATCTGCCAGAGCAGTGCCCACCGGGCAGGGCACGTCTCCCTGAACTACAAACAGTAAATGAAGTACTTTTTTTTGGTTTTTCGAGACAGGGTTTCTCTGTAGCTTTGGAGCCTGTCCTGGAACTCCCTTTGTAGACCAGGCTGGCCTCGAACTCACAGAGATCCGCCTGCCTCTGCCTCCCTAGTGCTGGGATTAAAGGCCGGTGCCACCACCGCCCAGCTAATGAAGGACTTTTTAAGGACACTTGGGAGCTGACGGTTAACTCAGAGGTAGAAGACACAAAGCATCCTAGGTTTGACCTTCAATGCTGCAAAATAATTGAAATTTTAACACGTGTTTGGGAAAACCTGTTTCCCCTTATCAAGAAGTGAAAGTCAGATATGTAGATAAGGGCTGGAGAGGTGGCTCAGAGATAAAGAGCACTCACTGGCTACTCTTCCAAAGGACCTGGATTGGATTCCCAGCACCCACGTGGCAGATCACAACTGTCTATAATTGCAGTTCCAGGGGATCCAACACCTTCATACAGACATCCATGCAAGCAAAACCCCAATGTACAATAAATAAAAAAATATTTTTTAAAAAACGAAATGGACATAAAAACACTTTTTAAAACTGTAACACGCAGCACTATAGTTTTGCCATGACTTGAGTATTCCCCAAGCTTCTAAATATTAGGAGCTTGCTCCTCAGTGTGGCAATGTAAGAGGCAATAGAACCTTGTAAAGTGATCTTTGTTACAGATCACTGGAGGTATTGCCCTTGAAAGATGTTGATGTGTTCCTCTGAGATGACGCTTGTAACAAAACTCAATATGAGCAAGTCACCAAGTAGCATCTATCCAAGCATTGGAAAGCATTCTGGTTAGCCACAGCTATGCCATCAGCTACTCCGAAGCTTAGAAGCTTTCGATAGTTTATCAACACATCTGACAGTTCTGTGGTCGGCTAGCTTGTAGTCACTCAAGCTGTTTCATCTTGATGTGGTGATATGGTAGCTAGAGTTGGAGTCGCCTGAAGACTCAACAGAACTAGGAGTCCAAAGACGACCATTGGTGCCGCTGCCAGCTAGAGCTGCTATGTGTGTTCTCATTGGGTGGTTTGGACTTCTATCAATTGCTCATTCCAAGACAGGGTGCCTTAGGAAGTGTAAAGAACCAGGAGCAGAATGTGGACTTTCTTATGTTGGGAGTTGCTGGTGTCATGTGTGGTCAACAGGAAGCCACTAACTCCCAGAAACAGACACTTCATAATGCGTGAATTAGGGGAGGTGGGACTCAGTGCAGAGGCCATCTTTGAAAGTGATTGCAGACAGGCATTAATGAAGCTGGTCCTATCTTGTGGCTGGTTTGATACGTATGGGGTTTTACAGCAGCTCCTCGCCCTTCAGCCTTCCCCAAGGTAAAATATTAATGAGATCATATGCGAACTCCTTGATAAATTAATGCCTTCTTGTAAAGCATGCCATTATTATTAGCCTACCTCGTCATTTCCACCTGGAGTCCGCAGAAGACAGGCACAATGTTACATGTATCAGAATAACAGAACTTCATTAAATCCATTGAATAACACAGACATTCAAATTTAGTACAGATCATATCTTATTACAAACAAATTGCATTAGATTGTCTAAAACACAAAAACAAAAACAAAAACAGTAGAACCAGATGTTTCCGAAACCCTACTTCCTTCAAGCAAATATTCCGTGTAAGCAATGTGGAGGACCAGCGAAGAGGAAAACAGCCCCTGAGGTTTGCTAGTGTGGTATTTGAACCCCTTTCTTTCAGTCTTATGTTCCAACATCTTAAAAATCTGAAAGAAATGCTTGCAGGATTCACAAGTGTGAGCTGCTTGGGAAGTAGTTAAATTATAGAAATCATTTCTTTATTCTCCCATCAGACTCCCCTTCCAGGTCCTTGCGTGGGATCCATTTTATTCTCTGGCAGGGATTTGGTGTACTCATAGTGCAAAAGTCTGGCCGGCAGCTCGAAGCCTCACCCACACCAATTACCCTTTGTACTGGAAGAGTAAATTCAAAATGGAGGAAGGGCTTCAAACTGCATGAATGTGTGGATGGCTGTTAGCTAGCTTCTCACCACTGTGACAATATACCTGAAAAAAGCAACTCATTTTTCTCATGATTTCAGTCCATGGTCTGCTGGTTCCATCGCTGACTATAGACCTGAGATGAAACTGAGGTATCACGTAAGGGCATTGTGGAAGAAAGCTGCACTTCATAACATCTAGGAAGCAGAGATGGGGTGGATGGGGTGGGTGGCGAAGAAGATGTACCCTTCCAAAGCATGCCCTCAGCAACCTCCTTCTTCCAAAGAAGGCCATCTTCCACAGTTTCCAATTCCTGACAATAGTTTACTCATTTATGAATCCTTCAGTAGATCAATCCACTAATTACATCAGAGTCCTCATGATCTTACTGTCTCTAAATACTGCTGTGAGATGAAGCCTTTAGGATATGAGTCTTTGGAAACATTTTGTATCCAAACATAGCAGTGAGTCATTTCTCCGAGTTAGACTTTTGCTTTATTTTCTCTGAACATACACTTTTCTTAATAATTTTCTATTTACATTTGCTTCATAGTCCTCAGAGCTTGGATTACATCTTGACCTATGGATGGGCAGCCATCGCCTAATGAAGACAGTCCTAGCTATCCCAGGCCTTTCGCCCACCCACGGAGCCTCTGCTAACCAATCCCAGTCCTGTGTTAGACGGCATTGCTCTTTGCTGGTAAAGCTCAGAACATTCCAGCATCCCACTTTGCCCCACAGACCTCTACCTTTCTTCCTTCCCTTTGGCCAGTACACACATGCAAATGAAGAAGCATGCCTTTTTACAGGAAGTGGCTGGACACCAATCTGCCTGCTCACACAAGTTCCGAAAATACACTATATCTAAAACTGGAGCTCCCCAAGACAGACACCATTTGTTCAAGCCATCTTCATGTTGTCTTCCCTTGTGAATTCAGACATGTCTATCCCTGTGTCTCTTTTCCCACTAAAGCGTCTCATTTCCTACCCTCCTCCTTAGTCCACTGCCAAACTAACCTCATTCATGCTACCAGAAGTCATTCCATCGCCTGCTTTGTTTGGTCTTGCAGTTAGATGCCATATGTAGTACATTATTTGTGTTTGGGTTTTCTCTAATTCTGTCTTAAATGCAACAAGCATGGGCTGGGAATCTGCTGAAATACCAAGACTCTGCAAAGCTGCAGAGACACAGAACAGCACGTAGAAGGAGGCAGAGTTGGGGACAATGCTTCCCCAGATGGGCATCATCTTTGGGTCGCTCCTACACTTGTCCTGTTTGTGCTACCCGATTATCCGCACTCAAAAGCTGTGAAAGAGGCTCCTGTTTCTAGGCGTCACTCTCCTTTCAGCACAGCGGTACAAGGCTCTGCTCACAATGGAGGCTCCATGCTCATGGCTGGCGGTCAATGGTCCCAGATGAGATTAATTGGTTCAGAGGTTCCCTTTCTTTGAAAAGATGACTGAAAGTGTTGAGTATAGATTTACAAGACTCTATGGAGCTAAAAGGAGAAAATGCTCCTGAACGTCCAAAGTGTTTCACATAGGTACTAGCCTTGGGTGCAGTGGGAAGCTTACCTCTTAAAACTGCTGCTTTGGCTTCAACCACTTACCAGACCCATGGCAAAGAGTTTGTTTCCAGTACCTTTCTCGTATTTTCTTAAATGACAAATTTGACTTTAAGCAGCTGGACAGATTTAAGATTACCTCTATGTATCTGTCTTAGACCCCTCAGGCCACTGCAACAGAAGAGCAAAGGCTGGCTGATTCATAGTGAACAAAATTGCATTTCTTCACAGTTCTGGATTCGGAAAAGTCCACTAGTCAGTCATGGGCAGCTTTGGTATCTGGCAAAGGCAAGGTCTCCACCCCCAAGGTGGTGCCCCTGCATCCTCTGGAGAGGAGGAATGCCTCGCATGACGAAACAGCTGCAGAGGAAAGCCACGTTATTAAGGTATTAAATTCATCCATTAAGGTAGAGCTTCCATGGTCCCACCACCTCACCCTAAAGGCCTCACCCCTATTACTATTGACAATTAAATTTCTCTTTTTAAGTTGTATTTATTTATTTATTACTTATGTGTGTGCGTGTGTGTATGTTTGCACCTGAAATGGCACACGTGTATCTGGAAGTTAGAGAACAACATATGGACAAGAACCATAACTTCTTCCTTAGCTCATCTTACCAGCCCCATGGGAATTCAATTTTCATGTCAGTTTTGAAAGAAGTCAAACACTCAACCCAGGGCATTAACTCACCTTTCACCTCCTGACATAGAACAGTGGGTCTCAACATTTTAAATGCTGCTTTCAACCCTTTAATACAGTTCCTCATGTTGCGGTGACCCTCCCCAACCATAAAATTATTCTCGTGGCTACTTCATGATTGTAATTTTTCTACTGTCATGGATCATAATGTAAGTATCTGCATTTTCTGATGGCCTTAGGCGACCCCCGTGAAAGGGTCCTTCGACCCTAAAGAGATCACAACCCACAGGTTGAGAACATTGCGTTGATTTCAGACTCCTGAGTAGATGTGGTTAAGAGGCAGGTTGGCCAGCTGGTTTGGCCCAGGAGAGAGCAATAGCTAATCTTGGCAACTGTTAATTGTTTATAAAGATTAGCTTTCTCTTTTTCTTTTTGTCAAAAATTAAAAACCCATGTTTTCTTGAAGCATATTTGGCTTGTTAACCCCATACTTACGTGTGTTTGGGGAGAACAGGATTGACAGACCTGCTTGTAATGTGACCTCTGCTAGACATCTCCATAAAGGGCCTTGATGTACACTTCTGCACTCTTCCTGCCAGTGTGCAGAAGTCTCTGAAAGGTGTGTGTGGTCTTTGTGACACTTGTTTCGGAACTTCTTGCCTTCCCCAAACACGACAGAGCATCCCTATGCTAGTCTTGGGGTATGCTGAAAAGCTTGCCTTTATGAATTGTTGTTTTATTGATCATGGTGTATGACAGTAATTGCCCTTTCAGCTTTATGCATTTTAATTACTTGATTTTCACCCGCCTGCCCCTCCCACCTTTGAGTCTCAGAGTGATGGGATCACCAAGGGTGCAACTTCGAATAATTCCAATAAAGGAACAAGCCAGTTGTGACGCTGGTGAAGTGGCCCTCTTTATCAAGCCAGCTCCGAAATGAGAAGCGCTCTTAAGAGAGAGGCTATGAAACCAGAGCTCGCATGTTGCCGGCGTTGGGATGTGCATAAGAAGAGCCTGCTCAGCAAAGGCAGGGAGGTCAAAGTGTGGGCTGCACATGTGTACCTGTGGGATAGCGCTCATGAATGCGTTTGTGGAGTTCTCCTCCCAGAGACTGCAGCAGCAAGCTCTCTGCCTTCATCTGCGGCCCATCCTGGATAAGGAGCATGTTGAAGCAAAGGCTGTCTTCTTTCCGTGCTCACAAAGGGCTGCCATGTTTGCAGAGTGGTTTCTTCCTTTCCTTCTATTAATTATTTTTCTTTCTGCCGTGACAGAATATCCAACAGGAGTAACTTCAGTAACTCAAGCTTGGGTTCACAGAGAAGAGGATCTCAAGTGCACATGAATGGGGAGGGGAAACTCAGGACTTGAACTTGGCCTCTTGTGATTGTGAGGCTGGTCCCGTCCACGACAAGTGTGTACACATGCATGAGTGCGTGTTTGTGTGGCACATGCCTGTGAGGCCAGAGATCAATGTCAGGTACTGTTCTTTGGTCAGGAGCCCATGCAGTAGGCATGGCTGACTGGTCATTGAGCTCCAGGGAGCTGCATGCCCCAGCCTTCCCAGTCTTAGCTCTGCATGCTTGGCATTTCGGTATGGCTTCTCGGGATTCAACTCAGGCTCCCTTGTTTGCAATGTAAGCACTTTACCAATTGAGCCATCTTCCCAGGGCCCAAGCTACTTTATAAAAATTATCCTTTCACTCTGGACTATTCTCTCTCTTTTTAATTATTTCATCAAGAACCAACTTATGAATATTAGTAATAGCAGTCATCATTTTCTTCCTTAAAAACATTGTCAACCACCATGTGGTTGCTGGGAATTTGAGCTCAGGACCTCTGGAAGAGCAGCCAGCACTCTTAACCATTGAGCCCAAATGCATAGCTCAATAAAAACAATTTTAAAACAAATGCAAAAATTAAAAAAAATATTGGAAAATGATGAAAAATGCTTATCTTTAGGCAGCAAAAAGAAAAAATTGTTGTGAGGTATCAACCAGAGAAGACTACTCAGGCACAGGCTCGAGCCCATAGAAAGAATGAATGGGAACTGCGCTGCCTACTCAGGCCTGAGTATATTCCCGAGCCTTAAACTTTTAAGCACAGAACCTCATCCTTAGTTGATTCACTCCAATTAGTTAGAACAGTTAGCCAGAAGAAGAACTAGAGAAACCAGAAAGCCAGGTCAGCATATCTAGTTTTTTTCCCAAAACCATGGACTTCGACGGATTAGGTCTTTGGACTTCTGCAGATTAGGTCTTTGTTCTTGCTTCAGCAGGTGCTGCTGCCTCCATGCTGGCTTCCAAGGCTGAATGGTCCTTCCATCATGGCGTCAGTTGTCCTAAGGTCTAGGGGGACTGTCGCCAAACACCTCTTTAGAAACTGGCTTTCTTAGATAATTTAAGAATTAATTATCTTATTACTTTGTGATTTGAGCACATGTCTGCTCACACACAAGAGACCTCAGTCTGAGTATTTCCATCTCTGGAGCTAAGGACAGCTGAGCCATACCCCGTCTCAGACCTAACTGCTTCTTATGCACAAAGCTTGCTCTCAAATTTTGGGCTTTTGTTGTTTTTTTGTTTCGTTTTCTTGCATGTATTTGGTATGCTTGGTGTGTGTATTCTTCGTAAGATATGAATGGTGATGGTGATAGTGACTAGTTCCTAGTTTACAGACTAGGAAACTGAGGTCCAAAGCTGTGCCTTTGCCAATTCTGGGCAGAAACTTATTTTACTTCATAGCCCGTATTTTCCTGATTCTTCTCTTTCCCTCCCTCCACTCTTTTCTTTTTTGATACTAATTCTTTGGCATTAAGAGAACAAAAACAATCCTAGATTTATTAGTCACTGAAAGTATTGGAGGCACTGGAGTCAACACCCATAACATCCTTCTGAAAGCCACAGACTGAAGCCAGGAGCCTACGACTCAAAAGTGGCTAGGAGTTGCAGATTCAAGGCTGTAGGACTTCGGGAAGGTGCCTTCTCTCTCAGGGATCCCTCTCCCCCCACTGTGTACGGTTTGCCCTGAAGTCCCTTCTTATTCTGCAATTCTTGGAGCACACCTATGGGAACGTGTTCTTGTTCGGAACCATTCTACCACCAAGAATCTTATGAAGCAATAAGGCTCTATTCCCCACAGCCACAGCATCCCGCATCCCTGCTTCTTGAAAGCATATGGCGCTGTGGATGCCTGCCAGGACGCTCTGTGAACGGAAGTGAAGAGGGAATGAGCATCGGCAGCCAACATGTTGGGTTTGTCCCTCTTGTTCTCATTACTGCGCGCGTCAGCAGTGCTGTATTCCGGAGTGGGAGTTAGTGTGTCTTTGCAGATGATTTCCAGGACCAGTGCTCAGTGCTCAGGCTCTGAACGACCAACAATTTCCACTGTCTCCTTACAAGGCTGCCCATGCGCCGCACTGCCACTCTCCCATGCCGAGTCTTCGTTTTTTTGGCATTTCCTGCTATCTCAGTATTTACTATACCACAGCGAAAAGTGGAAGTGGGAAGGCAGGGAGACAGAGAGAGGCGGAGGGAGGGAGGGAGAAAGGGAGGGGGAGAGAGAGAGATAGAGGAGATACTCGAGTGTGTCATGTTGACCCTGTTTCAGTGAGAGATGGTAGCTTGAAGACCTGTTGACCTGTCTCATTTGTGCAGGCGAAGAATCTGTGGAACGAGGAGGAAAAAGGATGGGAGACATTTTCATTTTGAATTTTATCGGTTTTTCTATTCTTTCTCAGTCTTCTCCAACTCTGACCCACTTTTGCCTTCTATTACAAAGCTAAAGTCCTTAAAACAAAAAAAGAGAAAGAAAAAAGAAGAAGGAAGGAAGGAAAGGAAGAAGGGAGGAAGGAAGGAAGAGAAAGGAGGGGAGGTGTTGTAATAAGAGTGGCGGGGCTGCGTCCCCGGCACCCAGCCGCCCGCATGGCTACCTTATGCCCCGAAATAATTACACGGAAACTGTATTCTTTTAATCACTGCCTGGCCCATTAGTTCCAACCTCTTATTGGCTAGCTCTTACATATTGATCTAACCCATTTCTAATATTCTGGGTAGCCCATGAGCTGGCTTACCAGGGAAGATCTTAACCTGCGTCTGTCTGGAGTGGGAGAATCATGGCGACTCCCTACTCGGCTTCTTTCTCCCAGCATCCTGTCTGTTTACTCCACCCACCTAAGGGCTGGCCTATAAATGGGCCTAGGCAGTTTCTTTATTATTTAACCAATGACCTTCCTCCATCATTTCCTCTTTTTCTGTTTAAACAAAATAAGGCTTTCATTTTAACATAGTAAGATTACATATAGCAAAACAGTTATCAAGCAAGAATTACAGTTACAATATTTATATCTACTTTATCTTTTATCATAACTAAGAAAAACTATAACTAACCATTCTTCAACTCCATCAAAGACTCCAGAAGGATATAATATTACCTAAGTAAACAAGAAATCCAAAACTCTAGAAATGACAGAGACATCTCGCTGCCTGTACAGTCACCCAAAGTTCCTCTGTACCGTTGGGGCATCCATCTTTGGCCTTCAGGCCCATAGTATCCAGCAGACATTTCCATGAAGCAGGAAATTCTAAAGCAGTTCAGTCACTATCTGCTGTGTCCTGCAGAATGTCTTGCAGATTCTTTTATGAGTCAGGAACCCCGAAAGACCATCTCATCTTTAGGCAAGTTCAGCAGTCCTCTTTCTGTGGGTTCTCTGTGTCCAGTTTATGCAACAGTTCAGACAAGAGCAGTTTCTTGCCCAAATGGCTATCAAACTCCTTAAGGAGCCTCTTCGGTGCCCATCTTCCTCTTGAAGTAGATTGGTGCTGCCAGGAGCAGACGTGTCTCATTGTCATGAAAAGCCCTAAGTTATTAAAACATTAAATGCCATATTCTGCAGTCTTTGAAAGATATGAAGAATGCCTATCTAGCTGAAATATATCTATGCACATCTAGAAAATCTAACTAACATGACTACAAGCTTGATTATTATTGATGATTATCCATTAACAACCTATATACATTACATTTTTAAATGAACTATACAATCACAATACCTTAGTCAAGATCAGAAATACATATACATATAACAGAATTGACCTTAAAATCCATACCAATGCAAATTATTCATACCTATATCATTTCCCCCTTTAAATGTAAAAGAACATTTATAAACAATATTTGGGAATATGGGCGCAGTTTTTTCTCTCCAAACTGCTTCCTGCTGAATGGGGGCGCTGTTATTCAGGTCTTTCACGGTATAACCTGTGTGCCAGGTTCATCTCAGTCGGCAGTTGAGTGAAGTAATTTTCTGGAGGTGTTCACAGCAACCTTTCAGGAGGGCGTGGTCTATCATACCATATTGGGATAGACGCAATCCACAGAGTCTCATCCTCTGTGAAAACAAAAGAAGACCCTCTCCAAAGTATCATATCCTTAGACCCGTATTCTGAAATCATAATACCCTTGTATCCATTCTGGTTTAGCTTGGCAGCCCATATAATGAAATGTCTCTCTGTACTTAGCTCCTTTACAGTCAAAAATTTTAAAGAAAACACAATAATACAAAGAATCCAGACTCTCTGTGAATTTTCCATTTTTACGTGGCTTATTTTTCTTTATTTCTTTTAATCTATAATTATCTGTACTCTGTCTCTTTAAAGACTTTACCCTTTTTTTAAGACATTAACTTTATTCTTTATATATATTTTTCTCTCTCTCAAGCCTACGTACATTCATCCAACAGTGTCTGAATCAGTTCTATCGTGAAGCTGTAATTTTTTTACTATCCAGGAGCACTTTGTTTTGTGCTTTTAAATCGCTAAGCGCTTAAGAATCTAAGCTGTGACATTCCTAGCTCAAAAACAGGTACTGCTTGCTTGCCCCGCCCAGTCCAACGTGGCGGAGCCGCTCGTGCCTCTGATCCTTGCATATTGCACCAGTAGAGTGGTGGAGCTGCTTGTGCCTCTGAGCCGCAGCACAAAATGACTTCCTTTTAGGCACACAGTGAGTCTAGTTGCCATCAAACAAATCGTAGCACTTTACTCCAAATGCTCCATTCAAAAGCTCTGTCTCCTGCAGGAGCCAGACAGAGATCGCGATGGCGGCACAGCCCAGAAAGCCGGCATTTTAAAACAGCCAGTTTTTTCCTGTTGCTGAGTCAGGACAATTTCTTTGCCGCGCGCAACCCACAAACAGCAAAAAGCTGTCTTAAATTCTCTCTGTGTCCTTTTTAAGCCCTCTCAGGTTTTACGTGGAGTTCATTAGCACGTTGGGTGCCACTCTGTTGTAATAAGAGTGGCGGGGCTGCGTCCCCGGCACCCAGCCGCCCGCATGGCTACCTTATGCCCCGAAATAATTACACGGAAACTGTATTCTTTTAATCACTGCCTGGCCCATTAGTTCCAACCTCTTATTGGCTAGCTCTTACATATTGATCTAACCCATTTCTAATATTCTGGGTAGCCCATGAGCTGGCTTACCAGGGAAGATCTTAACCTGCGTCTGTCTGGAGTGGGAGAATCATGGCGACTCCCTACTCGGCTTCTTTCTCCCAGCATCCTGTCTGTTTACTCCACCCACCTAAGGGCTGGCCTATAAATGGGCCTAGGCAGTTTCTTTATTATTTAACCAATGACCTTCCTCCATCAGGGAGGAAGGATGGTGAGGATGGGAGAGAAGGCAGGATATGCTAAATTAAGTAAGTCTCTTGAGCAATCACTTTCATTTTGTACAGACTCCATTGGAATCCTGACATTCATGATACAAGCTGGAATTTCATTTCTAAAAGCTTGGACGTTTGTTTGTTTGTTTTGGCTATTTGAGAGGCAGTGATGAGTTTGGTTTTGTTTTTTCTTTTAATCACGGGACATCATGCAGGCACAAACATTGCTCTGTTGCCAGGCTGTGGCACCCCAGGCCAGAGGGAAGCCAAGCATTAAGTTGGTAGAAAGGCAGAAATGTGGCTCATGAATGCCTCAGCATTCTCTGTTCTCTTTGTCTCCAGGAAAGGGTGGGCCCAGGGAGGGCCAGGGAGGGTGGGTTTTCCGGTTCACAAGGAGTTTGTCCAGCTGACCTTTGCTCCCTAGGGCTTCATCGGAGACTGGAGTAAGGCAGGTGGGCAGAAAGTTGATCTGTGCAAAGTTCTAGTCAGCGATGTAAATTACAAATTGCCTTGCCAGCTATGAATGACACTCAGCTTAGTGATCCCAAAATATAACCATTGTAGCTGGCCAGCGTTGCTAGAAGGAGTGTACGTTTACTGAGAGGGACACACTCAATCTTGTACACCGGTGCAGTGTGCAAAGAGGCTCCTTTGGGGGTGGGGAGTAACTTGCTCCAAATTCATGAAACAATGAGCTGCTCTTCGATGGGGGCAGGAGGAACACAGCACTGTGTCCATTTCCGTAATAGTTTCCTGCCACAGGGAGTCCCAGTAGAGGCTCAGGGACCTTCAGAACGCTGTGGCCATGGTTGTGATTTTCCTAAATGATAGAAAGAAGGGGAAACAGAATTATCTGGTCACATCGTCTTGATTGCTTAAATATTGGCCTGCTCTCTGTTATTTTCTTAACTAGTGTTTGATCACTGAAATAATGACTCTGGTCTCTGGTCCCCTTTGGTTTGACTTGGCAGTCAGTGTTTGGGAGGGAGTCCTGGAATGTGTGTTTATTATACAACTGTTTATGTTTGGATAGCCAAAGAATATAGAGACAGAAAAAAACAAAAAGGAAATAGAGGTGACTAGAAAATGTGGAACAAGACAAGAACCACCGAGGGGGTGGGAGGGGAGGGGCTGTAATTGAAATTGTGGCAATGAGAACTTCTGAGGGACACGGCTTCTGAAACACGGCTACTGTCCCTGGTGTCTAAGGAAAATATTTTGAAGATTTTGTGACTTTCATAGAATATTTAATAAATGCACATTTTTAATATGACTAGGTCCCATTTTAAGTTGAAAAGGGCTTATGAAGGCTTAATAGGATATTCCGCTTTGAGTCAGGGGGGACGGAAGCCATAAAGGGGGCGATTTACCTGAGATCTGAGAGGGGCCCTGGGGAAGGCTCTTGACTGCTGTGTAGGATTAATCATCCTCTGAAATCTCAAGTTCGTCTGCATATGTTTTGGAGAGGCATCAAGCCTCATTCTTTCCTCGGTAGCTCTGCTTGTTCAGTTTGCTGACACCAGGCTCCAGGGCTATTGTCAGGATGGTACTTAGAGCCCATTCGAATCAGGTAGAACATCCTTGGAAATAGTCTTAGCCTCATTTTTTTCTCAGAATGTGTACAATGAGGAAAATTCATTTCCTTCCTGTCTAGAAAAGTTAATGATCATTTTCCATTATATTAAAATATTACCCATTGTTATGACTTCAGTTTAATGTTCCAGAGTTTAGCTATGCCAAGGCCAAGCCACCCGTGTGTTATTTTAGACTTCCTCAAAAAGAAAAAGTAGATTGTTTAAGATGAGTTATGATTTAAAAAAAAAAAAGGCAAGTCACACCATTTGGGGAGAATTAGTAGGTAATTATATATATATTTTTAAATCACTTTTAGCATGAAAGCCCAAATTTTTAACAGTGTTGACTCCAGAATATAATTATAAATGCCATGCTGAATCTCTGAACCAGAAATAAGAGCTTTCTTTTAAGATATAATAAATGCTTTACATATTGGGGCACTGTTTCTCTTTCAGTAGCGATGAAAAGTAGAATTATAGGCTACTATTGTATTGTAATCCCTCAAGTGGTTTATTTATTTATTTTAAAATTTCCATAATCTCCCAGGGGTAATTTGTGTCTGAGGAAGATGTGGCATCTTCTTGAAGGAGACACACTGAAGGGGCCAGCGTGACCTCGGGAAAGTTACAATCTGTGCTTCAGGCAGTGATTTGGCAAATGTGAGCACCCAGAGGCACAGTTTCACCCCTGAAACTAAGAGGAGAGAAGGAGAAGGAAAACTGTGGGATCCCAGCAAAAAGTGACATGTTCCTGGACAAGAGAGAATAGCCTGGACGCCTTCAAGTCACACAACAGAGACAGGTCCTCCCCCGCCATGCCCTCCTGGCCCAGTGTGCCTGGGCCACCAGCTGGAGGGTCAACCAACACACACTTCCTTTCATTTTCAGAGGCTGAAGTCTGTGATCAAGGTGCTGGTGGGACTGGCTCCCTGAGGCCTCTGCATCTGGCCTACGGATGCTCACCCTCTTGCTGTCTCTTTGCTTGGTGCCCTATGTGCCTTGGTGCTTCTCTTAATCACAAGGCCACCAACTATTCTGAAATAGCGTGTACCTACTGCCTCATTCTGACCTAACCACCTCCCTGGAAACCTTACATCCCAAAACAGGCAACTTTATATTTGCCCATATAAGTCCCTTTTACCACAATTAGGTCTCTGTAGACATACATTTTGGGCACTGGGTCTTTAACAGGACTCCAGAGGACACAATCTAGCCCCCATTGCTTTCTTGATGTGGCTTTGTTTGCTTTGGTTTGGTTTCTATTGAGATGCACACTTTAATATGGAAGGTCAGGTGGGTGTATCCATGACTCACAGATGTAGGCTGCCTCTTAAAGTAGCTTAAAGGAAGAGCTACAGGGGATGAGAGCTATCCACTTAGACAGAGATGTTTCAGGCACTGAAAACTAGAAGAAACTGGTTTTATTTTGGCTGAACTAGTTTTTAACTTTTGTGGTGAGCATTTCAGACGTGCTTCAAATGGAGAAAATGGTGCAACCCTTTCCTAATAGTGCAACTGCCTGTGTTCCTTGACTGGGTTGGAGAATTGTGATTCTGGACCTCTTGTTCCATCCATTCTTCTTTTTGCTTCAATGGTTATTGTTTTTTTTTTTTTTAACACAATCCTACTTGTTATGTCATTTTAATCTGAGCCTCATAAAAATAAATATTTAATTATGAGACTATTAAAACACAAACGCTATCTTATGTGATGACAATGCCATTCTCATGTCTTAAAAATGAAGATTAATGTCACATTTTAATCCTAAATTCAAATTTTCTTCATCTCAAGAAAATTATAATTTATTTCACAAAGCAAGAGTCTAGACAAGACTGTTACTGCATTTGGTTGTTAGTGGACCATTTGTTGTGGGAAAATGGTATTTCCAGAGACAGCCACTTAGCTTGTCCTGTAAAGTTGGGGTTGTGTTTGTTTACCCAAATAAATACTCAAATAAATCCACTGCCTGATGGGGTGGGTCTGGATAGAATTATGTGTTTTTAGCCTTGATGGGTTCTGCACGTTGAGCTGGTGAGTGGTCAGCCTTACCACACAGAGAATTAAGCTGGCTTTTTCTTTAGCTTCTCTATTTCTGTGTCATTGTAGAGGACTCTGTAATGTTACCACTAATCATAGATAACATTTCCAATACAAAACACACAAGAAACGGGCAACCTTCCCCAGTTCATTCCTACATGGCCTGGGTTTCTACTGCCCCTCTTTGCCTCTCTTTAAGAAAACAAAATTGTCTCGAAGCTAGTTTCACTTTTGCTCAAGGCCACTGTCCTTTCTTTGAGTCTTCCAAGCTCAATATCAATTTCCTCATGGACCCTACATGTATGCATGTGACCACAGGAACTGCCTGTTTCATCCACTAGACATGGAACCCAGCTCCTTAAGGGCTATTCACAAACTGTTGCTCACGTCCATTTGGTATCTTGTGAGCTTTGCCACTTATACGGCTAGGAGCAGAGCCAGCGAGATGACTGATGGAGTCAAACCTGAGGACAGAGTCAGATTCCCTAAAGAAATGGTGGTAGGAGAGGTATCTCCTAAATCATAGTTGTCTTTGGACCTTCACACCAAGTGTCCCATGCACGCACACACACATATACAAATGATAATCCCAGTATATTTGGGGCTCTCCTTCAGTCAAGTTTTGAGAAATGAGCTCTTCTCCACCTTCTGGTGAGTGGACATTGATTAGCCCTAACTCCCAAGCCAGCCATGCCCACCCTAGCCTGTCCCACGGTGTGCTGCAGTTATCTCTTCAAATGCCTTCTCTGACTGTGCAGGTCACTAGGAATGCTGCTTGCCTGGTATATCCACCACTGTTCAGAAAGTACTCTCAGCAAAAATGATGCCCCATAGTCTAAATGGCTTTTAAATTTTGTTGAAATGTAATACACCCTGAGTATAGAAGTTCCCAGTTTTACCTGTGTGCAGCTTTCAACACCCCCACTGAAAACCTGCCCTTCTAAATTTTCTCAACTTCTAGTCTATTCCTGTGGCCAAAGAATTCTCACAACAGAAAACAAAGCAAAACAAACAACAAAATCTGAATAATTGTGTCTCACCCAATTCAGCAGAGCACAAAGGCTAAATGAAATGCTCTCTTTGAATTTGGCTTCAGGAAGATGCCCAATAATACAAATAATCCCGACTGCCAGAAACTGCAGAATCCATCAGTATGAGACTCAATTCTGGCCGTTATATCTTGAATCTGCTTACAATCCCTATGTACCTTCTGGAGGAAGATAAGCTTACAGTTCTCTCTCTCTCTCTCTCTCTCTCTCTCTCTCTCTCTGTGTGTGTGTGTATGTGTGTGTGTGTGATGTATGGGTTTAGACATGTTTACGTGTGGGAGCAGGGCACTAGAGCAAGTGTGAAGACCAGAAATGGACATCCAGAATTTTCGTCAATTGTTTCTCTACCGTGTGTGTGTGTGTGTGTGTAATATTTACATATTATTTATTTATTTTTGAATTATAATCTCTCCCTGAACCTGGGGCTTCCTGACTGTCTAGACCAGAATCTTCCTCTCTCCATGTCCCTAGTACTGGGATTACAGGCACAGGGCTGCACCTCCGAGCTCAGCTTTTTATGCAGAGCCTGGGGATGTAGACCAGGCCCTCATGCTTGTGTGGCAAGCAGTTTACTGAGGGAACTATCTTCCCAGCTCTGGTCAGGGTTCCTTATGTTCCTTTCCCCCCATGTTCTCTGTTGGCTTCCTCAGCTTCCAGGCATCTTAAACTTGTACTTCTCCCGAGGACTCCAACACCAGCTGCTATTCCGTCACCTGAAGGAAGCTCTCCAGACGAGTGAGGATATTGACTCTGAGTGTGAGTGCACTTGAGCTATGTCGTTTTTTCAACTCGTCCCAACTTCCTAACAAGAAATGCACCTTGTGAAATGAACGTGCACACATAGCAATGCTGCAAGATGCCTACGTGTTCATGGGAAGCCGCGTTCACGAGCTCCTGACTCCAGTCTTTCAAATAACAGCATCTTAATTGCCTCCTTCCCAAGACAGGGTGTTGGTCATTTTTGCCATCAGAACTTCCTGTCGAGAAAATACATCTACCCTCTGACCATGCATCCCTTGGGTCTGTTTGCAAAGTGTATTCTAATGGCTGCACGATTTGAATCACTCTGCATTTCCAATGTACCCTCCTCATTATCGTACCGAATCTGTCTGTCCTTTGTTTGGAGATGTGCCTACTATGAAGGCCAGAATGTCTTACATCTCAGGTGAAAATAGTAGACTTATGAGCTGCCCTCCCTCCCGTTCTTATCTGCCCTCTCCTAAGTCCATGGCCTCGAAACATCAGTCCCTGAAACCTGTTTTGGTGTCAACTCTGCAATTCTGCTTCTAAAGAACATTTCATAATAAAACCTTAGAAACAAGCACACAGAGGTTTCTCTCTTGACGTACCCCCGAAGGTCACATGCTCTAATTCAGCTTAAAGGGACACTAATCATATTCAGCGTGTGAGCAGGGAGGCTTACAGTTGGAGATGACACCATCATTTGCATAGGATGTAAAAATGAAGGACCATTAATTTTATAGCATTAATTGAAGAGCAGAAGTGTTAGACCTCTATAATTATCTTCAGTGAATACATTTCAAAGACATCTCCACAAATGAGGCTTGCGCGTACACGCGACTGTGTGAGGATGGAGACACAAAGAGCGAGCGAGAGAGGAAGCCACTCTGTCCTCCTCCAGGATGCACAGATGAGTGACCTGCTAAGTTAGACGCCTAACTTAAATCTGAATTGCCTCTTCTGTGTGGAAACAAGACGCGTGTGAATTCTAGACTCCCAGGGGGATAGTTTGCACAGAAGGAGGCTACCCAGCCTGAATGCCACATCTCAGAGCCACGGAGACAGAGGAGGAGTGGCAGCTCTAGGGGGTGGGCCATGTCCCCATATGTCCTCCAGCACTGGGCTCTCCATTAATCATAGCTTCGCCGGGACCCAGTACCCTTCCTCCTAGCAGGCCATTTCCATACCCTGCGTTTACCAGTCCTGTGTGTGTTCCCACAGGCTAATACCTCAGCTCAACAGACATGGTTCAGATGAGTAATCGCTCGGCAGTGCCGGTCATCTGAGGGATTCGCAGTCCAAGGTCAAAATGAACCTGCTTGCTCTCTCTCTCTCTCTCTCTCTCTATCTATCTATCTCTTTCTCTCTCCCTCCCTCTGCCTCTCTCCTCTCTCTCTTCTTCCCTCCCTCCCACCTCTCTCTCCTTCCCTCCTGCTCTCCCTCCATCTCCCTCTTTCCCTCCCTCTGCCTCTCTCCTCTCTCTCTTCTTCTCTCCCTCCCCCTCTCTCTCCTTCCCTCCCTCTCTCCCTCCATTTCTCTTTTTTTCTCTCTCTCCTTCCCTCCCTCCATCTCTCCGCCCCCCCCCCATTTGAGGCAGGGTTTCATGTAGTTCAGGCTGGCTACAAACCTAAAGCCTTAAATTCCTTAATCCTTCTGCCTCCACCTTCGGAGTACTGGCATGAACCACAATACCCAGTTGGAAAATAGCATTTCTAAGGATTTCAGCAGAATATGATAGGAGTCATTTTTAAGTGCCAGTAGTTTTGGAGTCAAAAAAAGTCAAAGTAGAATAAAGGATATGGATTATTGGGGAAGGGGAATGAAGTGACAGAAAGGAAAAGCCAGCTATGTGATTGTGGTGACATTGAGCTGAATTAAAAGCATCTCTCAACTCTCAGGGCTGCTGGGCCATTGTTTTGAGTGCGGAGGTCTTGGGAACAGGAGGAACTGGAAAGGGGAGGTGCAGCCCGAGGCTTAAGAGCTACTTGGGAGTTTTAGTAATTATATTGACTTGAAAGACTCATCACTTTTAAAAATACGAGCTACCTCTGAACCTTAGAGTCCCAGAATCTCCCCGGGGTATAATTTTAGGTTCCTGAGGGGAAGGTTGGAAGCCAGTGGTGTAAATCTAGTAAGCCTTTAGCTAATGAGCTAACCCAATGCACACGCTCAGTTTAAATGCCCCTGTCTCCAGGGTCCCTGCAGGAGTGATAACCCTGGTGAGAATCTCAGGTACCACTATATCCCAGAGAGGAAGTGCTTGGGAGCATGTGGGCTTTTAGGCTGTCTTACCCTATGGAGCATTGTCTCATTCTGTAAGAAGTGTCTCTAGGGTTAAGGGGTGGTGACGGCTTCCTTTCAATTCTTATATATATGTCTCAGCTCAATTTGCCTTTCATTTCATGCTTCATTTACTTAGTCTGGTACAACATTCTTTTCTTCTTTAAGGCTTTCTTGAGGTAGATTGTATATACAATAAATTTTACATAAAGTGTACAATTGGATGTATTTGAAAACCCACATACACACACACACCCCTACTTGGGAAGTCAAAGCATCAAATACTTCTGTTATTACCCAAAGTTTCCCATCCTCTTGCAATGTCCCCTTCCCTTGTCCCCAGCAACTGCTGACCTGTTTTCGGATGCCGAAGTTTGGCGTGCATTTTCTGGATATTTACCTAAATGCAAATACAGATGTCGGTTCCACTCTTCTTTTGCCAGGCTCCTCTCATTCATCAGTATTGTATATTGCTACACTGCCTGAGGCATTACTCCATTGTGCGAGAAATAGCTTCAAGCTCTGAGATGGTCCACTGTGTGACAAGATATGTGTCATGTGAGCATTGACTTTTGTATAATGCTTTGTTCTGAGATGTTCATGGAACTGTACAGCTAGGCTCCTCACTGGGTTTTAGAAGAAAAGGAGTATGCCTTGGTTTGGGATGGGGGGATCAATTCTTATTATTTATTCTTCTTTTGTGGTTTACATTCCAAGGACTTGAGGGAGCCTTCTTCAGATCAGTCTACGGACCTGGGTGTGAAGCATGCTCATTTCCTCCAATTACTTCAATAAAGTAGAATGCTGACCTTTTGTGCCGAATGGTAAGCAGGCCAGCACACCTGTGAGAGCAACTTACTTCCTGCTTGCTTTTCAACCAGCCTGCTGCAGGAACCAGAAGTACCACATGGCAGAGATGAAACTAAGAGACCTCCAAGGCTCTCCTCTATTGCATCTCAGAGTCAAAACAGCCACATGTGCACACATGCACACACACACACTCTCCACAGCAGCCACACTGCAGACCAAGGTCTCCTTAAATGTTTCAGGTCACACTTCTACACTTGCAAATGACAGAAAAGTAACAAACAGTAATGAAAGTGACAAACCAAAGCAGGCAATTGACCCAAGCAGTCACAATTCCTGGGGTTGGCTGGACTGGATCCAGAGGCTCAAGCATGCCCACACCTGGCCCCTTTTAGTTCTGCCTTTCTCTGTATTGATTTTCCTCACAGGCCGTTCTCTCTGCATCGCGATCTCCTGCAGCTTCGGACTCAAGCCTGATGACCTCGAGCCTAGGAGATTCTCAACCCACTGTCCCAACAAAAGCAAGACAGGGAGAAGAAAGAAGCTGGACAGAGCTTCACTGTGTTTACCCATGGCTGAGGGTAAAAAGGGAGAGATCACAGCACACAGATTGCCATGAGGAGGGTACCTTCTCCCCCAAGGGAAACTAAGTACATTAACGAAAAAAGGAATGGGGAGGCATAGATTCTGAGCACATAATATAATGAATAGTGATCACTGGGATCCTTCTGATTCTAGTTTCTGCAAACCAGGGCAGAGCTATATTATCAGGACCTAAGATCAAACACACTTCATGAGATTTTGAAACACGATGCAAAGAAAGGAATATTGAATGATCTCTGTGGAGGAGAACCGTGCAGAGGCAGTCATCTTTCAGAAGAGTGACAGTGTCCTAGAGAAAGTATTCTGTGCCGAGTGAGAGCCACATACTGTGTTAGCAACAGCAATGGGGTAGGGTAGGGTAGGGGTTCTTCACTAGAGCATGATTGTGGCATTATATGAATATTATTTATGGCTCCATAAACTTTATGACTACATTTTGGCTTTCTGTGAACTGATTAATATGATTAATACATCATATATCTGTAGATCTCAGCTCATGCAAGCTGACTGGTTGTTATTGAAACAGCAAAATAGAGCGTTATACTGCTCTGTACAGAGTTTCTGGAACCCATTGCTTCTCCTGGGTTCCTGGGTACCTCCACGTCTTGCTATGTCTGGAGTAGAACTCAATAGAAGACTATAGCAACTCTAAGAATCCTTTGACCAATACATTGATCTCAAGAGTGAATTCAGGCTGTTAGACATATAAAGAAATGAGTTTCTAGTATGGATTTTCTAGTGAAAACCTTAGATAGCATTAAAGGCCAGGTACCAGGAGAAAAATTCTTAATGTTCTTCTAGGAGATTAGCATCCTCTGAGAGTAAGCCTTGGGGATGCTGTAATAGGAGGAATTTAAGTATATGGATGGTGTTAATTCCTCAAGCATACATCAAATTGCACCAAAGAACTTAATTATCTGTACCCACGGTAGGATCATAAGAAGGGGGACCTCTTGGTACTAAGCTAAACTGTCCCTCTCAGGTGCAATGCCAAAGCTCAAATTTGGTCCTGATGTAGTAGCCAAATTACAATGCTAATATAAAATTATAGCCTTATCGAGTCTTTCATGTCAAAGTTAGGGCATTCTTAATGGAGAATAAAAGAGCCTTGGGAATTTAATTTAAAGACATACAAAAATCTTTCAGTGACTCAAAGAACCCTTAATTGTTATTGGTTCTAAACATCTGGCCTATCACCAATGAGCAACTGGTCTTGCAGAGTGGGGATATCCAATGGTGAGGTCTCAGCGAGAGTGTAGGCTGGATGATAGCAAGCTAAGGGTAGTCTGTGTAGCATATGGTATATCCTCAGATCCATCATGTATTTTTGGTGCTCTTTGATCTCTTATACCATAAAATGCATGGACTCAGAATCAAAAGGTAGAAGCTGAAAAGGTACAGTAAATCAAACAAGCCTACTGCAGAAGTTCTCCTTTCAATCCCTGTAATTCTGGGATCTTCCAACTTAAAGGACTTAATGCCCAAGGGAAGAATTGTCCCGCCGACAAAGGGAATGCTGCCGTAGAATTGGAAAGTGAGACCCCTCCTGAAGAGGGTCTAGTTTGGACTCTTTGTGCCCCTGCAAGATCAGGCAACAAAATGAGTTTTCAATATTAGGAATTGGTTCTTACTGACGTAGCAAAATAGAGAGTTATATCATTCTGTACAAGTATACAACTCAGTACAAGAGGGTTTCTGGAACCACAGGGATCCTCTGGGCACCTCTACATATCGTCATGTCTGGGAGTAGAAGACTATAGCAAAAATATATCAGTAGGATCACCAAGAGGCATTCCCCACTCCCAAATGAAGGCTGAAAGAGTCTCTTCATCGGGGAAAGGGCCCTCACCTGCTAGTTTTAAACAGGCTTTGCTGCTGTTATTTTTCAAGCATAGCATAATTATGATGAAGGATGTCATAAAATGCACCCATGGCCATATGATTGCTTGCAGAAATGATATTATAGATCCTCATTTGTGCTCCTTGCAGTACACAGGTGCGTCAAGCCATTCTTCATCCCCTTCCTTTTTCCTACCTCCTCTTATTTCTACAAAACCGAATGGCTTATTTTTGCAAAAGCCTGGCTCATGGAACATCAAGATAGATTGACTCAACCAAAGAAGGTGTGCATCCCCTGGTGACCCGAGCCTAGAACTCAAAAACATGTGAACGGAGGAAGCTCTCACTCACCGCTTTGAAGGAGGGGGGTGTGCCATTTCTTAGTCAGGAAAAGTACTACCGCAGGATGCTAGGCAGTAGCGCTTGTACTCATAAGCGTTGGTACTCTAGGTTAGAAGAAGCAGCTAGGAAGATGGGCTGGCTGGAAGGTAGAGAGATGCTATGGGTGTCCTTTACACCAAAGGCCAGCATTTTCCTCTAGTATTTGAAAGGCCTTTCACTGTTCAAGGAAGGGGTTGGAAACTTGCTTTTTCTTAGCTGGAGATGAGCCACGTGACCAGATGTGCCATGTAGGATTTCATCTTGATTTCAAGAGAGTGTCACAAAGGGGATGGGTGAGGAAGGTACTTTGGTCCAGGAGGCAGAGACTCATTACGTTATCTTTTTTTTAAAAAAATATTTATTTATTTATTATGTATACAATATTCCGTCTGTGTGCATGTCTGCAGGCCAGAAGAGGGCACCAGACCTCTTTACAGATGGTTGTGAGCCACCATGTGGTTGCTGGGAATTGAACTCAGGACCTTTGGAAGAGCAGGCAATGCTCTTAACCACTGAGCCATCTCTCGAGCCCACATTCTGTTATCTTAATGGCACCAGAGCCAGCAGTTCTGGCTGTGTAGCCCACACCATTTTGCTCGGATGGGGGGATGATGACATTTGTTTCACAGATCACCCCAGTGGTGCACCCTGAAGACTGTTCCTGTCTCCACCAACCCCAGCTCGATTCTATGGCCATCTAGAAATTTTCTGCACTACCCAAAATTCATTACCAAGGTCCTTTTTCTGCTTCACCTAGTTGAAGTTGGTTGGTTGGTCCCTGCTAAGGACTGTCACTGAGAGTCAAAAAGGCTTTTCCTGTGTGTCACAGCCCCTGCTGAAAGACACAGAGAAAGGAATCTTCTATTCCTGCAGATGCGGCTGTATCCCCATTGTCCCCAGCTCAACACTCTGGACACACATCAGGTAAAAGGAAGTGGTTAAACTCAAGCAATTCTTTGCACAAAGGGACATTAGCACAGCTGCGGTTTGCCTAGAAAACTTAAGAGTGGCCCATACAGGGAAAGCCCATCTGTTTGGGGACACTAAATCTGCTGGCAGTCCGCGGGATATCGCACACCCAAAGCAGAGACTCTAACTGTGAAAGCCTAATTCTATAGACAAATTATATTTGCCCCTTCTGGCAGCCTAGTGGGATACATTGCCATGCACAGGGGCTGTGCATTCCATCAGTCTGTGGCTGTTAGATGCTAGCAAGTCTGCAGCATAGCTGGACTAAATCTGAGTTTCATACTGGAGTGGGGGAAAATTCTGAAACAGCTTATCCCCAAAGAACACAAAATGTGTTTTTAGCTCAAAATTCCTAGAAAGCACTTAAAAAAAATACTTCAAGGTTTTTAACTAAGAAGAATGCTTAATAAGCCAGGTTCCTTAGGATTCTTGATTGTCATTTATCAGTTGCTCAAAATGAATTTTTCTTGTAATTTGTGTTTTTAAGGTTCTGGATTTGGGACTTAAAACCATTCAGTCCGTCAAAGCTCATGTCATCCCGGGTTAGTGGATTAGAACGAAGGCCATTATCAAAAGGATAGCTTGTTCTCTGATTACTCACACGGACCAACTATCTTTCCTTTATAGCCCATTTTAGTACAAGTGCCCAACATCCGCCTGCTTTGCTGGTACCATATGGTGTTGATGTAGGTTTATTTAGGCTCTGTGTTATCTGGGGAGCTGAAAATTGACTGGGGAGTTAAGCAAACTCTTACCTCCTGCTGGCTTCGTTGCTTGCTTATGCTGCACTGTAAATAAATCACCGAGCCCCTGAGCCTCTGTTTTCCCATTTAGAGAATGGGATGGGTGAATGTCTTCTTCGCAGGCTCTTGGGAAGACAGGGAGTGTGAAGGTCTGTTGCATGCCGGAAGACTAAGAGCTGGTAGAGACAAATGCATGCAGTAGTGGTGTCTGGGAGAAGGTAATGCAAGCCTGCAAAAGAGAGATAGTTCCTCTCCATAGACTCATCATTCAGAGAGCTCAAAAGCAAGCATGGTCCCTTTCACATTTCCCTCCAGAGGATTTCCTGTCTTTCCTCTGGGATTAATTGATGGTAGGCACCCAAATTCCACATCCTCAAAGGGAGGAAATGCATCTTACTCTCATCATTGCTTTTTCTCCCTTCACCTTGTTCAGAGATGGTAAGAAGAGCTGTGGTTTTGAGGGTTAACCTTGCAGACCCAAAAGTGTTTGCACAAAGCGTCAGGGCTCAGCTTGTCCCACCTCCTGTCTTCACAGAGCTGTCTTTCTGAGAAAACCTGTTGGGACAAGGGATGGGGAACTCATTGTCTCTCCTCCTGACAAGCTTGCTCAAGAGGCACAAGACCATCCATACAAGTTAAGGTGAAGGCCCAACTACACAGTGACTTATGAACACACACCCCACCATCTCTCGGAGCACACTAGCCCAGCCCAGTGGTTATCTCCTCTTCCCATCTGCCCTGGCATTCTGCCATCCTGAGTTCTGCTCATGTGAAATATCAGAGCAGGGCCTTTTAGAACACAGTTCTGCTTAGTCAAGGACGCTCGGTGGTCATAAGTCAACACCAGTGGGATATTTTTTATCTCTTCTTTGGATGTCTGTTTCGATGGGATTGGAAACATTTCCCTGTTTTCAATGATGTTTGGTTCTTCTTATTGACAAGAACATTGGGCAGTGGCTTTCCCAGGCCCAAACTTCTCACAGTCCGTGGTCCTCTTCCCTAACCCCGTTACCTGGAGGCTTGGAGGCAGGTATGTGAACCTGGTCAACTAGAGCTTTAGATCTGGTGAAGACACCCACAGGAAAGAATGAACAAATCATGGGTAAAGTGCCCTCAGTGAAGACACTCAGGACAGCTCTCAACACCAAGAGAAGGATGCTGTCTCAAGGAAAGCACGATTAGGCTTTTGAAAGAAAAGGGGGTCTCAGCTCACTAATAAGCTAGCCAACTGAATAAAAACCGTGAAGCAAAGGAAATGGTTTTGAGCCAAAGAATACTAACAAGTCAGCAACAAAAACCACAGCAAATCCAAGCAATCCCTTCCTCAAACCTCAGAACAAATGAAATCAAGAATATGAAAATGGAGGTTTCAGAGGATAAACCTATGCTGAACATAATCGCAGGTCAGTTCTTTATGAGCCCTGGTTTGCCACCTATGATATTAGGATAATTTTCAAAACAATGGGAAAATTACTAAAGAAATGTTTAAAGCGTTTATTACAAGCCTTCTGTGTTGTAAAAAGATGGATCACTCACAGATGAAGAAAAGGACACCCCCAGATATGGCATCTCAAAGCCATTAGGGTCAGATTTACATAAAGTACCAAGTAAAATTATAGACTCTTGGTCTCTCCATCATATACTTGCTGAGTTGGAATCTCCAAGCATAAACCCCACAAACCTACACGTGTACACATAAGACGTTCTCAAAGTAATTTGGATGTCTACTGGGTGCTTAAACATCAGTGGTGGCAGAATCTCAGGGACAAGAACCTAAAACTGGGGTGACAAAAAGGGGCATCCCAGGTACCGATGGGCAGGGTGGAGAAAACACTCATCTTATGCATGGAGCTAGGAATCTATGGCTCTGAGAAAGCCTTGATCCCAAGAACAGTAGCTGTGACTCTTCCCCTACAGAGGTCAACAAAGGTCAATCTGCTTAAATGTAGAAGCTATTCTGTCTCTGAACGGGCAGTGGACTCCAAGATGATCTAGATAAGATGGGGCACATAGGCAGTTTCTAGCATGAAGCTGGGAACACTTGAGTGGCACATTCTAGCAACACACTACACCTTTGGGTGCTTTAAAAATCTGCTTGTTTTGTGCCTAAGTAAACTTCTTATTCATCCTGTGGCTCAGAAAGTTGACATTGATAAGGACAGAGACACCTTGGTTGGTGCATCTGCAGTCTGCCTGCCTCAAAGAAAGGTCGCAATGCTCCTCTTGCTGCCAGACTTGGAATCAGTAAGCCATAATCGGAAGACTGGAAGGCATCGTGCATAGTAACAGCTGAAACCTTCAAGAGCTCAACCGGAAGAGCGTCCACTCCTGCAGAGACCACTCTCACCTGCATTTCTGCTGGGGTGGTTGTTTTAGCTTTTATGTGTTTTCCCTGCAGGTGGGTTGTTTGAGTATCCACGCTGCAATTTCCTTGGCTGAGTACCCAAAGCCAGTGGGGTGCAGATCCAGGAATAGAATCTAACCTTCTCACCACAGCCTGCCACAGACTTGCCCAGTGACCTCAGGGCATGAATGACCTTTTCCCAAGTCATAGAATGCCAAAGACAATAGGAAGGCGTTTTGAATAGTGCTCTTCCCCATCTTTAGATGTCACAACACTCAGAGCCTAGCTTAGACTTAGAACACCCTATTGGCTCTCATTTCAGGGCAATGAGGCTCATAACAAAGAAACACATCTGCAATTGGGTTGACTCAACACAGAAGTTCCTTTCTCTTTCTTTTAGCAGCTCCTGGAAAGGGCTCGGTTGGTTGTTGATAGAATGTGGGTAGGGACTTGCTTCCTACAGTCATTTAAGGATTCAGGATGGCAGAACCTAAGTTGCCTTTGACCTTTGCTTCCAAGGTCGCCTGGGCATTTCCCAGCCAGGAGAAAAGGAAACCTGAAGGGTGGAACTTCTGGCATCCAGACCCGAAGTAACTAGCCCACTGCACAGAAGCTAGTTACAGAGCCACACCAAACCAAAAAAAGGAGGCCAAAAATGCAGAGGAAATCAGTCATTTTAAACATATAAGGAATCCTGAGTAGTCTGTAGAATAAAATGAAGATGCTTTTAGGAACAGGTGTGGAAAATGTCAGTGGAATCTGGAGGCTCTCTTTTGGCTTAGTACCTATAATTTCCAGTTCATCCATGCACTATCCATTCAGAAACTATAAAACTCCCTCTCCAGTTTTATTTATTTTATGTGTACATCTAGTGTATGCATGCATGCCACATGTATGCAGTGCCTACAGAAACAAAAAGGCATCAGATCCTCTAGAACTGAGTTACATGTCATTGAGCTGACCAGTGTGGGTGCTGAACCCAAAGTCAGGTCCTCAGCAAGCATTCGTACCTTCTGAGCCATCTTTCAACCTCTATTCAGCCTTTGTTGTATATCAGATACTGTGCTAAATGCTTAAAGGGGATTTGAAGCATATAAAAGTTAGTCTCTAGCTCAAAGAGTTCACAAAATAATAGGAAAAAAATAACAAAAACAATAACAAATATGCTAGGGAAGTACCTCTGTTTGCAGAGTACTTAGCATGTATGAAGCTCTGACTTTGATTTCTTGCATAGCATATAAAACTAGGTGTGGTAGCACATACCGGGCTATACTCCCAGCACTAGAGAGGTAGAGACGGGAATCAGAAATTCAAGGTCATCTTCAGCTACATAGTGAGTTTCAGGTTGGCCTGAGGTATATGAGACCCTGTTTTAAAAAAAGAACAAATAGTAACAAAAACTGAATGCGGTAATAGAAGGATTTATACATAAGGGATGCTGTATAAAAATGATTGCATAAATACAAGAGGCAAGTCTACCTAGATGAGTCCTTACTTATGACTAACTTCTCTATACAAAAGGAAGAAAAGAAGAAGTTTGAATTGGCACTAGCATTAGCAAATACATAAGGTAATGAAAGGTTAGTAAGTATGATGTGGGGTTTCCCTCTGTATGCTGTGATTACCACTAATGAATAAAGAACTGCTTTGAGCCTATAGCAGAGCAGGGCAGGGCAGAGCAGAGCTAGGCGGGGAAAACTAGACTGAATGCTGCGAGAAAGAAGGGCAGAGTCAGGGAGAAGCCATGTAGTCCCACTGGAGCTGGATGGCACTTTACCCGGTAAGCCACTGTCACGTGGAGATACACAGATGAATAGAAATGGGTTAAATTAATATGTAAGAGCTAGTCAATAAGACACTAGAGCTAATAGGCCAAGCAGTGATTTAATTAATACAGTTTCTGTATGATTATTTTGGGGCTAAGTGGCTGGGAACTAACTAGCGGCCTCCTGGCAACCTAAGTATTTAAAAATGGGATGTGGGGGCTAAAGAGATGGCTCAGTGGTTAAGAGTATGTACTGCTCTTCCAGACAGAACATACCAAAGCTTGATTCACTGAGTCTGCTGACTCAACTCCAGCTCCGTGAGGACCTGACACTTCTGTTTCCTTGGGTGTCTGCACAAACATACACTTACCCACACAGACAAAACCACACGTGCTCAAATTTAATAAAAAATAAACCCATACGAAATGGAATGTGGGAGATACAGTTGGCAGAGCAAAGAACGAGGAAAGAGAAGCATGGGAGACAAAGGTGGAAAGGCAGGTTAGAGTTAATTACCAAAGGTGGCACACACTTGCAATGACCTTTTGCCTTTTCTCAGTATGCACTGTTTCCCCCTCACCTTCCTCAAATACCTGGTTCAAAGCCCCAGTCTCTGAGTATTCAGGTATGGCCAGACTCAGGACCCAAGTGCTCTCTGTCTCTCTTCTGTCCACTCCACCTGTCTGTAGCAGTGACGCCTCCGGTTTGGTATGGTAGCACAGAAGAAGCCGCATACTTCATCTCTCCATTCCTCACCTTCGCACTCAACAGAAAGATGCAGCCAAGTTCCTTGGTTTACGGAACTCATGGTCCCATCCCTAGACCATCTCTTTCTCTCATTAACCAGTTGCCAAGAGTCCTCTTCTCTCAGCTTGGAGTTGGTAAAGGGTGCTTATTCAAAGGGAAACCAAGGTACAGTTACAAGGTGATGGGTGAATGAGCTATTAAATGAGAAAAAAAAAGGTCCACTACCCAGAACTCTACTGCACAGGCTTTCCAGCCCAATTGGCAAATTGTCAAGTGCCCAAAACACACCTTGATTTTCTAACACATCTACCTTTTAGCAGACCACAGCTTTTTTTTCTTTTCTTAATTCTCCTTACCCCTTTTAGTTGGTCTAAATCTTACCTTCTTTAAAAGCTAAGCAAAATAATAAATGCAAACCCATTTTTAGGAGGTCTGTTGTGTTCAGGGCTTCCTAGAAATAAACACAACACTTCATGTCTACACAACAACTCTTTAGGAAACCATGAGTGCTATTAAAGACTAACTAAAATTCCTTTAGAAAAACCACTAGGCATGCGTGCGCGTGCGTGCGCGTGCGCGCACACACACACACACAGGTGTTTTGCCTATGCACTTGTGTGCCATGTGTGAAAGATTAGAAGGCAATTGCAATTGTTCGTCCTTCTCAGGTACCATCCACCTTGGTTTCGGAGCCACAGACTCTCACTGACATGGGTGGGCTCTTTTTAGCATGCCCCATTGATCTGCCTGTCTCCATTGCCCCAGTACTGAGATTACAGTCATGGACCACCACACCCAGCCTTTTTGTGTGGGTTCCGGGGGTTGAGCTCCCAGGCTTTCCAGTAAGCACTTACCAACTGAGCTCTCTCTCATCAGCCTCTGCCATGCGACTCTTTACCGCCCCTTGATAGTTCATTTCCATTCCACTCGATTTACATGTTTCTATTCCTCTATTTCTGTTCTGAAGAGAGTTTAAGGCAGCCTGCTAAATGCATATGTATCACAAAGTCGAGTAACACTAAAACATGAGAGAGTTAGATTCTTTAGGGAATCCAGTTCCCGTCTAAGAAACCTCACTGCTCTGAAATTGCCATGTTGGGCAGTACAACTACCCACGGCAAATGATCTGTCAGTAGCTCCTTACTGCTCAAGGTATCAGACTTATGAACAAAGAAACCATTCTTGGCAGTTTAGCCCAGAGTACAGCCAATGAAGCAGGATGGAGAAATCCAAGCAGTAGCAGGAAGTTAGGATGAAGAAATAGGGCAAGTCTTCCTAGGTGTGTCCAGCCACATGAGCCATTCCTGTTAAGACCTCATACATGATGAAGATGAACGAGTCCCACCCATATTTCCTGATAATTTAGACCCAGAATCACATTCAAGGTACTGCATCGGGCATGGAGGTGGTGCAGGGATGATTAGGGCTTTGTTTAACCCTCATAGGGTATAGCATGCAAGGCTCTGAGGAAACAGAAAGCTAAGAGTTGTACATCATAGTTCTGGGTCTAGATAAGATCGAATAATCACACACTGTTCCTCTCAGCTAGAAAACTCATCAGGGGCTTTGAAAATATTAACCTCAGTACACTGAAGGGGCTAGAATTTGAAGCACCAGTATTTTTCCTGATTTTATTCTTCAGACTGGAGTCCACGCAGCCCAGCACCTGGCAAAGGTGTGCATGGGCCAGCCATCTTGTTCTAGCTTGAACAGCAAGAACGAGCTCTCTCGATATTTTCTCTAGGTTTTTGGTTCTTCCCATTTTCGCATACCTTACTGTCAAGCAAGGTGTCATGGTGGCATCAACCCAGAGGCTCATGGGACTAAAATCTACAGGAGGGTCGCCTCCCTCCGCTCAGTGATCTGTAGGGAATTACTGCTGTTCTCACTTTCATATCTGGTCCTGGGCACAGCCACGGGGAGTGCACACAAGAGTGGGTTATATAGAGCACCACGCGGAGTTAAAACAGGAACCTGGTCAGTGGGAAGTATCTGAGTGATTGCAAACCTTTTACAAATTCTAGGGCTTACTTTGAAACTACAGCATGTGACCGTCCCCCTAAAGAGCATACCGGTACTCAGAGAGTGAATCGTGAGACAATCCACCACCCAGGTCTCCAATCAGTCAATGAGGAGCACACATATGGGACAAATCTAAATGCCAGTGCAAGGTCTTCACCAACCATGAAAATACTCTAACATGAAATCATAAGTATTCTCCACAGGATTTAGGAAAGACTCAGAGTTCAGCCCGGTAAACTTAAAATATCCAGAACACGATCCAAATTCATCAGCATACAAAAGCCCGCAAAAGTCTCACTCAGTTTGCACAATGTCAGTCAATCAATGTGAATGACAAGACCAAGAATGGGAAGAACTGTCCTAAAATTGCTCCCTCGGGGAAGGGTAAAAAATTAATGCCATAATATTCTTAGCAAAGAAATAAGATGAACCGCATGGACGTTTTAGTTGAAGAAACACCTAAAGGTTAAAAACCCAGTAGACGGGCTCAAGAGCAGGTTGGAAATGAAGAAGGAAGAGAAAATGAAATAGAGGAGAGACTAGAAGAAATTATCTTAATAACAGTAAAGGGGGGGAGCATTGAATAAAAACGTGTAACCCCCAGAATTGGATACATCAAGAGGCATAATATCCCTGTCATCAGAGTCTCAGGGGAGACAATAGAGATTGAAGTAAAGAAATAATATTTGAAGAAATAATGCCTCAAAGCATATCAGTTTGGTAAAAAGCACAGTCTGTGCTCACAGAACTAAGCAATCCCAAATAGAGTCATTTTTTAAAGGCATGCCCAGAAATAATATAATCTAGTGACCACAACCGAACGGCGAAGGAAACAGCCCCTGGTGGCCGGCCTTGTTACTGAGACAGGGAGGCCAAACGGAAGTGGTGCAAATGTTTGAAGTAGAGAAAGAAATGCATCTTAGAGAAGAATTCCCACCCAGAGGACGTGTGCTCAGAGGTGACATGAAGGCATCCTCACAGGAGGGGAACTAAGAGTTTGCTGTCAAGTGGCCTGCTCCAAAGGAGTTGCTTAAAAAGTCTTATTGTTGTTCTTTTTGTTTGGGTTTTTTGTTTGTTTGGTTTTTTTTTGGGAAAAGAGAAATGATACTATAAGAAAATATATGATATTAGTGACTGGAGACAATGTTCAGAACAGGTGCATTCCACACAAACATGAGGACTTCAGTTCATATCCCCACAGCAATGTAAAATGTCAAGCAGGGTGACACACACCACTAATTCCAATACTTGGGGTGGGAGTGGTGCACAGAGACAGGAGCACCCCTGGGGTTCACTGGGGTTCACTGGCCAATCAGTCCCAACAAATCAATGAGGTGTAGGCTCAGTGAGAGAGCCTGCCTAAAAAATAACGGAGGGGGTGATTGGAGAATATGTGTAATATCTGACCTCCACACTCGTGTGCTTATACATAGGTGCAAGCAGAACATAGATGGAGAGAAACAGAGAAAAACTTCATTATATTATAAAGAACAATAGATTGTAAATACCTAAATTAATATAATATATTTCAGAAGGTTTCACCACGTGGTAATAAAGTACACAGCTATGACACTGTAAAGGCTTAAGGACCCATATAGAGTGGTAAACATTCTGTTTTGTTTTGTCTTTTTTCTCTGTGTATCCTTGAATGCCCTGAAACCCACTCTGTAGATAAGGCTGACACTGAGCTCAGGATCCATCTGCCTCTGCTTTCCAAGTGCTGGGTTTAAAAGTGTGTGGCACCACACTCAGAGGTACAGGCTTTTTGTTTTTCTTTTGAAGTGGTAAAATTTTGCTTTAAAGTTGGCTAAATGTGTATACTATTTACTAAAATATGCATATAGGAACTAAAAGGAATCCCACATAAAGACACAGCAAGAAGTACAGTAGATGAGTTAAACTAGAACCCTAAGCCATAGTCAAATAACACAAATTGGAGTAGGAGTCAGGAAATGAAATGAAGAATAAATGATAAAAATGGACATAAGTAAAGCATATGAAACATAACATTAAATATAATGATCAACTGGGTGGTGGTGGTGGTGGTACATGCCTTTAATTCCAGAGCTCAGGAGGCAGAGACAGGTGGATCTCTGTGAGTTTGAGGTCAGCCTAGTCTCTGTGATTTCTAGGACAGCCAGAGCAACATAGAAAGGGACCCTATCTTGAAATTTTATATATATATATATATATATATATATATATATATATATATGATCTATAGACACCAAATAAAAGGCAGATATTGTTAAGAATGTAGGCCAACTATATTCTATCCATAATTTACTTTAAAGTTTTGTTAAAATGCAAATTATGATGTTTATGTATTGTGAAAGACATTAATGACAAAAGTAGATATAGTCAAAGTAAAAGGGCAGAAAAAATACCATGAAAAAAGCTAATTCAAAGAAAGTTTGAAGGGCTGTATTAATGTGGGACAAAATAGACTGCATACCAAAGAAAATTAGCATAGGTAAGAGGAATATGGTACAATTACAATAAGACCAATTCACTAAGAAGGAATAGCATTTTAATAAATGTGCATATCTAATTACAGAGTCAAAATACATTAAGCAAAAGTGACAGAACAGAAAGGAAAACTAAATGGATTCTAAATTATATTTGAAGACTTGAACTTTTCTTTTTTCAGTATCAATAGAAGTTGCATTTAATGGCCCAGGCTAAAGAATGGACAAACACTGCCAACTGAGTTCCTTCAACAGACCATCCCGCTATAAACAATAAATTCAGACCTTTATGTGAACACATGAAATGTTACCAAGGTAGGTCATATCTGTGTCATAATACACACATTAATGCATTTTTAAAATTTCAAGTCATTAAACTATGCCCATTGATGGTCATTGAATTAAAATAAAATTCAACAACCATACAAGAAAAAGAATTTTTTATACTCAGAAATTAAGTCATGATTTCAAAATAGTTCATGATTCAAAGAGGCACTCCTGAGACAATTGTTTTCTGTTTTTCTTTTATTGAAAATAGATTTTTTTCATAACATTCTGATTAAAGTCTCCCCTCCCCCAACTCTTCTGAGATTCCCAAGCCCCCAGCCACATTCACACCCTTTCTGTTCTGTCCTCAGAAAACCAACAGGCTTTCTAAAGTGTAATAATGATAAAGTAAGACGAAACAAAGCAAATTAGAATAGAATTAAACAAACAAGTGAACAGAAGAAAAATAGCCAAAGAAAAAGTGCAAGAAACACACATAGCTGTAGATACAGATGTTTGGAGACATAGGAATCCCATTAAAATAAAAAACCAGAAGGCATCATAAATATGCAAAGGACCTATAAGGTAGGAAAAAAATGACCTTGACAAAACGCTATGAGAAAAAGAGCCTCCAAGGATGCCACTGAAGTTGTTTGTTTGTTTGTTTGTTTGTTTGTTTGTTTTACCATCTATGACTGGGCATGGGACTTGCCCTTAAAGGTGGTTTGTACTTCTGGTGAGACTCTATTTTTCATTTGTGAGTAGTTATCAGTTGGAGATAGCTTCCGGGTTAGGAATGGGGGCTTGTGTCCATTTCTCCCCTCAGCGATGGAACCCCATCTGGCATAGACCCATGCAAGCCCTGTGTACGCTGCTAGTCTCTGTGAGTTCATATGCACATCTGTCTGCTATGTTTAGAAAGCCTTGTTTTCTTAGTGTCCTCCATCTCCTCTGGCTCTTAAAATCTTTCTGTTCCTCTTCCATGGGGGTCCTCTGAGCCCTGAAAGGACGAGTTAATGGAGATATCCCATTTAGGACTGAGTGTTCCAAGGCCCCTTAGTTTCCCTGTATTGTCTAGTTGTTGGTATCTATGTGTTCCCATCTATTGCAGGAAGAAGCTTCTCTGAAGATGGCTGAACAAGACACTGATCTATGAGTTTAGCAGAATGTTGCCGTGAGTCATTTTTATTGCTATGTTCTTTTAGCAGAACCGTAGTATTTGCTTTTCCCCTAGGTCCCTGGTCTATCTGGTCTCAGGTTCTTGTCTACCCCAATAGCGCAGGGGACAGGTTCCAGCTTATAGATTGGGCCTTAGATCCAATTAGATATTGGCTGGTTACTCTCTGTGTCACAATTGCACAAATAGTGTGTCTTGCAGGCAGGTAAGCATTGTAGATTAAATGATTTAGAGCTGGTTTGGTGTTTCTCTTTCTTCTCTGGTAGGGATCAGAGTTCTTTTCGTCCTATGAACACTAGTCCATCCTTGGGGGAGAAGGCTCTAGGTAGGTGTCAGCTCGACGACTCCATTTTTCAGGACTTGTGTAGGTGTTATCTTCAGCAATAGGGCCTTGCCATCAATTTGTGGAGAGCCATCAATAGCGCAGGCAATAGCCTGGGTTGTTTGGGCCCATGGGCCCTCTTTGGCCAATTCAATTAGATGGTGACAAGACATACCCAGTTGGGACTCTGTCACTCCTGTGGATTGGAGATTTCGTTTACATTGCTTTATACGTGTATGCATTTTAGGAAGCTTCTACTATCTTGAGCTTTCATAGGACTCCTCAAAGTTCTAAATATTTTAAACTAGATGTGAACAAAAATACAGAATGGCAAAATTTGAGAATGAAACAAAACAGGATCTAGGAACACATTGATAATAGTAAGTGGTAGAATCTGAAAAAAAGAAAGGGTGCAAATCAATATTTAATCTGACAATTGAAGCAATTAGAAAATAAGAGAACAATGAAACCAAGCATACAGAAGAAATATTATAATAAAGATGAAAGCTGAAATCAATAATACTGAAAATAAGAAAAATCAATGGAACTAAAAGCTGGATCTTTAAAAGATCAATAAAATTCATTAATCTTTAGCATGGTGTTAAAGTAAAAGGCCAGGACATATGAAGGAATGCTATCGGGAGCAAGAGAACTGACAACCCCTCCAGACAAGAACAGAAGGGCAAGGGAATTCTTATACCAACTGAATGGAACGGATCATGTCCTTCGCAATCACAAAGTACCAACTTCACACAAATGAAGAAGGTAACCTCAACTGTCTCACAGCCACTACAGAAATTAGATTTATTGTTAAAAATCCACCCAATCTCCAGGCCTAAATGGTTCCACTAGTTAACAAGAATAAGAAGAAACACATACACACACACACACACACACACACACACACACACATGACAATGTTTTTCAGGAACTAGAAGATTAGTACACTTGCCAGCTTATTTCGAAGGGCTAGCATAACACTGCTACAAATCAGATGGACAGTATAGGAAAGTCACAGACTACTATCTTTCCTGATCTTTTACATAAAAACTATAACAAAAGCAAATCAGATTATACAGCATGCAAAACAACACACAAAAAATATATTCTGATTGTCGCAATGTGGAACTAGAATTCAAAATTTCCAAAGAAATACAATTTCTAATGCCTCCCTAAAACAAAAATACTTGGGTATAAAGATAACAAACATTTCAGCATCTATATGGTAAAAATGATGTGGAAAGACAATGGAGATAGAGAAGCCAAAATGAACTTGAAAAAGAGGCATACTGACTGATTGCAAAACTACTACAAAGCTAGAGTCATCATATCTACAGTTAGAAAGTATTAGACACATAACTCAGTGTCCAAAGATAGAGAGCCACATAAATATAATGACATTTAAATATTATTATTGGCAAATATACAAATAATTTGATGAACTTGGATATGATCTCATGAATGATGTTTATTTTTATTTTTTGGATTTAGTCACTATAATAGTTTCAACATCATTGTGAAATTCAAAAAGTAAAAATAAAAAAGACCCTTAGTTGTAAACGTCACATTTAACTTGAAAGTATCAAAATATTAAGACACTGTAAGAGCACACTGGAGAAAACCCATGAATCGTGGTTAAACCAATACTGCCTAGGCATCTCATCAGAGGCACAATCAATTAAGTTAAAAATGAATAAACAGCTTCATCAAAACTAAACAAAATTATATTGAGAAAGTGAAAAGGTGAGCGCCCATGGCGTGGAAACACTTTCAGATCACAGGGCTGACAGGATGTCTATACAGAATGCTCAAGTAATTCCTGAAGATCAGCCACAAACTAATAATTGAAAAACAACTTAGAAGCCAGTGAACCATCAATAAGCACTTCACCTTTGGAGGAAATGTGTGTTAAAACAGAGACATAGCACACATAACACGTCGGTGAGAGCTGATAAAACACAATCAGTGTGTGAGGAGGAAGAACATATCTCTGACATTATGAGCAGGGTGTGTGTGTATGGTATGGTGTGTGTGTGTGTGTGTGCGTGCAAGTGTGCTGTGTGAAACATTACAGCCACTCTGGAGAGCAACTTGGCCATTTTTCAAAAATTCAAACACATGTGCAGCGTATTTGTTAGCAATTTCACTTCAAATGTCAGCTAGCAGATAAATAGACAGAATACATCCTTACAAAAGAATATTACTATTATAAAATAATATGGTGGGCCTCAGATGAACCTCAAAGGTGTGTTAAGTGAAAGGAACCAATCTCTACCTGTTACATACTGTGTCTATGTATGTCATGTCTTCAAAGCCAAAACTTTACTGGTGGGGACCATATTAGTGGTTGTCATTAGTATGTGTGGAGAAAAGACATAGTTTTGAGGGTGAAAAGGAGTATAGGAAGAAGTCTGAATAACCCAGGGTGACTGTACTGTATCTCCCATGCTCCATCTGGACGCCTGCGGTCACCAGGGGTCTCACCTGCTCTGTGTGTTGCTGTTTTCTCTCGGTGCAGGTGCATTTTCTTGGTGTAGTGCAATTAGGGGCCCTGCCTGGTATTAGAATAAGGAAAGAAGAACTGCTTAAGTGCAACTGCACAAAGTCATTATGAGATGCTCTCAAAGCCAGTAATTACTACTGCAGCTTTTCATGGAAATCACTATTAGTATTTTTACTTAAACTACAACTGTGTTTTGTTACTTGACACAAAACGCTTTTGAGAACATCTGCCCACAATTGGATTCCTTTCCAGGCATTCCTTGGAAAAAGAGAAAAAGGATATATACATCAGGGGGTAATTTAATGCTCGTAGTTAAGACCTTGAAAAGGATCCATTGTAAGGCGGAAAAGCCAAAGGGAATGAATTATGAAACACACAGGATCGTTTCTGGTTGCCCTTGTAAAGCAAGGCTGGGGATCTGCCTTGAACGCGAGGACCTTCACAATTGGCCTTTTACAAACCCGAGAGGTTATAGTCCACACTGGAAAACCAATGTGCTATTGATGAGCAAGAATGATTTGTGAATGGCCAGCTGCAGACGTGAGGAAGGGAAGCATGAGAAAATATGGAAAAGCTGTGAGCCTAGGGACCTGGGGAACTGACGTGGTAACTGCGGCCAGTCATTTCACTGAGCACTCAGAGGAAACTAGAGGGCAGGTGGCTTTTGAGAAGGGATCCACACAGCAGACAACGTGTAACGGTGGTGGCCTGCAATCTTTGGCTACAGGGTGTGGCAGGTGGCAGGTGACTGGAATTCAATGCATTTAGAATCTGAGTTGCACCCAGTGTGGAATGAGAGTCATTTAGATTCCCCTAGAGTCAGGCAAACTAGCTACGACTCTGACAACAAGATGGATAAATTATTATCCTGACATCTCAAAATCAGGCAAGAGCTGGAGAGCTATTTCAGCAGCAATGACAGAAACAGGTCAGGCTCGAACTCAGCCGGAGCTAGGTCACAAATATGTCTAGTATTTTATGCAAAACATTGTTCTGCCATTCCTCTGGCAGTTTAGTGGAGCTTAGAAATAGTAGAGACAGTGTTTACATGACTTCAGAAGAACTCATGGGGCCTACTGACATCTGAAATCAAGAGAGTCAGTGGGTAAATAGAGATTTATCTTTATTTTTTTTTTAAGTTCTATAATCTTAGACTCCAGGTCGGCTTTTAAAATGACATATACTCAAAGTGACATATACCCAGTCTTCAAGGTATTTCTTCTCTTCCCAACTGCACAGTGACTTCTACTCCAATCTCCTAAACCGTGCTGGTCACTCCCTAAACTTAGGATTTCCTTGCCCCACAGAGAGGGCTGGCACCCTGGATACTTATTTATTATTAATGTTACACCTTTCCTTACAAATAAAACCATAGTTTTGTTTGGCAGCTCAACCTATCTCTCCCAACCATGGGCTTCTCTGAACAAATCATGGCAATTGCGCTGTTCTGCTCGATCCTTTCTCAGGAATAGACTTACGCTATTATACTGTGTTAAGAATGGTGGAGGAATCAATTGGGAGGGTTTTAAGATAGGTTCCCTAGATTTGAAAAAGAAATACATGTGGGAAAGGGTGACCTATCATGTCCATGTGTGTTTGGCGTTGTTAAGTCTTGCAAACATAGAAGGTACTGGAGAAGGAAAAGACAACAGAAAGACAAAGACCATGAAAGACCCAATGAGTGTACAGCACTGGTGTCATGGAGTGTCTTAGTTAGGGTTTCTATTGCTGTGAAGAGACACCATGACAGTAACTCTTATACATGAAAACATTTATTTGTGGTGGCTCACTTAAAGTTCAGAGGTTTAGTCCATTAACATCATGGCAGGAAGCAAGGCGGCATGCAGGCAGACATGATGCTAAAGGAGCTGAGAGTTCTTACATCTTGACTCACAGGCAATAGGAGGTAGTCTGAGACACGGGGTATGACTTGAGCATATATGAGACCTTAAAACCTGCCTCCACAGTGACACACTTCCTCCAACAAGACCATGCCTACTCCAACAAGGTCACACTTCTTAACAGTGCCGCTCCCTTTGGGAGCCATTTTCTTTCAAGTCATCACACAAGGTCATGAACCAGCCCAGGTGGAGTGCTCCATTTCAGGACCTAGAGAACTCTGACTGTTTAATGTTGGGAGCAGTGAGCCCCCAAATCCTGAATTTCTTGTAATCCCCTGATCTGAGTGCCCACAGCTGCTCTGAGCGGGAGACCTTCAGGAGTTCCTGATGGCAGGAGAGTGGTTTCTGGTGGGTTTGGCTGGGGCGTGGCTATCTCTATATAATCTGCCCCTGCACACAATAAAGGGGGCATTCTTGGGGAATTCAAGGATGACCCATGTCTCTGTCTCTCTGTCTGTGTGTGTATGTGTATTTTAACCTCCAGCCCCCTTGCCCGAAGCTCGCGAACTGGGTAATAGCGCACGAAGCGCAGACACGGGGGCGCGGTGCGGGGCAGTTTAATCCATTTTCACTCTTGTTTCCTACGACTTGCTGCAGAGAGTATAATTGATCAACATGCCCATCTGTGTGCATATTTTCCTCATTTCTGTCACAGTAAACGTCTCTGTTGTGACCCACAGTACTTGCTAGGCACCGGGTGTAAGTGAATGGTGGATCCCCAAAGAGACAAATGCGTGCATGGATGCATAGATGTGCTGTGACTTAATACTAACGGGATTCCCAGGGCAGGGACTGGACCACTCTCCTCCCGGGTGTGCAAGCCACAGTTTACATGTTTCCCTCTTCTTCCTTTCCCTTAAGCAATCCATCTATTCATCTATTCTCTTGTAGATTCATTCCAAAGTCATTTCATTTCATCTTTTCTCCCCTCTTTCAATTTCAAGTTCTGTCGTCTCTTAACTACACCAGTACATCAGCCTTCTAATTTAGTTTCCCGGACTCTCTTAAATCTGTCTTGTACACTCCAGTCCAAGAAAATCTCTCCAAATGCCAGATTCTCAACACCCTTCATCTCTACCTTAGACTGAAGGATGGAAAAAGGATAATATCAAAATGCACAAAGTCCCCAGGCTTGCACAGCCTATGCCTTCTACCACTATCCACAACTTCTTGCCCTGGATTCTCTAAGACAGGTCTACTGATTGTTGGAATGTGCCTTGCTTTGTACCTGTTCTTCCACATGTCCAGCAGGATGCACCAGCACTTCAACACAATCACATGACCTTTAAGTTCCCCCCCCACACACACTCAATGCCTCGGTGTAATTTTGTGTTTCCCAAGGAAGCCTCCCCTGAACCCACCAAGTGGGTAGTTTCCTGTGCCGTACCCTTTACTAATATCATGGGCCTCGCAGTCATAGCCAGGACGACCATCCAAACTGGTACGTCTCTGGCAGTGACTGGGGTGCTATTGATAATCACACTAGGACAGTAAATATAAAGAGAAATTGTCCTGGGATAGCAGGGGGCTTGCTTATCCTTTCCCTAATACTTTATTGTAATTTTTATTTACCAGTTACTCTCTTGTTCGTTTAAATTTCTCTATATCTGAACATGGACATAGACCGTATCGCGATGTCACATTTTTCATGACAGGCATACTGCCAGATTAAATAACAGACAAAAAGTATCTGTAAGAAGGAAAGTAAGAATAAAGGAATATGCAAAGTCAGCTCACATTTCGCTTCCTATTACTTTTTATCATTCTCCATAGACTAGTTTTTATAGAGTAGATCATATTATTGCTTCTCATTTTTTAAATCTAGGGACATTTGACACAGCATTGCTTTATTACAGGCTCATTTAGTCAACAAGTATCTACTGAGCATCTAATGTGATTCTGGCGATTCAAAGCATTAAAATAACAAGACATAGGTCCTTCGCTCAAAGAACTCACAGTCCCGTGTTGGGGGATCCCCAGCACCCGCTTGAACGGCAGACTAGTTTGCATCATACGAATACCTAGCCAATCTGGAAATGAAAGGATAAAAAAAAAAAAGTCCCAATTCTTTTTAAGATTTCCTTCTCTGCTCTATTGTCTCCTCACCTCCTATTCCAAGGTCATTGCCCTCACGATTTTCATTTCTTAGTAAAATCTAACTGCAGGAAACAGTTGGCTACGTTGTGGTAATTTTAGATCCTAGCAATCTGTCAAAAATGATATTAATGCATATCAACCTGCTAGAAATAAATGGAAATCTCAAGGAGCCCAAAATTAAGTGCTATAAGCATAGGCTCTGATCCCAAAGCTTCCCCATGGGTGCTTATCAAATTCAGTAATAGCTAGTAGTTTGGGTTTTAATATACAATCAGGCCAGATATGAGGCCGTCGGTCCTATGAGACACTGAGTCAGAAACTAATACCCCTTCATAAAGCTGTAATGCTCAAAGGGATATAGCCTGAGTAATTAGAGGCATGGGGGGGGGAGATCCACCCACCTTAACAGGGAAACAAATGAAATTCGGTGTTCTAGGCTACAAAAAGGGGAATATATATATATATATATATATATATATATATATATATTCCCAGAGGAATGAAAATTACAGACTTCTGTTTCGTTTTCTTGTTGAAGTTAAAATGCATATTTTTATGGCAGTGTTGAAACTGTCAAGACAAGAAATTTACATAGAAATTAATCCTGGGACAGTGATGTCACTATAGTACCCAGAAGATTGACCAGAAAATAATTGAAGGGTATGTCTACATCCTGGGCCACACAGGATTTTCATGGGTGGGTTCTCACTGAGGGATGGCCCTATAGCACAGGACATAGACACAAGCAAAATAAGAATGCAATGATCTACAATAACAGAAGCGTCATCTGAAAAGAGTGGTTCCCTGAGCAGAATCCCCTGGAAACAGAGTCTGAGATGGGGATTTACAGGCAGGAAATTTCCGGAGGATGCTCTATGGAACACCAATAAGAGCATGAAAAAAAAAGCAGACTTGATCAGGCGATGATACAGTAATACAAGAAGTAATACAGAAGACTCAGCTAATCCTGCAGGGACCTCAGTGGCTGGAGAGAGCTCTTAAGAATTATCACAAATTGAAAGAATTAAGCTAGCCCTTTCTTCCCTAATATCAGCTAGGCATTAGTACAAATTGCCCTGGGAAGAAGTCATAAATCTGGGGAAGTTGGTTCTCTTTGGCCAAGGATGACTTTGAGAGAGATCTAAAAGTAAAGCCACCAGCAACCAGTGCATGGAGGGAAAGGAGCATCTTTGTCCTTCTCAAAATAGGTGGGGGGTGAGGCCACTGAGCAACCCAGAGCAGCACTCATTACCGCCTGCCCCCTTGAACTACTTGGATTCATCTCCTTTTTGCACATTTTGTTTTGTTCTGGCTAGGAAGAACATCATCAGATTCCCGACTCTTCTTAACCCTGAACAGTCTCAGGTAGTAAATGTGTTGGAGAACGTTGGCACTCCTCCATGCTGTGAGTGGTTTCAGAAGCACAAATAAAGTTCACCACTTCCCGCCACTGTTAGCCAAGCTAGATCTCTTCCTGGGGACCAAGTACGTCTTTGTAGCTTAACTGACAAAAAACTCTGAGGATCTAGGTTCTATCATTATGTCCTTCTAAGACTAAGTTGACTGTACTTATCCATTAAAAATTGGCAGCGGAGTCTCAAGAGGTATGCCAGTGGTTCATTTGAGTGTGAAACATTCTTTTTCTTCATTATGAAACAGCAGCAGCTTTAGCTTGATCTTCTCCTGAAGTATAAATTACCTCTGCAAGCAAGGCATATCCTTTCCCTGGTTGCTAGCCTCTTGAGATAGAGTCCTGTAAAGCATGGTGCAGCCATAATTTAAACCAAAATAGTTATTACCCCCTCCAGTAGCAGCCTTCATACCTGAGCACTGGATCATCTAATTAAACTTCTTTTCAAGTTGCCAGAAGAGAAAACACAAATTTTGTAAGTGGGTTTCTGTGGGTGGTACTAACATAAAAATATCAAAAATGGGAAAGCAGTTAAGAAACATGACAGGTAGAAAGTGGGGATCTAATACACATAAAATATGAAATATTATTCACTTCTTCAAATGAATGTTTAACAATGGTATGGGCTAGAAATCAAGTGAAGTAGAAATACAAAGTGTTAAAAGCAGAAAATGAGATGATAGAAAGAAAAGCAAATATATGAAATCACAACAAATATAAATGGGCTAAACTTAACAATTAAAATTCAGAGATGCTCAGACAATTCTACTGTAGAAAATAGGTATATTAAAAACACAATGGCATGGAAGACTCAGAGATAAGAGGCGAGTAAAATTTACCAGGCAATTGCTTTCCAAAAGAAAGCCATTATATCATCTCTACCAAACAAATTGGTCTTTTTAAAAAAAAAATCACAATTTTACTAACAAACAAAGAAGGGTAATTTAGGGAAATGTTTACTAGGATGATGTATGATCTTAAATACATATACACGTACCACCTTATGGTCTTATGAATAAAATCTGTAAAGAAATTCAGGGCAACCCACATCAGTGCTATATCTCCTATGAGTTTTGTCTTTTTACAAGGTTTGCTACCTCATGAAAAGAGAGCCCAAATTTAAGGCAGTGGTTATTGGGTCAATTTAATCCTAACTATTCAAAAGCAAGGCTAATTTATAAATATATTCTGGAGAGAGGATAAATAGATCTTTTTTATCTTGTTAAGTTTGTTTGCCAAGTGCAGCTGTGTTTATGAAGCTGAAGTTTTGCTTACTGATTCTAGGAAGTGGATTCAGTAAATGATTTATGGAATTGAACTGAACTTTTGTAAGGAAATATAAGCCTGTTGTCAAACATTCACACACCATGGTGGACTTTCTAGGTGGGGTTCCTATTAAATGGAAATTATTTTTCAGAAATTTGGATTGGCTGGCAGCCCTGTAACAGAGCCAAGTTCTGGAAATAAAGATGATCCTTTTCATGTGAGTTGTTCTGTCTCCTTATTTTGTTTGTTTCTGTTTTGCTTTTGCTTGGCTGGGAGAATTTTTTTTCTTCTTTAATGAAAATAAATCCTACTGACAAGGCTTATGCAAGCACAGTCTCAATCAAAAAGATCTTCCCTTGGGTTAGTATTCTACGAGGATCTCCTAACTATAGTTTCCAGTGCCTACCTATCAAGTTAAGGAAATCCCTTCTTTCAGGAATGTGGGTTCTTCCTCTTGTCCATTACAAATAAACGTGAAATGAAATAAATTAGCAGGGTTTAAAGTCAGGCAGGATTTTATAGTGGATAACATTGAGACAGACTGGGGGTGTGGTAAGAAGATGGAGAGAGAGAGGGAAAGACAGCAAGGGGTGGGGGAGACAGAAAGCACACTCACGCATGAGGCTTTTGCAGGGACAGATAGACTCGGGAAGGGTGCTGATATATAGGCTCTTGATGGCCTTGCTAACGGGGAGATTTGACTGCTAAATTTGACCTTGCTCCCAAGTAATTGATGAGACGTAACATTATCATCAGAATGATGGTAATGAGCTATAGATGCGGAGTCTGCCTGTGGAGGTTGCAGGGAGAATAGGCTGTAAGGCAAAGGCATTATTCAGGCTAAAGAGACCAGTGCAGAAATTCCTGTTAGGAAAGCTTTGCTGGTGTTGTTTTGAATACTGTGAACTCAATTGTTCCAGCTGAAGCACAGAAAAACCCAACAACAACAACAGCAAAGATATCTTAAACTAGGCTAGGTTGTGATGGTTCCCTGAGCATCTCACTCCTGTCGTAAAGAGCTAGCTGAGTCTAGCCAATCTCTCAAAATCAAGTTCAACGTCAAGTTCATGACTAGGGTCTGTCTTAATTATACCTTCTGGTCCTACGTCTCTGACATCTGAAAATACCAAATATTCTCCTAATTGTGGTTTTAGAATAAATTAACTTCTTCATTTCTGCTTTCTTTTTATTTCTCCCTGATGGTTTCCCTTTGAAAAGGATGCATGTGTTTTCAGCCACAGTGACTTCACTAGACACCCGGCCATTACAACCTCTCATTTCTGATGTGTGGTTTGTCTTGTGAAATGAGATTTCAGTCGTGCGTGTTTGAAAAGCTCTGTCTCTGCAGCTTTGCTTTGTACTTTGCAAATGTTCTCACTAAGTCTGGAATGGAAGCAATTTCTCATCTCTCTCTCTCTCCTCCTCTCTCTCTCTCTCTCTCTCTCTCTCTCTCTCTCTCTCTCTCTCTCCTCTCTCTCTCTCTCCTCTTCCTCCCCCCAGCCTTTCTGTTGGTGTCTACATCTTATTAATTTATGGTAATAGATGACCAGCCCATTCTTTTCTGTCGTACACAGAAAAGAATACTCCTTAGCTATGGCTTTTCGGGATCCAGTGTGCAATGTGTAAGCACACACAGCCTTGTCAACTCAAAGGCTGGTTCCAATGAATTGACTCAGTAAGAGCTTGAAACACTGACATTTTAACCTTGGTGCTTAATGTGTCGGGTCTCCCACTGTGAGTAGTTGCCACAACTCTGGTTTACAAAGCTAGGGTTGTGACTTCCCTCTAAAATCTGGTGTCCATCACAATGATAATTCCTTCTCAGAAAATCTGAGTGATTGAAATTATTTTACCATGCACAACTCTGGCCTTAGCCTAGTCTGACCTCTGTATAGATAATGTTTATTTATGTTCATATGTTTATTATATAATATATGTTTATTTATGTTATAGAATCACCCTGCTTCCTCATATATTCAACTCAAAAACCTGATACCCAAGACTTTCCCAAGACTGCTGATCCCAAGATCAATTCCTACCATCAGTCTCTCCTAACTCTATCTCACTGACATGCCAATATCATTCCCATGGCACCCCTGTTCCCTCACTGTAGCAATCAATGTATCTAACTGGCTTGATTATAGGTGTGCATACAGTTGTATTCAGCTGGAGGATATGAACAAGGCTGACCAGCTTCCCATTCTTCCTTGACACCTAAGATGTGCCAACCACTTGAGCCCTTCTTGTTGTGGAAATGAATGGGTGTTTATCAATCATGAGCCACAAAGGACAGTGTGGGGTCAATGATATTGTCTATAAGAGACAATGAAACCCCAGGGACTGGTAGCATAGAAAGCTCTTTCTACCTAAGTCTGAAGGCGTAAGAACCAAAAGAGGTTTCCAAAAAAACCAGGCAGTTCCAAAGAGGGGCCACAACAGAAACTTGGCCTTTGGAAGAGACATATGGCCCTTCATGACTGACTGGCCATTGGCGTGACGGGCAAGGAAAATGGATGTCCTAATTCCTCTCCTCTTTCTTCCTTTCATGTCCCCAGCATCTCTATAGAAGACAACGCCATCAGAGGGTGTAGTGGGTTCTTCTTTAGTTGGCCTCAGCGTCTATTTTGAATACAGCTTTCACTGTCCAGCTCCAGAAGCAAAGCCAAGTCACCTGTGACACAGTCTCTGTTTCTCCATCTCCTATCAGTAGCTCAGTGTGGTCAACCCAGATATCTGCCTTATGGAGACTCTCCTGACGACACTCCCCTACAGGACATCTGGAGTCAGCCTGCTTGACTTACCTCATTGACCCTCACAATCCACATGGCCCGTGTGACAGGCCTCAGTGACTACCTCTCAGCCACAGCACGACTCCAGAGGGCTCGTGCCAGCTTGCTGTAAACCCACCAAGTAGAAATCTCCAAAGGAAGCCTGCTCAGGTAATGTCCTAGATCCTAAGCCCGTATGTCTGTCTGTTACCCTCTTCCCACCCCTCCCTTCCTCCATCTCTCCTTCCTTCTTCCCTACCCTCTGACTGAGCATGCTCGTCCTGAATCTACCCATAAGCCCTCTGTGACATGCTTCTTTTCTCTTAGGATATATTGACAATAAAGCTTGCTCTGTTCTCTTCTAAGTTTCCCTATGCTTCCATATCCCTGTCTCCCTTGACTCTCATACCTGAGTCTAACGTCTTCTTAGCTCTGTGCTCCTCTAGAGAGTGACTAGCCTGACAGGGATAAGCAGGCCACAGCTTCATTGAGAACTATACAAATGCATCTGCCAGGATAAATAAGTTTCCTGTGAGAAAAACTCTGGGCCACAAGCTAGACACTTAAGCCATAGCCAAGTGGCAGTCTGAAGTATCCAAGAAAGACACATTGTAAATATCCAGACCACTCCTTGTGGAGCCCCTCAGGGAAGGACCAAAGTTTACATCTCCTCAGAGGGAAGGGATGTCAAGATCAGATCAACGGGTGCAAGGAAACCCATTAGCAGTTTGTATAGTCACCCACCAGATGTAGTGAGTAGGCTGGAAATGGGGTTCATGGTGTTTATTCATATACATCCTGTTTCATTTGCCCTGTGGATATTAGTGTCATCGAGTGTTTTCAGTAATCCACAAAACCTAAGTACAAAACCAGAGTTTCCCTAGAAAATGATTTTGGATGCTTCAAAAAGACTGAGTAGCAACATCAGCAACAGTAGCAACAAAGGAAGCTGGTGGTTATCATGTGCCAGACATTGCTTGAAACCTTTCATGTCTATTGAATTAGTTTCTCATTGCTGCTATAGCGAATTGGACTGTTCTGAGGTTAAAAACGCCAGCATGGGTCTTACAGACTAATGTTCATGTGCCAGCAGGGCTGCATTTATTCAAGGGACTGCAGGGAAGAAATTATCTCTGCCTTTTCCAGCTCCCAGAGGCTACGCACATCCCACTGCTCATATCCCCCTTTCAGAAACTATACATTCCAAACTCAGTTTCCGTTACTGCACCTCCTTTCTGATTCTCTCTCTCTCTCTCTCTCTCTCTCTCTCTCTCTCTCTCTCTCTCTCTTCCTTGTGTGACTTCAAAGGATTCTTGTGATGGTACCTGGAACTCATTATGATGTTAACTGAAGATACTAACCCTGTCTACAACATCTCCATCTCCATCACAGGGCTATATATTCACGGGGTCCTGGGTCTGTATTTCCTACCAACAAGGACATTCCGTACCATGGTATATTGCTGTTGTCTAGTAGTCAGGCCCTGCTCCAACTTCAACAACGGTCCCCAGCTCCCTATACGATCCTCTGTAGTAAAAGGATCCAATTAAAATTACAGAGCAATTAATCACCATGCCTCTTCAGTTTTCTTCAACCCAGATGTCATCTCCATCTCTTCTTGACATTCATGACCTTGACAGTTCTGATGACTGTGGGCCAGTTATTTTGTATGATATTCTTCCACTTGTTCAGGGACTCTTCATTCTTTTACTCAGTCATATCGCATATGCTGTGTTCCTTCCCATGCATTTATCAAGGCTCGAGTGTATTTTATTTGTCCCACTACGGATGATATTCACTTACTCATTCATGTCATTTAAATAAACTGCACTTGGAAAGGCTTTTCTTATATAGCTACTATTTTTCTTTTGTAGTTAGTGGTAGTTGGTATCTATTTGCACGGGCGTGGGCACATGGACAAAAATGCATGCCACCACAGGCATGTGGTGGTCAGAAGACAGCTTGCCAGAGTCACTTTTCTCCTTCCACCATATGAATCCTAGAGTATTGAATTCGGGTTGGCATGCTTGGCAGGCAGCAGGTATCTTTCCTGCTGACCCATTCTGCCAGCCTTGTGAGAAAGTGCTTTGAAATTATGCTCACACACTGACCCTCACAAACTTTCAACCCCATCTTCATAATCTTCGTGAGGATTTTATTCATAGGCTATCATCTATTAATGTAATTATTTTGGGGCTCATGTTACCACCAGATTTGCAGTAGAATGGCCGTCAGACTATATTAACATATTACCCTTGATTTTTGGCATCTCAAATGAGTAAGGCTTATCTTGTGGTTTCCCTCCTCATGCCTTGGAGTCAGTTATGTATTTATTTGGGTCCTTTTAGTAGAGAATGGTTAAACAACAACATTTGGGCACTGTGTGTACTCACAATCTTGATTCTCGTAATGGACAAGGATGGGGAAGGCAAGCCACATCTCTTTTATTTTTCTTTCTATTGATATTGAAAATCACTAGTCATATGACTAGTCATAGTCATATGGGTCCCTCCCATTGCAAGCAGTGCTGCAAAGTGCATTCTCTTCTTTCTGCTCCAGAGTGGTGATGCTATTGTTTTCTTCTACCATATGAATGGATTCATTTGTTTAAGACAATACCATTTTCTAAAAAAGATTTAGTTTGACCACAGAAATGGAAAGGGGAACTCTAGTTAGGGACAGGGGGGAAAAAAAAAGAAGGGTAAAAGAACAGTAAGGATGTCTGGAAAAGCCATAAGAAATAATACTGTTAGTATCTACCTAAAAAAAATAATCTATAATACATAGAAGTCTGTGTATAAATGTGTATATGTAGTTTAAATGAAATTTTTTCTGCTGGCGTGACAATGATCTCTCCAAGAGCCAAAGACCATCTAACAAAAACTCCCACCATCAGGTAAGAGAAGACCTCCCTAGCTGTTGGTCAGGGCTGTCCAAGAGAGTCCCAAACATTACAGACTACAGCTCTTGCCCTGGCTGTCCCCTGGGGTGGTAGATAAGTTCCTATTGCTGAAGACACCATGCACTTCAGACTCAAGCCCCAGAGACCCTGACCTGAATGGCTCCTCACTGAGGACCAGCTTTCGTAGTACCAGAAGGCACCATGCAAGTTTTGAAAGAAGGGAAGCCCCCAACAGTCCCACCCAGCTGTGATTCATAGGAATCATCTCAGTGACCAGCCAGGCTCTATAACCCTAAAGAGTTGTCAAGCAGTTCAAGTATAGAATTGCTCAGATTTTAATCTATTTCTCTAGAACTATTTCATCTCTCGTATTTGATATGTGACTGAGACAAGTTACTCAACTTCTCTGTGCCTCAACTACCCTTTCTGTAAAAGAAGCTGCCCCGGGCTTACCTTACATTGGTTTTACTCCAAACCAGGAGCAGCTGTTTCTCCAAAGAGGCTGGTCTCTCTTTAGCGAGACAAGGTATTAGCTAAGCACCAGGTATCCCATTCCTGCTGAACTGTTGCTGCTTCTAGGTTCTTCTCAGAACAGAGGCAGTTCAGGGATGTCTGTTCCATACATACTAGTTTCTGCATCTACTCATTTGTCATGAAAACCGTAAATCACACTGGTATAAAGCTTATTCTAATATATATTCACACGTAGCTCCTTTCTCCAGCCAGGAGTAATGTTTTTCATTACCTTTAATGTCTGCTTGTTTGATCAGCTCTCATGCATCTAGTCAACCTACTGTTTCTACGACCATCTACTCATTGTGTAGACCCCTGTCACCCTAGATTATCTCAGCGTGGCCCCCTCTAGTTCCTAAGGGCCTCTGGCATCCCAGGCCCAGTCACCTTCACCCATGGATTCCCACATTCTTCTGTTTAGCTTCTTCCTCACAATGCCACACTCCCCACTGACAATTTCCTCCAACGTTCCAACGTTCGGGCTCTAACTCTGCATACAGATCGGGTCCCCTGTGCTTACCTGTGTGTTGCCTGGCTTAGGCTCCGATCTGCCCTGCCCAGCAACTCTGCTCCTCTTTACACTAGCTTCAGTTACCAGAGTCTGACACCCCTCTCCCTATCACCGTGGTTTCTACTCTTTTTTAGAGTAGATGCCAGTCTTCATCACTTAAAGAATTCAGGACTGGATTCACAGGAGGGAAGGTTTACATCACTCCATTGATGCCTCACACCTTAACCTATAAAATACAAAGAAAAAAATGTATTTATCCCTCTTCCAAAGTGGGTTGCCACCAAAAAACAGTTTCTTCAGTCAAATCTTCAATATCATAATTGTCAAGATCCCTAGTTGATATTCTCATTTCTTTTTCACTTTATTTCCTCAGTGCAAAGGCTTTACCATCTCTGTGGTATTTACTTCCTTATTACATATATAGAATATATTATATATTATATATGTATACACATATTCTTGAAGGACTGATACAGTTTGTAAATCACTCAATCAGTGTAAGAAACCAGACTTACTTTTAAATCATTTTAATTTATTTGCTGTGTGAATTTGGGCAAGTCAATATGCCTTAGTATGCCTCAGTTTCTTTGACTTTAAAATGGACATCAATATTTAATTTGCTGTAAAAGTTATATATTATGTAAATACTATATGTAATAAAGCATCCGCTAAATGCCCATTCCCACTTTTGCTACCTTCTTGGCAAAGTCCTATGTGTGATTTTGTGTCTCATTCACCTATCTGATTATCTTTTTATTCTTTCCCTTTGAAACCTGAGGCTATGTGTGAAAATTTCTGACATGCAAAAATTTCCGAGATCATCAGCCATCAATAACAATGGGTCTGAGAAGCTAATTTCTTACGGAACCTTAAAGAATTCTATCAACTTCTTCTTTTTTCAGAAATCATTGACTGAACAGTGTTAACTGAATTTTCCTCGAGTATTTGCCTCCTGACAAATTGCTCTCGGGTCTTTGGGACTACCCCAATGGTTTTCTCAAGGGAAGGCAGAAGCATGAGTTCTAAAAAGCTGCCCCTTCCTCACCCCATACTGCAGACTCCTGTGAAAGTTCTCTTCCTTTGCAAAGCAGGCTCACCTCTCCTCACCAAACACTTATTACCAATTGGTGGGGAAATCCCCAACTCTTCTGTTTCCAGAAAAGCAGAACCGAAAGACCTATAAAGAGTTTATTGGGCCTCTCTGCCCCAGTTTGTTGGAGGAATCTACATTTGTTGCTATCTAAAAATATTCTGTGATGTCCTGCATTCTGTTGTTCTGTTTGAACCACTTTTGTTGAAATGGTTTTTTTGTTTGTTTGTTTGTTTGTTTTTTGTCTCTCGGTTATTTTGTTGCAGTTTTACAGTGTTAAGCCTTCCTTTGATGACAGGGAAGAATGGTGGAGCGGGAAGTCTGAAGCTGGTACTGCACTGAGATGGTGATTCCTACCCTAGCCCCCACGACACAGCCAAATGAGAAGCTGCAATGGACCACTCCTTAGACTGCAGTCCAAGCAGCAGAGTGTAGAATGGTTTCCTTTTGAGGATGTAATTAAAATCATTACGGAAAAATAAACATTGTGACATCGTGAATGAGCTATTTTGAAAGTGTAGAACACCTATGAGAATTCAAGGTTCCAGGAGAAAGTATCTCTTCATTCACACGTACAAGCCTGCTGATTTTAGAATTTACAGAAGTCTGTCAATCTCGTGGCTAATGGCAACAATGATATTTTTGCAATCATCTAAAATGTGAAATATATAAAAATTATTTAATATTTTACAATATTTTGCAGGTCAGTATAGGACATAGTCTTTTATCCAATAAGGATTAAATAACCTACATCTACGTGTTTTGTTGCTGGTTTCTATAATTAAAGCAAATACATATAGGCTGAACTGATTGCAATATAAGGAATTATTCTCTCGGGTCCTACTTGTACTCATTCTTTTTCTTGTGCATTAGAAAAAAAAAAACATTCATCAATGAGTGCAGTTGCACCA